>NC_079163.1:4277310-5703080 GCF_947563725.1 Argiope bruennichi | reverse complement strand
ACTAGCAGCCATAACGCACAATGCTTAGCCAATAACATCAGCCTTAATAATGCTGGAATATATATAGAACCTTACCTTATTATATATACCTTATTATATATAGAGCGATTAGAACCTTGATCTTACTTCGAAGGGGTAACACCAATTAAAAAGGAGTGGACATAAGGGTGGAACTAAAAATTCAATTTTTGATTTTTAATTTGTAATAGTGCGGAAAAGTTGCCTTTTCGTGAAGATAAAATAAATTATAAATATGAAAAATATTGGAGTAGGTCTTGAGCGGCATGGCAGTGAGTTGCCGCCGGAGTGGTTGTTATTGAGGTAAGGCGGAGATTTGTCTGCGTGCGGTGGTAAGGAAAGGCTTGGTTTCAAACCAGTAGCTTTGCCGAGTTCAGTTGAGTTGGCGTCTCCGCTCCATCTATTGTGTAACTGATTTGTTAGTTTGTGCGCTTGTTTCTTTACTATGAGTAAAAAAGGCTCAGTCTAAATTAGGGAAGACAAGACAAATGTCGGAGCATTCTATTTTTGGGAAATTTAATGATTTGCTTGAACTTGAACTCACTACTTACAAATCTGCTATGAAGCGCTACTGTTATATTATGCATAACCTCAAAATCGCTTGAGAGAAGGATTCTTCAGTAAGTGAAATATGTGACACTTTAGTTCCCATAATATAACAAATATAGTTAAGAGCTTCTATTCCTGTTTCTTCTAGCAAAAGAATTTTACAAATGATAAAAGCTTATCATGCTAAATACAGGAATTTATTAAAGTCTAAAAGTAGAAAATGTTCAAATAAATTTGATTCCAATCTCACAGAATTTAGAGAAGCTAAACGTTTATTTGATATTGCTGACTTGTATAAAAGAAAAAAAAGTGCCAATTATGAAAAAAAAGTTTCTAAATGATCAATGCTCTAACAGGAAAATGGTTATAGGTAATATTAATATTGCTACCGCAAGAGCTTTGAGGGAGAAAGAAGCAAGAAAGAGTAAAGAATACAATGAATAATTAAGATTAATCAGGAACGGACAAAAAATACTTGTGTATCAGAAATGGTTACTGGTGACAATGGCAACGCTGAAGAACAACAGTGTTCTTTACAAAAAGAAGCAAACCAACCAGATACATCAAATAGATAAGAAGAGAAAAACCTACCAGGTGCCTGTGGGGTTTAATATTAAGTTAAAACTTTCATGAACTTATGGTTCCAAACATATTTTAACCTTATCTCATATGCACTCTATCTATTTGACGATCTCTAGAACGTTAAAAACTAAATTATTCAAAGAAAAGGGTACTTGCTGCTTCAGAAAATATCTTTTTGTCCATGCTAAGTTGTGAACATAAAATTCAAATAGATCTTGGTTTATGTGTTTTAAAAGCAAGAACAGAAAGTAAAGACAGAGTCAGGAAGTTTAATGTTCTAAAGATCAACTTCGATGCAAAGGATTACATCGACATGATCTCATGGCTTGAAGATGACGTAACTGAACCTTCCTTATTAAAACATGTTTCCAGTGACTCGCTGAAAGACTTTATACGGAAGGCATCTGAAACTGAACCAAATAATATAGGGGACTCGGTTATCAACTTTCGCCGGCTTCTTTGTCACATACAAGAAGTGGAAAGAGCCGTGAAACTGCTGGCCTAATTGGCTCAAAATGTCTGTGGTTAAATCGTGGAAGAGTGCATAAGAGCAAAAATTCACTCACGTGTGAATATGCCAAAATTTAATTACAAAAAACAAACAGTTTAATGTGGCAATGAAGTAGAAATAAACATTTTGCAGCTGTAACATTTGTAATAATTAAGGATACAGAAATGAGAAACGTAAGATTTGACAAAAATATTTTTTATTATTATTATACTTTGTAATTAATAATTTTTTCCAATTTAAATGCTTATATATGTATTTAAAATCATCTTCTGTAACATTATATGAACAAAAGATTCATAAAATATTTTATCAAAATTTATATTTTTCAATTTTTTTACAAACCTTTAAGCTCTTTGCGGTACTTTCAGATATTGTTGTATTGTAAACAGAATTTTTAAAATTATTTTTGAACCGAAAAGCTAACTTTTCCGCACTATTACCAAATTAAAATCCGAGAAAAAATTTTAAAGGCCCGTTTTAAAAATTTTCATTTTTTCAAATTTTTTTTATAAATTTCAAGCTCTTTGCAGCACATCAAAATTATGTAATATTACAACCAAATTTTTAAAAATTGTTTTTGAACCTAAAAGACAACTTTTCCGCACTATTACCAAACTAAAATCTTAAACAAAAAAAAAAAGTAAGGCCATTTTCATTCCATCCTAGTGGACTTGAGATTATAATTTATCTCTATATATATTTTAAACTTGACGGCGCTGGATTAAATTAGATCTGCGATATTCTTAAAAATCTTTCAATGCTATGTTTGTAATACCGTGCTTTATGAAAATAATGTAAGAAACGAATAAAAAGGGAAAATTGCTTATACAGGATGCCAAGATACCCCTGGGCAAACTACCCACAACTAAAATTCTCATAATGAGTGTATAAAAGTTGCTGAAAGAACAACTGATAATTTTTGAAGAAAAAAATTCCAAAGAAAAATTATAATATCACGTCCGCTTCCAGAAAAATTGACAGCAACAGCAATATTTACAGAAATAGTTGCTCCAAACAACCATCGCGCCTTTCGAAGAATGCGCGAGCTCATCGTTAAAAGTGCGATTCCTCTGCAGCTGCTGCATCTCTTGTTAGACGGAGAGTAAGTATCAAACGTGTCATTTCTGATTCCCTATAAACCGTTATCAAACGTGTAATTGTGATTCCCTATAAACCGTATATCGTGCAAAGAAGTAGAATTTGGGCAGTCAGACAACATGAAGGTAAAATGCAATCGAGATTCTTTGATTGGTTTTTTACTGGAGTTTCGGTTTTTTACAGAATTTTGCATACTTGTTAAAGGTAAATTCGCGTTATTAATTGAAGTGAATTAATAAAATAATGCCGAATAAAATAATTAATTATTTTTGAATTAATTTTAATTTTTCTATAAATTAAATTAATTAATTAGTACATTTTATTAAATAAAATAATCGATGTTAAATTAATTAAACTTGGATTGGAAAACAAAGTAGATTTTCATTATTTTGCTTGGAATTAATTTAATTAGCGTCACAACCATATGACAAATGTAATTATGCATGTCATGAAATATGTAATTACATATTAAACTTTCTAACACATGACACATCTGTCTATCATCTAAAACCTTTTGTTGAGAATATTTTGCGAATCTTAAAAGAAATGCTATTCTTCAGCTTTTTTTTTGGCTGTGCGAGAGAGAAAAACTCACACAAAACGAAAATGTGTCTAAGTTATTATTTAACAAACCGAAGTCATTAAAAATTAGCATTCCAAAAATTGGATGAAAATTTTTTAAACTTACATTATACTGCGTTCTTTTTCGGCTTTAAGACTTTCCCAGCTGGCTAATCAAATTCCTTAATAATCATAAAGATAAAATGTAACCTAATTAATTAATTATTTAAAATATACTAAAATATACACATAAATTCATAAATCATCATCTTTATAATTGTAAAAGTTAATGTGTGTTTATGTGTGTGTTTGAGCTATATAGAGCAAACGTTTCTAAGAGTTTTAAATTTAATACAGTTATAATTTGTACGGTCAAAATGGGAATCTCAGAGCGATATTTTTGTAACTTTAATAAGAATTTCAACCAAATAAAGAATAAAATTTCTGCTTTTTTTTTTTTTTTGATAACTTACGAAAATATAAACAGCCAAAAATAAGTCTGATATCACTGTAAAATTAAAAAAGATTATGTTTTCAATTGTATCATTTTAATTATCTTTTAATGTTTTCCTAATTTTGATAAATTTTTAAAAATATTTTTATATGAGTATCAACAATGTTTTATTGTTGTAATGTAATGAAAATCAAAACGGTTTCATTGTTTCCCCAAACCATTAAAATTTGTCATTTCTCTGCTAAAAAACTAGTTTTTCCTTTATCATGTGAGTTCTTATCGCATTTTTTAGAATCAGATTCATAAGGCTCATGCTGATTGAGAAATCCTGTTTTAAAACTTAGTCGATCCATTGTTTATCCGTTTTGTTAATATTACTTCAAATTTATTGCATCTTAATTGTTTTGTCAAGAAGTTTCAAAATGCTAGTTACTTGGGCAACTAAAAACTATTTGAAACTATTTTTCCAAGATTTCATTTCACAGTAAAAGCTGATTAAAAATTGAACCAAAAGATTTTCTTCTTCTTTTGTTTCATTTTTCTTTAGCATTTGAAGTGTGGTAAATTTTTTTCCCTGTTTTAATCAGAATTATTATCACTGAAACTTCCATAATTGGGGCAACAAGGAATTGGTTTCTATCTTTAGCATCACTTGTCTTTTCGAATTAATGGTTTTTGTTAAGTAATTGTTTCCAATCGTCAATATTTTTATGCCATCGAAATAATTCTTTCCTATAATATTTTTATGAAAACATTTTGATAATTGGCAAATTTAGAATTTTTTCTTATCTGGCCATTGCATTGATTTGCGTCTAATATTCAAAGGGGTGGATCTGTTCACTAAAAGAAACGTTTTAATTTCATATTTAGGTAAGGTGTTAAGTGTACGGATTGTTGATCGATATAGAAATGTTCATTTATATAAGTTCACCCAAGAAAAAAAGAGAGATTTAAGGTCAGCTCAAAATAAGACAAAGAATTGCAATATCTCAGAAAAATCAAATTGAAGCAATGCACCAACAAAGGTAAACGCCTAATAACAAAAGAATAATAGCAAGATAAGAAGTTCTAATAATAAGAGAAAGAGCCATTAAAACAGATGAAAGAGGGCATCATAGACGAGAATGGCAATTGCCATTATGTCTAAAAAATGAAAAAAGACTGTCACAGGTAAGTGTCTGATAATAAAGACATTTAATAAATAAGTGCCTAATAACAAATGGTTAACTGCCTAAAAAGGGTTACTAGGAACAGTTAACTGCCTAAGAATGACAACTGCAAAAATATTTGACATGGAAGAGAAAAGAGGACAAAGACAATAATCTGATTCCCCAAAAGACGTAGTGGCCTGGTCTGAAGGTCTCAACTTGGGACTGGAAGACTCCTAGTTCACACCGAGATTCAACTGACGAACCACCGTTTAAGCGAGGCATGTAACATGTCACCGTGCGTGTCGAGGCTTAATTGTAAGACGTGCTTATTCTAATGAACAATGACCAGAAGATAAAATTGAATTAATTGTTCGAAAGACTATTCATTTATAGTAGTTTAAATCATTAAATTATCTGACAGCTCTGGAACCATCAGTGTTCTTTATCGCTACATTTTGATGCAACGTCTCAATGCTTCAATTATTTCTACAACTGTTTCCTCGTGCTGTAGTAATGTTTCTTGGTAATTGTAAATAACTGTTCAGTTTACATTCTCTGTACGGCCTTAAATCGACTGCACAGTTATGTATAAGCTACAATATGTTCACGCAAAAGATAATTATTTCCTACTACCGACTGTAAGTCATCAAGATAAACAAATATATTTTGGCAACGAAAAAAAGATTTTTTTAATAAGTTCCTGAAAGTCCATTCCAAAATAGCTCTAGCTTGGTTTAAAAAGGGAAGTTTATATAACTAACGGATTACCTAAGATTAAACTGGACAAGAAGACCAGAAACTACTGATCATCATCAATTAAGGCAATTAGATAATACAATAAAAATTATGAGCACAAGAAATGAAATTTGAAGGCAAAAAAAAAAAACCCTCTGCATTTAAACATGATTCAAATTTTCGTTACGAAAGTGATCTTCTGATATAGTTCGACTGACAGTAGAATACTTCTTTTGTCAGAATCTTAAATGGAAATTCGAATTGAAGAGTATGTGCTGTAGTAGTTTGCAAAATCCAACTTCCTTTGCTGCAAACACTTACCAAAACCACTTCTCAAGCTCTTAACATAGATTCTCGTGATGTGATCAGTTTTCAAGGCAGTTTACGAAAATATAATTCATGTTTTCAAACGGCTTCATTTAGTTAAACCAAAGAAATTAGAAATTAAAGTTTTATTACAACATTCAAAGTTCATAAGCAAGTATACCACTAAGTAGATAGTCTGTGGCCAAAATTTCCAAACATTTATTTCGTTGTTGGCATACAACGGAAAACTGAAAACTGTTGCAGGAATGCTACACACACAAGGCCAGGAAAACTGTAACAACTACAAGATATGCTATACCAGCAAAATTGAAAGCGCTAAATTTACAACGAAAATTCTCTTTCAAATTTCAAATTTCTCTTCCTTTCTTTTTAAAGCCAAAATTGCAACTATCAACCAATCAAAGAGAGTAAAAGTAACTGTGATTAATTTTTTTTTCAATTCATGATGATTGAATAATCCATTAACAGACAGATATTTGCACATCACAGTTTTTCTACATATACAAATATTTGTCAGTGCCATTTCTTTTAGAATTAACATTTCTAAAAGAGATGTTTCTCTTTCAATTTATTATAAACCCATATAAATTTAGAAATAAACGTATATCTGCAAATTTTGTTGGTAAAAGGGTGATATTTTAAATGAAAATTGAATGTTAGAAATACGTTTTAGTAATTAACAATCTTACTCTAGGGGACTGAATAAATTTTTAAATTCTTTGTTATCAATCTCTATAAAAATTAAAAATTTTTCATTGCTTACCTTATTTAATGAATATTTGTAACTGTGAGTATATGTCTAGGTGCGATATTTAGGGAAATAAACGCTTGGTCTGCTTTTTTGGGATACATTTATAAACAAAGGCTCTGACATAGCTTTATTTAATTTAACAAGTAATGACACTCGACACGACGAGCTCTGCTGTGTGAAATAGGATGCGATATCTCATCATCAGTGAAATAGTTTGGAGGATATTCTATCCGCGAAAGGCATCCTTCATCTGTTTATTTTAGTGTGCTGCTTGAAGATGATCAGAAATGTTACTTTACAGAAGAAAATGTGCTATAACGAGTGCAAATCCCACAGGAAATGACTCTAACAGCATTTATCAATTTATGTCAAAGCGATGAATTTGCTCTTTCTTTATTGTATCATCAATTAGTAAAATATTATACTTGTATCATAATACAGGGATAAAGAAATGAGTTGTTAGGAAATTTGTACAAGTTGTGCATGAACTGAACAGAGGGATGTGGGTCGTGTTTATATAGTTCACACAAGCAGTTCGGGATATTTTGATAACATAGTTTCTCTTACATGATTCTTGAAGTACGATGAGCATTGGTGACAGCAATCGACCATCGGCACTAATCACTGGTTGAATTGTATAACCACGAGTCATGCTGGGTTTTGATTGAGTAGCAGCTTCACGTGTCTTTATTTCACGTGTTTCGAGGTTCCTGCCATTATGTATCTCCTTTTGGAAACCACTTTGATCTGAATTATAGCAGGTGGCAGGATTATTTGTTGCACTTGGGCATATTTCAGCGGTGAAATTGGCAATCGATTTTTCTCGTTGAGCTGCATTCTGTTTAGTAATCCTCTCGAAGAAACTCGGGATTCTTTGTGACACAATGTTGCATTGATTTTGAATTTTCTATACCCAAATTAGAGATGCTGTGAAATCCATAACTTTTAGTATAGAACTGCGTTCCAAAGCCCAAATACGTAAATCTTTGTCATGGACGAGATGACGTTGTTCACGAGCTTGGAGGAACTTCGCCAAAAATTCATTTCTCGCCAAATTTCGTGACTTTTCTTAAAATATGGCCAGACATATTATATCTTGATAGTGGGGATACGAGGACTCAAGATTTATACTTCAAAAAATGTTTCACTATGCTCTTTCAAATGCTGCTTATTTAATTTTTTTTTTTTCATTATTATACTGTTCGTGTGGTTTCCTGGTAAGGTGAATCACTTAGTGAATCAGAGTTCCAACGAAATAGAATTTTTAGCTTGCTTCCATTCGTGTTCGGAAATTATTTACTTTAATTTTTGATTGCCTTTCCTGTAATAAAACTGTAATATTTCCTATACATGTTTGTTTTCACTTAGATTTTTTTTTCTTGTTCCAAATGAAATTCTGCTTTACTTGATATTGTTGTAAAGCAATATATTGGTGTGAAGTGAAAATGTTCTAAGAAAATTAAAATTAGACACTGAAAGGCTAAAAAGCAAACTATAGTTTCTTTTAAATATTCCCAGGTATAATTGTCGATTTTATAAACTTAAAAGCATTAGGAAACTCTGTCTCTCTCTCCCCTACATATTTGTTTCGTTGAAAAAATGGCATCTTAAACAATTTGAATGCTTCATACGATACTATTGTACCATATAGGGACAGCAAAATACAATAGATGATTCAATGTCAGTATATTGCAATCAATTTCACAAATGTCAAAGGATTTCATGAAAAAAATTAGCTTTAGAGTATTTTAAAAATATTTTAAAAAATTGGAATCTGTGAAGTTATTATTAACCTAATGGGGAATTTAGGACTCGGACAAAGTAGGTAACTCATTTTTCAGCACATTAATCTTAAGCACAATAGAGCAAATAAATTTCGTCAATATGCATTATGTAATTGCTGATTTTAAGCTTAGTATTGATGCTTGATTCTTGCTTAGTAATTTTTCGTGGTTTTCTTTCCTTTCAAATAAAATTGCATGTCAAAGGAAAATTTTATTCAAATTTTATTTCCTGAAATCGCAGTAAAAATAACTATACCAAATTTCTTCATTGTTTCATCATGCCATTGCTTTTAATGCTCAATAAAATTGATTGTCCTCGGCAGAGAGTTATTTTCGAATTTCAAAAACTTCAATGGATTCATAATTCATAATAATAATTCATAAATTTTTCTCCATGCTAAAAATTATTTTCATTACTGCATTTCTCAAAAGTACAATGGTTTAAGTATATATTAGGATGTTCTTGCAAATCCTTTTTAAATTTTTAAAAATAATTAATATAAAGGAGGATCTCAGCAGCTCCAAAATGAGATTTATCATATTTTTCTTCATTGCTGAAATATCACATGATATCTTGACCTATCACATTTATGCATAATGTTTACTGAGTTACCGATACCAGGATAGCCTCAGAAATTGTAACTGAATTTAATTAGAAAATTTGATTTGATTTATGATCATTCTTTTTTTTTAATATTAAGAGTGTAATGTTAAAAACCTTTTAAAATTTAAATTAATCACTTGACCAATTTGTTTTCTATTAGTTAGACATATAAATTATTTTTTAAAAAATTGCAAACACTTTAATTACAAGAAAAGCTTCCATAAAAATCTTAAAATAAAAAGGCAAGTTGTATACATGGAAACTGATTGCATCAAAATGCAAACTGATTGAACATGTATCAATTTGCAATCAAAATAAGAAGCATTTTAGTTTCTCGTTAAAGCTTGTATTCTTGCCAGACGTCTAGAGGAAAAGTTTTCTCATTAGTTCGTCGATGAAAACGGGTGAAAACTAACAAAAGAAAATGAGATTAATCGTGTTGTCTTTAAAAGAAAGAAGAGAGTCCGAAGAAAAGAGAAAAAGTTTAGATTGTCTGATATTCCAACCGTCCGTTTACGAGTCGATTTCGTTTCTGATTCTCGTATTTGAATGAGTTGTTCGATCGTAAACAAGGATAATGGTTCCAAGAAAGTTTTGCTCCGATGTTCATTCGAGCTTCTTGTCACAATTTATGTTGTTTTATGTTTCTGAAGTAATTTCAGATCAACTCTGGCTTAGGAAGCAATTTCTGAGTTAACAGTTATCGTTGGTTTTCCTTGCTTGAATGACTAATAAATGGGTATCTGAACAGAAGACGGAATAAAAGCTTCCGACGAGAGAAATCTGCATTGAAGCAAATGTAAGAACATCTCAGAAATGAATGTGACAAGTGAAACTATTCGTTTCATATTCAGCTCCGATTTACTTCATTTATTTTTAGGCCAAAAAATGGAAAATGAAAACCGGCCAAAGACTGGAAAATTCATTAGAGCAATTTTAACATTTTCTCCTGCTGTTCGGAAGTCGATACAACTAAAAAGATTTATATGGTGTGAGATTAAACAAACAAACAAGAAGCTTTATATTTCACACAAAATGCAAATGCTTTATCTCTGAAATAATGTAAATAAAGAAACTTCTCATAAGGGAATAAAACAGTAATAGACATTCAGTGAAGATTCTGGACTTATATCTTTTATTTTATTTTTCAATGTTTAAAACTTTATGAAAGGAAAGTTTAAATAAGTGTTTGTGTAACTGACAAAAAAATAACAAATGTAACAATTCACTTTCTAGAAAATGATAAAATAAAAGAATAAATTAGGTACTATTTGCTTTAATTAGATGATTTGCTTTCAAAGAGTATTTCTTAAAAGGTTGTAATCACTCTTAGATATTTAAGTATTTCCTAGAGCATGAATCATTTTCAAAATAATGACATCTCACAAAATTTAGTCGAGTATATAAGGTGTTCACAGATGTTTTTTCATTATTTCTTTCCTAATGATATAAAATGATAAATTGAATTTAAATTAAATGATGACCTCCCTTTAGATTTGAATTAATCATAAAAAGATTTAATTAAAAAAGTTTAAAGTTTAAGTTTAAAGTTTTTTTTAATATTTTCAAATGAAGTTTTGTTATACTTTTAGTTATTATAATTCAAAAATTGGATATTTTACTTGACCAATACTTTTGAACGATATATTTGAAATAATTGACCAAACCAAAAGTCTTCCATTTGTATTTGCATTTCAGTTCAATTTGTAATTCAATTTGTATTTCATATGAAAGGTCACGGCACCCAGACACGTCATCAATGACTGCCCTCCTCTCAATACTCTCTATTTTTGAGAGGAATCTCAAAAACAATCTACATTTTCTGTGAGAAAAATTCTAAAATGAGTCCATTATTTCCAGACAGTGCATCGATTCCGCGAATATTTATATTATACGAAGGTTCATGACCAGTGAATATGTCACTATTCATTGTTGTTGTCTCGCCCCCTCATACACATCTGTTTGTTTTTGAGAGAAATCTGAAAATAAAAATTTGACAGTATATTTCATCTTTAACAAAGAGACAGATTTCGTCAATTTTTTTCTCCATTTCATAAGCTAAGTAGACAAATTAAATGACGAACAACATATACAAATACGTTGCATAAACAAATATAATTAAGCTGTATAGTGTTTTGTAGCAATCAGTGCTTTTAGCTAATCCAGTTTACTAAAACTTAAATAGGTCACATTAATTAAATTAATATTATTTACATGATGATGAAAGTAGTGTCACCGAAGATGGCTAGTAAATAACATTGTTAGGTTATAAAACATTTGTAAGAGATTTTAAAAACAAGAACTATTTCTTTGGTTTTCGCATTTTTTTTAACGTCCATGTAACAAAGAAAGAAGATTTTTTTTTCTCATTTAATTTCTTAAACATTTTCTTCGTATCGGTATCCAGAAGAAATAGAATCTTCTAATTTATATGAAAATAATAGCAAATAACTGTCACTTCCGTTTCAAAACACTTCTCTTTATTATGACGAATTTAATCACGTTGTAAGCGGAAAGAAAAAGGTAAACATATTTCGGTTTCATTTCAAAATCAGTATATATTTTTGGGATATAAAATTTTCCAAACTATAACAATTACTTAGTCCATTTAAATTCTCTGTATGCTATCAAACGCTTTTAATAATTCTTCAGTGATTTGTATCGATATATTTCAAGATTAATTACTCGCCATTATAATCAGAAATTATGAAGTTTAAAGATGAAGGAATTTCTATTATAAATTTTGATTCTGAATAAAAACAAGCAGCCGTGTTGTATAAAAGCATCTAGAAATATTTAAGGAAGGAAAAGACAATTATTTAAGAAACCGAAAAAGGTTCAATTTTAAGAATGCTATTTTAACAAGAAATTAAATATTAATATATATATATATATATATATAGCGGTAATATGTATATATATATTAACATTTTTCCGTAAAATATTTATTTAGACTTCTTTGACCGCATGCGTCGTCTTTTGGAAAAAGGCTTTTTTTTTTTTTTATTGCATCGCAACTTCAATATAAGTTAATACTCATGTTTATTTAACAAAATCTACATTTTAAGCAGAATTTTATGCTCTACTACTAATTTGGCTGCCTTTTTTTTTTTTTTTTTGATTAAATATGCCGTTTTCAAATAATAAAAGAAAAAAATCCTTAAAAAATGCCTCATTTCGTTTAATTTTTTCCGCTTAGCAGTCAGTTCTTAGCTCTCTGAAGAAGGAGAACTTGGGATAGTAATAATGGATCTTAAATTAACTGATTAAAGCAAGAGTTCCCAAATTTTTTAACATTATGACTCATTTTTTAAAAATCAAATTTATAGCGACCCTCTTCATCCACCGTTATTTGCTTCTATAACGAAATGTTTAACTAGTTTTCACTATTAAGATTAATGAATGTTTTGTTACCAAAGCAAAGCCTCAATATTTTAAAGAACAATTTATTTTAAAGATTGTAAAATTTACAGGTATAAATAGTTAAAACACATTAAAATCTCTTATAACCAGTTCCTAGTTACCCAATAAAAGTAACATAACCTACTTTGAAGTTATAAATTTTATAAAAGTATTTTACGAAATTATATAAGCAAAACTTTTCTGAATCAATGCAGAGGTAACATAATTTCAAAAAACAATTTTACTGCATAGCAGTTAAATGCTAACTAGGTTTTTTTTTTTTTAATAATCAGAATATTTTTTACACAAAAGGTTTTCTAAACTATCAAGCATTTTTAAGTAAATCTCAACATAATTTATTGATAGTTCAGCATAACAAACAAGCAAAAAAAAAAAAAAAAATGTAGGAAGCTTTTTTTTCATCATTATCAACTCTAGTGATAAAGCTGAACAGGGTTCAGGCAGCTGAAAATTTATTGAACTCATTTAAAAATTCTTCTCTTAAAGGTATAGCAGAACTCAACGCTTAAAAACCGGATGTCTATGGGGAAAATTACTATTCCATTCAGTCAATTCTTTTAATAATGATTGCATCAGGCGTATAATCTTTTCCCAGAATTACGTCTGGGCGTTCAGACCTACAACATTTAATGTCACCTGCTTAGATCTTCCACAGTGGATATAGAACATAAATTTAAAATTCATCGCCTGAAAACTTACATGAGAATCATGGTTACTGCAGAAAAATGTTGGCTCCCAATTTTTGAATGCGACTTACCATATTCCAATATAATGAGGGCTCATTCCTCAATCTAATTTCTGTATTTTGCAAAATCTTCCAATCTGCGAAGACAGATCTTACTTTTGTTGAATTTTCTAGTGTAGGGGGTCCCCAAAAATATGATTATGATATTAAGAGACGTGTCCAAATTCACTCATGTGAACGTAAATAAAATTTTTACCTTCATTTATGTTACTTAAAACTTTGAAGTTATATTTTGTGAATAGTTTCTTGAGAACAAACCTGACATTTTTCTGTTCGATAATAATTTGTTAATGTAAGTTTATCTAGGAAATCGCAATTTTATGTCTTTTTCAAATTTCCGTGAATTTACCGACAAGCTTGATGAAATCCAACATTTCTTGGTAACCTCTATCCGACCTTATTCATATGAGAAGCAGCAAAGCAGAGACAGCGTTAACAGGGGGGCAAGGGGGCAATTGCCTCCTGTCAGCAACCGCTTGTCCTCCCCCCCCCCATTCGGCGAGAGATTGAGAGTTTCGTCGGCAACAATCTTCACCACTTCAGGATGATTATGTAAAGCTGCACATTCTCCAATATGATAATTGAAAAACAACCTTAAAGTTAATATATTGTAAACAGTCGAAATACCGTGTAACGATTAAAGCGGTTTGACTTATTTGGCAAAATAATCGAGAGATCGGTAGGTCAATAAGAAATCCCATTCTGCCGACAATTTCTGGACGGCCGATTACGAACTGAATGCTATGGGAGTCCACAGATTTTCAGACATCTGATTCAAATGTCGTTCATTCAGTTTATAATTTATACTACATTTTGCAATATAACCGATAAATTGGTGGGTGAATAAGATATCGCATTTTGCCAAAAATTTTTGATCGGTCGATTAAGAAATCACTGCAGTGGATTCCGACAATGTTAAGTCCACACATTTTCAGACATTTGGTTTAAATTTCGTTCATTCGGCTTATATTTAGCAAAATAATCAATAAGCTGGCAAAAAGACGTCACATTTTTGCTGACTAATCTTTGTCATAAGATGTTGTCACAGGTTATGAAAAAAAAAATTGTTTTCATCGAGTGTTTCGATTACCAGCAAAGGAAATTATTAGGGAAATATACCTTTATATTATATATGAATAGGACGATCAAGTTGTTTTTCTTAATTGAATTCTCTGACTAAAATCTTAATAATGGTTAAGTTAAATTTAATAAAACACTCTTTTCTCTCGACACTCTCGTGTAATATGCATGCTAAAAAGAGATACTTTGCTGTATCCAGATTATGCCAATTCATTAAAAATCACTGTAATAAGTAAATTCTATAATTGTAAATTAAGTTTATTTAATAGCAAAATATCCGGGTTTTTTTTTTTTTTTTTTTTTTTTTTTTGCAATCTAATTTAAAGTTTGCAATTATTACACTAAAGAAATATTATCGACGGCAACTGACGACAAAAAATATTTACATGGGGTATAGGTAGTTTTTTAGCTACACTAAAAAAACTAAACCAAGCATACAATAAGTTTGTTAAATAAATTACTATTTAATTCTTCAGATTTTGCATGCAATATTATAACTATGTAATCGAGAAACGTATTTTTTTTTAAATTTTCTTTTTTTCAGTTTTTTCTTTAATTTACTCTTTGTCACAAAAAGTATATAATTTCAGGTGCTTCTAAATTTTTAATTGGCTTTAGATAAAGATATCTTGATAAAACGATGATTAAAATAATTATTCCTACACTATTCATATATAATACCTTACCCACTCGACATACGAACTTCCTTAACTTCTTAATTAGATGGCCCATCTTCTTTCGGACAATTATTATTATTTTAATCCCTAGAATAATATTAAAGCGTTTTCAAGTAATTTTTTTTGTATTTTAAATTACTTAATACTTTCAGATTCCAAATTGAATAATTCAATGCGCGTCTTGGTATGTATGCGAAAGGGTTCAGAAATGCAACTAAAGAGATCAAACGAATTTTGGGGAGGAGTATTAACTTGCAATAGCTTCGAAGGAAAAAAATTCTTAACCACAAGAACATGTGCCTAAAAATGAAAATATGAAAGTTAATATTTAAGATTTAAATGATCTTGAATACTGGTTTTTTAAGTCTAAATATACGTTGAAAAATAAATATACGTGAAACCTAACGTTTAAGCGATCCTTTCTTCACATTTTTCATATTTTACTTAAAATAGTAAGTTTTTTCATGCATTTACAAAATATTTTTTTAAATCTTCTTAAGAAACAACATCATCCTATCCTTTCCTGTTGCTCGTGTTCAAACTGTAGTAAATGTTTGTTGTATACGCGCACTTTTTTGCATCGGATTTAAAACACATATGAATTCCTTCTCGTTGTTGCAGTTCTAATAAAAATTATTTTAACTTCGCTAAAAAAATCGATTTTTAGAGAAAACAACGAATATTTTTTTTATTTATTATTCTGGATTTTTAAAAAGTTTCTTTTATAAAGCATTTTGAATTTAGTTTCTACATTCATTTTATATGGCTTCCATGATAAGACAATGCATTTGTTCGTTTAACATGACGCGTCATTCTGACGTCATCTGTCTTTCTATCCATATACTACAATCTAGAGTGAAATATGAATATATTTTTTTTTCCAAATTAGATCTCAGTGAAAGTAAATCTCAAGATTCTCATAAAAAAAATTAAACTCAAATATTGACTTCTCAAATATCTTTTGATGATCAGTAAAAGAAACTGAGAACACATTTTTTTACAAATATTTTTGTAAATGTTTAGCAATGAAAGAAAGGATCAGTGTTTGAATAAAAAAGAAGCTAAATAATACTTATTTTCCTTTAAGTAAATGTGAAGATTAATCAATATGCATTATTTTGCAGCTAAATTAGAGAAATTTCTCTTGCCCCTCTCGACAAACCTCTACTGCCGCCTCTGCAGCAGAGAAAGATAAAATGTCACTCTGGTGCTTAAAATCATAAGGGTTATCTTATCAGGAGGGTAAGATATTAACAAATCCTTCTTATGTTCATCGGTGAGACAACCGAGAAAAATATTGCTACCAAGGGAGAGAAATACGGTCTATTAAAATGGCAATGCACAAAGGGTTCAACATCATAATTACAAAATTTGTCATATAATTGAGTAATAATTAACAAATCATGAGATAATTTTTCCTTGACTTTTTTCTCCTTCCCCCACCCCTACATTTTCCTGAAGGATTAGTGTCTCTATAGTGATAATATTTGAGATGGTGCATACCTAACTTAACACCCAGTGCCATCTCCATAAAAGTGCTAAAAAAATTCAAAATTTAAATTAGGGTAGAAGGGAGAAAATGAAAGTTATCTTAAAGGATATACGAGATAGGTGTTCCAGGTATTCCAAGAAATGTCATAGAATTGCGGAATGAATGAAATTATAACTATTTTAGCTCTTTCATCTATACAATTATTGAAAAGTGGAAATAAATATATGGCACTCTCGCCTAGCGAAAGCTTACTTAAAATTTACTTATATCGACTACATAAATAATATATAGGACTTATAATCAATGTTTGTAGATTATTAAGATTACTTGCACTCGTGATTTAAATTTTTATGTAAAATTCATAAACATCAACATATTAGTGAAAGCACTAAAGATTCGTTATTTAAAAATAAATTATAATTATTTTAGTCTTATCAAAATAACTTTAGATATGTCTATTAACAGTGGAACTAGAAACTACCTGAGCAGTCAAAATGAATAATAGATATCTGGTAGAATCTATGTCTATATCAATTTCTGGTAGTTCTAGTGTTAATAAATAACATCTAATCCCTAACAAAATTCAATGAATTATAACGATCCAACAGAGAATTAATATCATACTAAATGCATTATATTAATACTGGGATTAAATACCAATGTCAAGAATTCAAAATATGCATTGAATATCTAGTAAATTCGATTAAAACGATTACAGTAGATGTATTTCCTTGTTTTTGAAAATTTAATCCAATTTGTATTTTCATTAATTTTATTTCATAAAGATAATTTTCAAATAGATTCCTAAAACAACTTGCTCATCAAACAAAAGACAGAGAGAGAGAGAGAATGATTTCAAATTTTCTTTGTTCCTAAAATTTTCCAGTTTATTTGACATTACAGTTCCTGCAATCATAAATTAGAATTCCAAACCAGAAAACACTGTCATCATTTATAATTTGATTTGATTTAACTCCAGAAATCATTGAATTATTTTCTATTCCTTTATTACATATTACTTTTTGAGTTCTACATATATCTTCACTTGATACTTGTTCGCAGAGCGCTATTACTTTTCAAATTTCATCAATATGAAATTTTTGGTTTGATGAGCAAAAATTAATAAGCAAAATTTAAATTTTTTCAGTTCCTGGCTGATATCGCCTTTCTGGCTATCAGTGAATAAGAAAATAAGAAAATTGTTAAAATTGTAATATTATAATTATGATGATGAATAATTCAAGTTGTAAAAAGCATTAGGGACATTCTTTTCTTTTTTCCCCTACTGTTAAAATTCTTTGTATTTAAAGTATATATTTTCAATAGTCTTCAGCTCATTTTAAAAGGTCAAAAGTATTACATTCTTGGAAAAAGAATTTAGCTATTCTATTTCAAGTCGTCCATGAAGTACAATTTTTTTTTATATAAGTACTTAATGTAGATTTCTTATATTTTTAAAAGATCGAATATATTATTGAATCAAACTTTTTTCCATCGGCTTCTGCCTTTTCCAAAGCGTGATTATTTTGGAATGAGTGTGTGTAAAGTTTTGAGTATCATCTGTGAACGTCAGATCATAAAATTCAATTTAGACTGTTTTAATGTCGATCCTAAATAATATTTTTTATTCTTTTTTAAAATCAAAGTAGATCTATGGTACAAAAGAAAGAGGTACATTCATTGAATACTTATTATTTTTGCAGAATGTAAATTCTATTGTTTTAGACTATTATGTTAAAACTATTGTTTTAAAATACACTTTTCACAATTTTCATCGACTCTCCATTAAATTTATGCATTTAAAATGTAATAATTCTTCAGTCAGTTCATTTTTCAACAATTGAAGTTCAACATAATATATAAAAGTTTTTTAAGATAATTGAAATATATTAAAACAACTGAATATACTTGAATTAAAACAGTTGCATTTTTCTAAACTTATCATAAATCCAAACTTGGAGAATATTTGATGATATGAGATCTATTTTTGATGAAATCCCGATAGATAAGCAAAAAAAAAAAGCATTAACATGTAGATGTTAATCTACATTCAATCTGTATCCATTGATATTCTTATATGAAATTACTATTTTCTCTTTATTCTTCAAGTTGCTTCAAATTTCAAAAAAAGTAATAATAATAACATTTCAACTTCATTTAAATAAATATCTAAAAATTAAGGGCCCAATTTTTTTTTAATAAATTTTAATCACGCTTTTCCAGTGAATTTAAGGTGCATTTTATATCACTTGTCATTATTTACTTATACTGAAGTTTGAAATTTAATTTTGTGAGCTTTAATTATTACTAAATAATAATAACTAGTTTGCTATAACTAAAACCTATAACACGACATTCGCAGAGACATTTCAAATTATCTGTGATCGTCGATATAATTATTAAAAAACGAAAGGGAGGCGGTTAAGCTAATTAGAGAAGCAAAGAATATAGAGTATATGGACAATAGGTGTAACTCCGATTTTGAAGTATCTATCTCACCATGGAATGTCAAAAGAATTTCATGGAGTTATTTTGAGGTGCTATGACTACAGGCAAATGCATTTATACGGATGGATAAAAAATGGATTGTGCTTAAGTATGGTACGAAAACAAACAAGAAAAAAATCTAAACAATTTAGACTGAATGACAACGCATCTGTCTTTATGGTAGAAATAGTGGCAATCAGAAATGCCTTGGAATTTACCAATCAGTGCAATTTAAAAGGGACGAAAATCATTTCAGATTCAAGATCGGAGGCTTTAATGTCCTTTCACTCTATTAGCAAATCGAAAAAAAAGTAATATTAAATATAAAAGAAAAAGTTTCTAAACTTGGTGTTGAAATGGTCTGGATTAGAGCACACCAGAGATACATTGAAAAAAATGCAGATATATTAGCCAAGGAAGCTTTAAACGTAGAAACCCAAGAAATATCTTTTCAGCTCAGAAATGAGCCCAAAACATTTATAATTAAGATCGGCAGGAGTAATGAAATAACTCCATCATAGGGAGAACTAACGATCAACCACAAGAACCGAATCCCCCCCCCCCAATTGACGAAAGAATGAGAGTTCGGACAGTTTTCAGGAAGGCTATAGAAAGCTGGGCTTTAGCGAATATGATAATTTAAAAACCATTTTAAAGTTAATGTACTATAAACAATCGAATATCCAAATAACGGCTCAAGCAGTTTGACTACATTTGGCAAAATAATCGATTCGGGGCAAGTCAATAAGATATCGCATTTTGTCAATACATTTTGGTAGAATGACGACGACGTTTAAATCCGCAGATTTTCAGACATTTTATTCAAATGTTGTTCATTCAGCTTACAGCTAATGGATGTCCACAATGTTAAGTCCGTGGATTTTCAGACATTCGATTCAAATGTCGTTCATTTAGCTTATTATTTCACCTATGTTTAGCAGAATAATCAAAAAACTGGTAAATGAATGAGGCGTCTCATTTTTGTCAACTTTTCTTCTAAGATGGTATCATGGCTTATGAAAAAAATTATTTATTAATTATAAAAATTATTAAATTATTTATTATTATAAAAATTATTTATTAAATGCATTATATCGATTACTTCCTGTGGAATTTTTAAAGAAATTGAAGCTTTTGCATTACACATGAAAAGAGTGATAAATAATTCGAAAAAGAACCATCATTTTATTCATCCAGTTGTTACTACCTTGGTTATGAATTTGTGAGTTCATTTCACTTATTTCACTGTGAAAATTCTCTGACTAAAATCTGGTTGATTAAACTAAATTTAATAAAGCATTCTTTTCTCTCCACCCTCTTATGCAATCAGTATGCTAAGAATAGTTATTACCTTAACGTAGCTAGATTAAGTGAATTCACTATAAATCAGCAGAGTAAGTAAATTGTATAATTGTAAATTAAATTTTTTAACAGTACAATATCTGTTTTTTGAAATCTAATTTATTAGTTATAATATTTCACTAATGAAACATTACCGATTGTAATTGACGACAATATATATATATATATATAAACATAATTACTGAAGCAGAACCGTGGCCGAAGACAGAAAGACACTTTGAATTTTTAACTTCGTTTTGTTTCCATCCCGGGAAGCACAAGCAGCACAAACAAGGCACGTCCGCTCACAGCGTGGCACACAAGCAAAAGAAGGTAAAAAGAGAGGGAAAATAATATTCACAGTGCTCTTATAGAAATTTTGATAGGGATATCTCTACACGCGCCGATTTAGACAAGGAAAGCACAGGGATCTTTTAAAAAAAATGTGCTTGGCTGGACAGTTTTTATCCCTTCACTTGGAGTGTGGGAACTTGTCGGTTTTTAGCCAATTCAGCAATTTTAGAATTCATGTTGAATTAATTAAATAGAAAAAGTGGAATGTGATCAGGAAATAAGAGAATATTTTAGAATGAAGTTGATATTGGCTAAATTAAACTAAAAGTTAGAAAATTAATTAAGTTTAAATTAGATTTTAATATATCATTACATATAAATATATACAGGGTTCTCAAAAACCTTGTCCGCGGCTTTTATTCCTTAAATATTGATCACAGATTTATACTGTAAATTACAAAGTTGCGTAAAAAAAGTTGCGTAAACTGTAAATTACAAAGTTGCAAAATGTTATGAAATCCATTAAAATGTTCGGGCGATTAAATTTTAAAAAATACAAAATTTAAATTTTTATGCGAACCCCGTACAAAAAATTCCTAGTGGGTAAAATGTGCGCCATCCTCTCATAAGGTCATGTACAAAATTTCAGCAATTTATCAAAAAAAGTCTCAAAGATATGAAACTGCACAAATTAACGAAGAAAGTAATGATTGAATAAATAAATAATAATTTTGCTATTTATTGGTACAAAAGTATTACAAATTTGTAGAAATAATAATTTAAAGGAAAGATTACATAAGCAAAGATTACTTAAAGGAAAGATTACATAAGTTGTTTTACAAGTTCATTGACTGCGCTATTTTCAAATTATATTCTGTAATTCAAGATATAAAATTTTAAAGTATTTTTTCAGGAAGCATAGATTTTAAAATTTGTATTTAAAACTAAAGATATAAAGCATATTTTATTTCCTTATGATGCATTCTGGCGTCGCGTCATCTGCACTGAATCTGTAAACATTTGCATTTTAATTTGTGATTGACCCTTCACCAACTTTGTTTTAACATATCTTTGAGAGTTTTCACGATAAAATTCTGAAATTTTGTACATGGCCTTATTAGAGATTGGGGCACATTTTACTTAATAGGAATTTTTTGTACGGTGTCCGTATAAAAATTTAAGTTTTGTATTTTTTAAAGTTTAATCTCCTGAAAATTTTAATGGACTTCATAACATTTTGATCTTTTTTTACGGAATTTTATAATTTACAGTATATGTCTGTGATCAATATTTAAGGAATAAAAGCCGCGGTCAAGGGTTTTGAGACACCCTTTATATATTGTTACGGATTTTACTTCCTCTTCCGTCGGGGTTCTTTTTCGATTTGATAGTCGATGCAGAAATGAACAGTCCTTTAGTAGAAAACAACAACGGCACTTATTAAACACAAAAGTACAGGCGACAAATATATACAGTCGAGACGAACACAGGACAGCACACAGCAGCACATTACAACAGACAATAGCAGCCTGACAGAATTCAGCAGGAGAGGGGATCCTCAGAGCTTCGCTCTACGGTCTCTCCACACAGGCTGAACTTCTCCACTGTTTCCTCGCTTTAGCTGTAACCAACTGTCGACCCACTACTACATGACTGGCTACTCCACACACGACACGACGCTGCTTCCACAATAACCGCCAGAACTCGGCACACAGCTCAGTACAGCAATAGCTTGGGCTCCACACAACACTGGCAATCCGCCCTTGCTTCACTATCCTCTCGAAGACTCGTTACTTGTCTACAGCTCCGACTACGCTTCACTACGACTACTTGCAGCTTGAGACTGCCGGTCTTTTATAGTTCCCGGGAGGCGGAGCAAGAAGGTTCTGGGCATATCTCGGCTACTATTGGACGGATCGTAAAATTCTCAAAGTTTCCAACATTATCTATTTTGTTGCCAAAGTCGCCAAGTTTGTCGCCAAGCTCTGGGATCACTGGCTAGGCACCCAATCAGCATCCAATACCGATGATTGTAAATCAGTCTTTCCGGTGATAGAACTAAACGTGCTGGGAAGCAACTTTACAGACTTGTAACAATGTGTGTGTTTGTGTGTGTGTTCTCTCATTTCCTGATCGAATTTCACCTTTTTTTATTTAATTAATGCAACAGAAGCTTTGTAAAAATGCTTAAGTCATCGGTTCCCACACTCCGAGTGAAGAGAAAAAATTTGTCGACCTAAGACATTCTTTTACCTGTGCTCTACCTGTGAGGTGTGTGAAAGAGCCTCCTTGTAAGAAGGGGCTTCGCAAGAGAATGTGCGAGTGTCGTCATCATTTGATCTAGAAGTCAGACTTCTGCCCTCGGGTGCTCAGGGGCCTTTACCTTCAGAAGCTACTGCACCAAATCGGCTTAAATCGCTGCCTTCGTCAGCGGGTTTCGCCTATGATAAGTGCCATAAGTAACAAAAACAGCAAGACCGTATTCTTGTTCCATAGCTTTCATTGGACAGGTCGTATCGATTGTTACTTTCTATCGTGATCTAGGACCTGTAATTGAAATATCACCAGTAAAATCATATAAAGGATTTGAATCACACCTCTCTTTGAAAGGTATTAATTACTTATGATACTGTATTTGTGACTTTTTGATATTGCTTACATAATAATCATTCGTAAAATATTTGTCATCGCTTCTTAGTACTCGAGGCCAAGATCAGCTTAACCACATCATAATCCCAGATTTTCCAATTCAATCAATCAATCAACACTTCATAATATTTAGTTTGAAAAATAAATATGAATGGTAAGTAAATGAAAATTTCGAAATTTTAATTAACAATGTGCTTTAGACAGATATCTATTCAATATAGCAAATTAAGCATAATCTTCATACTTAATCAATGAAATATTTGTGCGAAGAATGAAAACTGGTGAGTTTTATTGTAATGAAAATTTTATCGTAAAACTTTATAGAAAATATACTTTTTTTTTAAATTTTAAGATAATGTAACAATCATTTCTTAATGCAATGTTTTCGAAAGTTATAGTACGAAATGGCAAAATTCCTCTTCATTTTAAATTAAAATTAAAAAAGGCCCAAAATGCACATTCCTACTCTCCATTGTAAATCTGTGCCAAATTGGTATTATTAGGTTTAATGGTCTATATATATATATATATATATATATATATATTATAATAATAATAATAGATATTCAATATATAAATATATTCAATATATTTTCATATTTTTCCAGTTTCAAGTTATTGTTATTTAGTCAGAATATAGCAAAATTTGTTGCAAATTCAGTACAGTTTAATTTCCAAATGAAATTTAATTTCAGAATTGCACACAAACTTTGAATGCGAATCTAGAAAAATGATATTTTTAATGATCACATTGTATACATTAATGTGTTATGAATCAAAACATTTGAAGGAAATTACTTATGAGAAAATCTGGTGTTGCTTACAATTTATTACAATGCAATTTGCTTTTATATTTCAACTCTAAAGATATTTTTGGAACTTTTCCCCCTTCCATCAGGTATGATCTTTATGGTTGTTATAATTGCATTCATAGCATTATTTTTGTACAAGATTGTAAATTAATGATTACATTTTAAAAGAAAAACAATTTGTAAACTATGTGCCTTTTCATCATGTACTATAATGCAGCTTTAATCTAAGTTTAGCTGCTGTTCTGAAGTCCGATTCTGTTAATTCATTGAAAAGATGCTTGCAATGACAAATATACATTTTGTATTGCATATGAAATCCATAAGATTTTTTTTCTTTTCAGATAACATTGAGATTTTGCAGAAGATTTGATTAAAAATAATTCCTATTCTACCTAAGAATTTATTTTAAACAATGTCAGCACTTATTAATGACTCAAAACTTGTAATCCATTTCGTGACATCCCTTTTCCACTTTTCTGAGGTAAAAATAGCTTTACCATTGTCCAAACATATTGATGTCGCAACTTGCTTTATGCTCTTTAAAAAAATGAAGCGATCAGGTCCGGCAAAATTTGATGAAGCTAAGTCTAAAAATTGTGAGATAAATAAAGCAAAGGAAAAGTTACTTTTCATTCTTGCACATTTAAGAGAAAATGTACTGCAGGCAATTCTGGGCTTGGATACTGCTGTTGTACAATGGAATTCAGACTTTTTTTTTTTTTTTTGGCATTTTATGAATATGGATGAAATCTTTCGATGGAAAACTGATGGGACAATTGACAGAATTAAAACAATGCAGCAGTTTCTTCTGTTCAATGGATAAAAGATGTTCCAAAATACCTTGACCTTTATGGAGCAACTAAAGAAGAAGTACAAATATTAAAGATAGAGGCTACCAAGCTCCTTCTCCATTTGAATTGGGCGCTGCAAAATTTCTTTCGACAAATGATGGAAAAGATGTGGAATTTTATTTATTATCCTCTTTTTGAAAAAGTACTATATATTATCTTCTCGTACAAAGTGAGTTAGCAGGATTTTGACTACGAGCAACTTTTTGTGGACTTTTGGGAAAGAAGCCCAAATCACTTCAAGATAAAGGCAAAGGCATACCAATATCTCTCCCTCCAAATTAATTTGTGTTTTGATTTCAATAAGGATGAGGAGAAAATGTAACTTTGATGAACCTGTCAATTCAAATTTAGATTAAAAATTGAAAATTAATTAATTATATGCAAACAAGCTAAGCATTGGATATGGCGGTAATTGTTTAACTAACATAATCTTTTTGCTAAAACAATGTCTTCCTTTTTTTAATGTAAATTACGCAGTGAAATAAGATAATCTCCTTGTAAAAAATTCAATGGAAAGTTTTATAGCACACATGAAAAAATAACTTTAGGCTGCATTTGTTTAAGTGTTCACAGTTTTTGAATTGACTTTTTTTCACGCTGTGTCAAAAATGTTTTACCACTTATTTAACATTTCCTTTTTTTTATTCTATCTTGCTAAAAATTGAGATAATAGTAATTCCTTTAGTGAATACATTCTTATCTTAAATAAGTATGATTGCATTATGTTTTAAATGTCATGATGATAGATTGTAGCAATATTACTTTGGAAACTTGACTGCATATAATATTGGCATGAATGATATCTGGCAGCATTGACAGCTGTTTTAAGCATCTCTGTATCTATTTCACTGAAACAATTCCTTCATTTTGTAAAAAATACAAAAGCAAATTAAGAAAAATTAATATATAAAAAATTTATTTTAAATATTATCTATTAGTTTGTCCAAGACAATATTTGTGGTACTTGGTTTTTAACAAATGAAAGACATTAATTATACATTTGAATATATATTTATATATTTTTATTCATGAAATTTATGAAAATAAGCCATTCTTCACACCAATTTAGTAATGATGCATTTTATTCTCTCATCCACTATTTTATGGTCAATATTAATTATTTATGTCTTAAATAATTGATTTAAATCTTAAATAATTGAAATCTTGCATGATTTTCGATATAAATTATACTACATGATCCTCATCTCCTTTGGGAAGAAATTCTCGGTTTTTTATTACAGATAAAATAATTTCTTTATGCATGTTAATAAAAATTGTATGGATAAAGCTGGATTCAGTTTAATTCAATAAAAAATAATTCTATATGTGTAAGTTTTATTCTAAAATTATATTTCTTCATTTTTTTTATTGCTCATGGCTTTTTGTTTTTATGTAATTATGTTTTTTGTGCTGCAATTTTTAAAATTTTGAAGGAATGTGTGATTTTCTTTTCTGCTTTTAAATGGGATATTTGATTTCATACTCATTTGATTAAACGTTTTATGTAAGCATAATATTTTCTAAAAATGAAATTTTAAAATATTTATTTGTTAAGTAATAAGAGATTCTTTTCACTGGGTCAGAGATACAGAGGTTCTCATAAGTACTTCAGGCAACTCATTTAATGGGACTACCGTGGCTGGAGATAAGGTCTCAGTTTTGAAATACAGTTCCAAAGAATTATTTGAAAACAGGTGTGGTGTCTGTAAATCCATCAGGTACAAAAGTCTTGCTAACTTGCTATGAAAATTTAGAGAATGATTCTGACTCGGATAACAACCTTATCATATAACTCTGCAGTTGCGTTTGGGTTCATTGCGACCCAAAAGCTACTTAATTTTGTAACTAAACTAAAATTAGCATTGTTATTATGCTGCGTCTTAATAAATGGAGTCAAGATTTATTCTGTGAAATATATTCGTTTTTTGTTGTGATTGCAATATAAGCTTATTTGTCAAAAGGAAAAAAAAATTTAGATACACCATATTTTGGGTCCTTTTGAACCCTCATGTTAAAATACATAGATTTTTTTTAAAGTACAATTTTCTCTTTGGTAATACGATGAATATATATATTTAAAGATTTAAAATATATTTATTATTAATATATACTATAAATATATGTATATTTTTAATATTTATTTTATGGTTATATCAGGGTGCATAACGTCATGAAAAGGGCTTAAATTTGAAAATCATTTTTAAGTGTCTTAAAAGTACTTAATTTTTAATAAAGGACCTTAAAAAGTGTTTAATTTTTAATAAAGGACCTTAAAAAGTGTTTAATTTTCTCAAGAAGTGAAATCAAGTATTAAAATAAAATTAAATATCTTTTTTTCCTGCACCCCATCTTTCTTCAACAATTTGCATTGTTGTTTATTGAAATATTGAGAAGGTTATCCCGAAGGGGCAGTAGAAAATGTGTACTATATCATACTTGTTGTGACTTCGAAAAATGTTCAATCTTCTGTAGAATTCATATAATTGTGAAATATTGCTTTAGCTATGTCTGATAAATGTATGCTTAACCTTTTTTTATGTATTATTAAAGAAATACGCAGATTTGTCCAACAGATGTAAAATATGAATATAGCAAGATGAATTGGGTGCCACAAAGAGATCTAAAAACGCTTACAGTAAAGCCTCTTTAGTTCCTTACACTTTTGATCATTGTTCTCTTTAATATTTTGTTTTGGAGCTATGTCTTGCACAACTTATTAAAGGGATTTACTATACAATGCATAATGAATTCTTACTCATTGCGTTAGTCGTTGCGTAAAATCCGAATACGATGAGATTTTAACTTGAAGCCATAGATTTTCAATGATTGTGATTTCTTTGATGATGTTTTTTTAATGTTCCCGTCCATTTGAAAATTGTTATTTGTTGGACTAATCTTGACAAATTTTAGTTTTTGTATGTATAAAAAACTCTATTGGATCTGGTACTTAAAATTTCAAAAAAAGTTTTTCAAAATTTTTATTCTTTAGGGTTCAGATTCTATTATATTTAATGTTTTTTGCTTTTTCTCTTCTTGTAACTCATACAGATGTATATATATTTTTTCCCACTGAAATCTCTAGTCTTAGAGATTTGCCCTGGTTGACAAAACATTTAAATTAGGAATGCAAAATGTGGCAGGAAGCTGCTTCTGGGATGTTAGAAACTCACTAAGTACGCATTTTTTGAAATTTTATTTAGAAGTTTAATTTAAAAATAAAAACAGGATTTATTTCGTCCATATCATCAAAGCATATTATTGAATAAAAAATATTTTGACACCTTTTTAAAGGTTTAAAAAGGTTGTTTGAATTCCAATTTTGCTTGAATGAATGCTTTTTCTTTATTTCTTTATTTATTATTCTGTTTTAGTTTTAAAACTTTTTGCAAAATTAATCTTGAACACAATTTGTAACAATGATTTTTTAAATAAAATTCAAAATGTCATTTCTTTATTAAATTGTTCAGTCACATTAAACATGATAATGTTATGATTCAAATTTTAAGGCAATGCAGTATTTAATCTCACACTAGCTTCAAGAATTACTGTTTAAAAAATGCATTAACTGTCAATTTTTATTTTCATTTTATTTCTAATGTTTTTTATCTTCGTGAATTTTTTTCTATTATTTATAAAAAATAGGAATTGTGAAATCATTTTCATTTCATTCTCAAAATATATAATCACATTTTTCTTACTTTTTTAAAACTAAAGTAATAAAATTTTATTTATTTTTGATAAAGGTTAAAAAGCAAGTTTTTCTTAAATTTTCGAAATGTGAAGCATTTGAAAATTCCCTTTGCGAAATATCAGAAATAAGAAATGATAAAACAATTTTTAATTTTTATTTTCTATTAAATTTCTATTGCTATTTCTACTATTTCTATTATTTTATTATTATTTTCTATTAAAAAATTTGATCTGAAAAATTCAGTTAGAGTATTGCATTGTTCTATCATCAATTTCTGGCAGTATTGCCAGTCTTATGATTGTAGCCGTCCTGGTATACTTTAGCTCTTAGCTTTATAAGGCGGCAAATAAAATGTTCTAAACTGCTAAATATGCTGAGTTAGAGCAGGAGGAAATTTCAGTTTACATCCCAGCCATGTTGAAGTCCATTTGTTGCAGCAAATACAAAATTTGTTGTCATGCTATGCATCTTTATAAATGCCAATGTAAATTCAGAAATGGTGTATCCATCCAAATTAACTAGTAATTTGATAATTAAAAAAATGTTGAAAAAGAAGCTAGATTTGTATTGTTAATCTTATAAAAGAGTAAAAAATTTAACTGAATAAATCTTGATTTAATTTTGGGGTAATGATAAAACTATGATAATTTTTGTTTTTGTCAAAACCAAATACATTTTACAATAACGCTTCTGCAGTGTTGCAGAAATAAGTATTAAAATTACTATGTTATTACAGAAATAACTTAAAATTTCAAAAATACACATTTAAAATTAATTTTTAAAAATTTAATAAAAACAATGCTTTATTATAAAATAGAAAACATCCAATGCTTAAAAAATAAACAGGCTCATGTATGCATGAATGTAAAATGGTGCTTAATTTTTGGGAGGGTTAAGGTGCATAAAAGGAACTTAAATGTGCTTAATTTTTGAAGCATTTTCTCACTACACACCCTGTACATTTTATTGCTGGATATGTGTTATGGTGATAAAAAGTATAGACATAACCATTTAAAATCAGAAAAAGTTATGCTCAGATCCACTAGATATGCTAAGTCAAGAATTCATGATGAACTTTCTGCTTTAAAATTGTTTATAAGACATCATGAAAACTGAGCATGCATTTGAATCAAGTATGTACAAATTGCATTTCTGTAATTGTGCAGTGAGGAACATTTTTCTATGATGGAAAAAGTCGTGAACAGTTAACTTTGTCCATATAATAATATAAACATAGAAACAAATATAATTTTTATTGTATTTCAATTACTACTTTTTTAATAATGAAGATATTTGATAAATGAAACAAAATTTATCTAATTTAATTTTAATTTAGATTTCCTTTGTATAAAAAAAGGGAAGCTTCTAATGTATTTAGTTTTTGTGTCTTCTTGAATTAAATGTAGATAAATATGCATACAAAATTTTTGTGTTTTATGCTGAATACTTTTTTAAAAACCAGAAACCAGGTTGTGCAGAACATGGAAACGCAGGGTTTCTCCACCTTTCTGAATGTTCAGAAGATGCATTACAAGAAGGTGCTATATATACGAGAGAATCAAAGTGAGGGCATCTCTCATTTTTGGTTCTTTTGTTTATTTGAAGTTTCACCAAGAAAGCGTGCCTTAATTTTGTTACTTGCAGAGACGGCGGCAGAAATTTACCGATGGGAAGGGGGGGGTAGATAAATCCGACATGGGTCAAGCACAATTTCTCTAATTTGGCTTCTAAATAACTCATAATAATTAATTTTACATAATTAAAAAAATTAAGTATTATTTAGCTTTTATTGTTCAAATGCTGACCTTTTCTTTCATAGTTGAAAATTTGCAAAGTTATCTGAAAAAAAAAATTCTGAGTTTCTTTAACTGACTATCAAAATAGTGTCAATGTTTGAGTCAATTCGAGACTTCTGAGATTTAATTGCATTCGTATCAAATTCTAGAAAAAATATGTTTATATTTCAATCTAGCATATAGATAGAAACACAGGTTGTTACACTAAATGAACGAAATTTGTTGTAACATGATCATGGAAATAGTTAATAGAAGTTCAACGAGGAATACGTTTTTAATTATTTTGAATTTGGTTCGAATTTGACATATTTCTTAATCTTCTGGGTCTTTTTTTAATACTTATGAAATCTTTTGGTTACAACAAAAATAAATTAATCGAATAGAACTACAATAATTTATAAATGCCTAATATTGGATTATGATAACATGAACATATTGAAATGATCAAATCTAAAAATTCATAAAACATTTTCTCGGTTAGTGATTTTTCTTGAAAGTGAACAGTGCTTCTACAATATATCATTATATGAAAATTATTAATGAATAAGATACAAAAAAAACATGCAAAATAAATTCATTCATTGTAAGTTTATTCTTATAAACTTCTTCAAATTCGGAAAGAAAGAGAGAAAAAATATTTATCTTTGACAGCGGCACTCCGAAGAATATTAGAGCTCCCGTACTAGGAACTTTAGATGAAATAATTTCCCGTGTATTCTTTTCTTCCATTTATTCACTCCCTCTTCTAAGATCTGAGTTACCTGATTTTGCTCTACTAATTCGGGATATAATAGGTAGAGTATATATATATATATATATATATATATATATATATATATATATATATATATATATATATATATATATATATATATATATATATATATATATATATATATATATATATATATATATACTCTACTATTCGGGATACTCGTGTGTCTTTTTGCGTAATTAGTGTCAAAGCACTCATGTGAAAGAATACATTCAACTTTTTATTGTTTGCAAACGGATTCTAAAACTCTCCGTGCTTTGAGATGGGTTTAATGAGGTTCATTCACGCTCACGTAGTAGATACCAAACAAACCGCTTCTGTTCAATTTTCAACCGTTCTGCGCATATCGGGATGTCTTCCGATAGCGTTGATAAGAGCGTTGAATTTTATGTAAGCCGAATAAATTATTAAAAACTTTTGAATTTTTTAAAAAGAAATCAATAGTTTGAATTAATTTCTCCAAATTTTCGTTTGTAATATAATTTTTTTCTTATATCAGAAAATTAATTAGTATTTTCAATATGGTTATTATTTTTTCATAATTAATATGACTTTCTAATTAGTTAGGTGCCGTTTTATCCTTTCCTTTCCTATATCTTTTTTTAAATGCATTTAAATGCAATATTTAAATGCTTATCAAATGCATTTTCAATCCCCATTAATATGACATTAATAGAATTCTGTAAAAAAAATTTTAACTGTTCTGTTTAGTTGAAAATGATGGAGAAATTTAATGGGATGGTTTTATGACACAATGATGGAGAAATGATGGAGATCATTTTATGGCACAAGGATCAGATGTAGTCATTCTGCTCCAAATATTTATTAAACATGGTGTTGGTGTTAAAAATGAAAGCATTCTTAAAAAAAGATACAATTAAATCTAATGTAAAATTTAAATATCTTTTAAAAAGTTAAAAATATTTAATTGAGAGTTATCACCTAGAATGTCATTTAAGTTAAAAACAATCGCTCCGAAATGAACTTGTCGTTGTGTACTAAGAGCTTGACATTCACACAGAATTTGCTTAATCATTAAAACACAATTGCATTTATTACAAAGTGGTGCATGATCAAAATGCAGAAGATGTTTTGGGGTCAAATAGACCTATTCGTGGCTTATTCGAAGTCTCGTGGTAATGACATCTTTCTTTCTGGTTAGAGTTTTACTTTTGAAATCTTTGACTGATGGTTGTATTTGAAATAGTTTATTCGTAAATAGCTTTTCCCATATAGATTACCAACATTTATTTTGAATTATTTTTATTGTTTGTAATGCATTGAGTGATGGAACAAAATTTTCTTTCATCAGGCTGAAGCCTTTTGCTGCCTTGTCAGCCGTTTCATTTCCCTCAATTCTAACATGCCCAGAAATCCAACAGAATTTAATTGCGAAATTATTTTTGAGGAAATAATATATGTACAAACTATTTAAAACTAAGGTATGACTCTCTGATGACACATTCTTAAGAGCTGCAATACTTCTTTTAAAATCAATATATATAGTACATTTAGAGGGGGATGAGGTAGCTATTTTCAGAAGACTTAGATATATTGCATAAAGTTCGGACGTAAAGACAGAACAGAATAGGGGAAGTCTTTCGATATTTTTACATTTCTGAAAACTGCTTCTGAGCCAACACGATTACGGCATTTTGATCCATCTGTATCAATAGGCAGAAAAGAATGATACCGTTGTTTGTGTTCATAAAAAAATTTCTGAAAAATCACATCTGAAGTTGATGGTATCAGGAAGTGTATCTCTAAAAGTAAAGGGTACCACCTGCCATGGAGGTGACCACTAATATTTACAGCAATCGGGAACTCTTTAGTTTTGAATGACCGTAAAATCTCTCCTATATGGAATCCAAAAGTTGGCATCAAACACAATTTTATAGAGAATAACAATCCGTATATAGAATTTAAAAACCTGTTGCACAGTGGATGGTATTCGACACTTTTAATTTTATAAAAGTAGGATAAACAAAGTCATTTCCACCTGAGTTCCAAGGAGGGCTCACCACTGATAACATGTAAACTGAATTGGCGATGTTCTAAAAGCACCTGTAGCTATACGAAGCCGCCTTTCATTTTATATATATACTAGCCGCCTTTGGCGACCAGCCGGTTCGCCAATCTTAATGTTCGTTAAAATTTTAATAATTAAATATTTTATGCAATTCCAACTTTAATAGATTCTTCAGCAAAATATTTTAAAACTTCAAATTTTGATAGTCATATAATTCACTCATAATATTATAAAGGCCTTCAGTCATAACGTGATATGTATCTCTCTAATTTTCTGTTACCCCTCGTAGAATTTATGCTTTAAATTAAAGTGTAAATGATTAATCTGCAATTAATATAGTAATATTTTTTACTGAAACAAAGCATTTTTTTTAATAATATGATTACTGATAATACAGTCACTTAGCGTTTAAACTTTATGGGCACTAAAGAATATCTTTCTTAATTTATGTAATATCTCAAGAATTTGTCAACAAAATTTTCTCAGATTCATCATGAACAGATCAATTAATTAACAATGTTTCATTTTAAATGCATCAAACAATAAGAAAATAAAATGAATCCTTTAAATCTAAACACTAAGAAAATAAATGAATCGTTAGCATGCAATAGGTCTAAAACAGGTTTAAAAAAAACTACTTAAAAAACGATGTACTTAAAACTATAAGCATATACAAAAAATATATATAACTAACATAAATACAATTTAATTACAGAAGCATGCAACTAACCTAAAAATAATTTAAATCATCCGTTGATAATGGTTGTCATGACAGCAATCAGAACACAATGCGCATGCGTGAATTTTCTTCGCCAGTTAACGGTAATGCAAATGCGTGAATTTTTCTACGCCAGTTGTGGTAACGCTATGTAGATTATACATTTTTAATTTCCTTTATTCTGTGTTATTTTAATTCAAAAGTACTTCAGAATGAATCTGAAACATGGATTAATTAACAATGTTTAATTTTAAATGCATAAAACATTAAGAAAATAAACAGAATCGTTCGAAATAATCCGCCGAAAAATGTTAACCCTAGCCTCATTACTGCTGGAAGAAAAAAAAACTGAAGCCTTACTCATTTGGCGGTGGGGAAAATGGAATATTTTTTTGGCGGGAAAGTTAGTTTTTAATTAATAATTAAAACTCTAATTAAAATTTCAAAAAAAGGGACCCCAGGTGCACATTCCCCAAGCAGCAAAAGATCGTTGACCAACCATTGGCCAAGCATCGCCCCACGGAACGAGCGAGATTGGGGCGAGATCGGAGGCGATCTCGCCCCGACATTGGTCATGTCCCCCGGCGGTTCGCCGCGCGATGGCCGCCCCGACTTGTTTTCGACGAATTTGCCGATCCTTTGGCGACTTGTTATTATCACGGGTGACGTTATACCAAGCATTTCGCGACCTGTTTTATCAATGGGCGACCCAATACCAATCATTTCCCGATGTGTTTTAACAATCGGCGACCCAATACCAATCATTTCCCCATGTGTTTTAACAATCGGCGACCCAATACCAATCATTTCCCCATGTGTTTTAACAATCGGCGACCCAATACGAATCATTTCCCCATGTATTTTAGCAATGGGCAACCAAATGCCAATCAATAGGCAATTTATTTCTGAACACTTGCTGGTGTCAAATTGAAATATTAGTTTAATGGTTATTCAATTTTCTCAAACTCTAGAAACTAGTGTCATAATATTTAAAACTATCATACTTTCAAAATTTTGTATAGTTTACTTTTCTTTTTTACCTATTAATAATAGTGTTTGTTATTTATTTTGATAAATTTAAAATTCCATAAAATACTTGTTTTCGATAAAAATTCATGGAAAATGTCATTTTAACAATTCTTCCAACTTTTTTTAACTATTATTATAGCAGAGATTTTACCACAATCTTACCCTATAAAATGTTTAAATGACATTTTTTTACTGCTCTTTAAAAAAAATAAACAAATGTTAAAATTATCTGAAATAATTTTAAATTTGATCCCCAGAACATCTATTTACATATAAGATTTATTTCCTTCATTGATATTTCCTATTTATTTTCATTGTTTAATGCATGGGAAGAAATGTTAACATAATCATAGTTTCAATTATATAATTAATCAGTATGATTTTAACTGATATTAGAAATTTAAAAGTAGATGTATTATATATATTGCCTATATCATTCGTTTTTAAAAGCTATTTTATAAAAATTGGAAACAGAAAAATATATAATTCTTATTAAATTTTTTTTTCTTTTTTTTTTACTATACACTTTTATATTGTTCAATGTGAGCAATAAACAAATAATTCCTAAAGAATAATGAATAAAACACAAATTCCTATTTTAACACCCTAAAATTTAATGCATTGGTTAAAAAATAGTTTCAAACACTAAATTATATAATTCCTATTATATGTTTCTTCAATAGAAAATATTTTACAAGCACAAAATAATAATTTACTTCAAATTTCTAATATTTTTTATTATTATCTATGATTAGTTTGGTTTTATGGCACAAGAATTAAATTTGATCTTTGATTAACACTGAATATTTCTCAAAAATTCCATACACAAAAATGCAGCACTTCTTTCAATTCTACAAAATTCCTTATATTTACTATTAACATGCAAAGTTTCTTCAAGTTGTAGAAATTTTACACATTATAAATGTTAGTTGTTGGTTGATGTCCAACATACAACATTTTACAAGCACAAATTAATAATTTACTTCAAATTTCTAATATTTTCTTGATCTATATTTAGTTGTTTGGTTTTGTAGCACAAGAACCAAATTTAATTAATGATTAACACTGAATATTTCACAAAAATTCCATACCCAAACATGGAACACTTCTTCCCATTATAGGAAATTTTATTTACTATTAATTTACAGAGTTACTTCATATTGCATTAATTTTAAACCTCATTATAAATGTTAGTGTTAGCTAATATTCAATAAACAACAATTTACAAGCACAAACTTAATTCTTATTTAATAACTTACTTCAAATTTCTAATATTTTCATAATTTATGTTTAGTGAGGTTTAGATTTGTGGCAAAATAACCAAATTTGATCTATGATTAACTCTGAATATTTGAAAAATATGTTTCACAAAAATTCCATGCACAAAAATACAACACTTCTTTCATTTATACGAAATCTTATTTATTATTAACTTACAAAGTTACTTTATGGTGTAGAAATTTTATACCTCATTACAAATGTTAGTGTTAGCTAATGTCCAATTGATAACATTTTACAAGCACAAATTAACAATTTACTTCAAATTTCTAATTTTTTTTAAAATCTATGATTAGTTTGGTTTTGTTTCATGGCACAAGAACCAAATTTGATCTATGATTAACTCTGAATATTTCGCAAAAACTCCATACCTAAAAATGTAAACACTACTTTCAATTATACAAAATTTCTTTAGACAAATATTTTTTTAATTATTATTTTCCCCTCTTTATTTTTAGGAGAAAAGAAAAACAACTATGCAAAACAATTTATTTACAAAGACCTTCATTAAATAATATTTTAGAAATACAAAGTAAAATAATAATTTACTTGAAATTTTTTACTGAATTTTCTGTAATGACTTATACACCCAAGCAAAATCCTGAAACTATGACTTATAATTTAGAAGAATAAATAATATTGACACAAAGTAATTTATAAAAAATTTATTTAAACTTTATTTATTATGTAATACTTGAAGAGTTTGAAATTTCTAAAAATCCACACACATTTATATAAATATTATATATATGTATAACTGAATCTTCAGCTACATATAAAAAATTATACATTTATTTATACATTTCATTTTTCCTTCTTGCTGAACCTAGAAAACAATTATAATAGTAATTGAGATTTCGCTTCATTTAAAAGTACAAATAAAACATTTGTTGACAATTGGAGATGAGTAATTAACAAGCAAAAGTCTTATAGAACTTCATAAGCATAATATTTTTGTTCTGATACTGGACTGTGTAATCAAACTTTATAATAATGTTTAGGATAATAAAGAAAAAAAAACTCAAACTAATGGGAGTAAAATTTATGTTACTGTTTTATGAAATGCGAAATACTTTGAAACTATTCATATAAGAGAACTCAAAAGTGCCTGCATAATCTCAAGTTTTAAAGATTTTTTTTTTTTTTGAAGTTTAAAATAAATACATTCTGCTAAACTTTTTTTTAGCCTCATATCAAAATAAAAATAATTACACAAATGCTATTTCAATACCAAAATATAAAAATGTTATTTAATACTTTATAAAACTTCTTTCATAGAAAAATTGTAAATGAAAAGGAAAATTAACTAAGCTAAATAGAATTAAAATCACTTGAATTGTCAGTCTGAAAAAATAATGAGGTTGCCATTAAAAAAATTTATTCAAATTATATAGAAAAATAAAATTTGTACAAAACCAAATTTATGCCTTTCTAATTAAGGCAAATAAGTTTTCAGATAAAAAAAATCAGAAATTAAAATTTACCTACTTGTCATTCAAGCCTATCACATTGCAACATTTTGAAGTTTTACTACATTTTTCACGAAAAGACATTACATATTTTGGCACTTAAACACATACATCTGATAAATCCTTGATTGCTTCCACTGCTCTGAGTAATTGCAACTGAACAGAGAGAAATTTTGTGATTTGGAATATCTTCAATTCTAAACAAGTTCTTAGGATATTAAGTGAATTGGGACATATAATTGTCTCGCATATAATTGTTTTAAATTTCCTTCTGATGTTCCAAGTTGGTAGAAACCATACTCCGTCACATTAATTGTAACTTCCAATATTTTGCTCTTTTTTGAAGTCAGGAATAGAAACTTGCACAGTAGTTTCCAAACAAATAGTGAGAAATTTTTTTTTGTTTATATTTATAGATCAATTTTAAAATTTATTTTATCTTTAATTGCATTTTCAGTTTTGAAACAAAGGTTGCACAAAATTTTTATTTCATTGAATGAGAGATGTATTTCATACTTTGCCAGGTTGTCATTTGGCATTCTATAGAATGCTTAGAAAATGTATGAAATACAAATTGTTTCATACATTACTGGCTTGTTTTAGGCATTATATACAATGCTTGGCCATTCTATAGAATACTGGATTTCATATTTTGCTGGTAATACATATAAAGAATTATACATATACTTTTCTTCAAGTTCACTCTTCTTTTTGCAGATTTGATGAACCTAAAAAACATATTCCTTAATTAGAATAATGATTGAGCTTTCACTTCTTTTAAAAGTACAAATAAAATATTTGTTGACAATTGGAGATATGTAATTAAGGAGTAAAATAGATATATAGAACTTCATAAGCTTAATAATGTTTTCAATCTGATAATGAACTATATAGGCAAATATTATAATAATGTTTAGGACAATAGAGAAAAATAATATAAACTAATGGGTGTAAAATTTATGTTACTATTTTATGAAAGGTGAAATAATTATAAACTATTCACATAAGAGTATTCAAATATAACTACATAATTGCAAGTTTTAAAGATTTTTTTTTTTTTTTTTGAAATTTACAATAAATATATTTTGCTAATCTATTTTTTTAGCCTTATGTCAAAATAAAAATAATAACACAAATGTTATTGCAAAACCAAAACATAAGAACGCAATTTAATATTTTTTTAAAAACTTTTTTCATTAGAAATTGTTGTTAACAAAAGGAAAGGCATTGTAAATGAAATGGAAAAATATCTGCAATAATTTAAGAACAGACACAAAAAAAAAAAAAAAAAAAGATAGGAAATAAAATCACTTGAAAAGAATACAAACAAGAAAAGAAATGATAATCGTCGCTTACGCCTAACGCTAATAATATCACGTGCAACTCCATGTTAAGCAACGAGTTCGAACGGCTTCAACAAAAATAATCTTTTTTTATTCACTATTTAGAATAAATAATATATTATTTACAAATATATAATAATAAAAACTTTACACTTACCAAGTTTCTTGAAATGACAGTATGCGTTGCTGGTTGAATTTCAAAATCCAGTACACGCCAGGTGATTCATGGGAAATTTCTAAAATATGTTCGCATAGCGCCACCTAGGAAAAGCAACTTTCCCGACATCGAGGCGACTATGGGCCGATTGCTTTGAGCCGGTCTTTTTCACTGTCGCCGTAGGAGTTCGCCCCGATGAAAAAGCGATCTTCAGAGGCGACAGAAAAAAATATGGTCAAAATCCGATGTCGGGCCAATGCAAAGGTGACATTGGCAAAATACGGGCGGCGTATATCAGATGGCTGCGATGCTTGGCCAATCGTTTAGCGACTTCTCTTGCTGCTTGGGTCCCGACCTCTAAGGTATACATGTACCAACTTTGGTAGCTGTATGTCAAATGACCTGGCCTTTAGAGCGCCAACACACACACACACACATTGAGCCTTATTATAAGTACTAGCCGCCTTTGGCGACCAGCCGGTTCGCCAATCTTAATGTTCGTTAAAATTTTAATAATTAAATATTTTATGCAATTTCTACTTTAATAGCTTCTTCATCAAAATATTTTAAAACTTCAAATTTTGATTATCATATAATTCATTCATAATATTATAAAGGCCTTCACTCATAACGTAATATGTATCTCTCTCATTTTCTGTTAGCACCCGTAGAATTTATGCTTTAAATTAAAGTGGAAAGAATTTATCTTCAATTAATATAATAATATTTTTTACTGAAACAAAGCATTTTTTTATAATCTGATTACTGAAAATAGAGTCACTCAGCGTTTAAACTTTATGGGCACTAAAGAATATCTTTTTTAATTTATGTAATATCTCAAGAGTTGGTCAACAAAATTTTCTTAGATTCATTATGAGCAGATCGATTAATTAACAATGTTTAAATTTAAATGCATCAAACACTAAGAAAATAAAACGAATCGTTTAAAATAAACGGTTGAAAACAGGTTTTAAAAAAACTACTTAAAAAACGATGTACTTAAAACTATAAGCATATACAAAAAATATATAACTAACATAAATACAATTTACTTACAAAAGCATGCAACTAACCCAAAAATAATTTAAATCATCCATTGATAACGTTGTCATGGCAACAATCAGAACAGAATGCGCATGCGTGAATTTTCTTCGCCGGTTACGTAACGCAAATACGTGATTTTTTTCTACGCCAGTTGGGGTAACGCTATGCGGATTAGAAATTTTTAATTTCCTTTATTCTGTTTTTTTTTAATTCAAAAGTACTTCAGAATGAATCTGAAAGATTGATTCATTAACAATGTTTAATTTTAAATGCATCAAACATTAAGAAAATAAACAGAACCGATTGAAATAATCCGCCGAAAAATTTTAACCCTAGCCTCATTACTGGTGGGAGAAAAAAAAACTGAAGCCTTTCTCGTTTGGCGCTGGGGATAATGGAAGATTTTTTTGGCGGAAAATTTGGCGGTGGGGAAAATGGAAGATTTTTTTGGTGGGAAAGTTAGTTTTTAATTAATAATTAAAATTCTAATTAAAAATTCGAAAAAAGAAACCTCAGGTGCACATTCCCAACCTCCAAGGTATACATGTACCAAATTTGGTAGCTGTATGTCAAACGGTCTGGCCTGTAGAGCGCCAACACACACACACACACACACACACACACACATTGAGCTTTATTATAAGTATAGATATAGATAAACAAATGCATACTGGTTTTTAATAAAGATAAAGGAGCAGCAGATAACAAATTTTAATTGTCCAAACGATACATTTTGACAAATTGCTATGGTAGAGTGTTTTTGAAAAAATACATGTTCTTTTTTACATATTATTTAAATGTTAGGGAATGTTGAACTTTATAAATATAGTTTTCTTTTTAAAATAATTATTACTCTTAGATAAGTTAAGATTTTGAAACTTAATAATAAAATAACTACATTTTTTTTTTTTTTTTTGTTAATATTGAGAATTAGATGTTTGTAGTATGCTCAGAGGAAGCAAATATCTCAAATTTGTATATATTGATTAAATTATGTTTACAATTTCAAATTATGAAATATAAAAGGAATAGATACCCTTTTTTTTTTTTTTTTTTGATATTTATACAACTTGTGAGTCAGTTGTTTCATTTTAATTTGCAGAAATCATTCAAGAATACACAAGCAAGATTAAACCTTCATAATTTTCAATTACACATTGTAAAAAAATATAATAGATACATAAGATAATTATTTGAAAAAACATGAGCAAATGGATGTTTCAATTTACTCAACTATTGAAAAAACTCAAAAACTATGTCTCAACTTTTATTTTGTTAAACACTTAAAAAGAATATAAACATAGGATGATAAGAAAGTCAAATTAAATAATGAAATCAATTTTATTCAACAGAAATATCCTAGATATTAAATAACGGTTTTTTATCGCCAGTAAAGCCATATTATAATGTTGAGCAATATACTTTTAAAAAATTTCTGAAATGTATTTTAAAACGATAAAGTTCCATTTATAAGAATTACATTGAATGAGTATTATAAAATAAAACAAAAACATACAATACATTAAATTTAATGAACAAGAATGAGGTAATGATAAATATATATAAAGTTGCATAGGATATAAAGAGGAGTTGGAAGAAACACTTTCATGCTTTTGAAGAATTTTATAACGATTCAAATTTGATATGTTAAAGAAATAGAAAAAAGAATGAATCATCCATGTAGCAATGGAGTTGGAAATAAAGATATAATAAATGCTGATATGGAAATGGATTTTCCATGAAATAACCTGTATTTTTTAAAACAGAAATCACTGAAGTGTGCAATGGTATAGCATGATGTTACGATGACAATCAATTTCAATTTAAATACAAGAAAACTAATGACATTAAATTTTTAACAATAGAAACAGTTGCTTGACATAAATTCCACACCTTGAATCTATCAAACATCAGCAAAAATGTTTAGAAAACCAGTAATAATGCTTTTAGGAGTCATTCATTTCATTTCGCCATTATATTGTAGTAGTATTGATAACTCAAATTTAGGTGACCATAAAAAGATGCAAAATAAGGGAAATTTTACGACCGGTTTTGCCATCAAAATACTCAGCAATTAATAATTAATTACAGTTAGTAAATACGGCTGCAAGAAATACAGTTAATTACAAAAATATACTGAAAATTATTTTAATGAATAATGTAATGAAGCAAAAATGATAATTATCAGGAAGAAAACACTAACAAGAGCAAACAGGTTGCTCTTTTGTTATTAGACATGATTACTTAGCAAGAACCAAACAATATGAATTATTAAAATATAAAGATAACTTTAAGGCTCATTACACAAAAGTAAAACTTCATAATGCATTTTATTATAATGTCAAAAACTAATTTTAACCTAAAATGTATTTCATGCTAATTAATTGTCTTTGAAAGTTACACAACATGCAAGTAATAAAAAAATACAGAATTGACATTATGTCAATCTGTATAAGGGCAATATATTTGTACATTTTGATTCTTAAAATAGCTCTTTCTACTGTAACCCTGACATTGGATATCTTGCACTTATTAATTCTTTCAGTTACATTAAATTGAATAAAGTCCCTTAAAAATGTAGGATATTTCAATTTACATTCTATTTTTTATAGTTCTTGTTCAATTTGCAAACCTTTATTTGCAATAATAACATCATTTGGTTCTAACACATCCATCAGATGCTTTTAACAAAGAGCTCCTTGCCAGATATGCTACTGCAGTATAATGGTGAAATAATGATGCTGGCTCCAGAAGGCATTATGCTTATCATACCTTTTGAAGTATTTGTATTTTTATAAAAACTGAAAGTCATTTGCTGTTCTGCTGAACTGCTAGGTTTCTGTATAGGAAGTTCAGTGCAATCAATTACGACTCTGAAGTTTTTATTTTGAGAATGGAATTATTTTAGCATGGCATCAACAACTAATGACTTTGGAGGAAATATAGGTAACAATTTCAACTTTTCATAAAAAAACTGTTGTGTAATATCTTAATTCATAACGATCAAATAGCAGAGTAGCGTAATAAAACAATTCTTTTATTTACAGCCTTATATATATGTACAAAAAAAAAACTTGTTCTCATATAGGTTAATATTATTTACGAAATTCACACAACAATTGAAAGTTTAATCATGAAATAGTTCCTCGATCAAATCGGAGAATAAGTCACCAAACAAAAATGCTAACAGTCTATTAGCTCAAAACGGCTACTCCAAGGGCCCTCCAAAAATCCACTGATCTTTATCAGGTGGACCCTAACACAGGAACCCGAATCACACGGAGCTTCTCAAAAAATCAGGAAAAACTTCTTTGGACACCGACGTCTCTCCGAAATCCCAATTCGACGCCTCTCACTGCTCTCCCCTCTTCTCTCTATACAAACAAAAAAGTACCACAATTTATTTCCATCAGATCTCCGCCTCTGATTTTCTCATTGGTGAAGTTCAGTTCCTTATCATCCAATAGCTACTCAGCAATGCTTCCTCAATGGTCTGCAGTCGTTCGTGGGAATGTCTGTTAATGATCCATCTTTGTAGCTGACTCCTCCCGAACACATATTAATTATAATCAATTCACAGCTAACATTGGCTGAAGTCCACCTGAGTTCCACACTTAATGACAACAGTTGCTGGTGATTGATCGTTTCTTGAAGATTTGAAGTGTTTCTTCATAAAGGAAAAAAAGTTTAACGACTGAATATTTTGACATTCTTCTCCTTTGAAGACATGATGAATCTATTTGAAACGACGGGACACACATCTGTGACCCTTTATCAGGATACAACAAATGACTAGACACAAGGACTCTACTAGTGAAAAGGATATACATCTGGCGGTCCGTAGACACTTAACTATATGTGGGAAAAAACGGATGACGTTACATCTGACGGAATTCCAATTACCATGTAAGAGAAACGGGGAAACGTTACAGTCGTTACAAATTAAAATACCTTGAAACAGTAGAATCTGAAATTTCACTAAACAGGTAAAAATTCATTTGAAATTCATGTCCTTAAAATAACAAGAAACAGAAAATATAAATCAACTGGACTCTTCGAAAAATTTAATTTTTGAAGATCTGGTTCAGAATTCAAGAAAGATTTATACAGAGAAAAACTTTTCTTTAGTAAAGCCTATCAGTGCTCTCATGTTAATATCATCAGCAATATTCTCTGGAATGAAGGTCTTTCTTTCTACAGAATCCTGAAGTTCTTGCAGCTCATTCTGCATATTGCTGATCTTGTCAATTATTTCAGAAAAAGTAAAATTCTGATAAGAAACAGAGTGCATTCCACTAAAACCAGAATTCGTATAATTTTGTTTAATAATCAATTATCTCGCATTTACATACTTAACTAAATGATATGTACTTTCAAAACATATATATTCATATAATTCTTACATAAAGCATTCAATGCATCAAATTAAGAGCACTTTTAAATAAAATAAATCAATTATAAATGCTGGTAACAATAACTGAAAAAGAAAGAAAGTTAGTTTTTAAATCGTTAGTGAAGAATTCACTTATTAAATAAATCCTTAAGAAATTTATTCCCTTCCACCCAAGTTTAGTAGTAGCATTAGGTAATTTTAAGCTAAAATTGACATTTTTTGCAACAGAAGTTTGTTTACTTACATCGATTAAATTTGGATAAGATTTTGCAGGATAAATGTAATGTAGTATTCATTTAAGCACTTTAAAACATTCTAAGGATATTCAAAACTATCAGAAATTTCATAAATGTCAATAAAGTAAATTAGAAATGCACTCACAGTTTTGTCTGATTGTTCCCGCTTATTTAAAACCGCAAATCACTTACCGATTTCTTTTTCTTCAGTTCTTTTTTTTAATTACTGGCACAGCTTTGGATTTCAGTTTCCTATTTTTAGTAAATGGACGAACACTAAATGAATTTTCTTCAAAATGACCGGAGCATATCACCGACTTCGAAGAAGGCTTAAAACTTTCTATTCCAATGCTAACAACTCAAGCGCTCAACAAATCAGGATTGTTGAAAGGAACATTAAAAAGAAAGGAACATTAAGAGGAAAGAAAATAACTAAAAATTATAACTTCAAATGTAAACAAAAGACCCACTTCATACTGAGGCAGAAGACGTTAATGGTAGACTCATCAACGAAAGTGTTATGGATGAAAGTTTACAAGTCATGCGCAGAAGTAAATGACATGTGACTTTTACGTCACATGAATTGATCCCATTCGTCAAAACTGTTGTGAAAGAAAAAATGAAAAGAAGAGATGTTTACATTTAACAATAAAGGAAACTCGGATTAATCGTGGACCGATTTAAAATGAAAAAACGACCAGAAACGACATGATACTCGCATACATGTGAAAAAAGATTGAACGAAAAAATTTCTAATAGGGCGGGAATCAAGGTCAAAGAATGATGAAGAATTCCGGAAGTGTGCTTATCTTTCGCCTCTCACCCCTTTGTGAGATAGAATCATCGAAAAGTGGTCGTCTCAAGATACTGAAATGAACAGTATTGATTGCTCCAGAATGATATGACATACTAAATGAACAAATGTATGCTTTTATCATGAAGGCTATATAAAAGGAATGTGGAAACTATATCCGAAAGGTTTTACAAAAGAAACTTTTGGGAAAACCAAAATAATTAATAAAAAAATATTCGATGTTTTCACCAAAAATGAATTTTTTTGGCGTAGTCAACAATTTAAAATAATTTTCAAATAAGACTGCAATAACGAGCAGGAAATCAGATGTTTCTAATCCTAAGTGAATCAGCTCGAGAGCACAAACGAAAATTTATAATAATTCGGACACAGAAAATATAAAATACGAAACAGATTCGATGATTTTCTTGTTTCTTAAGAAGGCTGGAGAAAATATCATGTAAATTTATGTATAAACTTATTTTTTATGTAATGCTTATAAAAGTATGGAAATTAAACAGTATACAAATTAAGCATTAAATTCATCATGTTATGTCAAACATATACATTATATGTGTATATTTAATCTAAAAAATCCAATGCATTTTATTCATAAACTAATAAATATTGAATTTGAACTCCTCTATCTTGACACTTAAGCCCGTGTTCTTATAGTTAAGTACTTTTATCCCTCGAAACTATTGCAAGCTATTATTCCTCCCCCAAAGTATGAGTGTTTTCCCCTCAGTGGCATGCACAAATTTTTTCTTAACCCTTTCGCATGCAATGGCGAGTCTGACTCGCACATTGAATTTTTAAAGTCTTAATTTTAAATCTGCAACTAAGTGAAAGTATTAAGTAATTGAAAATACAAATATCACTTAAAAACGTCTCAATAACTTCGTTACCCTTTTATTACTCTAGGAATTAAAATACTAATAATTGTGCCAGATAGGAAATGTCATCTAATTAGGAAGTTAAGTAAATTCGTATGTCAAAGAGGTTAATGTTATGTATGAATATTCTTGAATAACTAATTTAATCATCATTTTATTCAAACACCATAAAAAATTAAAAGCCTTGAGTTCTTTTGCAGTTTTTGGAGTGAAGAGTAATTGAAAGAAAAAAAAAAAAAAAACGGAGGAGAAAAGAAAAAAATATATTCTGTGATTGCGTGGTTATAATATTGAAATAGAATTTGAAAACGTTTGGTGCAAATTTATTTAACAAGTTTAGTGCCTATATGATAAGGCTCTTTTAGTGTTGTTAGAAAACTACCAAATCATAAATAATCATATTTTGTTGTAAACTGCAATCGGTAATATTTCATTAGTGAAATAATTTAGCCTGATAAATTAGAATGCAAAAAACAGATATTTTATTGTTAAATAAACTTAATTTACAATTATGCAATTTGCTGATTTATAATAATTTCATAATCGGTAATATTTCATTAGTGAAATAATTTAGCCTGATAAATTAGAATGCAAAAAACAGATATTTTATTGTTAAATAAACTTAATTTACAATTATGCAATATGCTGATTTATAATAATTTCACAAAATTTCGCTACATCTAAGTAATTCTTCTCAGCATTACATACTGTATAAGAATGCCGAGAGAAAGGAGTGTTTTTTAAATATTGTTCAACTCTTAACCAGATTTTAGTAAGAGAATTCTCATAATAAAATAAGGGAAATTAACTGAAAAATTCATTATCGAGGAAGTAACAATTGGATGAATAAAATGACGATTCTTTTCGGAACTATTCCTATCTTTCTTCATGTATAATAAAAAAGCTTCTGTTTCCCTAATAATTCCATTGACAAGTGATCGAAATACTGGATGCAAATATTTTTTTCCCATAAACCATGATACTATCTTAGCCGAAAGACAAAGAACAAGTGACATCTTATTCACTTACCAGTTTGTTTATTATTATGCTAAATACACTGAAAATTATAAGCTGAATGAACGACATGTTAATCAGATGTCTGAAAATCCACGGACTTAACGTCTTCGAAAAACCATCACTGATTTTTTAGTCGGCCGACCAATAAGTGTCGGCAAAATACGATTCTTATTCACCAGCAGTGATGTATAATCTACGATTTTTTGATGAACAAATATATTGCTATTGTTATTTTTAAATATTTGTTCCAAATAACTGTTATTTCAATCACACTTTTAATTAAAAATTATTAATTAATATTAATAATAAAATTTATTACTTATAAATAATATTTAATCTATTAATTTAAGTAAAGTGTGATTAACGTAATTTATCTGTTTGAGCTAATTTTTTAATTTTGATTTTTTAAACCATTTATTTAATTTATTTTTCGGGGCAAAGTATTTTCTAAAAAACTGAAATAAAAAAATTTTTTAAATGACCTTTCTTTAAAATTTTTACTTAGTTTTATTTTTTAGCAATAGATGGCGTCTGCAAAATGAATGCCAATAGAAGGTCACTTCACAAGCATTTAAAATTATCTCTATGGAATACCCATATTGTCAAGTGAGCAGTCGGATATTGGAAAGTCAAGAAATCACTAATAACGAGCAATCACACTTAAACACTTCATATGAATAGCCTAATTACAGTGATATGCGGTTTCGAATGATGTCAAGGATTCTGTAATTCTAAGAATAACTAGTCCGTTCATTTTTCAACGCATTCACAGATTTCTACCTTTCACTTCCTATGACTTCAATTAAGGGGATGTGAAAATGGCTGCCCTGAGGCTGAAAGTCTGTTTCTGGCGTTTCCTGTCCACCTTTCTTCCCCTCTTTTATTCCCTTTCTTTCTGAGGGATCGGTCTGAAGCGCTTTCTGACATTATTTCTTTTTCGGCAGATGTTCTCTATAGGAATCTGAATTCCCTGACAATGATTAATATGTGCTGTCGTCAACTAATTCTATGAGAACTCTGAAGGATTGAAATTTTGGGAGAAAAATGCAAATAATTAAAACGATATTTTAATGCATTTTATTACGATTGACATCAGGAATTTTTTAACTCATTTTATCCATAAGATACACAAAAAAAAAAAAAAATTAGCTTTTTTAATAAAGAAAACTTTCTATTTATCATTTATTGATATTGATAAAATCGGATATTTGGGGGATAGGAATCTCTTAGATGGTATTCCTTTTATGTTATTAAATTCAACCTAATTAAATTATTAATCATTTTATCATTTTGGCTTGAGTAGCTTTCAATTTTCAGTAATCTGCAGGGAACAACAAATATAAATAATTTCATTTTAACTCATCGGATTTATTAATAATTTCTTAATAAGCGGCAAAAACCTATCGTGAGAACAATTTAACTTATATATTAACCCTTAACTGGGGACGTGCGGTCTGTGAGACCGCTAGCGATGGATTTTCTGTCACCCCTATTCTATTTTCAGCTCAATTGAATGAATGGATTGACCCTGTAGCTTCCTGTTTTGTGACCTTCAATACACGTGTACTTTTTCAACCGATTTCAGCAGACGCTTTTTAAAATAATTCAGTTATTTCTTCGAGCGCGGTTTCCAAGACCACATCTCCCTGTTAGTGTCCCAGTGATAAACAAGGCTTAGCAGATAGCGCTAAAACTTGGGCCCCGAAATATCATCCAGTTTACTGAACCTATTATGAAGCAGTGTTTCAGACACTTTTGAATGAAGCAGAAAGTAATTTTAGTGATAAGAATAATTATACAGAAGAGTTTTTCGATGAAAGTTCGCATTCTACTGATTCTGATATGCATGTTCAAACATAATTAATTTTTCTAGTGATAATGTATTTTGAAAAATTTTAAAAATATATTACTATACCAGTAGATATATATACATAATTTATAGGTCGATTTTTATACTGATTCTTAACCTGTTTGTTTAAAATGCCATAGAAAACCGTGCTATGATAGTCACACAAGCCGATAAAAAAAGGGTCAAATTTACCCATTGACATTTTTTTAATTTTTCATATAATTGTTGTATTTTACATTATATTGACTTCTATATACCTTCAAATAATGTAAAAATAATTATGATTTAAAAAGTAAAAAGTAATATGCTTTTTCAAGAATATTATTTATTGTAGCGTGTAATTTGAGAAAAAAATGCATGTTCCAACGCATTTACTTTTTTCCATGATAATATATTTTGAAAAATTTCTAAAACATATCTATATATCAAGAAAAATATCTGCAAAATATATTGGCCGTTTCTCATACTAATACATTCATTAGAAAATTTAATTTGAGTGCAAATGAAATGCGGTCACGTAGACCGCACCTCCCCAGTTAAGTCCTAAAATTTCACCTCCCCAGTTAAGGGTTAAATTTGTGTAAACTAATTTTATATGCTATGGGAATTATATAAGAGTATCTCAAGACTTCGTTTGATTTTTGCTTTGTAAATGAATAAACAAACCATAGGTAGTATCATTTTTACGAATACCACTACAAAGTGTTTGTTAGCGCTCCTTTCTCCATCCTGGCCGATCACTTGACTCTATGTAATCACGTGACTCAATGCAATCACGTGACGCAATATGTTGATGTATATGTTTCTCTGTACTGTACTGTGTTGTGTTGTAATAAATGTGTGTCTCTAACATGGCGTGGTTATTTTGAGGAGTAATATAGTAGAGATAATTAACAAAATGGATGTGGTGTGAGAAGTGAATAATATGGTCCGTCGATATGTTGTGTGAGGAGTTAACAGTGTTTTTATTTATAAACTGGATATTTAAACCATGAAGCAACAAAAGACAGATTTTTTCCTAAAATAATATAAATAGACTGAGTTTCATGCGGGCTTCTATTGAATTACCTTGTTAAAGGCTGAAATACACAAAGGGAGGAGGAGACTTTTATGAATTGCGATCTTTAAAGCCTTTTATGATTTTTTTAATTGTTTTTTGTATTTATAATTTAGTTTTAAATATGAGATTATCAATGTAATTTTATATAATTATTATTTATATTATCGAAATAATGTATTAACTTTAGTGTTAATTTGTTTTTAACTCCTAAAACTATATCGCTTTGAGAAGCACAAACATCGCATTTTGCTATACCTTGCTTATACACAATACCAATTTGTAAAAACTTTTCTATGAATCATAGTTAAGAAATATGCTACATTAAAAATGTTTTTATTGTACTTATATTAACATTTAAAATTGATAATTTGAAGATATTTTTATTTTGCTAATAAATATTTTGTAATTAATGAAATTTTATGATTTTTTAATATATTCTATGCTTGTTGCTTTTATTAAAACTTTCTCTAAAAAATAAAACAATGTAACAATAAGGATAATATATAAGCATTATACACTGGAATATAGTTGACTAACAGTCAAAATGTGAGTTACAATCCTTTTTCATCGATTCCTTTAATTTTAGAAATTTCATTCTTATTCGACTTTTTGTAGATACTGAGTCCCGGCAAGTATTATAGCATTTTCTTCAAACAATTTTATAGCAAATTTATGAGTTATGACATTTTCGAGTCTACAAAACCAATTATTTCATTTTTCTTTTCTATATCTCTCCAACAGTTTTTAGCAAAAACGTAAGAAATTTTATTTTAAAGTGGCAATTTATTTATTTGCATTACAATTAAAAATATTTTAAAAAATAAAATAGTTTATTGAAAATGAACAAGGATTAGTTAAAATAAATATTTTTAATGCGAACATTATAATTTTTCCCCCTAAGAAGAAATCCACATTACACTGAAATGAAATTAATATCATAATAACAACTTACAAATCTTAATACACGAAATCTTTATCACACTGCCAACCTTATTACTGATGATGTATAAAATCATTAATAGATACCCTATGCCAACATTTAGATTTTCTGTTACACATTTAAAAAAAGTATTCACTTTTAGATGAATTCCTATGCATCATCCAAGATGTATTTAAATATCATGATGAGAAATTTATCAGTGGAATTGTATGTAAAATATTTCTTTTATTTTTAAAAGGACTTAACAGTAAGTCATATATCTGTATAAAAAACTGGCATTCTTTGGCGGCAATTAATTCTCATACCCTTTAAATATGTGAATATCAAATCGTTTCAGTCAAAGAAAAATATTCAGTAGATCACAGTAATTATTGCTTTACGTTAATTTAAATGGTATCACTAGGGATTGCAATACCGGTATACCGAATACCAGTATTTTGAGCCATTTGTACAATTTTGTAATACCGGTATTCACAAGTTTAAATACCGTTTTTTTTTTCGATATTTACTAGAAATTTTTAAAATTGTCTCCTGTATATGTTCAGGGATAACCAATATAGAAAAATAGTATACGTTTTTGTTTTTATGTCTTCCTAACGGGCGAAATTAATTAGACTGTGAATAAAAGTTGCATCGTACAATTAAGAAAATTGATAAAATACTATTTGACAAAGGTTTGTAAAACCCTCCGCGCTTTTGCTGGTTTAATTCGACGAAATAGGGATGAGAGGATAGATGAAAGGAGGAGATGTTTACATTTAACAAAGAAGACTCGCGGTTTTATGAGGCGTAAACATTACAGTTGTACATTACAGTAATACAGAATGTCTTACGGTATTTACATAATTATAATGCTTTTAAAAATGAAAATGAAAAAGAAGAAAAGAGACTAACCAATTCAAATATGACCAAGTTTATGGTAAATTTTCTTAAAATTTTTTAAACACCACCTTATCCACATTCAGAAAAATTCGGTACAGTTATCGAAGATTATGATGACACTAATGTCGATAGTGAAAAGAAATTGTCCCTTAAACAAAAATTAGAATTAGCGATAAATAAAAAAAATTCAACAAACCAAAATATAACACAGAAATCAGCTATATCCAAAACCATCTGACGAGAAATTGATTTATTTGAAGATGAGGGATTTAGAGGTAAATACTTGGAAAAAGTTTATCGCGCATTGCTAACAGTACCACCAACTAGCGCAGATGCCGAAAGAGCGTTTTCGACAGCTGGTAATTTTTGCACAAAATTACGTTCCAGCCTTAATGACAGTACATTTGATGTATTATGTTTCTTAAGATCACATTTCAAAAATTTGTAATAGTATCATAGGCTGAATAATGATATTTGCAATTTTTTGTGATTTAAATAAATAAGTTGTTCCTTTACTTTTTTGTGATTCTTTATATACTGTTATAAGTAATAAGTTGCAAATTATTTTTTGTAAAACTGGCAAATAAAACAAAGAAACATTTGTATTTTCTTTCTTTTTCTAAAATTGGTTCTACCGGTATTATAACTGGTATCCCGGTATTAAGATCTTAAAAATACCGAATACCGGTATTGAACTATTGGTCCGATATTGCAATCCCTAGATATCACATATGGAATTTATTTACGGCATTGAATGTTTGCAGATACCTCTTTAAGAATAAATAAATAAATATTTTACTGCGGAAGTTTGAATGCGAAAGAAAGCTGCTTTTTGCACAATGAGATAAGCAACTCATTACTTCCAGCAATAGTCATTAGCATTCATGTGTCAGGAGAGTTTCCGTTCCTTTACGGATATGATCGCAAATCTGTCATCTGACCCACTGTATGACCACTCTTGCCCAGAGACATAGATAGGGAGCTTTTCGCAAATTGTCGGTAAAATGAACAGACATTAAAGAACCCGGAAAACAGGATGTGAGGAGAAAGAGGGAGAAATGCTCCAGACTGAAAGTGCGCACGTGGTTGTTTGTGAAAGAGAAACTCTCTGCTTGTGACCACTAAGTCCAGCAACAACAATAGGGGAAAGTCTTTTCCTGGAACATGCGTCAGTATGTAAAAGGCTTTCCCTATGCATATCTGAATTCTTATTCCTTAGCTTTAACTGGACAGATCGTATTGATTGTTACTTTCTATTGTGATCCAGGACATGTAATCGAAATATCAGCAGTAAAATCATATCAAGAATTTGAATCACACCTCTCTTTGAAAAGTATTGATAACTGGTATTTGTAACTTTTAGATATTGCTTACATAATAACCTTTCGTAAAATATTCGTCATCCCTAGCTGAAAGGAACAAGAATTTCTATTAGAAAGGAATAAATGAAAATGAATTTGCACAAAGTGAACAACAGACAACTCAGCATTTACAATTCACCTCCCCCCTTTTATGTGGGTAGAGTTAACCGGAGGACGTATTGGAGGATCAAGCGAGGTTCCAATTAGTGCCTGTAGACGGCGCCAGCAGTCTACAGCCATCTATAGGCGCTAACAAGAACTATTCCAATTGCAGGATTAACTACAATAGGGGTTATAAGATTTGGCAAATAAGCACATTTGTGGCAAATTATGCCAATCTTTTTCATTTCCTATTACGCGATTTTGTTTTTTATTTTATTCCACCAACACTTGGAATCGTCAAACTGATTCGTTTCTTTTACTCTTTCTGAAACTTTACTCGTTTCTTTTACACTCTTTCAGAAATTCATCTGATAATTTTCTATTTTAAATTGATTTTGATGTAAATAAATTCTTTATTATTATTAAAATGTATTTATTTATTAAGAATTTTTTAGGTCATTTGTTAAAAATTATTATTTATTAAATAACTTATTGAAAATATAAATGTATTTATTTATTATTTTTTATTTATTTTATTATTGTATAATTATTTTTCATTTGAAAGAAAACGTCTCCAACAGTCGATAATAATAGAAATATTTTCATGCGAAATTTGAATAAATAAATTCTTTTATGTTATTGCGATTCGAAATAACATTTGGCTGCAAGGACTCTCCATATAATATATATATAAATTTTTTACTAAATGCAAATTTTTTTTCTAATAAAGGAGAACGTGCGCGTGTGTATGCAGAGAAGAATAAATATGTAGGAAAGGAGGGTAGGAAAGTGTAATGTTTGGTAGAGCAATTTTTTAATTTTTATTATTTAAAAACAGCGAAAAAGTTTGAAGTTTTTCTGCAATAACTTTCGAAAATGTTTCCAAATTAAAAAAAGATTTTAATTCATCTTTAAAATAAAAGTATATTTAGACATATATCTTTTTAATTATAAAATCTTATAATATTCTTTATTTTAACAAATTTTTAAATTTTGATTTTCAGCAATATTGTAAATGAAAGACAAATCATTTTCATTTTTCAATCAAAGCTGAACGATTTTTCTTTGTTAAAAAATATGAGATAAAATTATTCATACTTTTAATATAATAAAATTTATAGGCTGGCATGCTATCAATAAATTGCATCTTTCGAGGCAGGTTGTTGGACTTAGAGCTTCCAAATTTGGCTGGCAATTAGCTATTTCTTAGATAGCAATATTAAGAAATCTTGTTTCAAAAATTAAATTAAAATTTTAATAAAAAATTAACAAAATTCCAGCATTTTCTTTATAACTTCGAAATATATCACTGACCAAAAACATTTTAAATTTTTTAAAAAATTAATTTTTCAGTTATCTTTTTTTTTTTAATTCCATTCAATATTTTTCTTCTTTGATCTTAGTATTTTTCAAAATACTTTTAAACATATTTTTCAAAAATATTTTTCATTGGTTTAGTAAACTATACTTCTATATGAGCACATTGCAGTGATATTCAATACAATTTTATGCGCATATTATTGTCATTTTAATTTTTTAAAGATAATATAAAACTAAACAATTAAAATCTACAATCTTGGCTTTCTATAATATTTTGGATGAAGATTCAAATCTACTTTATTATTGTCATTTCTATTATTTATTTTTTATTTATTTTATTTCATTTATTTTAGGTTAACATAAAATTAAAAATTAGGTATAACTGGATTATCATCTTTTTCTCTTTTTTTTCCCTAATAAAATACAGTTGATTTTTTTTTATTTGACCAGCTTTTTATGGGTTTTTTCTATCATTTAATAAAAAGCAATTTTAAAAATTAACTTTCTATTAGTTTTAATATATTTACTTCTTAGCCCAATCATTAAATAAGTCCTCTATCAACTGCAAGATAATTCTTTTCGAAGGTTATGTTAATTATTTATATATTATAGTTTGCTTAAACAGTAATTCACATAAAAAACTAAGAATTAAAGAAGAATTAAACTAAAATTAAGTATTAAAAAAATAATTCTCAAAAAAATTCTCATAAACAGTATTTTTTATAATTTACAGTTATATGTAACTTGTAATTTTTTTGCAATTCATGCATTAATTTAAAAAAATTAAATTTATTGCAAATACTTTAATTGACATAATTAAAGTAATACTAAATGAATGATGGACAGACCAGCTGGTCACCGAAAGCAGCTGGTACATCCCTAATTATTTCGATTTCGTTTCCAAAGTATACATCTAACAATAATCATCCTTATAATGTAAATGTGTTTTCAATGTGAAACAAAACCGTCTACTTATATCATTGGGGAACGCGGTGTTTATTTATTAAATAGTTAACTAACATTAAAGCTCATGTTTCTTCTTCGGCTCTAGCCATGTCATACATGGAATATCTGCTTAGTTATGCACCGACTCCTCTTAAAATCCAAAATTAATATTTATTGACTGATTCTCTATTTAGCATTTATGTTCAGCTGCCGGGTATGCGCTTATATTGTTATATTAATGTTGAATGTGTAGCATGGACCTTTAATTGTTCTATAAATTTCTATATATCTTTTCTAATCAACTACTATTCTTTGAATAATCTACATTTATTCTCTGAAAATGTAATGAACTTGTTTGTAGATTATTTGATGAAAATAAGCTGGAATGTATAAACCCCTTCAAACCCATAATGGGATTTATGATATTTGATTTTATCAAGTAAATTCTTCCAATCAGACTTCAAATCTTAAGAAATAAAAAATTCAATTAAATTTGCATCAAAAACTATTGTTATGACTTTTTCAAACGCTATCAATAGAAGGATATTGGAAAACCTATCAGGAAAAATGATAGAAAAAAATCATGAAGGAGTCCGAAGTGGAGCAGTTCTCTTAGTTTTCGGAAAGGGGACATCCTACAATGGCAAATTTTCAGCCACTGTGTTTTAATTTTGTTCAATTAAATCCTATTACTCCTTCCAATGATTAATACATTAATCTTATCCGGTATTAATAACATCATGTAATTGATCTTGACCATTGGTTATCTGCTAGGAGAGAACAGATTAAGGAAAAAAATCTCTTTGACGGTAGATCAAAAAGATCCTTATATTTTCTATAGACTACTTATATTCTCTTTTCAAATTTATCACAGAAATTATACAAAAAATAAATATTAAGGTGATTCGAACCTTTAATTTGAAATATCGTAGTATAATAATATTTTAGGTTTTATTTTAATCTATCTTTATATTGTTCTTTTTCCTTAATTACAACAGCAATAAAGTAAATAAAAATGGTGTTTAATATCGACAATATCAAATACATTCTTGAGTATAAGACCAAGAATTAAGCAGGATCGGTCTTTAGTCGATTGCTTCCAATTGGGCGACGTTCATAAGGTCTCTTTCATATTTCCTGCATACAGGGTTAATTTTTCTTCCGCCTTGCCATGGACCTTAACAAACATAAAAGAATCTTAGTATAAGTACTTATAGTCTTTTTACGAAGGGTATTGTATGTCCGTAACATAAAATTTACAGCTACTTTGTCAATTTACTAGGGGAAAAAAGGGGAGGGGCACGAGAAGGGTATTGGGACCAGACATTTCCGTACGAGTTAAACGTCCAATAAATCATTCTGAGCTCATTGAAAAAAGGAGCTAGGGAGTGATTCATTACTAAAAACGCATAAGCCTGCTGGCAAGAATGTTTAGTGAGAAAATGTATTGGTATTTTAACTAAATTTTGATATTTAAACATAAGGAAAAAGCTTCTGTCTGTTTGTACATGTGCTGACTTCACAAACCAGCCTTTTTGACATGTATCAATCAAATTTGGCAAATATTTAGTTTGGTGGGTAAAAATGTGCTTTTCAGAGGGATTAAAATTTTTTTTATTAATTAAAAATTAAGCGAAATATTGGTCTTTATTCGGGATAACTTTTTAAAAGTTTACAGTAGAAAAATAGTTTTTATAGCATTATAAAATTAAAATATATATATATATCCTTTTAATGATACCAAATTTGTTTATCATACAATTTTTCTTATAATATTTAATAAATTTTTTGAAATATATTTTAAACGTATTTTGCAACAATATATATTTCACTGTTGAAAAAAAAAGCTCAAAGCCGTTTTCAATGTTACTACTATATTTGTATCAGCTTTTTTTTTTTTTTCCCTCTTTTTTTCTGTTTCTATTATTGTTACCAGTTTTTTGTCTATCATTGTTTCTATCTTTTTTTAGAATTTACAATTTAGAAGAATTCGGAAAGTTAAAACTCTTCAGCAACGGAAATTATTAACTTCTAGTCCACTTAACATGCTATTTACTAATGGATCTGTGGCGAAACTTTTCATGAGCAGAAAATAAAAATTTCAAGGCATTTCTTCTTTAAAAAATAATTAGAATTTTATGCATTAGATTCTGGTTCATTATAAAAGTGGTGTTTTCTATAGAATTTGAATAAAGAATTTTTTAAATAAAAGCCTTTTAATGAGGAAATGTGAATTTATGAAATTATTATTCTGCACTGAATTTATTCAAAAACAAGATATTTGTTCTTAATTCGAATTCTCCTGTAATCTTGAAGGGTTATTTTTAAGAATTTTATTTTAACTTTTGCGAGCTCACAAAAATATTTTTTTTAATTAAATTTTTTTTTCCATTATGGTAGATATGGATATTCTATCAACATTTTTATTTATTAATCACCATTTTAACAAGACGCATTTATCCATATGTCATTAATGGGAACATTTGGAATAATATAGTTTTTTTCGTGAAATAATTTGCAGAAGGGGGAAAAAGTCCCATTCTGATTTCTTTTTTGAATGAAAATATGATAGTTGAATGCTTTGTGAGTAAATTGAAGAATGCCTTTGGAAATAAAATAAAATTAAAAATAAAACCATGAAAATTTTGAATTTCTCTCTTGTGATAACAGATAAGACGCATTTCAAATTTATATATTCATCTACGGATTCTCTTGACAGTTTCAGTTTCTTTAGCATTTGTAGAAATAAAGTTTTCCAACTTGAAATTAATTACGATCATTAAATCATTAATTATAAAACATACTTACGATCATTAAATCATTAATTATAAAACAAACTTACGATCATTAATTTAGCAAGGACGCTTAAATTGTTGGGCAGTTATATCGATTGGATCTGAAATCAGCTGGATTTCGGATTTATATAAAAAGTTCGCAAAAGGAAATAAAAACAAGAAAAATTGCTCCCTAATAATAAACGATAATAATGATCTATGAATTTTCAATTATTTTTTATGTAAGTCCTAAAAATTATTTATTTCTGACAATGTTCTTGCATTTCAATTTTCTTTTTGTACCAAATAAAGAATTTTCATAAATCTTTGTTAAGTCACTGAAATAAATAGTATAGTGACCTATTTACTTATTACAAATAGTATACAAATTTTTGTCCATTTGTTGGCTAGCTTATGTGCATTTATGAATTAAAAATTAAAGCATATGTTTTAAAGTATATATAAATTTCGAGTATGTTTGGTTTATTAATCCGTGTGAAAAACACGTTTTAATCATTTTCTATTTAGCGTTAATTTCTATTTGTGATTTCCATTCTATTGCTGAGTTATATCTATAGCAACATTTTATTTAATACTAGTCACCGAATAACTGGCTAGCCAACGTTAATGGCCGCTAAAATTTTCAATTAAATACTTTAACTGGGTCTTAATAGCTTCTTAAGCAAATTATTTATAAGCTTCAAATTTTGATAGATAGTCTATAATAAGTATTATATTAGAAGACTTCTATGATTCTATTCATTTTACAATGCATTTTCCTTATTTTTTGCCAACGCCACTAACCATCGTGGATGCACTTTGATATTTTTAGTCTTTTAACAATACAATCTAATTTCTAACCTAGAGCAAAACAAAAATTGTCATTTTTCTTCATATTAAAAATATTTTAAATATAAATTTTTCAGATTTTTTTTTTTTTTTTTTTTTTTGCAGAATTAGATAATTATATTGCTTACTTTCCTGAGATCAGCTTTGCCAGTCATAATTTTTTTAAAGGGCAGAATAATAATTCGCACAGTAAAACGAAAACTGAACATTTTTTTGCAAATTTAATAATAATTTTGGTGTTCATCAAGAATTCTTATGCTTTTGTATAATTATTCTTGATACGCTTAATATTTGCTCAGAATTCTTAAGATTTTTGCTGGAAAATGTGCCTAAAATATTTTTAGAAAATTGATTAAATATGAAAAAAATATTTCTGAATATATAAAAATAACATTTATACTGAAATATTTTTGAAAGTTATCGAGGGGAAAAAACATCAAGAACTTGCTTAATTTTAAATTAATTAAAATTCTAAATGAAATTTTAAAAAATTGCTCCGAAGTGCACATTTTATCCGTCCAACATAGTAAGTGCGTACTAAGTTTGGTAGCTATATGTCTTACGGTTTGATTAATGTAGCGTCAACACCCAGATATACAGACGCGCAAACACATATTCATCTTTATTATTAGTAGAGATTGCTCTGCTAATAATACGCTTTATTAGTAGTAGATAATGCATTTCATGTTTGTAAAGATGAAGTTTTGTTATGGAATTTTTATTCATTCTCTCAAGTGACACAGTTCAAAATTGCACTACACGTTTGTATTCTCTATGACTATACATAATTTTGCTAGAAATTAACTTGTCAATTTACTTAATTTTTAATTTCACATGAGTAGTGTCATCCGGTACTGAATATGAGGAAAAAAACAATTTATTTTTAAATTACATAATGCATATAATCTGCACTAATTATAAAGATAAAATTGTGTGTGTTTGTATTGGTACTGTACAGGGAAAATCGTTTAATCTATAACAACCAAATTTTGCACATATATTCAGTGCGGAAATTTAAAATTTCTGTGGGATTTTTTTGAATTTTCAGTTAATTAAAATTTGTGAAATTTTGGTGTTTTTGCAATAATTTCTGAAAATATTATAGCAGAAAAACAATTTGTACAGCATCTTAAAATTCAAAACATTATCTTTTTAATGATGAAAATTTTTTTGCCAAATAATTTTTTTTTTAATTTTTTAAAAGTTTTTAAGTTTATTTTACAACATTGTATTTTATTACTGAAGAGAAACTGAAACTATTTACATTGTTTCTCCTAATACCTCATCTCAGCCTTTTCCCACTGATATGACCAAGATATGAAGGTTTGGTTTATTTTCCCATGTTGAGTTGACTTAAATATGAGGCATGCTTTTAATAATTTTTCTATATATATTTTGTTATACTATATAAAAAAAAGTTCGCCCTTTTGTGACCAAAACTGAGTGAATTATGACAATTTGAATGTCACTGTTTTATAAAAACGCGGAACTCCATTGACTGCCTCGAAGATACAAAATCAGTGCCCCGAGTTTCCCCAAGATTGATCAATCTAAAATAATTACATTTTTGATTGTCCTAAAATAAGGATATTCAAGGCTTTATAACTCGGTCAGATTTGCCGCAAAGATGGAAACGTTAGATGGCCAAGATTATTTTACTGAATAGGATTCGTAGGTCTGAAGGATCGTATAAAATTTAGACTTCATAATCGTTTACAGAAGTACTTTTTTAATTGAAATAAAATAAAATATTACGTCATTTAAATCTTTTAGAAAGCAAAATGAAAAATAAAATTTTATGAAGAGGCCAAAGAAAATATTATTGAATTATGTCTTTATTTAATTCATAAAATATGTAAATATTCTGTAATACAAATTAGATATTAATTCTGAACTCATATATTTTTTAAAGACGTGTTTGGTTTTAAAAAAATGTATTTATTGAAGTTTTATCAATTCCGGCTTCAATTTCAAGTTTACATTTTACGGGAGCTCATAGAAAATTAGAGAAAGGCATCGAAGAACGATCAGAATAAGGAAAGGCTTCTATAATAGTATCGGTGATATGTTTATAAAAATTTGAAGCTTAAAAACATTTTGCTTGAGAATCTATTAAGAGAGCAAGTTACATAAAATACTTAATTGAAAAGCAAATGTTAATGCTAGGCAAACCAGCTAGTTGCCAAAGGGGAATAGTAACAATGATTTAAAAATTTTAAAAAAATCAATTAAAATTTTTTAAAATCTACTTTTAATTCACTAATTTGAATATCTTTTAAAAAGTGTTTTTTTTTACATAAGTTATTTTATATAACTGGTAAAAATTGTCTAGAAATAAGTATTATAGAAAATAGTTTCAGATTGGGCCTCGCGTTTTCTAAGACCAACCCTGTAACAAAGGTACTAGAAAGTATTATTATAAAATATTCTTTAAAATATTTAATTAAAATATGAAAAGAAATTACACAGAAATAAAATTGATATCACTGAATAATTAATATTTTGAATTTTAAAATGGCATAAGAATGACTTCTATGCAACAATAAGCTCCGAAGTTATTGAGACAAAGGGTTAAAACGTCAATAAATTTTTAAGGAAAAAAAACCTATTTGCAATTTTAAAAACTTAAGTGAACATTTATTATTCAAATTACGAACCAACTTTCGGTCGAACGGTCTAGCCTTCAGAAATCTCGAATATGTTTTTGCCTTATAAATGTTCTAACTTAATGCAGAGACAACATCCAATCTATAAATTTAATCATGTTAAAACTTTTGTAAATAATGCAACATCCTTTTCAGAAAAATTAGACATATCAACCGAATGAAAAATTGAGCCCAATAAAAAAATAATAATAAAAGAATAAATAAAAATCGATATTTTAACTTGCATTTATTTTTGCAAACAATTGCCTTTATTTGAGAAGCTACTTTTAAGCGATTTCTTTCTTTGATGAATACAATACCAAACAAGAAAGGGGAAAATATAAAACTCATGTTATTAAAATTTTTTGGTTAAAAATCTTCATCATTAAGCAGATTAATAAAACTTTTGCTATATGCTGCCTTCCAAATAGCTCTTCTCGGTCCTTTTTAATGAATATTAAATCAACAGAATAACGTTAGAGTAAGATACTGATACCCGTTCGTAATTTCAGTCTTACTGAAGAATAATATAATTATTAATGTGTTTATCTATATGTTAACATGAGTTACAAGACAGACTGCCGCCCCAAAGCTTAACATTTAGCAAACGTGATTTAGAGGATAAAAATGGGTACTTTTAGGCAATTTATCAAAATTTACAACTATAATTTTAATTAATCTCTCTCTCTCTCTCTATATATATATATATATATTTATACATACTATATATTGAAATAAAACTCATTCGACATGGTTGTATAAAAAATGGTTTTGTCCATTATTGCTATCAAAACATTAACTATATTAAAATGCAGCTCAAAACAGCGAACTCAAAAACTGACTAAAATACATCGATAAAAAAGTATTAAATAAGAAATAAATCGTAATAATAATTCCAATAATCTTTATCAAGCGTTTGTAATATTTATATGCTACAAGGGAAAAATAGATTCAGTTTAATCAACTTTACTTAAAAATCATCCGTTCAAAATGGATATTCACAGATCAATGCGAATGTCAAATACTTTGTTATATCATTTGTGTAAACAAATAACTGTCTGTTTAAATATTCCTTAATTTGTCTTTTTTTTAATTCAATAAAAATTTATTCATTTGCCTTTATAAAATGAAGGCATTTGTTTGAAGGAAATTAGATCGTGAGTTCACTGAATTTTCCCATCTCCAGGCATGGGTTAAAGTGTAATTATCAAGTTTCGCGTGGGAAAAATGTTGATTATCCCATAAAAAAGAATCATTATCCATCAATCACTCACATTATAAGAATGAGAAATATGCATTCCCTACAGCTTTTCTAACTGTTTACCAAGTTTTCTCTAAAAGGTAATTAAATTCCGTTAATCCTACAACTTTAGCACATATGATACTAGACAAGAGCGCATCTGCTTACCACCACCCGGTGGTTTTGTTGCCGTAAGCAAATTGGGGTAGCTTTTCAAAAGCAGCAGAGATAGATAAGTAGATGGAAGTGGAAAAATCAATTACAGAACTGTCATAAGTATCTATTTTTCTTTCTTTATGCTCATAAAAGCATCGGTTACTGCGCTATCTAAGAAATAAATTTCTTCAAATAAGCTTTCTTTGAGAAACTACATTTAAGCAATTTTATTTTGATGATTAAAATGCTAAAGAAAAATATCAAAATAATGTTTATGAAAATTAATTGATAAAAAAACCCCTTCATTTTAAAATAGAATAGTAGATGAATAAAAATTTTACAAGATGCTGCATTCCGGTGGATATCAAATCAAAGAATAACATTAGGTCAATATACAGATATGCAATTGTAATTTGAATCTTACTGAAGAAATATATAGTTGTTCATATATTTATCTATATTTTAACATGAGTTATAAGACAGACTGCCGACTCCAGAAACTGAAAATCTATCAAACATGCTTTAAAAGATGAAAGCGTGTGCTTTGATGCAATGCATCAAAATTTCCAGTTATAATTTTAACTAAACAAAATGTTGATGTTTTCCTCTTATAATTCCCAAATATATTATTGTACAAAAATGATACTAACACCATTTTCTAAACTTAATATCAAAATCCTTTTATTGATATCAATTTCATTATCATACAATTGTCTTTTTAATATAAATAAACTAAAAAAATATTTTAGAATGTATTTCTACAATAATTTTTATTATTGTAATAAAATTCATTTCATTCCCAAGACTGTCAAAATTTAACTAATCAAGTAAAGATGAATTTATTCTTTTGTCATTAATTTAAACTTGTTTTTTCTATCACTCAACATTACGCGTTTGTTTGTATGCAATATAGTGACTACAAAAAAAAAGTATGACAGCAATAATATTATTTGATAACAATAATCTTTGAAAAAAAATGGAATATTATGTTTGCAGTAGTAGCTGAAAAATCTACAAACGAGGTAAACAATTCAGTATGACATCTTGAAACAACACAATTTCTCGTACCCTTCAAGATATTTTATTTGTTCAATAAAAATGCTTAGGTAAATTAACACAGCCATATTCGAAATTTTGTTAAAATACCATTTTATCATTCAGATTTAGTATTTAAAACTTCAAAAAATACATTTGGAAATTATGAAATTTTCTTCTGAAACATTAACAAAAGTTTCTTTTATTCGCAAAATAATTATTTTTTTTCAAAAGTAAAATTTTCTTTTAAAAAAATGCTGTAAAGAAATTTAAGTGTGAGTTGATTAGTGATGGCAGTCAGGTATCTAATTTTAAGGATAAATATCCAGAATGGATATCTATTTTCCAATTAATTGTATTCATATAAAAAAAACTGTATGATCTTATATGCTAATGTTATAAATAGGCAGAAAAAGTATAAAGATAAAAGAGAGAAATGGAGGGAAGCATATCATTTTTTTTATTTCATAAAATTTTTAAAAAATTAATAAAAAAACAAAGAATAACACATCATACATTTAACATACTTAATTTAAATTCTTTTTAGTTACAATGGATAATAATGAGGTAGACGATTTTTTAAAAAGTAATTTTAACTAAATAAAAAAGAAAGATTTTTTTTTTTTTTTAAATTTAAAATGATATTGGAAACAAAAGTGAAAGATACTGTTTACAGTTTTTTTCCTTCCAATTTTCAGGCTGTGGTTTAAGCATTAATAAGAATCATGATTTAGAGGTAGAATTTGAATTTTGAGAGGAGTTGCATAGATTTTCAGCTTTGATACAATATCTTGAGAATATATTATATCATATATTCCAGTTGTAAATGATTATGCTTTCTCTTTGTTCATTAAGTTTATTTTTTTTTCCTGTCAAGTTCTCTTTATCTCTTTAGAAGTTCCCAATTATATGATACATATCCAAGTTCAACTGCTCTTTCATATGCTAAAAGATTTCTTTTTTCTTCTTTTGTGAAACAATGGCCCAGGAAGTTCTTTCAGTTGCATTTAAAATGTACAAAACTACTTTGATTTTTAAAATACTGGTTTCATACAAACTCCTTCATCAAAACAATGATCAGAACATATTTTGTGATCCTTCTGATATTATTCATTCTCTGTCCATCCTTTTTTCTGTAATGAATAAAATCCGTCTTCAGTTGATTGCCATCTATTTTCTTTTATTGATCCAATTGATATATGTAAGTTAAACCACTCAGACAGTTTTAACCTACTTGTGTCAGTAGTTTAAAATTTTTACTGAACGTGAATTGGATCAATACTAAATTATTTTTGGAAATTAGCCTTTCTTTACGTTTTTGTAATGGAGACAATGGAAGTTGATTTAAAGTCTCCAAGTGACTAAAGTCATATTCTCCAAGTTATTAAATTCCTATTGAACAAATGAATTTGCAGATAATTTGATTCAGAGATTATGATTATTTTTATTATTGATTCTAAATTGTAAATAATTTTTTTCAATTTAACATAAACAGAGTTAAAATTCATTATTCCATTGTAGTTATTCATTACTTTAAAACAAAAACAAAAAAATTATTTTCCAGATTTTTTTTTTCCTAAAACATTTTTTTTTTCTATATCCTCATAGAAATTGTCTTTTTTAATAATTTAGTCAAAACCTTAATTCTAAAAGATAAAGTAGGTATATAAACTATATAAGTTTTATAGGTTTTAAGGATTTTCATCATCCTTTATAATTTTTTTACACAATATCTCTGAACTATTCATCATTTGGTATTTATCCACTCATTTGAATCAGTTAAAACAATATTAGTATAGCATTTTTTAAGGTGGAGTAAATGTTTATTTTGTTAATGGTTTGGTTAACTAATATACATTTGTATATTACAATAATGAATGCTTCGAAAGCAAATCATTTTTATTTCATGAATTATTATTGAAAATCAAAATGAGAAGAAATTAAGCTTAAAAAAAACTAAGAAAAAGAAAAATTTCTTGAGAAAATGTAAGTATTGAATAAAAATGACTTAAATATTATGCAAAAATTAACAAATGATATTTTACAATTTAATTGAAAATTCTATTGACTAATTTAGAATACACTAATATTTTTATATTAAATTAAAAAATAATTTTTATTTTTTGAAATTAAAAATTACATTCCAAATTTTCTTTAAAAGTTTTAACTTCTGTGCATTATTATAAAAGTAGAAAATTCAACATTTAGAACAAATTTATCCACGATATTAGAATTTTTAATACAAATTTTCTTTTAAAATATTATTACACCAATCGTATAATTAGAAAGAATTGATTCTATTACCTTTTCAAACTTAGTTTGGCTACTTTCAATCAAAATTCTGATTTTTAGCATTAAAAGAAGAATTAAATTGCTGTATGCATAAATAAATGTATTAAGCATTTATGAAAAAAAATTAATAAATTAGAATAAGAAATATACGTATTGAAAAAGTACTTTTTAAAATCATGTAATATTAATCAGCTTACACATATAATTTTTAATTCAATATAAATCTTATTTTAACAAAACAAAAATTAATTATTATTAAATAGAAATTATTGAATATTTTGATGATTCCTTTGAGGATTTTTGGTAATCATACTTTCTTAACAGAGAATAAGCCATATTTTATCAAAAACTTAGCTAAAATTATATATATATATATCTTTACAATGCATATTTTTACAAGTATAAATTATTCAATTTGAAAACAAATTTTAAAGAGTTCATCATGCACATTATCAACATTAAAAAAAAAAGAAAAAAGAATGGACAAAACTGCAAGAAAGAGATTACAAATTTTTATTATTGCAATTTTTAGACCACAAAATATAAATGCTTTATTGCTACTATAAATACTAGCAAATAACAAAATCAAAGCATGCCTGCAGTTATAAAAAATGTTTTAAATGTTCTATAACACTAATTTATTACTTAATTAGGTAAAAATATATAAATAATTTTTTAAAAGCATCATTTAAAAAATTTTTTAGCTAATTTTTAAAAAAACATTTAGCTTTGTACAACAAACAAACAAATATGGGCATTAAAATTAATAGTATAAAAAAGCTAAAATACTTTCCAATGAATACAGCCAAATTGCAAGAAATAAAATTAAAACTACATCGAATTTGTATTCCGAATAAAGCATCATTTTTAACTTCCATTAAGAATTTAAATGAAACTTGTAAGTTCATTTCATTACTTTGTGAAAACTTTAAATTTCATTTAACAAACCAATAGAAGATAGAATTTAATTATGAGTTAACATATTAGTTTCTTGCCATTTAATTAATTATAAATAGAAGGCGCCTGTAGAAAATTCAGCTTTCCCAAGTTCCCACTGTTCTCAGCCACAGTCAACATTAATTTCTAGTCAAAAATTAGATTCACAAAAGATAATTATGAGCAAAAATAAATATATTATACCACGGTATTATTCTTTTATTAAAAATGATCGGGCATAAATAAGGTCTGCCTTCATCATTGATCCAACCGACATTCGTCCACACTCCACCCTATACATTCCAAAAATGCGCTTCATTCTTGGCGGGTAAATAAATTTTCAAATTTTGGCGAAAAAAGCTTTTCCGTAAGCAACCATACATCGATTCCCCCATTTCCATCACTACCGGAATGAAATCCGTCCTCCAGTGCTGCTTCCCCCACTGCCCCCCCCCTTTTCAACTTCAAATGGGGGGTTCAAGCGTCCTCCGGTTAACGAGTCTCCTTTTATGTTTGGTTTTTGCTGCTTGCCGCGTTATGCGCCGATATTTAAAAAATTCTTTATGTGAATTTCTTGATTTTTCTTTTAAATTTATTGCTTTAAAAGTTTTTGCCATTGTGATTTCTTCAAGTAAGTTTATTTTGTTTACTTTACTTATTACTTCATTTATAGATCTCTTAGAATTTTTAGCAGAATTCTTTTTTTGTGTTTGTCAAAGTTTGTATCAATGATTTTGACTACGAAGTTCTGTTTGAACTAGAGCTATAAAAAAAGCTGCCTAAATTAATATTCATTAAGATGACAGCTTCATATATGAACATTATCAATCTTACCTAAGTTTAATTAGTGATAGTTTTAATTCGTAAAGACATGTTTGGAGAATGATATTTTTAGTGGAATTCAAATGGAATTCCTCCCGAATTATTTCCCACATAGTCTTTAACTCTGAATCAAAAGAACATCGTATAGATATTTTTATTGTGTGGGATCCTGTTTCATAGCAAGTTTTGACTTTATCTGAGAAAAGTTTATCTATCATCATAATTCCACAAAAGTCTATAGTTTGAATGGGATTGGTATGTAATGAAATTATACTGTCTGAATTGTTCTCTTGTTGGGGAGTAAGTGGCCGAACTTAAAGTTATTAGATCCATTCTCAGTAACCCTCCTGTACCATTCAAAGAAAGAAAGAGAAAATATACTTAAATCTGCTATTCATTCCTTGCTTTAAAATATGGGCATTTCTGGATAATGTATTATTATATCTTAGTAGCGAATTTTTTTTAAATATCAGAATCATTAAAATTTTATTTCAATAAAGACAAAACGTTTCATTTGATTTTATATCTGTTATTGATATTAGAGTATTTTTTGTGGACTGCAACAAAAATACAGTCATTCAAAAAAGTATTGGGACACAATGCAATAATTTAAATATATGATTTAGGTAAAAAAAAAAAAAAGTATGTTACATTTTGATATATTCAAATCAAATTAACTGAAAATATTATATATTTATTAATATATTGTTCATATATTATTCATATGTACATTAATTCATATATTAATATAAATATGATTACAATAATCCATTGATTTTGACTTTCTTTGATAAGAGGTTTTTGTTAACTCTTGCTTGTTAGAAGTATTGGGTTCATTGATCAGGACATTGTTAGAGGACCCATAACTTGCAAATATCAACAGTATGTTTTAGGTCATTATTTTGGTCCAGTATAAAATGTCTTGAGATTCCTGTGTTACATGTGTTTTATTGCATATTTTGCTTGAGAACATCAAGTTAAACATCTTTATTCATTATGCCATCTATGAAGTTTTTATTTCCTACATGAGAGCTTGCCATACAACCCCAGACTAATTAGTTGCCACATCCATATTTTACAGTAATCCACAAATTTTTGATATTTAATGTTATATTTGGTGTGTGCTATAGTTTTTGCTCTAATCTGATCTGAAAATGTTATATTTGCTTTCATCCACAAAAATGACTTTTCCCAACATTTTGTTGAGTGTTTTATGTGTATATCAAATGCCAGTCTGGCTTTTTTGCTGATGTAGGGCTTTACCTGAGGTACTCTGTCACGATGCTAATGTCTTTTTAAAACATTTCTAAACAATTTCAAGATTTCCAGAAACTACTTGTACATTTCAGAGTCAATTTTACTGTTCTTGTTCTTGGATTAATATGAATTTGTCTCACGATCCACCTATCACCATATTCATTAAATGCCCTTGGATGCTTTGATCTTTGGTTGTTTACAACACTATTTGCTTTCTTGAACTTGCAAATAATATTAAAAACAGTAGATTTACTTAGTAAGATTTGTACTATACAATGTAATTTTTGTACTTTACAACATTTATAATATACAACAAGACATATTTTTGTTTTTCACTATTGTTCTATATGCAGTTTTTTTCTGCTAATACTTTACATCTAAAATTGTAGTCTAAAAAGGGGGGGGGATAAATTAAACTTGATATTTGTGCACTGTATATTTCTTAAATTTACAGTATCCCAATACTTTTGACAACTGTTTGTGTTTAAATTAATTTAAAAGGGTAGTTTCTTACATTCTGTGTACTAAATTTTAAAGTATTTCTTGATTAATTTTGTTTTAATATGTTTAATATTTTTATGTATAGCTTTACATGCTGAGCATGCCAAATGTCCTAATACTTTTTTGATTGATTGCATATATAATGCAAGGTATGGCTGTCCTACAAAATGAGTGCCTTGAATTCAAATCTTGCTCTTATAATTTTGTTTAACTTTAATTTTTTCAAGGGTGGATAAAAATTATTTGTGTGCTAAATGTTTTAAATAATATATATGTTTTCTCAAACTATTAGTTAAAGTGTTCTTCATAACATGAATAACAAGATTATTTTTTTACCCATATTTCCTCCATTCTTCAGCATCACGTGATGAAATCTATGTCTCTTCATGTAGCAAATATTTCAGCTTACAGAGTTTTAATTTTTCTAAAATAGGATATATCTACCATAATATATTTTTTTAGTATTTTGAGGGACATTATATTAAAAAAAACAAAAAACAATTGCACTCTTAAAATAATGCATGGTTAAAGTTGCATTCCACTGAAGATTTTTTTTTTTTGCCTTTAATTTTCTCACAAAAGGGTCAGATGTATATCCCACTATCTTTCAAATGATTTGAGCATTTCCTGAAACCCTTCTGTAACTTGTGTTGCCATTTGTTACATCTTTTTACATTGGAGCATAAAATTTGTTTATTAGCCTATTTTTTTCAGATGCCTAGAAAGTGTGTGTATTTGAGATTGTAATTGAAAATTTTTTCCACTATCAAAACTCAAAATCTGACATTCTACTATAGTATTTTGATGAAAACTTCAGAACAAAGCTGGCTACTCACATTCCAACATAAAGTCATACTGTTCTCCACGGCTTTTTAAAATGGAAGAAATATAAATTTATTGTAAGTACATATGGTTGTTATTATTCAGTTCCAAAAAAAAAAAAAAAAAAGACCAAACTCAAAATTTTAATAGTCACCACTAAGTTCAACAGAAAGTGTTGCTAAAAAGATTCAACTTCCCTCATTTGAAAATTATCCCACAAAGAAAAACTATATGAACATTCCCTTGATCGTATTCAGCAATCCACATATACTATACATAACACATTATGCTATGAGAAATATGGGTTAACTTTTCTAAAGCGAAAGGAAATGGTGAACTGACAGGGATACTTGAAGAAAATACAATGCATTTTGTTCAAAAAGAAAATAATGAAAAACTAACAGTGTGGTTTTTATGTAAGCTGTAAAGTTACAAAAAATATGAGTATCATTATTTTAGCAATTCTGTTTAAAATAAATTCAGGAGTATGACATTTTTTACAAATACATCTAAAATTTTTAAAAATTATATACTTCTGTTTTACTGTGGTATAAAATATATAAATTTCATTGTACATGTAATAAGTTAAAAATACTAGTTTATGTTAATTTATAAGAAATCTGTTAAAAATTTATATAAATAAGCTATTGCTCAATGAAAACTAAAAGCAACCGATTCACAAATTCATATGTTGTTCCTTACTTACTGACAAACCTTTAAAGGTTGGTGGAACATTTTTATCCGGCTTTTTTCCAATTTCAGTAATTGATAAAGAAATCGCATTTTTAATGAGTAACTTAGTTTTGAATATATTTATTGAATTTTAAAGATTTCTTTTGATGTAGATATATAGTCAGAATGACATTTTCTTTCTCTAGAAATAAAAAAAATAAAGAATTTCACTATTTAAAAAAGCATGAATTTAGAATCATATCAAAGCCATGCTGATTAATTTTAATTGTTGATGGAATTTCTTTAAATATCTATTAAAATTATTTTGTAATAAAATAATGAGCAAGTTTATTTTTAAAAAATGGACAGAGGTTGTCCCATGATCTCTTGAAGGGTTTGTGGTGATGTTCATATAGAATGTTGTATAATTAACCAAATTTAAATCAGAAGAGATGCGAGGTTTCTTATCCGAGTCATCATTGTGGTGATGTTCATGTAGAGTGTTGTATAAAGCATTTCATCGCTATTAGAATAATAAACTCTTTATTTCACTAACAACCATCGGAACATCACTACTTAGCACACACATACGTACAACGGGGATTTCCCCGGGCGAAGTATATACATAGACTGTATTAGAGAAAGTAGATAGGTAGCGCTTTAGAATGACATGAATGAAAGATGGTGCTACGATCACTACAAGTTAAAATCATAGATTGCTTTCTTCAGTAAACATAGTCTATTTATAACTGTTTATAAAACCTTGTGTTTGCTGTATATAGATATTTTTTATGTATATAAATAAATACACTTAATACCAAATTGACAATAATTTCATTTATTAAGACAAACTAACAACAATAAAAAAGCAAATTAATGCTATTTCAATGCAGCTTAGATGAAATGCATGTCCACTATATTATTCACAAGACTTTTCATCATTCAATTACCATTTTGTTGTTTACTGAATGCATTATTTGGTAAGACTGTTACTGCTGATTAAGAGATCAAATTATTCACTTAATTGTTTTTGCCATTTAAAATTTACAACTGGAGATTGGAATCATGGCTAAAATTTGAAGTTAATAGGTTTCTAGCAAAATAGAATATATATATATATATATATATATAATATATATATATATATATATATATATATATAAAAATATACTAATAAATTTTTTTCTCAGAAAAAAAAATGACTTTTTTTAATGCAAAAATTATACTTTTTTCCCTAGCCTATTAGATTTGATAAGTGTGGTTATACAACTCATCTAAAAGTGACTCAATCTAACAACGAGCCTTCAGTATACTATATCTGTATATATAAGAAACATCCAAAATGAATAAAGACTTGCAAATTTAAATTTTGATCCAAATTTCCTACATTATGTGCATATAAATTGTGTCTAAGTAATAAATAGAAAATGTGAAATAGGATAAATATGCAGCATTTAAAAGGATAGAAGTAATGAAGATGTATCATTTTTATTGATTATGTCACTCCATTTTTATAGATTTGAAAATATGCATTTAATAGGACACATTTATTTTATCAAATGTATACTAAAAGTTTCAAGTGCATTTAATTGATTACATATTTCTGCTTAAAAATATGAATTATTTCATTGCCGAGTTTTATTGGTTTTGATTTTCCATTTAATAGATATTTTTGCTTGGCATTCATTTCAGGTATTCACTCTTAATTATTAGATAAAACTTTGGGATATGAATCAAAACCAGGATATGAAGTATATGAAGCTATAATTGCTTCATTTCTATAAATAAAAATTATTTGGCAAGATAATGGTGATAATTTACTTTCTTTCATTGCATATGAAATTGAATGACATAGTAAAAGAAATCTATTGTAGAGACCTTCAGATCTTTTTTTTTTGGGGGGGGGGAGGATTGCTGAGGGTTATTGCAAGTGGTATACCTGAATTTTTTAGATTCATTGTATTTGTTTTATAAGAAGAAATCATCAAAAAACTTTTATTTTATTTCTTCTTTGAATAACAAGTAATATTTGATATGTTTTGGGTCTAATAAATAATTATTTCAATTGTGATAAGTTATTTTAGGATTCTTGTTTTAGTAAATTGACAGTTAAAGCTTTAGCTACGCCTATGAATGTAAAAATATTTCATCTAAGTTAATTAATGTTTAAAAAGTGCATGCAAATTATTCTGTGCTGATAATTGATGCTATCACAGAAGCAATAATTAATCATTTGTAAACATCATAAATAACTTTGTTGAAAATGTTCATTTTATCAAAAAAGGGGGGATGTTGCAGTTAAAATTATATGCTTGGGTGAATATTTCTCATATTTAGCTGTTATTTTGTTTAAGAATGAGATGTTGATTTTAAGGAATATATATATACAGTGGCTCCCAAAATTGAGTATACACTATACTCTTTTTTCTTTAATTTTATTCTTTTTGTTCTTAACATTCCTATTTATGGTTAATATTTATAAGAACTGCAAAATATACATTAACCAAACTATTAGGCTAAAAAATAAAACGAAAGAATTAATAATATTTTTATTACAGTAATTTTTATGTCAAAGTTACAAATTCCAAAGCCTCAAAATTGAGTATACACCTTATAAAATATGCGAGTTGACTGCCACTATTTATTTTCAAATGAATAAGTAAAATAATTTTGTTACTTTAGTTGGCAATCGTTGATTTCCAAGCGAAAACAAACGTTTGGGATATCATAATGAGCTCCAGAAATGAAACAAATGTTGAGATTTGGAAACTTGTTATTCGATTGTCTGAAGATGGTAAATCTCTACGAGAAATTGCAAGGGAAATTCATCGAAGTCACGGATGCATTCAAAAAATTATCCAGAAGTAAAAATTTATGGACAAATTGCTAATAAACCTGGTAGAGGAAGAAAAGAAATCCTCAGTGCCACGACCAAGAGAAGAGTTATTCGAGAGGTAGCAAAAAATCCTAAGGTGAGTGCTACAAAAATTGCTACATCTACTTCAGGAACAATTGGAAAGTGTGTTTCTGCAGAAACAATTCGAAGAGTAATCCGAAAACCAAATTATGATGGTAGCGGAGCCAGAACAAAACCATTCATTTCCAAAGTAAATCGAGAGAAAATTTCTTTTGTTAAAAGTCATATTTCAAAGCCCCCTGACTTCTGGAATCAAGTAATATTCAGTGATGAAAGTAAGTTCAATGTTTTTGGTAGTGATGGTCGATGTTATGTTTGGAGAAAGCTCAATTCTGAACTTTTTCTTAACACCAATCCTTCTGTAAGGGATGGAGGTGGTTCACTTCTTGTATGGGGCTTATGTCTGCAAAAGGAGTGGGAAATTTAGTTTTCATTGATGGAATCTTGGACAAAATTAAATATTTGGATATATTGAAGAACAATTTAAAACAAAGTGCCCAAAAGTGCCAAAATTTGGGTTTAGGGTTAAGTTTTCTATTTCAACAAGATAATGACCCGAAACACACAGCTAAAATAATTAAGTTATGGTCGTTGTATAATTGTAAAATGCAACTGCACACCTCTCCTCAAATTTCAGATCTCAATGTGATTGAAAATTTGTGGGCATAATTAGGAAAATCGGTTCAAAAACACGATATTAGGGGCAAGGAACACTTAAAAAGAGTATTACAAGGAGAATGGTCGAAAATATCCGGCGAAACAACTCAAACTCTTGTCAACTCAATGCCACACCGTTTACAAGCTGTTCTAAATGCAAAAGGATATGCAACAAAATATTAATTTATCTTTTCCTCTTTTTGTTGACAGATTTTGCTAGATGTATACTCAATTTTGCGACTTTGGAATTTGTAACCTTGACATAAAAACTACTGTAATAAAAATATTGATTCCTCTGTTTTGTTTTTTAGCCTAGTACTTTTATTAATGTATGTATATTTTGTCGTTCTTATAAATATTAGCCATAAATAGGAATGTTAAGATCAAAAAGAATAAAATTAAAGAAGAAAGAGTATAGTGTATGCTCAATTTTGGGAGCCACTGTATATATCGGCATTTTTCATAAAGTTTTTTTCATCAGCATTCTACCGACAATGAGCAATTTACTTTATAATGTGCTTTGAAATATCAAGAGGAATTTCTTACATATATAATTCAGTAGAGTAAGGAAATATAAATAAGTTTTCCTTATATTCTCTTTTTAAGAAAATTCTGGGAATTCATTGAAATGTTCTCAATTCCATCTTTAAATTTAATGCGCAGTAAGGAAAATGAAAGAAAAACTTTTGAATCTATGAAAAGACCTAAATTGAATAAAAATTTCATTGAATTATTTTTAGAGGCTTCAAAGTTATAATATGTAAAATTAGCATAAACATATTTGTCTCTGCCTAAACATTACATTGCAACTCCAGAACAAGACCCCCTCTTTTTTATTTAATTAAGTGCATCAGTAAATCTTAATATCAGAGAAGAGATGAAACCAACAGAAAAATACATTATTTTTTAGTTCAAGATGAATGTCTTATCATTATAAAGCAGCAAAATATGTACTTGTTTTCTTAGCGTTATATTTCTGCTTAGCTGTGTTTTTTTTTTTTTTTTTTTAATTATTTGAATGAAAACCAGAAGTCAGTTCACACCTAGAATAGATATGGATATCACTGCTTATTAAGAAATAAAAAAGTAAGACTCGTATAGCTTTCAATAATTTGAATTACTATACATTTTAACATTATACAATTTATTTATTTTTATTAGTGGATTATTAAACATATAACATTCTTCTTGATGTGCCGCAGAAATATAATCCTTAAGGGTACGTGAAATAAAAGCAATATTCGGTTCCTTTCAGAAGCTTCTTAAATGTTTATATAATGGCAGAAAATCACAAAACATTTTTAATTAGCGAATGAATTTCATCATCCACCTGGAGGATGTGAAACAATTATATTTCAAAAGATCCGGAAACCAATTATATGTCCCCTTCCTTAATCCAGTCAGTGAGTGGTACGTCTCCAATTTTCTACCAATCACAGCACAACTCGTTTTGGACTTCACGATTGTGAAAATTTTATTCATTTGTGCCGGTTAGTCGACGCGCGTATTTAAACCGATTTGTTATTAATGATCAGTTTCATCTAAAATTGTAATTTTTTTTTTTAAAATTTTGTATCTTCTGTATGCATCGAGTAAGATGATTTATGTCTATTTTATTAATTTTTTTCGCCAGTGACGTCGCTCATATTTTTTCTTAAATTTTTGTATCTGTTTGTCAAACAGATGCAAAAGTTTTTCTTATATTTCCTTATATTGGCAATACACTAATTAGGTCTAGTCAATTGATATTATACTTCTAACCATTTACTTTTCATATTTTGTTTCGAAAATGTTAACGGCCTCTCAACCAGTGAATTCGATCTAATATCAATATCAATATTTGAAATGATTGGTGTAATGAAGTGTGCAGAGAAACGGAATTTAGGATTTGGAAATTAATTTCCTTCGATTTTTAATAGAATTTTGACTTTTGCGACTAATTTTTTTAGATTTGAATCTTAATTTTTATGTTGATTATTTTAAAATGTACATTAAATAATATTAAATAGCATTAATTAGTGTAGTTTCATAGTTGAAGATAAAAAAAAGTCATTAGTTTTTTTACAAAGTAATGTTCCGAATTCGGAATTAAAAATTTTGTAGTTCCTAGTATTAAAATTCATTCCCAATATCTTTTATAAGGTTATGAAACAAAATAGTATGTGTCAAAGTCTAGTTTTCTGTACTTTATCTAGAGTGCCTGACAGTAAGATATTAATGCTTTCATAAATGGGAGAAATTTTTGTTTGACTTTATCACATAATTCTTTTAGATGTTTTGTGTCATTGGAGTGAAAGAAATGAATGCCTTTTTAGCTGATATTTCATGAAAAGATTCAGATATTGTTTTTGAACTTGCTGAATTTGCTTTAATACATGTTTTGTCGTCTTAGAAATAGTGCATGATTTACTTTTCTGTCAGATTATATTTCTGATTTTATTCATTTGACTTCCTTTTCAAATTTTGTCTAGTAAAATAAATATGCTATTAATCAAATGTCAATGAAAATTTAATACTTTTTTTTTTCTAAGAGGTATTTTTTTTTTCACTTAATTTAGATGGATAGACTTTTGGAAAAGTAGAATTTAAACTGTTCATGCTTATTAATTGTTCCATTTTACTAAACGTCTTTATCTAGTTACTTAATAAAATAAGTGATCAATAAGTAACAATTGATGAAAATGTATTGAATTTTTCAATTTCAGTAATAAAACATTTCAATATTCTTTTTTTATAACTCTTCGTTGTTATAAGTTTGTTTACATTTACTAGAAAAAAATGTTCAGGTTAAAAAACATCATATTTTTAAAACTTTAAAAGTAAACCACTCATTAACTTCCTCCCATATCATTCATTAGATATGCTAGAATTAAAATGCTCTCCCTCACCTCCTCCCATTTTATATTTTTCATGTATTTGGTATTTGGAAATATGCCTTTGTAGTAAATATCTGTAAATACACTACACATATAAAGCATTATTTAAAAAAAAGACAGGCAGCTGCATAGGTTTTATATTGTAAATGGTTGGTTTTTATTTATTCATATTTTTTTCCAAGTTTTTTTATATGAAGAATTCATAATATTTAAGTGGAGAGGAAATGTAAGGCTTTGAAATTAGACAATACATGTAGGTATTATAATCTTTACTTGATTCCTGAAATGTTGCATATTTTACATATTAAATTGAAATGAGTTTATAATTTACAGTATTGCATGATTGCGATGGGAGAAATATTTTTAATTTGCTGTTATGAGAAACAAATTCCATTACTTCATATTTTGGGTATGCAATTAAAATGATTCTAGAAATAAAGGAGGGAGGGGAAGAGTAGAGCCAAGTTTTCTGCATTAATGAATAATATTTCTCTGAAAAGAAATTGCCAATATATATATATAATATAATTTATTATGTAGGGAAAAAATCTGTTGCTAAAACAAATATGAGGGCTAATTTAAGGTGAGACAAATAAATATGTTGTGCTAATAAAAGAAAATAATTTATAAAACTGAAATGGTTCAAAGAATAGTTTCATCTTCTCTCGTGTGACTCAAAATAGCTTGGAACTGATAGGTTATTTATAAGAAGATCTTGATGAAAAATTATGCAAGTCTTGAGCAGTTTTGTGAAAAATAGATTACCTAAAATTCTGTTGCAGCAAATATCTGCTAGTAACCCAATTTGAGTCAATTTCACTAATTTGGTTTTAAGGAACAAGCATTAATCTTTTAATTAAGCTTCTAAATTTTATTTTTTAAAATAGGTCTTGTATTTATGTTAAAATTATGCATGATTTGCTGTTCATTATTTTCTTTAAATAAGGCCAGCCAAGCACTTCAACTTCTAAAGCTTACTGTGTAATATTTTTATTTCCTATGTTGGTCATTATAGCAATAATTTCATTGAATCTTTTAATATTGTTTGATTTTTATTAATTCTTTCATTTTATCTGTATCTTAATATTCTAATAAAAGAAGAATCAGTATTAAATAGGCATTTTCATTTAAATTTTTTGAATTGTGTCTTTTATATTTTGAAAATTAAAAAAAATATCCTATATTTCAAATTGATAAAATATGTATCTGAAACTATAACATTTAAAGTGATGCATTCATGGAACTAGTATTTATTTGATCTTATTTTGAGGAAAAATGTCAATTAAAAAAAAACTGACCTCTATGTTTTTGGAAATAATTAAAAAGCCCCCCCCCCCTTTTTTTTTTCCTTTCATGATGCTGTTTCAAAAATTTTATCAGACATACTCTAGGAGAATAACTTATATTTATTTATTAATATCCATATCAAAATTGTTCCTTACAAAAGTCTGAATATATTCAGCGTACAAAAAACTAAAACAGAGGCAATTAAATAAAAAATGAGTTATTAAATGGTTTCCATTTTCAGGCATACAATTTTTGCTACATAAATTAATACTAGAAGTGATAGTTTATATATGACAGTTAATACCATTCTCCCACAAAAGCTATGTTCATGTCCAAGGTCTGGTAGGGTGAAGCTGAGTCATTCCCACACTTATGATGTATGCATTTTAGGTTTTGAAAGTCTGGCTTCTCAATATATTCGTTAAATATTCTCTTTCAAGAAATTCATTGAGAAGATGAACCCTTTGTAGGTGCCCATTGTCATTGTAAGAATTAAGCTGGGGCAAATATAATGTATAAAACCTTCATAGCAATCCAAGTCTCTATCAAAGATATTCAGTCATCTATCACGATGCTTACCCACATTATCAAGCCTCTATTGCCATAGATCTAGGGGACAGCTAGCTGATCTTTGGCTTTCTCTAGATTAGAATTCATTAGTAAATTGAATAGTACCTTACTGATATCTGTTCCTAAGTCAATATTCTTCTTATATTATTTGGATTCTCCAAATAAGAAAAAAGCAAACCATAAATTGTTTGTGTGCTTTGCAAACAAACCTCTCATATAGACTTTTGGAGGCAATAAAATTGCAATTTGGTTTGCAATGTTGTGTTTGTATGGTGGTAGCAATAAAACTGAGAAGCTCTTCTGCACATGCTATGCCAAGCTTTAAAGGGCAAATTTTAGCTGTCTTGGTTCTTGGTTGTTCTTGTTTGGACCTTCTCTGTATGGATCCAGTATCTAAAATGTTTTCATAAGTTGGATGTGATGTTTACATTACGTTCAAGTTTTTAGGATTTTGATCTTACCTTGCCATTTTCAAGTCTCCTGATGGTCCTTTGCCTTATTTATATATTGGCATTGGCAATTATTCATTTCGGCTGCTTGATCTTGAATTTCTCCATATATATATATATATATATATATATATATATAATATAATTCATCTTAATGTGTCGGCAAATAAAACATGGAAATTGTCAGCAGCTGGAATAAAGCATATTCTTTTAAATATACCTGTATGCTTAGAAGTAAAATTTGAAGATTTGCATCTAAATTTGGAAGGATAAATTTTATCTTTTGTTTATAACTTTTTGGTAAATTTGATAAAATTCTGAAATCTTATTACATGAAAATATATTTGTGAACAGAAATGTTTAATGTAATTATATTGATGTATTGACTTCCTTTTTTTCACAGAAAAAGGGAAGGGAGATTCCAAAACGTATTTTTTAAGAAATATGATTATATTTATGAAGTGACATCTTACTGACATGTCTTATGCAATAGGAAGAAATTTTAAAAGATTCCAAATTTGTGTTGTTTCGAGGAAGTGAATAATTATGTTAGTTCAACAAAAAATTTAAATAAGGATTATTTTGTTTAATAATTGGCTAACTTTTAAGGTTGTAACTAAAATGTTAACAGTGCAGAAATAGCTATGCACAATTGTAACAAGATATACATTTGGTCGATGTATTTTATTATTTTTTATTTCTTCTTACTTAAAAAAGTTTTTATTTCTTTTAAGTTTTATATGTTGTTAATTTTAGATATGATATGACTTAGAGCTTTATGCAATTAGCTTTGAATGTATTTAGTATTTTTTTGTTTTGTTTGTGTGCTATGTTTTTTTTCTTTTTCATAATTGTTTCTAATTTTGTTTTATAAGATTCACTATAAAATAAAAGATGCAAATATTTGATAAATGTTATTTTTGTAGGAATTTAGATATGTCAGACATAGCTGCTGAATTCATTGCATACTTTAAAAATTTGCCTAAAGTAAGTAATATTCTATTAATTTAAAATATTTAAAGTATGATATTAAAAACTAATTTGCTTTGTTTATATATATATATAGTTAAATATTAAAATTTAACAAATTGATAGTTTTATTAGCTATGCTATCTTCTGCTTCATTAGAATGCTATCTTCTACTCTCAGTTCAAAATGAAATTTCTTGAAAGGGAATGTAGGAAGAAAAAGTGACAAAGGAAAGGGATTAAATGTTTCAAATTAATAATTTCTACTTTAAAAGATAAATATTAAAAAAATGTAATGTATATTGAGGAATGTATTAAATATTCTCATTTGTATTCTTAATTAAGGCAGTTATTTCTTTTTCCTAATTGAGTTTTATCCAGATGTAAATTTGACAATTCCTTAAATACATAATTAATACTGTTGGTCTAAGATTATTTAGTAGAAACTGTGGGAAATCTAAAATTGTTGCTAACTTTGTTAAATGATAATGCATTGAATTCTTGGTTTATACATTTTATTCAGTGATATATCTATATGTTTTTTAAATATAAATTCCTTTTTATAAATCCAAGAGGATGAATTGGAATGTTTTATATTATGCATGATAGACATATTTTTATATATGAAAATGTATTTGTTTCAAAAAGCATACATATGTGAATCAATACTTGATATCAGCATCTCAGTTGTGGTTATCTAGATTTAGATGATTGGTTAAAATTGTCACATTTAAGTGATATTTATGCATTCTCAAGGATTACTTTGGTGTTGAGTTATGATTTCATATATAATGTATATTCATTATAGAATGTATCTCATGTTGCCTGATTTGATTTGCCTTTTTTTAGCTCATTTATCAGATACATTTTGAAGACTTTTCCAAGTCTAGAAACTTTTACTTTATAATGGATTACTGTGTGTTTCATATTTTTCAGTGATGCATTCTAGAATTAAACCAGTTTTCTTAAAAAAGCTCTTTAAAATTCTTTTGCTGATGTATTTATAATGATGCAGGTAAACATTTATTAATTTTTAAAAATTCTTCAAGTATATAATTGACTTTATTGGGAAAAAATAAGTTTCATGTTCTGCTGATATTCAAAGATGGTGGTTGAAGCCCAAATTCTTCATTAAATAGAAAAAATATTTAGTATAAATGAATTATTCTAATATAAATTATCTGTAATTTATAAAAATCAGATTAACTTTAATTTAATTGATATTTATCTATTTAACTAAATCTCGTGTTTGCGCATGTGTATGTCACACTCTTAAACTGTACTGAACACCTCACTGTTTTCATGGTAATTGAATTTTCCCTCTCCATTTTAGATTAGTGGTCTATGCCGTGTGTATGAAAGAAATGTAAGTATGAACTTTTTTTATGAAGTTATGTGCTATATTTGTAGCTTTAAAACTGAGCAAAAAATATCGCTTAGTAATTAATGACTTTATTTCATGTCATATGTAGGGATATTAATTTCATGCATTTAAAATTTTCCTTATAAAATGCTGTTAATATCTGTGTATTAAAAGGGGGAAATGGTATCTGATATAATTAACATTTTCACATATTTTTCAAGTTAGAAACAAACTGTCCATTTATTTATCTACTCATTTTCTCTCTGATAAAACATAAGACTCAGGAAATAACACTGCTAAACATTTGTCTGGAATATAGTTGTTACAGTTAACCATTGAACATATTTATTCAGACAATTGTAGAGAGCTTCCTTATTTTATCATCTGTTATATATGTATAATATTTTGTATGTTTGTTACTACATATTGAAATTTAGAGTTAAGTTAATTGTTCCAATTATCAAAATTTATCATTTGCTTTATTATAAGATAAAATGACTAATAATTGACTATATAATTGAATAATGTAACATTTTGTTGGTGTTGTAAATTTTTTTTAAATAAAAAAAAAGTTAAGTAAACCTTTTTTAATCTAGTTATATCTTAAAATTCCCTGCATAGTTAATTGAAAGTTCTCTTTTTTTTCTTAGAAGGAAAGGATGATCTAATAGAGAATGTCATTGAATAATTTCTTAGTTATTCTGTAAAGCTTTTTTTAAAGCCTGTGATAACTAAAATATTGAAATCTTCGAATCCTTTACTAATTTCGGCATTCAGTAACTATAAGGATTGTTTTCGATCACCCTTATATCATAGCTATGACAGTTTTACAGATAGTGGGCCTATTGTGATATAACTACTTTTTATCAATCTAAAATACTGAAATTTGTTTTTGAGAAGATATTAAAAATTAACTTTATCCTCCATGTTCTAGGTTGCTTCATAGTTAGCTTTATGCGTCTTAAAAGAGTTTAATAATATTTAGAAAATTTTTGCAGCTTTACTTTTTTAACATGTCATAGATTTTACAAAATAGTGTGAAAGAATTGTTGATAATTTTAGAAGTAGCTCTGGCTTTCTATCACTTACAGTTTTGGTATGATTTTTTTAGTATTACATTTTCATAATTGTTTCTTATTTTCAATAAAAGCATTTGTAATATAATAATATAATGAAATGTTTGTAATGCAATTAAAATAATAATTTAAATTGGGGACAATTATAAAAGCATTAATTTATGAGTTTCTAAAAATAAATACTGAAAGTTAAATGATTCATGTTCCATCATGTTACAACATCTATCTGTTGTGTCGACACAATGTGCATCATAAACATGTATATGTGTTGTATCATAAACGAGAATATATTTCTCTGACATCTCAATATGTAATTTCTTTCTATGGAACTCATTATATAATAAATGCTACTATATTACTAATATTATTACTCATTATATTTTATTACTAATTTCATATTTTGTGTACAAGAGATTTGTATTAGTGATTAAGAATGTCATGAAAATGTGAAAACCATGCCAATAACGTTATATATATGTATGTAGAGATGTTACATTTAGAGGTCAATGCTCAATTATGACTTATTTGTTTAAGAAATGTTATGAACTATATTTTGACCAGAAAATGATTGACTGAAATGAAATGAGATGAGGAGAGCACAGCACCCTCAGTAACAGTTTGAACCTCCAATTGGTTGTTTATTGTATCATGAGATGCTTGGATTCTGCAAAGGTGATGGATAGCAGCGAGGGAGTGCTGTGTATGGAAGGATATTGTTCGTCCTGAGCCAATAGGAAAGTGAGAAGTTCTGAACCAAAATGACAGTGAGAGATGAATTGCAATATGGAACAGTTTTAATTTGAGAATTTTAAAAGTTTAAAAAGCAAGCATGGGAATTTTTTTTTTTTTTTTTTTTTTTTTTTTTTTGTGGGTGTTAAAGTAATATTGTTCTAGGTCTTCTAATATTTGGGGTGGGTTTGTAAATGTTTATTTATTTATTATTATTTTGCTTCGTTTTTAGTACTGTTTAGGTTTAATGAAGAAGTCCTCAGAGGGGTGTTTCAATTTTTTATTGTTGGGATACTAAGCATTTTGGCTGCCTTCAAATTTGGGCATATCTCATAAACCATCTGTCTCTGAAGATTTGTCTAAGAACTTGATTCTGGCACCTGTCTAATCTCATAAAATATGATTTTGAGGAATATGCTGATATTAACCAAGATAAGAACTACCCCCCCCCCTTATAAGATTGTTCCTCTTGGGATCATCATCTTCATTTCTGACAGATAGGTGAAAAATTCTTGACATATAAGCTTTGACATTCCAGTGGTGTGGCACGAACCACAAATCATTCCTCAGGCTATTACGTAAATCTAAAGTATTAATGGCAAATCCAAGCACAAAATTACCCTCTGCTGTCTAACCAGTATTTCTCCTGTAGATCTAGGTAGATTGATCAAAAGCTGCAATATAAGTTGAAAGTGAGAATCAGGATGACCCTATCTTTGAAACAATAATTTAGTTCTGTGTAGCTTATCTAATTATTCAAAGCAGATTTCAGTGACCTCATTTGAGATTTGAAATAATCTAAGAGAAAATTGAACTTCCTAGCTTTAGTCTGGAAACCTGGAATTCTTTTCGGAAATATGCTAACTTTGTTTCTTTCATAATTGCAAAAAAGAATATGAGAATTTGTTTTCCAAAGAAAATCATTTTATTGTAATAATATTTGCTGTGTAATCAAAGTCCTAAATCAAGTACACACACAAATAGAATGGAAACTATTCTTAAATCCATCAAAGATTTGTTTGAAAGCAGTAAATTTCCTTCTATATACATAGTTTTTTTACAAGTATAATGAAAGAAATCCATTAAAAACCTTTTGATAAAAATTCAGTATACTTGAGTATTTGGGAGCCATGTGTTGCAACCTAAATGTTGTTGGATTGTTAATGGATTTTTAATTTGGTTATACTAAATTTTGTTGTTTTTGTGTGAATAAAATAGGTGAGAAAAGAAAATTCTTATATTAAGAAAGAATGTACAAAGCTTGAATTTTTTTTGCTTTCCTGAAAATGTTATATATCTTTCATTAATCAATTTTGATAAGATTATTTTACTTCCAATTCATATAAAATTAGGATTTTTCAAAAAATTTGTTGACACAGTGCATAAAAATGTTGCTGGGTTAGATTATTGAAAGAAGAATTCTTCTGTATAATCAGACTTAAAGAAGAAATTTTTTGATTAAAGAGAAAATCCCAATATCTGTTAAATAAAATCAGAAGACCAGCATAGAAAACATTGAGAAATGTAATTAAAAACTTTTTTGGAAATCGTACTGCACCTAATTATTATAAGATTATGGGTCTATTGCTTTAGTCATACAAGATATGAATTGTAATATGCTTTTGGAGATACATTTCTTGGGATTTTTCTTGAATTTTTCACTGAAAATCCTGGTTCGCTCAGAGACTAACTGGGAGAGCATTTTCACTAAGGTATCTTTTCCATGGAAAAAATATGCTAGAGACCATGGGGTAAATGAATGTTGATTAAATATCGTTAGGCATTGAAATGGGTTGTTTCAGATTTCAAACGGAAATCAACATCGGTTGTATTTCAGGTTAGTTGAATAGTGTTGTACATACATGCAAATTTATGTATTTCATTTTCATCTAATCTTTATCACACATACATATAAAACTATGGGCTATGAAATCAAGCTACTTACATATTTGCATTCAATATGAAAAATTATATTCAAATTGTGTATTTTCCTTAAGTGCTGGGAAAAAAAAAGTAACATTTTGTACCCCATTGCAGATATTAATATATTTGTTTCATATTTGTTGCCTGATTATAAAATAATAGACCTCTTAAACATTTTCATATAATGAGAGATATAATAATGACTGTCAGTTTAATATTTTTTAAAAGTGTATTATTTATATATTTTATTAAATTATTATAAAGTTGATTTGCATTAGATTTGTAACATTTTAGCACTTTTCTTTCTCTGTAATTACTAAAATATTTTTAACGATTAAAGCAGCTTCAAAATTTTTAAAATCAAATTAATTCTATTGATCTGTTTAACTCACTGTACTTGTGTAATATTTTTAATGAATGTTCAAGGTTTTGAAAGAGAAATTAATTACAGAAAATCATGTTAAATAGGAATTCTTTTATTATTTATTTCATTTTTATACTGTTGTGAAATTACTTGTCTGTACAATTATTCTGTTTGCTTAAATTAGAATATTAACCTTTAATATAACCAAATTTTTTGAAAAAGAATAATTCAGTCTGTTGTGCATTTCTTTCTTTCCAAAAGGATAAATATTGTTGTTATGGCGAGGATGCTAAATTAGTAACAAAAGTATTGACGACTGCGCAGTTAAAGTCTTTAGGATCTGGTATGTATTTTTTTTTTTTTTCTGTCTGTGATGATTTCATGAGTTTATATTAAGTTGCATTTAAAATCAGTGTAATTTTTTTTAGTCTCAGAAAGTTAGTTCACTTTTTCACATCTTATTCTATATGTCACTCCGATTTTTATTTCATTCACATCAAGTATTTTATGCTAAGAACATTTAAAAATAGTTCAATTTTCATTATACTGTTTTTTTATTTCGTATTTCATCTGCTAAGGAATCAAAATGTTTTCTTCTTTTTGTGTACATGAATTTTTTTTAAGTAAAAGCACATTCTTAAAGGCAATTTTTCATGTAAGTAACATGACGATTTGAGGAACCAGGAGGTCATAAATTATTGAAAACGAAATGTAGTTTAGAACCCTTATCTGCAAAAATATTAAAACTTTTAAGAAAAATAGAAGCTTGAAAATATAAGGAATTTTATACTCTTTAATTTGATATAAGTCTGTAGTGTAAAAACTGAGGAGGTTTTAAGATATTCAAGAAAAACTAAAATGTTTACCGGGAAACATCGCTGCAACATCGGCACCAATGTTTACAGAAGGTATTGCAAAATTCTATCTAAAAATTCTGAGGAGTAATAGTAGGCATCAAGGCGATAAGAATTTTCAAAGAAATATAAAGTCGCAAACGACGGTGAAAATTTATTTGCTGGAATACAGATACAGAATACATTTATTGCACAGACATTTTAACATAAGAAAGGAGGCGATGAGAAAGTTTTATGAAAATTGCTCAATGTTGCGGCCGCGAAGGTCATTACACAACCGACACCGACGTTTAAAGGACCACCGGACGTGCTCAAACATATATCCCAGGTGTTCTTACGATTTCTCCAGCAGCGACGACGATCCATGCTACGAGATCTTTCAATGTTTCCAAAGGTGTCTGATAAACAAGAGATTTCAAATGGTCCCAGAAGAAGAAATCCAAGGGATTAACGTCCGTGAAACGTGGAGGCCAATCAACAGGTCCGCCACGTCCTAGGATATGTATCATCTAGGTAGTTACGCACATATTTCAAAAAATGCGCTGGGGCACCATCATGCATTAATTACATATTCTGGCGTGGAGTGGCCGGTATTTCCTGCAGTAAAACCAGAAGGAGTGAAAGAAAACAATGTACTTTGCGCCACTGAGGCGTTCGGGACCTGCATTTGGCCTCGTTATTTTGAAGGATCTTGTCTCCCGCAACCGTCTATTAATATTTGCAAAGATGCGGTGGTGTGGACAACGCCTACTTGGATATTACTACTGGTATACTTTTTGTGCTAGCCATCCATTACGGTCGTAAATTAATTGCATATTCGTCATTCGTGAAATCTGACATGTTGTTTGCGAAAGAAACTTATCGACAATCAATTCTGCACTGCTCTTTAATGAATACAAGCTGCTTTTATATTCCTCGAACCATCAATTCTGCAATGCTCGCTGCTTTTATATTCCTCGAACGCATGGAAAATTTAGATACGAGAAAGCTTCTTTTTCTCGACTACCAAGTTCCAAATCCTTGCTTTCTTAGGGCCATTCTCTTCGCCAGGCTGTCTCTTCGATGTCTGTTTTTGCGATTTTCACAGAATAAACATCTTCTCCAACCCGATGTTTTATGATAATTTTTCATCTCCTTAATGCCTACTATCACTTCTCTAAATTTACCTTTCGAATTTGGCAACACCCTCTGTAAACATCGGTACCGATGTTGCAGCGATGTTTCCTGGCAAACATTTTAGTTTTTCTTGGATATCTTAAAACCCTCTCAGTTTTCACACTACAGAATTATATCAAATTAATGAGCATACAGTTCCTTATATTTTCAAGCTTTTATTTTTCTTAAAGTTTTAATATTTTTGCAGGTAAGTGTTCTAAACTACTTTTTTGTTTTCAATAATTTACGATCCCCTGGTTCATCAAATCGGCATGTTACTTACATGAAAAATAGTCTTTAAGAATGTTCTTTCATTAAAAAAAATTAATAGTTTAAACACCATTTGTTATTTTTTGTATTAATTTTTTAAGGTTTCCAGAAGTTCGCCGATCCTCATATTTTTGCGATTTTCACCCCCTAAACGTCGTTTGGGACCCTATGTTGTATGGTGATTCTTTATCCTCTTCATGCCTCCTATCACCCATCTGAATTTGTCAGCCGAATTCGGCAACACCCTGTATATATACAGTGTGCTTCATAAATGATGGGAGTAACTTTAAGGGGTGATAGTACACATCAAGACGAGTAATAGTAAATAGGAAACCAAGTGTCCCAAACGTCTTCCGAAGGAGATAGGCGTCATCAAAGTTTAGGGCACTAAATTTCAAATGATGATAAAAAACGGAAAAATGGATCGATTCATTTGCGGTTTTCGCTAAAATCATTCTTTAAATTAGTATTTTCTTAAAAAAATTTTTTTTTTAAGACAAAGTTTAAAAAATGCCGATAGAGGGTGCTCTAGACTTTGGAGTACCGAACAACTACTTTTTATCAGTATTTTTTTATTTTGTTAAATGTTTACTAAAGCTTAGACTTTAACTTAAATTTTGAGCGCAAAATTGAAACCATCGGGAGCGGTTTAGTGGCGGAAATTTAACCGTGTTCAGGGGGTTAAATTTTAAATGCTTGTATCTAATGAGCAAAATAATAAATGATGAAGCAAATTTATATAGGTGATAGTAAAACAACAAAACAACACAACATTCATCAAAGAAATCATAGTCGTAATTTTAACCCGAAGGTGATAGAGGGCGCTGAAAGAGATTTCGTTTTAAGAGACAAAAAAGAAAACAAAGAACATTTACATTATAAAAAAAAAGTTTAATTATAAATGATTACAATAGCTGTTTCTAAACACTGACCATTAGAGGCGATGCATGCGGTACAACGGCGAAGAAGGGATTCACGAACCCTCTGAAACACGCCGGGAGTATCGCGCACCTCCCCTGCAGCGGCCGAAAGTCTGGCGACGAGCTCTTCTGCAGATTCGATAGGAGTCTCATACATAAGACTCTTCAGGTGCCCCCACAAAAAGAAATCCAGGCATTAAAGATCGGGCGATCGCGCTGGCCAAGGGACAGGACCACCTCGCCCAATCCATTGATTTGGAAAGGTTGCGTTTAGATAATTTCGCACCTCTCGCGCATAATGCATAATGAGCTGGTGCTCCATCCTGCTGGAACCACATTACTCGCCGGGTACGAGGGGGAACATCTGTCATCATTTCTGGCAGCAACTGTTGTAGAAAGGTAAGATATTTTTTCCATCCAGACGTTCTGGCAGAAGATAAGCTCCAAGTAGATGGTCACCAATTATTCCTGCCCAAACATTTATGGAAAATCGTCGCTTATATGCATGTGTAGAAGATGCATGTTGATTTACATCTGCCCATTGGTGGGAATTGTGGGTGTTAAATTTACCCTCACGTGTAAATGTACATTCATCTGTAAAAGGCACAGTTGCACCAAAATCGGGATTTAGGGTGTTCTTCTGCAGATACCAGCGCGCAAAATCCATTCGACGAGGAAAATCCTTTTGAGTCAGTTCCTGGACTCGTTGGACATGAAAAGGATGCATACTTTTATCCTTTAGTACTCGCCATGTCGTGGAGGGTGATACTTCAATTTGACTAGCCACTGCTCCCGTGCTTGTATTTGGATGATCAGCCACCATATCCAGAATTTTTTTCTTCCACAGCAACCGTTCTGTTAGACTTCGCACAGCCTGCATTTGAACGTGCACCAAAAAAGGATCCTGTCTCACACAATTGTCTGTGCAAGCGCACAAATGTTTTATCATTGGGCAACCGCCTGTTGGGAAACTTTTCTCCGTACAATCGTCGCGCCTCTGCACTATTCCCATTTGCAGTTCCGTAGATGAAGTGCATATCAGCCTTTTCTTGATTAGTGAAGGGCAACATCTTTCGTTACGTTTCAACATCTTTCGTTACCGTGATTTACACTTGCACACTCGGGTCAGTGGCTTTTATCTTAACAATTTGCATATGCGTTCTTCTCCTTCCCCATATCACAATTTCATGTTCTTCTTCCAGAAACTTGCAGCTATAACGCTTGCATGGATAAAATTTGAAGATGTTCTAACACGTTTGCGTTTGAATTCAAATCATGCATTTTCTAATGAAAGTTGATTGTTTTGGTGTTTTACTATCACCTATTAAAGTTTGCTTCATCATTTATTATTTTGCTCATTAGATACAAACGTTTAAAATTTAACCAACTGAACGCGGTTAAATTTGCGCCACTTACCGCTCTCGATGGTTTCAATTTTGCGCTCAAAATTTAAGTTATAGTCTAAGCTTTAGTAAACATTTAAAAAAATAAAAAAAAATACTGATAAAAAGTAGTTGTTCGATACTCCAAAGTCTAGAGCGCCCTCTATCGGCATTTTTTAAACTTTGTCTTTAAAATTTTTTTCAAAGAAAATACTAATTTAAAGAATGATTTTAGCGAAAACCGCAAATGAATCGATCCATTTTTCCGTTTTTTATCATCATTTGAAATTTAGGGCCCTAAACTTTGATGGCGCCTATCTCCTTCGGAAGACGTTTGGGACACTTGGTTTCCTATTTACTATTACTCGTCTTGATGTGTACTATCACCCCTTAAAGTTACTCCCATCATTTATGAAACACCCTGTATATATATATATATATATATATATATATATATATATATATATATATATATATATATATATATATATATATATATATATATATATATATATATATATATATATATATATTTGTAGTTGGAAACTTCGAACTATTTTGGCACAAGTTATAATATAAGGTAACTTAACGACAGTCGAAGGTGTAAAAATTCCTCCTGAGGAATTTATTACATTATTCTAATTATCACGTGCCATTAATTATGAAGTATATAAGAAAATTGGTCAATTACTTTTCTTCATTCACAAGGTCTGTATACATACTAAAACAAAAAAAAATTCTGATAACGGATAACCGGGGATTGTTTAAATCACAATCAGAGGTGCAGAAAACTTCCTCTGATGTATTTACAAATTTATCTGATATCATGTGTCATTACTTTATTTATATATTCTTTAATTTAAAACCTTCGAGTTAGATAAATGTAATTAAATTTAAATTATTTGGGGAAATCATTTTTCTTGATTTTAATAGCATATAAATAAATTTCAAATGCAACAAACTTTATTATTATGCATAAATTTTAAATAATAGATTCGAAAAAAAAATTAAAAACTGATAATATTTTAAATAATATGAAAAGATTATGTGCAATTATATTGTAATTGAAAAATGTAATTCAAAATGAAATCAAATGTACAAAATATAATTCTTAGCTTTCCCCTGTTGAGTCAGTTGATGGTGGCTTTTTTAAAATACTAATCACTTTTTAATTAATCACAACAAGCCAATTCTGAGCACTGGACTGGCACTGGAGAGTAAAGTAGGTGACGGAAGATGACTATTATATTTTGATGAGAACGATACAAACACAAAAACATGTTCGAAATTTGGATTATTCAATTTGGCACAGGAGAGGAGCTGGAGTTTCTTGAAAATATGATAAGGAGCACCAACACAAGGGAAGAGCAGGAAAGTTGGAAGAGGTCTCAGGTTATGGGAGGAGTAGCTTAGAGTATTCCAACGGAAGAACATCAGCTTCGTGAAACGGCGTGGCCGAAGGCAGCGATGAAACCACACCACGGGAAACGCGTGGACGGATCCGAAAACGCTACGCCACGGGAACAGTGTGGCCGGTTGGCCGGAACCGAAGCAAGCGGCCGAGCCAGTACGGGACCATCTTCGAAGCAACGGCGAGCTGCGGACGTCACAGGATTTATCAATGCAACGTCGAAGCCTCTCCCGCGGATTTACTTTTAAATTTATTTGACAATTTTGCATAGATAAATCCAGTCGGCTCTTGAAACGTAAACATTATTTTTGTAAGCAGAGTCGTGGCAGAAAACAGGAAGACACTTTGAATTTTTTCCATCCCGGAATGCACAAGCAGCTCGGACAAAACACACAAAAGCAGAAGTGGGGGAAGAGAGGGCAAATAATTTTCACAGTGCTTATATACTATGGGATTATGATAGAGATTTCTTACACATGTCGATTTTGATAAAGGAAACACAGGGATCTTTTGGAGGAATTTGTTTAGGTCAGGAATTTTTTATCCCTTCACTCGGAGCATGGGAATCGCTGACGAAAGCATTCTTACAAAGCTGCTTTTGAATTAATTAAATAGAAAAAGTTGAATGGGATCAGGAAATAAGAGAATATTTTAGAGTGAAGTTAATATGAGCTAATATAACTTCATTCTAATATATATATATATATATATATATATATATATATATATATATATATATATATATATATATATATAAGTATTAAAATCAAGTTAATAGGAAAATCAAAAAACAAGGTATGGTTTGGGATTAATCCTTTGGCTTAAATAAAAATAGAACTTTCCTTGCATATTAGATCACTCAATAGATGGCGCTGGGAGCCTACAATTTTTTACCTAATTTTAGTGTTTTTAAAAAGCGGGAATCACAATCGATAGCTTAAAAATTCCTTGACTGCTGATGGTATGTTCTGGCCTTTTCGTTTTTTCCTTTAGTGCTATTTTTTTGTTTTTGTATTTTTACTTTGTAGTGGTTATTTTCTTCTAATTTGTTGTTTTGTATTTTCCTTTCTATTAAAATGGTATATCTCTTGGACTTAATTTCAGGGAATTTTCGGGTCACGAGGAATCATTATTAGACTAATGTCTGCATTTCCTCACAGAAAAAATCCCTTTCTCTGAATCCCTGCCTGAGGGTGACCCTTGAAAAAGTCTTCAGGCCGGATTCTTTTTTATATTTTTTTTTGTTTCGTTTTTTATTTTGTTTTTTTGATTTTCCTATTAACTTGATTTTAATACTTTTGTATTAATTCATCTGTGTTTTAGAAGTAGCTGCAGTTGCGCTCTCTAAATACTATGAAGTTCCTTTTTGGGTTTATTTTGAATAGGTAATAATTTTTAGTTGCGATTTCGAAACTGTTTTGCTTCGTTTTCATTTTAGTTTCGTTTTCAAACTATTTCTTACTATAGATTAGTTATAATATAATATAATATAATATAATATTAGCAATTGCATGCATGGGAAAAATTCAAAAGAAGACACTTTTGAATTTTTAACTTCGATTTATTTCATTACGGGAGGCATTTTATGTACAAGAAGCGATGACGAAACTGACGTTCGTTTACCTCGCGACACAAGAATAGAAAGGCACAAGGGAGACACTTTTTCCTTTGATCGTTTTACTGTGAGATTTTTACAGGATTTTCTTTGCTACGTGTCGATTTAGAATAGGGAAATTTCGGATCTCTAAAGGAACCTGCTAAGCATTATGGATTTTTATCCCTTCGCTCAGAGTGTGAGAGCTTGCTGAATTTACGGTTTACTAGAGCGCGTGTTAAAAGTAATTAAATAAAAAAATGGAACTGGATCAGGAAGTAAGAGAGCATTTTAGAATGAAGTTAATACAGATTAAATTAAGATAAGAATTAGGAAATTAATTAGGACTTAAATTAGATTAAGACATATCATTACAATCCCACCCACCGCAAGACGTGGAAGTGTGTCAGAGCCTCTTGACGCACAACCCTACCTTAACATTTGAAAACATATTAAAAGTGATACCTAAATTTCCATTAGCTTTACATTATATAAAAATCATTTTCATCAAAAATATTAGAAATATAAAAAGGATAAAGGAGTCATATTTGTAAAAACTGTTATGTAGACCTAAATAATCAACAATAATAACAAAATGTTAATAAATTAAATGATATTCTGTAGAAACGGCTCATTAATTTAATTTATTGAGGATAGTCTAAAGTGTACTTGCTGATAATATTAATTAGGGAATTAATTAGGATTTAAATTGATCAATATATATACAGGGTGTCTCAAAAACCTTGACCGCGGCTTTTATTCTTTAAATATTGATCGTAGACATATACTGTAAATTACAAAGTTGCGTAAAAAATAAAGTGCAAAATGTTATGAAATCGATTAAAATTTTCAGAGGATTAAACTTTAAAAAATACAAAATTTAAATTTTTATACGGACCCCGTACAAAAAAATTCCCAGTGAGTAAAATGTGCCCCATCCTCTAATAAGATCATGTACAAAATTTCAGAATTTTATCATGAAAATTCTCAAACATATGTTAAAACAAAGTTGGAGAAGGAACAATTACAAATTAAAATGCAAATGTTTACAGCTTTAGTGCAGATGACGCGACGCAGGAATGCATCATAAGAAAATTAAATATGCTTCATATCTTTAGAGTGAAATACAAATTTTAAAATCTATGCTTCCTGAAAAATACTTTAAAATTTTATATCATGAATTACAGAATATAACTGAAAAATAGCACAGTCAGTGAACTTGCAAAAAATCTTATGTGATCTTTCATTAAAGTAATCTTTTTTTATGTAATCTTTCCTTTAAGTTATTATTTCTACACTTTTTAATACTTTTGAACCAATAAATAGTATAGTTATTATTTATTTATTCAATCATTACTTTCTTTGTTAATTTATGTATGACCCCTAAAATACGAACATCCGCCATGATTTTTTCTCTTTGCGAACTCATATCCAGGCATCGAAAAGTGGTTTAAGTCAGCATTTATGTAGTTTTCACATCTTTGAGACTTTTTGTGATAAAATGCTGACATTTCGCACATGACCTTATTAGAGGATGTGGCACATTTTCCTCACTGGGATTTTTTTTATAATATTATATAATAGAATAAAAATTTTAATTTTGTATATATATATATATATATATATATATATATATATAATATAATATAATGAAAATATAGCAACAAACTGGTGAATTTTCTTGATTGCGGTAGTGCCTGAATACACACACACACACACAAAAAAAAAAATTAAGTAATTGTATAAACATTTATTTTTTATACAAATTTCTACTGAGCATTTTTAATATCTGTATTAAAACATATAGATATATGATTAATTATAGTGCTGCTAAAAGAATTTTTTTATCTACTATTTTAATATTAAAATTTATTTTTCAAATGAAATTTATTTAAACTTATTTCAAAATTATGTCTTCTTCTTTGCTTGGTCTTCCCCTTTTATTTATACTTATAGTTATAAAATCAGCATTTGTAGCTTCTGTAAATTTTATTTTTTAATTAACTAATGAAATGAATAATAGTAATTTTATTTATAGATGGAGATTCGTTAAACTATGTGAGCATAACAAAAGGTCATCTCATTCAAGCATTGCGTTATTTACTATTTGTTGCTCAGTATAAAGTAGAAATTTTAAGAAATGTAGGATCTGTTAGGTATCCTGACTGGACTATTGCAGGCAAGGTAAATAAAATTTTTAATTTATACCTCTTTTTTCATGTAATGAGAATTTGTTCTTATTTTATAGCATATATGAAAGCATTGATTATATAATTAAAGATTGTGGTAAATAGCCTATTTTGGTGTGGAATAATTTGCTATAATTGTTAAAATTGAAACTCCTGTAATTATACTTATTGTATTGCTGTTCTTCTTCCCACTAAGATTTAATATTATGATTCTTAAATTATGGAATACGAATATTTTTACCAGCTTTTAAAGGGTTTTTTCCCTAAATTTTTGATATTTTAATTTTGAAACCTAAAATTTTGATATTTTAAAATTTAATTTAAATTATTCAAGGATTTATTTTGAAAAACTGTCATAGTCCGAACTTTCTGGTCACTTTCATTTATTTGAGTTACAAGTTCAAGCTTCAATAAATATCCTTAATAACTACATATTTATAATATTCCTTATAGAAGGTTTAAAAAAAAAATCCAAATGCTTATTCTTCTTCCTGAAGATTAAAAAATTGAATTTTCCTTACTAACTCGCTCATATCTGCCAAACTGCATGGATATTTACGATATCTGATCTTTCATCTCTGTCGAAATGTTAGTGTGTGCAGAAGTCGCTATAAAAGGTTTCCCCTCAATTTGGAGAAATGCTGATGGAAAAATATGACTTTTTTGCTTCCTTAGGTAGGAAATAAATAGTTTCTTTTTAGGAATAATTTCATGTGTCCCTGGAATGATATCAGTTTGTTTTTATGATACTTTAAACCGTTTCTTTCAAGAAATAATTTTATGTATGTCCAGAAATAACTTGAATTTGTATTTAAATCTCTTTGCTAGTTATTGCTTTTTTTGCATGTAGTTACTTCTTTGTTTAATATTTCTTTAATATATTTCAACATTATTTGTGAATTATTTAAGTATTATTGCTGCAAGTAATTTTGAAGCAAAAGTTTTAATACTTTCTAGAAGTGTGCTAGGAAAATATATGTATTTAATTCATTGCGAACTTTAAAGTGGGAATACAATAAATGGTTGAAAACTTTCAAAAATAAAAGTAAATGGGGTAAATGTTACAAAAAATGAAAATACCAGCTACAGCAGCCCATTCAATATCACTTATTTTTGGCAGAATAGAGGGATATAAAATTGCTGCCAATGGCATAAAGAAGGCGACAATAGAATATTAATTTCTTTACTGAAAAAGAAATCTCTCTTAGAAAAGAAAATTGCTGAAAATGAATTAAAATTATTGCAGATGTTCTGCAAACCTGAGACTTCTTTTTACTAAAATAATAATATTGTGTTGTGAAAAGGTATTTGTGAAGAAATTGAACAATGGGAAGAGGTAGATAGCAAAATTTAAAAAAAGAAATAAAAAAAAAAAAAAGAAGAGTATTCACATATTTAATAAAATTTGCTGATTTTTGGTTTTCCTAGGTCTGTTTGCTCATATAATTAAATCTGATGCAACCTTCTCCTCTCTCAACCTATTTAATCTTTTTTCTTTTAGAAAGTTAACATGCTAATAAAGTTATTGTGTAATTTTTTTTCTTCGTAATACAGCTAACTCTGGTATAATAAAGCAATTTTAGGTATGCAATGAAAATGCTTTAGTAAGATTTTTCCCAAAATATCTGCAGAAAAGATATTTTAAATTGTTTCATTTCTTTGTATAAAATTGAATACTCCCTTGCCCAATTCGCGAATTTCGCCGTCACACATAGCTCTATAATCAAAACTATGTTAATATGGTTTCTTTTTTTCACCCCCCCCCCTCTGGAGGTGCATATAAAAGGCTTTTTTTTAAAGATAAAATTTTGCTACTCACCCACAAGTTATCAGAAGAGAAGGGTTTGGAATCAAAACAGATTACACAATTCATCTGCATATGCATGTGCTACTCTAAATTTTTCTAATTTAGATGTAAATGATCTTTTAAACACTTATATAGATGAAAGATTAAGGTTAACCATGCCTTAATACAACTGTTCTTGCATAAAAAAATATGAAATGTATTTCAGCTGTATTTGAATTATACAATTTAATTTATTATTGATATGTAATCAGTATACATATAATATATTCTAATACAAAAATGCTCATAGAATCCATATATATTCTGGAAATAGGGAAAGAAATAAGAAATATCTAATCTAGTCCTTGTTGGGAATAATAATCTAGTGGCAAGACTTCTATATAGAATTTTAGATATTTCTTCCAATTCATTATTATTTTGAAATCATTGAAACTTTGAGGAAATAAAATCTTTTAAATAATTGATAATGTTTCAGGGAATTTTATTTTTTCATACAATTTACAATGTGTACTTATAATCAGTTTGAAGAATGCATAAACTTTCTTCCTCTAAATATTCAATATCAAGCAACTTCTTAATTTTACCTAACATTTTCAAATCAAATTTTTATTTTAAAAGAGTAACAACATAATCTTTCTATTTCAAGTGATATGATGACATCAACATATGATAGAAAATTTACGTATGTATCATGTACATAAGCACAATTGCACCAACCGAACTTTTAAAATCCTAATGCCCCTAATATTCTATGCATTCAACGAACCATTCTCTACCAATTTGACTTTTTCTGTGACAGTGTCTCAACAATCTATCTCAAGCAAAACAATTTTAATCTCAGAGCACCAAGTAATATAATTTGTGCTATTGAGAGGCTTGATTTTCAAATTCATTAATTCTAAAATAGAAAAGACATTCAATAGCTAGAGGTCGAATATAATCAAGCCGCCCTATTCACCACTCCTCTTTAATTATAATATATGTGGACATTTCTATAAGGCCCACAAACTGTTTGGTGCATTTAATGATGTACATTAGTCAAGCCCAGTAGTTGTCTAAAAACATAAAAGCAAAAGTGTATCAAATTGACAACTTTTATACAATAGAAAAATTTACATCGCATTTACATAAATATAAGAATACACAAATGTAAATTTGCATAAATGTTTCCGCTTTCGGAATGACTTTATAGGCAACCAAACAGAAATTTGTAAAGATCCCAGAAACTATTTTGCTAAAACTCAACATAGCTATTAACATTCTACTGTTTGCATCTTTATATAAATATGTGTTAAATAAGATTGCTAGGTGGATACTTTCGTTTACAATTTAGGATTGAAAAGTCTAGCAAAAAAGAAAAAAAACTTTTGAGGTTTAACTGACGGAGTATAACAAAAAGTAGATACGAGGTTTGAAGGTTAAAATAAAAAATCATATTTAATATATATTTATATAATGATGCTAATAGTAGAATGTTAATGGGATAAAATTACTAAATATTAAAATATCAATATGTTCTGTGTTTCAAATTCTTTGATTCTATTTTTTTAATACTATTTGAATAAATTTTATTAAAAAAATGTATAACTTCTTATAAATTAATACCAAACATTTTATTATTCATGAGGATCAGGATGAACTCTTAATATTTCATTCATATGTGAGAATACCTCCCTATAGAAATAGCAGGAAACCATATCTGCTATTAAATGAGTTTCCGTCTGAAATATACTTCCGATAAAATCTTTATGTTAGGAAGTGTTGGGATGGAGTAACAATTTTATAAATTCCCTATAAATTACGATTTAGTTAAATACTAAAAAGTATGTCATGTAAAAAAATGTGAGAATTATTAGTTTTGAATATTGATTTAAAAAAAAAATTATAGAAAAAGCATTTATTTTTGTCTATTCTTGTGAATTTATATGTAACTGATATATGCATGTTAACTGTAAATCTACCTGTTATTTTGATCTAATAATATTACTGATTAAAGTTCCTGGCTTTGTGGTTTCTTGTTATGCAGAAATAAATATTATATTTAGTATTTGTTCCCACAATTCTTTCTTTTTTTAAAATTGTTTTAAAAGCTACCTATAAAGAAAAGTGATGGGGAGTAATAGTGCCCAATAGAAACTTGCTTTTAAAATTCCTTCTGTGCTTTATTATGTAATTTTTTAATTATTAATTTATTTTCTCATTAGGCATCCCCTGGAAATCTGGCGGCTGTTGAAGACTTTCTCTTCTCTGATGACAATTCATATGTCTTGACACAGCGAGGCTTAATATCTGTTAAATTTGCAATAGAAGGTTGTGAAATGGTATGTAACTAATGTTTTTTGATTTAGTATTGTACGCTTGCATTTTGAAATTATTGCAAGCTTAATTAGCCATAATTTGTTCGATTTGTGAATGACATTTTTTATACATATAAAATACGTGTTTCATATAATCAGACTCTTGTATATTATTTTGATTAATATCGCAATCATGGGCAAATATTTTGGCGAAATATGGCATTCATAATAGAGGCAGTTAGAATTGTACTTTCATTTTATGAGCATGATGAAATTAGTAAGACAATTATTAAAGCCAGATATTAAAGATTGTGTGACAGTTATTGAAGCATGTGGAAGCTAATCAAACATTTTGAAAAGACTCATATAAAAGAGTAATCTCAATGAAGCTTATAAACATTTTAAGGACGAGTTTATAAACATAAAAGTAGGTTTCTCTTAATATGCTGAATTCGAACCTAAGCATTGTGCGTTAGCAATCTAAATGGCACACACTCTGTGTGTGCTGTTCACCAAAACATGAAAAAATAATAAAAGAATGCTTAGTTAAATATTGTAATAAATGGTAAAATGCAAAATTGCAAGCAGTCTCTTGCAAAACTGCTTTGTAATCCATTGTCTATTGATTGCAACATAGAAAAAGGTGTTGACTGTGTAGGTAGAACTGAGATATATAAACGTTTGGAAGAATCCTTTGCTTAAAATTCAACTGAAAAAGTACATTTATGCCAGTGGGTACAGTTGGCCATTAACCTACAAATTTTAGAGACAGATTCTGAAGAATTTGATTTTTTTTTTTCTGAAGCTGGTTGTTCTGTTTAGTTCTGTATGATTTCATTACCAAGCAGCAGAGATCTTTCCTTAACTGAACAAAAGAAAATCTGAAAGAATCAGAGTTCACAGTAATTTATGATTTTTCTGAAAATTACAGCATAATTCTATAAGATGAAGCACAGAGCTACCACAGGACAAGCCAGCAGGTCACAGTCTATCCTTTGGGTATATCTTTATTTTAAAAAGGAAAGCAGAGTTTATCTCAGTTACGTAATTATTTCTGATTCCTTAGAACACGATACAGTTATTGTGTACACCTTTCAAGAGAAACATAACTTTTTTGACAGCCAAATTTGAAAATATTCCAAAAAAGATATTTTATTTTTCATATGAGTCTGATGTCCAATAAAAAATCACAATCTTTGTTTTCACCAAGAAGATTTTAAAGTGGAAATAGAGTGGCACTTTTTTGGCACAACTCATGGTAAAGGGTCTTATGATGGACTAGAGATTTCTAGAAAAAGACTAGAAGCTCATGTCAGTTTCCAAAGACTGTGGAAGCCAAATTCAAATGCCACTATAACTTTTTGAAAGGGCGATTCAAAACATTATCAACATAAACTTTTCATATTCAACTCAAGAAGACTAGAAGGAGACTGTTTCTTGAAATATCACTTTGATCAAGCATTGCCCATCAAAGGAACACAGCAGTACCATGCATTCATTGTCATATTTCATCTATCTGGGCCATCTTTCATCCTTCTTCTATCCAAGAAATGCTGATAAAAGAAACAGCTGAAAAAATTGATGTTCTAATAGAAAGAGGGGGGGGGGCGATAAGTCGAAGCAATTTTTGGGTATATTATTCTATGGTGGGTATTATATTTGCCCCCAAAAATATATTGGGAAAATGCACTTGATGATACTAAAAAATCGCTTGTTAGTCAAGCAATGTCAAGAAAGCAATACTTTGATATCAAGAAGTATTTACGCTCAAATGACAATTCTATTATTGATGTATCAAACCGATGTTACAAATTTTGACCAATTTATAAACTGCTGAATGAAGCATCACAACAATTTGATGTCTTCCGAACTTTTAAGTTTTATGAAAGAATGTTACGCTGTTTTAGAAAACATGGTTGCAAAATCTATGTAAAAGAGAAACAAAAAATTTTTTGGATGCGAACTCTGAGCTTTTGATGGGTATCCCTTTTATATTGTACCATTTCAAAGAGCTCAGAATGTCCGTATTTGACAGTTATGACAAACTATGACATACCAAATGGTTGTTAAAAATTCATTGTTAGGTGTTGAAGCTCCAACAAAGCACATTTTATAATGTTTTCACATCGCCTGAACTTTTTTTTTTTTTTTGCCTTAGAGGAAAGAACTTCTTTGTTATGGGAATAATTAGAAAGAATACATTGAGAAAAGGGCCTTTAAATATTGGGAAAGATGGATCGTGGAACATCCGATAAAAAAAATTGCTAAAAATGAAATTGGAGCTATTTGCTGGAATGAAAATAGAATTGCATCACTCAGAAGTTTGGGCATTCAATAAAAAAAATCCAGACTGTCTGAATTTGCAAAATGACCACTATTAATTAGAAATCCAAATGGGAAACAACATCAATGTCAGCTTAAAAATGTAAAATTGTTTGCTAAAAATGTGATATAGGATTTTGTGTTGAATATTTCCTACCATTTCATGAAAGCCAAGATGCTTGAATGAAAAGCACATTGTAGTGCATTGGACTATTGTTCTATATATATATAGAGAGAGAGCAATTTGCAAAAATAATCCAATAAAAATTTTTTGAGCCTTTTGAATTTCATATTTTTATTATTGCCTCATTAGTATAACAGTTTTTTTTAGAAAATGTTATTTTTTTCTTAATATGGTAAAATATGGGTTAAAGAGAAATTTGAGGTGAAAGAATTTTATGTCTGGGCATCACTTACCCATGTTGTACCCCTGAATTTTAATGACGTATATAAAGCAAAATGTTGAGTTTTTTTTTTTAATTTTTAAATACTTCATTCATTTTAAAATGTACGTAAATTAAACTTTTGTTATTTAATCTCAATAAAATGTAACTTTTTGAGATATTTTATAAAATTTTTAGTTTTTATTTAAATTATATGCAAAACCACTCTTTCAGCAAACTAGATTACAACAAATAGAACAGAACAGAACAAAACATATATTGAAACATGAAATTAAAAAAAAAAAAAAGCATCTCAATAGTTTATTGCCTAGTAAAACTTTTTTTGAATGCACATGATTGTCTTAAATACTTTCTAATATTGGCTGGATTTGTAGGGATTGTTTCATTTTTTAATTCCAAATAGTATCATTTTATTTTTATTCTATATTGACTTGAAATTAAAATGCTTCAAATTGTTTTAATGACTTAACAGAAATTTGAAATCTGTGTGTGAGAAGTGGCACTAGATAACGGCATTCTATTACAGTTCTGTAAATATTAAAATGAATTTACTTGCTTGCAAACTTAACTTTGAATTGAAGATTATCTAGCTTTATTATTTGATTTTGGATACATTTGAATTTTTAATTTTAGAAATAATGATTTCATCTCAATAACTGCATTCAGTTAATTAAGTGAATAATAATTAGAAGATTTGTGATTTTAAGCTTTTTACTTGTTTAATACTAGTTTTTGGTTGGATCATCAGTTTTTTTATCCATTATCTTTCAAAGCTAGCAGTTTCTTTATGTTAAAAAAATCAAATGACATTACTTCATTGATAACTTTAGTACCAAATCATTAATATCAAAGTTCACATTTAATTTAAACAATATGCTTATTTAAAAATTTTTAATATAGTTGGATCATTATAATAAATTACATAGGTGAACCAACTGAGTTCTCAAAGCTGGCTAATTGCTTTAAAAAAAATGAATATTTGCTTTATGTTGATACTTGACATGGGAAAGCACTTCATCTGGATTATCAAATTATACTTTGAAGGGTGGGAATGTGCACCTCGGCGAGATATTTTTGAAATTTTTATTAGAATTTTATGTAATTAAAAATTATGCGAAATGTTTGATGATAACTTTCAAAAATGTTAAGACATAAACATAATTTTTATATTATCTTAAAATTCAAAAAATACTTTCAATCTTACCTATTTATTGAGCAATTTTCTCTCTAAAGATTTTTACTTTTTTAAAACGTAATTTATAATTTATGGTACTTTTTATAACTACAATGAAATTCAAACACTTTTCATTATTTATACAAATATTTAATTGATTGCCTCTTTCTGTTCTGTTGTTGGAGGCTAAGGATTGAAAATTTTGCCTTTTTTTATATTTTTTTCACGATATTCTTAAGGATTTTACTTTTTTAAAAATTCTATTTTTAATGAAATCTGTAAACAAAATATTAATTGTATTAAAGAAAGTGTCTGGCAAACTTTGAAATAGAAGCTACCCTAATCCTTAATAGTTTCTATTTGCATGTTTTAATTCAACTAATATGCTATGACTGTTCAAAAGGTTCAGCGAACATGCTATTACCATTTTAAATTTTGAAGCAAATTCATATTTTGTATGAGGTATCAGAAAGTGAAATTACCAGTGATACAATGCATAGTCAGATGTTAGATAACTTGAACATTTACTTGACTTTATTGGTGGTATCCATATAAGAAATAAAAAGATAGCACATTCAAAGATACAAAAAAAAAAAAAAAAAAGTGACACACATGTCACAATTTAAAGTTTAAAATTATTTGCTCAAAGGAACCATAAGTATACTTAAGTCATTAAATTGAAATGATATGCAACCAATATACCTGGTGAACAAGCTAGTGGCAAATAGCAACTGATGTAGAATAAAGTTGATATCTCTGATTATACCATTGTCTGTGAAGTATTATTACAGAAATAGTTAAGACTGGTTATGTGCAGAATGAAGATTTAAAAACGATCCCCCCCCCCAGCAGTGTGTAAATCCTGCTTATTGACACCATAATTATTGTACTTTTATTTGACATAAAGTGAAACAGTTTCATTCACTTGAACAGTGCAGATCAGTTGTAGCTTTGTCAAAATATTCTATTGTTAAATGAGTAAAACCTTTTATGACCTCGAATTTTTAAATTTCCTCCATCCATAAAATTTAATTTTTTGTAGTACTTTCTTTTTGATCTTAAATGTATTCAAGTTATATTTGTTGATATTCAATAAGCGTTTTCCTTCTATGAAAAGTTTAATATGGTAATTTTAATTGAAGTGGAATCCTCTAGATGAAATAAAAATTTTCATTGATTATGAAATGAAACTTTGAGTATAAAGTATTTAAGTTTAAGAAATTTTTTAATATATTACACACAATTAAGTAATACAAAGATGAGCTGAATTAAAAACTAAACAGTAAGTTTCTGTGATTATAAATTGGTATTTCCTCCATCCATATTGCCTATTTATGTGCTTTAAAGGAAAATTTATATTCATCTGTGTATCTGATTAATTATTAAATTTTATTTGATCGCAAAGAGAATTTCCCTTCGTATTTTTTAGATTCTTGGAGTTGCATATTGTGATGCTTTGCTTCGAGAATTTCAGATATGTCAGTTTTCAGATAATCCTCAGTTAACTACATTTCAGGTTTGTATTTTTTTTATATAGTTCTTTTTTTTATTAATATATTGTATGATCTTATATTTTTGAAAATTTTAGGGATATTTTTCCATTTTAATTTTTATGCAAAAAGAAAAGAAAGGTTTTGGCTTTTTTACTGTACATTTTCTTTGTTATATTTTATAAAGTCTCCTTTGTTATATTTTTTACCCCAGTGTTTGTCAACTTAAATCAGTTCCAAAGTAAGATATGAATAAGCCATAAACTCGTGTAAAATTTGAGATAACATGTAATTAAATTGAAAATAATTACTCACAGGCTGCATAGTTTCATGAAAAGCACTTAAATGCTATTTTTTCAGCATCTTAAAAGTGCTCAATTTTCTTGAGAAATGAAAAAGAAAATAATCTCTACTTGGAATATGATAAATTAAAATCACAATCATAAAACTTTGTTTACTTGATATATCAAAAAAGAAAACCGATGTAAGGAAAGAATTCGGGAAGGAATCCAGGGTAAGATAGATCCAGGGATGTCATCTTGTGTTCAGATAAAATTTAGGGCTGCCATGTAAGTCATGTTACTGACTCTCCGACCCGCCCAAAGGCACACGGATAACGAAAACTGAATGACCGGACTACCGCAACAACAACACTGGCGGGAACTGTGGTTGAGTCCTAAGGACCATCACCGGCCGCGGTACAACAATTCCCAAAGGAAGTACATCCTGTCATCGGTGGGAGGAGCCAGATCCCCCACCTTTTTGTGTACCTCCAGGGTGGCGGGATCCAACCATCATACTGGAAGCATCTCATCCTCATTTCAAGGCCATGTTACATGCAGCCTTTGGGCTGCCATGTAAGCGCCACCTACAGTTTCGGAACGGAATGTTATTTTGTAGAGAATAATACTTCTAGCTTTCGTTCGTTCTTATTTCATTTTTTAAGGCAATCAAGTACAATCAGTAGAAATAATAAAAATACAAGTTTTTGCTTGGGAATTTTTTTCCATGTTCTTTAAATATTTTTAATATTTATTAAAAGTTGCAAAACTTCAATTTCGATATTTAAAACTTTAGAAAAAGCAATACTATCATAAATAAAATAAAAATGGGATGATTATTTCGTTTTCATGTCTGCCTTTCCGATGCATATTTCCAATTTATTTTTAAATAAAGTGTTGAAAGCTATATTTGGTTATGTAGTTTTAATCTGCAATTATCCCTCGTCTTCCTTTTACTCTGTCCTTTCCGTTCCTTTCGCGGAGGAAGACAGTAAACTCTCCCTCTATCTTATGAGTGATTGTAACAGTTATTTGGTCATCAATACTTGTAAAATCTCTTCCACTAACCCTAAGTTCGTTTTGTTTTTAGTAATACAACTGTAGTCATCTAGACACTCACAATCCTCATTTGTTTCAGCGAGTGTTATCATATAAGACATGTTCTATGCTAATTTTTCTAGTTATTTGCATACATGCTTATGTATAATTCATTTTTCTTTCGCATCTTTTCTAAATATTGAGGGAAAGTTTTCTGTTTATGATTTTAATATAATGAATGAAATTTTCTAAATGCATTGTAAAAAATAATGAATACATTTGTATTATATAGTGAAAATTTTAAACAATCTTGTTGTTTATTGTGCGAATAAATAAATAGATCGATAATCTTGCTGTTGATTTCAGCATTACAAATATATTAATTTTTGTGGTCAGAGAGGGGTTATAAAATTGCTGGCAGTATTTGGCGTGTATACTTGTATGATTATAACTTGGCTTCAGAGCATCACAACCAGAAAAGTGCTATTAATTGATATAGTTTACTTGAAAATGAATCGGAAAGTTCAAAAGTCGAAGATAGGATTATACCTTCAAGAACAGAAGATTCATCAAAAACATCAGCAACTTTTTTTTTCAGCTGTCTGATTTTGAAGCTGCGATGTTAAAAAGGGCAACCACTGAACAAAAATGTAGTTTACTGTTGAAGAAGGAATGTAGCAATAATGTTCTTGTCTTAGTTCCGCAAGACGCAAAGTGCCAAAATGCATCCTTACATTCAATTTAGAATTGCCCTTTTATATAAATAATAGTTGTTAGATCGAAATTTTTTTGGAAGCTAATAAAGAGGAGCGGCTTACGCTCGATAAAATCGCAGCTTTTAAGGAAATTTTAATTGTTGAAACACAGTAATTCCAAAGAAATTATTGGTGTAGTTTGGAAATTGAGGCGTTAGGAAGACTCCGTACGCAGGGTGGCCAGCTGGCCAGGAAAACCCGGAATCGTCAGGGAATACTGGAAGGTCGGGAAAAGGCAAGGAAATTTATTATAAAACAGTAATTTTTATCGAACAAGATAATTCGTGGTATTTTTTAATACGTAGAATGAATTATCGTTGGCAACTAATGAAAATCAAACTTTTTTTGATAGTTTAAAATAGACTATGAAAGAGAAAGATTAACCACCATATCTAAATTATTGCATGTATGTATAAATATATAATATTTTCATCGAAAGTTTTTTTTTTTTTTTTTTCAGAACGACAGTTGTTGACATAATCATCGAAAAGGCAGCCATACTATAGCCCAGCTCATGTTATTGTTATGATCTTAAGGTTTAATGAGTCACTTTATTTAAAAAGATATATATATATATATATATATATATATATATATATATATATATATATATATATATATATATATATATGGAGCTCCCCCCCCCCTTTTCTTCCTTCGAACGTCAAATCGATCATACCGGTGTTACGAGAGCGAAAGGATGAATTTTGGGTATTAATATTCAAAATTGATGTAAAATATTGATCCATTATTATATTTCCAAGATAATTCATTTTAATTAAATAAGTATTTTACAATAATAATTTTTCCCTCTAGATCTTTTTGATGAATTATGAAGTATCGGACATTATTGCTATTATTTCTATAAAATATATTTTTTGCTTATTTTTAATCATTATGAACATAGATTACTTAATTCTTTATATGAATGGATACTATGGACGTTATTGTTAATATTTTCTTTTAACATTTTTTTAAATTTTGAGTTTGTTTTGTTTTGTGTTCTCTATACATTCAATAAAATTATCTATAGTTTAAAAATAAAGTTAAACACAAGAAATTAATTTGTTTCATACATTATAGGTACACATGCCTCTTGTAATTTTTTCAAAAAAAAATTGAAAGAGAAGGGCAGCATTTTTTAAATACAATTTGATGTATAAGTTTCTATTTGCCACAAAAATTTACAAAATTCATTCATACTATCTTTTTTTTTTTTTTTTTTTGAAAACGTTTCTCTTTTTATGCAATAAAGAAAAAAAAAAAAAAAAGAGAAGAACCAATTTTCCACTTTTTTTCTCTATTTTACGGGTTAAGCAATGAGCCAGCGTGCAAACGATTTTTTTTTTAAATTATAGTTAGTGATGTAAAAGTCAATGCAATTTTGATAGCATTGAAGAATTTTTCTTATTTTGATGCAGAGATTTCATTTTGTATTTTTAAATATTTTTTTTTTCTGTTAGTGAAATTATCGTCCAGTTCTATTGGTGTGTTGATAAACAATGGATAGGGAAGATCCTGCTGGAAAAAAACAAATGATTTCATTCTTAGGCACTCCGCCAATGTTCGTATACATTTGTATTTCATTTATTGTGAGTAAATCTGACAAGCAGCTCTGAGATATGACTGGTTCGCTAAAAGTTGGTCCAGGTGGTCATGTGTCTTCTAGTGTTGGTTAATATGTTTGCAAAAGGGGGGGAAAAAAAAAAAGGAAGGAAGGGTTTTACATAATTGAAGCTTATCTGAAATTCAATAAGTGAAAATGTTTTTGTTCTGCGAATTATATTTTATTTTGTATTGATTTTAGTTAACAGATTATAACAATATTTCAAATAAAGCTGAGGATATATTGTGCAATAATGTAAGAGAATAAAATAGGGCGACATCGTTCTGAACATATTAGAAACGTCCGAAATAATGTCAGGGAAATTTCTTTAAAAACCTGAAAAAAGTCAGGGAAGTTCAAACAGCAGAAATGCTGATCTTCCTGTACAGTATGCCTTGTTAAAACGGCAGAAAAGTAAATAAATTAATGAACTGAAATGAAAATTTCCAAAATTTTCATTTAGATTTGAGATTTTAATCCTCAGCAAGACGTGAAATTTGCTCAATACAGCAATTTATTGGTAATCTATACGTAATTTCAAGCTATAATTAGGAGCAAATTCGTATCGATTGTACTTAGATCCCGGCGTCTTTCGACGACTGGGAAATTCTAAAATACTTCATTACGTATAGTTCTTGGCCTCTTGCGAGAACGCGGAATAGATGAACCATATGCCAGTAAGTATTGCGATTTAGGATTTAAGGGGGAGAAAAACTGGTTTTATGGTTTGAAATCAACAAATACGATTTCTCAACGTACTTGCAAAAAAAGTTCTACGGTTTTTGTTTGTTTTTTTCATTCATTCTCCATTTTGAAAGATTTAAAGTATAAATGTTCGGATTACTTCAAAATCCACTATTACAACTCCATACGCAATTCAGTTCAGCAATCACTTGCGCTCCACGCAGAGCTTGGACTGATCCAACTATTCCGCCGTTGCTTCGCTATCCTCTCGTCGACTCGCTTCACGACTCCAACTCCAATTAAATGCAGCTTGAGACTGCCGTCCTTTTATAGTTCCCGGGCGGCGGACCGAGACGGTTCTGGGCCAATCAGGCGTATCTCAGTTCCCTTTGGTTGGATCACTAAAATTATCGAAGTTTCCAGTAATATCTATTTTTTCGCCCTATTCGTCGCCAAGTTCTGCGATCACTAGCTCGGCATCCGAGCAGTATCCAATACAGATGATTGTAAATCGGTCTTTCCGGTGATAGAACTAACCTTGCTGGGAGACAGCATTACAGGTTTGTAACATGTTACTCTTCAAATTGGAGATTCGTATTACATTCTGTGTCTGAAAATTGATTTCTAGAGCAGAGGCTTTTGCTTAATCGCCAGCTTTCTCTTACGAGAAATTAAGCTATCGAGTTTAAACCTCGCTTTTTGAACTTTGTCGAATTCATGTTTAATTATAAAACGATAATTGCGTCGAATATTAACTAAATATTTATGCTCATTTGCAAAATAGATAGATTGGCAGAAAACAGTGAAGGGATTTGGCGGAGAAATTTTATATTTTCTGGTGAATAAGTGACGAACACATTTCGGGAAATTAACTCGATTATTAACTTGTAAATTATATGAGGTCAAGAACAAGTAGATGGTTTAGATTAGTTGATTAGCCGAACATCTAAGTGGCATGAGCTTAGACAATAAGTCGTACCAAATTTTATAAACAGTTTTCGGAAGCTACTAACAGCTTCATATTTTAGAGTAGTCTGATCCAGAAAAAAATCTACTAGCTACGAAAATTAGTTTAAAATAAATTGTATTCGCAGTTTCTTTCTACAACCATGATATGCGACTAAGATAAAGAAGACAACTCTATTAGGCATTCGAAGAATATTTTAGTTTGAAAGTCCAGCGACCTATAACCTATGAAAGGCGTATGACCAAAATGCAGCTTTAATTTTTTTTAAAACTTTGCATTATGTATCTAACGGAAGGCATCAAAATGAAAGTTCCTATCTTGCTGTTTCTATTTTACGTATGATAAAATTTATTTAATTGTTTAAATGTCAAAATTGAAGTTTTGTGTCCTTTAATAAATTTTTAAACAGTCCTGGGGAAAATTTGTTGGGTCCAAAGCCTGCATTTTTATTCCTTCTATCGGTTGCATAAAAACTCAATAGCGAACGGGGAGGGGGTAGGGGGAACCAAAGGTAATTTTCTGTATAGGAAAACACTACATTCTGAATTTGTAAGTGGCATACCGATTGCATAAATCTCCACAAAAATTTCCAAAATCCGACGTCCAGCGTCCTGTCTGTGTACAATGAAACAATCCAACAGGCTTAATAACAAATAACGACGCTTTATTTTATACAACCACACAAGCAACAAAACGCCCTCAAGAACAAGACTTTCCATAAACAGCGGCACATTAGCAGCAAATTGATTGTAAACAACTATAACTGCACCAAGTGCACGGAAAACTCCGCCAGAGAATCTTCATGCAATCTACTCACGCCTTTCGAACGTCTTCTATTCCCCACTGACTACTCGCTTGAGCTGAATTCGACGACTGTCTATCTATTGACTCTATCCTGACTGGCTACTGAGCACACAAACTCAATGATTAAATATTAATTGACTTCAGCTCTGTCACTCAGCTTTTTGTCGTTTCCGTGAATGATCAAAGAAAATTCTAGAACGAAATAATTCGCGCCTTAAACAGTCAATGAACCTATTATTTTTTAATGCATTACATCTTGGATATGCTTTTATCCCCTCTTTTCTTCAAGCCATTAAATATGGATCTTGTCAATAACAGTCTTTTTAAAGTAATTTGTTTGGACTTAAAACTTATCAATTTAAAATCTCTCAATTGAAAAAGTTGTTTCTTATCAGTTAATTCTTTTAACCTTTTTAAAGATGAATTTTTCCAAAGAAAAAAATATAGTCCCCCCACCCCGATTTCATTAGCTTGTATTTATCGTGTTGGCAGCTATTCAGTTGAGGGGAGGGAGAGACTGAAATTTTGCCCAAAGAAATTTTATTCATTTAGCTTAGAATAATTCTAATTTAAAGAAAAACTAAGCATATACATATGTTGAATGTTTTTTTCAAATATTTATTACTTAAAGAGAAATTTGTAGTTAGATCGCAATTTGAAATTTTACTGTGTGCTTCTGGTGCAGTTGAAGAAATATTTTTGTGTTTAAATCACATAAATACTTAATCACTGTCACTTTGAAATTTTAAATCAGTAGTTATTTAAATATTCCTATTAAAAAATGACGGATGTATTTTATTTATTAATAATCTATGAAATTTTTATTCTTGAATACTTTTAAACTGTTGTCTTAAGTTTTTTTTTTATTATTATTAGTCAGTTCTTGCTCAGCTGAGTCCTCAAGAGTGCCTTTTACCTAGTGCATCTAAATCTAAACAAAAAGAAGGTTCTTCAAAATTCAATACTATCATAGAAACTCTCAAATCCCACAACATAGCTGTTGCTGAATCTGGTATGTTATTTAAAACTGGCATTCATTGAATCATTTATGGAGAATAAATGTGTTTTGTTCTATCAGTTAAAATTTGATCACCACTGATTGTTGTCTGAAAATTATTTTAAATAAGGTTTCTCATTTATTTTTCATAATATCATTAAACTCAATTTTCTCAATGTTTGGAAATAGATTTTTTTTTTCCAAAATAAATATGATGTTTGCATAGAAAATTTTTAAATCCTCACTTTATTTCAATATGATGAGTAATTTGCCTTCATTTTTTCTTAAAATTTATTTAATTGTATGATTTCCTTTCTTTCCTTATATCTGAATGTGTTACAATTCATCAAAATAAAATAAATGATAAACCTTTCATCATGTATTACTTTCTTTATTGTTGCCTTTTCATTATCATGTATCTCTTGTTCTCCAAAAATAAAAGTGATTAAAAAAACATTGGAAAGGAAAGAGTTCAGATTATTTATTAAATTAAACTTGAATGATTGTATGATGTAAAAGGAGAAAAAATAATTATTATTTTCTTGAAACAGTTTTTTTTTTTATTTTACTATGATGATTTTAATAAAATAATTATAGTTCAATTAAAAAAAAATAATTTGTGTAGTTCATAGTTTTTTTTTTTTGTTAAAAAAAGTATCAATAGACAGGTCACAATGAATATCAATTAATGTTTTTATCACCAATTTTTTTCATCTATCTGTTTGAAACTACTTATAAAAACTTTTTTTTTTATTTTATCTTCCAAAAATGTTTCCATTTTTTACTAGAATTACTTAAAAAATTTACTTTTTAATCTATTTTTACTTTTTAACTATAATTTTTTAATAAAATGGAAGTTCACCAAGATTTAAAAAGTTTGTAAAAAAAACTTTTAGGTGTGCATAGGTAAAAACATTAGACGATAATTTACTGTGAAAAATGCTTATGACAAGATGTTTCTATTGCAACTGTGATAAATATATGAACGTTTTAAAAGAAATTTGTTTATGCAATTTGTTTCAGGAAATTGTACTTTTGATAATCATTGTAGTATGGTCAAGAAATAAAAGTTGTATAGGAGCAAAGTTTTAATAATATAATTAGTATTAATAATGATTATAAAATAACTGGCACTGTTAACATTGCTTTATGATTATCTGCAATTTACTATGCATTCATAAGAATAAGTTTTTATGATTTATGAAAGTATTTTATTTTGTCAGGTTTATTTGCTATTAATAATTTTGGGTTTGGGCATATTTGTGGAGAAGGTTATTCAAATACTTAATGAAAGATCTTATTCTAGTTGTTTTTCTTTGAAGAATTAATGAGTTCTCTTTGCTGTGTTTTTAAGGTGATTTTAGTGATCAGTTTATTGCCCAAGACTTAAACCGCTTAATTCGGTTTGAAGAAGGCCAGAATTTTCAAAATTCAATGAAAGGTTAGTATGTTAGTTTTTAAATTTATCTTTAATTTTTATTTCTTGAAATTATCTGGAAACTATAGGAAAACTTCTGTTTTGATTCAGTATGGGAAGACTGTTATATCTTGGAACCAAACTTAGTATGGGCTGTCATTTTGTAGCAAAGAATTAAAACTTTTTAAAACAATGTACATACATAGAAGCTCATGGTTGTTTACCATACAGATCATTCTTATGAGTGCAATTATTAAATTGATTTTTCTATGTAAGAAGTAAAATTTTTGGCATATTTCTCTATTTACAAACTTCAAGGATTTCCACTATATTTTAGTTCTTATAATATAATTTATAAGTAAAATTGATTGCTGTATGTTAAGTTGAAACTAACATGTAAAGTTTATTATGTCATTTCTTATGCTATGACTCACTAATGCATTCTGTAGCATGGATTATTGATTTGTGCTATATAAAATGTTAATGATTGTCCTTCTCTTCCGGTCAAAATCATGCTATGGGGGGAAATGAGGGTAGTGGGTACTTGAGAATAAAAACCTTAAAGATATAAAATAAACAATTAAATCGAAGTTGAAGTAGAAAAGAAATTTTTAATTAGAATTGTGCAAGTTCAATGTTGAATTTAGATAATTTATTCAATATTATTCAAGTCCTGAAAAAGAGAAATTTAAATATGATCAGTATGACACAAGGAAAGTATTTTCTGTAAAGAGGAGTCCTGTTCATAAAAAGTGGCAAAAATAAACTCAATTGAAGAAAGAAATTCTGATTCTAGCTAATATGTTGGTCATAGCCAAAGATAAAATTCTACCTATCAAGTGGTACGAAGACAAAATAGCTAAAGTAGAATTGTTTAAATTTATAACAATGCATGCTGCAAAATTGTGCCTTAGAAACTCAAGAAAGGAAAATTTGTCAAAAGCAATAATTATCTGTCCAACCGAGGTTGAATTTAATATCCTTGAAGATGCATAATTGAGTTAGGTCATTTTCTACTTCAGTGTATCAGGACGAAATAGAACTAACAAAGCGTAAACCACAGTGTGATGCAGGGAACTAGAGGGAATGATCCCCAACCAAAATCATCTTGTACTATGGGGCACTGTAAACAACTTAATGTTTTAAAAAACTTACTATATATAGTGAAAACTAAATTGAATGGATGTTTCATAAAATAGGATATCTGTAATTAAATTAAAATTGTTGGTTTTTAGTAAGATGAAAAGAGATATGATTAGTACAAGTCTCCACTATTTATTCTTAAAAGTTTGTTTTTACTATAAAGTCGCTGTATGAATAAAGTTTGAATGCAAATATCAAAAGATAGTTTTCTTTTTCTTTCCAAAGTAAAAATTGAATTATATAGTTTTTTTTTTTTTTTTTTTAATATTTCGTCATCATATGTGAATTGTGAATGTGTCTTAATTTAAATTGTTAGTTATAAATGCTGCCATAGAAGTGATTAATTGTTAGAAATGCAAAAAACAAGCAAAATGTAATTTTTTTTTTTTTTTTTACTAACATTGACCCCTTTTTATTCTATCTATTTATCTGAAATGTTTATTTACTTAACTTTAAAAAGCATAAAAGATCTATTGTAGGCTCAGTTTTATTTCTAAAACTATTTTAAAATCTGTTACTTTGGGGAGAAATTTTGAAAAAAAATTGTCACATTAAAGAAATATGAATTATAAACATTTTGTTCTGCTACATAAAGATGTCATGATATATTAAATGTTAAATATGTTAATGCAAGTATCAAATGCCAGTATTGTTCTGAAACCATGATTTCTAAACATTTGCACATTAAAAAACTGAATGAGAGGATCATGACATGGTTTGTTTACAGTAAAAAGAAATCATACAGGTAACATTATAATAATTTTTTTAACCATTTTGCTTACGAGCAGTTCAGCTGCTGCACCAAAATTTTTTTTCCCTCTTTGCTTGACTGTACAGTTGCTGTATTAATAGCGAGGTGGGCATTTCATGACGCCATATAAATGAGCAGGCTATGACTAAAGCGGCTCAAACAATCCGGTCTCTGTTGTGGAGTATCCCACAAGGTCAGGAGATTTTGGCCTGAAGGTGTTATAGGCAGTGTTGGTGCTACTGAGTTTTGTGAGCTATGTTTTGGAGACATTTTTCAAAAGAAGCCTTTTTAGGATGTATGGAATGAGTAGGAATAATTTCATTCTTGATTTGTTAATTTATCTTCATTCATTCTTAATTTTAAATGAATTGCGCTTTTCCTCATTTCTTAATTTTGTAATACCATAATGATTTTCCCATATTAATAATACTGATTTTAAATAACGACAGATGTCTTATAGCGAGAATTTCATGCCGAGAATAGTTGTATGAGGATATTTTCTTAGAAAACATGAAAACTTTCAGAAATAGTGCAACATCGACCTTTTCAGCATAATATTATCCAACTATTATGTTGTTGTGGAAAGTAGGGGTTATGGACAAGTTATTTATTGTCCTGCTTTATAAGCATGAATTAACGTGTAAACAATAATTAATAGATGTATATCAAAATCTAAGTAAAGCTAAACCATTTTTATTTTAGTTGAATCATATGCAAGTCTAATAATTATTTAAATTTTAATGAAATTTGTGTAGAAAAATAGATGATTTAATCAATTGAATTAACAATGATATACAAAACTCAGAGTATGTTTTCAAAAATGCGACACTTGTAATGAATAATCGAAATGCTCAGCAAAAACGCGGAATTTTCAAAATGCATTCTAAACATTAATAATTTAGAGGAAATGCTATTAATTATTTATATTGCAAAATATTCAAACCATGCTAAGTATAAAAATATATTCGATTTTGTAGCAATATAATAAAATTTAAACATTCAGTTGTGATTTTAATCTCTGGAATAGTAGCAAAATGTAATCTGTGTGATGCACAAAGAAGTGAAGATTTTTATAAAGAAAATACTAGCAGCTAGGACTGGGCAATGACCGAACTTCATAATCGTGATATATCATCCAGCATAAATTGATATATCGCGATTTTTTTTTTTTTTTTGCAATAATAGATTATAAATAACCTCACTTAATATACTAACTTATCAGAACTTCTACAGTGAGAAGTTACAGTTACCTCATTAATTTTTATTTATATGATAAAATATTCGTGTTTCTCCTACCAACAAAATTATTAAAACATAATGATATCGATATCGTTTCAATAGAGAGTGTTTCAAAAGTATTTCGTTTTAGTAATGTCTGCATTTCTCTTTATATCATAATATTTTATTTTTTCAATAATGGAGTAAATTTTAAAATGTTTCTTTCTTTAATATTGATTTAGAAAATCTCAGTCTGTCATGAAAAAACATTTCTTTCATATGCTAAATTAAATAGTTTTGACTAATCGCGCATATTCGTAATTTAAAGTTTAATGCCATGAAAAATTAATTTGGTATATGAATAACATACATTTTTATGTAATAAGTTTTTGTTTCAGATTTAGTTTAAATGTGCGAATAGTATTTTAACTCAATATGTAGATAAAGTGATTACAACTACAGAAGTTTAAATATAACTTAAAATTTCAGAAATCAAAATTAGTAATTCCAAAAGGTATATGAATATTAAGTATTATGGAGTGTAAACACATTTATGAAAGAATATTGCAATATGTTAAAAGTTTTAGATAAAGCTTTCGATTCTGAGGCAGTTAAAATGCATGGACAAATAAAGGAAAAAGGTTCTCATATACATCATCTTTAATATAAACTCATCGAAAACATAATCAATATCCAAACAAATGCTTATGTTTCTGAATATTAGTAGCATTTCCTGTTATTTTATCAACATTTTGGTATATTGCGCAAATCGAATTATAAATGTAAAATATAAGAAGCATTATGTAAAACAATGATAGAGTAAAAAACTACTATTTAAAATAATTCTTATCATAAAAGTATAGGATGTTCATTAATTATTGTCGGGGTTTCCGTACCTCATAACTTTCGAATAAAAAATATTACGCAAAAACCGATTACGTATTCGTAAATTACAACTCAAAGAATTTTATTAATGATATTAAAGTGTAAAGCTTGCACAATTTGCACTTTGTAGGCATTCAGCTGAAGGCGATTATGTATTCGTAAATTCTCTGAACAAATTTTGACTCGAATTGAGGATGATGAAAATTACTTTCGGAAATGGTTCTTCAGTGACGAATCCACTTTTCATGTGTCAGAAAAAGTGAATAAACATAACTGTAGAATATGGGGCTCGGAGAACCCGCACGATTATCAAAAGTCAAAATTTGTTCAGCGAATTTACGAATACATAATCGCCTTCAGCTGAATGCCTACAAAGTGCAAATTGTGCAAGCTTTACACTTTAATATCATTAATAAAATTCTTTGAGTTGTAATTTACGAATACGTAATCGGTTTTTTGCGTAATATTTTTTATTCGAAAGTTATGAGGTACGGGAAACACCGACAATGATTAATGAACACCCTATAGAATGAAGTATTTCAGAAAAAATATCTTAAATAATTTAAATGGAGGATAATTAATATAATTTTTTAAAACAATTCAAAAGATTAAATATTTGAAAAGAAAGAAAAAAAAAACATTTCTAAATTATGAAGGAAGAAGTGCAATGTATTATTCTGTCATCTAATCTGAAATTAAGTCAGTGAAATGCATTTCTCATTCCACTAAAATATATTGCCTATTATATCAGTTTAGAACAAATTTCACTGCCATGTACTGAAACAGAAAGAGAAATATTGATGGTACAGATTCTCTATGCTCTTGAAAGTTTGATCATGCGCTCAATACTGATCAAATTCAATAAACATCAAAATTAAAATAATTATCAAATGTGTGAACTGATCTAGCACAAAAATTAATTTTTATCATATATGCAATGTAAAATAAATTGATAAGCAATTTATTAAGAAAAAGAAAAGAAGCAATATTTTTAAAGGTATAAAAGCGAAAAATTATACATTTTTAAAAATATATAGAAGCATACCTAATAAAAAGGGTAAATATCACAAACATACGAACACATATTTCACTTGTATGCAGTCTGAAATAAATCCGAAAAATAAAAGTTTAATCAACTCAACATATTGTTACGGATTTCTCTTCCGTCGGGTTCTTTTGATAGTGGTAGTAATATGGTGTGGAGAACACAATCAGCAGGCGACAGTAGAAAAGCAACGACGTTTATTTACACGAAGAGACGAACACCAAGAAGACGAATACACAGACGACAAATATTTACAGCTGAGACGAATACAGGACAGCACACAGTAACACACTTCAGTAGACAGCAGCACACAAGTAGTTATTGTCTACAGCACACGAAGGGAATGGACAGAATCCAGCAGGAGAGGTGATCTTGGGAGCCTCGCTCTACCGTCTCTCTAACGGCTGAACTTCTCGCTGTCTCTTTTCGCATTAGGCGCCGATTCACTACTTTTCACAACTAGCTACTCCACACACATAATTTGATGCTGCCTCCACAGTAGACAACAGGATTCGGCACCCAGCAGTTCAGTACTCGCTCCACACAACGCTGGTAATTCGCCGTTGCTTCGCTATCCTCTCGTAGACTCGTTACTTGTCGGCGATTCCGACTATTCACCCGATGACCCACAGCTTGATGGTTGGGTTGACGGGGCGCCTAGCCCCTCATCCCCAGTGAGGAGAGACTTCACAGAGCTTTACTGTCAATACTTTGCCGTGGCCGTCTTCGACGAGATTTGGAGATGGCGAGTGTCAGGAATTGTGATTTTCTGAGGGTGCGGGGGTACGCTGCCATTGGACTTAGTGAGTTGTTACTGCTTGTGAGCTAGAATTGGCTATTGAGATACAGTTTAACTTGAGTTTGAAATAGTAAAAGTTAGGAAGAAAAAACTAGAGGGGTAAGATAAAGTAATATATTACGGGTTCTTCTAGAGTTAGCAGTTGGTTTATATTTAGGGATTATTTTAACTATTGCTTCATTTTCATTCTTATCCATGTTTTTGAAGAAATTTGTGGCTATCTTTTTAATGAATTTTTTAAGAGGGGGGTAGTCTAAGCATAAGTACATATTTGTATTGAGCATGTAGTATTTCATATAGCAGAAATTGTTTATTAAGTTATTTTGCTGGCGTTCAATAAGTCTAAGATTAGTCTTGGCAGCATATCCCCACACAGGGCATGCATAAGTTAATACTGGACGCAAGTAGGTAGAGTAAATAAGCATTTTATTTTGTCTACTCATTTTGGAGTTTCGAGAAATTAAGGTATAAAATTTACGAGTTAGGTCTCGAAACTTTTTAGCTGTGTAAATAAAGTGTGATTTCCAAGTTAATTTACTGCCTAGAATAACGCCTAAATATTTGCATTCCTTAGACCACGGGACAATTTGATTTTTAATTTTAACGGGGGGAATTTCTTTTTAAAGACATTTTTATTAAAAACTATAGCTTCGGTTTTACTAGCATTTTTTTCAATTTTCCATTCAACGAACCAATCCTCAAGAGATTTAATATGTCTGTTTAAAGCTATGGTGATGAAATTTTTATTTTTGTTTCTAGCTAGTATTGCAGTGCCATCAGCGTACATACACAACATAGTGTTAAATTGCTTGGGGATATCATTAATAAACAAGAAAAATAAAATTGGCCCTAGTTTTGATCCTTGAGGTACACCTGCAAGAATAGGTTTTGTATCAAAAAATTTATTGTTTATTTTGAATTTGAAAGATCTGTAAGGTAAGAAATTATAATTTTGATAAGGTATGGGGGTATGTTGTATATAATTAGCTTGTAAATAAGGCCATCTTGTTCTGGTGTTAGTATATTATGTTCTTCTGGGTAATTATTTAATCTATTGAGAATTATCTGTTCAGCAATTTTGCTGACAGAGGGGAGTAGGGATATGGGTCTATAACTGCAGGGATCAGTTGGGTTTTTTCCTGGTTTTAATATGGGGATAACTGCAGCTGTTTTCCATAACATGGGAAAATATCCTAATTTGAGAATGCTACGAATTGTATTAATTAAAAATTTTAGTTAATTGTCCGGATGTGTTTTTAACATTTTGTTGTTTATACTGTCAAGGCCAGGAGATCATTTTTTAATATGATCTTTTAATTCATCAGTTGAGGGAGGGGAAATATCAATAAATTTTTGTGGCAGTGAGTCGAGAAAGAGTTTGACTGTATTATTTACATTATGTTCTGTGGTGAAATCGCCCAATTCATTAAGTTGAAATTGTTTCACAAGGCTAGCCGCCATGCAGTTTGCTTTTTCTTTATCAATTAAGATTATTTTCATCAAATTAAGTGAACTACATAATAATAAAAATACATTTGTACACTATACAGTACACTCCCGATTATCCGCGGAATTGGGTGGCGCGGCCGCCGCGGATAACAAAAATCGCGGATAATCCGAAAAAAGCTAAAAACGGGTATAGCAAAAGAGAAAACAGTCATTCCAACTTTGAAAAATCGTTTTATGTACAATAAAACGTAAAATAAACAGCAGGAAATGTTTAACTGACGCTTAATATTTTAGTATATCACTCAAAACTAACCTAAAATGCATTTTGTTAATGAAAACAGAAAAGTGCTTTGTACTTACGAGATGCGCCAAGGATGCACAGAGAAATTAATACATATGTACTGTTTTAATACTGTAATGTATTATGTAATTACAAAAGCATAACTGTAAAACTACACCTTTTTGAAGAAATCAGTCATTTGTGTTTGCTGCTTGCTTTGGAAGCATTTTCTTGTATTTGGAAGAAGAAAAAAAAACTTTGTGCGGCAGGCGCGGATAACCCGCCCGCGGATAATCGGGAGTCTACTGTATCATTTAATTTTTAATATTTTGTTATTACTGATGATTATTAAGATTTTTATATACTATTTTCACAAATATAATTCTTTTTATATTTATAATGTAAAATGATGAATGGGATTTCTGTATGTTTGCATAATGTGAAGGTAAGGGAAACTTTGGTATCACTTTTAATATGCTTTTAAATTTTAATTTTTCTTACTTGATCACCACTGTAAGGTAAGGCTGTGTGTCGAGGGCCCCGACATATTTTCACGTCTTGCAGTGTGTGTGGGGGGGGAATGTAATAATATTTTAAACTGTAATTTCAACTTAATTAATTTCCAAGATTTTATCTTAATTTAGCTCATAGTAACTTCATTCTAAAATATTCTCTTATTTCGTGATCCCATTCCACTTTCTCTACTTAATTAATTCAAGAGAAGCTTTTTAAAATTGCTGAATCGGCTAAACGCCAACACTTTCACACGCTCGGCGTGAAGGGGTAAAAAATGTCCAATAAGCACATTCTTTCTTAAAAGATCCTTGTGTTTCCCTTACATCTGATTGACATGCTTCAGAAATTTCCCCTATCAAAATCTAAGGTTATATAAGGCGAGGGATAATTTATTTCGTCCCACTTTCGCTTTTGGCAGCGCTGTGGCGGACGCAATGTCCGTGCCTTTGCTTGTAAATAATTGTGCTTTCCCGATGGATTAAAAAGAATTAAAATTGTAAAAAGTCTTTTTACTGTCTTCAAATTGCATTCTGCTTCACCTAAAATAATGTTACATATATATCTTCAAATATAAAGAGGAGTTGAAAGAAACACTTTTATGCTTTCACAGAATTTTATAATTCAAAATTGATATGTTAAAGAAATAGAAAAAAAAGTGAAACATGCATGTAGCAATGAAGTTGGGAATAAAAATTATATAATAAATGCTGATATGGAAATTGATTTTCAATGAAAAGACCTATTATTTATTAAAACAGAAATCACTGAGGTGCACAGTGTTATAACAGGATATTATGATAACAGTCAATTTCAGTTTAAATACAAGAAACAATTGACATTTCTTTTTTAACAATAGAAAAGTTGTTTGATATAAATTCACTTTGAATCCATCATAAATCTGCAAATGTAATTAGAAAACTAGTAATATTCACTTCCACCTAAGTTTAGCATTATAGCAATTGTTATTTTTGCAACAGGACATTGTTGTTTACTTACATTAATTAAATTTGGATAAGATTTTGTAAAAAAATGCAATGTAATATTCATGTAAACATTTTAAAACCTTCTAAGCATATTCAAAATTACCAGAAATTTCATCAAATGTGAATAAAGTAGATTAAAAATGCACTCACGATTTTGTTTGATTGTTTTTGACGGCAAGTCGCTTACCGATTTCTTTTTCTTCGAAGAGTTTTTCTAACAAATTACTGGAACAGCTATATTTAATAAATAGACACACACTAAATGAATTCTTCAAAATGGTGTTGGTGTCGGAGCATATCACCGACTTCGAAGGCTTGAAAAAATCTATATGAAAGCTATCAACCCAAGTCAGGATTGTTGAAAGGAAAATAAGAAAACATTTTATCATGACAGTCACTCTTGTGTTTCGCATTAAAGCATGCATCCATCAGCACACTAGTATTTCCTCTGTTAACACATAATAAGAGGAAAGAAAATGACTCAAAAACTATAACTTCAAATGTAAACAAAAAATCCGCTTCACACTTGGCGGAGAAAGTTAATGGTAGACTGATCGACGAGAGCGGTGCGGATGAAACTTAAATGCCATGTGCAAGAAGTACATGACATGTGACTTTTAACCCCATTGATACATGTTGGTGTTTCAATTTTTTCATTAATCGCGCAAGCATTAGTTTCGTGGCTTTCGCCACACTTCAAACATCTGGGTTTTATGTTGCAGTTATTCGCTGCGTGGTGAAAAAAGTTGCAACGATAACATTGCGAGACTAGGTTGCGACCTCTATAGGACTCAACTGTAATGCTAAGATAATCCAGATGTTCAAGTTTAAAAATTTCCTCGGCTTTTTAAGTTTTATTTAGTTCACCCATATAAAATGGAAGAGGTCTCTTAGCTGGGTAAGTTGGACTACCCTAGTCACTGGAAAACCACTATCAACTAGGTTTTGTGCTATAATTTTAGTGTCGTATTCGTGGGGGAGCCCTTGGATGTCTGCTTTTAGTGGTCTTTTGTTTTTGGGGGTTATGATAAAATAATCATAACCCTGCTGCCTGCAGAAATTTTGAATGGCTTTGTGTTGATCAGCTGATTCTGGGAATATTTTTATGAAGCCTTTATTCAGTTTGTTGACAGTTTTGCTGCAGGTTTTGGCAATTTGGGATAAGATTTCATTAAAGTTATCTGTGTATTTCAACATTATTGGTGGTGTTTTATTTTCTGCAGTGTTGGAAGTTTCATTTTCAACTGGGATATTATTGCGGACTTGAAATTTGTTGCTTATGTTAATTACATTTTTAGGGGGTTCCGGGTTTTTTCTGGCTGGTTTCCTTTTAGTTGGAGAGACGAAATTATCACTACTCAGGGTCAGGGAGGGTTCCTTAGAGTGTTCACATTTCGAGTCCTGACAAGAACTAATAAGGTTCATCTTACCCAAAAGGGCCTCCATCTCCTGAATCGCTTGCTTTCGTCTAGACTCTATGGCTGCAAGATGCGAATGAGTATAATCAATCTGCTTCCTCTTGGCATGCCTCGTGTCTTGGTTGATACCCACAATTTCTAGTTTTAGGACTATTCCCGCATCACGGATCATAAATCTTTCCTTGCAATGGATGCAAGTGTATTTCTCTTTTGTTTGAGGCAGATCACTATGATCGCCATCAATGATCATTTTTTCATTCGTCTCCGCGCATCTGCACTTTCCACCTTCCTCGCAAACGCTACCGTTCATGACGGAAGCTGACACCCACAGCAAGGACACAAGGAAAAATCTTTTGAGCGCCAGCGCCCGGAGTCGCCATCTCCTATCGACTAAAACTTGATAAGCATTTCGACGTAGTCTAGCCAGGAGTAGGGTAGGTCTTGGAATGAGGCTGATGGAGGGGAACATCGGTTTAAGTACACTTGTCAACTGTCGTCTCTTGACCAATGGGAGGCTTGCTTCTAGTGGCGGGGTCGTCTTGAGTTGGCTGGAGGGTTGGGCTATGGCAGAGGTGAATTCTGGGATGTCGGTGAGAGAAAAAACTTAATGCCTGCTAGAGTGGTTGAGTGGGGGATGGGGTAAGATTTTACTTGTTCTAGCCAATGGTAGTGGCCAGATGGATCATGGAAAACTTAGATTAATAGGATTTAATGGGAATGAATTTATGTATTAAAATGGGGGAGAAAAGGTCATAATTATTAATAATGATGATTTTTTGATTTGATCTATTTAGAGTAGGATGAATCTGGGTCTTCTGGAATTTGGGTTTGGGATGTAGGTTTCTATTTCTTTAATTGATGGGTTATCGATATTTTCTAGATCTGAGAAGAATTTATTGGCAATCTTTTTAATGAAATCTTTGATTGATAGAAGGTTTAGGGCATGTCGGATACCTTCGTTTTTATTGAACCATGGCACCCATAGCTTGAGAAAGCCTCTTTTATAGTTCCGGGAGGCGGGGCTAGAATCTTCCAGACCAATCAGGGCGTATCTGGGTATATCTCGGTTCCTAGTGGATGGATCGTGAAAATTCTCGAACTTTCCAGTGTTATCCATTTTGCAGCCAAGTCACCAAATGGTCGCCAAGCTGTGAGGTCACCCGCTCGGCACGCACAGGACAGATCGTGCAACGGTCTTTCTTACGATGACACTATTTGTGCTTGGAAACCAAATCTACAGGTTTGCAACAATATACACACCTTCCGGAAGCGAAGCCTCCAAATCAAATCGATAGATAATACAAGAATTATTCTTGATTCATGAATATTCAATCAGAATCAAAAGTTCGATTAACATCAAAAGTTCAAACAACTTCAAAATTTTTAGTTAATGTTCAAATGATGGGGGAACCACTCGGCTGCTAAAATTAATCTTTATCATGGATAGAAAACAACATAATTGAATAAACAGTATATTATAAAATAGTGATCAAGTAAAATTTTTATAAGTATGAAGTCCGAAATTTATGTATTAGAGAATTTAAATGCACATATTGTAGAAAAGAAAATGAATTAAAAAGGAGATATTTTAAGGTATGATTCAGAACCGATTTCAAAATTTCAGAGGTTGAAATTTCGATCTATTTCAGTACTAGAATTTATTCATAAAATAGCGAGTGTGAACTTGCAATTTTAATTTTTTAGATTTTATATTCCTTAATATTTTTCTATTTTTGTTGTCATAATGCTTTTATTATTGCTAATAAGTTCAAGAATGAAAAATGAATTAAATAAATTAATGTACTGCATATAAAATGAAAAAAAAAAATAATGAAATGAGTTGAAATGTTTTAAATTTATTCTGTAATATAATTATATGCATAAAATTTTAAACTGAATTTTTTAATGAATAATAAATACTCTAAATAGAAAAAAAAAATTGAGTCAGTCTTATAAATTTAAAACTTAAACATGAAATCCGTTTAAATTCTTGACATAAATTGGACGGAATTTTATGATAATTAATCAACTACTAGCATATTGAATTTTGGTTTCATTAGTAAGAAATCTGCATTAGTGCAATTTACTGTACAAAACTATTTTATTACTCAATAAACTTTACATAAAATGCAGTAGTTACATTAGAATAAAGAAATAAAAAATAAATGTAATTTTCGACTATATTTCATGTTTTTATTTCAAACATATAGTTGCAAATTGGTTTATTACAGGATAACCAAGTCAAATTAGATTTTAGAAGTGCAATACAATGGTGAAACATGAATTACAAAAACTCTGCAAATGCATCTATTTTAAAAGTTCGAGTAAATACCACTGCTTTCCTCCAGGCCTTAGAAAAGCCCTAAATATCAAAATCCTGTTAGGGGCTCCTAAACAGGCCATGAATTTTGTTTTAAAGTCCTTAAAAGGACTCTTTTTCTTTTCCGAGACTTCAATTTCACTTGAATTACCAGCATGAAAATTTACGAAAGTGAAAACGGTGAAAAATTATCTACGATGTTTATTCATCATAGATAAACGGCAGAACACCGATTCTACGGTGCTTAGTGGAAAAATTCCGAGGCAAATTGTGACCTTCATAAAATTTGCAGTAATTGTTGAAAATAATGAATCAGTCCATTAAAAAAATGCCATGTTACACAGTGTTGACAGTTTGACGAATCATTAAACAAGTCTGCAAAATAAGCAGATAGACATTCTAGTGAGATTTTGGAAATGACCAAGAAATTTAACGTCCTTAGTTTTTGTGGGTCATTTCATAGAAGACATTTTCAAAACACTCTTTAGCACGTTACGCATTCGCTTATCGTTTTCGTTAATATTCTGTCCCTTGAACGACCTACTAAAAGAATTGTACTATACGATATTGTATTTAAATTTATTGCGGTGTGTAATTACATTTGTCATTTGCATAAAATCTAGTATGATGAAATTTTAATTTGTAACTAAGTTTTTAGTAATAGCAATTTCTTTTGTGGTGTACTTTTTGAATATCTCCTTTCGTTTGAACCAATTGGACCAATCCTGCCAAATGTTAATATTTATTTATTTATTTTTTAAATTCTTCTAGGTCTGATATTTAAAATTTAGAAGAAAGGAAGAAAGAAAAAAAAAAAAAAATGATCTTTATTCACCAGATTTAATTTTTTTTTTTTTTTTTTTTTTTCCTTTTTGTAATTCTTAAGCCCTTTTTGGTTTCCCTGTGAAATTTCTTTATTTCTATATATATAATGATTTGCCTGACTGACAGAGCAACACAGAACCTAATCACTGAATTTAGGAACATGAAATTGGACAGGAAGGTACTTCTTGATCATTTAAAGCTCACTAAAGACTGATTTTGTAAAATTTTAATTGGAAACTAAGTTAAAAAAAATTAACAAATTTAACATGTTTCCGCCATAACGTGAAAGAATATTATTGCACAAAATTTTTTTCAGTGCCTTAAAGGTAAAAATTAGCTTTTCAATAATACCAGTATTATTTGAATGATTGCTATTTTATAGGTTTATTAATTGTCTTAATTAATTTTGGGCACTAGTTGTAATAATGATTTTTAAAGTAATGAAATTCGAAACAATATCTTCGCTTCATTAAATCTTTGAATCATGATTTTACACTGTTAATATTGTGATAAAAAATTAATGTAAATAAATAAATATATTTCTTTGGACTACTGTCCTTCAAAAAAACTTGAGTATTTCTCAAAATTCTTCAACAAATTATGTCGCCTTTTGTTACTTCTTCTCTTTGGAAGCCTAAAATTTGTTTCCTGGCTCATTTTCTTCAAATGCCTGGAAAATTTGCTTTAACCATGATAGTAATAGAAAGAGGTTCCCATTATCAACTTTCAAATCTGATAGTCTGCTGTAGCATTTTTATATATGTTGTCCTCTTTGAAAACTTCAGATAAATGGTGGCCAACGACATTCCATTAATGAAATGTGTTTGTTTAACATGTGTTTGTAATTTTTCAGTTTCGAAAAAGAACTCGAAAGCCCATTAGTGGACACTAAATTAAGCGGGAAATATAATTTAAAACAAAGAAATTTCTGATAATAGAAACTAAAACTATTGCATAAAGCTAGTAGATCAATGGATTTTTCACTCTTGGCAATTGTAACAACATTCAAAGAAAAATAATAGATAAAAATTTAAAGTCAGCTGTAAGAATAGATTTTCTATACCCATTTCTTATTTTTACTCTTATTATTTCTCTTATAAATATTTATATAATCTGGTTTGTTACAAAAATAAAGGCAAAATAAAAGCTGTACATATTGGTTCATTCTGTTTAATTTATCAGTATAAGATAATTAATGTCAGATTTTCGTAATTTTAATTTAAAAAAATTTTAAGATTTTAAAAAAGAAAAAAATATACATAATTTTCTTATGTGTAAGTTTTTAAAATTATACACATAAGGACATAAAATTTTCTCAGGCATAAAAGTTATTTAATTATATTTTTTCTGATTTTTTTTTTTTTTTTTAATTTTGAACTTCAATTTAAAACTGTAGTGATAAAAAATCTGTGAGCCTTATTTGGTACTGATAAATTAAGTTTTCATAATTGGTAACTGATTGATTATGGTTCTTTTGTGTAATGAAATAGACGTTTGTGTTAGGGATTATTAGAAGTCCCCTCCTGCAATGCCAATGCCAAATTTTTTAACCCATTTTTGTCCAATATATATCCAATTCACCGATTATTTAAATCTCCAATGTTTGATACATATAATAATTGTATTCAATTTGCTTGTAATTCAAAATTTCTGAATTTAATTGTATTTTTTAAAGATGATATTGCCATTCTAAATAAGTGATGAGATTTGATTGAAGCTCCGAAGAAAGTTATAACCATTTTTAGAATTTGCAATGACATATTAGAATACTTCAATTAAAATGCAAAAAGCGTTTTTGACAAAGATAATGGGGGAAAAAATACATATTTAAAATTTTAAAATGTTTTTAAATTTTTCTATGTATTATAGAATATATTATTTCTAGATATTATAAAACAGAAAAAAAAAAATCCTATGCTTAGAAAATTTGGATTTATGTATCTACACATGTATGAATGTGCTTAATTTTTGCATCTATTTTTAACCGTGCACTCTGAACATAGTTGAAAGCCTTCCAAAAGCTCGCGATTGATTACATGGTCTTTACTGAGTATTGGCCTGTAGTGTTGGCATTGTAGGTAAAATTACTTTTAGTTCCCAAATGAAATTTGAATGTTGTGTGAGAGACTGAAGTACGACTTCTGTCATCAAGTGTCTTATGATGAAGTGAAGAGGTACTCGCTCCTTTTGCCCAAGTAAATGTATGCATAATAAAAATCTTTGTAGCTACTTATGTTTGGTTTTCTTTGTTTTGTTGCTATTACATGAATTTGCTCCAAAAATTTTTATTAACACATTGTTTACAGATCATGTAAAATTACCTTTTTCTGTCGCTCCAATATTAGATTTCTGCAACAAGACTCCCACTTACAGTGTGTTTAGAATTCTTCTCTAGATGAATTTTATGAATCTGATATTTAACTCATCGATATAAACTTGTGTAACATTTTGGGATTTTCAAAATGCCACTTGCTATAAAGCAAATGGCTTATAACTTTATACCCAATACTTTAAATTACAATGCTTTTCTTAGGTGTACTACCATTATATGTTTTGTTCTTTTTTAAGTAGCCTGTTTATTTTTAGATTAAGAATTATTGAGTTATTTGGTGTCATAAATCGATTTTAACTTTTTAATAGATTATTATGTGTTATTTACTTCCTCTCTTCTCATCTTTTTTAGATGAGTCTGAAATGAAGTTAGCTCTTAGTTGTGTGGCTGCTATAATAAAATATTTACAGGTATGGAAAAATGTCTGTTTTTGTAAAATTTTACTAGGATTAAAGAAGCATTTTTAATAGCAGCATGCTTTTTCAATTCATGTTAGCTGTTGCCTTGATAGCTTGTTGACTAATTACAAGATTTAAATATAAGATATTTGTTTACTCCCTTAGTAGTCTGACAAAAAGAAATAAGAATTCTAAATTTAAATTTTTGGTATTAACTCTTTTAAACTATGTAAATATTCTTGATTAAAAATCCGTTTTGTCTTTCTTTTTATGACAGTTTAGATTTTTCATTTTAACCATAAATTCTATTGATAGTTTTCATTTTTTTTATTAATATAAATATTTTTATAATTTCTAATTGAGCATTTTTAGAAAATGTCAATTATACGTTCTTTCATATTTTAAAATACGAAAAACTTTAATTAACTTTTTGTTATAGAAACAAAAATTGTTTGTTCTGTTTTATTAATATATATTGCTTACTTTTAAATTAGCTGCTTTCTGATGAAAACAACTTTAGCCAGTTTTCTCTCTCAATATTTAAATCAGAATTATTTGCCAGAGTGGACCAGTCTTGTGAAATTGGGCTTGGTTTGTTTCCTGAAGTAAAGTCAGGTAGTTAATCAGTTTGATTTTATCTTTGTTTTTGAGCTCTATTTCTAATATTTTCGAATTCTAAGTAAAGATTTAAGTTAAAACAAAATTATTAACTTCTTCTATGACACTTTTTTGTGGGGATAATCGATGACCATTCAGGCTAATGCAGAACTGTTACTAATTATCAGCTACAGTGGATGAGAGCTTAAATTTTATAAATAAATAATAAATAGTTAATATTTAAAAAAAAATTAAAAAAAAGCCAAGGAGAGTCCCGAGATAGCTTGAATTAGCAAATGGTGAAAAATTATTGAATCGGTGAAAACAACAGTATTGATCCAAAATTCTCAATTGGAGGTACAGTACACTCCCGATTATCCGCGGAATTGGGTGGCGCGGACACCGCGGATAACAAAAATCGCGGATAATCCGAAAAAAGCTAAAAACGGGTATAGCAAAAAAGAAAACAGTCATTCCAACTTTGAAACATCGTTTTATGTACAATAAAACGTAAAATAAACAGCAGGAAGTGTTTAACTAACGCTTAATATTTTAGTATATCACTCAAAACTAACCTAAAATGCATTTTGTTAATGAAAACCGAAAAGTGCTTAGTATTTACGAGAGGCGTCAAGGATACACAGAAAAATTAATACATATGTACTGTTTTAATACTGTAATGTATTATGTAATTACAAAAGCATAACTGTAAAACTGCACCTTTTTGAAAAAAATCAGTCAAAAAAAAAAAAAAAAACTCTGTGCGGCAGGCGCGGATAATCGGGAGTCTACTGTATTCAAATTTAAACCCGTCTGGTAACAATGCCGGAGAGGCTGGTATAGTATCATTCTTTCACTCAATGTTTAGATTTACGTCCATGAAAAAGAAGGTAGAATTTGGATTTATACTTTTCTTTTTCTCACTAATTCAATTTTCAAAAACGAAATTTCGCTGCCATTACCAAAAGAAAAATTTACCTCTATTTCGGTGACACGTATCTTGATGTTATATATAATTTATTAATTTTTTACTTCTCATTCCTTTTATTTGTAACCTGATTGTTTAATATTATTTTGTAGATTTTCATATAAAAACATACCTATTTGGCCACCTAAATTCTTGTTTCACCAGTGCTGGAGAGAGACTCTTGATTCAGTGGATTAAACAACCATTAATGGATATCCGGAAGATAGGTTTGTTTTGACGTGTTTTTTTTAATATTCTTAGACGATCCAGAAAGTAGTTTTTGTTTTAAGAAAATACTAGTAAAATTTTTAAGAGGTAATTGTTTTAGAAGACATGAATATCTGTTTTCGTAAACAAGTCATAGCGATTATACATCTGACGACAGTTAAGCTTATTTTTGCGCTCAATTTATCTTCCTATTTGAAGCCCGTTTCTTGATTTCTTTTATATCTTCTTTCCTCTAATTAAATATACTTGGTGACATCGCGAGCACTCTTCAGAGCATTTCCAATAGTAATTTGTACCTCCATTATGCGACATTTTATTCAACTTAACATAGATACACATTCGAGAATTGACACGTTTGCTTAAATTTCAAAATATAGCTGATGTGCTATATCTGCTTAAACTTTAGTAGTTTTTTGTTCTGATAACAGTTTTTCCGTTAGATTCTTGCTCGTATCGTGTTTGTGTTTATATGTCATCCAAATATAAAATAAATTCTTGTGTTTGTGAAAGAATCTTTATTTTTCTAGTTTTCGTTTGAAATTAAAATTATTTGTCCAGTGTAAATTTAAATAATTTTGAAAATTTAATGAAATGCATTGAGGACCGAACCTAACATGTAAATACGAAGCCAGTAACTTGACAACTGCGTTCATCGACTGCTCGATGCCTGTGAAATGTGACTAGTATATAATCCATGCCGAAAGATTGAAGGCTATTTTCTCGGATTTGGCTGACTGTTATTCTTTAATATTTTTATGAATGAATAATCTAAAGGCATACTGCCATTATACTAAATTTCATACCTATATCTATTTTCCACATTCCTGCCTTTACCCTTGTTAGTAATCTAAAGAAGTTATCGTTCCATAATAAAATGTTAATGCTTCTTTTGTAAACTTAAGCAATTTCTTTACAACTACGGCGAGTAATTTTAAGGTGTAATTAAAATAAGCTTCCTGATAACAGTACTGCTAATTATTTATTTAATTTTATTGTATTAAAACATGTTAGAGAAATGTTGGATTTTCTTTGCCTGCTTTCTTTTGTAGTTGACAAATCTTTGCAATTGGAAAATTGTATACGAAATTTAATCTTGTATCAATCGTGTTTTTTCTTGCCATAAATGTGCGTTTGATTATAAATTTTACAAATTTGAACTATCATTTCTTTCTAGAGGAACGTTTGGATATAGTAGAAATATTTGTAAAGGATATTAGTCTCCAAAACAGTGTGTCAAAACTTATTGATAAATTCATTGATATTGAAATGCTGTGCAGAAAAATTCAAAGACGAAAAGCTGGTTTACAGGTATCTAATTTATATTTTGTTATTACTAGTTATAAATTATTTGAAAGTTTATGATGCTCTCAAATCGATTATATGGTTTTCAAATTTGGTTCATATTGCTTTTTAAGGTGATTTTAATTTTACAAGATTTGTTTTATTATTATTATTTACTTGTACTGTTCCATTGTTTTGAAATTGCAGGTTTGACCTGATATCTGATTATAAGAATTTGTAACTGTCTCTGTTAAATAAATGTAATACTTTTGGATGATTTTAATATATTTAAAATGTAACTATTCTGGTTATTATCCATTACAAAATGATTAGCTTTTTTTTTTTTTCAATTCTATACACATATCAAACAGCATTACATGAAATCAAAGATAAAACTAAGGTTTCCAATTGAAGGCACAAATCTTTAGAGTAGAATATATGAGGATACGTATGAGATAGGATAGGATAGATTAGGATACATTCCTCTTTGTTGTCTCAATAAACAATCTTCTTTCACTTGTCCACCTGGGAGATTTTTTAAAAAGATTTAATAAAATTTAGAGAAATAATCTAAAAATAATAAATACCAACATTTGTGTGAGCCATTGAAAACATTTGCTAGACTAATAGTTACTGAATTTTCATATTACACCCACCATTGGGACCAACTAAAGGGAATATCTAAAAGAGACTGTATGTCTTAAAAAAAAAAATCTGGACAGGGTTATCCAGGAATGATGATGACTAATGAATGTATTTGTCCATTGCAGTAAGATTTAATATATATGAAAGTTCTCAGCTTCTTCTGGCTTCTTGTAGATACAGAAAGAAGTTTCGGGTGTTGCTGTTTCCCAGAAGCTACCTGAAAGAGCATGCACTCAAAATGGTTTGATATTTTTGAACATGAGTCATCGAATAGTTATATTGAATTGTATGAAAGCTCAAAATAATCTAAATACTCCCTTAGTGCAAAAGTAAAATTTCTGAAAATTAAGAATCATTAATAACAGGTTTTATTATGTTATTCATATTATGTGTACAATTTTTTAAACAAACATTATTTTAACTGATAAACACTTTATTGTGGACATTGTTCGGTTGATTTATCACTTATATGAAGTGTGTACTTCATATTGCTGTAGTGACTACTACTTAACAAAGGCTAACTGATAATTTTTCAACTGTTTCTGAAGGAATTGCACTCCATACTTGTAAAAGAAAATTGATAGGCCCTATAACTATTGTGAAGTGGTGTGATCTAACTAAAATTCGACTTTTTATTTCATGCCATGAGTGTTCTGTTGAATCAAGAAACAGACTCTGGTAGTTACCCTAAATGCTATCTTACTAACTCCTCACTAAGAAAAAAAGGGAGTTCAAGCATATTCTTTACATGTTTGAAATTCAAGTTTAGTTTGGCCAATTTTTCTCGGACAATTCGAGAAAATGTTAAAATTTCGAAGCGTATGAATACTTTAGTTCATATATTTTTTGTCCTTCATCAGGATGGCGACAGAAACCGGATAGCAGGAAAAAATCAAGGAATTTTATCGATCCGGGAAAAAAAAGTCAGAGAAATTCTTAAAAATATCTAAAAATCAGTAAAAATTGCCAACGAGGTCATTTCATGCCAAGCATGCGCGATCGTGCCATCCCGCTATCATTTCTGTGCATACGAAGACTAATGTGACCAAAACAATTATAGCAACAGCAATCAGGGAGAGCTTTCTATCAAGGATATATCGACTTTTTGGAATTTCATTACAATAAGAATAGCGATAAGTTGATGAATGTGTCTAATAAAATCCTCAATGGAAGTTTCGGAAAGATCGGTTTTCACTTTTCATAGAACAAGTGGGCGTTATTAATTTTGCTTCGATCTGCTATTGAATCTTGTAATTATGTTATACCTTTGTTAAAATATTTTTCTTTGACAACAGTAATGTGAGGAAGAATTTTCGATAAATAAAAATTATCTGTGAGAGGATATGGAAGAACAAAAACTCATTGCAAGAAGAATCGTTTATGACGATATTCAAGCAAATAGTGGAATAAGTAATTTTGAAGTGTCAAAACAACTGATATTAAATGTGAAGAATTCACAAGCCAAACTTTAAGAATATAAGGAAAAGGAAGCTGAAATTTGAAAAGAAAAAAGCGAAACAGGGTGTCAGTTTAAAAATAAAAAATTGAATGCGAAAAAGTTTTTAAACTTTTTAATTCCCTTAAAGCAGTACTGGTTGTTTTAAATCAAGTGTTTTTATTGGTATTTTAATGATTGATGTCCCTATTTTGAATTTAATAATTGTTATTTGTAATTTTTTGCATTTTTTAAGTTACTGAAGTAACGGGTTTTTTCGACTGATAATGAATTGTATTATTCAAGTTTGAATGATTAATGTAGAGATATACAAGATGATAGGTCTTTTTTTCTCCTTTTTTTAAATCCTCCCCTTATTTTATTTTTCTACAGGATTTATACAAGATATATCAGATGCTAATGAAGTTACCATTGTTAAAGAAGGAACTACTTTCATACAGAGGATCACATAGAGCTGTTTTGGAAGAAAACTTTATAAAGGAGTTGCAAGTAATTATCGTATATTTTTACTTTCTTGCGAACAAAATGAAAGTATTGCAATCTTAAAAGATTTATCCTCAATAGTTTAATGAACCTGTGTATTTCGAACTTCCCTAAGACCGACAAAAACTTGTTTTAGATCTATGTATATAATCTGTAGCTGAAAATTGCTACAAGCTAGATTGACAAAATATGTTATGTGAGCTTTACTCCAAAAGTTTGGATATTTTTAAAATTTTGGATGAAATACGTTATCATGAAATCTATGTTTCTAGCATTTGAACACAAATGAAAAATACAAGAAGTTAGATGGATGAAATTTAGTATATAGTTTTATCATTAGAAAGTGTATTTTAATTTTGAATGCAAGCTACGTGTGGGTTGATCCTTTGCTGCTCTATATATTAGTGTGTTTGTGATTGCAGTAATTGAAAAACTTTCAGATAGATAAATGAAATTTCGTGTGTGATCTAGTGACCAAAAATAGAAATCTGTATTGAATTTGGACCTTAAAAGTTAAAAGGAAATTGTCCGGAATGCATATTTGGTTTTCATTAGTCTTGCTGCCATTAATGTAACTTTTTATTTGCCTTTTACATCATCCTGATATAATCCGTCATAAAATTTACAATTGCTGCTTATTATTCCGTAACTCATTATCATGATTAAAGCTCAAAATACATGTTGCTATATAAACATGACTTCTGTTGTGAAAAATATTTTTATGCAAGAAGTAATCTAGATTGACAATTTTTTTCAAGCACTACCCAATTTCTTCATACCCAATTCTTCTGATTAAAAAAGTGTAAATATAACATTTTTAAATTTTGTGTAAGTAATAGTTATATTGTAAATATTTGAAATTTTTAATGTTAGATGAGAGTTCTTAGGGGGGCGTCAGTAAATTCAAAATGTAATCAATTTTGACAATTATTTTATTTTACATTAAAATATTTAATAAACACGGCAAAAATGATGTACTTAATAAAATATGGTTGCATATTTTATGTTTTTATTGGTTATTATATTCAAAGAAAAAAAATTAAATAGAAATACAAAAAATTGTCAAATCTATGGAGCAAGGCTCTTAACTCATTATTGTTCCAAATTTTATCCTTTTCTGTCTAGTAATTTTAAAGTTTCATAGCCATATCTAAAATAGTGTTGAACAGCCCGACTTTTGCTTTTCTTAGATTCAACTTTATGAAAGGATTCTGTGATAATGGAGGGGTGGGAAGTCGCTAAAATGAAATGGAAATCGGTTCATGCCGTTCAACACTGCTTTTGATTAATTAATTTTTTTCTATTTAAAAAGATAAAAATGAGCGGGAAAAGGTGCATGTAACAAAGTATTCCGCTTAATATTTCAAGTGAAGTTACATTTAAATTCTAAAAGTACAAATGGGAAAGAATTCCAGTTATAGAATTGTTTCTTGAGATGTTTAGTTATTTAAAAATTTCAGAAGCAATGATTTGTAAAATGTGCGAATTTGTATAGTGCTAAATATATGGATGAATGAAACTTTATTGAAATATAATGCAATGGCAACTCCTTGCTTGTGGGCAATGCAATCTTACTAGACTGACAAAATAAATTTTTTTAAAAAAATCAAACGAAAGCTTTTAAATGATTTATAAAGCATCGTTTGGCAGGAAAAAAAGATGCACAAAAGACATTTGAATATTTCTATCATCACCATAACTATTTTTTTTCTTTAGTTATAAAAGCGTTTTTCTGAAAATAAACATCTGTTTTATTTAACGCTAGCCACCTTCGGCAACCAGCTGGTTCGCTAATACTTTAAGCTTCATTTCAATGCATGACGTCCTGTTGGTTTTACGATGCATTTCCATTTTCTATTAACTTCCCTAAAATTCTTTAAGAAGTGGGTGCCTCCTTCAAACCATCTGACATAAAGGCTAACCTAAGAAAATGTAAAATTTGTCATTTTTCTGCATATTAATAATTTTAAATATGAATTTCAGTCTTTTGCTTTCCTGAAATCTGCTTTGCCAATAAATGTTTGTGTTAAAAAACAAAAATTTAATTTCACTATTTTGCAAGTTTTATTATTTTTTATATTTTAATATCGATAGTATTTTGGATTGTAAACCAGAAATGAAAAATATCTGCAACTTTAATAGTGACATATCAATAACTATAGTGCTCTTCTAGAATTCTTATATTTCTGTAATAGATCAGAATTCTTACTATTTTTTTATTCGTATTGAAAAATATATTTAAAATGGTTTTTTTTTTTTTTTTTTTTTTTTTTTTTGAAAATTGTTAAAGATAGAAAAAAATATACATCAAAAAGTTGGTATTATTGAAAATTGATTTTTTTGAATTTTAAGATGATGTAAAATTCAATTTTTGTACTGTAATATTTTCTGAAGTTATCTCCAGAAAAGCACAAAATTGCGCTTCATTTTTAATGAAAAAAAAATTTAAAACATCGTACAATAATGTGTAATCCCATTCCCCAATATATGTGTAATGTCAAATTTTGTGGCTAGTCAAAAAGGGTCTAGTTTGTCAATTGCCAACATACAGGCTCACACATGTTATTATAAATAAAGAATAATAGCTAATTTTAAATCTTATCCAAATTTTTGGTTTATTTTAAGAATTGCACCTTGAGAGTGTTGTTTATTATTTATTGTAATTAAATATTCAATTGAAAGTTTGCATTTTGACTTCTTATTTAGTCATGTTTCATCTATTTAAATGGTAAAGTGAAATAAAAACTATATAAAATAATCGCTCTTGGAACAGAGTTACTATTTAGGTAAGTATTAACAGAATGATGTGTTTGCTATATTTGCATGTATTAAAACACACCTTAAATATTTTTTTCTTGTATATCTTCATTTATTTTGAACTCATTTGTCTGAAATTTTATGTCTATGGATTTTTTATCATGCAGAATAATTTGAAAGACAAAAGATTGAAATGTTGTAATTGGGAAATCTTGCATTGGTATAAATATTATGTAGATGGCTCCTTATGAGAATGCTGTTTACATATTTATAAAGAGAGCGTACTCCTATTTGGAATAACATATTTTCCATGAACTTCACTTTTATAGGATAAGAGCTGTAAGACGCATTTAGTTATTTTTTTTTGACGAACTGTACGTTAGTCACTCTCAGGCTTTATTGCTGTCTGTGTGATAGGTCCTAAGGGAGCAGATTTATATTAGGATATATTAATAAAACATACTATACTGTTTTAACAGACAAGAAAGTTGAAGAGGGATTGCTCCATTGATATTTTCATTATCTTTATTTCTGCATAGCTACAAATTAGTAAGATCTGTAACACATGAAAGACACACATTTGAGATCAAAATATTGAATTGTGATTTTCTAATCATCTAATTTTTTTTTCTTTCGGCTATGGAAATATGATGCCAGTTTTCTTTGTTTACTTTTATATATTATTTTTGATTTATGTGTATTGTTTCTTATTGAGGAAATTAGATGTTTGTTTTAAAATTATCCTGGACATTAATTCATTGTGCTGTATAGTCTTTTTTTCAAACACTATGACTGCATCAAGTAATAAATCTGCTAAAAAAAAGAGAATTCAGATTGTAAACTAGAGGAAATATTTATATTAAGAACTTTTTTATATAGCAATTTTTTATCTAAAAAATCTCATATTGCAAAATACATGAAAGGCTTAGTAATGAAATCTGTTATTTTATTTTTAATATTTTAAATTCCTTTCCATGTCTTCCCCCTAGACTTTTTATTTATGTTTTGTAGCATTTTATTTTAGATATACAAATGTATCATTTTTTTTAAAGGGCAATGTCTTAAACAGAAGTAATCCTTTGCTACAAGCTACTGTACCGAAGAATGGAATACAAGATTTAATTTCAGCCTATATTTTTATGAAAATGAATTGATTAGATAATTACATTTTAATTATTTATTGTGCATATTTTTACAAAAATTTTAAACGAAACTCGCACCCAATCATTGCACAATGAATGTAGTGCCTTATGGATTATATGCTTTTTTTCTCTCTTTCTATCATCATTGTTTTAATAATGTGAATGCCATGTAAAGCTTGATGTTAACTTTTCATTCCTCATCATATTTATTTTTAAAAATTTTCACTAATGTTTTGTTTGCATGGTGCATCCTAAGACTGATATCCTAGGAGCCACTTGCTCACCAGTCACTACACCACTTCTCACATGGAATTCAAATTTTTAAAAAATTATCGGTCAGTTTCTAAGTAATATCTTGTATAGGCATACTGAATAAAAACTTTTAGTTTGAAATTGTGCACATCAAGGAGTGAAAATTCCTTTATAATGTACATTAGAAAGAGAAATGAGTAATGTGCAGGGTTATAACAAAAAATTATTGTAAAACTATTATAATTTGGCATATGGTTGTTTCAATATATTGTAAAAATGGTTATATTTTTAATAATAACTATTGTCAGTAAATGTCACTTTCTCTTGGTAGAAAAATGTCAATGAAGTATTCAAATTCTCACCATGTGTTGTTCAACATTCGATTGTCACTAGGTGCAACATTTGCGATCATCTATTTGAGCGTATCAATATCCTCAAATGTTGTTGCAAACATTTTGTCCTAAACATAACCCCAAAAGAAAAAAAATCTGGTGGAACAATATCGGGTGATCATGTGTCTCATGGACCCCTTTTTCGCGATGATTTCCTTAAATCACTATTTCTACATTAATTACTCCGTCAGTTGGACTAAAAAGAATAATTTATGAATACTATTCCATTATAATAGATGTTATTGTATGATATGCAGTAGTTCTTAAATAATTATTTTGCAATATAGGAAAGATGTTGTGACTACCTTGTGTATCAAATGCATAATTTATAATAATACTTTCCAGAGTTAAATCATATTCCTTCGGGTAATAAAAAGTGTTATAAAAGACAAAAAATAATTATATTTAAGAAAAACTCTTTCGCAATTCAATTAAGTCTGACATTGAAACAAAATAATTTATTTCAAATATGTATATTTGAAATATTTTCGTTTTTTTTTTTTTTTTTTTTTTTAAAAATTTTATTATGAGCATTCAATTGACAGAACTATTTTAAACCTATTAAAGCAAATCATTTTTGTAAGCAAATAATGCACAGAAAAGAAATGCCAAATAATGAAAAGAGAGGAATTGAATAACTCGGAACTGTTACAAAAAACTCAATTTATTCAAACAGCAATTTAAAAATGCAGCAAGAGGAAACTAAACTAAAAGACATAACTTTTAAAGTAAAACTGGCAAAGAATGATTCATTCATAATATATAGCTGTTTCAATAAACATTATATAATGAATAAATAAACTGACATTAAAAAAAAATAATTATTTATAAAAATTACAAAAATTAAAAATTTATAAAAATTTTATTAAAAATTATATTAAACTTACTTAATTAAAAAAAATGCTGGAGTTAAGTTTTTATTAAATAACAGTCAATTGCGGAAGGGAAATAAGGACTTCAAAAATTATTTATTCATGATCGCTGTTGACATAAAGTATGGCTGCATGTAACTAATGCAAACAAGTTAGAATTTTTTTTTTTTTTTTTTTAAACTTCAAACTTAAACTAAACAAAATAAATTCCTCTTATACAGACGGCTTTTTGATATTATACTCATTAGAAATTCAGGCAGTGTTAGTAAAATATTAACTGCCGATGAATTAGAATTAAAAATATTCAAATTAGCGAAGTTACTTAAAAATAATGAAGACATAACGCTCGTTCTTAAAGGTAGATTTAATGAAGTCACTATGTCGCAGAATTATTCTTCAGCTTCTAATACCTTTCTACGGTGAAACGGATTCGCTTTTTCCTAATGCACTGTCATAGCATCAATAACAGTTTGAAATATTTACCTAATAGGAAGTTAAAGGTTTCTGAACTGCATTCCTCGGCTATAAATCTATTAAAGTCCATGTACTTCGAACCGAAAGCATCCTTGAATTACACCAGTGATGAACTGGCCAATTAACCAACGACGAGTGGGCATTCTTACAAACACAACAGTATGCTCTCCACCTTGTACAGAAGAGATTGTGTATATGTGAAAGACCAAGAGAAGAATTTGTTTATGCAGAGAATTGTTGCAACTTCCTGTCCCTTTTCTCAAACTTATAAACAAAATAGCAATTAGAAGAGGTTGTGTGTTACAAACACACAACCTCTTCAGTACAAGGGTCGAATGTTACAAGTTATAAATAATGTTCGGTACAAGGTAAAATGGCCCTCCCTGGTCGAAGGGCCATTCCGATCCGTGGCCTAAGGATGCTGGGGCCATTGCATGACTAAAGAGAAACTGTCTCTCTATGCGAGGAAGAGCGTTCTTTGTGAGAGATAGTTAAGCAGTGTGCTTTCTTTTTCTCTTTTGCAGCAGCATTTCAGCATAAAACTAATAGCTTTAAATAAATGGACCAATTAGGTCAGCAAGGGAATTTAAAATACATGGAAAAAATCTTAAAATTAATGATAAAAAATAAAGCGATACTGAATTTTAATTTGAATAAGTTCGAGTACATTATTTGTAACACTCAAGCGCGTGTCCCTATTGAAAGCTGTCGACTGTAAGTAGATTCTGCTCATGTTCTTACCAAATCTGTTATGTTATTTATATGTTGATGTAAAAGTATCAAATGAATTTAATTGTAGTTCTTAGCTAGTTATAAAATTTTAATTTCAAAAATTATGTTATTTGGAACTATTTCTTTCAGAATAATAAAAATTTTATGCAAGCAGATTTAAAGAGATATTCCAGTTATTGCTGCTGCATGTCACATAGCTAATGCTTTTAATTTTTGCTAATATTGAAATCTTTGGCCTGGTGATCAGGTCTCAGATCTGGGGCTGAAAGTTTCCTGTTTTGAAATAGATTCCACAGTGGACCAGATATATATTTAATTCACCAGAGTCGAATGCCTTCGTGTTGGTGTGGCACAGAAGTTAAGGCTGGTGGGTTGCGATATGGTTATACTTAAAAATTGTGAGGTTTGTTTCAAAATAGCCCTTTTATTTCTTCAAAACGGACCATAAATATAACAACTAAATTCATTGGCATTGATGCTTTGTAAAATGACAGCAGTTTTTTTATTTTTATTTTTATTATGGTTTCAAGATGTTATTAACAAAGGTTTTTCATCTGCATTTGCATATCAATTACTCACAGTGAAGAAAAGCTATCAGATCTCATAAAATAAATGAATATGTAAAATTCCGAAATAATCTGTATGAATTTGTCATCTCTGTAACCTCGGTGGGTAATCTCATTTAATAGTAGCTGTATCCGGCCACGCCTTGCTGTCGCTCAGTCTGATTAAATAGAAAGGAAAGAAAAGACAACGCATGTTTTAAATAAGATTAATTTTGCTTGTGGGTATACTGTTCCATTGTCTGTGCACATATAGAGATTGTCTAGTTTGCCGGCAACAGAACACCCAACAAATGATTGTCCATGTGAGAAGAATCCATATCTAGATCTAAACCGCAGAATTCAAAAGATTAGTTCAGAGCTATGTTGACGATGATTAAAAATGCCATTCGAATTGATAATCGCAATTTCTTAAATTGAAATGTCATTTTTGTTGGAATGACAGGAATGCGAGGACTAAGGATATCTTCACCATTGAATCCTTTCAAGATTGTTGCTTTTACGACGTTTCTCATTATTATTATTTTTATTTTTTACTGCAAACCTTGGCCATTGCAAAGCTTTGGTTGATCATTGGAACGCCGATTTTCAATTGCAGTATGTGCGATGACATCCCTGACAGATTCGAGTGAATTAAAAAGTTCTGTTGGGTAATTAACCATTTCATTTGCTTCCACTATAATGTCAATGGACGTATGTAACTGCCTCGATTTGAATGTTAAACTAAATAATGTTAAGCTCATAAATGTCTTTGTTCCTGGCCGCAAGAATAGCTTATTCACTCAGCTTATTGGGATTCTGATAAAAGAATATCTCAGCTTATCAATTGTTTTGCAGTTGGATACGCATATTTGTAGTTAATTACAACATCTTTACGCGTCGCCATATAGTAGATTATTTCAAGCAAGCAGTCATTTCGTCCGTTGGTGTCAATAAAGGAATTATTGAGAATGTTTGCCTGAAATGTTCTGCAAGCAATATTAATGCATGCATGGTGGGACATTGCAGTCGAAATTCCGAGGAATATTTCATCACAAATAATAATCCTTGCGGCTTTTAATAAGACATGATTTGAATGAGCAGACGTAGTGTTCAACATTTTGAAATAAACATCTGTGGGTACCTCCTCCTTCTGGGGACTTGAATGCAAAATGCCTCCATACCAATATTTTTAATCAGTTCAGGTGGGGGAATAGGTCATTACACAAAATATCGAAATTTTTTTTACATTTGAATGTTTTTGTATTACTTATGTAAGTTTACCTTTTCAATTTTATTTGTAATTTTGCATTGCATTGAAAAATCACATGATGAATACTATTCACAACTTGTAAATATTTATATCTCGTATCATGTAAGAATTATTTTAAAAACTATCAAATTGCTTAAATTATGATCAACATTATTATTTTTAAATGCAGTTCCTTATTTCATAAGATTCCTGAATTTATAGTCAATGAATTGCACATACATGCTGTGATTCTGTTATCTCCAAGCAGTATCTTAGAAGTTCCAATATTAGTTGTCGTTTTTTAAATAAAATTTTAAATTCGTCAAGAAATATTTGCAAAAAATGACAATTGTTTAAGATGGGGGGGGGGGATGCAAAGTACTGTGGGTACTGCTGTTTCACTACCCACTATGTAATCTGGCCGCCTAGAACTTAATATTTCTTTCACAGCTCGAAAGAGCTACTTCAACTTCTGTTAATCTTTATGTTTTGTTCTTGTTGTAGAATAAATATACTCTTGTTCCTATTAAAAATGCTGTAGCGTCGTTTCTTGAAGCTCTTAACATTTAAAGTGGTGGAATCATCCCATACCCCCATAGTACTGCTTACATTCATTTGCTACAAAGGATGAAATTATTATTTATCAACAAAACATATCTGCATAATTAGCATTTTTTACTAAGAATAATCTTTACAAGAATATTCATTACCTTTCAGTGTAATGTAAGCATAGTTTTTTGCAATTTTATATTCTTTACTTTGGTGAAACTATGATGAAATTGCTATAATTAATTAGATGAAAGACTCGCAGTAACCTTCCCCATCCATTTAAAAAAAATTGAGATTGTACAGTGAAAAATAAAACTATATTTTTAACATATCATCAATATTCTATAATGGTTATATATTTGTGTTCTAGGAAAGAATTGAAGAGTGTGACAACTTTACTTCAATGATTTCACAAACTATTGATTTTGACGCAATTCAGAATAGAGAATTTATAATTGTTGCTGAATATGATGAAACTCTTCTGGGTAAAATTTTTTTTCATGTTTTTGCATGGAGTTTTAATTAATTTAGGTACATAAAATACATAAAAGCAATACTTGATTTCTTCTTAACCTTATAAAGGTTATTTCTTTCTTCACTGAAATTTATTTTTCTGTGCAGTGAGATTTTATAAATTGACCAAAGCTGTACAATACTTACAGTCAAAATATAAATTAATTTAATCGTTTTATAATGTAAAATTCTCTCTGGATGTGTGATACCTTGTACATAAAATAATTGCCTTCAGTTCCATCCACAGATACTAATATCAGCTTCAGTTTACTTATATAAATCCTTATTTTTAATATCTAGTCTTGTAAAAAGTGGACAACAGCTGCAACTGTGTCATTTTGAAATTTCTTTGTGTCAAACTTCTGAAGTAAAAAGTCTTTATTTAAAATTATTCTTTGAAAAAATTTTAAAATGCAAAATTATCTTATTAATTGGCATGTTTTAAAGGAATCTGAATCTTATGAGGACATGTCAAAAAGTTTATGCTAACCCATTTATATTAATGTGTCACTTTCTAGTTTATATCGTAGGTTTTCACTTCTGACTCAAAGCTATTGTTATGGGTTGTCTTTTAAAATCACTTTTATAAAAGAAGCATAAGATTTGGGTAATTTATTGTGAAGAAAGTCTTATAAAGTATCATCACTGAAAAAATAGTCTTTAAAAATTTTCGGGCCACTCAATATTTTTATTTTAGAAAATTCAACCTAATGTAGAATAATCATGTTCATTTTTCTTCCCACTTCTCATCAGCTCATTTTTCTTCCCACTTCTAGCTTTATGACAATAGTCATAAAAATTTTCAAAAATGCATTGCATGTGCTGAAAATCAATACATTATTTCAGTAACCATTTTTATTTGTTAAATTTTTTAAAAAATGTTAATGGTATTTGATGGCGTTTAGTGAGATATGATTATTGTAGTTTAATTACGAAAATTGTCAATTTGATATCAAAAATATTTGTCTTTATATATTAATTTATAGCAATTAACTCATTGTTCTAGATTTGCGGAAGCAAATGACAAGGCTGAAGAATTTTATGGATTCAAACCTGGAGAAGGTAAAATATTTATTATTATTCATTTTATTCGCTTTTAGCTAATAAACTTTGTTATATATTACTTTTAGTCGGTTTAATAAGCTAATCCTTGTTTTGAAACTATCCTATAAATGCCTTACAATTAGATATACATTTCTCTATTTTTAATGTAAATAAATGGGACTTGTGGCAATTTATCATGCACATTACCTTTTTTCTATTTGAATTTCAGCTGTAATGCTTTGTTTTAATATTGATTTATACAAGCAAAGTGAAATATCTTCTTATATGTCATTAACAATTTGGTATAAAATTGTCAAAACACATTTTTTCCTTTTGAAATTATATATACTTTAAGTAATTTAACTGGATCGTTTTATACTTCCTATCTGATGGTGCAAGCACAATCGTATAGTTATTTAGTGGAACAGAAATCTTCTGTAATAGATTTACTATGGTACAAATAAGACTTTGTGACTACAGTCTTATTCATATAAAATGTTGTTGTTACGAAGCTTTTTTTTTTTTTTTTTTTTTTTATGAAATTAATGGTCAAATTATCGGAATTTTTTTATTATATGTTTTATGTATTTGATGTTGACATTAATATAAAATATTTTGTGCCTTATTCTTCAACTTGAAATTATTTCTTACTCAAGAAACTCTCAATCGCTCTGTCTCTTAAATATTATTCGTGTGGTATTAGTGAATATTAGCCCTTTGTTATTTTGTTGCAAATGAATGTATTAACAAGTGATTTCTGCAGGTGAAGAATGATCTTGGACTTCCTACTGTAAGATTGGAATCATTTGAAAAGTTAGGCTTCACTTTTAGACTTACTTTAAAGGTAAAGTAATATGTGAATACTATATTATCAGTACATTTAAAAAGGTCTTTTCCCTGCTTGTATTGGTGTTCTTTTTCTTCAGTAACTAATATTTCTTTTATTTTCTTGTAGGAAGAATGCCATTTAAGAAATAAGAAAGGTTATATCACAATTGATACACGATCATCTGGAGTACGATTTCAAAGTCCCGATCTTAGATCATATAATGAGCAATACAATTGTTTAAAAGCAGATTATGAAGAAATACAGAAAAAAATAGTGTATCAAATAGTTGAGGTTACAGGTATTTTTATTTGTTATATGTCAAATCTATTCTTTTACTTTATTTTTTTAAAAAAAATTATCAAGCATATGTTAAATAAATTTTTAAATGTTAGATATTTTCCCCCAAAATTTCAGTAAAGGAATTTTTTATATTGTTTCTAGACAATATTGTTTTCAGATAGTTTTTTTTTTAAATGTAGAATGCTTGATATAATAGAAAAACTTCTATATAGAAAACTATATAGAACTATAATAGAAAATGCATTGTAGGTATATTTCATTCCAATCAACTGGTTATGGTTTGACTTATCAAGGGCATCTCTAATACACTCATGTATTTTCACATACTAGTAGATATAAATAATTCCAATTGAATCATAATTTTTAACTAGATGTATTTTTACAATCTCTGAATTCAAGTTAAGATTCTTTCGTTTAATTATTATTTTAATCCTATATGTTTATTTAATTTCTATATTCATTTAAGTAATATGTTTTTGCTATTTCAGCCTCATATATCCAACCATTAAAACAACTTGGTGCTACGATTGCATGGCTTGATGCAGCTCTATCTCTAGCCCGTACTGCCACCAAAGCTACTAAAACATATGTACGTCCTAAACTCAAAGAAAAGGGTATGTATATTTTATTTAATTAATATTTTTAATTAGTTATCTTGAGGTGTTAGCTCAATCATTAGAAAAGAATTAAAAAATCAACTAATGCATCTTTCGGTATGTTAAAAATATGCTTTTCTTTATCACCATTTCCTAATTTATATATTTTGTGTAATGGTTTACATGTTTAGGATAGGTTCTTTGGACTAGCGATATCGTATGTCAGTCTGCAACTGCGGGAAATGGATAAGTTCTGTGATCTAATGTTAACCACACTATAATTATTTTTGTAACTTGTAGAGCCTTTGAATTTTACCAATGTTATGATTATATCTAATGTGTTGCCTCTTTGACGAAAGCTCATATGAAAAGATTCAGTTAACTCTTATAAAAACTAAACCTAGAAAAATGTAGTTTTCAGTAGTTTCCTAGAAAAATGTAGTGTATATGAAATGGAATAAACATGATATTTTCTCTAAAAAGGTGCATGAGAAAGTTCACTACTAACTTTTAAAACAACTGTATTATTAATTCAAATATTTTGTTGTATTGAAGACAAACAAGGTTCATATATATTGGATATTCATTCTAATCACATCCCAATTATATTTTCTAAACCGTTAGAAAGAGGGCATAGACGTCTAATAGAGAAAAATATCTCAAAATGAAGTAAAACAATTATGTATTATGTACCTTACATCAATAAAATATTTTTGAGATACTAAAATTTTTAATTTAAAAAAATTCACCGTTTTTACTAAAACTGATCGAATTGTGAAAATTAACTTAACTGAACTTAATTCATTTTATTGTAATACTAGCCGCCTTTGGCGACCAGCCGTTTCGCCAATCTTAATGTTCGTTAAAATTTTAATAATTAAATATTTTATGCAATTCCTACTTTAATAGTTTCTTTATCAAAATGTTTTAAAACTTCAAATTTTGATTGTCATATATTTCATTCATAATATTATAAAGGCCTTCAATCATAACGTAATATGTATCTCTCTAATTTTCTGTTAGCAGCCGTAGAATTTATGCTTTAAATTAAAGTGGAAAGAATTAATCTTCAATTAATATAATAATATTTTTTACTGAAACAAAGCATTTTTTTTATAATCTGATTGCTGAAAATAGAGTCACTCAGCGTTTAAACTTTATGGGCACTAAAGAATATCTTTTTTAATTTATGTAATATCTCAAGAATTTGTCAACAAAATTTTCTTAGATTCATTATGAGCAGATCGATTAATTAACAATGTTTAATTTTAAATGCATCAAACACTAAGAAAATAAAACGAATCGTTTAAAATAAACGGTTGAAAACAGGTTTTAAAAAAACTACTTAAAAAACGATGTACTTAAAACTATAAGCATATACAAAAAATATATAACTAGCATAAATACATTTTAATTACAAAAGCATACAACGAACCTAAAAATAATTTAAATCCAGTCCGCATCCGTTGATAATAATTGTCAACACAATGCGGAATTCAGAACACAATGCGCATGCGTGAATTTTCAACGCCAGTTACGTAACGCAAATACGTGATTTTTTTCTTCGCCTGTTGGGGTAACGCTATGCGGATTAGAAATTTTTAATTTCCTTTATTCTGTTTTATTTTAATTCAAAAGTACTTCAGAATGAATCTGAAAGATCGATTAATTAACAATATTTAATTTTAAATGCATCAAACATTAAGAAAATAAACAGAATCGGTTGAAATAATCCGCCGAGAAATCTTAACCCTAGCCTCATTACTGTTGGGAGGAAAAAAAAAACTGAAGCCTTACTCATTTGGCGGTGGGGAAAATGGAAGATTTTTTTGGCGGGAAAGTTAGTTTTTAATTAATAATTAAAAGTCTAATTAAAAATTCGAAAAAAGGAACCCCAGGTGCATATTCCCAACCTCCAAGGTATACATGTACCAAATTTGGTAGCTGTAGGTAAAACGGTCTGGCCTGTAGAGCGCCAACACACACACACACACACACACACACATTGAGCTTTATTATAAGTATATAGAAGTTCTATAATCGTTCAATTTCATATTCAAAAATACTATGTTAATATTGGTGCCTATTTTTCTCTAAAGTTGTTTAAAAAGTCGATAAAATTTGACCATGCACCTTCTTAATGAATATGGTCGCAGAAAAAAAAATCTTATTTTCATTAGCATTATTTTGTTTATGTTGAATTCATATTTGTCTACAACGAAGCAACTTTTCTTGATATGCTTGAATTGCAAAAGAGCGACAATAGCAGCTGCTTGTATTTTTATAACCCTTAACTGGGGAGGTGCGGTCTACGAGACCGCATTTCATTTAGACTCGAATAAAATTTTCTAATGAATGCATTAGTATGAAAAACTGCCAATATATTTTGCAGATATTTTTCTTGATATATAGATATGTTTTAGAAATTTTTCAAAATAAATTGTCATTGAAAAAAGTAAAATGTGTTGGAACATATATTTTCTTCTCAAATTACATGTTACAATAAATAATATTCTTGAAAAAGCATATTACTTTTTACTTTTTAAATCATAATTATTTCTACATTATTTGAAGGTATATAGAAGTCAATATAATGTAAAATACAACAATTATATGAAAAATTAAAAAAATGGCAATGGTAAATCTGACCCTTTTTTTATCGGCTTGTGTGACTATCATAGCACGGTTTTCTATGGCATTTTAAACAAACAGGTTAAGAACTAGTATAAAAATCGACCTATAAATTATGTATATATATATATCTTGGTATATTAATGTATTTTATAAATTTTTCAAAATACATTATCACTAGAAAAACTGATTATGTTTGAACATACATATCAAAATCAGTTCAATGCGAAGTTTCATCGAAAAACTCTTCTGTACAATTATCCTTATCACTAAAATCACTTTCTGCTTCATTTAAAAGTGTCTGGAGCACTGCTTCATAATAGGATCAGTAAACTGGATGATATTTCGGGCCCCAAGTTTTAGCGCCATCTTCTAAGCCTTGTTTATCACTGGGACACTAACAGGGAGATGCAGTCTTAGAGACCGCGCTCGAAAAAATAACTGAATTATTTTAAAAAAACATCTGCTGAAATCGGTTGAAAAAGTGCATGTGTATTGAAGGTCACAAAACAGGAAGCTACAGGGTCAATCCATTCAATTGAGCTAAAAATAGAATAGGGGGGATAGAAAATTCATCGCTAGCGGTCTTACAGACCGCACATCCCCAGTTAAGGGTTAAATTGACCATTAAGCAGATTCTAGTCAAAGAATTATTATAATGTAATAAAAATTGAAGATCTTGCCGATTTATCGTTTAAGACAGAAACAACTGGATGGATGTTTCTTTTTTTTTTAAGTTTAAAAAATTAAAATCGTCATTAAAATTTAAAACAATTCAAAAGATGCCTATATATTCACTATAACATATTGCCCGATTCTTATATAATACTGATACTCTTTCCTTTTTAATATCTGTGACAATTGATTAAAATAGTCGACGAAAGTTCCAAATCAGGAAAATTTTCATTATGTGGTCATTTTTTGATAGTTCTGACCAAAAGCAATTAGCAAATTGCAACATCTGATCCATGTTGGTTTTTCTATCTACTGTAGTGCAGCCTCCAGTTCTAATAGACGAAAGTTGAATCAGATGGCTTATTCTATCAACTTTACTGTTTGCTCATCCAATTCAGAAAAAAATTCGTTATTTTCGATAGTTTATAATAAATTTTATTTAATTATGCCCTTAAGCTCTTTTAACCTGCCTTCAGAAATGGTCAAGACCGTTTTTTACCAGCAAAACTCTTAATTTCTCGCCGACGGGGGTGGGGGAGGGCAGAAATATGATTATTCCGCCCAACAGAGAGGAGATTGATAACTAAGATCCTCGCGAAATTTCGACAGATCTTCATTTTGAATGCTTTGTATGAACAGGGTATAGAAATATTGTCAAAATTCTTAGAGGATTTTTTTCTTTCTATATACAGGGGTGTTTGTGCTCCGGGGAAACCCCGGAATTCCGGGGATTTTGAACTTCGATACCCGGAAATTTCGGGGATCGTCGTTCAAAAGGAAGTAGGAATAATAATGAATTATTTATTTTGATCAGGGTAATTTTGTTTGCTTTGAAAGCAGAAAACGCAAGGTCAGTGTGTGTGGTGAAAACTTTTCCTTTCTTTCTCCAAAGGCAGTGATAATGCGTGAAAAGGGGGAAAAAACTTCTTTTTTGTTCTTTCCTTATTGCGAGTTATGACTCATTCCCCCGGTTCTCGGACATTCTCTTCTGGATTCTTTTCGGCAAGTAGGCGCGGCAGAAAAAAAAGGGAGAGACTTCGTTCGACCAGATGTGCGATCACGTGACCTGGGTTCAAAGGTCTTAATTTTGCAAAATTAATGGTTATTAATTTTGCAAAAAAAGTAATTCATTGAACTTTTATAATTAGGTCATTCAATACTTCATAATCGTAATTTTTCATTTCTCCCCCCCCCCCCTTCTCGAAACTCCAAAATGTCGGTAGTAAGTCCGTAAAAGTTTCCGGGGATTTTTTGGGGTCCCACAAACACCCCTGTATATAGCTTATCATTCTAATTATACACATTTGGAAAGAAATAATATAACATTGAAGAAGTTAGCTTCGAATCATGGCACTCTGTTCCCATAATTAGAGCTATTTTTAATTGACTAAATGTGACTAAAGTATTTTATTTAAATAGTTACAAATAAAGTGCAGTTTTGCATCCATTCCCAGATATCCAGTGATGCATTTTGCATTATGAAAAACTTAAATTATAATAAATAATTGTGATATTTCGAAACACTACCACAAATGGATAAAATTGTTATAATTTATTGTAAAATGTGATACACCTGCTTATAGTGATAATTATGGTATTAGTGTTGCTGAAATTGAGCTTTTGAAATATCGAGCAACTGTATGATGCAAATCTAATTTTCTTGCTGTTTCACTATCCACTTCAAAGATCCTGGGGCTTTGACGCATATTTTGAATCTCTGTAGTGCGCATATAATTTTTTAAAAAAAATCGATATATACCGAAACTTTTTTGTATTGAAATGTTGACACTGGTAAAGTGCATGATTTTTTTATTTTTTCATTTTATTCATTTTGTAAAATGCCTGCAACTGCAGAAATGCACTGTTACAATTGTAATAATATTTTTTGTTTAGAAGCATTTGGCTTCTTTTTAAAAAGGCAGTACATATTCTGCAGACCTATTTTTAAATTTTGAGATTTGTTGGATTATGTTGATCTAGAGGAACAGCATCTTCTATCCTCAGAAATGTTGGTGACTGTGATATAAAGGCATTTATGTTTAACAGCATTCCATGGGTGCACAATAATCTCATAATGTTTTTGTGAAATTAAAAAAAAAAAAGTTCTATCTGATGCCTGTGTGGTTTTCCAATATTAAATAAAATTTGGTTAGAAAAAAATTTTAATGTAATTTCTGTGCATAAGATTGTGAATCGATTGAAATGACTATTTTTAGTGCCCCATGTTATTAATTGTTTATTGTAAACTTTCCCTACCAGCATGAGGATGGAATCTAATTTCAAATTTTATTTTCTGAGTGACTGATTGCACTGAATATCCATGGTCTGGTTGAGGAGGAATAAATGTGTGATTAATTTTACAAGAATCTATTCATCAGCAGAATGGATTAAATTTTGTTAGATTTCACATTCTATTTACCACTTGCTTATATGTCCATGTTACATTTTGCTGTAATATGTGCACTAGATGATAGATTTGTTATGATAGTTTTCATGTTTAAGTATCTTTATTCATTTAGTTAAATTTTATCAATATCCTCAATGTGAGATTACACTGTGGAAATTCTATATCTTATGTATAATTTATGTGTTGCTGCATTTCATTGCTGACCATTAATGTTTGCAAGAAACTTTCTCTTTTTCCCTCTTGCTGATAACGCGAGACTTTTGGTATTTTTGTTTAAAATTGTTAGCTGATTTTTAAAATATATGCATTTCATTTGTTAAATAATATTCTGTACAAATAAAAAAAATTATTTGCAGAATCTGTAAACCTGTACTTTTGTAATCTGTTAAAAATTTGTTTTATTTCAGGAGAATGCCATATTGTTTTAAAGCAATGTCGCCATCCTTATTTAGAAGATACTCTGCGTAATTACATTCCCAACGATGTAGACATTACAAAAGGTCTGATTTTATAATTATGTGAAAGTGCTTTTCTAATGACTGTATATTTTTTTAAACCGGATTTTGTATTATGAAGTAAAGTCGAAAAATAAGTTTACCCTCATTTCATTTTCCCAAGAAATGTTAATGCAATCAAACCAATAGGTGGTTAATTTTATGCTCTGTAATTTGATAATGAATAACCTTTATTGTGCTGATAGATAAGCAGCAGAAATATCGAATGAGCTGTCATTCTGTGCCTTTCAGGTTTGAAAAGGAAACAGCTTTACAACTGCGGTCATTGTCTGATGGTGAGTGAGTCTATGATGAGGTGCTGATATCCATAACTGACTTGTTATATTGTATGGTCTAAGTTTCATGCCATAAAGAATTATTTTAGCAGTTCAATGAAGGGTGTGATTATGCTTTGGAGGCAGCAAGACCTAGACCCACGGTCAACATACACAAAAAAGGAAAACATCATATTTGTGGGGGAAAGCATTTTAGCACCAGTGAAAAACTGAAGACAGCTGTGAAACAATTCTTCCGTATATATAAAACACTTTTTCTTTCAACTGGTTTTAACCTTAGAAAGCAGTATGACATTGGTAATTATGTAGAGAAGCAAAATAAATGCTTCTTAATGCTCAATCTGGTAACTTTATTAAGAAAATATTTCCCTAACAATCCAAGTAAGCTTATTTTTCGACTGCTTCTCATAATAAAATGTTTTGTTTTAATGAGCTACTGCATTTACTTTTTCTCTTTAGATAATTTGAAGATTGTAATAAACTCGTGTATGCTTTTTTCTTTCTTTTTTTACGGTATAGAAAAACATCGATTCTACTTTGTTACTGGACCAAATATGGGTGGTAAATCAACTTTTATACGATCAGTAAGTTTCGAATTATTTTCATATTTCCATTTAATAAACTAGTTAATAAATAACTAACATTTTCAGTATTTCTCTTTTAACAAATCCTACTTGGAATGCTATTGCAGAATATTTAAATTACCTGCTTGTTCATATAATTTCGAATCTGATCGAATGTGTCAAATGCCAAAGTTTCAGTTATTTTCATAGGAACAACAAAATTGCCACCAATATGTTACTCTGGGCCATTCTTCCTCAGATTGTATATAGGAATCAAAATCGGATAATTATCAATCATAGCTTTATTCATCCTTCTACATTCTGCTTTATGTTATTACTGTGGCAAAAGGAATTTATTGAGAGTTAGGCAAAGCCCGTCTTAGTCTAAATCCTGAAAGCTAGTTATGTAGAAAATATAATCTTATGCTGAAGTAATTTAATACCGCTTTTTATTCTATTAAAACAAATGTGCCTAGCACACAAAGCAAATACTTCTTTCACAACCGTCATGGAATCTAGTTCCTACCATTCGATTTTTGATTTATCGGGAAAAAATCGATATGACAATGGGTCGTATTTCAGTGAACCGATACACCCAATTAATTTTTGTTTTTGGTGCTTAATAGTTATTAACTCGGAACTTTTGCTATGGTGCATTTGAGTTAATCTCACTTTTTAAAAACGAAAATAGGTTGGATTTTTGAAAAGTTGAATGTTTATTGTTGTTGTCTTCCATTTTTGTGAAATTACCACTTGACGGCTTGGGAAAGCTGGAAGAACAATTATATGAGGGGAAATTGAATATTTACATGAGGAGAATTTCATTGTTGTTTAGAGCGTACTTGTTTTTTGTTTTTTACACAATATGGTAAGCTCTATGAAGACATTGCCGTATTTCAAAGTATTAAAATGATTGCATATCATTTTGGAATATATTGTTGGTGTTTTTTATCTCTAAACTGAAAGATTACAGCCATTGATTGTTGCTTAAATATAGCAAAATAATTATGTGTCTTTTATTTTCAGACATAGTTACAATTCAAGGAAGTTTTTGTCGTTCTGTTATTTTTAATATATTTATAAATTAAACTTAAGTCATGCAAATAAATTCCAATGTATCTCTTCGGCAATAGATGCTAAACAGTATTTAATTTTAGACAACTGTTATTGCTTTTATTTAATTAATGAAAGATGTTAGTCTCATTAAAAAATTCACTTATTTAAAGTTGGTTCCCTATCAAAATTGAATTATAGCAATATAGATATTTCCGGCACCCATTATCTTAAGGCAACCAATATTTTCAACCCTAGTCTTCCACAGATGAAGTTGTAAATCATATGTAGTTATTCTTGTTTCTGCATATAAAATTATGAATGATTGTTGAAAAATCTTATTTTTAAATGTGTACTGTTGTAATGAATTATAAAAAGTGAGTGTTGATATTTACTGAATTATTCTCACATGCACCCATTCAGCTCTTTGATTTAATATTAACTTCATTTTCTCCCTTATATTAAAATTAAATATGCAGTAAAGCAGTCAGAAATTGATATTGGATTTTAAATTTCGTATGACTATTTTTTAAAAAAATTAACTGATCTATTTCTGCTTTTAGGTCGCTCTAAATGTTCTTTTAGCTCAAATTGGGTCATTTGTTCCTTGTGATGAAGCTGATATTTCAGTTGTTGATGGATTTTTTACTCGAATCGGTGCCTGTGATAACCCTTCAAAAGCTATGTCAACTTTTATGTATGAAATGTTAGAAGTAAAAAATATGCTTAGGGTAAGTGGAAATACAACTGTAAAAATAATATTAATTTTCAAAAACATCATAACATGTTTTACATTAATTATTATATTTTGTTTGTAAATTTTTTGCTTTTTTTTAAGTGTCATAATATATTAGTTTCTTGAATTCAATGATAGATATTAATTCACCACAATCCATTCGCCAGCATAATTATGATAGTAATTTTACTTAAATACTGTTGAGTTATATTTGCGTATTTGGAAAATTATTGTTAATGTGTGATTTATAATAATCGATTTATATCAATATTTGAAATCTGAATAAATAATATACTAAATCTTCAGCATTATTATGATTACTGAAGAAGCGTAAATTTTGAAGATTAATGATTACAGGGTGGCCAGTCAACCAGGAATGGTCAGAGAATTCAAAGAGATTGGGAAAAATCAGAGAAATTTATTCTAAAACTGGATTTTTTTTTAATCTATTATTATTGTAACACAATTAGCTTATCTTGTTTTCGTAAGTAGAATGGAACATCTTTGGCACCTTATGACAATCAGTCATTTACTGAAGTCTGAAACGGAGGCCAACGGCTTTTTTCCTCACGTGTCTGGCGGCGGAATATGTACTTTTAAATTTTCGAGAGACCGGAATTTTCTTTTGTGTAGACGATCGCTAGCGCCATAAGTGCCATCAATTCTGAAATGCACGCATCTAGTTTATGATAGAAAGTGCTTCTGCTAACTGATTTTGAAACCACTTTGTTCATTACTTGTCTTATATTCTATATCTCACACTTTCCTTCTTTTTAAAAAATTAACTTTTTCACCGCGATTTCTCACATAATCTATAATATTATAATCCCATAATATTATGATTTGTTCATTGTTTTTAGATCGAATTGCGATTGAGGGTTGGATTAGCATTTTGGCCTTAATCAAAATAATTTAGAAACAATAAAGTTTATATTAACATTCGAATTTGAAGTGGATAAGAAAAAAAAAAATTGTCATAATTTATTGCTTCGATAATAATTTCCTCGAAACATTTTTTTTTTTTTTTTCAGAATGTCAAGTTGCGAAACATAAAATAATGACATAATTAATGAATATAATTTTGCTTATGCGTTCTGTGGAAAATGCAGAAAAACTAAAATCCAACTGGCAACAATGCTATGATTTTCAGCTTTAACGAGCCTATTGTAGTTTTTAATTTTATTTCGAAATTTTGACAAATCTTCATTCCTGAATCTGAGCAACACTTTCATGACATCTCCGGGTCTAAAAAACATATTTTTGGAACTATGTCGGTCTGCCTGTGAACATGTTACCTCAAACATGCCTTAAGGTCAATTAATGAAATTTTGCTCGTGATTTTTCCATGAAATTTGTAGATTTCTATCAAATTTGGCCTATGCGAGGAAGTTTTGGGAGCTAGTTACTTCTAGTTACTAGTTACTTCTTCCGATCCAGCTAGTTACTTCATACGCCAAGCTGATTGTACTTCGAGTTGCAAAAGTATTAATTTCTTGTTGGTAATATCCAAAGTTATTTTAAACTATATGAAAAATATTGCCCAGCATTATAATCGACAACTAATTTATTATAAATAAATGTTAGATATTAAAATTAGTTTTTCCCTTTCTCAGCGAACTTTTTATTGATTTAGGAAGTATTGTGTGTATTGTTTATATTTTCTTTTAGCATTTTTTTTCATTGCGTATGGTTTGTTTTTCTGAGTATTGGAGAAATAATGCAAATAATTCATTAAATTATGGGATCTTCAAAGTATCGTACGAATGCTATTGTTAATGTTTTCTGATCTTTTTTTATTCTGCATATTTTTAAAAAGCTTCCTTCATTAAGTAAAACTCTTCTGAATAAAATAATATTAAACATTTAAATTAAAATTTGTTATTTGATATATTGTACTAATATATATATTGTGAATATTTTTCATTTTCTCAAAATAATATTTAAAAAAATAACATTTTTCTTATACTATTTGATATATTGGTCGTTTCGGAAACCCTAGATTCTTACTGTTTGATGAAGGAATAATATTGACGTGTTTTCATATTTCTTTGTTAGGCCTTTCTTTTATTCCATTAGATGCGTTTTCTGCATTTTTTTCCTCCTCTTTTCATTTTGATCCGCTCTATTTTAGTTCGAGATGTATATTTATTCGTAGTTAACTACTTCATTTTCGTGATATATTCGTGATTGCTATTCTTTCTAATTTTATTGATTATCAAAATTTACTGTACTGTACCTGTACCCTGTATCGGTAAAACAGTCTTCTGGCCCATGGTCGTTAGTGCGAAAGTTTTTCGTATCTGAAATAGAGAATATGTGAAATTGATAAATAGCTGCAGAATTAATTCATTTAATCTTTTTTAACGTTTTAATAGGAATAATTAATTCTTTTATACAATAAAGAAAAATTTAGTGATCTTTACTAAATTTCCCCTGTAATTGCAGGTTGTATAATATAAATTAATCATTCTGCCCATGTGTAGATGATTTTTTTTTTTTTTTTTTTTTTTTTGTTACTATGTTTGGCGATGTAGTTTGGCTAAAAGTTAATGCATTTTTGCTGTTACTGAATAATTCCAGTTATTTTGATGCAGTACCACCTCTTAGTTTAAAAGCACATACTATTGTTGCAAATATTTTCTTATAGTTGTTTTTTATTTTGTGTTATTAAACTTTTCTTTTACCATTATATAGTATTATAATTCAGTCTTGATTTGGGTGTTTGTAAACAGTATAAATAGAGAAGATTGCATTAAAAGGAAATAATTATTTCATTCTTATGAATTCATCCAATATGCGCGTGATTTTGTATTTCATCTTTCATGGATAATTTGGATAATCGGCTCTAAGAAAAGCCTCTCTGGACAAGCACACATCTTCTAGTATATTATATTTGTTGATTAGTATGTTTTCAAGTAGTGGGTAAATGTTTACAAAAATTATGCTTATCTGAAATCTAATTAGTAAAAATGTTAATTTGTTTTGTTTTCTAAACATTAAAATTTTATTCTTTATTGATTTTCATAAGAAATAATAGAACGCTATTTTTTACATACTATTAAAAATGTACTGTACAATACATAAGAGAAAAAAATGAAACAAAATCATTCTGAAGGTTTTAGATATTTCCGAAAAAATTAAGTGACAGGGAAAATCAAACAGCAGAAATGCTGGTTACCCTGAATTATTTCACTACTTTCCAAATCTTCAATTAGATTAACTGGATTATTTGTTCTGAAATGCAATTACAATGAAAAAGTTAACCGTTTTAGTGCCGAACGACGATATATCGTTGTTTCACAAGAAAAATGCCGATGAAAATATATCGTTACGTAAGTGAGGGCATTTTACTTTTTAAGAAGCATTGAAATACAATCGGCATTCATTTATTTTCCCATTATTTAGTAATATATTTCTTTTTTAATATTGCAAACATTTTGATTTTTATGACCTCCTTCCCAAATCCTAGCCAATTTGTCAAATTGGTCGGGCTTTAAAATGGTTACACCAGTTTTAAGAACTGGATCTTAATCTGGATTAATCTTAGTATTTTATGCTTTTAGAAATTTAATGCATAAAACTTTTGAAAAATTTGGTTGAAAACAAATGCATATTTATTATATTATTTTTGTTTTGACTTTTTTTAAGGGTGCAACATCTGCTTCATTGCTGATTATCGATGAAATGGGCCGTGGCACTTCCACATTTGATGGGTTTGGTCTTTCATGGGCAATTTCGAAGTTAGTTTTTATAAAATTTCTATATTATTTTTTTTATGTAACTGTCATGTATTTATTATATAATTTCTTAAATTTCCAAATTCTCTTTTTTTTTTTTTTTTAAAGACAAATCGCACTTGGAATTAAAGCACCATGTTTGTTTGCAACCCATTTTCACGATTTAACATCTTTGAGTGAAGCCATACCGAGTGTTGGAAATCTTCATGTTGATGCATTATGTTCATCAGGCAATGTTACGTTTTTATACCGTGTGAAACCCGGTAGGTATTATTGGTTATTTTACGTCAGAAAGTAGTTTTATTACAAGCTTACAAATAAAAATTGGAATGTATTCATATATATGATAGAGAAGGTACTTGAGGGAAAATATGGCTATTCTTTTTTCAAACTAAACTTATGAAGCTATAGTATTGCTGAAAAAATGAAAAGATCTTTTTTATTAGTACTATTGTCCTGAGTTATTGTAAGCTTTGAAGAAGTTTCTTTTCTACTTACAATTTTAAAACTTCTCAGAACATCTCTGTAAATATGCAGTAAGTTATTCGGCCACTTTCCTATTTTTCTCAATAAATATATCATTACTAAGTTTTATTTCAACACAGCGTGAAAGGCACTGACAAAAAAAGGCACAAGTTCCAGTATTTTTAAGAAGAAAATTTATTTTAATTCTAAATTATACACAGGGAAAGGAAAAAATAGAATCCCAAAATGCAAAATACGATTCAAATCATCAAAAACTTTCACCAAAACACAGAAGGAAATACGATAGAATAAGGATTTAAATAAAATAAAAAAATTCTTTGATTTTATAAAATAACTACATGGAGATACTACTGCGACTGTAGCATTATTTCTTTACAGCTATATTTATGAAATCTCTTGTTATCTGTGCAAGAAATATGAATATTTGAAAATATTAATTACAAATTGCTGAGAATCCTTAAAAATCCTACAAGATTTAATATGTTATATTCCTTCATTTCAGTAAATATGCAGCAAAAGGTAAAACATGATCGAAATAAGGACAGTTGCTCTTGCAGGTGTACAAATACATGTATTCATCCATGAGAAGGGTTATTAGATTAATTTAACTTGTTGTGCTGCTGTACTATCTTTTTAGCTTATTATTATTTTTGTTATCATTTATGCTGAAACTACCAAGTAGCTATATTAACAGAATTGCCATGTTATCCTCGGATATCTTATCAATAATTAACTAAATATCAATTTAAAAATAATAAATTTTATACAGTGAAATAATATTCATACAGTTTCTTCAAGGGAACCTGCGAAAAGAATATAGTATTGGGAAACTCATAAATTTCAGCATATCCAAAATACAGGAAAACTACAAATCTTAATGAATTTATCTTGCCAAAAATTATGAACTTGGATATTAAGTAATTAGAAAGTATGATTCTTCTCACAAATAATAATAGCATTCTATGTGAATTGTGAAATGATAGTTGTAATTGTGCAAAGGAAAGTGTATGTAAAGCTTTAAATTTCTCTTTTGTTATTATTCTTTTATTTTGAATTAGCCTCCTTTGATGAATACCCTGCTCATCGTTTCAGTTTGCTGTTTTTCATTGTGTTCGATCATCCTAGACTTAGCCATTCCTTTACTTTCTTGCCTTAACAGTTTCTTTCTAGGAGTCATCTAAGCTTATTTTTGAAGCTGTCCCAGATCCGTTTCTTTTTATTTATTCTCAGTCTAAGTAAGAATTCCTTCGTTTTTGGTATTGATATGTTTTGTGAAAAAACTAAATTTATCAAAATGATAGCAAATGCAAGGCAGAAATTGATATAATCTTTGGTTCAAATTATAATTGTGTTTTTTTTTTAATTTTTAATTTTAAGACTTTTCTTATAATATATAAAATTAATTTTATTATATTGTATAAGATATATTTTCAACAGATATGTATTCGTTGCTCCTTGCTAGGTACAAAGCATTAATTCTAACCGTAACTAAATTCATAACAAAGGGGTTGAAAAATATTTGAAAATTCTTCCCTTGATAAGCAATACTTCCTATCTTTATTTTCAGAATTCCACAGTAGGAGAAAGTAAATTTTTTTCAACGACAATAATTTTTTTTTCCCTTCCATATTGATGTACCTTAGTCCTAAAAAAATCGATTATGAAGTACAAAAAGGAAACTATACCTTATAAATCCTTTGCGGTTAGCAGATTAATAACTATTGGCATCTGCCTGTTGATCCATTAACCATGTCACGTGTCGGATGATCATCACTAAAATCATGCCGCTTCTGTGGCGGCACCAACTTTTACTACAATATGAAAGTGCAGCCAGATTTTTTCTAGATTTTTTTTTCCACTTATTACAATAGCATTTCAAAAGTGTGGCATTATTCGTATATCGACATTGTTATCCTGTAAAGCTATTATAGAATAGAAGTGGTCTGCTTTTAAACTACGATTTAAAATGATACACAAATAAAGGTTTTAAATCTTTTATGTCTTCTGTGAAAATAAAGTGGAATTTAAAAACTGATAAAGCAAAAGAAAAGAGAGAGAGAGAGATCTTTACAAGAACGGAAAGTATTATTACAGTAGTTTTTTTTTTTTTAATTTGATAAAAATTAGCATAATAATCAAACTATTATGAATGGAAAGATAATTTTTTGAATTTTAAGATGACATCAAATTTCTATTTCTGCTTTAACTTCTATGGAAAAAATTGCGAAACGTACGAAATTTTGCTCATTTTTTAATTATTTAAAATTTTGAACGTAAAGGAATTTTCCCAAAGTATTCGGTTATTATTTCATGGTATAATTGTGCGAAATTTGCCAAATCTTTAGTGCTTTGTTTTGTAGAGTCAATAGGCATGCTCATTTTCTTTATATTATTAGGAAAAGTGCCGTTTTTAGTTTTGATTTTTATTTCGTTCTTTTATTTTTCTAGTACAATAGCTATTGTAGGCCGTGGTAACATTTTTACTCTGAACTTATATTTCTGAAGATATATATGTGAATCTATATATGACAGAAGTTTAAAAATTGTCCCAGATAGCCTTATTAGTCTGAATAATCAAAGTTTTGTTCTGTATACTAGAGAAAAGCTCTGATATAAAGCAAATAAGAATTTTTAAAAAAAGCTGAAAATAGGGAAGTATATCAAAGAATAACATTTTTCTTTGTGCCTTTTTAAAATACTCAGCATTTTTAGTGAATAAAATCAAGATTTGGATTAGAAGTTACACTATTAATGATTGGTTTTTAAACATTTTTTGCTTTGGATTAAGTATGATTGAAACTTTCCTCATTTCTATATCATAATTTCTTCAACTGTCTAAATAAGAATCTATTAGAAGAATCCTTAAGCAGTCTTTAAGCTTTGAAGAGATTTATTATGTTCGTTTATTTATTATTGAGCACTTCTTATTCTGTAGTTTCTAATGTTATAACTAAACAGGGTCAGTCTGTTTCTAATATTTTCATTTATCTTGTTATTTCTCCTATGCATAAAATGCATATATTTACAAAGTATTCTCACACTGTTACTCTGACTAATTCTATATTTAAAGCTTTTAATAAATATATTTTGAAAATTACCTTAAACACTTTGCCTTTTACACAAGCAGCTGTCTTTTCGTTACTGTTAATCTGATAAATGTGTGATATAAAGACATTTTAAAGCATTTAATACGTTTATTAATAGGAGTGTGTAATGAAAGCTTTGGAATCCATGTAGCAAAATTAGCTGCATTTCCTGAAAAAGTAATTGAGGCAAGTAATTTTAATCTTTGAATTCTGCTTTTGTTTGTTTCTATTGAAATATTGCTAAATATTCATATTTGTTCTTTTAGTATTATTTTCTTAGATTTTAATTGTTTTAGAAATTCAGTCTATTATTGTCATTGTTCTTCACCTATTTATTATGATACCTGTGCATTTAATTTTAATTATTTCTCATCAAGAATTATCCAATACTTTATTTTATAGTGTTCTGAAAAGAAACTTAAAGAATTAGAAGAATTTGATATATCACTTGAAGAGGTTTCTAAGGCATTCTCACATGTTGATCATGGACAGGTAAATATACGTCTTCCGTTTTTTCATATTTTGTTACTTCTCTTTCAAATCACTGGCGATTATTTAACTTGATTAATTTCAATTTTGCAAAAATGGGCCTTAATGATCGATCTTACCATTTTCTTATTTGCTATAGTTCTGAAATTTTGTTTAGTTGTATATTCTTGATGACCAAGCAATATTTTTATAATTTAACTATCAGTTGAGTATTTTTAGTTAGTTTAATTATGAGAAATGCCGTCTCATAATGAATTTGAGAGTGACTGATTAGAATATTCCTTATTATTTTTAATAAATTTTGGAGTATATTAACGACAACGATGTAGGGATTCATAAAAATAAAGATTTTAAAGTATGCTTTTATATGTGTACCAAATTGTAATAAGTAATTTTTTAAAATCAAAAATCCAGCTGTCAGAGCAAATAGCAATACGGCAGTTTTGATTTTTTTTTAATTATCTATTTTAGTTTGCTAATAAATGCATGTGTGTCTGTTTTTTTAACTTTATATATAAGGTGAGTATACAATGACTGTCCTTCTTTGGAGATATATGCACCTAAAAGAAATAAAAATTGAACCGGATTTTAGGTATAAAATTTGGGAGAAAAGGAATGTATAAATGCAATTTCTTGTACATAAGGAAGATCCACAAATTAAAAATACAGCGTCAGTACCTTCAATCAATTAATTAAAGCATCAGTCACTTTCAGTGTTATGAGGTAGTATTGGGATATTCCATATTGGTATTACTGGATTAAATTGTCCAATAGGACTGCTTTCTTAGTCCATTTAGTACCAGTTTTTGTTACAAAGTGCTTGTTGTTCTTGAAGTATATCAAAGTGGAATCCACAATATCATAGAAATGAATGAGGAGGATGACTTGTTAATGGTCAGTAACTTTAATACTTTACTGCTACTAAGAAATCTCGTTCTAATAAAAGAACATTTATTTATATTATACACACTAATAAGCTGGTTTCGAAAACCATTCAACAATACATTTAAGTAACCATACTTATATAGTATACATCCATAAAGAAGTAGTTTCAGTCTTATAATGAACAAGCAAGTCAACATAGTTGTTAGTGATAAGCCACTATAATATTCTCTTTCTTATGAGATCAGTTGAACTTGATCAGAAAAACAGTTTTACCTAGAATACACACACACACACACACCTAGAATTTTCCAGCCCATCATAAGATCAGAAACTGAATTGCACTTGGCAAGGGACAGCTTAAAAGTAGGTTTCAGTCTGTCAGTGCTCACAGTCTATTGGCCATAGTATAGATTTGATTTAAGTTGAACAAGCTACCATCCCTGCCGTTTGAAGGGTTTCGAGTGGCTACTTCTAGGAATTGGAATCTTATGGGCATAAATTCAGTGCCGTACAAAAGTGGCTAATAGAGTTGGTGACTGCTTTGAAAAGTTTTACTGTATTAAGAGTTGATAAGTGTTGTCATATACTTAATTGCAAAATAGATATCGGAAAAACAGCTGAGACTTGAATGCCCTTCCTTGGCTTAATAGTAAGCAATTAACTAATAAATTTTATATAAAAATATTTAATTGTATGACGTAAAATTTTTCCCTGTGAATTTAAAAGGCTTTTTTCTATAATCTTATTCCAAGTATTATATTGAATTTTCAGTATTTGCAATTTCTGTGTTTTTATACCTGGTAATTTTTAAATTAACCCTTAACAATGATACTTCATTCGAAAAAATAGTACATTATTTACAGAATTAATATTTCATTCTGATAAACTAGATTATTGTAAAGTGCAATCAACTGCTTTGAAAATTTTCATTATTTTGAGAATTGATACTGTAAGAATGATTGTTTTATCGTCCTTTATATGCATCAACATAAAGGGAACATACTAGTCATAAAAATTTAATTTGAATATATCTATAGAGGTTTATTGCTTATTATTTTGTCTTAACAATTTGTTTCAGTCATTTGTGAAAGTCATCAAAGAACTTCTTCCATCATCATTATCATCTGAATTAAGAGAATTGGGAGGCATTTTTGATTCAAAGGAAGAATATATGGATGTTGATGAATCGAATGATAGTTCAAGTATTGATTTATCAATTGAATCTGTCAATTTGTCCTCTTCTTTAGAGACTTCTAAAAAGTTGGTAAAAATATTAGAACAAATGGAAAAGGATATTAACCATAATTAACTTTGTGTTATTTTCATAGATCTTTATAATATTCTTGCTAACTATTTTTGGCCATAAACATTCCCTTTTTGCATTTTGAAGTTCTTTTATTTTTATGTGATTCACGTGTAAATGTCATATATCGCAAATGTAAAAGCTATTTGAACAAAAACTTGTACTTCCAGAAAAGGATTTCTCTCAGGTTTAAAATAAATCAACTTTAATGTGTGTTGCAATTCATTAAGATATGTTTTTTTCCTTTTTTGAATGTTCCATTGAATGTTTAGAATTAATCACATTAATCGAAAAAATTACTATTTATGTTATGTGATTTCCAAAAAAATTGAAGGATATATTGGGAATCAAAATAATTATAATTTTTTTAAAATAAAGATAAAATATCATCATTAAACAACAGTGAAATTTTGTGCAAATATTTTAGAAAATACGGTTTCACAAGGATTTAATGTGAAGCATCGATCTAATTAGCATACGAATCGTAAGATATCAAAATTATAGGGAAAATTTCAGAAAACAGTTATAAGGCGTCACTCCTTACCCTCCCCCTTCCTCTTTTTATTGTAATTTCCATCGGCATGTTCCATTCATACCTATCTGTGACTAAATTGCATTGTTGTTTATAATAGTTTTTTTCAGAATTTTACATTTTTCTTTCTTCAGATTTTTAACTTTCAAAAGAGTTCTTGTAAATTATACAATTTAGTATATTAATATTCACTTTATTTAATTTTTTTCATAAATATCTAATTTAGGACTGTGAATTGTGAAAACTGCATACAAAGTAAACTGCGATTTTTTTTTTTTTTTTTTTTTTATAAAAGGAAGAATTGTTGATCGTTAAAGTTAGGATCTCTGCTGATGGAAACAAATAAAATAAGATGTAGAAACTTTTTTTCCCGATTATATCACATGAGTGGAATTGAGAATATAACTGGTCCATGAACAGACACTTTTATTTATATCTACACATACCGCATAATTTAGTATTTTGCCAATAGGTTAGATTTATAAATCTCGTTTTCGAAGTGTTTTTTGTTAAATCACTTGCAATGTTTCCTCTACTTAGGATTTAAAATATAATTTAATAATAGAAATTACATCTAATATATGAAACCAATACCCGTATGCCAGTTATATATTCAGGTGCCGGCTAGTGGTGTAGTTTTAAATTTAGCAATATCCGATCGATCTGATATGGATTAAATGAAATTTTAAACATGGGATAAGATTCAAAATTGGGATAGAGATGGGCAATTGCCTGCAATCGAGAGAAATTGAGTTTTGTCGGCAAAAATCTTCATCGCTGAAAGGAGGTGTAGAAAGCTGTTGTCCAAAGAATCCGATAATTTAAACTTCATTTTAAAGTGGTTATATTAAAATTCGTAATAAGCAAATTTTGTATTGATTTGACGAACGGATTAATTCAGCAGGATATTTATTAATTAAAAATTATCCACACTAGAGAAGGAACTCAGTATCAGAGTGCATTGTAAAATTACCATTAAACACTCGAAAAAATAAAAGCTATAAATAACAAATAAGAACATATTAAATAATTAATATGCGTGTATAATCAATCTAAAAACATTTTAAGTCACTAGGAACTCTAAACCTTAATAGCATTGAGAAATGTATATAAGATTTTAAAGCTTAGTAGATTTAATCTTAAAATCATTAAAAAACTCTTTAGAAAGTTAAAAATTGAATGAATTAATTTTTTTTAAAAAAATTAAATACTCTTAACTTTGTAAATACAGTGGAACCTTGCTTAACGAACATAATTCATTCCCGAATCTTGCTCGTATTGCGAAACAATTTTTTCCTTAGGAATTCTTGTAAAAAGGAATTCTTGTCTTGCAGGAAAACAAATTTTGCATCATAGGATGGACCTGGTCAACTAAAATTTTTCTATACTTCTCTCCAGTGATCCTTCCTTTCAGAGTTACGATTGCTTCAATAGAAAACCACAACATGGCTACCCATATCATCATAGATCCTCCTCCATTTTTGACATTGGAAGGAGACAATCACGATCATACCTTGTGCATGTGTCCTCCAAACGTGCACTCGCCCTATTGTAGGGAAAAGTGTGAAACACGATTCGTCAGACCATATTTTTTTTCTTCCACTTATCAATCAACCAGGTTTTGCTAGTGTGACACCACTGTAGACGATGTTTACCATTAACATCTGTGACAAGTGACTTGGGAATTGCTGCTCTGCTATAAATGTTTTGTTTATGAAGGTGCCTTCTAACTGTAATTTTTAGAAAATTTTTCTTCTTTTTTCCATTATTAATAATATAATCGTGTTATATAATTTGTAAAACAAAATATTGATTTTCAGTATGATACATTTAAACAGAATAGCTCACTATATTCAAATAGATAAACATTTATAATCATTTTTCCATAAATTTTCCTTTTCCTGCTCTCTCTCAACGAGCTGATTCTTTAAAAAAATATTGCGGATATCGATATGAAATTTTCTCATTATCCTCTCCTATATATAATACGTATTTTATTGGAATTTCAAAAATTCTCTATCATATAAACAATCTAATGATCATATCGTAGATTTCAAACATCTAAATCTCGAAGAATTATTATTATTTTTTTGACAGTTAAAAAATTTTCTTATCGAATACGAGAAAGTATGCGAAAGGAAAGTGATTTTCATTTCAATACATTCAATACAAATACATTTAGACTAAAGTATACCATAAAATATATTGGTATCCTAAATTCAGTCTATTAATTTTCCATAAAAAAGTAAAATATATATTAAGTAGTATTAAAGCGATTCTTTTGAAATGGTAATGAAAGAAATGAAAAAAAAAAGCGAAATTAAATTTTACAAATACAGAAACAGATATTGACAAATACCACAATATATATATATATATATATATATACACAAAAGTATTAGAATCAAGTTAATAGGAAAAACAAAAAATCAAATAAAAATTAAACCAAAAAAAAAAATATAAAAAAAAGAATCCGGCCTAAAGACTTTTTCAAGGGTCACCCTCAGGCATGGATTCAAAGAAAGGGATTTTTTCTGTGAGGAAATACAGACATTGTCTAATAATGATTCCTCGTGACCCGAAAATCCCCTGAAATTATGCTCAAGAGATATACCATTTTAACAGAAAGGAAATATAAAACAACAAATTAGAAGAAATTAACCACAACAAAGTAAAAATACAATAACAAAAATAACAATAAAAACAAAAAATAGCACTAAAATTAAAAATTAAAAACGAAAAGGCCAGTACATACCATCAACAGTCAAGGAAACTATCGATTGTGATTCCCTGTTTTTAAAAAACAAACGGTAAATTATGTAAACAGATGTAGGCTCCCAGCGCCATCTATTGCTGGGCGCCTATGTACTATATCACTGCCAATAAATAAGAGTAACAGTTCATTTAAGTGCGGCTGATTCAAACTATTCCTCTTAATAGTACTTTATGCCTTTCAGAACATAAATTGATCGCTTTCCACTTCTATTACAAATTGTTATGAATTTCCGCTTGTATTAAAGGGCTCTATAAATTTTAAGGGTTTTATAGGAGAAAACGCTGAAAATTCAGATATTTACAATGATTCTAGATTAAATTAATCCGAGTGAATTTGTAACTGGTTTGACGCATGCTTCATCTCCCATTTTTAAAATTTTATTGAGTACTTGGGATGGCAACAAAAAAGTATAAGTAGAGTCTATTAGGAATTTTAACACGTCAACTACTTTCGCTAAAGGGTATTCGTCACTGGAATTTTGATCTAAATCATTTGGAACCGTAGAAAGTTGAGTTATGTACTTCCGGCCTTTTGCCGAGCAATGGGACGGAAGTATGCTGCTGATTTCCAAGGAATAAATCTCTGAAAGGGTTTTAATTCTTTCCCATCGACTGTTCTTATTTTGAAAGTTCTTGAATGCTCATCTGCTAAAGTAAGAACTGCAATTCTGAATTATAGTGGAGGCGTTTTCAATCAGTTTCAAGGAAAACTACATCTTTATCTTTTGGCGATTATTTGTAGTTGTCACCTTAATATTCTACCATTGCGAAATCTCACACTTAAATCCTGCCATATTTTTGCATAAAACATTATCTTTTATTTAGATTCTTACTCTCGATTTTGTTTAATCAGTGACATTACTTGCAAGAAAAAAGCGACAATGGCATTAGACCTTTTCAATAATCTTCAATATATGAGAATACCTGGAATTTATTACATCTTTTGAGTCGCAGATAAGAGTTTCCAGCTCTTCATATTTAACAATCTTTCTGTTCAAAATTTTTCTTAATATTTCTTTTAATATGAGAATCATTCATTTTCTCCTGCCATTCCACAAAAAGGCAATTGGAGGTTTGAAATTCCCTTTAATTTTCTTTATAGTCATAAATGACATGATCTTGTCTTAATTTAACTTTTTCAAACATTACCTCAATCAGCAAAGTTGGTACCATTATCAGTCAATATAGATTATATTTACTAGACCTCTATTCAAAAAAAATCTTCTTAAAGCTATTATTAAAGCTTCTATTGAGAATGGGTCGACAAAATTATGATGGAGAGCCTTTTAAATGGCTCCTGTAAAAAGCACAATCAGTGTCTTTCCCCCAAAACGCAAATGCGAGTCTTCTAAATCAATGCCTTTGGCTTCTAAACCTTCAACAACTTTTATTATAATTTTAGGAAGAGGTGCTAAAGATGCCTCAGTAGGTTTAGCTTTGAATCTCTTAAAAGGAATGCAGTGAAAGCTTACTTGTTTAAGTATTTAATGACCGAAATAATCTAATTGTTTTCTCTCAAATTGGAAAAGAGAGTTCGAAGTTTCATGTTGCATTTCACAAGGTTTGTGTTGTATTTTCAGAAAATGATTTCGTGGCTACCTGGCAACAATATTAGGCACTTTAAATTTTTATCTTCATCTCCTTGTGTAAGCTTAATTCTTACTTGAACAACGTTAGTATCATCTTTCAATATTTGCATATCATACTTTCATCTTGATTCCTGCAAATTTTCAATACTCTCATTTTGATTTCTGCAAATTTTTCCTTCAGAATTTACTTTAACAAATAATTTTCAACTAATTGGACTTCTTTATAGGTTTATTCCATTTCCCTAAATTTTTCCTTTTAGCGATGGCTTTTAAGGAAACTGAGCATGCATTCGTAGAATTTTCATATGTTTTGAGAAATAAAGTATATTGTTTGTAAAATTAACTGATCCATGCTCCACACTATTAATTCTCGGTTTTACCTTCCGATATTCAACTAAATTTTCATCATTAGCTTGTTTTTCATTCAATGACCAAAATTCTCGGGATTTTCATTACCATTCTCGGTCTTCCCACTATCTTCTCTTCAATAAAATCTTTGCATCATAACCTTCTGAAGGAATGCCAGCAGGATTTATTTGACCTGGTATAAAATACTAATTATTAAAGTTCATATGCTTTCAGAATATGTTGGTATCTTTGTTCCTGTCTCCTGTAAATGCTATCTAAGAGCTCTATCCTTTGATCCAGTTAAAATAACAACCGAGTGAGTCCAAAAATATGCTGCATATATTTTTATCTCTAGCTCATCTGCCATTTCGCAGTACAGCCTGGATAATACGAGAGCGTCCAGTAGTTCTAATCGTGGAATTGTGATTAACTTAAATGGTGTCACTATTAATTTACTTCCCGCTAAATACATTTAATTCTTTCCATTACATACAACATATAAGGAAATACATGTTGCTTCAGCGGCATTATTGAAACAGTGAATATTTAAATCAAAAAGATCTATAATGAACTTTCGTAGAAATTTACAATCTTTCAGTAAATTTAGATGTCTGTTCCAGGTTTGAAATTCATTACATATGTCTGGTGGAAGTACATCATCTCAATTAATTTTCCTTTTCCATGTAAAGCGACTCTCTGGATATGCTATGTATTTCTACGCAAATTGCACTGTTAGTTAGATTTTAGATTTTATTTTGTTTGTGACAATAGTCTTTTGCCATATTGTGTACATATATGTGTACACAATATATGAATAAACTGGAGATTATCTTTTCACTTTTCTTGCCTGTAATGTTATGTTTTTGTTTATATAAATGTTCAAGTCTTCTAATGTGTGGTGAATAAGGTATTCAAATTGGGAACTCTTTGTTTTCTCTACGAATGTTTTTTGTACAAGATGGTCTTTGAAATCAAAGCAGTTAGACTCCTAAATCTTATTGGGTCGTATATTTGGTGAACAAAAAAGAAGAAAATTTGTTTAACAATATTATCTGAAATTTCAACAGCATTGTTACTGGAAAACTCATTATTTTCAGTGTTCAAAGAAAGTCCTAGAATTTGGATAATTTTTTTTCATTATTTCTTTCATTTGTTGATAAAACCAAATCAACTTGCTTTTTGATTGCAGTCTGTTGATCAGGATAATGTTCTGCTAAAGCAATGTCACTAGAAAATTCATTTCCTTCAAATGTTCCGTTTAGGATAATATTTTTTCATCTAATCCAAAGAGCCTTTCAACTTCATTTAAAATATTAAATACCTGCATGAATTCAATCTTACTTTATGTAATGTTTTTACAACTGTTTCAACCTTTTCTTACGATTTCGTAAATAATCGCCTGAATTGTGTTCGCTCTCGATTTAAAATATCCATTATTCTGTTCGCAAACAAAAATTTGTTAAGAAGCTCAATAAATATTTTGGATTTTATATAAGAAAACACTTTAAATGCGGGTATTTACAGAAATTTTGAAAAATCTAAATTGAATTTGAATTGAGTTGTAACTGTATGATGCATACAGCCTGATTTCAGTTTTGGGGAAACTATACAAAAAATAGTTAAAGAACTTTGATGTAAATATTTTATCATTTGTAACTTAGTGCATTTTGAATTTTTCACTGATTTAGAAAATTGCTCCAATATTATTCTAATTTAAATGATCTTATCTTATTAAAAACGGAATTATTCGACTTGAACGACGATGGTACACATAAAGAAAAATAGATTCTCCTCAGTATCGACAATGTAAAAGAAAAATCGTAATACGAACACCCAAAATTTAACGATTGACAAATTATTTTAATAAAATTTATCCCATTCAGTGGATAAATAAGCGACTGTTATCAATTCTTTTTATGACTTAAGATATTACTGATATAATACCGTTTTTATTTTTTTTATCATTTTTATATCTTTTACACTTTTTGAACGTCACTGATTTTAATATTATTTAATGATCTGATTTTTTTTCCTCCGTGCTTTCGTTAATGCTGATTTCTCCTTAAGTTTGATTGGACTCGTTTTATACATTCATTTTTTTAAAGTAATTTTCTGCTAACAAATTACAATGTAGAAAATTAGCCGCAAGTTTAGCACTACGATGTACGTTAAGAAGATTTTTAGGTCCCCCTAGGACTTGGAGCATAAGGCAACACCTTCCATTGCTTGTACAAAAAAGCGCCACTGCGCAGATAAGTTGAAGATATATCATATAAATAAAGATTATAACTTTCGTCATACAAATAGCGCATAAATTACGTTTGTGCTTACTTCAGAATTCCGATTTTATTTTTAAAGTATGACTTCAAAACGAAGCGGCAATATTTAAGTTTAGATCGGGCAGTATTGAAATACAAAACTTTTCAAACGAGTTCATTAGAAAATTCTTTGCCTTTTTATAGACCTTTGAGACTATGCCATCAATGTGTTTTGAAAAGTCAAATTTTATATCGAAAACAAATCCAAGATTAGAAAATGAATTTGGGCGATAAAATGTGCAATTGATGATTAAATAAGAATAAATCAGGGATTAATATTTCCGAGTGTAATTAATAGTGCTACATCTCTCATTCAGATGTAACTTGTTGTTCATACACCATAGCTAAAAATTATTCGCATCACTTCGTAAAAGGACAAATTTAATAATGTGCCTAAACAATTTCAGATCGTCAGAAAATTAAACAATATTCAGAGAATTCCAAAACAAAAAATAAAAAAAACATTAATAAATGGAAGAAAAGTAGAGGGAATAAAATTAGAGACCTGTTGGACTCCAGACGTACTTAGTAAATTTCTTCGAAACAGCGTTATTAAAATAAATATAAGCTTTCGATTACTTAAGTAAGAATAAAGTCACTCATTAAAATTAATACTGAAACCCCTATTATATAATTTTTTAAAAGAATACCAAAATTAATTGAAGCAAGGTCCTTTAAAAAAATGGATATAAATAACATCAAGTTGGCTACCATTTTCAAATGAGGAAATATTTTTTGTTAAATAAAATAAATTTATAGCCGTTGAAGGTTTAGGAATAAATCAATGTTGGGCTGAAGAGATTAAATTTTTAACTTGTTGCACAAAATTTTTATATATTATAATTTTAAATAAAGGACTTAAAATTACAATATTTCGATAACTTTTATAATCACTTGCATTGCCCTTTTTATTATTTTCGTTGTTTCCATACACAGGATATGCATTTGTTTTCAAAGAAAGTTGAAATAAAATTTTAATTACGCCAATATCAGAGTAATTGTATCAATTTTAACCAACTGTCGTTGATTCCATTATTTCTCCCATAGTCAGTGCTAGGTTTATATACACAGTTGATATAAGTAGCAAAAGTATTGACAAAATCGTTATCATTTTCATAATATACATTATCGAAGAGTATTTTAATTAGCGGAGAGTTTGTTTTTTAAATTGCTGATCAAAACCTTTTAGGTTCGGAGATTAAATACTTTCAATGATCTACATGGATGTAGTGTAATCTTATTTTTATATTGTGAAAATTGTCCTGTGGATGTACGGTAAATGTTGTTCAACAGCAAGGTAATAACAAAGTTTTGTTCTACGAATATTCCAGAGTAGATGCACGCACACAAAGCACAGGTGACAAAACCTCAGCCATAATATATACGACGGCGTTTGTAGACTTTAATAACACATGTAAACAACAAATTGCTACACATATTCACCTACAAGTCGTGATGACATATAGAATTGTCTACAAGAATCTCGTTTCGTGAGAAAGATGCAGTCATAATTCTGACATTTTTGCTTTCAAAGTCGGAGTTCATTTGGCTTAACCTCCATTGAGAATCTGTGAATTTCTTTTCCCTACCATAAGGCAGAGAAACTGTATTATCGATTCGTAACAATATTTTTCTTCATAATAGATCTTATAGATCTAAATTTACATTAATCCCCACTTTTTAATGCTAACTACTTTTAAAGCACCATTAACTTTTTAATGCTACATTATCCCACTTTTTAATGCTTTTTATGAGCTATTATTTTTCTTTTAGTAATATTTTTGTTATTGTTGAAAACTAAAGGGAAATTTATTTTTAATTGTTTTTGTATATGCTGTTTAGCTAAAAACGTTATTTAAACTATCGTAAAAGTTTTTGAAAAGAAATATTTATGTTATTAGAAACTTGTAAAAAATTCCTGTCAGTCTCATGGATAAAATGTCATATATTTAAAAAAATCAAATATTTTAATGTTACGTTTATAAATATTGATATTCGCTTATTAACATAGATAAGCATTAAATACATAGCTCCTAACAGTGCGGAATAATAATTGTCCTCAACGGCAATCGCCTGAATTATCACTAAAAGTAATAATAAATAAGATTCAAATATTTATATTTTTAATATTAACCTTTAAAATTTCGACAATTTAATATATTATCTTGTGCTTGCATGTCAATCATATGTTGCCGCAGAATATAGCTCTTGCAATAACTTTCTTCCCCTCAATATCTTATCCTATCCCAAATATGTGATATTACAATTAAAAAGGAAATTTGATCAGACATCTGATTTAATTGTCGTCATTTTAGTCTGTAATTTGAATTTTTGCTGATTGGTTTTCATCGGGAGGCTAAAAAATTCGGTAAGAGGGATGAAACTTTTAATGCATTGTTTCTTTCATGGTTTTGATCATAGGTGGAATTGTCTGAGCAAATTAGAGATTCAGTATTTTGAAGGAGTGGGACAATAGGATAATACGGCAAATGCATGGGCGCCTTTCGTATTTGTTTTCTCTGATACAAATTTTAATAAACACTTTAGAAATTACATTTTTTTTTACCCGATCGTTTCTTTTTGCAGCAGTAAATTTGCAAGAATTTTTTTAATTTATTGTATTTGTTCAATTATATTGATTTCATGTCTGGATAATCATTAAAGTCTATCTAGTAAAAACATAAGCAACTTCTGTCGCCACTGTTTCGAAATATATAGTTGCTTGTTGTAGCTAAATTATACGAATTCAACTTAAACTAATAGTGTAAGTAAAATGAGTAAATGGAACTTAGATTTACTTATCTGTAAAATATCTGTTTCGTGTTGTCTAATTCATTACCCAACAATTATTTCAGTAATTAAATATCACCGACAGTAATTAGTCGACAAAAAATAATATATATGACGGTAGGTTATCCACAGTTACAAAACATATCCGAGAATGCGCTAGACTTACTGAATGGCTTAATACCTAAATTATTCAAATTCCATATTCAGTATTATAAGTATGAAATAGGAATGCGAAATATTTTTTTCTGCTTACTACTCAAACTGTATAATTTCAAATGCTTAAAAATGTCCCGATAAAACTTATAATCATTAATTAAAAATTTTTTGTTGGAACACTTATGTATGCCACGTTGGAAAGAAAAAAAAAAAATCCTTATTCATGAAATTGAACAAAAAATATGTATTTTTGCTGACATTTATGCTTGGAATAGATTTCAAGTTCTTAAAGGTATATCCGCATATTTAAAAATGAAGACAGACGAGTGCAAATTCAAGAACTAATTTCCTGTTTTTGAAAAAAAATGTGTCCATTTCCAAATATATGTGTATAAAATACAAATATATGTGTTTAAAATCCATATATATTCGTATAAAATCCAAATATATTAGTATAAAATCTGAATATATTCGTGTAAATGAAGTACATTTGAATTCTAATTTTTTATCATTCAACCAGTACATTTTTCACATTTGTATTTTTCATACATTTCTTTAGTCAACGCCTTAAGCGAAACATTTTCCAGTTAAAAAAAATAATTTTATTTAAAACTTCTTTCAATCAACATTCATGTTAAATGCTAAGACAGAAATCAAGGCATAAAACTCGAAATATTTCTCTGAAAAGAAATACATTGAAACTTTTTTTTCTGGCTTTAACATTTTCATCTTTCTGCTTTAAAAAATAATTGATGTAGCTAGTGGACAAGAAATGAATAATTCCCTCTGCCGCATGGAAAATTCTGAATTTCCTATTCTTCAGTAGAGGAAATAACACCATTGTGCATCACTTGAACTGGTTCGAAAGCGCATTTGTTTGGTTACAGTTTTCGGTGTGAGAGGAGGGGACTTCAAAAATAGATGCTTACCATTTGAAGACAAATTGCCGATCATAATTGTTTTGAATCTGTAATATCGCTTCCCTGCCATTTTAATCTAATGTTGGAAAGAGATATATAGGGATATTTAATGAATAATTTAATGATCTCCGACCTTCGCGATAAGAGTGAAGGCTCTAGAAAATGCAAGAGTTATGATACTATCTCTATTAGGAACCGAAAACTGCAAATTCTTTCGCAAATTTCCATATAACGTCATGCCATGTCAAAAAAACTAAATAAACTTGAAAGGCTTAAACTATTTAATCTGTCTCTTTTTGGATTTGTGTTTGCTGAGCGAGCTGTTTATGCTGAGTGCTATAAGCTGTTTTTTACTTCTTAGCGATGTGTTGTTTGGTCCTGTTTTTGTCACTCGTGCTTTGTGTTTTCTGGAATTTCAGTGAAATAAAGGTTGTTGAATATTCACAGTACACCTATCGGATGATTTCTATAACAATACCATTATTTAACTTTTTGAACATTCACTGTACACCTGTCAGATGATTTCTATAACAATAATATTGTTTCCGAAACTTAAAAGGTACAGCTTCCGCTGTTTTTTATAAAGTGAAGAAGCGTTGTAAATTGTTAGAAAAGATTAAAGTAATTTCGATGTTCGTATGGCTAAAGTGTAACAATTTTCGGAAAATGTTGGATGAGCCCATCTTGCTTTTCTAGTTAAAAGTGTGGGGCTGTTTCTAGCATCTATAAATTAATCACAAGCATGGTATGAAAGATAGTTTCTAACATCTGTCCTTCAGAGTTCAACCAATAAAATTTTATGCAGATATTAGACAGCATGAAGCACGACAGACACCCCTAAGTTTCTTCCCAGAGGCCTATTTTTCAATTGAATTGTTCTTTCATACACTGTACAGTCATATTAATGTGACCATCGCCTACTTTTGACGTCAACCTTAAATAACCAATCGCAGAAGGTATGTTTATCAGCGAATTTGGTGGATATATAAAGTGTGTTGTAGACATTTGGGAAAATATTGCAGTTCTGGCAGTCATGCAGAAACGGAGCGGTTCATCCGACATCAAAAAGAGCATGATCATTGGCTTTTGGGTCAATGGTGGAAGCATTTCCGATACGATTAATTTAGTAAACTGTTCTCTTGCCGCCGTGGTAAAAGTATACCGTGCATGGTAAAATGGGACCATCCAAAATCAGCGATGTAGCAAATGTGGTGCACCACGGGTCATAGACGTCTGCGGAGATGCGTTCTTGTGAATAGATGTGCAAAAATTGAGCAACTGACCTCCCAGATAAACCAAGGGGCTACCAACAATGTCTCCACAACGACGGTTCAGCGAATGTTGCTGCGTATGGGCCTCCGCAGCAGAAGCCTGGTTAATGCACCTATGCTGACTGCTGTTCATTGGCGACGAAGGCTTGAATTTGCTCGCCAGTACCACAACTGGACTTTCACTGAGTGGAGACATTCGGTACGGCATTCCTCCCCAACACCGTGCACGAAGCACATCGTTGGCTCTGAGTGGAGGCAGGTGGCGTTTTTGGATGAATCACGTTTTATGCTCTATCGGGCGGATGGACGGTGGCGTATATGGCGTGAAACGTCTGAAAGTAAAGACCCTGCAACAGTTACCTGAAGGGTCCAAGCTGGAGGAGGGAGCATTATGGTATAATGAATATTTTTGTGGTATTCTCTGGTGTACTCATCATTGTGGAAGGCGCGATGGATCAACACAAGTACGTATCTATCCTTGTGGACCATGTTCACCCCTACATGCGGATTGTTTTTCCCTCAGATGATGGCATCCACCAGTAGGACATTGCGACGTGTCATAAAACTCGCAGTGTACGTGCGTGGTTCGAAGAGCACTAGGATGAGTTTATTGTACTCCCTTGGCTAGCAAATTCCCCGGATTGAACCCAATCGAGAATCTGTGGGACCACCTCGATCGGGTCGTTGGCACCATGGATCCTCACCCGCGTAACCTAGCGCAGCCGGCCACGGCATTGGAGTTGGTATGGCTCAACATCCCAATGAACACCTTCAGGAACCTAATTGACTCTCTTCCTGCGCATCTCACAGCTGTCCGCATTGCGGAAGATGGTTATTCTGGATTTTGACAGGTGGTCACATTAATGTGACTGGACCATGTATTATAAGTAGGGTTTATACAAAAACCGGTTTTCGAATTCCATATTTCCAAAAAAACTGGTTTTAGCCGGTTTTCGAATTTTTGTCAAAAAAAAAAAAAAATAGAATAGGGAAAAATATTTTCTCTAAGTTATATAAAATAACAAAAAACGAAATCAATATCAAATTCAATAAAATTAAAGATTACATATACATATTATTTACACAAAATAACAAAAACTTAAACAAAAATTTTGAATAATATTTATATTGTTTCCACTAATTTTAATTTCTCCTAAGAAAATAAGATTTTAAAAACATAAAATATCGACTAAGGGTGGCTAAGTTTTAAAGCTAAGTCTAATTTTGGACACAATATTGCCTGAAATTGAAAATACTCGCACAATATATTTCCACATTGTTTTCGTATCCCTACATTTTAATTATTCGTTATTATTCCATATAATAAAAATTGTCACAACTGACACAATTTTTGCTGCCTATTCTTTCATATAGTGCGTTTTTCATTATAAAATGTTATTTATTAGGAAACTATTGTTAATTTTTGGAAATTACGTATTGAAATTATTTTAATAATAAATTGTGAATAAATTCAATCTAACTATCCTAAAACAAAATTATTATTATTTGTATGTAATTTGAAACTCTTTTGTGATCAAATGATTATCTATTTTCTCCCTAATTTTATCTTTATGGTCAGTTATATCGAATTGGATTTCTTGTTTTAAAATAAGAAAGAAAAATGAATTCAATTTTTTAAGAATTCGTTTTATTTTCATATCCAAATTTGAAAAAGATCTCGTGATTTATCGGTGTGAAATGTTATTTAAATAAAGAATGCATGTGTTGCCATTCTAACTCGGCAGAAATATTAGGAGATGGGAGGGTACAACTGACTGAAGAATTTAAGACAATTTTAAATTTCTCTCCACCTTTCATGTTTGAAAATTCTAACTGAGTATTGCTTTTGTACTTAATATTTTTTTTCTTTTATAATTTAATTTTTGAACTATAATTTATTATTTCAAACTAAATATTTTTAATGTTACATCTAATTATGAAAAAAACTTGCTGAGAAAATAGTTGGAATGTTAAAAGAATTTGTAGGATATGAATAGTTCTCCATGTTTTTAATATAATTTTTACTTTTAAAAGAACTTACAGTTGCATTTCTTTGAAAAATGGAAATGATTACTTTAAAAATGATATTTACATACATAAATTTTAACACAGGAAATATATCCAAAAAATATTTTAATTAAAAAATTTTGGTACTAATAATTTAGTTTATATTAAGATTAATAACTTTATTTCAAATAAATATATATATTTCATCAAAAATGACAGTATGAACTACAACTGGATTTTTATATTTTGTTTAAAAAAATCCAAATTTGATTTTTAAAAATTCTGTGCAATTGATTTCATTAATTTCATTTCACATAATTTCCGTTTCATTATCAAATATTTCTTTCTATTAACATAAAATATCGTTCAATATTCAAATTAAATTATAAGTTAATGATTATTTTCACTTGCTTCGATTATTATTTTCTTTTACCGTATGATTTAAATAAAGAAGTAAAATTCTGTTTCCAACATCAGTGTGGTGCACTTTATTTGAGATTACGCTCTTAATTATTCATTTTCTATTATTACATGGCATTCCGTTGGATATTTGAACCTAAAATGATCAGTACCTCTTTACTTTTATTAATTTGAAATACTCATTGAGGGTAAGGTGTTGTTTTTTCTTAAATATTTGTTGTAAAAATCAACTTTAGTGTTCTTTTCTAGACTTTCTCATATAAGAGACCAATAAAAACGCATTTTGTGCATCTTTATAGTACTGTGAAAAAATCAAACTGGGTATGGATTTTGGGTGTTTGTCTTTTAATCATCTTGATGTAAAATTTTGATACGAATCTACAACTAAAGATAAATTAAATTTCATTTGTTTAAGTGATTGCCTTTTCGAGTTGAGATACTGATAGCTAGGCAATCCTTTGACAGGTTTGACAAGATTTGATACAGATTTACAATTCTAAAGATAAATCTATGTACTTATTTAATAAAAATTTAAATAAACATGTTCATCTGAATGGACGAACATATAGACTTCCCATCAACGGATTTTATCCAACATTTGATGGAAATTTGGTTAAAGGCTGCATACCAGATTTCATGTTTGTAGCTCGTTGCGTTTTTGAGTTATTGTGTTTACAGATCGACAGACAAGACATAATTTTTGAAAATTCATCCAAATTTTGCATACTTCGTATGCAAAGAATTCCTTTTTCCCATTTTAAAAATATAAAAGATTGCATTAAGGAAGTTCTAAAAAGAAGACTTGTTCATTAGGCCCGAATATGTTTGCCGGTTGCTTGATTGGAGAAATGCATGAACCAGAAAAGCAATTTTAAGTGTGCCAAAGTATATCGTGATTTCTTTTTTATGTTTGTAATTCTTTTGCGTTTCAAATTTATTTCAATCAGATGCTCCAAATGAAAATCTTAACTTCAATTGTTTATATTTAAAAAGAAACAAGAAATAAATGTAAGCTCAATTAAGTGTTAATGTGAAAGATTTATTGCTAGATATATTTTTACTCTACTTTTAAATCTCTTCATCTTTTGCATATAATTTAAAGGATTGCATATAAATTAAAGTTAATGTTTTAATATTCAGTTTTAAAGCATCAATACTAGGGATTGCAATACCGGGATACCGAATACCGGTATTTTGAGCCATTTGTACAATTTTGTAATACCGGTATTCACAAGTTTAATACCGGTTTTTCGGTATTTACTAAAAATTTTTAAAATTGTCTCCACTATATGTTCAGGGATCGCGAACATAGCAAAATAGTATACATTTTTGTTTTTATGTCAACCTAACGGGCGAAATTAATTAGCTAATTAATGGCTTAATTATTTGCTTAATTCTAAATTAGCGAAACATGGATTATCCCTGAAAGAAAATATTGTATCCATAACGACTGATGGAGAAACAATTATGAAAAAAGTTGGAAAGTTGATTGGTGCAAGTCAGCAGTTGTGCTATGCACATGGAATTCAATTAGGAGTAATAGATGTATTATAGCAAAAAATAAAGAACAGAAGAATCCAAATACTGTGGATATAGAAATTTCGGATTCCAACTTTGAAAAGAGTGAGAGTGATATTGACAGTGAAGATAATGACAATGTAATTGTTGAAGAAGATATTGCTAATGAGGATGAAATATTAACCTATCAAGAATTGCTTCCTATAATTTATAAAGTTAGAAAAATTATTTAAACGTTCCCCTATAAAAAGGATATTTTACTAAGATATATACTAACTGAAAATAAAAAAGAATATATGTTAATATTAGATTTTAAAACACATTGGAATAGTTTACTCCTAATGATGGAACGATTTTTGAAACTGAGAAGTCCAATCCAAAAAGCAATAATCGACTTAAACCTGTAAATTAATTTTTCAGGTAGTGAATTCGACTTAATATCCAGAACTATATCAGCTCTACTTCCAATAAAACTGATTATTGAGGCATTATGCCGGAGAGATTCTATTTATTAATAGCTAATGCAACAATAAATTTCATGTTGCAGTCACTGAAAGAACAGCACACATCACTATCTGAAGAATTATATATTACATTGAAAAATCGCACAGAAAAAAGGCATACCAAAATAGAAAATGTCTTATGGTATTTACATAATTATAATGATTTTAAAAATGAAAAAGAAGAAAAGAAAATAACCAATTCAAATCTGATTAAGTTTAGAGTAAATTTTCTTAAAATTTTTTACCCACAAACCTATCCACATTCAGAAGAATTCGGTTCAATTATCGAAGATTATGATGTCACTACTGTCGATAGTGAAAAGGAATTGTCTCTTGAACAAAAATTAGAATTAGCGATAAATAAAAAAAAATTCAACAAACCAAAATACAATGCAGAAATCAGCTATATTCAAAACCATCCGACGAGAAATCGATTTATTTGAAGATGAGGGATTTAGAGGTAAATACTTGGAAAAAGTATATCGCGCATTGCTAACAGTACCACCAACTAGCGTAGATGCCTAAAGAACGTTTTCGACAGCTGGTAATTTTTACACAAAATTACTTTTCAGGCTTAATGACAGTACAATTGATGAATTATGTTTTTTAAGATCACATTTCAAGAATTTGTAATAGTACCACACACTGAATAGTGATATTTAACCTTTTTTTTTATTTAAATAAATAAGATGTTCCTTTACTTTTTTGTGATTATATACTGTTATAAATTATAACTGGCAAAACAAAACAAAACTGGCAAATAAAACAAAGAAACACCTGCGTTTTCTTTCTTTTTCTAAAATTTCTAATACCGGTTTTAATTCCCGGTATTAAGATTTAAAAAATACCGAATACCGGTATTGAAACTTTGGTCCGGTATTGCAATCCCTAATCAGTACTATAATTTAGAAGTGATAGTTGATTTATGAATGATGGTAAATAATTCGAAACTTTATTTTGCCTACATTTCCAGGTAACCACCCAAAGCATAATTTACTGGATTAACATTATCGTAAGGTGCTGTAAATTCTGAAAATTATACTACTGGATACATTTCTTCAATTTTGCTTTCTTTCGTATAATTTAAATTTATGAATGAGTTATTTTGATATCAAAGCAATTGTAAAATTGATTGATTTCGAAAGAAAGTTTCCAAATTCTGTGAGTCCCTTTATAATATGAAATAAAGGAATAAAATGGGTTTATAGATTCTATGGGGTATTAATAAAATAGCATCTTGAAGTTTTTGATATTATTATTCTTAATTCAGTTTTTATTCCGAAAACAACTTCTTTGTGCATTGAACATATCGGAAGAATGAACACACAGTTAGTCCTGTAGAGTGTTTACGACTCTACTAGTATGTGCATCAGAAAGTCTTTCAAATTTATCTTCCATAATTTAGTGTTCTTTTACTTGCTGATAGTACTTATGCTATTCTTTCCACATTCTTCATCTTTAGGTACATATCCGTTTCTCATAGATATCTTTTCAGTTGAATGTTTTAATTCTGCTTTTTTAACCCAGCTTCCTCTATTGCAAATAGAGACAATCAGAAGAATAATCTGAAATGCAATAAAGAAATCGGACTAAAAAATGTACTTATTTGCATCTAAAAGCATGGTGAAAACAAAGTAATGGTTAAACAAAGTAATCATTTAAAAAAAATCGTAACTATTTATCGGATGTTTTCAAATAATATATTTATTACAATAAATTAAAACTGCCTTTTTGCATTTGTATAAAGGAACATAATTAAAGCGGCACAGTTAAAAAAAATATTTTTATTAATCAGTAAAGAATTTTGATTACATTGCATAAAAATTCTATGGTGTGGTAATTAAGGATTAAAGATTGACAAAATATATGGCAAGAATCAGTTGATATAAAAATTCTATTTTATTTAAATGCACTAATGCATGTATCTTATTTCTTAACTGAAATAATAGTATGCTCCATCTGATACAGTTAATTGTGTTAAAACAGTTCTCTAAGCAATATGCACTAGTGTCTATAAATTGAGGAATCAATACAAAAGGCTAATTTTGTAAACAAAAGTCAATTGTGAAAGGCCTGATTAAGACATCACAATTACCAAGCTCATATTGTATATTGATCATGATTTAAATGTTTCATGTAAGAGGATCCAGTTTACTTTCAAACACGGAAGGTCATAATGAATAAGCGACTAGATGAATCTAAAACAATTTAGCTTTGATTTTAAAAAATAATACGGGTACATAAATGTTTTAATCTTGATGTGATTGATCGCAACATGAATTTTTAAACAACATTTTCTTCTAGAATTTATTCTGGAATTGTTTTCCCCTCTAATTAATGTATATATGTAATTATATTTCCCCTCTAATTAATGTATATTGTATATATTTTAAAATTAAGAAACACAATGAAATGGTTCTTGAAAATATATTCAGCGCTCAATAATTATTCACCTAACAAACACAACTTTCCTGCTGGATGAGTAAACGCACTGAATTTCAAAACTTTCTACAATTCCAACTATTTATTAAATAGTATGAAATTTGGAATACAACTTAATAAAGAGACAGAAAAAATAATCAACCAAAAAAATTTGCAAATGTTATCAGTACAAGCCATTTAATGTCAATCTTAAGAGTGAGTGCAATATCTTTGCTCGTGGATCATGTAATAATCGCATTTGATATATCACCATAAAGCTATTTTCACTCTTTTTCCGCGGAAAATGATGTTTGATTTACTAGATTACATTTTGCAAGCAGAGCTGTTTTTCAAAACGAAGATTCCTCACCACCAGCTTTGTGGAAATTGCGAGATATAAAGATTGTATGCGAGGAGGTTTAGTTTAATTGTATTAACGTTCCGTTTTAAAGCAACACCAGGGTTATTTTGGACGAAATTTTGAACCGCGGTCAGATGACGAGGACAACACCTGAGCTGTACCGAGGTGGAAAACATAGGAATGAAGAAATATGAGAAAACGATTTCCGCGTGAGGCAGGAAACTTTCCTGTAAGAAGAAAGAGGCTGATTTTTGCTGATGTATTTGGAAGATATCAGAACTGGCCCTTCATGGGTTGTACAAGTGTTCATTTCTTTGCAACAATATTAAATCAGCCAAGTATTACACCAGAAGCTGTTTGCCTACTTTTTAAATACCTTTTAAAGATATATAAATTTGTGGTTTGATTATTGAAAAGAGCAAAGGACAATAGTAGACCGTTAAAAGAATGGAAAGTTACAGAAAAATCTGTATTTATTTATTTTAATTTATTATCAACAGGGTGTTCACTCTAAATGTGGCTTAATCCAATTTCTAAACCATTAGAGTTAAGAAGATATTCCCAATTAGAAAAGCTTTAAATAACAGAAACAGAACAAATATTGTTAGTGCTGTACGTGTTTCTTCAAATTCGAGATCTTCCCATCTATAATCTGACAAATTTCGACTTCATTTTAGATGCATAGATTTTATTTAAGGTTGTAGCTTTTGATTTTTTCTAAAAAAATTCTCAACAAAACAATAGGCCACGTATATTATTAATTAAATTTTAATAGATTGCAGCAGTTCTTTTTTTTTTTAATGCATCTCTTCTTGTGGCTCTTCTATTAAATGCAAACTGGAGTTAAAAATATAGTTAAATTAAACATTTATTTTCAATTCTTAGACATTCTATTGATATGTGCTAAAAATAGTGAAGAAGTAAGAAGAAATGAGCTAATTAATGAATTAACTCATTTCATTACTTAATTAACTAAGGAGAAAAAATGGACGTTTCTTATTTTATAATATGAATTTATCATAATAAAACCGCTTTATAAAAGGTTAAATAAATTAATTAAGAAAAAGACATATTAAATCTATTCTGAACAAATAATTGGATGTTAAAAGTATGCCTCCTTCTGTCAAATAACCGAAAGAAATTTAAACCTAAATAATACAGTAATGAGTCATTTCATTTTCCCCTTAAGACTATGGAATGGAGCCGTTATTGTCTAAAATAGTGATTTTCTTAACTGGATCCATTTGGAATATAGAAGAATGTGATTTGTTTTCTTTCAAATGTTTTGTTTAAATGTGTACAAATAATATTTGACTAAATATGATTAAAGAGACTGGAAATAAATAACGGTTTAGATTTGATCGTTTTCAGCATTTCATTTCATAACTCAAACAATATAAAGTATAATTTTTAGCATCATTTGAAGCGTCTTTCCATTTGGAAGTATATGCCATCTCCAGTGTTTTTGGTAGGAAGATATTGGGTCATGGTTAGAGTAGATATCTTGTCTATTCAATATCTGAATGAGAATATAATGTAATCGAATTTATATGAAATGAATTCTTTTAGCCTTTCAAAAATATTTATGGATGTGGAATCTCTAATAGGAGATCGTGCGATGTCATTCAGGAATAATGAAAATATTAATTACCAAAACGGTTTCCAAAACTAAAAGAGTCATTGATGCTTTTCTAAATCCCATGTTGTCTAGCAAATATCCACCGACTGAAGGTCCAACGAAAGCCCTATGGAAGATAATAAGCACCTTTTTCAGAATGGGAAAATCTGTTAATGTTATTTATAAAATTTCAAAATATATTTAGAAAGAAAATGCTGAATACATTATTCTTCTGTGAATTTATATAAAAAGAATTTTCGAAAAAACTGATTTGATGTCTATAAAAAATTTTAGGGGAATTATTTCGCTTATCAGCTGTTATTATAACATGTAGTAAATCAATAGACATAACTTGCGTGCAAAATTTATTGTCCAGAAAGCTGTCCTTTTTTAGATAGCGACAATACTAGTAATTTATCAATTTACTTCTTCCTTTCTTTTAGTTGATGCCGTATTCTTTAAAGTACAAAATGTTTTTTTTTATATACTGTCAACACCATGGATTTGATAATAATATTAAATGGACCTCTAATGCTATCCTATAATGGACAAACATGGATTTGGGGAGAAAAAAAAACATAATTCTTCGAAATCTCATGTCTCTCCCCCCAATTCTTAATAAAATCACTTAATTATCAGCTTTCATATTTTGAGAAAAAAAAAAATGGGCTTTTTGGGTGGAAGTGTAGTTTAAATTGTCGATCGAGTCAACATTTTTCTCCAACAAGAAAAGTAAAGGTACAACTGCGTGACTACATATTTGCTTTGTATTCTTCGTTCTTCCAAGATAACTTGACCGTGAATTAAAAGATTCTGTACAAAAAGTAATCAAAGGAAATATTGCAAACATTTTTTGAGAATAATCTTCAGCATTGAAGAATTACGGTAGATCTTTTCATTTTTAAATGGCACTTAATGGCAGCAGTCAAAATGAAGGGACGAAGTTTTGAAATAAATAATAATGATAAAATGCTTTACCCTAAGGATTGAGAAGCAGCTATCATGGAAGACACGAGTCCGTAAGTACTCAAATCCGGTGGTAATCCTCGATTCCTAAAAAAAAAAAAAAAAAAAAAAAAAAAAGGCATCGAAATTATTTGTAACAAGTATTTGGATTGCAACTTTAGTGAATAAGAAATAAAATATGAAAGAGAAAAAAATTATGTTCAACAGCGAGACATTTTACAATATCTTAAAATAGTTGTACGATATTAATCACAAAAACAGTCTATGTTCTGCTAAATTTAATTTTGTTCTTTTTTAAATCGTAGGCAATAAAGAAACATTATTTTCAAGGATTGCAGAAAACCTTGTTTTAAATACTTTTACTTCTACATATATTTGACAGCATAATATTTTTAAAATTTAGTGCTCTTAATGGTCAATTATTATATTAATTTAGCTAGAAATTGATTTCACAGACGTGGCATCATCTAGAAGTTAATTCTTTAAAGTTATAAACTTTTTTATTCCACAATATTTTTAATCATGAATTATAAAATAAAGACTGACAAAGTATAAAATAATAAAAATAAAAAAAGGTTTAAACACTATTTTATTAAAGTAGTAAAAATCAGGAAATAATATTTATTTACAGAAAAGCAGGTAATATTATAAAGGAATTAAAATCCAATGTAATAGTTAAAATCTTCGTGGATATTCATTGAAAGTTATATTATAAATGTGATTAAAATTCCAATTTAGTTTATAATATGTCTGTCAAAATCTTACGCTTTTATTGCTTTTTTTTTTTTTGACATCTGTATTTTTGATTAAAAGATTTAAGAATATTATAAGAAGAACAAAAAATTTTCTTGGAATATTTTTAAAGCGAACTAAAATATTAAATATATAGATTTTGTACAAATTAGAAAATTTATTATTTATAAATCAAGAATATTAATAGAATATAATTTCTTTCATGATAAAATTTTGCGCAGTTGTTTAGAAAATGGATGCAAACTTCAAAAAAGTCGGTTGATTTGGTATAGTAGACTGTACTGAGTTCCGCATAAGGCTTAAGTGTTGTACAGCATTTTTCAAGCCGCAATGAATATCATAAGGATTAAATACTGGAAAATAATAAATATATATTTTTTTTTTTAAATTTAATGCTTTTATCAGTGCGTTAGAAGGGAAAAGTAACTTTTTCTTTATTCACATTCAAGAGCATGAGACACAAAAAAACAATAAAAGAAGGTTATAGAGTTGCAATAAATATCATAAGCAAAAATTCCTAAACTTTCTTTATATGAAAATTAGAATACATTATAAATGTGACTATAATTCCAATTTACTTAAAGCTATTCTATTTGCACCTATCTTTTTACAATTTTTGTCCTGATCTCCAAATTTTGATTAAAAAAAAAAAAAAAAAAAAAACTCAAATACACTGTTAAAAGCGTTTTTTAAAAAGTATTTCTATATTTATGATTTGAAAGTGAAATCCATAATAAGATAAACATAGTGTTTTGCATTCAGATAAATTCTGTGATATTAAATTATTTAACACCAGGTGTTAAAGTTTAAAATAAGATGGCACAACTTTTGTATATTCTTAATAAATGCTTAGTCAGGGTTGAAGAAGTTCCGTTGTCTCATGACTTTTTTTTAAAATCAATAAAATGTATCTTATCAGATGCTAATAAAATCTATATTGATGAGGTTTTAATGTTTTCAAAATTGTGTTTAAATTATGGGATAGAATTGCCGGTGTGATGGCTTAGGGGTAGCGCGTCTTCCCCGTGATGTGGGCATCTCGGGTTCGGTCATGGTTGTTCCTCTTTTTGTGAGGAGCGTGAAAGAGCTCACCTGTAAAAAGGGGTTGTGCAAGTGAGTGTCATCTTCATCTGAGCTAGAAGTCAGATTTCTGCCCTCGGGTACTCAGGGGTCTTTACACTTAGAAGCTACTGCACCCCCCTTCCCATTGTAACGCGGACATGACATCATGATCATTTGATTACAATGGTTTAATTTCAATTTGATTTTATAGTTATCAATTTGAATTTCACTCTGCATACATCTTATAGACAAATTCGTAAATAAAACTTACATTGTGTCTTGTAGAGTTCCTGTAAAGGCACATACTAATTTAGCTCCAAGCCCAAGACCCATCAGAATAAGGGAAATAATAACGATCCAAATTTTACTGTAAAATATAAAAAATTGATGTAAACTAATATATTTCCTTACCTAATAAATTAAATTAATAACTATTGTTGTAAATATGCATTGACAAAGAATTATAGCTCGTTTTTACATACGGTCCTGTGTTGAAAAATGGTGCTGGTCCAATGAGAAGAAGTGAAAATATGTTAATTATACAGCCCAATAAGCTCAATGTTAGACTGTTGCACTGTAATAAAAATAAGATAAATGTCAAAATTATTTGAAAGATAAGCAACTAAACTATAGAATTTTCAGTTTTTGATAAATAATAATTATTCCACATGATATTATATCGAGTATATGGTCTGGAAAAAAAATTTTTTTTTTTTTGAAGAATTTCAAATATTATACATATTTGTTATTTTCGCATGTTTTTGGCATATTTTAAAGTAATATTATTGCATATAACATGCTATTTATTTGACAAGAAAATATTTAAGAGAACAGTGGGCTGAAATTCATGACCCACTTGTAAATATTGCAGTATCTGGTAACTCCATGAATGGAACAGTTGGATTTCGTCACTACGAAAGTCAAGTATAGTCCATTCCTAATACTTTTTTTTCTTGTGCAAGAAAATTCACAAAGGCAATATTCTGATTCTTATCGTTTAGATTTAATCTTTCGTTTCTTATCGTTTAATGTTCAATTCAAACAGTTTCCTAAGATAATTTTCCGAAGTATTTATAGTAAAGTCATATACATTACTGAATCCTTAAAACCAATTTAAAAATGTTTTCAATAAGATGATAATGTTATCAGTTTTAAGAAAACTAAGAAAGTTTAAATATGTACTCATATAATAAATTTGAAACAAACAAGAATAGAAAGGTTAAAAATAAATTTTAAAATGCATTCCATATGTAGAAATTTATTTGGCAAATAGTCTAGTCGTGTGATTGAATTATACGGATTAATTGGTGAGATTATTGAATTGAACATTGTTGAAAGAATTTAAATTAAATTTCTGAATTAAGAAGAAGAAAACTTGTAAAAATATTGAGAAACTTTGAAATAATATTCGTGGCAGTGTGACATAATTTTTCAATTGATCGAACTAGCTTTTAACCTTATTAAATCATAAAAAATTAGACATGCTGAAAATGATATTTTTTAAAACTGAAATAACGTAGAAATTTATTCATTTCAAATGGTTAAAAGATTATACAAATATGGTTAAAAGATTGAAATCTCTCTTAAAGAGATGTTCCCTCATATACCTTATTTGAATGCCTTACTCGAATACCGTTTAGAATGAATTGTTACCTCTTCAAAACATCAATACCTTTTTCGAATCTACTAATTTATTAAATATAAAATTAGGTGTTTTAAGAAACTGAAACAATGAGTTATTGAGACTATTTATACATCAAGGTAATTTCTCCTGGCAAACATACTGAAGGAAAGCAAAGATATAATTATATTTCTTTACTAAAATCAGTTGCATTAAAAGATGGTGGTTTTTACTTCAAAATGTTTTTGGAAAGATTTAGAAAGTTTATAAATTTTTGTGAGTGTTCATTTCGTTTCCCTTCATAAGCAAATATTAATTCATTGTGTGTGTGTGTGTGTTTTTCTTTTATACAGTTTTAACCTTCTTTTCGGATCGTTGATTAAATTGTGTCTTGTGATATCAGATCTTTTTCAAATTTTATTTCCGGAAAGTATTTCACGATATGCTGAAATATCCTTTAATCAATCTGTATGGTGATTATGCCTAGGATATTTAGGATGATCGCTCTAATTGTGGTTCAATATATATATATATATATATATTACTTCTTAAAACTTTATTATTAAGATCCATCAATCAACAGGCAGTACTTTGCTGGAGGTGGCTCAAAATTTCGTAACCAAGTCCGTTCTGGTTGCAAAGAAGTGGTGTTCTTTTTTATTATTGTTATTAAAATGTTGGTGTTATTTAACTTAATAAGACAGGGGTACCGTGTAAAAATTTTATTTTGCAATAAAATTTGGGATCAATCAATGTATTGCTTTTTCAGCAATACATTGATTGATCCCAAAATATAATTTTTCGCATCATTTAAAGTATTTTTCTAATTTGAAATATCTATCTATCTGTACTGATTTAGAAATTAGTTAGTGGATCACGATTAGAATAATTCAAATAAATATAAATAAGTAATATTATGAATAATAAGTCTAACGGGTTTAGTTGTAGAAATTTATAAATACTCTACGTGTGCACACTTAGTCATACGAAATACAGATTGCAATTCAAGCAGTTTGAATCAAAAGCAGTAGGTAAATTTTGATTTAAAACTTTTTCGTTATGTCTATGTTTCGACTTTTTACTAAGAGAAAATTTATAATTTAACCGTATCTCGTATTTTATTATTTTCTGGGTTGTGCTGACAAAACAGAATTTATCAATGAAACAAGTTTAAAATTTAAACCATTAGAAATTCATGTTTTATAGTACGTCAGAACTTTATACTTCTGTATCTGTTCTAAGTGAAAGCTCAAGGCACAGTCCATCGTTTCTTGAAGACTGCTGTTTAAAATCTTCTTTGGAAGTAAATACCATTTCATGAGAAGCACATATCATATTAGAAGAGACTATCCTTTTATAGTAGAGAGCTTGGACTTATTTTGCAGGCATTCACCTCGATACATCCATCCGCCGGATATTGCAATGCTTAACTGACGACGAATTTACAACATTCGCGAAGGGAAGGGACTCCAAAATAATTTTGTGTTGTGGCTTCGTAATGTCAAAATCTGTCACTGTACAAGTGATGCATTACGGGACGTTCATTCAATTCAGAATGCCGTGAAATCTTGGAACACAGTAGCCTAATACTTATTATTTTGTGTTGGAATTTCAAAGCATTTTTCTGGTGATCCAAAATTTTATTTTGAATTGTATTTCAGCACTTTCGTTGTACTCGAACATTTTTTGACGTCACTTTTTTTCGATTGAAAAATTTCATAGTCTAAATAAGGATACTTCTATATTTTTAATGAAACACAACGCCTGAATAATTATGTAGAGTGTTTCAAATGAAAATGAAAGAATCTGACATCTCAAGAACCATTAACATATGAAAGCTATTTCGTGATTTCATTTCAAATAAAATAGCATAATTTGCTTTCTGTTACTATTTTTACTGAATAGCGCTGAGAAATGCTTCTGGAGTCTGCTTTGTCGATGATCTTGAAATTTCTTTACGTGACTCCACTCGAGTTTAGTTTAGTTATATTCACTTCCCGTTTTAAAGACACTAAGGCTATTTTTGACGGACCTCGTCATTTTGAACCGCGGTCAGATGACGAGGACTACACCTGAGTTGGCACCTCCTCTCCAAACTGTCATACCACACCAGCTGGAGAATAACTCCATTCGAGATCGAGACCAATAGCTTTAAAAAATATCTATTCTATGTTTGTTACTTTATTGATGTTAAAGATAAATGAGAGAGGGTTTTTTTTTTCATTCAGATTCTCTAAAATGATTTCTTACATAATTTCATAACGTGTCAACAAGAATAAAATTCATTTGCATTCATGGTTTACAAAAATAATTTTTACGAATATCAATTTGTACAGTTGCTACAATTTTCAAAATATATTGATTGGGATATATAATTCATCCTACTTTTTTATCACAAAGCCAACCCCATCCAGGAGCCGTGAACGCATATATTGACCCACTTAAAGCAAACATCAGTCCAAGAAGAACACCGGAGAGGTCAAACTAAAAACAAAAAAGAATTTTTATCTCCATGATGTAAAACTTCATTAATAAACTAAAGATGTAGAAATTTTTGAATTTTTTTCAACTCGAACATGAAATGTAAGTAAATAATTACTCTTTAAAAATCACATAAATTGTTAATAAAAAGAGCTGAAAAAAATTACGGTTACATACAAGTAAAACATTTATCCACGAAAGGCATTTATTTCTTAGCATTGCATTTAGACATATGCTTCAGTAAGTAAGATGGAGAAATGTCTTGAAGATTACTAGCAAAAAGTTTAAATGAAGATTAAATTTTTATGTACCCTGAGCTGGTAAGTTGAGTGTTTTGTCAAAAGTCTCCTAATTTTTTTAAATTTTTATTTTCTGTATTTTCGCTTTTCATTCTTTGGTAACAAATTATATTCTAGTTTTAAAACTTACTTTCGAAATGTGTTATAATGTACAAATGAAGTTGATATTTTTTTTAGATCTGTATAACCTTGCGCTATACATTTACATCGGACCGCTGTACTCATCAGTAATATGGTGCTCTAAGGTTGCAATGATGACTAGGAACTAAAAATTGCATATTGAAGTAATTGCACATATTTTTGTTTACTTTGCAGGTAATGTACAATCGAGAGTTTTAGTCTGATTTTGATGAAATCAATTTGTTTATCTTTAAAAATGTGAGTAATTAACAGTTAATAATATAACAAACACATAGAGTTAAGTTTTAATAAATAACGGAAAACATTATGTTTTCTCCACTTTTTACCATTTTTAAACGCCATGCGGGGGCAATAGATATCAATCAATTTTATTATTCTTTTCCTTAGAATATTTCTCATCTTTTTACTAATTTTTGCAGTATGCTACATGATATATATATATATATATATATATATATATATATATATATATATATATATATATATATATTGATACGCAAGTATAATGAAGAGATTTTCATCTATATCTTGTATAATATTTTCCTTTTCAATGATGTGTAGATTTTTTAAAGGGGGGGAGGAATGACTTTCATCCCAAATATTGCCACTTACATAAACCTAAAAACATTTTTAGACATGCAATAATGATTTAATATCTTGGAAGTTTTGCCAACACTCTTCGGTAGGAGAAATGACTTGAGACCTCAAGAACGTTTTCCTCATAATCCCATCCACATTTAGGAAAAGGCAAAGGCATGAATTTGAGTCTCATTGTAGTTAAAAAAAAAAAAAAGCAGATTTAAAAAGTCTGTATAAATATATAAAATAGTCGAGAGTGCTTACACTCTTGGATTTTCAGCATGCTACAAATCAAAGTTGAGGTCCCTCATACTACTGAAGTCCCGTTCCGACGACCTGTGGCCTTACGGATTTGGTGATAAATCTGCCAACTGACCCATTGTTGGATCATCCACGCCTGTGGACGGCGATTGGGATCTTCCCACAAATTTTCGGTAAAAGGAACAGACATCAAAGAGCCCTGGAAAATCACAACAGAGGAGAAAGAGGGCAAAATGTGCCATACACAAGGCGAGCACGGGTCGTCGAAACAGGACTTGATATGCACAGAAATGTGCGGAGTGAAAATTCTGTCTTGCAGTAGGATTGAAAAGTTCGTCAGCAAGTTGCGGTCAAAAAACTTGCAATAGCAAAATGAAGAAAATTATGGTCGTCACTCATCCAAATGACAACCACGATAAACTGCGGTGATCGGACGAGAATCCGTTTTCTCATCTCTCCAAAGTATTTAGCTTATATTTGAAAAGAACTTACCACCACACACATGCATATTTTAAGTAGCACTTCAACGTTAGTTGAATTTTGTTTGAATGTTTTTTAAAATAGAAATTTATATATTAGTTTGGAAAATTATATTGAAATAAAAATTAAAGACTGATGTAATATTACAAAAAAGCTTCTATAGCGAATTATTATTTAATATGCATCACAAAATAATTAAAGACATTAAAACTGAATAAAGTAAAGGCTTTTGCATTTCGCAAAGAGATTTCAAAATAGTATTTCTTAGCAAGACATTTCATTAGCTTTACTGATGACAGTTTAAATAGCCAACTTACACTTCTTAAGTGTGGTTCCAACGTAGTTTGATTGAATCCTATGTAATTAAAGGAAGTGAAGACGCTTAGTGAATAAAGCATTGTTCTTGGATGGAACCAAAACTTCAATATGCTTCCTTTTTCAGGTATGTTGGGATTTTCTGCTCCAATGAAATTTAAAAAAATTACAACAATGATTTACAAGCAAAAAGCCGAATATATGAATAGCATGGCATTTAGTATTAATCTAACATTCTCATAATTGCTTTATATAAAACTAAATTAAGCTGTCATGTGACTAGAACTCGCTTAGATTGAGATTCTTCAGCTTCACGAGGAATATTTGAGTCAGAATCTTATACAGTAAAGCATGTATTTTGAGAGAATTGAAAAGAAGTAATACTGAAATTTTGATAAATAACTTTGATTATTAGATATTAAAGTTGCCATAAAGTAATTCATTTAAATGTAATAATTTAAATTTTTTAAAGATCGTATTAGTATATTAATATATAGTAATGAAAATATTGTTCAATTTTAAAACTAAACATTCAACATAAAAGTTAAAAAAATTATTATTTTATTGAATACTAAATGTGGATTTATATGACTAATATGCATGGAAGCAAATGGACGTGTAACTAAACGATAATCGTTGTCTTTCTCTTAGTTATATGTGAGTATTATGAGTGAGAATTAAGTATAAATGTTTATTTTCACGAATGAAATAAGTTTTTCAATGAATTCGTAACGTCTTTAAAGGAATGCAGAAATTTTTCATTATCGCTTACGTTACCACCCGACAATTGATCGTAACATTGTAAATAATTCTGAAGTCATCACAGTTCACATACTTCTTAAAATGGATTTTTTTTTTCAGGGGATTTTACCCTTCTTTATCTGATCAAAATTTCATCATTCGTTTTATCGATATCATTTTGATCATTGATATCGCATTCGTCTAATTTTTGATCTGGAAATCTTCATTCAAAGTCACGATTCCTTATTGTTACATATCTGACTTACTACTTTCAACTTATCAACTTTTTCGGTAGGCACATCTTTAGATTCCTCGACTTGCCATTTGATTTGAAATTCCTTATCGCATTTTGAATTTATGAAATTATTTAGGTGTAAGAAATGAATCTTTTACATTCTATTTCTATGAAATTTCTTTGGCTTTTTTTATAAGTGTAGGTCCACTCACAGCAAGATTTGTGTTAACAACTAATAAAAATGTTTCCTACTTCTAGAATCCCACCTTCTTGTCATATTTTACTTTTCTGGCTTTTTTTTATTTGGAAATAGCAGGGAGGAAAAGAATGTCACCCCACCCCACCCCGCTTTCTAGAAAAAATATCCCTCAAACTGGAAACAGAAAAATATTTACTGAGGCAGAAAGCTGGCAAATTTTAAAAAGATTAGAACCGAAAATTTGTGTTGGTATAAACGAAGTGTTTTATCGCTGGTGAATTGAGATTGTGATAAAATTACATATAAATGAGAAGAATGCTTCATTATACAGGGTGTTCATTAATTATTGTCGGGGTTTCCGCACCTCATAACTTTCGAATAAAAAATATTACGCAAAAACCGATTACGTATTCGTAAATTACAACTCAAAGAATTTTACGTGGCAACAATGCGATCTTAGCGCATTTGCAGTCTGGGTAATTATGACGTCATAAATAAAAGCGATCGTGCAAGAAAAAGCAATGTGTGTATTGTGGTTTTTCGAAACTAAATCAGTCATAACTACTCAACGTCGCTTCAGGACCACGTACAAGAAAGATCCTCCTTCGGATAATTCTATCAGACGCTGGTTAACACAATTTCAGGAAACTGGTAGCGTTCTACACCGAAAGGGAGCGTGAAGACCGCGCACCAGATATAACACCGCTGGACTTCTTTCTATGGGGGTTTGTCAAGAATATTGTGTACAAGACCCCTGTGCCCTCTCTTGATGAACTGAAGCGCAGAATTGTTACTGCGATTCAAAATGTTACCCCACAAATGCTGGAGAACACGTGGAGGGAAATCGAATTTCGTCTCGATGAGTTACGAGCCACGAAGGGCAGTCATGTGCAAATTCATTATCTTTTTAATATCATTAATAAAATTCTTCGAGTTGTAATTTACGAACACGTAATCGGTTTTTGCGTAATATTTTTTATTCGAAAGTTATGAGGTACAGAAACTCCAACAATAATTAATGAACACCCTGTATATTAAATCCCATATAAATGAGAAGAATGTTTCATTATATATTAAATCCACTGCCTTACCAATTTGATTATTTTGTTTTGTTGAATTAGTGAGAAGAGAATTTAATTTCATTTCAGTATCCAGAGACGATAAATTTCCCACGATTGTATCTCATTAAGGGGTGAGACGCGAAAGGATGTGCGCATTTAAGGAATTTACTTTATTGTTAAACGTAAACATCTCCTTTTTTCATCTTTCCTCTCACCCTATTTTGTCGAATTAAAGCCATCCTAACGCATGCGCAAAAGCGCGGAGGGTTTCAGAATCCGTTGGCAAACAATATATCCTCTGGCATTGCAATATCAGGAAAAAAGTAATCTAATAAGCATGATCAGTTTGTAAAGAGAGTGTATTTAATATTCATGATCTCTTTCTCAGCTCTCTTTCAACATCGATTAGATGATTAGTTAAAAGTGGAGTTCCTGTTAAAATAAATATATATGAAGAGCCCCTGATTTTTTGGCACAAATTTAGGTTCAGACAATATATCAATGACTGATAAATGCTTTCATTTACTCATAACCTGGAAAACCTCAACAAATTTTACAAGCTTCTAATATTTAGAAATGATTCAATTTCATCATTTTTTAAAATGAAGTATTTTCAACTTACTCTTTTTATCTGAAAACAAACAGAAATAAAAATATTAAGTATCTACACGAAAATGTAATAAAGTTTTATTTCTTAAGTACTTCTACAATATACAAGTTACCACTGTACTCGGGGCTCAGTATTTAATTTCTAATTTATGAGAAATAGGAAACACATTTCTAAATGAAGTAGAGCATCATATTTTATTATTATTATTATTTGAATCAATCAATGCATTTCTCAAAAAATTGCTAAATCTAAATTTTTATACAATCTATTATTCATATGTAGTAAAATATTTTCGCGACATTAGCATTTTCAGCAAAAAATCAAAAAACTCTTCTGGAACTATAATTGGTTGGGTTCTAAAGCTGTGCATGGCATTATTTTTCTTATTTTTGACTAGGTACAGTTATCCTCAAATCCTTTGGGGCAGCTACTGAAATGGTTTCAAATAGTGATATTTAAAGCTAGATAAATCGGTCAGTTTGAATCATAAAAGAGTGCAACCGTTTTCATTTAAATTGTTAGTGTGGCAGGAATATTTTATCAAATATGAATAACGGAACGAGGGGCAGTATAAAAGTTGAGATTTCGCAGATCTCTCTCTCTTTAAAAAAAAAAAAAAAAAAAAAAAAAAAAAAAGATTTTTTTTAGAGACATGTTTCTTGACTCACATAACACAAAATACCGTTCTTTCCAAATTAATGTATATGTGTCGATTTAATTATTGGCTAACAATTAGATTGGATGTTTTGCATTTAGTTGTACATATGTGAAAAATTGCGCATTATTGCAGAAAATTGGAGAAAAGACTATATATATGCAGATTTTTGGAATCAAAAGTTAGAGACGATTAAATAAGAAGTGAAAATTCTATTTTTTTTTTCAAAAATTTCGACTGCTTTTTTTTAAATTGCTTTACAATAAGAGCATTTTTATTAATAAACATCCATTATTTGCAATTACTTTTAAAAAAATTGACTGTGATACTTTTTGTTTTGACTTTAATGAGCTTTAATGATCTATCCAATTCGTAAATCCGTTTTAGTTCTGATTTTCGATGCTCTATTTTATTTGTTTAAGATAAAATTAATAATGTCAAAAACATTTCTAAAATAATGCTATTTTAAAAGTTTAAATTATTTTTGAATTTAGTAGATGTACTTACCGACATCAGGAAGAAAGAAAAATATAACTATGGCGTCGATAACAACTACAGTACCCACTGTCCAGAATGGGAGTCCATAGCCTCCTAACTAATAAATAATAAAAGATACTTAATCAGTGAAATATGAGTATTTATATTTGCAGGATTTCCATAACTAAACAAATCTGTTTTAAAATTGTCTACAGACGAAATTATTATTTAGAAAGCTATTAAATATTTTGAAGAACATAATAAAGGGATTGAAATTTGATCGAACGAATAAAAAAACGATTTGGAATTTTTTATAGCGAAAAATAGACATGAAAGAATATTGAATTGAAGGTAAATTTTGGATCAAATATTTTTAAATGGTTGTTCTTGTGAAGCAACAATCGGAATAGTGGGAAACTAGAAGTTTCAACTTCAAATTAATATGTTGTAACTTCAAATGCTGCGTTATTTCCATGCCAATGGCTATTTATAGTATGCTAAGTGTGAACGTTTATATTTTCAAGATATGCTTCACTTGAACAATACAATGGAAGAATATTACTTTGAAAAACTTGCAACCCAAGGTAATTTCACTATCCGATAGATATGCAAATTTTGATATGTTAAGTAAAGGGATATGCCTATTGGAAATTCATTAATGAAAAATATTAAAAACTTTTTGGGGCCTCATTCATAAGGTATAGTATCAGTAATACTGTATTGGGAATGTGGAAACACTAGATACAATGCTTCGATGCATATTTGATGGAATTGAAAAATTCTTTGTTTTTGATTTTATTAGCATTGCTCAACATTTGAGAAGCAGCAACTCAAGAGTTCAGTGAGATAACAATGATTGCAGGAAATTGCTTATACTAGTACCAACATAATTTTTCCTAGAAAACTCCAGTTTCAAATCAATAAGCAAAGTCGTTGTTGAAGTTTCAGGATGAATTGTTGCATAATCACAGCCGAAGACACTCCTGGTACCAAAATAAAGGAAGGAAGTAATTTTCATACAGTCGCATTCAAAAGAAACGACAGTTGCAACCATAGGCTCTAATGAATAGTACAATCAAAATACGTGACGAAGGTATATTCATTAACCTTACAATACTTTTTCAACGAATCTGCTTCACAAAACAATCAAATGAAGAATTGGAGAATTTCTTAATTTTTAAATACCTATATTTGATAAATGTACTATGAAAAGAAAAGTCATTTTTTTCTCCTCTTTCTGTTCAGCAGAAAGCTGAGGTCTTGTTTTTCTCTATCAATCTTTGTTTAGAAATCAATTAAAAAAAACTGTAGAATATTATGTATTCTTTGAATAGTTTGCTTCATTGTTCTTTCATGCATATTTCTACGATATTCCGTTGTTCTTCATTTATTATTAATTCAAAAATAATAGAGAAATAATTCTTACGTCGTAAAGAGCTCCACCTAGTGTCGGCCCAGTAATAAGTCCTACTCCAAGGAAGGTTTCTAATACTGCCTGCAAATAGAATTGGTAAAGTAATTCTTCTTTCCATTAGCATTAAAAATATTTTTCAAATTTTTTGAAGTCAGGAATAAAAATGTAAAAAAAATGGAACATTGTTGTTTAAAAAATGAACGCTTGAAAAACATGGATGCGTGTCTACTGATAATTAAATAAATTGAGTTTTTCTTACAAATGTTGTTCCAATGCCTTCCAAGAACTGTGATGCAATAATAGTGTAGCAAGATGTCCTCAGAGCAGCTGCCCCGACTCCCTCAACTGTACGAATTACAAATGCTAAGGCAACAAAAGATGTGGTGTCCAACACCAAATCCAAAGTACTAAAAGAAATAAAGTATGTTATTATTCTAAAAACAAATTTCAGCAATTCACTTTCAGTTCATAGGGAATAAAATGAGGTACTTTAAACAACATAATAATTCATCGCACTTTCAACTTATATAGTATATGGTTATTTAAAATAAATTCACGTGTTTAAAAAGAAGGATAAGCAACACCGAAAATAATTACAATAATGTATGCAAAATATTAAATGAGAATGGATAAATCTTTTAATAACGAGACGCATATTAGGGTCTATATTTCACTGTTAAATCTTTTCGCAGAAATATCGTTAAGCTCTCCTTGGATTTTGTTAACTTAATATTCGTTATGTTGATGTCACGCGAGTGCATTTTTAAAAGTACCTTGTAATTTTGAACCATTTTCCGATACTACCTGGACGTGCAACACATCAATAAAAAGGCATTCTAGCCACAATTTAATGTGTACTCTGTGCCATAGTAGCTAAATTTCGGCTTCAAGATCCAAAGTTTCTGAATTTCAACCACATATGAAGTCGATTTCCTACAAACACAAGTAGAAGTTATTTTTATATCAAAAAGCAAATTCTTTTATTTCCTTCCTTTGAGACAGATTGCAGACTTCCAATGAGGCACCTATGAAAATTCGTTACATTAATTGCATGATGAAATTTCACTTTCAGAAAATCCTCTGAAAAAAACCTCTTCTATTAATCTTTGTAAGTATATCAGTCAATTCCTACAGATTTCAATGAGTCTCTTCATTCGCAATGAATGCACTTCCATGAGATTTGTTGATAAATATTACTTACATGATAATAAAATTGATAATTCAAGCGTAGATAGAAAATCTGTGAGTAAAGAGATCTTTGCTTGATTTGAATTATAATTTTTTGATGTGTATTTTCTAACTATCAGTTGAGAATCATCTGTTTAGAATTTCAGGCATTTGGTATCACTCTTTTAAATGATTTTTAAGAATGTTAAAAGCTTTAATATACTATAAAAGCACCAACACTAATACTAAAAGCACTATTTTTTGGCAAAGGAAGCTTTATTTCATAATTGCTTTTCTTTTAAGGCAAGAATCCAATAGAATTCATTACTTATATTACTGGTTCTTCTAGAGGTATTTTTTGTTGCTTCAACTGTAAGAATAATTAAAGCTTTTATCTCATAGAAGATATGCAGTAGAGGTTGCCATAGCATTAATATGTTTTAGACTAGCAATTACTGCACCGAGACTTTTTTATAGGATAATAAATATAGCATTTAATAAATATAAAAAAAACTGCAGCTGTATTTCTTAAGAGTTTAAAAGAATGGATGGCTTTAGTTGTTTTGTATGATTTTTAAAACCATACTTCAAGTAATCCACACAGATTTAAGTATAGACGGTCGATGATAAAGTAATAAAATATATTTTAGGCAGCAGTTAAGTTTTAAATCTAAAATTGCTACCCAAGGTTTGTTTGAATTCGCTTTACTTTATTTCTTATTCCATCGCTTTTTAAGAGTATCTAAAATACAACTAAGATTTTTTTCAATATTTTTTCTTTAAAAATATTAAATTTAAAATAATTGCATTTTAAAACAGAAGCAAAATGTTTTCCCTTTGCTACATTTAAATTAATTGAAAATATCTTTTAAAAAATGAAATATAAGAAAATCGCTCATTTAAGAATTAAAATTCCTCATTACTTTATGTTTTCTTGTAAAAAAATATTTATTACAGAAAATTTTTAAAAAATTATTCAGCTGTGACGTGTGTAGGGGCCTGATATGGAAAATTGTTTAATAGATAACAGACACGAGGATTGACCCCTGCATTTGATTTGTTATGTCAGTAAAAACAGTGCAAGCCTTATATTCTAGTAGAAATCCATAAGTTCATGAAGGTAGTTCATGTTAAATGTGATCATGGTTAAAATTTCTTCAATTTAATGAGAAGCAGAAAGTGGTGTTTAAACCTCATTAACCTTTTTTTATTCAAAATTAAGTAGCCATCGGTCCAAATCTGCAGCTCTACACCAACACTAACAACAAATGAAGAGATTAACAATATATTCAATAAATTTATTTTTTAGGTTGCCAATTCACTTGGCAGCGTCACATTGAACTTTATATACAAGTTAACAATTTCTTTTTTAGTGTCGGAATATTTAACATTAAATTTGGTTATATTTATTTCGTGTGCTGGTTTCAGGTATGAGTAGGTTTTTCTCTATTAATTCTACTATAAGAGATTCAGTGAAGCTAATTTATGATATACAAGGTGGTTAAAATTAAAACAACTCTACTCTGAGCTTTCTATACAGCGAACTACTCATTGTAAAGGCTCCAAAATTGTTGAACGTGCTATTCAAGACAAGGAGAAAAGGATTTCGTGAAAAAAAAAATTAGTTCCAGAAACTCCGACAGATGGCGCTGAAAAGACACAGGATACACATTTGTAACACATTTTATTCGAACGTATCTAACATTCCATCACAAAGACCTTATCGATGCAGGGGAAAACTGCTCAATATGGTTCCCTTCTTCAAGATGTAAAATCTGCATTCTGTAGACAACTTGTTCTACTGCGGATCGTAACTGGTCGATTGAAATGCTTCTTACATGCAGAGTGATACTGTCTTTCAAATCTGCCAGGTTATCAGACGTCCTCGATAAACAAGACTTTTTAAGTATCCTCAGAGCCAAAAATCGCAGGGATTAAAATGTGTACAACGAGAGGGTTAGGTTGCCGGCAACGCACGACTAATTATTCTATCATTAGTAAAATGTTACCGAAGAAACGGCTGTACACAGAGTCCAATGTGAGGAGGCGCTTCATCTTGCAGAAATGTAATTGAATCAAGACATTGAAGCTGCTGCACTTGTGGTATAACAAAATTTTCGAGCATGTTTTGGTACTTCCTGGTCTTTTTCGTAAATTCTTAAGTCGACGAAACTAGAAGTACAGCTGTAGCATTTCCTTTGTTTTCATAAAACAACTTCACACGCAAAGCTCGAAGCTATCGCTGATTAGAATGACATTTTACCAGCTTTATTCTGTTTTATACTCAGAACAGTAGCAGCAAAACAAGGGTTTATGCAAATATTTGTGCTTACTGTGTGAAATTGCAGTTACAATGACAATTTTTCTTCACTTTTTTTATCATCTTTATTTCATATCAGCAACAGAAATTAGGAAGAAAAAATCCCATAATACATGTGTTTTTTGTGATTATTTATGTCTTTTCAGTATATTTTCAGTTTTGCAGTGCCATCTATCGGTGTTTCTGGAACTTTTTTTTTCGTGCAGTCCGTTTCCCCATGTCTTGAATAGTATATCTAACAATTTTGGAGCCTTTACACTGAGTAGTTCGCTGTATAGAGAGCTCAGAGTAGGAGTGTTTCAATTTTGACCACCTTGTATTTAACACTTTAAACCAACAATTTGTTCCTCGAACAAAGGAATTACACGAAATAAAAAGAAAGAACACTAGCATCTGTGTTTAAGCAGGGAGTCGTGAAATTTATGAAAGAAGAATGTGATAATAGAAGATAAGCTTTACAAACATTAATGGGTAATTTGTGTAGATTTAAAATGGATGAATTTTCTCCTTGGCCATCTAGAGGGTCGTATGGAATATCCCTGCTTCTTATAGCTTTGGGATAGCAGAGCTAAACAATTCCATTGGATAAGAAAAGAATTTCCTAACAGAGAACATGGTTGCTGGAGAAAATGCCATTCGTGAACCTTTTGTCGAACGAGGCAGAATTGTATTGCCTCTACCGCATATAAAATGGTTAAAGAAACAGTTCATGAAAGCGTTTGATTGTGATAAATCATGTTTTGGGTACATAAGTGCAAGGCAAATATTTGACTTTAATTTAATTTATTGCCCATGCCTAAGCCAGATTTAATGTGCTAATGCAAATAAACCACTATCATATCTAACAAACAAGAGCTGATTGTTAAAAATAACGTCATAATTATTTTCAGCACACGAAATATTTATCAGTTTAAAAAATTTCATTACCGAAAGATATATTGACCTGTGTTTTGCAATTTCTAGCCCGATCAGATGATAAGGACCCTATCTGAATTGCTGCTGTAGACTTTAATACGAGCCCAGTCTAAAGAATTTTAATTTATTTACTAGGCAGATTACGTCCTTTATTGGGAAGGTCATTAGCAAATTTGAAACTAGTTGTTCAATGGTGGGTTTCTTGCTGCTGGTGGCGTAATAAAGCAGTGTTTCAGTGTAAACAGTCATCGTGAGAAGTCACGGGATCCAATCGAAATAACGTGATCTTTTGGGCGAGAAGTCGTCGACAGGCCACGGATCCTATTTTTTTTTTTTTTTTTTCCTTTTCTATACATGGGTGTGTCCTTAATATCAAATTATGACATCTTTTAAATTTAGAGTTCAAATATACAACATGCGAAATGTGTCCCCGATGATAGGTAATATCGCTTGGTAATGGATGTTTTGGAGAAATATGTTGCGATCTGTCTTCCTTATAATTACTGAATGAATACTTGTCTAGTATGGAATTTCTGTAACTATACTCAATAGCTTCCACAGAATAACGGCTATCAAAAAGGTAAATATCTCGTCAGCCAGCTGTCGTCAATTCATATGTGTAAGTTCCGAATGCGCAGAAACAATTTTTATGAGTTTACATCTTTAGAAATTAAAACTGAAATCAAAATAAATTCTTACCCGAAAAGAATGCATGTGACTCCAACTGTTAATATCCCTGTATTTAGTAAAAATTTAGGTGATGTGTATGGCACCTGAATATGAAAGATACATAATTACTATTTTATGCAAGACAGAACATTTATCCAAAAGATGATAAACAGCACATGTAAGAAGTAGTAATTTGAGCCCACATGAATAAATTATGCACATATGAATAAATTATCTGCAAGTTAAGATAGATTATCTAATAAGATATCATACTGATACACAATTCTGAATATTTCTGAACAGCATTACAATTAAAATGTTATAGTCATTTTGTATGCACAGTTGTCAGACGACTTGTACCTGGAATAAAAGACCGCAGCTCTAATTTATAACAGTAACGCTTCTCTTTAATCATAATATCAATTAGATAGTATTTTTATTTTGTAACAAGGTCTAATGAGGAACAGAAATTATTGCTATCCTGCTTTTCATAACGCTTCTATTCTTATCAGAGCTGTGTTGATGCTCTTTTTTTATATGGTATATGATTTAACTCACTAAATTTAAAGTAAATGAAAATATTTATGAAGCTAAAATTGAAGAAAGTCTAACAGTTAGTTTGATTCAAATTGTATTCTTCAAATATTTCTGTCACCTACGCAAAGAGTTATAAGTTTTTTCCCATTTAGAACACCATGATCGATTTGTTGAGTCAGTATATTCTAAAATTATATATCAGATTTTTTTTTCCAACTATGCATTGAAATATTGAAGCAAGAGAATGCAATCGGTTTTCTCATTTAGCAACATCGAGTTTTATCAGTTGGCATCGATGTCATTATTTTTTTTATCTGCGTTGAAAATAACATCACTGTTTTGATGTTATGTTCTCTGACGTATCTTTCTTATTACTGTCAGAAGACAAATGCTGATGTTATATTTTTCCTGCGAAGTAGCTGGAATATTCCCTCTCATTATTTGAATGGAATTCTTAAGTCGCTCTACAAAATAAAAAGCTTTTCGCTTGTATAATTTAGCTTTATTTTATGCTATACTGATTTCAGTATAAAATACAGAATGCTTCAAAAGGTTGAAAAGCACTTTTGGAATAAATATTCACTATAAATTGCAAACGTTTTCAAAATTAGGTAGGAAATTAGTGAACGAAATGAATCTTCTATTCATCTCCAAAATGTTATTCATTTCAAATTCTATTAGAATATATCTTATAGAATTAGAATTAGAATTTCTATTCTTAGAATAGAATTAGAATTTCTATAGATATATCTTAGAAAAAGAATTGGACAACTAGAAAAATTTTCTTTTTGTTATAGTTATATCGTTATAAGAAACTACATACCTGTATCGACTAATTATTTGAAAATTATGGGAATCATATATAAAATTAGTAAAGCCGGCATCTCAAGAATTGGAAAAAAAGGCGAAATGACGAGAACTGCGGCTAGATTTGGAATGCATTTACGAATTTTCTATACTTTTGAAATGAGGCATGCCATTTTATGTTTGGGAGAGAAAAAAAAAAAGTTGCATTTGAGTAGAAAATAAACCACAAATTCTCTCAGTGGGTTTATTATGGGATGAATTCACAGAAAAGTAATAATTTTAAATATAGTAGGGTCAGTTCATGGTTACATGAGAAACGTCAAATAATCGATTCATATTTCAAATCTATTGTATATATTAAAAATTCCTCCCGTAATGGTAATAAAAACTATCCCTCTGATTGAAAAATTATTTATTTTTGCTTCATATAAGTTAATTTCATGCGCATATGAAAGTTTAATTAAATTTTGGAGGTTTTTTTTATTATTTTTCAAACTTTGTCTAATTTTTAAAAATAATTTTCTGTTTAGTTTCGAATCGTTTAATTCATATTTTTATATTAATTATATTGAAATAATTAATAATATAGTTAATTAGTTTCACTTATATTTTTGAAGGGTTAGTTTTTGTTTTTATAGTTAAATGCTGGCTATGTATACCAGTGTATTAATTAGCACTATTAAGGTTAGGCCGGAAAGAGTATAGTTCACAGTCATATGAAGATTCAAGAAATTTTAACTCAGAACTGTTAAGTGGAAAATGCTGAAAGGTTTCATAAGCACTTTCGCATCATTACAAAAAAATTTCATTTCTTTTACATAAAATGCTTCATTTCCACTAAATAATGTGGAGGCACTTTTCCTTTTGCCAGGTGACAGTTATTTGGCTTTATTTCATGTATTTATTGCAAAATATATGAAATAAAGTCAAATTTATTTATTTATTTAAAAATTTATTTATTTCCGTCTGTGATATAATGCAACATTTTTACTATGGGAAAATAAAAGCAACAACAAAAAATTAAAGGTCATTCAGAGGTTTGGTTATATTAACGTCCCGTTTGAAGCAGCACTAGGGCTATTTTGGGACGGACCTCGTAATTTTGAACCGCGGTCAGATGACGAGGACGACACCTGGGCTGGGTCACGAACCTGAAACCCTCCGGTTCCGAAGCCGAGACCTTACCACCAGGCCACCGCGGCCCATTGTCATTCAGAAGACTGCCTGGATGTGTGGATCCTTAAACAAGCCGTAAAGTCTTTGCCAAGTGAAGTTAATATAAACCAGAGCAAACATTCGATTTTCATTTCGAACATTTTCAGGCCTGTTTATTAGGAATAGAACAATTAGAACATCGTTTTTTTCCCTTGCAAACAAAGGAAGTTTTGTTTGGTGAATTCAAGAAATTCCGTTGTCCACTCATTTATAAAGAATTTTGCGATTGAAGATTATAGCAAGTAAATTTTAAACTATCATGTGATATATCTAAAGAACAGCATTCTTATTTTCACTGTTTTAAATTGCAAGGGAAAACTTGGGTTTCACTTCCTTAAAACTAGGTCCATTTTAAGGAAACAAATAAGCAGTTTTTATAATGCTCTATTTGCAATAAAAGAAACACATTTCTAATTAATCAAATTTATCTAGGAGGATCGTATATAACGTAAAAAGTGTAATTATCTGAAAATTGACGGTAGGGCTATTGCATTAAAATAATTCTCTGCTTTATTTTACAATTACAGTACCCATTTATTTGCAACAGGTGAAAAGTTAAAGAGTGTTTCAACCTTTTCGTAACATCATGTATAATAATAAACGTAGTAAAGATGCATATCAATGTGAATAGGAATAAATTTCTTAACTGATTTGTCTGAGAGAACAAAATTTATATGGAATCCATACAGAGATCATATATTCTGTGAGTTTTTATTCGAATCAAAGCACATTCCCCCCAAAAAAAGAATAGCTCATCTGATGAGACTGTAAAGAAAACTGAACTGTCAAGGATTTCTTAAAAACAAATAGAAAAATAATAGGATGATTTCAGCAAATAAATCCATTATTTATCACTTTTTTATCTATTATTTATTTTTAATGAACTCTCGTTTCCCTTTTTCTAACATAACGGAAATACTACTTCTGTAAAGTAAAAAAAGGCTCATTTTCGATTTTTGTGGTATTTTGACATTAAATATAGAGATCCGTGTTTCTCTACAGTTCTATATAACATGATATGTTTTTCTGAGTATATATTATGACAAATATATTCTGAGAACAAATGAAATTTCAAAAATATTTTGCAAAATAATACATAGTGATTGCTATACAGTTTCTGATGTTTGAAAACTCTTTTAAAATGAAGCAAATGGTAAATATGGCATCAGTTAGCAAATTAAATAAAAAAAAAGTACATTATTATATCCCTTGCTATTGGTAAATACGGGATTTATTATCGAAAATATTAAAGGAGTTAAAGAGAGCTATAAAAACATTTTGTATTTAAAAATGGAAATTTCACATGGAAAATAAAAATGTATTGATATATCTATGGTATTGTTCGATGTTTGGAGGAGAATGGCTGAATGATGGATGCTCTTATACCATGAAAACTCAAACCAATCAATCATCAACGCATTATAAAGTAAAAAAGATTTTACTTGGTCTTTTAATTATTTTATTAGAAATTTACTTTGTCAGAAATCTGTTCCTAGTATAAAGTGGACATGCATAAAATTTATGCGCATTTCACATTAAGTAATATAATCGCTGAGATAAATTCCCAACTTGCCTTAGCGTTTGGAGACAGGATCACTACAGAACAGAAATACAGGTAAAGTCGTCAACAACAAAAAACGGAATACATCTGTAACTTTGTCATTTAATATCGCACTTTCACAAAATTGATGTCAATGGAAATGGTTTAACGGGACAAGTTTGTTAAGATATACAAATTGATTAACCGAGTTAATTAACATAGCTAATTAATTACTATCTCGAAAAAAATTTCCATTTCGGAAATTGAATTTTTTTAATAATTTGATTCAGCAGGCCTTTTTATGTATGTGTATCAAATTTCTTTCTGAAATTTGCAGTTGTTCTTGAGATATACGTAATTTTATTTGCTGAAAACTCAACCCAAAAAGACCCAACCCACTGGGGACCGTATATTAAGTAAATCTCAGCTTGATAATTGCAAAATAATATTTTTTCGCTTTTTTATCCAGGAATTTTCAAGAAGCAAACAATACAAAAAGTTTTTCCTTAATATGAGCATGTTTTTTAATATAAATGTTTTTTCTTTTTATTTGAAAATTAAAGCATTTTCTATATCTTAAAATCAATTCATTTAATCTATTTTAGTTGATCACGCCTTAAACATAATTGGTGAAATGTGATTACCCCCAGACATGTTAAGCCAATGAATTTTTTTTTTTTTTTTTTTTTTTTTTTGTTCTCTATGAATAAACTCCTTGTGTGCCAACAAGTATACCACAAGGCTTACAGATGTAAGTCAATACGCAATTGAGAGTAAAATAAATTTCAAATATAAGGTCGCAGGCACAAATGCAAAAAAAGAAGAAAGAAAAATAGGGGAAAACAAGTAGATACACAAACAAAAACAAAAATGAAACAAAATTGCTCACATAGTAATAGAAACATACAGTAAATGCTATAAAACCATTGAAGAAGCATGATCAATTAAAATATTCAAAATACAAATACAAAAGTATATATGCAAATATAAGTAGGCAAACACACTGAAGTAAAGTTTAAATCATACGGGGAAAAATACTATTAATATATGTACAAAAGGAAATGAAGGATGCTTTAGGAAGCCAATGAAATTATAGGTGTTTATTAAAAGGATGGACTTTTATTTTCAGGCAGAAACAATTATTAATCAGATAGAAAATTTAGAAAAAGAAGTTCATTAATGTAGGAATGACAGAGTAATGGACATTCTTTCTGTTATGTCACAGCTGATATAATCAAGACAAATTTATACAAACGAATTGAGGCAAGCACATAATCATGCTACAACATATCGAACTAGAGGTTCGAAAACATGTTTTTTTATATACTCAATTGCAAAGAGGAGATTATTTCATAACTCTAAGGGAATCATTTTAATGATATTTTTTAAAATAGTCTCCACCTAAATACAGAAATTTATGAATAAGTGCTCAACATTAAGCCATTATGTGTATAAATAATAGGTGCTAATTAATTTAATTATTTTAGCGTCATTTAATTTACTGAATGGTAAGAGATTTTACGGATTTCCTTGGATCTCTATTTCATTTATTTGCAAACGATAACTACTAGTAACGGTACTGACTGGTAAAGAGTAAAAATTAATTCAACATTACAATAGTCAATCTGTCCTGCAATCTAATTTTATATCGTCTGAGAGAAAAAAATATGTATTTTTTTAAAGGAAGTAGAATTCATGTTAAATTAATGTTATTTAACCTCAAATTAAATTTAATATTTAACTAACTATGATATTATAACGGCCGTTAAAGCTCGTGCTTTATAAAAAGGAGATCTATAAATTCAAAATAATTTAATATATGGCCTCTCAAAAAATGGGCGTTGCAAATCGACTATGGAAAATTTACATTTCGAAAACTATTTGGGGTATGGGCACATTTTTTGAATTCCGGGATTTTAGCAAGTCAGCTTTGCTCCAATGTAAAAATTTTACTACGTATATATTAACTTATTTCCCACATTTATCTTTAAAAATTCATAAAAAATATTAAATTTGTGTTATTTGTGCACTTATTGCATGAGTTTAAGAAATATATGAAAAATAAAGTGAAATTTTTCTTTAAGTGAGTGAAAAAATTTTGAGAAATATATACTTTCCGAGATATCGCTCCTAAGATGCATTTAACATTGGGAGCGTCATTTTTCAAAACCCTATAACTCTCGAAATTATCATCAAGATTCCATAAATTTTATTTAGAAGTTAATCTCATTATGACATATCAGTTCAGTAAAAAAAAAAAAATGATAGCTGTAATGGAAAAAATCTCCAGATAGTAGTTAATTAACCATGTTATTTAACTCGGTTAATCAATTTGTCTATCTCAACAAACCTGTTCCCTGATTTCCATCGATACCAAATTTGTGAAGATGCGATAGTAAATAACAAAATTACAAAGGTGTTTTTTTTTTTTTTTTTTTTTTTTTTTTTTTTTTGACGATTGTACGCTGCCGTTTCAAAATAGCCAGCACCAACACACATGCACAGACGGGTCATGGGAGATGGAATCAGCTTAGCCATACTATTATTATTATATCTCAAGAGAAACGAGAATCAGCGGTTTGAGTCGGACTATCTCTCATCTACATTAATTTATAAACAAACAAAAATTAGCCATAACCTTAGATAACGATACATTTTTTTTTTTTTTTTTTTTTACATTTCTAGACATCCGAGAGGAATTGCATGAACCTACCGTCGAATAGTCATTTCAAGCTCTGCGGTAGGTGCATAATGGCTCTCATTACGATCGGCAGATGCGCAAGCTTCTTAGACGGAGCTGTGACATGTCATCGGCAATGGCCCCGTTAACAAAGCAAGACTACTATTTCTGCACACTTCAGGAAAGTGACAGTCTTGCTATTTCTATGAATACTTCTCACAGCCCATATTTTGATGCCTGCATCCACGCTGAGATACATTGAGTTACGTTAAATTTACAGAAAACAGAGGGGAAAACTCATCTTCTCATAATTCTCCGCACTAAAGGAGTTGAAAATGTTCAAGTTCAATTTGTAACTGCTCAATGGCTATTAGACTTGATTAGAATACTTCACTTTTCGCAAATTTTAGTTATAAAAATAACGAAAAATGAACATGAGCCTTTCTTCCAAAACTCAACAAAATCTCCTTAAAGTTTGGGGTTATAAAATCCCATTAGTATCTTCCCACACTTCGCTTTTGGTTTCAACTTAAATATATAAGATACCATTTGACTAGAATAAAATGAAAGACAAAAATCTACTTAGAGTGTAGTGGCCTCATTTTGAACAAAGATCAGAAGGTAAAAATAAATAAATAATAAGGTATAAAACATCTTTCGTTATCACATAGCAAATAAATGTACACATTAAGTGACAAAAAGCTTTTCGTTCATTCTTTTTCGAAGGGAAAGGATCTGTAGAAAAGCTGCAAGCATTCATGAAAATTAAGTAGCATTGCATTTCCTTTACTCAAAGCTGACAGACATTGGATGAATAACAAAAATGTAACTTTTTCTTCTTTCCTATCTTTAGAAAAACATTTTTAATTTTAGATTTAAACATGTTTAAATTTCCTTCGATTTACTTATTAAGTGATGACTGAAGAATACGCTTTCTTTGAAAGGCTACGTTTACATAATAAGAAAAATTTCAACCTTGATCGTCCAAAATGTCATTGCAAAGTTATAAAAACTAGAAATTCATAAAATGTTAACATTACCAATATAAGAAACCTATCTCCACAGAATCTAACCTCGTCCCTGAGTCCTTGACCTTCCTCTGTCACTGTTTGGATAGCTGCAGTTGTTCGCATTTGGAGACATTAAATATTTTATGTCCACCAATAGAAAAAATGGCAGAATGTTAGGTCAGGGCTTCTCGAAAACGAGTCATGAAGAAGATGGTTACAATAGACTTTCGTTATTCCATTTTGCCTGATTTTTCATTTAAGTAAATACCAAGCAATATCATCAATAAAATACAACTGACAATGATACTCTAAATTATTTTGTTGAGGATAGAGCCTATCAAAAGAAGGGTGTTCTTTTATAATCATCTTGAATATATAAAAACTGTTTCATTGCTATAAAAATCAATATTATTATTCACCCAGAGAAAACTGGCCCTAGAAGACGGATGATTAGAAATGTCATCATGATGAGTATAATATCAAGTTGATTCTTTAAAAACAAACATAATTTGAAATAAGTAAAAGACAATACTCACTATTTTTCCCATTAAAGGGGCTGTCACAAATATTGTTAGCTGAAATATTCCGAATATGAATCCATATTCTGTTGCTGTGGCTCCCTTTTTTTCTGCCTAAATTAGGAAAGAAATTTTAGAATGTAATAAGAAAATCATGAAAGAAATGGCCAGCCGATTTACTTTTTAATATTTGCAAGAAAGGAGAGATTTTTTTAGCGTATAATCTAGAATTTTTTTTTTTAAACAAGTGCCAAAAAAGGAAGAATATTTTATAACCTCAAGATGAACTAACATAACAAGAAACAAATGTAAATAAAAAAAAAATAGGTATTTGAGGAGGAATGTTTACAGAGTATCCATTCTATTTGTGATCTTATAACTGCACTCCAATCTGTCAGAGGTAGGCACATACTTACAATTAGAAAAGCTTCAAACGAAATAAAAAAAATATTTATGGCATTTTATTCAATAAATGTGATACGGAAAAAGTGACAGCAGCTTAATTTTTATACAGTCCTACAGTAATATTAATTATATTTAAAAAAGAAAAAAATGTTGACACAATAACAGTTTCAATGAAAAAAGTTGGAATTTAAACCTAAAACTGACTGAGTAATAATTGTTCAAAGAAAATGAAAGTAGATTAGAAATTTATTTCATGCAATGTTTATCAGCTTTTGAAAAGCAATATGTTTGAGCGAAATTAAATACGGCATTACAATTTTTTTATTGGTTTAAGTACTCAACAGAAAAATATATAGAACAGATACATTTGCACACAATATATACAAAATTTTCACACACAAAATAATAAAAGTTGTGCATAACGCAGTATCCCTTGTGTAATGGATTAGTAATAAAATCTGTTTACTAAAAGATTCTCTTATGTAGACTTTATTTTTTGTGTAACCCTAAATCTAACGGACTTACTAAAATGGCACTCGCAAGGACCTCCGTTTCAAAAGATTTTATTTCCATAAATCGAATAAATGTATAAGTTAATACTCCATCTATTGATAATCTTGAAACAAACGAAATTTAGACATAAGTTTATTAATCAAGAATATAATCTCTACTATTCTGTATGATAGATTTCGACAGATATACAAATTTGATAGTTCCATTCTTGAAGAATAGCTCTGGCTTTTCTTGAAAAAAGTTCTAGAGGTGGTTTTGCATATATTCCACGGATTTTAAATTTTTACCACTTAAACAATTTCGTAAAGATCGAAACATATTATAATCAGATAGCGAAAGATCAGGAGAATATAGTAAATACTGAAGAATTTCCCATTTGAATTCTTCTAGTTTTCTTAGCCTTTGTTGTGCAACATATGATTTAGTATTGTCATGGAAAAAGATTGCATCTTTTCTGTTTGCGAACGTTTTTATCGAATGGTTGCATCGAGTCTAGTGAGTTATTCACAGTTTCTGTCTGATTCTGAGTTTTTGTTTGATCATTTTACCACGTTGGAGTAGCTCGAAATGAATAATACTGAAGGTATCTCATCAAGTTCACAACAACAATTTTAATGGTTGCAACCCAGCTTTTGTGACAGGTGCTGCACTTTCATTTGTTTTTTTTTTCCTCTCATTTTCTTTCGCTTTGAACTTCGTTATATAAAATCCATTTCTCATCGCCTTTTACCACATGATCTGAAAAAGGTTCTTTATTGTAGTGTGCAAAGAGAGAAATGGATGATGCGGTATCCATGGTACTGAATTTGGAAATGTTCTAAGCTCTTGTAAATGACAAAATGCGGTCGAATTATCAGTTAAGTTTCTCCGCAATTTCCTCAATTGTTATTCTAGGGTTTTCTTCTGCTGAAAAACTCACAATATTGTCATCAACATCGGAAGGCCATCCCAGTTCTAGTTGCTCTTTCAGTACAAAATCACAATTCTGAAATTCTACCAAACAAAATTTTAAATGTCTGCATAGCAGCAGCATTGCCTAAATAAATAGCAAAAACTCCTTTCGTGCAGTTCCAACACTCATGCCTTCCCTAAATTTAAAAAGCATCCATTATATGTATAAAATAAATCTTTTCACTGTTCGCTTTGAGAATTTTTAATACTCAAAAATCGACCTATTTTATCAATATCCAATGCTATAGCGACAAAAGGCAATGTAATCTTTCAAGTGTAAGCAACACAGCCAAACATATAATATCCATATAACATTCCTTTAAAGTACACTCTGTAGCCTCCTATGAAAATCGGGCACGGACTTTAGCAGTGAGCTGATATACAGGGTGTTCCACAAAAGGTGGAACAAACCTTTATTCCTTTAATTATTGCAACTATACATATACATCCAATTACAAAGATTCGTCAAATAAGGTACGCAGATGTATGAAAATACTTTGGTTTCTTTAAAGGAGATAAAATTAGAAAAAATAAATTTTATACAGTCCCCTTAGCGAAAAAGTATCAAACAGTAAAATGTTTTTCTTATACTCATCTATAAGGGCACAAAGTTTCATGCTCCTGTTTGTAAAACTTGCTGATATATTAAAAGGCAAATTTATTACATACACCACTTATCCTTACCTCTCATTGGCTTTTGAGGGAGTCTGTCGTTGTTTTTTCAAATATACATATCACGAAAGATTATTAAAAAGGCATAATCAGAAAATAAAAATTCCTTTATAAACATTCATTAAATTTAAAAATTGTCAGATAATACATTAATTGTTGTACTAAACATTTCAGAGTGAATTTCTTCGACAGCTATACGAAATTGCATATTCTTTAAGCAATACTCGCCCTTATTCGATCGAGGTCATCACTTGCGACTTAAAGAGATACTTTTTGAATTCGTCGGCAAAGATCGAGAGTATGTACTGTCAAAGCCAATTCATCCCGAAATAATGCAAATCAAGACTAACTGAATATACAGATCAGCATAATGTTGGAACCAACCAAAGAGTTTCTAAAAATACCACACATTTATAGAAAATTAACCTTAATGATGAATGTGGATTTTTACATATCCAAAAGTGACAGATTTTAGAAGATAAAAGTTTCTGTCTCATTAAAGCAACATTAATCTGTCCAATTCACAGAAGAGAAGGATTTTATTCTACCTTAAGCAGGGCACAACAGTAAAATTCTAAATGTCAATGCGTACGTATCCTTATAACCATTGTATCAGTCCATGTACTTGACGCATACTGTATGGATGCCAGTTAATGTTGAAATAACTTCTACAATGATGGTTTGACAATGCTGAGTTTTGGACTACTATCCATACACTAGCATAAGGTTAACTTGAAAAATAAATGAAAGTGTAATTTGTATTAACCACGCTTAACCATTCTGTAAACTTACTTCCCAAAAGCATGCCGGGAATACGGAAAAGACGTTTATATTCCTCTGCAAGTAGGCCGGCGTTACGATTACATACAGCATAAATCATCAGTATATCCAACCATTCCTTGTTGCTGAATGTTATTCTTTTAGAAAACACAACATTGCGAACAAAGAATTTTTCTCGGTATTTTAATACTCTTCTGATATATCTAAAATGTTCATTTTTTCAAGTTTCTCTTTCCTTTTTTGTAAAGTTGCAACCATTGAGCAATCGAAATAAAAGACACTGTGCGGGATTAGCAATTTTCTTTGAAGTCAGGAGACTGGATAATAATTAGGATGACCAGACAAATATTTTATTTGACAGATTTTCTTATTGAATTCATTTGCATTTCTGAAATAAATGTCTAAATTTGTGTTTAGTCCCTCTAAGTTTAAAAATAAGCATACCTCTGCAAAATGTGTGAATAGAAATGAAAAACTTTGTATATTCATAGACGAATGTAAGAGAAACGTTTTACTAAGCGGAACTTTTACACTATGGCAGAAGTATCAAAATTTAATTAAATTATTTTTTTTACTATTAGCTTCAGAGAAGCCAAGATGATTTCTTGCAATTGCCCACCTTATTTAATAAAACTTTGTAATTGGAAGTTTATATCTAGGTGCTATATTTAAGAAAATAAACGATTGATCCATTTTTTTTTCAACACATCCTGTGTAGGTCAGGAAATAACGTGGTTGAAAAGATTTATGAACTGGAGTGTTCCAGACAAAATAGCTATATATGTTTAGGAAACATTAAACCATCATCGAAAAATAAACGGTCTAATTAATCCTTTTACTCTGTAGTTTTCTCTCCTATCTAATTAGATGACAACTTTTGTTTTGGAATGATTCGTCGATTCGATTCATTAGATATACCATAGAATTTGAGATATTGAATAACTTAAATTATTTCATTAGCTAAAATATGTAATTATTCAAAAAAACGACCTATTTTCGGGCACCATAGTTAAGTGAAGGCTAAAGTGCTGTTTTTATATGACGCACTAAATACTCTCTGACCAAAAAGCACTTGGTGAGTATACGATCCTATGTTATGAAGAAATTCTAGCAATGGAAAGTAAGTATTGTTTTTAAATTCCAACTCATGAAGATTCTTTTAGTTAAATAAATAAATAAAAATAAATTTCTATTGTGTTACTTATATCTGAAATATTCATACAGATAGTTTTCAGTATTTTGAATGGAATATATTTAATTGAAGTTAAATGATGACTTCTGAAAAGCAATTGACATTGTTAATGCAGAAGACGTTTTCTCAAATTCGAGATCTTTCCACTAACAATCTGATGCATATTTCGTCTTCATTTTAAACATATTGATTTTTTAAATGTTATAGCATTTGATTTCTTAAGTTCGTTTTGAATAAAAAAAAAACAAATGACCACATATGTTACTAATTAAATTTAAATAGATTACAGCTATTTTTTTAAAAAAAAATATTGCTTCGTGTGACCATGTTAATAAAAGTTAACTAAACTTGAAAATTTAATTAAATTAAAAATTTATTTTCAATTCTTAGAAATTCTATTGTTTTGGACTAAAAAAATACCAACCAATTGTATTATCCCTTAGCACTTGACTAACACCGCTACGTGGGTTGCATGTAAAGCATTGTAATTAAATTTTTTTTATTCATGATCACAATACAATTACTTTCATTAACAATCAAAATGAGTCATTGTGATCTCAGTAAAGGTCTGTCTATATTATTTGAACAAAAGATAGAATTATTTGTGTTTTAAGCCGAAAGTATACATGCAACCCAATGTCGCCGTAGCGAACCAGTTGAGTGCTAAGAGTTATTTTTTCTTATTTTAATGTTTCGAGTGCTAAGGGTTCATTGTTATCTTGGAACACTCTGAAATGAGTTACGCTCTATGGTAAGCATGCTTATCACTGTTTGGCCTGAGTGATCACGGGTAAGTTTATTCATCTAATATAATTTTTAAATCAATTTGCTAATTTTTAAAATTTTGTTATTTTCTTAATTTTGCAATATGAGTTTATAGTAATAATCCCTCTCAAAACGTTTTTGGACATCTTAAGAAGTTATGCCTTATAAAGGATTAAATAAAATGGCTAAAATAAGATATATTAAATCTTTTTAGAACAAATAATGAAATTTTTTCGAAGCCGTTGTAATACATTCTCACGTCAAGTAATCGAAAAAGATCTAAATCTAAGAGCACATTAACGCATAGCTCCAGTTTTCATATAGCATTCCTTAATAGCGTTCTTGAGACAAAGCATGCTGCACGTGTAAATCTATCTTCTATTAAACAGATAATTCCTTATTATGTTTAAGGCATTAAAAGGTCTTACCTCAGATTCATTAGCAGTCACCATGCGAAGCAATATTCTTAAAGCAACTTTTAAGTTGAGAAAAAGCCCAGGCAATTGCTTTTCAAAAGTTGATTTTAAGAATTTCCTTGACATATTGTGGGCTTTTTCATCTAGTTCATGTTTAAACTCTTTGAAATTAATATTCTCTTACTAAGCTCTTTCGATAAGTCAATTTGATAAGTTCTTAGAAAGAAATCCCTCTTTCCTCGAATTCGATCATCTTCACAAGATTAATAACTTACAAAGAAATACAAAATTCCCACCAAATTTAGAGTAAGAAAAGGATCGATGCTCTAGTTCTGAAATCAATTTATAAATAATAGGTAGGAATGAGTTTATCCTCGTGTTTTCTTTTCCATTTAGTCTAGGTGAAGGAGAACAACTACCATTTTCTCGTTTGCTGTAAAAAAATTTTTTTACCGTTTTCGTGTAGTAGTACCATCAAGTTCATAATAATCAGTTTTAGAACGGATTATTCCTTTTGACTCATAAGTATCAAACAAATACCTTAAAGAGTTTATGTAATTCGTAATATCCGTAAAAATTACATAAACAACGTACGTACAACGCTAAAATCTGCAATAACATTTTACATGGCGAAATTTGTTTATTAAAATTTTGTTTCATGCCAAATCATAAAGAAAGTTACATTTCCTAATATATGAGACTGATGGCAAACTCATTTACATCTGCCTTGACTTCCGGTTCTCATTTACATTATCTGCAATCTCTAGTACAACATCATGACAGACCCAGTAAAGGGTAACCAAGACTCTTATGGCATGCAATTTTGCAGATCATCTTGGTGTATTGAGCCTTTTAGGAAGAATTTTTTTTAAATTTCACTTTATTTCACTGCTATTTTTATGATTTTCCATCTAAAAGTTGATGCTCCCAGAAAAACGTACAGTTCTTGAACAAACATAAAACGTTTATTTGCTTCAGGATAATAATTGGCAGTATGTGTAGCGACAAATTCAACGTATGAGCAGAAAAAATGAATGCATTTCACCAATGGGCTCTTATTTTTAAACAAAAATTAAAACCCATTATATTGTACAGACATACTATTAAAATTATCGTAAAATTGACTTCTCATGCTTTCAACTGAAAAAATGTCTCTGAAACTGAATTCTCTATTTCAACTGCTGTATTTTAAACATATTTATTTGAAAAACCAAACTTATAAAAAATCACATATTTTTTTTATTTTAGTAAATATTATTTATCAATTATTCTCTATTATTTATTTACCACATTCCTTCATACATTTAAGTTACTGAATTCATCGCATATCCTTCTTAATAAATAATTTGTGTGATACTGAATTGAATTTCTTGTTTTCTATGTGATTTTTCAAAACAAAGATCATCATATTCCGAAATTAAATATAAAGTTCCTAAAAATGTTTTCCTTTGCCTCAAAATGTTAAAGCTCTATCGCCAAGAAATTTTATTACATGAATAATACGTTTCAAAACATTATATCAGTGCTCAGCTTTTTTTTTTTATTTTTTATTTATTTATTTATTTTTTTACATATTTTTTATGTATATTGGAATCAATTTTCTCTAAGAATTACTTTTCAGAAAAGATGGTTTTTACGTTGTATCTGTGGTCGGGTTTTTTTTCGTGTACTGCAATTTTCGTATTGTTTTTCCAATCGTTAAACCAACAGTAAAAGAATTTCTTTTTATATAAAATAATTTACATCGTAAGCAGTTAGCACATCCTTTTCAGTTAGATTACGTCATCTATTCCTACTTTTTCAGCTCTACATTTTTTTCGTTTAGAAAGAAATATATTTTTATTTGCTGATCTAGGATTGTTAGAATTGTTTAGATTATGAAAAGAATAACAGTATTTGTTACTTCTGCTAAATCCTGTAATAAATTCCTATAATGCAATCTACAGCCTTAGCTTTCGGTAGACTCCAGATTCCAGGATCGGTAAAGTTAACTTAACCGATCCTGGAATATCCTTGAATAATATTAGAATGGAATATTCCGAATCCTGTAATAATATTAGATTCTTCAGAGTATTATCAACATTTAATTCAATTATCCTATGAATGAGTTTTAAAGAAACTTCCGATTCATTGTTATCATTAATTTCAGAAACTAATTTAATTTCTACTTTATTTCGCTTTGTTAGTAGCATTTCGCTGCGTTAGTTAGTAGTAATTAGTTTCATCGTTGGAAGCAAATGATGCTTCAAATTTACATGTAGCTGTAGATGGTATAAAAGTTGATGATTCATCATCTTTAATTCCACTTTCTGGAGCTTTCTTATTACTAAAAAAATGATCAATACTTTGAGCGTTTAAAAAAAAATTCAGAATGGGCGTTTCCCTTTTCTTCAACTTCCTTTTCCGCGCCACTTGTATTGCGTTAATCCTTATCTATTTTATTTTTTTCGCATTATCTATCACTTATTAAAACTAAAAATGTCCTACACATTTCAACAGATGAACACTATTCATCAAAACAAAATCATATCATCATAAACAAAGCCAAACCACCATCTGTTAATCATGTCAATAATGAATTAAAAAAGACAGAAACTGGTTGGATTAGCAGATACCATTTTGATTTTGAGTTATGTCGTGTCGCTGCCTGCCTTGATTTTGATTGAATAGCTAGGCTGAGTCACGAATACACAGCAGCAACGTTTATGCTCAAAACATTTCATACTTTCAATGTTTATGAATATTTTAGCAAATGAATGTATTTAATGAAACTTATAGGCCAAACAGAAAAAAAAAGTGCTTGTAGAGTGAAATCTATCTATAACGATACTGTAGGAACTTAGATGAAATATTGTTTTAGAACGTTTGAACTTATAAAGTTATATTTTTTAAAGTTTACATTAATTAAATTTTTATAAGAATTTTGAAATGAAAATTTTACTAACAATAAGTAAACACTATAAAAGGACACATAAAAAAGAGATATAAATATAATTTTGTTTCGTAAGAAAATTACTGAAAAGAATTGTTCAGAAAAAAGATCTTTTTATTTTGTTTGCTTAGTTTTTCATGCCAATGGCATTTGCATGCACGTATATATCGGCCCATCTAACATGTTCAGATGTACCTCACAAAAATTTCATACTACTGCGACAAAATCCTGAAGAAGTTAATTCAGGATATGGTATCCTCAGGATAAATTTTTGATTTGAGAACAGCCAGTGGCTCCTTTCTCATCAATCGCCTACAATAAATTCTTCTAAAATATCTTCATACTTGTGTCGGTAATTGCTTACACATCATTGTCTAAGTATAAAATATCTTAAATGTTGAATAGAAAAGATAGGTTTGATTAGTTTTGGAAAACACTAACAGTTATGGATAAATGATCTACGCATTTCTTCTTTCTAGGCTATTTCAGTAAAGTCAATATTCGTGTGTTCGTCGCTTTTCTCTACAAAGGATGAAGTTTCTTCCAACAGTTTTGTATTAAGGATGTTGCCACAGAATTCCAACTTCCGAAGACCTAATCAATTGAATTTTTTTTACATGAATTGCATATAAATTTGGGAGTTTGTTATCCAAATTGTCAATAACTTTCTCATTTCGATAGTGATCACTAAAAGAAAACGGAACTTCCCCCAATCCTTTTTCTAAAACAAAGAATACTTATTGAGTCTTAAACTCTGAACACGCAGCAAATAGATGCTTCCCTTTGACTTTTCATAGACCAGGCTTTCTTGAAAACACTCAGAGACAAACTTCCTATTTAATTGAAGTGATGAATTGGGTTGTAAATGAAAATGAATCGACAACGGAGAAGGGGGGGGGGGTGAAGTTTTAAGGATTGGTGATCTCTGTTTTGTATGTTGCATATTACCATCATTTCTACTTCCTCCTCCCCTGATTACTCGATTACAAAAAAGTAATAATAACAAAATTGTCACCACTACGATAAACACCGCTCTTAGGTTATCTCTCGGAGAAGGGGATATTGTTTTCCATGGAAAAAATTCGGATTATATCTGCTATATCATTAAAAAATGACCGTTCTATATATGTGCCGTTAAAAAGTGGTAAAAAGTAACGCAGATTCAAAATATATTGAACCTTCGGAATTTCATCAGGACCAAAGAGAAATATCATTATAAACAATGTCGTTATATACAAGTGCCACTGTATTATCCTGCATAATTCATCGAATGTGTGCTTTTTATGAATTTATTCATTTGGAAATTACGCTAATAAATTTTTTAATTGACCTCCTCGCGACCCCCTCTTCAATGACGCGACACAAGCAGCTGATGGCATCCGCCAATGATCCTGTTAGGACAAGAATCACTTGAATACTTTATATCATATTAATAAACTATCACACAACCCTGTTCGAGAATAGTAGCCGATGCTGACACGAATATGATTCCAAATTGAGATTTCACTTCTTCGAAAGTGATATTTGACAATGTGGCAGTGGACGTGATTTTGACAGTGATTGACGGGTGGTTGAGAAGAGGAAAGGAAAAGCTTTGCAGGTGTATTTAGTATAGGAGAAAACGAGCATTCTTCAGCAGTATATATAATGTTACATAGAGAAAGGATAGCTTTGGCTTTGGATGAAATATATACAGTTAAAAAAACATGCACGTTCATAGGCAGAACGGCGAATTAAGATATCATCTTAATACTTTGTATCAGATTGATATAGTACCATCATGTTGAAAGTGAATGAGACCGAAGAGATTATGAATCAAGTCCAAATATGAAATGTCCTAATACCTGGTACTCTTAGCCTTTATCCGTTTTGTGCACTTGATACTTTTGCGTACCTGATGCAAAATATAATGTTTAAATAATACCAATCAGTATTATAAAGAGATTAAGTGATATGATAAATAATTTTAATTTTGTGCTCGAAAATTCACAAAATTGATGTTGTGAGCCGATGGTTTGCCAAAAATAAGTACAGGTGGGTGTACAGACATCATCCAGAATGGCAATCTGATGGGTAGGAGGACCAAGGAAGATATTTCTGGATCTGCTTTACCGAATCCTATTACATTCCTATTAATAGACAATAACTCTGGATGTCACTACGTTCATTTTGTTAGAAAATGGCTTTAAGAGCTTATGGAGAAATTACCATGTCCACTCGATAGGAATGCCATACTTTATGTTTAGGGAGACGATTGCTGTTCGGACCTCTGACAATTCGAGAACTAGGAGATAGTCCACGTGAATTACAGAGAAGAGTGCCTCAGAATCATAAATTCCAAGCCATTGCCGATATTTAGCTGTTTTAACTATGCGGAGAGAACTGCTCCTTCTATTGACATTGAAAGAAATTTGAAGAAAATAGTTTCTTTAAATTGTTCACTACCATATAATCAGACTATTGAGATTTTCCAAATGCTTAAAGCATCTTTTTGTCTGTTAAAATTAATATTTATTGTTTGCAAGCCATATTTTCTACTGTCATATGTTTGTAAGATTAAATAGAAACCCGTATTCTAATTTCATTCAAAAATGAGGGCTACAATAACGTATTCCTTGACTTATTAATTTTTTAAGCATCTTGTTATAATGGTGCAGTAAATGTAACTCCTTTTTTAATGTATTTTCCCTGTGAAATTTTATGTATGATTTTAATTTTTAAGATGATGATCTTCATTATTTAATTATTACTAATGAGAGGAGTTTTAACTGGAGCTGTTTCTCACATACATTTATCCCAACTGAATTGAAAAACGAATTTTTTATAAGTAATTTTTTTTTGTCTTTGCTATTGTTATGCCATTCATAATTAAGATAATTTAGAAATTATTTATAAGAAAATATCTCATGATGTATAATTTGCATAAAACTACTGTTATTGATGACGATAATAAATATCTAATCAATCAAGCACTCAATTGCTATTAGTGGGGGAAAAGGAAAAATGAATAAAATAATTTCAATTCGTTATTTGCACTGAAAAAGAGATTTGGTAAATCTTTTTGTCCAAAACTAAACTTTTTTCCTTATTATATTTTTAACTACAAAATTATATTCTTTTACTCAAAATGGAAATATATGAGAAATATAGCAGCAGATTTTTTTTAACTGTTTACGACTCGTTTATAAATTTAAAACTTTAGGGAATACATAAACCTTTTCTTACATTTACCCCAAATATTAATTTACTGATGTGAAGTATTTTTTTCTTATAAACATAGAGGAAAGGTGGTAAAAACATCTGTAAAAAGTTTCGATTTTCTCAATTTTTTAAAATTGTATCCTTTTTTTCATAAACACCCTAAAAAATTATCTGTGCTTTTACTACATAATCTTTATTTATATTTCAATTTAAGAAGATGTTATTAAGGAAGCAATTGGCTTCACTGAGTAGAACGAAGTTTTAAAGAAGATAATATTAACGAGGTAAAAGTCAAACAGTTTTTCTAAAATTCTGATTTTTCCCTTGCTGTTTTAAAATTCATGTAATTAAGCATTCAAAATAATGATAAATTTCAATTAATATTATTTTTTGCAAAATTTTTTGTCAGATATAATTGAAATTCACATTCTGAAATAGGCATAATTTACAGATAACATGAATTTAAATGCTAAACATTCAGTGAATAGTGAATTCTGCATCACCTAATGGTATACACTCATTCTAACACTTGTCAACATAATCTTTAAAAAAGAATAACAACACCATTGATGAAATTAAGAATTAAATAAAAAAGTAATTCAAATGATTTACCTCTGACGGGAAAAAAGGAGCTTGTAAAGATACACAAGCACCAGCACAGAAGTTGCCAAAAGCCAACGTGATTAAGGTTAGCCATTGTGTTTTGGTATATTTTTTCTTCTTTTTCACTTCTTCTTCAGGTTTGGGAGTAAAAGTAGCTTCGATGCTGCCATAAATGGATTTTTCTGATTTTGAAAAATTTTCTGTGGTGTTTTCGTTTTGATCCCTCATTTCATCAATTTCTGAAATAAAATAAATACATTCTCAATAAATCAATATCAGGATAAGTCATAAAAATTTCTGCCATTTCAAATTTTAGCAAAATTGTTTCATTTTTTTTTTTTTCCATTTTTGCAATTTTTACTCTTCTTTTAGATATTTGAATCGAAACTTAAAAAATAGAATTCGGCCTTTTGAAAATGTCAGTTTCAACAAAATACTCTTCTATTTTCTTTTCCTTCAATCGAAAATTAAGACAAATAATTTAAAGTGTTTCATTTTCTGGTTATTAAACGCCCGTACTCACGTTAAATTATCACACTCCAATTTTAAAATAGTGTGACACATGCTTCCTTTGCAAATGAATAGGGATTTCCTCTTTTCTTGCTACTTTTAAAGTAACCTTTGTGATGAATAATAAAATGAGTACAATTTCTTTAAAATATTTACTATAAAATCAGAATAATAACAATTTTTTAAAAAAAAATTGAAAGCAAAAACGAATTTTATTTGTAAAAAATAAAATTTCAAATACAAATGGATTATATCTCAGAATAAACCACTCATAAAACTAGAGGAACATAATGCAATGTAACTGAATCTTATCAAAGGCTTAGTAAATTTTATGACAACTAGGAACTGCTGAAAAATAATTCTGTGATAAAAAAAGAGACGTTTTATGTTATAGATGAATGAGAGAAAAAAAATCGAGCCTGAAAGGAAAAGAAGCAATTTCAGTTTAAAAAACAGATGGATTTTTTTGTGTTTTATTCTTTTTTATAAAGGTAATTAAAAACATTTGAAGTAAAAAATAGTTTGTTAAAATTATGTCAAAAATTTGACTATCCATTTCTTTAAGTACAATTAAATTAAATTTTCTCAAAGTACTTTCACATCATCGCACCGTTATACCAAAATATGACATTGCACTGTACCCATTCTTCTGCCTTTGTTTCTTTACACATGATAAAAAACAATTTAGCCTTCATTTTTGTTCGCTTAGAAACAACATTTGATATTTTTTAATGTTCCTTCAGAATGCTTTCTTGTTTTCTAGAGAATCTTACTTCCAATGTATGAGGACTACTATTTATCATCATTAGTTCGTTATAATAACCTCTTATATTAGACCAGTCTAATTAAAAACAAAACAAAACTGTATTCCATTTTGAGCGATCTTTGGACAAAAAATTATCCTAATTTCATCTTTAAGCTTTTTAAATAAAATTATTCTAATAGATAATAATTAAATAAGTTTTCTTTCTGCTTATACAATAAAATATTTTGTACTTATTTAAAGTAGCGTAAGTATCATTAGTCTGTTGTCAAAGTATTTAATGGATGATATTGAAAAGTAAACACTTGTTCTCTAATGGTTGTCTTTCAAAAATGATTACACAAACCACAATATACTTTGCTACATAAATTGCCCATTCATTCAAATATTTAACAGAAATGTAGTTAAAATAAAGATTCAAATTCGACAACTCTCTCTTAATTATAGTCAGTATTCAATACTAAATTTTTTTAAAAATTCGGTAGATCCCATCCGGATCTAATGAAAGTTTACATTCAACATTATTTTTAAAATAAACGCTGTGATTTTTCAATTTTCAGTTTCGTATTAATGAAATTACTTACTTTCTACATTTGTGACTTAAATAAGAAAATTGATTTGATTTTTTAATTTTTTTTCATACAATTCTTCTATAAAAGCCAGTGTAGGTGTCAAATAATATTAATTGTATAAAATGAAAACCATTGCATTTAAAAATAATAAAAGGTATGCATATGAAACATTTGATACAGAAAAAACTCTTTAAAATACAACTTACTGTCTAAAAGATCCATAATGCCCTTTAATTCCGAAAACTTTCTTTCACCTTTTTGATAACTAAATATAAACTTTTGAAAATTAATTAATCAGTGATCCTTTAGTTGCAAAGCATATGAGCTTACAATTTAATATCATCTGCTTTAGTCAAATATTTGTCTCCAAAGGAAGAAATAAGGATCAAAATAAATGATTTCTCATAAAGTGCATATTCACCATAGATTGCAGAAATGATCGAGATGAATTTTCTGTTGTTACAATGCAGAAAATACATGAGTTGTGACTTTCAATAGAAGTGTATTTCCAGAAATTCATTTGGGGGGGATGCATATTTTCATTGCAATACAAGATGCAATTTTTAAAGTTTAGAGTTACCATTTGGTAAAAAGAAAAATAATATACTATATCAGTTTTATTTTTCTTATTTAAAATTGTTCATCGATTGATATAATTTTTTCAAACTATAGAAATTTTAAAAAATAAGGAATATTTGAGAAAAATAAAAATTTTATGGAAACAAAAAGTTATATTTACTAGAATCAGTGGAATCCACTATCATTTAAAAACTGATAAAAATAATTTAAGGACTGGAAAAACGGTCACAATTTAAAAAATCGTTAAAAAGGTGTCAGTATAATGAACTGAAAAATTCTATACATAATATTTTTTTACAAGTTGTATTTATTTTTAGTTTTTTTAAATGCTTTTTTACTTACAGATGTATCTTTGTAACAAGCAGAATATATTTAAACGCTCTTCAAATGCATAGATTTCTAAGTAGTTTTTTTACATATTTCTAATTAAAAAGATCTTATAGCAGTGTATATTGCATCAGGCAAGGAGTTAAATTTGTTGCATCAGACAAGGCAAATTTTTTAAAGTTTGTGGATATTTGGAATAATATTTACGTTGCACTGAAATACACTTAATAGTGAGCCAGTAATTTCTTTTTCCTTAGCTGATATTCAGCAGTCAAAATACTAACGCTACAATCTGGCAGATCTGAAGAATATGCTTCTTTCAGTATTTCTAATTTAGTTTCATTTTCAGGTATGAAATAATTCTCTGGTATAATTAAAGTATTTAATGAACTCATAGTTGTTTGGCTTTGTAAATCTTTCTTTAAGAAGTAATTACAATATCCAGATATTGATTAAAAATTGTTATCCTAAAGTAAAATTCGAGTAATTTTTCTAGAAATAATTAAGATGACGACTTTATCTTTTTGCAAGTCATGGAAGAGCAATTCTATAGCCATATCTATTATTTGTTTTAAAACAGATTTTAGGAAAATAGAACAGAAAACCTTTTTTGAATAACTACGAATCATCTCAAACTCTTTTACATCTTCGAACAGTTAAACTGCAACATTGAGGTCCACTGCCTTTAATGGCAAAATTCTTGATAAGGGCAACTTAAGAGAAAATCTTTTTTTCTATCAAAATTAAAATAATCACAAAATTTTCCGAAATAAAAGTAATAGAACTTCTTAAGGAATTAAAATAATCTAAGTCTCAACAGACGAATCTTTATCATGTAAATATTTAATTAATTCAAGAGCATGAGTCAAAAGATGGAGAAATTCCACAAATGTAATAAATTCATGTCGCTATATCCAACGTGTAGGTGTTAAGATTTTCAATACTTCTTTCTTGGAGAAGGATATAGTATTTCGAGAACAGTATCCTGAAAAATGCTATTTTTTAGGAATATTAATGAACGAATGATATTTTGTAGACTCGAACGCACTCAAGAATATCTTTAATTTAGCATGTGTCTGAAATAGCCAAATTTAGAGAGTGAGAAGTGCAATATACAAATACTATTGATGAAAAGTTTTCTTTAATTCTGTCTTGTACACCGTTGAACTTTCTGGACATCTGCACCATCATATCTTTGCTTCTTATACAGGTGGCCATGAAATAACTTTCCCTGTTTGGAGACTTCTGCAGCTAAAACGAATGAACGAAATGAAACTAAATTTCATATACAGACTATAAAAAGCATGGGAAGATGAATTCTACAAAATAAATAAATAAATTAGTACTAAAAGTTGCCAATAGGGGAAACGTACCACGTACCAAGGAGGAAATTTGCATATCTAGATGGATTATGTAAAATTCCTAGTGCGTACATGACAGCAGCGCCATGCATGCCTTATAAAAAGGGAAGAGCAAACGACTTATTAGCAGCTCGTTTTTGATTATTGATGTATTCTTGATTGTTGTGCGGGATTGACTAATGATAAGTACTTAATATGGATCCTACATTACCTCAACATGCTTTACTGGTAAAACTTTTCTACATAGACAGTGTAATGCCGTGGCTGCTCTTAAGCAAACTTGCATGTCTTGAAACAGAACATAAGACAAGCTGTTATGAACATCGAAACTGACAGTTTACATGCAACAGTGGAGAACGTCATATGCAACCGTATGCAATATGTTGTACAGGGAAAATCAGAATATTGAAAATGTTGCACAGCATCCAGGGGACCCTAATGTTGATGAATAAATGATTATTTTCTGTGAGTTTCATGAATTCATTCATAACTGTACTCCCATAGCGTCAGTATTTCCTCTATCGGCAATTTTTGGTACTAATTTTTTTTTCTGCGAAATTCATTTTCCTCTCTTCCACAGTCTGTATATGAAATGTGTTTTCATTTCGTTCATTCGTTTTAGCTGCAGATGCCGCCAAACAGGGAAAGTTATTTTATGGCCACCCTGTACATTTTAATTTCAGATCTAAAGATTATGAAGTTTTCAAAATTATATTTGCTAGATTTTCTCTACATGTTGAAATTATTGGGAAAAACTATAAAAAAATTTCAGTTTATAACGATATAATTTCCAAAAAGAAATTCTGTGATTTCACCCACTATAATAGAAAAACATTTGCTTAAAGTTGATTTTATTAATCATTTTTTTAAAATTATTTCGTTGCGAACATGTATAATTTCATTTTCTGGTATAGGCAGATGATTTTAAATGCTTTTTAAGCATTTCATCTCCTACATCAATTCGCAATTTAAGCAGTTGATGCAAATTGCAATCATGTTCTTGCTTTCATCAGCTCCTCCTGCAGTATTCACGATGTCTTCTTAAAATAAGTTCACTTTTTTTTTTTTTTTTTTGTCTGTCGAACGTTGACAGCATCAATAATATATTTTGACACTGTCAGCGCTTGTCATTTCGATTGTCAAAGTGATTCGTTTACGCCCTTGTATAATGGTTTTTAAATTTTCAACAGTTACCAAAAAATATGCATATGTTTTTTCCTTGGTGCTTTTTTTTTCTATCGGTTTGCGCCAAAAAAAAAAAAAAAAAAAAAAAAAAAAAGACTGATTAACTAATTGTCGCAATGGTTGACTGTTTGATCTGCTCCCTTATTCTTTGGTTACATAATATATGCAGTAAATTCTATCTTTAATTTTAAAATACATGAGCCATGGATACAGTAAATTATATCTAAATTTCCTCTTCACTTTCTGATTACCAGCTGAAGAGTTTGGAACATATATGTGGATGTTGGCATAGCACTTTCCGAGAATAACAAGATTTTCTTCATCTATAAGCTCAGAATGAAATAATTTAATATGTCAGATTTTTCAAATAGCGGTATCTTTTTTATACTAATTTGGATAATTTTTGAACAGTAGTGTTTTCTTAAAGCCTGTACTCGTATCTCCGATTCAGATAGGTGATTTTCTATTTCTTCGCTGCTATTTAATGTATTCTTTTCTGCTTTGAAATGACGTTTGGAGTTGTTTTTTTTTTCACCAAAGTTAAAATAATTTAAAAAAGAGTTGTCTTTGTTATTACTAATTTTCAAAAAATTAAGAAAAATATTTAAGAAAATTTAAATAAAAAATATAAATTTAACAGTTTTAGCAAAAGAAAAAAGATCGACCCAGAATTTTCGACAACTGCTTATTTATAAAAGATGAGAATCGAGAGTACTGCTCATGGGTGATTCAAATCTGTAAAGCCTGTGTTCTGACGACCTGTGTAGGCCTTGAGACCGACGAATTTTGCCCAGTTTCCCTTCTCTTGTGGTTTTTTGGGGTTCTTTGATATCTGTTCATTTTACCGACAGTCTGTGGGAAGCTCCAGACCGACGTCCACAGGCATTGGTGGTCCAACAATGGGTCACTTGACAGATGTACGACCATATCCGGCTTAAGCCGCTTTCCGACGACATGTGGCCTTACGGATTTGGTCATAAATCTTCCAACTGACCCATTGTATGTTCACCCCCAACTGTGGACATCGGTCGGGAGTTTCTCACAAATTGTCGTTCAAATGAATAGACATCAAAGAATCCCGGAAAACCACAAGATAGGGGAAAGAGGGCATAATGTGCCAGACTCAAAGCGGGCACAGATCGTCAGAACCAGGATTTAAAGAGGTGATATGTTGAGATGGGCGCTTTCAGAGGACCTATTTTAGTCGCTCAGATCACCGCCCGGAAAAAAAGAATGTCTCCTGTTATTTTCCATTTCCTGTTGGGAAGAGCGGCAAGAGACATCTTCCATAGGGATGCATACCTCTCTCTTCGTCTACAAATGGCTTCCTATTCCTTTCTACGGAATTGGCTTTGATGGTATCCTTTTTTTTCTCTCTCTCTCTCTCTTCGCGATGGAAAAAAATTAAACTTGAGGAGAGTTTAGTTTAGTTTAGTTATATTAGCGTCCCGTTTTAAAGCAACTCTAGAGCTATTTTGGGAACGGACTTCATAATTTTGAACCACTTTCAGATGACAAGGCCGTCACTGAGTTGACATCCCCCTCTCCAAACTTCCACACTACATCAATGGGAAAACTTAAAGATCGAAAACATTTTTTTAAAGCTAAGATAATTTATAATAGTATAATAAAAAATTATCCTCAAATATTTCAAATTCAAGAAAACTTCTTCGGGATATGTCCTTTGCACGCAAACCCAGCTGCGATACATATCTTAACATAAAATCATATTAAGTGAATGGAAACTCCAATTTTGGCTGCCAAGTAAGAGTTCATAAACCTGTCAAAGGTTTTTTGCACTTCCTAAGTAAATAGTCGAAATGGGACATAATTTTTGGAATTAGGGTTAATTTCCTGTTTATAATTTTGTACAACGGCATATTATTACATTTTAGAAAATAGAATAGGATTCATTTTGAAATAAATTCAAATCATGAAAAATAAAGTCAAGTTGATATTAAAAATGCCTGTAAAAATATCAAATAATTGAGTAACAGTTGGAAAGTAATACATAAAAACAAAAGTCATATGACTTTGCAGAAATGAACTTAGTAAAATATATAAATGTGAAGAAAGATTAAATATGTATGAAAGTTTTAAAAGACCTTTAATGTGAAGAAAAGAATTTATGATATCGAGAAGTTCTCAACTATGTGATTTTTTTAAAAAGTGTTTCTACAGAATTAGAAATTTAAACAGCGAATCATTCTATTAAATTTCATCGATTTCATAAGAGTGCCTGTCCGAAAGCTTTGATATAAAAACTTCTTTCGTAACATTTCCCAAAAGTATTCGCCAAGAAAAATACTGCACAGTTTGAAACTGAGTGATTCAAGCAAAAAATTTTGTATTCCGTAAAGCTGACTACAGAGAAAATATGATTATACCTACTTCCACTTTTATTCTCATTCTGGATTTCCTCAGAAAGGTTAAAAGAGTATTTAGTTGTGAAATAATTGAAAAATCTCGAATTTCATGAAAACTAATTAGAATTTATAATTTGATCACTTGGAAAATACCAATACATAAATAACTTAATAGAATCACGTGATAATGCACCGTTGAAAAACTCTTTTATTTATTGCTTGTAACTGTGCAGTTAGATATTAGATCAATTTCATATATATAGTCTTCTGGTAAATTATATATCACTTATAACGATAAAAATTGTATTATAAATCCAAAAAACTTTATATTAAATTAAAGATTTTTTACAATATGATATAAAAAATTAATATTTACATTTTTTATTATTTCAACACCATAAGTCAAACTTATAATTATTAGTGAAGCATTATTAAAAATATTTCTAAATATTTCATTGGGAATTATTACATTAAGAACCTATTTGACTATAAAAAAGTAACCAGAAGAAAGTAAAATATTAGCAATAGATAAATGTCAATAGATAAAATTTCAAAAGCAATGCTTATCCTCGAAAGAAAGAAGTGCGATAAGATCTTTTTTAGATCAGAGAAGTTGGAGATAAAAACAAGTGAGGGCTTGGAGATACTTATGGAGATTTTAGAAACTTAAGATAATGAAAATATTTCATTCATTTGTGATTCATTTGATTTCGTGCACAATCACGAAAAGAAAACCACAAAAGAAATAGAAAAACAACGCTCGCTATATTTTTTTCAGTGAAGATAGCTAAAACGTATTTTGAATAATAGTTTTCTTACTCACTTTATAATTTCTTTTGTAGATTAATCATGTACTGAATATATGAAGGAATTAATTTTTTGAAAAATCAATAAATAAGTTCAAAATAATTCAAAACTCAAAAGTTTGTTGAATATCAGATTGGTAACAAGTTGAAAATCAGAGATTTTTTAGGCTAACATTTCAAATGTTAGCCCGTATAAGATTAATTATTTGTTATAAAATATTAAAACAATTTGATGTTTAAGAGGAAAGATTCAAATGGTCTTAGAAGTCCATTGAATGGCTATTTTGTAAGCGACATAAAAAAGCAGTTAGAAGGAATATATGTATTCTATCAACACGAACTTAGTTTAAATGATACAATCTTTTTGAACTGAGAGTCGGAATCTCAGATAAGGTGATGTAGAACAATACTTTGAAAATATTTTTTTAAAATTTGTAAATAGCTTTTTTATCTACAAAAATAATTTTGAAATAAAAGAAGCTAAATTTCGTGTCTGCCTATATTTGTGATTTGTACAATTTTAAGTTTTTCAGTCACTATTTAAAAATGATTTACAGAGCAAAATGGCAATCAAATCATTTTTACTTTCACGCTTATTTGCAGAATTTCTTTAATAGATATTTGTATGTATAATTTTATACAAACATTTATAATGGCATTTCTATTATAATTACAATCTGTTATAAAAATGACCTTATACTAGAATCTACAGAATTCATTAAAAACCGAAATTAAAATTCGAAAGAAGCATATTTTGAGAAAAGAATCATAAATATTTAAAAAGTCAGCTTTATTTTTCAATGAATAAATTATCCTAAAATATCTTACTTATGGCTAAGAATCCTATAAAACTAAAAAATGAACAATACAGCGAGAATCTTTGATGAGTCATAATACATTTAATGACATATAGAGTTATCTAGTTAAATACAAAACAACATTTCCTAATCCAAAAATTTATGTGACAGTAAGCAAGCCTCAAGATAATCACGGTTCATTAGATCGCACTTTTTAGTTTTTCATTAGAAATTGTAATGGAAGCAATGCATGATAAATGCGATTAGAACTCTTAAACACAAACTTGAAATTCATTGCTATCGCTGTTTCTAACGTTGTTACGAACAATTCTTTTGCCATTTCAGTTAATGGCTCAGAAATATTTTTCTTCTCAAAAATTTTACATCATATAAAGAACGACAGCACAGCGTAAGGAGTTAGTAATAAGCAAATGAACATTGTGCAAGTTTGAATTAATATTTAAATGTCATTACACGAACTCATTTCATTGAACAACATCTAATTCGTCCAGAATAATTTATGGAAATGAAAAGGTACATTACTAATTAATACTTTTCCTTAAAATATTCAAAATGAAGGAAATAAAAGTTCGGAGTTAGGAAAGGAAATGCACATATTTCTTTTTTTAAAGAAATAATCATTGTTGTTGCAAGTTGTAATTCTGTCATTAGACAGCAACTGATGCAATTAAAAACTCGTACTAACAAAACAATTATATACAAAATAATGAGGAATTTTCAATCACAGTTAACTAAAAACAAAGGTGCAAATAATTGAGCAGCAGTTTACTATTTCATTACTGTTTCTATATACAGTTCAGAAATTCATTGATCATATTTCTTTTTTTAAAGAAATAATCATTGTTGTAGCAAGTTGTAATTCTGTCATTAGACAGCAACTGATGCAATTAAAAACTCGTACTAACAAAACAATTATATACAAAATAATGAGGAATTTTCAATCACAGTTAACTAAAAACAAAGGTGCAAATAATTGAGCAGCAGTTTACTATTTCATTACTGTTTCTATATACAGTTCAGAAATTCATTGATCATATTTCTTTTTTTAAAGAAATAATCATTGTTGTAGCAAGTTGTAATTCTGTCATTAGACAGCAATTGTTGGAATTAAAATCTCGTACTAACAAAACAATTATATACAAAATAATGAGGAATTTTGAATCACAGTTAACTAAAAACAAATGTGCGAATAATCATGCAACAGTTTACTTTTTCATTACTGTTTCTATTTACAGTTTCGAAATTCATTGATCATGTTTCTTTTTATAAAGAAATAATCATTGTTGTAGCAAGTTGTAATTCTTTCATTAGACAGCAATTGATGTCATTAAAAACTCGTACTAAAAAAACAATTATATACAAAATAATGAAGAATTTTGAATCCCAGTTAACTGAAAACAAATGTGCGAGTAATCGTGCAACAGTTTACTATTTCATTGCTGTTTCTATTTACAGTTCCGAAATTCATTGCTCATCATTTATTTATTTTATTCCTGAATTTCCACTTTTATCGAGAGCTTCTCGACAAAGCGTCCACATAAAAGCACATATTAACACATAAAAGAATAAATTATAAAAGCCATAAATTAGGTTTTCTTTTTCATGGCAAAATCTCTGGACAATCGACAGTGAGAATAAGATGTTTAGCATCACCTGTTTGATTACCTTATATAAAGAGGTGGTGTATATGTGCACAGAATAACCATTTGATTTCTTTTATTTCTATTTTGAATCGTTTCTATCTCTACCATTACTGACTTTATTTAGCTTTACGAGCATGTGCGTAGGAAGAAAATAACATTCTTAACTTTAAAGAAAAAATTATATGTTTTGATATAAAATACTTTGCGTAAGAGAAATAAAATTTCGAAATTTCAGGAAAATTCATCCTTTTGAATTTAAGATTCAGAACGCTCAATTTTAAACAGAATTCCCCCAAAATTATCGGAAGGAACTAAGCATTGAAAAAAAAATATTTTATTAGAAAAGTTTCATTTAAATGAAAGAGCTCAATAGAGAAAATTTCGGATAGATTTTATAATAAAAAACGCCAGTTTGTTTTATTTATGATATGCAGAAATTTTCACTGCATATGCGTTTATAAAAATATTTTGCTCAAAGCAACTTGATATTTGAGATCTATTTAATCTTGAAGGTTCTGAATTACTTAAGAATCGAAACGTTTTACATATATTTAGCAATCAAAATATTGAAGGAATATTGTTTGAAAACACTGAATGAAGCTAGAGTTTCCTAACAAAGAATATTTATGTTTTTAAAAAGTTACATACTACTTAAAGTACATATGTTTTTATTCGTTAAAAATTTCATAATGGCGGTTGTTTATGAAATATTTATCGGATTTATATAATTTGTTCAAATATTGTTAGTTTTAAAAGAGAATCAAAATAAAGCAAATCATCTCTGGTAATGATATCAAGCATTCAATACGAATGCTTACATAATTTCTATAATTGTGCAAGATTACTAAAATTGCATTCAAAAATTTCGTAGCTTTGAATTTGAAACATGATCGAACCATTTCGTGTATTCTTTCTATTTTTGAACATTTGACTTAAAAGAAATTTAATGTGTTCAAGGGGTCACTTGACTCTTGAAAAAGAATCGCTAATAAGAGTTTTAAACGACTTCATTAATTACATCGTATGAACAAAGATCATTATATAGACGTTTACGATAAGGAGGTATAGGATAATCATGTCCCTGCATGTAAAAGTCCTCGTTATTTATATGCGCATAATCAAAATATCGATTAAAAAGTAAACAGTTTTTCATGTTCAAAAGCAACTAGCATTTTCGGAGCTTAATGACTTAAAAAATTCTTTCTGTAAAAAGTAAAGGATTTAATTATCTGCTAAAGTAAAGCTAATTATACGAAAAATAATTCCAAATTATCCTATATCTTTATTGTCTAAAGTTTGAAACTAAGCAATTTATAATTAATTTTAGGTCTTCTTAATTTTTTCAATAATTGTTGTTAATGCTTAAAATTTCAAAGGAAATAAAGAAAATGAGATAAAATGTCGTAGTAAAATTCATAAAATTACCTGTATCTCTCTAAAGATTTATATCTGTTTTTAGAACTTTTTCTTTTCGTAATTAGATTTCCTCATCTAACTCCAGTACTCAGAATTCGTTTTCGTTTCCAAAGTATTCCTACAAATGACGAATATAATAAAAAAATTGATCATTTTTAACATAAAATTTTATATTAAATAATTGTGTTCACTGAAAATGAATCAAAAGTCTTCCATATTTTAAATCAATTTTACCTGTTGTTGTACAAATGCATTGGTCCTCAATACAGTTTCAAAATTGCTCTTATTACCATAAACAAATGCTCCTTTGCTCTTTCTCTTTGTGTATTATAGCAAAAGTAACGTCTTTTGAACTTTTCTAGCAGCTTTTGATATTCTTATCATTTAAGACAAAAGGTGAGGTGCTAATCCCTTTAAGAAACAAACAACTTTCCAATAAGCCCTTATCTGTCTTAAGAAATGCCATTGTTTTTGGTCTTTTCAACGCAGCACTTTATGTAACTCCTGGTGAGTGCTTCTCAACTGTTCGAACAAAAGCATTTCTTTGATAAGTGGAGTGTTAAAAATCGTTTCGAAAACAGAATCTCAGAAACATGTGACTGAAGTTTGAAGGTCCTTCATCTGAATAGTGTTTAGAGAATAATAATTGATCAAAATGAAATCAGGAATTTCCATTTTTATTCAAGTCAGATTTTTTGCGACAGGGATTTTTGGAAATCAATATTAGCATTATCTAGTCATCATACTGAAGATAGTACTTTTAATCATCGATTGAATAGACTGCGAATCAATGAACTTCGGATAGAATAGACGTTATTTAATTAATATAATAAATTTGCTTTCAAAACAAGTATTTGGTGAATTTTTTTTTCAGCCTATTAAAGCACAGTTGCAAAAAACATTTATTCTTATCTCTGGTATGGTCAAAAATATTTTACACTGACATTATAAAATTTTAAGTGTAATAACCTTATTTATATGCTGTTAATAACATAAATCATTATTTAATAGATTTAAAGCACCCTTCAAAAATTTATAGAATTAAAAGACAAAGAACTTTTTCTTGTATTTCGTTTACTTTGTTACATTGCAGTTATAATAAAAGATTACTGAAAGATCAGAATTTCCTTATAGGCAATGAATGTCAATAAATTTTATGCATTCTCATCTAATAAAAAAGGTCATTTATGAGCAGATATAAATTTTGCAATCGCTTAAATGTGCGATGCAATGAAATCATGCTATGTCAATTGAATCGCTTTTTTTCTGCCAGATAAAGGCGCAGTTGCGTCAAAATATCCAATTATTCAATATTTTGGTACTTCCCTTGTTAAAGCAATTGGATAAATATTTTTAAAAGTTTATATAGGATATTTCAAGGTTCACTATGAGCCTTACTTAATGCCACATTCTTTGAATAAATGTCTTGACTATCAAATTCTTTTCAGAATAGATTTTATTATTATTGAAATAATTTCAATTCTTTACTCAGCATTTCGGTACTGAAAAACATGTCATTTTTTATAATACTTATTTAAAATAATTTCCAATAATAATTCAATTTCTTTTTTTTTTATCATTGGTAGAATTTAGATATCAAATTTATCTTTTCTACATTCTGAAAAGTTTTCTTTTTTTACAAAGTGTGTATTTAAAGCGAAACATCCATGTGCGATTTTAATAAATGAATTCTCAAGAAATGTAATTTTTTAAAATCCCAAATATAAAAAAGTAAAAACATCAAAAATGCGATAAGCAAATCCGTTTAATTTTTTTTTTTTTTTTTTTTTTTTTTGTAGAATCACATAAAACGTGCATTTTGATAATAAAAGTAAATATTTCATAAAGTAAACGCCCACTTAATTTTTCTGTGTATTTATAACATTGCTTAGGTAAGTTACATAAAACATTTAAATTACATTTAGGTTAGGTTACAATTAAATATGCAGATTCTCACTTCCGTGGTGGATAAAATAATGGTGTAGAGTCGAGTTATCTCCCCTCTAATGATGTTTAACTATTAAATGAAGAATGGATGCATGGGTTGCACCGTAATGATGTTATTTTGCGTCCATCATATTGCCCATTTTAATTGTATTGGAGGTCCGGTCATTCAGGTTACCCCACAGGCTAAGGCAGGTTGGGAGTAGCTAGTTCACTTGTGGTCATTTTTCGGTTGCTAATTCTTTTGAGAGCAGGGCATTCTTGAAGATGATCCCGATATATGCTGAAGCTCTTTTCTCGTTTATTAAAGAGATTGGAAATGCTTGAAGACGCGAATTAAACTCTGATTACGTTTTTTTAAAATTTTGTATAAATTAGAGAATTTTTTTTATGTATCTGGTAGTTAGAGAATAATCTAAAAAAGAACAATCTTTCGCTGTAATTACTTTTTTAGCTAAATGCATTCATTATCTCTTATTTTGATATGTATATAATCTTCACAGTCTACGCTACTGCCTCTACATTAATTATTCTATTTTATTATTATTATAGTAAATTGAAATAAAAAAATTGCTGCTCTCCATTTTTTAAAAATGTTATTCCGAAAGTCCTGTTTGTTTGTCATTCATTTTCTGCCTTAAAACAAATTCAAATTTTAAGTTTATTATATAATGAATTCTTGCTTTATTAGGTATTATTGTTACAGATTTTTTGAAAGTTACAATTTATAACTATCCATGATATGTTATTAAATAAACACTAGTTCGTGGGATATAGTTAAACCTTTGCAATCGATAGCTTTTGTGGTATTTCAAAGCACAGTGATATTAAATGACGTTAATTGCTATTTGTTATTTCGTGAATGAACTATTGAGTTTTTAAGTAGCTTTTGAATGCACACTCATTAATATTTAATTAATTTTAAGATAATTTTTAATATCTTTTTCATTTATACTTGACTCTACTTGACAATCAATCTACGTGACTACTCTACTTTGTTACTCTACTTGAGGTTTATTTTAATTTCGCATGATATACAACTCTTGACATTCAATATAAACATTTTGAAAATGACAAACTGTTATTTTGAACAAAATGAATAGCAAAATATTTATGACCAAAATAATTGTTTTTGTTTTTAAAATTCACTTGCTTCAAAGCATTTCAAATGATAAGAATTAGGTTTTTGATAACATTCAAAAAGTTTAAGCCAAGGGCAAATACTTTCGTTTATCTAAGTCAAATAATTTTTAGCAGAGTGGACATTTATATCACTTCATTTCAATAATATTTAATTAATTTTTATATTCTTTCATCCATTTAGACTCTCTTTAAAACTTATTTTAATTGTAAATGACAAATGGTATAAATTGAAAAAAAAAATAAGTAAAACAATCACCAAAACGAGAAAAAGAATAGCAAATCATCAAAGCGAATGTATTAAACTAATAAAATGATATTTAGTTTAAAAGTAGGAAGCTCCTTCGTATTCAGTTCAATTTAAATTCTATTTTTTAAAAAATTAATACAATGAAGAGACCCAAGAAAAATTTGAAGATCTGCTTTGTATTTGGAAAAGTTTGCTACCTATATGTAAATTTTATAAATTGTACTTATAAAATTCCATTTTTTCTAAGATTTTCAGTTCTTCCTTTTAAATAAGGTGGGATTTAAAAACTTAGAAATAACTGGAATTTAATAAATATAGTTATTGATATTTCAGAATTCTTTATTTTTCAGAATATTTTTGACGGAGGAAAAAGTATAATTTTTTAAGCCACTTCCTTCTTTTCCATACCGAATAGTATATTGTACGCTATTTTTAATTGTCTAAAAATTATTTTCTTTCGTATTTCATGATTAATTTTAGAATCACCTCATGAAAAAATCTAATCCTAATATTAATATAAAAAAAATTATACAAATTTTTGTCAATTACTACCTACATGTTAAAGTGTTTAAAAATAGCCCAGAATGGAACTAGAAAAAAAAATCTTTTTGATTTATTCAAATTACTCTTATTTTCTTTATACTTTATTCTATACTTTAGCTGAGAACATAATATGATATAGTTTCAACAAACATATAAAATTTAGAAGTGATAGCAGGGTACTACATGATTTAACTAATTCTCGTAACTTTAAATCATTTCTTTGACATTTAGAGATAGGCTCTGGTCTCGCCCTCGTGGCTGTTATTTTACTTCTGTAGTTTTTATATTATAATTATAAGATAATATATAAAATATATTATCATATGTTATATATATCTTATAATTTTATTTATTATCTTTTTTATTTTACTTTTGTAGTAACAGACTTATGATTAATGTTATAAATAAAATAATTGCTTATTCCAAATTTATTTATTTAGTCTAATCTTTACTATCTCGGCCTAATTTAGATGGTGAGTCCAGATCTGGTGTTAATGAAACGTAACATCAGGGGGATAAAAATTATGATTTTATATTTTTTGAAGAGTCTATGCCACTGCTCTACAGTCCAGACTTTATGAATTAAACACCACTTTTTCATGTTACGAGCATTAGCATCACTGATGATTGGTTTTTGAATCGCAGCTCGGCCAGAAATACCCTGCTTATGGAGCCCCCATCTGATTGTTTTGGTACTGACAGGGTTTGTTGTTGTTGTTACTTACGGCACTTTGCAAGCCCACTGACAGATTTGTCAGCAATTTAAGCCGAGTGAGCGTCTCTTGTTTTTTCAGATGCACCAACTATTGCCAAGAGTACGACTTAGCTACTTCATGCGTCATATTCGCTTGCGCTATCCCTTTTTACAGGAGGGCACATTCACACACCTCACAGATAGAAGAACAACCATGCCCGAACCAGGGCTAGAACCCGGAACTCCCATATGACGGGGAAGACGAGCTACCCTTATGCCAGGACGCCTACGACAGGGTTTGTGAGCATGGATTTCATTTCAGCAGTAATTTTGGCAGCTCTTTTTTCGTCACAATCCTCTTTAATGTCACGATCACCCAAAACACACTTCTGTCATCGCTGTGATTTAGCGGATAATGTTTACCCGCATTTCAAATATGCGAAATAAATGTTCTATGTTCGGTATCTCTCGAAACGCTAAACACTTCAGCTACATTGCTTATGGAACTACCCACCATACGCGCTCCAACAATATGCCCACGTTCGAAGTCTGTTAGTTCTGACATGATGCAATTGCAACTTCACAAAACATCACAATGAATCACAAAACACAAACATCACAATGAAAACATCACAAAACATCACAACTTCACAATGAATGACCAGCGCATTGTACTCATGTCGTTGTGCAAGTAGGGTCACAAGGCAAAACAAAAAACATCAAAATGTAATCAAACATTAAATCTTCACTTTCTTCTTGGATGCAGATATTGAAGATGCATTTAATTGATAACAGAATGTTTGTTGTAGTATTTACATAACTAATGTTAACGAATTATACATGGTTAAGTTACAAATATTTATTATTTTATCGATATCAATAATGATTTGAATAAGTTTCTTTAATAGAATTATTGAACTAAACTATATTTATATATTTTTTCCGATGCGCGGGAGAATTTTAAGTAGCCACACACTACTACATATGTTATCAATCAGACAACATCTATTAAGCATTGATAATGCGCTTCTGTTAGTAATTTGTTAAAATTTGTCCAAAAAGAAATTAAAAGATTTTTGAAAAAAGAATTCTTTAGCTAACTTCAAAATATTTTTTCGTTTCTTGAAAAAAGTACGCCTTTTTCTTTAAGCGCGTATTTTTAAGATCTTAATTTTTTTTTTTTTTCGCCTGTTGAAAAAATGTGTTTAAAGGATCTATTTAAATTTTACTGTTATCAATCCATACATTGATGATGACTCAAAAGCGTCATTTGTATTTTGAAATAATGGCTTAAAATAATTTTGTTGATTATTTTAAGCGTTTTGCTTGATTTTTGGATTGAAATAAGTCTCCTTTAAAAAAAAAAGAATGAAAACGACTTATCTCTTTAGATCAGAATAACCTTAAGAGTTCCGTAATGCTCTTTTGGCATTTAGCCAAGTTTTGTTTCATCAGTTTGTTTCTTTTATGTGTGCGAATAATGAATGCGAGGATAAATAATAATTGGTAAGAGAATCGGAAATTTGACGTTTTATTGACATTTTTAAATCTGGATTGAAAAGATAACTATGGAAATTCCTATCTATATGAATGTTATTAGAATGCAGTCCCATGTTGTAATTCGTTCTATTCTCACTTCTAACAGAACAATTGAAAGTTACTTTCATTATTTTCTTCCAACAATTTCTCTTATTTTGTATTTGGGAATGCAATTTTTTCCTCTTAGGTCGATTACTATTTGGGATCACGATTTCAACGATCATTTTAAATTGAAGTGTTCGTGAACAACATGTAGTTATGGATTCCAAATTCCCGATCATTTCAACGATCATTTTAAATTGAAGTGTTCGTGAACAACATGTATTTATGGATTCCAAATTCCCGATCATTTCAACGATCATTTTAAATTGAAGTGTTCGTGAACAACATGTAGTTATGGATTCCAAATTCCCATTCTAGTTTACTTTTTTTCTTTTTACTTGAGATTGAGCAAAGATTAATAACCACAGGTCTGCTGATTCCTAATACTCTCGTTTAGCCAAGATTGGCTCTTGTGCCATTAAACCTCATAAACCATAAACCATCCTAATACTCTCACTTCAGTTGGAAATTATTGCTGCTATTTTCTTTCAACATTATTTTTATTCTGTATTTGGCATTTTATTCTGTATTTGGCATTTATTCTGTATTTGAAAAGTGGAGTTCAGTGTTTTCGGAATCGAATTTTATACTTGAGATCGATTCATTTTCTTTATTCCGGGTTTACATTCGGCCATTTATAAGACGGCCAGTAGGCAGCGCATGCGCAAAAAGGGAGTGATTTATATTTGCCACAATTTCATAAGATAGATTCAGGCATTTCATGCTTGGCTATAAATTGCCGTTCTGTTGTCCCAGAATTTTTCTTTTTCACTGCGTATCGTATTAAAGTCATGGATATTTACACAAAAAAGCATAATAAAATTTAAAAAAAGGTCAAAATACCTAAATTTGAAAAACTATAGAAAAGAAATGGCAAACAAAATGAAAAAAAAAAACACAACCTCGCATTAGAAGGAACAAAGAACAAAAATTATCGGAATTAATCTATGATAAGTGATCTATTTTTTCACCCCAAAATATCGCCAAATTCTACAAACGCATCCGCAGTAAGAAGGGGGGGAAAAAAATACAAATACAGCGCCATGCTGTTGTCCTGTCGGGACAATTACTTGCCATCAACCGAACAGCATTTTTAAGCCTTTCTACGCATGCGCTGCCTACTGGCCGTCTTATAACTAGTCGAGTATAAACCCGGCAATAATGTAATAATTCTACAATATTTTTTGTATCTCAAGCACTGTTTGCATAAATTTGTCCATTTTATAATTTAGTTAATCATGCTTATATCACTCATCAGTGTTTATGTTTGAAAAAATTCATTGTTTTATGAAGTTCGTCTTTTTTTTTTTTTTTTTTTTTTTTCAAAACCTTTGTCATGACTTGTTTCTTTCTATTTGTGTTATTTACTTCAAACATTTTTTGGTCATTAGTTTTGATTTGAACGTTTGTGAACATTATGGATAGAGAAAATCCTATTGCAAGGAAACAAAGGTTTTAACGTTTTTATATTTTTACATCTAAAATGTACAATAAATAATATTTTTTTCTTAAGCATTCTGCCAATGAGCAGGACAATTTCTAATGCAACTTTTGTTAGTTAATCTGTGATAATCATATATGAGGTATTGTTAAGAGGATAACATACATTCTAGATGTATACATTACTACAAAAGGGGACTTTACTCCAATTAAACAAAAACTAAACATAAAATAAATCTGTACATGTAAACTGAGAACACTTGTTTAAAACACATTTTTTTAAAAAATGTTAAATACCTTGCCACTAATATCTGACATAGAACATGTACTTATATATGATTTCATCTTATTTTCAGAAATAATAAATATTGTGATTGCATGAATTCAGCTTCTGCACCTATAATTAGTACATTCATTTTTCAATGGATGAGATATAACTGTCAGTTTATTTTCCAATAATAGGGCATCCAAATAACACAAAGATGAAAATTTGCATCAAAATTCATACTTTCACAGTAAATTGGAGGCATTGCATTCTTGATGGGGTTATTTGGAATATGTGCCACTGATTAATAAATTGAAGAATGCAGCTTGAAAAATATATTCCTCTCTACAACATCACATTCATGTAAACTTTCAATAAAGATATCTTTAACAATAAACTACACAATATTTTAAATAACGCAATTGTCATTTTTGAAAAGTGATTCAGGGTTCATGCTAAATACTTTCCATTATCTTTGAACAATATTCGGGTTATTTTCTGAAGACACTTACACAACTTATTTACGGGGCCCCGGTGGCAAGGTCTCGGCTTCGGAACCGGAGGGCTTTGGGTTCGAGACCCCCTTCCACTGAAGAGCCGTCGTGCAAGTGGGCCTGACACACGCCAAATACATTGGGGCCAAACGCCCTCCCGCTGGTGTGGAGCGGAAGCCTGGAAAGAGGAGTGCCAGCCCAGGCGTCGTCCTCTTCATCTGACCACGGTTCAAAATGACGAGGTCCGTCCCAAAATTACCCTAGTGTTGCTTTAAAATAGGACGATAATATAACTAAAACTTAAAATAATTTATTTACAGTTACAAAATAAACATTTATTTGTTCTTTAATCCCGTTCATCGATATGAAAACCAAGCATCGTTTTCAACTGAATTCCTCTTTCATTACGTTAATTGAAAAATTCGGATGTCGATTGGAGATTTCAAAATGCAGAAACTGGAAAAATGGGCCGCGAGCTGAATTCAGATGCATAATCTATACTTATAATAAAGCTCAATGTGTGTATGTGTGTGTGTGTGTGTGTGTGTGTGTTGGCGCTCTACAGGCCAGACCGTTTGACCTACAGCTACCAAATTTGGTACATGTATACCTTGGAGGTTGGGAATGTGCACCTGGGGTTCCTTTTTTCGAATTTTTAATTAGAATTTTAATTATTAATTAAAAACTAACTTTCCCGCCAAAAAAATCTTCCATTTTCCCCACCGCCAAAGGAGAAAGGCTTCAATTTTTTTTCTCCCAACATTAATGAGGCTAGGGTTAAAATTTTTCGGCGGATTATTTCAATCGATTCTGTTTATTTTCTTAATGTTTGATGCATTTAAAATTAAACATTGTTAATGAATCGATCTTTCAGATTCATTCTGAAGTACTTTTGAATTAAATAAAACAGAATAAAGGAAATTAAAAATTTCTAATCCGCATAGCGTTACCCCAACTGGCGTAGAAAAAATCACGTATTTGCGTTAACGTAACTGGGGAAGAAAAATTCTCGCATGCGCATTCTGTTCTGATTGTTGCCATGACAACCGTTATCAATGGATGATTTAAATTATTTTTGAGTTTTGTAAGTAAATTGCATTTATGTTAGTTATATATTTTTTGTATATGCTTATAGTTTTAAGTGCATCGTTTTTTAAGTAGTTTTTTTTAACCTGTTTTCAATGATTTAAATTATTTTTAGGTTAGTTGCATGCTTTTGTAATTAAATTGTATTTATGTTAGTTATATATTTTTTGAATATGCTTATAGTTTTAAGTACATCGTTTTTTAAGTAGTTTTTTTAAACCTGTTTTCGACCGATTATTTTAAACGATTCATTTTATTTTCTTAGTGTTTGATGCATTTAAAATTTAACATTGTTAATGAATCGATCTGTTCATGATGAATCTGAGAAAATTTTGTTGACAAATTCTTGGGATATTACATAAATTAAGAAAGATATTCTTTAGTGCCCATAAAGTTTAAACGCTCAGTGACTCTATTATCAGTAATCATATTATTAAAAAAATGCTTTGTTTCAGTAAAAAATATTATTATATTAATTGCAAATTAATCATTTCCACTTTAATTTAAAGCATAAATTCTACGAGGGGTAACAGAAAATTAGAGAGACATATAAGACGTTATGACTGAAGACCTTTATAATATTATGAGTGAATTATATGACTATCAAAATTTGAAGTTTTAAAATATTTTGCTGAAGAATCTATTAAAGTTGGAATTGCATAAAATATTTAATTATTAAAATTTTAACGAACATTAAGATTGGCGAACAGGCTGGTCGCCAAAGGCGGCTAGTTAACAATAAAGTTAGCTAGTTTTTTTCTCTCCAACCCCATGAGAAATAGAGGCTCTTTGCCTCTTAGATAATTTCAAGAATTAACAGTTGGAACCAGATTTCATTTCAGACTTTAGATTTTTATTCATTTTGAATAATCGGTACGTATCGATTAATAACTTTAAACTATACTTGAAATTTGAACTGCCACATTTACGAAAAAGTACAGAATTCGCACAGGATCCTTCAAGAGTTTTAATATAGAAAATACAAAAGTTTTTTTAAAGATTATTCATTGCTCCTATGTATTCTATAAATTAATTAGTCGATTACGGATATTTTGATTTATGAAGAGTATCACGATTTCAACAGTTTGAGCTAAACAGCTTAAAATTAAGAACAAAGATATGAATTTATGAGAGGTTGCTAATCAGTGTTAAATGTAAGCGATAATAAAGTTGTACTCTAATATACGAAATCGAATGCATCAAATGAAGTTAAAAATTAATAAAATGAGCTCATGAATAGTATTTATTATATTCAGAAGAAAAAATAAAAGTTTCTCTGCGGGATATCCTTCATCTTTGACTCTTTTTTTTTATTTTACTTAACTTCTTTCATGTTGTAAAGATGGAACTTTGTAATTGTTCCCTTTCTGATGTACTAGAGTTCAGAAATCATGTATAATTGCGTGTTTCCGATGATAAAACAATATTTTAATATTTTCAGAGCCTCATTTTTAATTAATCAATTCGTATCCAGTTTTGAGTTCATAAGAAAGACACCATCTGGTAATAAATTTGAGAAAAATCGATTACAAGATTCCTTTTTATTTTAATACTGAATTATGAAATACAGGGTAGTTATAATAAAACTTGCCCTATAAACAGCATCCTACAACGCAATCGGATGAACGGATTGCAACGAAATTTGTTATATAGAATATACAGGAGATGCGCTCACGAAATCTCGAAAAAAAATTTTTTAGTTCCAAGATGTCCACCAGAGGGCGCCTTTTCCCGGAAAAACATTAATTTTAACACAATAAGCGACAAAAACGGAATACAGAAACAACATTAACATTTATTGGCTAGTTTCTGATCACCTTGTCATCGAACTACATTAAGTAGAGGTAAGGAAAAAATAATAGTACGCTGTTTGAGAAAAGAAAAGTTCAGTTTGCAAAAACAAAAACAGATTAGGATGAAATTGCGCAAGAGAAGCAGTTGTTAATCGTGTCCAGGATGATGTAGGGAAAGGTGGCCTCTGTGACTACCCTCATTCGCCTGCAAAATTTCATGTCGATGGACAGTGTGTTAAACAGCAAATCATAACTGATCAGTTGTGATGCTTCGCACATGAAGCGTTATGGAGTTCTTTAAGTCATTCAACATCGCAACAAGATACCGTCATCGTTACAGCCGGAAACATCGACAAAAAACATGACAACGATTGCAAACGTTTCTTATCCTAATCTGTTTTGAATAAAGCTTCCTCTTCTGCAAATCTCGCCGTTTTTTCCTATAACTGACCATTTTTCCCGGTTTTACATTTTATTACTCCTACTTCTTGTTCTGGATTGTTAATATTGTTTCTGTATTCCGTTTTGGTCGTTTATTGTATTAAATTTAATGTTTTTCCGGAAAACGTGCCCTTTGGTGGACATTTTGGAACTAAATCTTTTTCTCGAAATTCCGTGAGCGCATTTCGTGTGTAGTCTATATACCAAATTTCGTTGCAATCTGTTCACCTGCTTGCGTTGTAGGATGCTGTTTATAAGGGAAGTTTAATTATAACTACCCTGTATATAAAGACCAAAAAGTAGAAAAAAATAAAAGATTTTTTACAGACATGCTGTCATTTGTATATAAAAAAACAAAACAAATATTTTTATTAAAACCAAACCCTAAATTTGTGAGTCGCTAAAACAATACATGAATTACATTAAACCTCCAAGAATACCATGTGAAAAGAAAAAGAATCAAAAATTAAAAATATTATCTAATTGACTTGAGAGCATTTCCGTCAGCGCTGACGATTTTGTTTTGAATTTAATATTTTTGATAAAACATTTTTCTATTTTTTAGTACACTAGTTGCAATATACTTTTAAGCAAACTATAAATTTTATAGTTTATTTAGAATTTCCCGTCTTTACTGTCAGTCAAAAAAGTATCCAAATGTTGTTCGCTACTCCGGGGTTATTTATCGCACCTTGGAACTAAAAGTTTCTGTCGTTCTAGAAAAATAGTTTCTAAAAAAAATATTGAATTCTAGTTTATTTAAGGGACTGTCTTCATGTTAAAATTTGTATTAATTCGATTACAAATTTAAATGAATGAAATTAAATTTTCTTGAATACCTTTAAAATTGAGTTGTTTTAAAAATGCGGATGACGAATTATAGTCAATTGAAAGCTAAATCGCCTAATATTTATTAAAGGCTGTGGTTTTTCGACATAAAGAGCCGATTTTTATAATTCTCGTTTTATATTAAATTGTTGCATAGCATAAATAAAACTGTGTGCATTTTTTCAAATTTGAAGTAGTGTTTTATAATTTATCTAACTATTTGAATTCTATCTTAAAAGTTATTAAATCAGAAGGATTTTTGGGTGTAACTCAATAGCTAACGTCAGCACTTTTCTCATTTATTATTGTAAATCTAAGCTCTAGCATATTAAAATAGTGCCCCACCAGGAAAATAGCATATTAGTCTTGGCATATATGATATGAATAAGTAGCTTATAGGAAGGGATTTCTGCTGCTAAAAAAAAGTGCCAAACTTTTTTCTTTATAAGCACCTGCCAAAGACTTAGACCATAAGACTTAGGTACATCTATCTAGATATTAAGGTTGAGAGATTTCTTGATAATTCAGTCCGTGTGTTGCATTTGACATTTATGTATGGAATAACTGGTGAGAATCATTTAGCATTGGCAGATGGATTGCGAAATAATTCTCAATAACTTGATTTTTATTGACGCTTAGACGACTTAGTAAAGGTTTTCATTATTACAATACACTTAACGAGGTTCTAGAGGAAAAAAAAATGAAACTTCAGATTTTGTAATTAGCATTTCAGGAGACTGACATTTTTTGGAGTCTTGTACCTGTTCTCGTAATTGCGCTTATGCTCTCGCACAGTGGCGAATTATCTAGTCATTTTCTGAAATATTAATGCATCTGGGGATATCTGAAATATATATCATCATCCACGTCGTCCCCCACGCCTTCAGCTATGTGGCCCTAGACAGTTGATCAGTCAGTAATCCTCCATTGTTGAATTCGATGATTGATTGCTGCTTTAAAAGCACATTGAGTGGAATTGGATATTGAACTTTATAAGTAAATATTTATTTAATATAACATATTGGATTATTAATTTGCCCTTTATATAGTTATGTTTTATTTCACTTGTCAGGTTTTATAAAATAACAATTTTTAAAGTAATATTTATTGGAAATTTATTATCAATATATCATATATTGTAATAATTAAATGATTTTATTGGTATCTAAGTAAATCATCATTTAATATTTATGATTAATTTTCAAGATATTTATTATTTAGTCATTTTTTGACATTATGTATTTATTTAAAATAAATAAATTAAACATACACTTTCGCAAAGTTGCCGTGATAAATAATCTAAAATAAATCATTAACTGTACATTAAGTTTAAAATATGTTGAAATGTGAAATTGTAACAATCAGTTTGTTAAGGGAAGACCTCGCGATGTGCTCTACCTAGGGTCGTAAAATGTCTAAATCCATCAATGACTATACGAGATTTCAGTTGCGTATAGAGCTGAATTGAAACATGCGCATGAAAACAATAGAACGCTATATAAATTAGACCCGTTTCATAATCGAATGACTATTTTCAAATTTTGTTCATAAATTTAAATAAAAAATTATTTAACTACAATAAGAAAGTAAAATCTGTAGTTGAAGAGCAATTAAAAAAATTTATGCGCCAAATTATGCACTAAGAAGTAACAGAAAAGTATGAAAATATACAAACTGTAAAAGCTTGCTTTGTTTGAAATTTATAAATCAGCACTGTCGCTTTTGCCGAATTCTCGTTACAAACAGTTCGAATTATGGAAAGCAGAGGGCATTACTACGTTATCTGAGTCTTTAGAGCAGGAGTGGGCATTAAGTCGATCGCGATCGACCGGTGGACCACCAATGCATTTTGGGGTGACCGCCTTTATTAAGACGCGCATACGAAAAGAAACATATTTATGAAACATCGTTTTTCTCAAGGGATAAAGAGAATACAAAGTTTATCTCCTTTAAAATGACGATTTTAAAAGCACGTTGTTCAAAACCTAAGAATAACTTTTGGAGTCTAATGGATGTATCCTGATTTTAATATCATTTAATATAGTTCTTTGGTTCTTCTTACCTGTATGAATCTGCATTTTCGACGATGAATATAATTAAGACAACATATCGCTCCTTTCTCACAGATGGCCATTTAGAATTCAGTGTAAGATTAGCAGTTAGTAATAATATACCGAGATATTGGCGGGCAGTACGTAGCGGATGTTTTCTACTAACTATAACTACAAGAATTAACTTAAGATGAAAATGATTTATTTTCTAATGCATTTTGAATTTTTTTTATAATGAATGCTTCATTTAATAGTATATTTGTGGCAATTAATATTATGTTTGCAGTTATGTAGGTAAGTACATATTCTGCATTTATTATTAAGTTATAATAAATATTGCAGACTTATGCCATTGGGTGGACCGCAACACCTTGAAAAAATTAGATGTAACCCGTATCCTGAAAAAGTCTGCCCACCCCTGCTTTAGAGTAAAATAATAAAGCCGTTTTGTGTGAGGGCGGCTTGCGCCATGAAGAGTTTAAAAGATAAAGTGCTTCTACAGTGGGGTGTCTTTAAAGAGCGGCATTAAACAATGAAAAGAAAACCAGAAATATTTTATAGAGACTGCAAATCACATCGACGCGCTTCGCAAGGAGGGGTATAGGTGAATAAATGCACTGTTTTGTTCCCAATCTTAGGGGACTCCATGGAGATAAAACATCAGCACATTTAGGCCATTTTTGAACCCTTTGAATGTTAATGGAGCATATATATTCCATCAACCTTTTAAAATTAGTTTAAATAATTCTGAGTAAAAGTAGTTTTTTTTTTTTGATGGACTGAAAATGTATTTGATCCTCATATCTCAGTCACGCAGCCTTAAAAACTTCGAAATCGGACAGATTTGTTTAATACAAACGCTATTATCTTCATTTTCTACGCAAATGCAGAGAAAAAGGTTTTAAAAAATTCGTAGTCAAAGGGTTGTATTAAACATAATATTTACCAATAATCTAATAATTACCAACTTCGGAACAGCACTGTGGTTTTAAGTTTAACCTAAATGAATGTGATCAGGTAAAATATGCTTCTGAAATTAAGAAGTCTTTCAAAATAATTCCTTAATTTTTCATTATTCTAAAAATAATTCTGATGACATATTTTTCTTTCATATTATTTTTCAGAATATTAGATTATTTTTTTAAATCCAAACAAGGAAAAAAATAAACGAAATATAAAATCATTAGTCTTTATTAAATCAGGTTTTATATATCAAGAATAGAGATGTAAACTTTTAATTGGTCAATCAAAGGTTTAAGAACTTTCACTAACATAATATTTTTTTGTTCACTTTCCCGTATATGAATAAAAAATAAAGTTCGTTTCGGATTCATATTTTAACAAATGTTTTGACATATCATTTGAAGAATTCCTGAAAGACTTCAAGTTCAATTATCGAATCAATCAATTAAATTAAATAATAAATTGTTATTAAGAGTGACCCGTTTTCTAAATTGATTTATATTGAGATAGCCCCCAGGATTCTTTTATATCCGGTTGTTTTACTTTAAAACAAAATTTCATGTTTGGAAATACTCTGAACGTGGGAGTAATTTAAAAGAAGAAAAACTAAATAAAACTCTCAAATGGTCCGAAAATAATTATGCAATTGACTTCCTCAAAAGAGGGTGCATTAATAAATCAAATGCTTGATTTTATCATTTAGAGACTGCAAGAAACCGGAAATGATTTTGAATTTTGAAGGACTGCGATAAAGACATAGCAATAAAGCATTTTATTTTGTTTGAATTGAAGCGTAGTAGCGATGTCACATTTTATTTGTTTTCTTTTTATGGCCACTGTCGTATACTACTTGATAATTTCACGACGCTTCGTCTCCGTTAAGACACAAATATTGCGTAACGCAATCTAGTGATAAAGTTTGTGACAAATTTATAGAATGTTCTTGAACAGAGATATTAAAGAGTGACTGCAGTCTATGTTTATTAAAAAAATATAAAAAGAACTTTACTTCAGTATTAGATTGAAAGATTTTTATGCTTCCCTAGAACTTTATTTTTCAATAGCATTTCTGACAGCAAATTTTTTAAATTATTGTAAATTTTCGTAATATATTCGGCAATTTATAATGTCATAAAATAAACATAAACTTCTGAATATTAAAGAAAAAAAGTTTCAATAATAGTACACAGAACTCTTCTCCAAAAGTATTATTTCTCAATTTTGAAAGATAAAGATTATCTCTTCGAAGTTTTTACGTTTGATTCCTTTTTTTGTTCTTTCTAAGTTTAACTTTTTTTTGATGTTTCTATTCTTCGAAACTGCAAAAATGCAGCAGATAATATCTATAGATAAGGAATTAAAGTCGCAAATGTAAATCTTAAATGCTTATCAAACATAGTGTTATTGATCCCTTCTAGAAAATTTCAATTAAGATATAATGGTATTAAATATATTTATAAATTGTTTTCAATTTAATCCCTTCAGGAAAATTTCAATTAAGATATAAAAGTATTAAATACATTTATAAAGTGTTTTGAATTTAATTCCTCTTGGAAAATTTCAGTTAAGATACAGAAATATTAAATATATTTACAAATTGTTCTGGATTTAATTATTACTAAAATGCGTCGAAAAGATATACTTTCAAGCCACATGATTCAAACTTGGTAAATAAAAGCACTTTGGTTTATACTGCACAAATAAATACCAAGATTTTACATATTTTTTACTGTTAGTGAAATGTAAAATTCTTGCAGATTTCTTTCCGTAGTCCAGTAATTTTAGTCAAAAAATAAGAATTTCTTTTAAAAACTTCTTGGTTTCAAGTTTTTTTTCCATAGAAACCTTTTTTATATCAATGTAAATGAAATCTCAAAGGTCTCGTACATCCCAACTTTTAAGGGTTCGGCAAAAACTGTAACTTTAGCAATCTGGGAGTAGTATAATAACTGGCGATTTTTAAGTTGGAAAAAATTTACAACTATGGTTTGATTGATTTAATCACTTCATTTAGGATCTAATGTGATTATTCCAAGTTTTTCTTATCTGGAAAAATGAGTTATGATTTCTAAATGGGAAAAAGTGAAATGAAGTGAGATTTTTCTTTCAGTCTTTCTTAGACTAATCGAAAACGACAGTAGTAGTTCTAAATATGGCTTATATAAAACTTGTAGAATATAAAATCCTGCATAAAATGAATATAAATACTATGCATTTTGATGCAGAAGTATGAATACTAACTCTTATGAAAGTTCTGATGTTTTTAGGATTAATTTTCATTCGAATATATTTCGAAAGAAACACATACAGTTAAAGCAATCACATCAATAAATATTGTAAGCAAAAAATGTTTTATATGCGCATATAATTATGTCTATGCACATGCACCGGAACACTAGTGTGGTGTGAATGTTTGGAGAAAGCGTTCCAGTTAAGATTGAGTCTTATTTAATAGATATCGGTTCAAAAATTAAGATTCCTACCGAAATATCTTCCATGTGACTTCTAAATGGACCATTCATCTAACTATACTTAATCAGTATCAGACAAGTATAACAAATTTGCAATTATTTTTCAAGAAAGAGAAGAAATAGGTGTCACCATAGGCGGATTAAGCATGCTGGAGTGCCCTTTGGAAGTATCACACAAAAACATGCAAATTTCGACATCTCAGTTATAATATTTTAAATTAATTTCGCATATTTTAATTCGTAATAACTATTTTTATTAAAAATATTTTCGTTTTATAATTGCTCTATAACTTTATTTTAATTATCTAGTTGATTGCTTTAATTCATATTTACTGATAATTAATATATTTAGAAACCAGTGGATGAATTGATGAAATTTATATCTGCAATTCGCATATATAAATATTGAAGGTGAATGTTGCCGAAATAATTTATTATTCACTATATAAAAGAAAGTAAAAGGCTTTTCCTAACAAAATTACTTTGATTATAGAATGAACAAATATTATATTCAGCGAATTAAGATAAAAATGATGATTAATTTGATTTGCACCATTATAATTGTTGCCTCTTTCCCTTTTTTCCGTTTTTCTTCTGAAAAGGACATATTCCATTAAAAATCATTTTATTTCTTCCTTTTTTAATAATTTTGAAGTTTTAGAGGCATGAAGTTAAGTTTAATTATATTAACGTCCCTCTTAGCATCAATAGGGCTATTTTGGGACGTAATTTTGAACAGCGCTCAGATGACGAGAGAGAACGACATCTGAGGTCCTTCGCTGTCCACTGTTTTAATTTCTGTTTGGTCTCTGGATTATAGTGATGGATGCATGTCCACAGTAAGGAAAGGCAGTAAAAATTCAGTTTGGTTTGAATTGTACCTTCCAATACCGTCATGCTCTGCAGTTTTTGATTCAATGTCAGCAAATGCAGCACCCATCTTGCTGATAATTTTCTCGTACCCAAAATACCGATTAAACTATGATATGCTCGCTTTTTATATAAACTCAGTAACTTCTGTCAACTTTAGTCGGCATTTATTTATGATTTTGTGAACTTTTCTAACGATTTCTTTTGCAATGGCTGATTTTGGTCTTCCAGAAAACTCCGCTTCCAGAGGGCCTTACGACCACATTTAAAATCTGCAACTCATGTTTTAATAATTGTAAATGAAGGGGCAGATTCCCCCAAAGTAGAATCTAGCTAAGTTTTAATATCCATTGGAGATAAGTCTTTTATATAAAAAAATAATTTATCACAGCTCGCATTTCAGTTTTCTCCATACTCGGCTAAAAACAAAAGAAGACAATTCTAAAACAGCGCGGTACTAAAACAACCAAACACAAATCTTTTAAAATAGGCAAGAAATATTAAACAAAGACGGCACTTAAGGAAAGTGCTTTTGTCAAAGTAATTCCGGAAGCGCCACCTCTAGGTCAGATCGGAAACTTTTCATTCCACCCTCCTAACATGATGCTGTAATATATTTAGAACAATTAGAATAATTTATTAGCTACAATCAATACAAAAATTACCTCTCATTTTTTGAAAGACTCTGTTGAAAGTATCCAAAATAATAATGTTTAAGAGTATACAAAAATAAAACCATGCTTCGAAGGAAAACTATTACAAGTGTTTATGAATAAGTTATAAATAAAATTTTTAAAAAATCTAAGTAAACTTTTCTTAGATTTTTTTCTAGAAATTTTTTTAATTATTTTAGTGAAGTCAATGTTATTTAATTATTCCTATTCTGTATAAAATAACGGAGCGTTTAATCTGTCTTCTGACATTGCACTAAAATCCTTTTTGACTCTTCAAGACAGAAAATGGAGGGAGAATGGGGGAGTTATGGGGAGAAAGTAAAAAAAAAAAAAAAAAAAAAAATTCGAAATTATTTCAACACTAGAGAATGTTGAGGATGGCACTTTCATACATTTCAGTTAGGTTATTAAATTTTTCTCACGCAATAAGAACATTTTTTTTTAACAAGCAATAAAAACTCATCATCAAATACAGTAGTATCTATCTCATTTAATTTATAAAACAAGTGTTCTTTTCTTCTCCAAATATATAAAAAGCATGAAATACATTTTGAATATTTTTAAATTATCTTCATAGTTTCATTTTCTTCTGCTATGACAGTTTTGCTATTCAATTGTCATATAGCATTCAAAGTATTATAAATGAATTTTCCACAAGAGGGAGACGAATTTTCATTCAAATATTTTTCATACACGTTTTTAATGAATTTGATGGCCGCGGTGGCCTGGTGGTAAGTTTCGGACTCGGAGGGTTTCAGGTTCGAGACCCGATTCCACCGAAGAACCGTTGTGTAAGAGGTCTGGTGCACGTTAAATCCATCAGGGTCAAACGACCTCCCACTGGGGTGGTGTGGAAGCTTGGAGGGGGGTGCCAGCACAGGTATCATCTTCTGACCGCGGTTCAAAATGACGAGGTCCGTCCCAAAATAACCCTAATGTTGCTTTAAAACGGGACGTTAATATAAACAAAACAAACCAAATGTGAGTTTTGTCCTACCATGTTTGATGCATTCTCTAACTTTGTTCGCTACAACATTCAATGTCTAGGAGTATTTCTTTTAAAACGCGCTGCATATTATTTTCCATATGTGATGATTTATGCTTCTAAATAGGTAGAAAACCAAAGAGTCGTTTTTTAATTTCACCGTTTTGAAAAACATATCTTATAACGATAGTTAATTGATCTGCATGAAAAATATCAGACGGTGAATCAAGAATAAGGCTTTAATAATTTCCAGTTCTGATTTCTCCTACAATATTTGCTTTTTCATTAGCACTAATTGTCTTTCTAAACATGAATTATTTATGTTATTATGAGAACATAAATAATTCATGTTTCTTCGCCCTTTGATGTCCTATCTTACTAAATGCAATTTAGATAATCATCGCATTCATTCCGAGATTCTAATCAATCCTTCTTCTGTCTGAATTTTTGCCTTCCTTTGAAAGTTCATGCTAACCGACTGATTCATTTGATCTTCTGTATGACTCGTTTCAGATCTTCTTCCCAGTGATTTTTCTCTTGCAGGAGATTTCTATTTTCATGTGTTGATCATTGATATAAATGAAACATAGACGACATGTGTTCTTTTGAAGTTGATATTTTTCCACTTTTAATAACCATTTTTGAATTTGAATGTTGAAAATAGTTTGAAAGGGTCATTTGGCTCAGATAATACACGCCAATTTCTATTTCTTTACTTCCATTTAATTTCATCCGATAAAAGTAATTAAAAGATAGGCCTCTAAAACAATTTTTGTCCTGTCTGTGTACAATGCTTTAAAATTATCTATGTTCCCGATATTTTCTGATTTATTTGATCTTATATAATCTACTATAGCTTCTCTTAAAAAATTTGGGCATGCAGCAATATTAACATATTTGAAAGATTCTGTAACTTATCTTCTGGAGTTGTGGAAATTATTTTTGATGTATTTTTATCATTTATAATATTTTCATTTCCTAGTATTTCCTGATTTTCATATTCATTTGATGACCTGATACTCTCGATGAGTGAATTTGATGGCGGCGATGGTTTTTTGTCGACAATTAAAAACTTATGCATATAATTTTTTCATTGTTATTATTTTTCAAGATTTTCTTCATTTTTTTTCTTTTCTACTTTTGACTGATCTCGTTTCTTTTTTTAAAATCTGCATCTGTTTTTTGTTATATCGTTTTAGATATATAATTGGTAAATATAGTTAAGGGTACCCTGAGAATTTCGGAAAATCGATGAACACATCGATTTTCCAATTTTGAATGAAAAATGATTCTTGAACCTTTCACTTATTAATCTGAAAATTTCAAAACAATTGGACAAGTATTTAGTGAGATATGGAATTATTTTGTTTAACTCGATATCGGGTGCCACGCCCACTTCCAGTGTTTACATCAAATATATTTCATGTGCAAGTACCCAACCCGCTTAATTTTTTCCATGAAATAAAAAGCAGGCCAATTGTATTTGAATTTCAATTAATTGGTCTAGAAGTTTTGCTGTGTATTAATAGATATGTAATAGAATTGCAAAGCATTTAGTAAATATTTTGACGAAAAAAATTTTATCAGCCAAAAATTTGAAAAATTTCTAATTTTTTTCTAATAATTCCTAAGTATTATAATAATCATTAATAAATATGATGATAATATATATTAATAAAATTCATATGTGAGGACCTACAAATGCCACATTATTGCTCTGAGAAAAAAAGCTTGATATGAGCAGTTTTTATTACATCTTTTTTTGTGTTGAAAACTTTAAAGCTGTTTATCTCAGTTTGCTTTTTTTTTTTTTTTTTTTTTTCAAAATTCTGTTTGCTACAAATTGTTAAAAAACAATAACATTTTATTATAATTGCATGAAATTTTTTCTGCTTACTCCTAAATGCATACTTAATAGAATTAGGAATGTATTTATAAAAATTTTGATTAGAATTTTTTCTAAAAATGTTCAAAGGGAAAAATTCTCATATTTTCCAAAAGATTTCACAAAATTTTGATCAACTATTTTTTCTCAGACAGTGTGAGGTCCCTTCAAAAAAATTTTTGGGGAAAATATTGAAAATTGTATGAGAAAAAGCATTTTTAAAAAAGGGTTAATATTTTTTGAAAATTTAAAATATTTAAGTTTGTAAATTTTGAAACTGAAAAATATTTTAGAAATTTACGTTTCTGCAAAATTTACATCTATCTATCACAAAATTTGAAAAATTTGTTGGAAATTGGGGAAAACATTTCAGTCCCCTTAAAAGCGGAGAATAAAAAAATAATCCTTTGTTAACTGTTATTAAATTGTTATAATTATTATGATAAATAATTTAAGTGATAAAAACTGAAAGGAAAAATATAAGTAAAGGATTCTAAGAGTTGCAAATATTACTTCACAAATTTTAATCACTTCTTTAAAAATTTTAATTATGCATTCTTAATGTGACTCTTGCGGAGAAAATGAATCATTTTTAAGAAAATTATTCCATGTTTTCTAAATTTATTACAAAGTTTAATTATTTCAATATACGACCGAAACATTAACATTAAGCAGCATTAAATTTCGTAATGTTATATTTAATGAAATCATGCAAGTAAGAAATAAAGTTCATCAATAATAAAATACACATCAATCAACAAAATCAATTGCTTGTTTCATTTCGTTATATTTGGTATCCAAAATTGGAAAGAAAAAAAAGCATAACAGCAAAGAATATACAATGTGTAAAATAAAACATGTGCTTATCAGACATTAAATAATTGCATAACGGCATTATTCTATTGATTTCTGTATCATATTGAAGAATCGGAATAATATACACTCTTCTCCAAAATAAATAAATAATAAATGGTAAAGCAGGAAATCGTTCATTGCAACCAAATGTTAAATTCTCATAAAATAAACTAGAGGAGAGTAGAAACGTATTTTTCTACTTTCCCAGAGAATCGTAATAATACATGATGCAGCTGAACACAAAAACTTAGTGAAGAAATTGAAATTTTTACTCCATACCATTCAAATAATTAGTTGAATCTCAAGATAATTTTGAAACACTTTTCTCCTCAATTATTCTATGAAAGTCAGCTTTACAATTTTGGTATATAATTGAATAAACATCGTAAGTGTGAAATATCAGGTCCAACTAAACTCGTAGCGAAAAAAGAAAATCCTGGAGAAATGGTTTAGCTCATTTATGGAGGATTTCACTGATTCAAAAAATAAGACTCATTTTCGTTAAATCACTCTTTTCCGTAAGAATGAAGCCTCTGAAGGGTATTGCTGGAAAAACAGCCTCATTAGTTCCAGATCAGCCTCTCAACTTCATCTTCTCCAACCAGTATAATCTGTCCTAAGCTTCTTCCTCTAATTTCACATTGTCAAGATTCAAAACAAATGGAATCAAGAATAGCTTGCATAATAAATTTTCTGATTATGTAAGAAGGTATCGAGTCATCACAGGTGCTAAAAGCAAGCATCAAGGACATCTAAACCAGTTTGCTTTTCACTTCACGAGTGCGGAAACTCAAATGAATTTTTTAATCGTTCTCATTCATTTATATGCCCCACTATAATTCGACTGTTACCTAAGAAGTAACGTTGGTTACTCCTGGTTACTCCTTACATGACTTTCTTATTTTTCTGGCAGGTATAAAAACTAAAAATTAAAAATAAATTGCGAAGAACGACATCCTAAGAAACAAACGAAAGGACAAGTATGTGTTTCTGGAAGTAAATTTTTTTGCACAAAATTAATTTATATTATTTTAGAAAGTTAATAAATTTTATAGTTTAACTGTTATTTGATTCTTTATCTTAAAGCACTTTTGTAAGCTTATGAATTAGCTACAAGATGAGATAAAAAATTAAAAAAAAGTGCTAACAGGGATCTCAACAGTCAAATTGTCTGTCACAAGAGCTACAAGTAAAAGGACGCTACGATCAAATATTATAAAATTCACAAAATATTGTCAAGTGAACTTTTTAGATCAATTAGTAAGACGGAATTACCTGAAAAGGGATCGGCGGAATACAGGTCTAAATTTAAATACAAATTTTAATTAATTAGATGGGTAGAAGAAAAGTATGCAATGAAGAATGCAGTTTTCCTATATATCGATACAAAACAGTATAGATTAAAAGTGTTGCATGAAATGGACTTGTTTCGATATTGAAAATCTGACAAGCTCATCTCAGCAACATTTCTCCTCAAGAAAAATTTCAGAAAACATTTTCATACTAAGAAATTTCTGTGTTTTAAATATAGTATATTTGAATGTTTGTTTCAATGCATTTGATCATATTCCACAAAAGAAAATGTTAAAAGTAGAAGTTGAAAATAAGTAAAAGCGAGTTCACGTAGGTTGCGATATATTTCCGATAACAATTAAGTTTTTCACATCTCTTTTCTTGAATGTTTCTCTACTACTGTCTTTCCTGTTTCGTGGTTATCTTGTCTGCAATGATGAATCTCAAAACTGATGCAAGAGGTTTGGAGGGGGGGGGGGCGCCAGCTGAGATGTCATCCTCATCATCTGATTGTGGTTCAAAATTACGAGGTCCACCCCAAAATAGCCCTAGTGTTGCTTTAAAACGGGACGTTAATATAACTAACCTAAAACTTTACTTGAAAAATAGTTTTAATTTTATCAGAATATATATGCACAAGTCCGATATTTCCGTAGAGAAACTACTGCGATATTATCGTTTTGACAAAACAATTTAACTAAGAAAGCTCGTTGTGATAAACATAACGATTTTTTCATTATCTATAGCGACCACAATAAAAATAAATCTTTGCGAAACTTTCTAAGCTTGATAACAAAGAATGCCCAACTTGGACGAAAATTTCCGTTCTTTTTTTCCTTTATTGATTTAATTCTTTTGTTCGAAAATCAGTTATCGAACACATTTCCGATCAAGTGCTATTATCAAACGACACCTCGTTAAGAGAACTTGTGCTTCGAAGTTGCTCGTGTATTCAAAGATAAGGGAACTCGAATGAGTGCATCACAAAACATTTCGCCGTTTGAATGTTTTGTTATTCTCGTGTTAAATGTCACAGTGATTTTTTCAGTAAGTTTTAGATGAGAGCAGTGAGCTCGAGTGTATTCGATGGCAGTTGGCATCCAAGAGAGCTTTGAAGTGTTTTAATTAAAGTTTACAGTTCACATTAGGGACTGCAATTTAATGAATGTGAGTTGGCTTAGAATAACCTATGGTTAAAAGAGTGGCGAAATATAAATAGAGAACTAATCATAAATATGTAATTAGTGAAAAAATGCCCTTTTGTGACGAAATTTTGAACAATTTATCTTTTCACTCAAACAAATGCCCATCCTTTCACTATGTTCTACACGGAATTGCATTGCTTTCTGTACAATATTTTCATCTGCAAACAACTTTAAAATAAGTTCGTTTTATTATGGAAACACTGTACATAAAGTTTTTTTTATTGTTTTGAGAGATTTAAATTTAAATTTTTTTTTTATTTGCGGTGATTTTAATTTACCTATAGTCGATTATTTAAATGATGATTAATTTTTTTACTAAACTACGGGGGAATCTTTTTATTTTTATACATCTCTACTAATTGATCGAACATAACACAAATTTTAATAGTAATAACAAATGTTTGGATTTGATTTTATCTAACATTTGATTTAGTGATGTTTCAGTCAATCACATTTATAAGCCATTTTTCCCTGAGATCATTCACTGTCCTGCACTGTTGATATATTTACTTCCTATCCACACTATTAAGCGTAATGTCCACTTTTATATACATTTCTAATAAAAGACCTCTTTTTTATGTATGTGGTATCTGATCCAAGTCTTCATTTATGCCTTCAATTATTAATATGCCTTCATTTATTATTAAAAAGTGCTCTGAATTGTTTATTTATCCTTTTCTAATTTCATTTAATAAGTCGTTGAAAATAAATATATAGTACAATCCCGAGTATCTGGTTCACGATTGTCCGGCTCCCGTATTATCCGGCCTAGTTTTCTTTTGTCGTAATTAAATGAAGAAGGCAAGGCTTACATTGGCGACATTGCCAAAGCATTGGAAGCGGGCATCTCCTACGTTCCTCCTATGTGTCGAGAGTAAAATACAAGTTGCGACAGGAAAAGAGTAGCTCGTTGTTCATTGTTTCCCCAGTGTGCAACGGACTTCAATTGTTGCCACTGTTCCTGATTATAACTGCACAGTACGCACAGTATTCGTAAACTGTTCTTGGAGTATGCTTAATGCATTTACTAAGCGTACCACAGTGAAGATTTCAAAATGAATGATAACCGAAAAAAATTTGTAATGGCTATGAAGGAGAAATTATACTCTATACAGCGATTGCAGCAAAAACCAGCAACTGCTTCTATGATTCACCGAACGGCGCTCACATTCTTTTTGGCTTGAGATAAATGGAGGATTTAGTACTCAATAATAAGTGAAAAAATACGTATTATAACAGCGAGTTCTGGTATAAAAACTTTGCCTTCTGGTATTGGTCAGCAAAGAAATGAATTGATAGAACTCCAGCCTATCCGGCTTTTTTGCTATTCGATCTACCCTTCAGCCACATTGGGGCCGGGTACTCAGGAGTGTACTGTATTTCCTTATGTTTGGAAGCAAACCAAAGCGATACTTGTTCATGATCAAATAAATATTAGTGATTGTAAACGTTATCGAGTCATTGCAATTTTATATCCTTTGTCTAAAATATTTAAAAGTATAACATATAAAAGATTTTCCACGAAATTAAAAACTTAAATGCATCAGCTCAACATGGGTTCATTCTTAAGCGCTCAACGACTGTGAATTTACTTTAGTAAAATTTTATTTCCTCATTTGAAAATGATTGTCACCTGGATTTTTTAAAGGCTTTTGATTCATTGATTTTGATATTTTTTTAGAATTGGTTTCGATATTAATTTTACTGATTTTCTTTGTTTTTATTTAAGTAACCGAGCGCTATATGTTTATCTTAATAATGTTTTTTCTTAGACGATTCAAAATACGTCTTGAGTCTTACAGGTCATTTAATTTTATTTCCCCTGCTTTTATTTGATTTATTAATAATTTTTGTCGTATTTTGAATTTCTCTGAATATTTTTTATTTATTTTCTGACGATTTGAGATTGTTTCGGCTCATTATATTTGATACTAAAGTTGCCCTTTTACGAAGAGATGTGGATAATTTGTATCTCTGGTCTCTGAACATCTGAAAATTGAGAAAGGTAGCCCCATTCATCTCAATTCCTGATTGGTTCACCAATTGTACTTTGTATCGCTCAGATTCATTGTCTGGTCTTCGAATTGTTTTCGGCATAAAACTAGATTTTTCAAAACATATTGATGGCATAGTCTCAAAAGTCTATAAAAATGTATCTCAAACTTAAAATTGCAGAATTTTGTAATGAACTCGCTTTGAAGACTTTGCATTTCATTGTTGTCAGATCTAATCGTGATTATTATAGTTTTATTTGGGATTTGTACTTTCAAAAAAGAATCGGAATTCTAGAATAAGCACAAGCTAAATTCATGCACTATTTACAATACAAAAATAACTCTCGTGGTTTATCTTCAGATTATTTTCTTTCTGAGTGAGGCATTCCCAGTTTGAAATCCGTCGGGATCATTCCTGTTATCTATTTCATTATAAATTCATCAATAATGTAATTGATTGTGGGTTTTAAACGTTTTTCTGTGCTAGGCAGAATATTTGGACTTATTTTACAGCGTTTTTGAAAAATTTAATAATTCTGGCAGATTCTGATTATAACATTTTATAAAATATTTGACAAGTTTTCTGAAGAACTTGATGTCTTTAATATACCGTTTGGTATTTTAAAAATCAAATGTTTACAACTTCTTATATTCCAGATGTGTGTTTAATATTAACACTTTGCTCTCGAGAGGTGACTCATGGTCACCGTTCAAGACGGTGCATAATTTTGACTTTCTATTTATTTATTTTTCAATTTTGATTGTTAAAAATACCTACAGAATGGTAAAAAGATGTAAATTAACTTTTCGGGGAAATTCAGCCTGAAACAATTATACATATTTATTTTCCGGAACAATAAACAAGCTCTTATATTAGGTGAATAATTTTGCATCGAGTTACTTTTCCGAGTGCAAAGGGTAAATGGTGTTTTTCATTATTTTTTTATCTTTGAAATGTTTTAATGAAAGGTTTAATAATGATTATATTCACCATTTAAATTCATGCTGCATTTTTAATGTTTTTGAGATTGATTATATTTAGTTTTTAAATTTCTTGGACAGTTTAATGTTTTTAGGATTAAGACTTAAAGATTAAAATAATTTTTTTCGTGTTTTTATTTTTGCATAATTTATTGTTTTCTCGTGGAATTATAAAAAAATCAAATCGATCAAGGAAAATGAATATTCAGTCTTGAATCAGACTGGGCATTAAAAGATTTTTTATTGAGGAATGATGCATACTTTAACAAAAAAAATGTTGATGCGCCAACTACGTTTGGTGTTCTAGTGGGTTGGTTAAATGTATAACACTAAAAATTTTTAGATCTCAGACATCCAAATAGCAGGGATTTTAGATGGATGTATGGTTACTGAGCAAAAGGCTGTCTTAAGGTAGCTTTTTAGAGGTTCCTCCTAATAAAGAAAATTCAAATATAGTCCATTAGTTTTTATCGAGCTATTATCACAGACATTTTTTTGTCCGTCCGCTGAGAAAAAGTCTTGTTATTATGGATATTAGTACCTTCAAAACAATTTTAAAATGCCTGAAGAAAAAATGTAATGATTTAGTGAGCTGCTCAGAGATTTTTTGAAGGGTTGCATATTATTTTAATAGAAGTTCAAATCCAGGCAAGGAATTGTACTTGCCTTTAACAAGAAATTTAAAAGATGAGGAAGCAAAGCAATGAATTGCCAGTGACAAAGCTCTTATTATCTCTCTTAGCTATCTCTCTGTCTTTTTTATTTTTTTTTCCTACATCACCCATCTTTTACCACCATCTTTTAAAAAAAGTATTGAAATTCTCTGAGGTCTCTTACATACTCTTTTCAAACCAATACAAAGATAAATATTAACATGAAGGGGAGATAAAATAAAAAATAGAAAAAAATTTCTAAAAATATTTAATTTCTAAAATTCATTTTTAGAAACTAAATATGTTTTCTAATTTATTTTTAATATTTTTTTCCTTCCAGTCAGGCTTTCTTTAATGCATTATTTCGTAAAATTGGGAATAAATAAAAGCGGATTAATCCAAAAAATAGATTTTTGTAGTCTAAAACGTACACAAACGATAAATGAAATTTGACTTGCTGTTAAAGATTCTATATTCGTTCATTTTCTCAGTTGCATCGTCTTTTAGATATTTTTCTTCAAAAACAGATTTCATATATATATATATATATATATATATATATATATATATATATATATATATATGTAATGATATTTTAATTCTAATTTCAATATAAATAATTTCCAAGATTCCAAGATTTATCTTAATTTAGCCCATAGTAACTTCATTCTAAAAATATTCTCTTATTTCGAAATCCATTGGGGTTTCCCCGCACAGGCTCGAATCCTGTCGACTAAATAATATGTAACATATTTTTCGAATCCTGTCGGCTAAATAATATGTAACATATTTTTCGAATCCTGCCGGCTAAATAATATGTAACATTATTTTGGTTGAAGCAGAATGCAGGTTCAAAGCAGTGAAGAGACTTTGTAGTTTTAATTTCGTTTTATTCTCTTTTAATATCCATCTCGGGAAAGCAATTTATTTTCAAGCAGACGCAGTGCGGCACAACAGCAGAAGGTCCAGCATGGAGCATCTTTGAAGCACGGCAAGGAAGCGGCCGAGCTAACAAGGAACCATCTTCGGCGAACCAAGGAGTCGTACCTTAACATCAAATTGCCTCTCATTCCGGGGATTTAATTCTTTCCATTCATTTGAACATTTTTTTCACAGGAAACTATCCTTGTCGACTAAAATTCTACTTCTGTTTTTGTTATCGCATCATCGTTACTCTTGTCGCATTAACCTGCGACATCATCCGACACTCCGGCTCAATTCCCTGGTTTTTTTGTGCTCCTGGTCATCATGGAGAAGTTCCAGTTAATCAGTGTTCAAAATTACCTCTTGGGATTTCTTAAAATGGTGATTCGTGTTTCCTGGGTCAACGGGTGAAGATCAAAATTTATATTGTGTGCTTTTATTTTCTTTTGAGTTTCATATTTAGATTTTAAAATTATTGCAAATTATTTTATAATATTATTAAAATTATTGAATTTTTAGTCTTTTATCAAGTTTATTTTAAAAATTTTATGCATAAATTAATAATGTTTTTTATGTGAAAAGTACTTTAATGTTAAAATCTGAAAAAATGACTGACCAAGATAAAACAAATGTGTCTGACCCTCAAAATTCAGAAAATAAAATTGATAAAGAAGAAAATTATAAAAAAGAACCCTCCAAAATCCCTTTTGATCCCGAAAATGGCATGAAAGTGGATTTATGGTTGGGATATTTCAATAAAATTTGTCAAGAAAATAACAAAACTGATTTGTGGAAAATTAGAAATATTGCTCAATTTCTAAAAGGGTCAGCTTTAACCCATTATATAAATAGTTATTTAAATATTGATAATTTTGATGATTTATGTTGTATATTAACTGAACAGTTTATTCAACCCAATATTGTTAATTTTTCTTATTTTTCACAACTGAAATTCGATTCAAAAAAATGTTAAATTAGTTGATTATTTTCATCAAAAATTAAATTGTGGCATACAGTTAGGCCTTACTCCAATACTGATTTTAGAAGGTCTTATTGATGAACTGCCAACTCAACTAAAACAATTGGTAAGCATAAAAGCTCCTTGTACCCCTACAAAATGGCTTACAATAACAAGTAAATTATTAAAAATGGAAGACGCTTCAGAACCAAACCCAGGCAGGTATAATGAAAACAGAATCAGAGTAAGGCAACCAGCACCTTTTACACCTAAGCAAAATTTTAATTATAGATTTCAAAATTATTTTACTCCTCGAGCTCATAATAATTTTAGACAAAATTATCAGAATTCAATAAGGCCACGTCCCAATAGTTACAATAATTATAGTCATAATTTGCATTTTCAACAAAGATTACCCTTTTTGCCTTCTGCTGTTGTGACGCTCTGAGTCTGCTTGAAAATAAATTGCTTTCCCGAGATGAATATTAAGAGAGAATAAAACGAAATTAAAACTACAAAGGCTCTTCATTGCTATCTCTCTCTCTCTCTCTCTCACACACACACACACACACATATATATATACAGAGAAAAAGTCCTATTTCAAAATGTCTGTGAATAAATTGATGTAAAACTATTTCAACTAACATCTCCTGTAGTAGAAAGAACATTGTACATTACCTGATAATATCATTAAATGCATTTTTCTTCGAGGGGAAACTATTTAAACTGTCCTCATTTAAATAATGCCTAAGGAATTTTACAAATAAATGATTCTTGAATTTAATTCTTTAACATTTACTTCGAGAAGAAATTATTTAAACAGTCCTTATATAAATCATGCCTAAGGAATTTTGCACAGAAAAGATTCTTGAATTTAATTCTTTACCATTTACATACCACGATTAATGTTGAAAATATGATAATAACAACAAAATATTCAACATGTACTGCATATTTTATGATAAAATATATTTATAATTAAGGTATTTCGAATCAGCCTATTTTCTTTAACTAGCTCATATTTTCATCTAGACGGCATTAAGAAATCTTTATAATGATAAAATAAACTAGCCGGCTTTGGCGATCAGTTTGTTCGCCCAGATTATTCATTTATTAGGTTGGTAAATTATTAATATGGGATCCTTTTCAAACATTTCAAAAGTTATTTCATTTGATTAAACACGTGAATTCAATTAAAACAGTTTATTGCAATTTACAAAGCATATATATATTGCGAAATAAAAGCGGAAATGACAATCCTAGTACGGACTGTATGATTGGCGAAAAACGTACTTGAATGCTTTGATGGAGAGTTTGAATCCCGTCAAAACATTGTTTCTGATAGTGTGTCAAATTGAATTAAAAATATTATTAAGGTTAAATGAAAATTTGTACGAAAATGAAATTTATGTCATTAAAAGGATCATTGCTTTTTTAGTTTTAAGATGAAACTAAAAGCCCTTTTTATAAGATAATTGTTTTAAAAGATCTATTCATTTCAGAAGGCAAGGCGATGGCGCTCGATTCAGGATTAATAGACGGAATTGAAAAAAATGTAAGCCAAATAGGATCGCGACAAGTTTTGATTGTAACTTTCAAAGCCGTTTGTTATTCAAGATTGCAGGCTTTGAGAGAGTCTATGGACGAGTGATATGCTTGGCGAGAAAGCGCACATTCATCGGAAGTCTTACCACGATGACTTATCTGACAAGTCTCTTTTGAGCTTGATTGAACTTTTTGTTTGAAGCCGATTTCTTTTATATCTTTTCTTGCATGTCCTCTTTGATAACATCGCGAACTATCTTCAGAACCTTTCTAATAATATTTTGCAGCTCCGTTCATTAGCTAAGCGAAACGCTTGACTCAGTACAGCTGTAAAAATCTTCAATGATATTTTGTTTAGATTGAACTGTTTCCGTTTGACAATGAGTAATAAGCTCGATTTCTGTACCATGTACGTTAGCGTTTTATATATTCAAAAACTGAATTTCTCACATGATTCATTAAAAAATGGATTTTTCAACTGATGGCATTTTTAAGAAACGAGAATCTTATTTAGTAAATAAAAGGACATTCAACTTTTATATTAAGATATAGAAAAGAGTCCGAAACCTGTCGAGAAGAGCCTTTTAAGAATTTCCGTTGGAAATTTGATTCTTTCACAGTTTAGGCTATTAACTACAGCCTATAGTTTCAAAGATTCAAATCTTAACACTTTAGAATCAAAAGTATTTTGGATTGACGCATTTTTTCGAATTTCTGTGGAAAGACTTGACGAATTGCCCCCAATCACGTCAAAAATACACATGCTTCTTTTAGTGAAAATTCAGTTGCCAAGATTTTAGGGAACCGTTCAAAAGTGGATGAAGATCACTTCATTTCACAGAGAGTTAATAATGCTTTGAAAAGTTCATCCCCGATTTTGTGTTTTGTACTCAACATTTCAAAAAAGAGCTATAAGATATAAATATATTTTTCTTTAATAATCTCAGATACTTCCACGTGTTTTTACGAATTCTAGAGAAAAGAATGTCATCATCAAAAAATTCGATTTGAATCTTCACGTCTCAGACTTCCTTGAGTACGAAAAAAGATACAATTTTGATTTGATATCTCTCTGTATTCACTCAAAACCACTTTGATCTGAACGAATGAAATCTGGTATTGGGTCCTTACATCAAAGTTGTATATTTGTATCACATTTTGAATAGGGAAGTCTGTCTTAGCAAATGTCCGAATATAAGTGAACGCGATCATTACAAAAAGAAAGATACATTTGTTATACAGATTTACCATCTAAAGTGTAGATATGTATAAAATGTGTCAAAGGATTGACAGTTGGTCTTAACTTTTGCATGTATAGGCCCTCGTAAATGAAAGCGAGTTCTAGTTTTATTATCTAAAGTGTTGATATTTAACAAATTTTGAATCACATCTGTCAAAGGATCGACCGTCTATTGGCCTGTACTTTCGCATCTAAATACGGTTGCTGAAAAACGCGATGACTTAAATCAATGAAATTTGGTTTGTGAGCTTGTGAGTGCAAATGTAATTCTGTGTCATAGTTTGGTGTCATTCAATTGGAAAAAGTACATGTAAAATAGATATTCGGTTTTCTGGTATATATGTATTATCCTCATTCCAGCGATGAATCGCCAAAAGAATACAGTCTAATAAACACTTTCATAGCTATTGCTCGCCAAAGGCATAGAATTAATAATGCATTTATTAGAAATATGAAAGGTTGTTTCGGGAAGAGCACTCCTGTTGGTTGTCCATACCAATCAAACGATGCGGAAATTATAGAATGTGTCACAGTATTATTTTTGTGTAGCATTATACCAAAAGCACGAATACTTTGAATATACCAGTAAGTAGGATCATTTTTAATTGCGTATGTGCTAAAAGTAGCGTATTTCCTTTTCATTATTTCAAAGCCAACTTATATAGAAATTCCATTCCAATACCATTAAGATTCAGCAGAATATTTGCATTGTAGCAAACTGATTTTCTGTTGCACTCTAAGAAAAGTTAAATGATCAAGAATTTTTCGCAAATGAATATTTTTGAACTCGTGTTGTCAAATAGTTATATTAAATTGTATGAAGGTTAAAATGAATGCTAAATAACCCACATACTTAAATATTAAGAACGTCATTTAAACTGTAGTAAACTAAAATTTTTTATATTCACATTATAAGCGCAAACATTAAAACAGAAGCTTGGTATATTTAAAACTATCCAAACACATTTATGCTTTGTTTGCACTGTAAATATGTCAATTTCTAATAGGATGTAGGCCCACTTTATATTACGATGGTATGTTATTCTGTAAGAAAAGCTGTTCTCTGGCTTTTGGAATGTTTCTGTAGGAATTTCATGTCATTCTTGTAATAGTAAGTTTCTAATTCTTATTACTGTTGAGAGGGGGGGGGGGGGGTTCTAAGTCGATTTTTATAATCCATAGATGTTCAGATTTTGAGTTCTCTTCCAATCCGGATCTCAATTCCACAGACCACTTATGGGTTCAAATGGAAATTCGTGCTAGACCACAATGGCACACATCAATGACGTAGCGTACGATTTTCCTTTTTGAAAAAAAAACGCGCATTTCCTTCAAAAACATACCAAAAACTAGTAGATAACTCTTTCCATACTATAGTCATTGCAGCAATAAGTGATTCCATGACATATCAGTTTTAGGTGCTTGCATGTATTTTAATCAGCGACATCTATTGGTAAACATGCGAAGTTTCTATATAAACGACAATGATTTTGGGTTTTACCAATTTACTATTACTTTATTGCTATCATTTTGAAAATTTTCCATTTAGTATTATTGAGTTATTCAATGTATTTTCAAATTGCATTTTCGACATTCATTGCTTTCTTTATCTGATTTGAAGAAATCTGCTGCCGAAGCCCATCAGTGACACTTTTAGAAAGTTATGGTTATGCTGGTCCGTCATATTCCAACTGTCGGTGAGGGTTTCAATGATTTAAGAATGGTGATTTCGATGTCAATGACAAAGAATGGCCTGGAGGACCAAAAAATTCGAAGACAATCAGTTGCAAGACTTATTGGATGAAAATCGGGAAAAGTTGTAGAAAATAAAAGAAAATATTTTGATTGATATATATTGTACCTTTTCTTAATAAATGCCTTTTTAAAGTGAAAAAATTATCAAAATACATGCAAGCGCCTAATAATCGACACATCTTCAAACTACTCAAAGCATGAATATATACGAATGTTTTTAATTATCAATATATATCAAATTGTATAATGTTATGATTCTAATGTCTGTGCCAATAATGCAAATAGATTTTATTGTTATTATGATGCTTAATTTACCACAGTTTAAATTATGTGCTTCATTTATAAGTATCTAGGGGAATTATTCACATTTTAAACTTTCATAAAATTCTATAAAGCTATTAAAAAAAGTTTAAAAAAATATTAACTAGGGGAAAATTCTCATCATTCAGCTTCTTTTGGAAATGTACTAAAAGCCAGCTCGTTGCAATACCGATATCGTCATAAAATGTAACATTATTCGGCTGGAAATTTTGTATCTGTTACCCTATATATCTGACTTTGTAGTTATAAAATGGAAAAATGCACATTTTGTATATGCGTATTTCAAATTTATTATTCACACTTTTTAAATAGCTACTAACCAGTTGCTGCATAATGAAGCTGAGTAATTTTTAAAATTTGTTCACTAACACATTATTAGACTTGAGGTTGCGAGCGATTGTGCTGTTCTGTCATGTGAAAACTACTTTTAACGTCTTTATAGGAAAGCAAAATTTCATTCTTAATTTATGACGAAATGGAATATTCTGTTATCATAGACTGACTACTCCGACCCGCCCGAAGGCACACGGAAAAACTTGAATGTCCACACCGCAGCAGCACTGTGGTTGAGTCCTAAGGGCCATTACAGGCAACGGCACAACCCTTCCCAAAGGAAGTACGTCCCGTCATCAGTGGGATATAGCCACCCGCACTCTTTCGCATACCCACAAGAATGGCGAGAACCAACCACCATGCCGGAAGCTTCCCGTCCTCACTTACGAGGTGCCCTGCCCTCGTGGGACGGAATATTCTGTTACATTTTAAAATGCTAATAGACAGAGTTTTATCAACTGACATGTGAACTGATTTCATACAAAAACAGTACTTCCGTTCAATTATTTCTTATGGTAATGAGAGCGAAACTATTATTTTAGTATTGTTATTCATTATGAGTTTGAACTGCACTGATAAGAGTTCTCTCACAAATATTTGGTTTAGTCATATTTTGAAGAAATAAATTTCACTGTGAACAAAAAAATATTATAATTGAAATGTATACTAAGTAATAAAACCATAAAGGATTGTACTTTTATATTCTTTCCTCTTTTTTTTTTTTTAAACAGTGAGTTTATTTTTGTGTTTACACGTCTATAAAACTTATTTATTCAGATAAAGTATAAATTTAAAGTAGCTTCAGCTAATATGAATGGAAACTAGATGATTTCTTTTTAAACGAAATATTCGATAAACGCTTAAGATATTATTTAAAAGAAAAGTACTTGCAGAGCTTTTTTTAGTCTTCATTGCATTGTTTGAAAATGGATTTAGTTATTACATTAAATAAACTTTTCAAATAGCTCAGACAATGTACGACTCTAAATGCATCGATTGTTCCAACATTCAGATATTTTATTATTAAAATACTATGCTTAATAATGCATTTAAAATGTTCAGAGATTCTTGATACTGTTGCTACCTAATTGTAGATTAAATCGTAATATGGCAAGCAAAAGTTTGCTAATGAGCAAGCAAGCCCCTTTTCAACAGTTATAATATTTAAACAATTTTGAAAAGTAATTTTAATACACTTTTCCTGTAAATAACAATAAAAAATTTCGAAAGATGTTAATTTATAAAACGTAATTTTAGAAAAAAAAATCAAAACGGAAATCAAAAGAAGATCGCAAATTTGTTGAATCAATGGAATAAATCATAATGGACATTTTTAAATGAATTGATAACTGAACATTATTAAAATACTATAGTTTTAAAATTTAGTAAATTAGTGCAAAATGTAGGATGGTGACATTAGACAGATTTCTGGCAAGTGACGGAGGAATCGATAGGCGAGAAAAGTTAAAACTACTGTTACAATTCAGTCAAAGCAAAAATATAAGTTAAACATGAAAATCAATCGTGTTGTTAAATATTATCGAAAGAATGGAACAAAACAAATTCAACATAAATTAAGATATATATATTCAACATATTACATAAATTAAGATATATATATTCTTTACTGCCCATAAAGTTTAAACGCTCAGTGACTCTGTTTTCAGTAATCATATTATAAAAAAATGCTTTGTTTCAGTAAAAAATATTATTATATTAATTGCAGATTCATCCTTTCTACTTTAATTTAAAACATAAATTCTACGGGAGCTAACAGAAAGAGAGATACATATTACGTTATGACTGAAGGCCTTTATAATATTATGTGTGAATTATATGACTATCAAAATTTGAAGTTTTAAAATATTTTGATGAAGAAGTTATTAAAGTAGGAATTGCATAAAATATTTAATTATTAAAATTTTAACGAACATTAAGAATGGCGAACTGGCTGGTCGCCAAAGACGGCTAGTAAGTTATAAAAAGAAAGTTTTTAGAAAGTAGTTAAGATCTTGGAAATTTAACTTGACATTTTTTTTTCTTACTACTGTCGTTCTAATTAAAAGATCTTAGTAAAATACTACTACTAAATAGGATGATAAAAACTTTGTTAGGGCTTTAACCTTTTCGAAAACCATTTTTCCATGCCTCTACATGACCTGGAATAAACTGCATTTTTTTATCATAATACATTGTACTAAGTCGTAGCCTTACATCTGTATTGTCATTTACATACTGAAATGCATAGGAGAATAACACTTCTTTAAAAATGCATTGCAGAATGATAATCAGAAAAAAAAAAAACACCAGTCGAACTACAACAAGTATGCATTTCATAAAAAAAATAAAACAAATGTTGTTGTTGTTTTGGTTTTTTTTAAACACGCGTTTATTACAAAAAATTATCTTTCCAAGCTGAACATTTATAAATATAATGATGGGAAAATTGAGAATCTGAAAGGTATTAAAAAGCTAGTTTTAATGAAATGCCAGAACTATATATATATATATATATATATATATATATATATATATATATATATATATATATATATATATATATATATATATATATCTGCCCTGCAATTTAAACTGAATTTGTCAGTAGAGAAGTTCTCATTTGGTTTGTTAACTATATTAATTAATGCAATGAAATAATTATTTTTTACCATATAAAGAACAATTATATTGCAAAAAAAAAACATCAGTTTCGAAGCTACATGAATTAAATAAATAGAAACATCAGTGGTATTTATTAATTAATTTCTCTAAGAGGAGATTTTTTTTTTCTAAAAATCACAGACAACAGAAACGTCATCAAATTGAATGCTTTAATCACCTTTTCTCTTTAATCTTCAAATATTTTTTTAAAAATCAATCAAACCATTTTGGAAATTAAAAAATATATTCTTTTGTACTAATTCTATGGATTGTATAGCTAAGAGTAATGAAAACATATTGAAATTTGCTCATGTAAAGGCTGGCATTCCAGTAAAACACTGAAATCTTTTCTGAAAAATAAGAGCTAAAGTAAACAAATACTTTAATGATTCGTCATCAGCATCGATGTGTTTCATAACTGATGGCCGCCGATACTGCTATGCAACAATTTGCATATCAATTTATATTTGTCTTTGCTGTATAAGGGCTTGTGTAGTTAGAAGAACGGCTTATTAGTTTCCTATTTTATCGAAATTATTATTTTTATGCATTCATTAAAAAAAAATTCATAAATGTTATATCGCATACACTATGTCAGATATTTATTAGTTGAGAAAGGAATTTTATCCATATATATTCTTTTCCATGAAAGCAGGTATTACGAACTTTATGGTCAAATAATGAGGCTTTTGATTAAAAAATGATAATATAGGAAAACAGGTGCAGTTCACACTGCATTGGAATTTTTAGCTTATTGACATATATTCGTATTTATTCATCTGAGGTACTTAGTTTTTATTATTTATAAGACTGTAATTCAGTGAGTAATAAAAAGAATTATGATTTAGTTCAACAAAAACAACTTAAACGGGCGCTGTAAAGTCAAAAAAATAAATTGCTTTTCAAAACCTTGAATTAAGACAATCTTCCGATCTGGACACACATTTTTCTCAGTTTTGAAAATTTTAAGAATGCCATTTTATCCTCGTTTCGTTATTTTGTTTTTAATTTAACGCATATAAACCATAAGAAGAAATGGCATTTTGAACTTCAACCATGATTTAACTGAAGGAAATCTTAAATTTCTGACATAAAAAAAAACAATTTGCCTTTTACGATAGACTTCACGTCAAAACAGAGATCCATTCTGAATAAGATTTATCTTAAAGTAATATTTGTCTTATATTAAACGCTATTCTCATCTTCGCTTTCGTGAAAGGGGTTTAGAAAATGACCACTTCAGACAAAAAATTGGTTTTACAAAATAAAAAAGAAAATCACGTTTTTAAAAATAAATTATAGAGAATCCTTTGTCATTGGACATTTAAACCCAAAATATCAGTAAATCGATATTTAAAAGATTTCGAAATCTTCCGAAAGAATACAAACATTTAATATTTACCTTCATGCTTAAAGTCTCATTCTATCTCATCTCATTTCTATAGCAATAGCAATTAGATCAAAGAAACAACAGTAAGAAAATAAGATATATATAACAATACTAGAGCAAAGATCGAAATTTTCCGAGTGAGAAAAGGAAACTTGATTTGATATCGATGAATTGTTATTCTTGTTAAAGTTCACTGTTGATAAATATTCTCTTCGGGCCAGAATGAAGGCCAGCCGAAGCCTTTGGGTAATGTAAATTTTGAAGGCCCCCTTCACCTCCTCACCTTCCAGAGCCAGAAAAACAATATTCATTTTAGTTTCATCTCTACACAAGCGGTTTTTAAGCAACAAATATGGAAATAACAAAACATTTAAATGAAGTCACTTTCCAGATAACTGGATTCGGTTAACATACATACAAACAAAAAATTTAAAAAAAAACGTTAAAAAATTATAAAAACCTTTTTAAATAATTAAAGTACAAAACTTCTTAAAGTATGAGTCAGTCCGACGATTGCCAAAAAGATGGCGAATTTGAAAACAGGAAAAAACGGCTCTTGACTTGAATTGGGATCAGTTCGAATGCACACCACTAATAAATCAAATCAAATAAAATGAAAACTCTTCTCAAAAAATTCTGGCGATATGAGGGCTTCTAAACGGTACCCGAGTTTGATAATCCAGTTCGATTCTCTTGATATAAAAATAGATGTTAATTATCTTAAAAATAGAAGTTTGAACTCGAAGAAGAAAAAAATAAAATTATCAAACTGCAAACTAAGAATTTTACAAATATGAATTTTAATGTTTCTAAAAATGTAAAAATAAAATAATAATGTTTGAGAATTTCTTAAAAACAATAATTTTGTCTTTTACAGAAATAATTATCTCTATTGTTATTTAGATAAGCAGTTTCGAATTTATTATTCGTAACCTATTGTTTGATATACATTTACTTTATCCATTAATCCGATAAGTGTGTAGTATTAATTTGAGCACACTGTTTAAGATGAAAAAAGTTTATCTTAATGTACTTACCTTGTACCGTGCATTTTTTTATAATCTAAAATTAAAATCTACAATAAAAATAGCAATTTTCCCATTATTCCAATTTGAAATGAATTCATTTTTAATCGGACTTTCCTCTTGTATTATTTAACTGTAATTAAATAACAAATTTAACTTCATGTTGGAGTTGATACAATCTTGCCTTTTCCATTCTTTCAAACGGCATCACCACTGATCAAATGACTCAAATGAAATGGAAACTTGGGAAATGGAATTTCGTCGTCAGTCGAAAGTTATTTGATATTAAGAAATCTATTTCACAATGTAGTATTCTAATATATGTGATGTACTGTGACAATCGGTTAGTTTAAATGCATTTGGTTGGTTTAAATGGTATACACACAGCATTTGTGGTGGATTCGACCGACAACAGAACACATTGTATATTCAGCTGGTTTGCTTTTGCCCAACTTCATTTTCGAAGAGATGGGCGCAACAGCAAATATACCGTCAAACTGGTAGAATAGTTTGCTCTATTTGACAATAAAAATGAATCCAAGAACCCACAAAACTCCTAAAATCCTGAATATGTGAGAAAAATTTGCAAAACGTTTTTATTCATAAACCGTTAAAGTGCAAAACAATTTTTTAATTGTATAATAAAATTTATTATTTATTATGTGTATGCAATGATTTCTGCAAGGTTTCCTCATTTGAAGATTATAATTAATTATACTACCAAGTTCAATAATAGGAAAAACGTTGTTTTATTTGTATTTGTCAAGCATTCAAACCCATAAGCCGTTGTTTGAAACGCACGTATTAATAAGAAAATTGTAAATGATATACATTTTCAAAGTATTGCTGTTGTTGCTTTTGAGGTTCCTTTTTAGATAAATTTGCGTACTAAATCTTTATTTTCCACTTTAAAAATTGTTATGTATTTATACTAAGCCTAATTCTTACATACAACCTAAAAATGTAGAAGTATTTATTAATGAATGCAGCGTAATGGGCTTCTTCAATTCGGCCAACCTCCAAGACAGACGACCACATTCTTTAAGTGACCAAAATGCCAACTAAAAAAATTGATTAAGAATTTTTTGGACTATCTAATATGTAATTTTTAATAAAAAAATATTGTTGTTTTTAAAATATACAATTTTTCTTTTATGTGCGCAAATTGATGCATAAAAATTAGAAAAATCGGAAGATTTTTTGTTTATAAAAATTCAGTTCGAAAATAACAGAAATAACGTGGCTACACAAAATGCAATGAAAAAGTTAATCCTGGAATTAAGATGAAAGGTCGCATAGTGTTCAGGAAATCAATCCTGGAAGTTGCCTTAAAGAGAAATGCCTATTTAATGTTTTTGTTGTAAAAAAAAATGTATCCATTACTATCCTCAGATTTAAAAAAAAAGCGCAAGTATTTTTCAGCTATTAAACTTTTCAAAGGCTTCCTTTTGTAGTGACATTACACTAACTGGAAAATTTAAAAATGAAATTTATCGGTAATTCCATTCTTTTTCCTCTGACCCCTTGAATTTTCTATTAAATAATCTCGAAGCATTGCTTATAATTCGAATATAATTTGGTTATTTAAATATATAAACTGAAACTTGTATTCGATTCTGAAACGTTTTTATTATTTAAATATATCTGTACAATGAGTATATACGTACATTTCTTAATTCATTCGAAAGTTCACTGAGCCATTAGCAGGAATATTCTTTAGTGATTGAAAATAAAATTTCTACAATCTTTCAAAACTTTTTTTTCTCCTACACCTTAAAATGTTTAATCCATAAAATCCATATTTAGCTTATTGAACGACAGTATTAGAGAAAGAATGAAACATTTTTTCGTTCTCTATAGAAACATTATGTTTAATGATACACACTTAAAAATCTTATTTCCTCTGTAATACTAAATGCACTCAGAAAAATATATAATCGCATCATCAAAATATTAATAGAACATTGACTACAATTTGAATCAATTTATTTTTCAGTGTTTGAATCCTTCATTCTTTTGCCATTTACAGAAAAGAGAAAGAATTCTTCAAGTGAATCAGTCAATCGATACAGAATCTCATTCCATACATTTTTTCGGAAATATCAAAGTATTTACATGTAGATCTTCTAAATTTAGTAGAGAAGGATGCCCCCGAAACTTTCTTGCATACTCTCTAATAAAGGCGCATAAAAAACATGGACTTTGGGCAAGGCCGTGATCACAATAAGTGCTTAGATTTTTACTTTCATAGCTCCGTATAGGAGAGTTTTGTTCTTCGAAGTATAGTAAAATAAGCCGAATACATATTTTAGACGCCTTTTTTCAACAGATTCAAATCAAAATTTGACACTGAACTACAATTTTAGTAACACGATCGCATATAAAATTTCATGTATTTTCGAGACATTGCGTTTACAAGCGTGCGAAAGTACAGATCGGCAAACGATGATAGGCTTAGTTCAAAATCTGATATGAACCTACAATCTAGATATCAAATGTGTGCACCGAATTTGATCTATCTAGAAGCTCTTTATGTTGTGAATTTCTCCACTTCGGTTGTATTCGAACAGCCAGGTAGACAGAAGCCCTCTGAATGGAATTCGTTCAAAATCTGATAGAAATCTACATATTTGGTCTTATGGCCACATACTAAATTTTATTTGTGTAACTCAAAGCACATTTGAGTTGTATTTACAGACAGAGAGCTGTCCTTCCCAAAATTTCGGATGGAGTGAGATCTTTGTCAAAATCTCATGTTCAATTTTTTAACGATGAGAATTCCTTCTCTTTGTTTATTTCGTATGCCAGAAAATAAAGATGCTTAAATTTTGTAGATATTTCAGAGATAGTAGCATTTAAATTACTAAATATTCCACTTTTCAAAAGTATTCGTGTTATTCTAGCATCATCCTTATTTTCAAAACCTTGTGAAACAGGATTTAGTAACGCTTGATTTTCAACCCATTTCAAATGAACACAAGTGATGAACGTATGGGTTAATGAATGTTTCTTTTTTCTTTAAAGATAGACGTCATTCATTTGTAAACAAATGGTTCAGCAAAGTAAAGCTGTAGACCAAAATTTGTTTAAAAGAAAAGTCCTTAAAATTATTATATAATTCTGTAAGATTATTCATAAAAATAAATTATATCTTGATATAATTTTTTTTGCTTATAATTATACAAGAATTTTTATTATACTTTATTTACATTGACTATTTTTATAGATTTACGTACCACTACTCTCTCATTACTTTGTGAACTCTTATATCATAAATAATGTAGCAATAGATTTTGTTTTTAATCCAATTTTCAATCAAAAATGAAATTGATTAAAAATGATATTATACCTCGTAGTACACAAACAAGAATGTAAACTAAACAACATAAAAATACTTGCTTTTTTAAGTCGGCAACATTCATATCAAGAGTCGGTATTTTTACTATTTCTCCACCCACCCACCTGAAAAAAACTTAGATGCTCGCCACGTCCTTGCTTTAAAGAAATATTTACTGTTCATAGGATTTTTTCCAGAATCCTTGTTTTGCACATTTGCTAATTGTCATGAAGACATATTTACTTCTATTCATGAAGGCACATTTTATAAAAAAAGAGATGCATAAAATTGCAGATTCCAAGTGTTAGTTAGGGAGAAAATTATTAAGAAAATATAATTAAATAATTAAGAATGAAAATGGGAAGGTTGAATGTTTTGTGAGCAAATGAATTTAATTCATTGGTGAGTGAGAGAAGAATGCTATAAATTAGAACATTCTTTTTCTATTCCAGAATGTCTTTTTATATTGAATTACCATCTAATTGTTCTCATAACAAAAGTTTCAATTCATTACTCAACTCCCGTGCCATTAGAAAGAAATTGAAAACAGGGAAGAAAGGAAATTATTTTTCCACATGCGTATTATAAAAGAAAAGAAAAAAAAATGTCTGAATTTAAAACACAAGAACAATACAACCAGGCTTCTGCAAAACCACCCCAGGCATTTTTAAAGCAATGCCTCCTAATGAAGATGAAATGAATTCAATTCTAACAATAAATGTGTGGAAATAAAAACTGAAAAGAAGCCAAAAATTATACTATTAAGGCAGTCTCGTAGATTTTTTCGAACCTGAGATTGAAGGAAACCGGAAAAAATTCATTCATTACTGACCCTCAAGCGACCTTTCCAGTGTTTTATGCATAAAGTGATATTGATTAACCTGTTATGTTAAAAGGTCCGTTTTAAGAGTTCTGGAAAAGACAATGGTATTGTAAATGCCCATGATAATAGATCTCATTGTATGCCCTTCATTCGACTGTTCTTTCAAACTACTGAAATAGAGCTATTTTCAGAAGTTTCCACAAATTAAGCATTATTTTTGAGACAGAAATAATAATTCTCTTTTATCACACTTTCATTCTCTTGTGTACTGCTGTAAATTAATTTTGATGCGTATTTTATTATTAAATAATTTATTCTCTCCAGGTTTTTATCAAATGTAATCATGAAATTCTAAGTATAGAATATCTGAAAATGAAGAGAAAGAAATCGTTTTTAGCATTAGTGATAGAAAATTTTTATTTTGAATGTCTACTTCCATACATTTTAATTTCTAATTTTCATGATTTCATTAGAATTTGAAAATTAATTTATATTATTTATATACTAAATATATAAAATATTAAAAAAACTTTTGGTGCATATATTTTTAAACAAAATTTTTAATTATACTAAATTTATTATTGGTGCTTTCTTAAAAAGTGGGTGTTCGACTTTCGTCAGAATAAAATCCGGAATTAAGTTTTTTTTTTTTTTTTCCTTTTCAATAGTTTCTATTAAATACATTTATATGTGCTGAGATATATTTTTGATACCAGAACACAAAAAAAAAATTTAAAAAAAAATCTTCTCCGCACTTGATTTGAGCTTCCAAATTATGCTAGATTTTTATAATTATCAGGCGCTTCTTCCCAATCTGGTAATAAATTTTATAATTATAATATATAATCTTAATAAAAATAAATTAATAAGATATTAAAAACTTTTGGTGCATATATTTTAAAATTGAATTTTAAATTACACTGAATTTATTACTGGAGCTTACTTAAAAAGTGGATGTTTGATTTTTGTTCCAATGAAATCAGGAATTAAGGTTTTTTTTTTTCAATAGTTCCTATTGAATACATATATACGTGCTGAGATAAATTTTTAATCTCTAGAACATAAAAAAATTCACCAAAAAGAGCTTCTTCGCACTTGATCTGAGCTTCCAAATTATGCCAAATTTTTATAATTATTAGACACTACTTCCCAAAGCGATAATAAATTTTATAATTACAATATCCCGATAAAAGATGTCATTCGAAATAATAATATTTGTAGCATTGCAGTTCAATTTTTGCTTATTGTTATTCTAGTTTTCGTTTTCCATGAGGATCGTTGTTAACCATTGGCAAAGTAACTGTTTACACTTATTGAAATTATGTTTCTTTTTTAAATTTATCTCAATTATGGTGAGTTTTAAAAATTCCTCAAATTTATTACAGAAATTTTTATGAAAAATGGTAGTACGTAAAATTCATTTGTAACTGTATTGTTTTAGAAAAAATTTTCGATAAAGGATTAGAGAAAGAGAAACTTTTCATGCTTTATGGAAATGTTATACATAATGATACTGTCATAAAAACTTCATCACCTCTATACACTGAATGAAGTGAGATAAAAGGCACATGCATTATCAAAATAGCAATAGATAAATAAAATGCTTAGTTTGATTTTATTTCAGTTACCTTCATGAAAATGTTATATGATCAGAACAAGTGATTTATTGTCTAGTTGAATGAGAATGACAACAGTGTTGTTATTGCTAATCATACATTAATATAATGGGTACAGGACAGTGTTATGAAATGAGAGATAACAATAAGAAGAGATGACTTAAAAAGAAACACCCAAATAAAAGAAAAAGAGAGGAAAATTGCCATAAAATCGGCTTTTATGGACACCACATCTGATATCCGTATTCCAAAATTCCCAAATGAAGCGATTAGTGAATATCTCCAGGTTCAAGACATGGACTCGGTGTGCTGGGACAGAAAAAGTGAAGATAAATTTTGTTTACTTGAATTCTTGTGATAATTCTTTTACAGCTATTTAACTTAGATTAGATTGATGAAGAATTTTATGCGGTTACACTACTTTTTTTTTTTTTTACAAATTTCAGAAAAAAAATATTAAATCATATATAAGGAAGAAACAACAGATTACCTTAAATAAATATAATTTAGCATTCTCTTTAATATTTTGATTTAAAAAATACTTTAAAAGAACTGAGTAAAAATTAGAAACTGTTTTTTGGCATTCATTTATAAATAAAGCAGTGTCCGTCGCCCTTATATGAAATTCTTTTGTAAAAATCCCAAAATATTTAAACAATATGATCATTGTTTAAAATTTATTTAAAAATCCTGTATTTGCATTACTTGGGCTACTAGTCACCCATAATTCTTTACAAAGAGAGAAAAATTATAAATTATAAATGATTTTTTTAAAAAAAATAATAGCAACTTAATTATTTTTTTCTTCTAATGAGAAATTCAATTTGATATTTCACATCTTTTATGACAACTGATTCCACATCTTTTATATATTTATTTTCTATAAGAAAGAAATTTTTTTTATATTAAAATCCTCTGATCTGGAACTTATCCAACGACGATTTTATAATGGAATTAAAACTTGTGTTTTACGATGAATAGATCGATAGAAACAACTCGAATTAGTATACGTCCCTCCACCCACCCACCCAGCAATGAAGCGTGCCCAGGCGTTGCCACTCGAAAGTGAGACTGTAGATTTTTTTAAATACTTCAAAAACAGGTACCATTATGAGCATAATTGTACATTTAGTATCTCAGCAAAAAAAAAATTGTAAAATTTTACAATATTAAAATTTACCTTTTTTCATAATTGTGTTAAAAGATTTGTAAAAAAAAATATTACTTTTTTATTTTTGTTTTCAGCATTTTGTTAGTTACCATTCTACAGTGAAAAAAATAACATGCTTTTTTTTAACTCGTATGGAAAACTCCTTGAATTTCGTAGACTAAGATTTCCTTTCAAATTCGTCTACTGTGTGTCGGAATTCGACGGTTCTACAATGCCTTACTTCCAATGTTTGTGAAACCTATTGTATTTACAATATTTTAAAACTATGTCAAGGGCATTCCTTATATTCTACAGAATGTAATTTTGTTCGCTGTCAGAATGATGATTTTTGAATGTTATTAAAATAATAAATCAAAGTATCTGTCATACAACATGTGTATTTTCTTCTAATAAAAATTATTAATAACTACGCGGAGATAAATATTCAATAACTGATCATGAATTCCTAGCATGCAGGATGGATAGTCTGTGGAAAGTTCCATCTTGTTGATTGATTTGAAAAAGGGCATCCCTTTCTCTTTAAAATAACTCTGTGCTTATCAAAATGTTTACAAAGGAATGAAAAATGAAGATTTTCACAAATGACTGCCTTCTAGCATGAGCACGATGCTTTGATTGGCACAGTTGCTCTCATGATGGATCTATTGAATGATAGCAAGCTTATCCAATCGCTCATTAAGGGAAGCCATTATTTTTATTGTTTAAAATATACAGAAAAAGGGCAAAGTCTTGCCTTGATTATATATATATATATATTACAAAATAACCGTTGCATGAAATAATGCAATTTTTTTCACACTTTTTTGAGTGCAAAAGACTCATTCCTTCTGAAGAAAAGTCTCCTCCTACTTCGAGAAAGAATCCACGGTAAATTTTAAGGGACACATCATTTTTGTCTTACATGGTGTTGATGGAGAAAAAAGCAAAGTATGCGCTTTGATTTCACGAAAAACAATCGCCCATTTACATTCAACATGCGTTTCGACATTGTTATGGACCCAATTCTCCTAATACAAAAGTAATGAGGTAATGGTATGAAAAACGCTCCCCTGATATTACATCTTTAAATTTTTTTTTTCTTTCGGGGCTACATTAAGAACAGAATTTTTAACGCACCAGTTGCTGAAATTCAAGAACTGAAGGATAGAATAAAAATTGTGTGTACCGTTAGAGATGACAAGCTGAAGAATTCTTGGAGTCATCTAGAATACCGCAGACATTCTCTGAATAAAGTGACACCCTCTGAAATCTAATGAAGTACGTAGTCTTAGTAAAATCTTTATAACAGTACTTACAATGTATCGAAGCAAACATATGTCTAATTATAATTATTTGCATCGCAATAAATTTCAATCTTTTATAATCAAGGCAAGACTTTGTGCTCATCTTGTACTTCATTAAAGAGAAATGATTGAATGCGCATTACTCATTTGTATTTAAAAATCTGAGGTTATTTTCCAAGTCATACATTTAAGAAGCGACTTTACCCGAATAACACTAAATTATTTCAAGAAGTGTACGAAGATGGCAACTAATGGAATTTAACTGTATGCTAAATGACGTGATGTTCCAAACAGATGACTTATTGCCCCTACGCATGAAGCTTTTACTAGATGATAAATGCGGCGTGTGTCAATCTTACTAATCATTTCGTGTTACAGAGCTATAAAGTATGCATTTTTTTACTTGAAAGATTTCATCTCTCTCCAGGATCATAGTCAAAGAGATAAAACATGCACTTTATCTATTTACGGTAGATAGCTTTTAAGCCATCTCATTGTTTTAGAAGTTCATAATCAAAAAAACAAACATTTGTATAACCAAGCACTTGCATCCTGTAAAATTTTATGATTGTGAATTACCATGAGATACTTTTTGTTGCGCGTTGTCAGTCGTATTTGAAACGTTTCCAACATTCAAATGAAAGAACATTAGGGAAAAAAAAAAAAAAAAAAAAAGGAAATTCTCAGAATTTTTGTGAACGGGGGAGATATCTTAAGCCTTGATGACTTTGAATATCTAAAGACAAAGTATTTACTTTCTTTTGATGTTTTGTGTTTTGATGTATGGTAAAAGGTTTCCACATTGTTCTTTTACAAAGTTAAAATATATGCCAAACACTAGGAAAATATAAAGTCTGAAAACGTAAAGCTGATTACAGCACTACCAGATGATTTTAACACCACTTGGTAAATTTAAGGGGGACACCACTTAAATTATCTGATGACGATTGTTAATAATAAGCCTAAAAATTGAATTTTAAAAACATACCCAAATAGCATGAAATAGCTCCTTTGTGAAATAGTGTTTTGTAGAAACGTGCGTCTCATCAAAAAAGATGAAAATCAATTGGTTATAAATTCAGTTTAAGAAACTTTCGGACAAAACACTACCACTATACAAGAAGTTGCAACTTCTCTTTAAATGAGAAAAGATTTTTTAAAAATCAAGTTTAATATCAGCTGCGATATCACTAATCAGTTTTTTCCTTCTTGTAGTGCAGTAAGGAAATTCTATTGGTACCCGAAGTTTGAGGGGACTTGATAACTACTAAACAGATTCATTTTCAAATGGAACAAATTCTACATAGAAAGACCTTACTTAAATTGAAAAAAACGAATCTCTATTTATAGGTTAACTAGTAAAACATTTATTAGAACGTTTAAACATTTTACTAGTAAAACATTCAGCACCCTCAACAGGAAAAGATGGAAATACAAGAAAACGCAGAAATATATGACAACCAAGAATCTGAAACTATTCCAGAAAAGGAAGCTGTCTTTACAACGTATATATAGAGAGTCATACTAACAATATTTTAATTCTGTAAGAAATATTTTGAGTTTCTTGAAAATTGTTAATACCAAATTAAAATGGACTTCTAACACTAAAACTGTGTAGAATATAACTTTAAAGTCCTTATCTAAGTAGTTGGGAGTTTCCTCATCAAGTCCACCGGGATAAATTGAGGTCAATTTATCCCAGACTTGTGATTATAATCTCACTCATGAATAAATGCTGATAGACAGTATGAAGTTCAGCGTATAGACACTAGCAGAGAAGTTTGATGAACAGTCAGGTCAGAGCACTGGTGTTAAAATGATTCATAAAATAGTCTAAATCAGGGATGGGAAAACTTTTTTCGATCACGGGCCAAAAAACGAAAAAAAAAAAGTTTGGCGGGCCAAGATAAATTTTTCTAAAATTTTAAAAACGATATAAAAGTATTACAGTTTAAATATATGTTAATGAGATGAATAAAATTGCGATTTCATTTTTAAAAGTTACTTATATTGAGGTTCGAAGGGAGATGCACTGATTCTAAGGAACGAGGCTAAATGCTCATCTGTCAGTCAACTTCTGAAATAATTCTTTCTAAGGCTCATAGTTGAAAACTCTTGTTCACATATATAAGATGAAGCAAACATAGCACTGATTTCTGGGCTAGAGATATTAAATTTGGGAACTTACTTTCGATAATGATGTGTAAAACTCAAACTTTTGTATATTTAGAAACAACTGCTTGAAATGATTGTTAGATTGAAACTCAATTAATTCAAGCTGCAAATCGACCTCACTGCTTCACAATTTACGTTGAAAGGCCAATTCTGTTTGAATGGCACTGAAATCTTGAAATCTGCTTTTGAACTCAAAATGCAATTGTTTCAAGCCATCTTCATAATTCTTCAGCTTCTCTTCATTTACTGAGGGTATTGAATTTAACCTCGGGAAATGAGACAAATCTTTCTTAGCTAGCTGCCCAGCAAACAGATTAAGTTTTAGTTTAAAAGCTTTGAGCTGGGCCCAGATATCGTCGATAAATTGATTTTACTCTTGCATCTTGGCATTCAAGTTGTTCATATGACAAAGAAGATCTGTGAAAAATGCAAAGTCCGAAAGCCATTCTTTATCTTCTAAAGTTTCGCACTCCACAGAACACTGTTTCTCACGGAAGAACGACACAATGTTGTCTTTCAGCTGCCAAACTCGCTCGAAAGCACATCCTGCACTAAGCCATCTTACTTTCATGTAATTCAGTACATCAGAATATTAAGATTGTGCGTACTGAAGAAAATCTCGAAATTTCCTGTGAGTAAGCCCACGAGATTGAATAATATTTACGGGTTTCATATTCAATGCAGATTTACATAGAGAATCTTGATGTATAATACCATGTAAAAAAACAACATTGTTCCCGGGAAAGTTTTGATTAAAAAGTCCAAGAAATCCAGATGTTTTTCCTGTCATATTTGGTACTCCATCGGTTGTAATATTACATATATTTGTTATAGACACTTTCAAAGTTAAAAGCCCTTCCTGAAATTCACGAAAAATATGATATCCCTTTGTAGTTCCCTTTTAAGAACACATGCACCGCAGTTCCTCGGTAATTTCAAAGTTATCATCAACACCTCTTATAAATGATGCTAATTGAGCAGTATCATTTATATCTGTGCTTTCATCCATAGCTATGGAGCAAAATTTAAACTGGCCAATCTTTGACTCTAATTGTGATGCCAAATTTTTATCGATGACTTCGATTCTAGAAGTCACCCTTTTTCAAGATAAGCTTACAGTCTCAGAATTATTTTTCTCGTCTGGACATAGAACATCACAAACTTGGAGCATGCATTGTTTAAGAAACTCCCCATCACTGAGAGCTTTATTATTTTTAGCAATATTGTTTGCTACAATGTAACTTGCATGTGTAGCTGCTTCTTGGATATTGCTGCTTCCCTTATTGAAAAAATTGTGTCGGCCTGATAATTTTTTACAAAGACTTTCTGCATTTTGTTTTCTTTTATATTCGGACATTGCTTCGTAATTGAAATTCTTATGCTTAGATGTAAACTGATGAGAAATGTCATATTCTTTGAAGATTGCTACAGATGAGACACACTGGTTTATCTTTCACAACTGTAAAAAATATTTCGAGGTCCATTCATCATTAAAAGCACGGCGCTCTGAATCAACTTTACATTTTTAGTAGCCATTTTGGGGTTGAAATATTTTACTAATAACTCAAACAAGCACTAGCTACTCTATACTTTGAATAATGTCACCACTATTCACAATGATGCTGTATGTCCACAGTCTTTCTATACGTAATCAATAATATTAAAACTCGGGCCAAAAGAAAAAGCCGCTGGCTGGAGCTTAAAATACGCATATTTGAGGCCTAATTCACCTATATTGGATTCCCATATGTCTGCTCCCCGAGAAAGAGATAACGCTTGTTGGCACCAATCTACAGCTATAACTAACATACTTTTTTTAACACTTTACCGATTGAAAGATGTCTGTGCTTGCTATTTCCGTCGATTTATGTTTAGTAGAACAAAAATAGAGAAAGTAAAAAGATCAGCAGTCCTTTGAAAAAAAGGAATAAAAAAAACTAATATGTAATCAAAGTAGAAAAGGAGATCAATATATAATATATACATATGTATTTCTTTTAATTTGCCACGAACCGGCAAAATTAAAATTATATCCGCGGGCCGGATAGAACCTTCCGGCGGGCCGTAGTTTGCCCATCCCTGGTCTAAATGGTACTAAAGTAACGTCAAGCGAATTTGGGTAAAATCGTAATCGGTCTAAATAACAAACTATTGAAATAATTGATCAGCAAGAAGTAAGGGCAAAGAGTTTCCATGAGATAGTTATATAATAGCTAGAAAACATCAATCTGTAGAAAAGCAACTTGATTTTATAAGCATCCTTTAAAAACAATATTTTAAACTCAATCGATTACGTTTAATGATGTCTGTCTTTTTCATCTTGAAATGCCTTACATCGTGAAAGACAGGAAAGTTAGTGCGTGGCATAGGGTGTTTTCCTTAAAAAGCAAACGCTTGTTCTAATATCCGAGACATATAAGCTCTTTTATAGCAAATAACTGAACTGAAACAATTGAAGACCAAGAGAAATAAATGATACAAGTGACAAAAAGAAATTCAAAATATTACCTTGTTTAAGCGTCAGATGAACAATATTTAATCTTGTGATAAAGTGTCTGTTAGCCTTCTAAGTATTTCATAACAACGTGTAACAGTGACGTTTGTAAGACATTCTGTGATTTCCAAACATTTTTCGGGCTTAAATGTTTACCAGTTTTAATTTTCATTTGTCATTAACAAAGGCTGATTACATTAGAGAAAGTAAGAAAAGATTTCTGCTGTTTCGTTTCTTCCATAATTATATAGCATCGAGATTCTCGTGATCACTAATTTTTATCTGAGAAGAGATGACTTAATTCCATCTTGCATGTCGAGTCGATACGATTGAAAATGGCTCCAGTTTAATTTGAACATGAAAGAAGGTCCCGGCTTTGGAGCGATTCTACAAGAGATCTGTCATGTAAGCGAATACTGATCATGTAAGTGAAGCGGCCGACCTCCCGTTGATGTAGATGCTCTCGTCCTCTGTTCGAGATTTAAAATTTCTAGATCTGTACCGAAATAGCTCCCGTATTACTTCCAAATGGGACGTTAGTTTAATGAAACTAAATTCGACGTAATAACACTGGTTACACAAACAGCAAATTTTTCTCCTGTGGCAAATTTACCATCGCCTTTCACAAAAATCTGGCGTTTACACACACGGCAATACATCTTCGCACTTTACTGATTTTAAAGTAAACTATGTGAGAATCATTCAAGGGGAAAATGTCCAAGATATAAAAACATTCTGATTGACAGCAGATAATTGTAAAATGTACCGTTTTCTTATTTAACACGAGTATTTTAAGAGGATACTTTTTTTCTTCGCTTAATTTTTATTTAATTCAAAAATTTGACTGTAACACTAGAAGACACAACCATAATAAAATTTCTTTAAAACGCTATATGATTACTAATTTTCCAATAATGTTTATATTTTTACAACTAAAACATTTATTATTAAATCCAGAAACTTCTGCATATGTGAATAAAGACCTTCTGCCATTACACAGAGTGATCACTGACACTTCGAATTTTTTTTACGACTCCCTACACTTTTTAGAATGTAGCGGATACATGTGAAGTAAGATATATATGATATGAGAAAGTATGGACTAACCAAAATCATTTCTCTCTTTTTCTTACAACTCATCGATGTCGCTACGAATTTCCAAGCAAATTTTATGCCCAGCGTTTTTGGCAGGCGGGAAATAATATTGCACGAATTGTCCAACATGAATATACATCAAGGATTTTATCCCATAAAACAAGCCCTTTTTGAATTTATGCGAATAAGTTTTCATAATCGATATTTAGGCCACTCGTGTTCATTTTGATACTAAATTGATCCACCACCAATTGATATTAAAATAATTGTGTTTTACATAAGAAGATAAAACTCATTCTAAGACTGTAAAACAACAGAAAAACAGCTGTGTGTGTAAACTTACATTTGGCCACGTATGTCTCTAATTAGACGATGATGGCAAAAATGCCTTTGACTTCAGTGGCAGTCGGCGGCTGCATAATTTCTGCCAACTGTAAATTGACAATGCTTTTTTTCCGTTTAATGTGCAAGCTATTTTTTACTTCAGTGCCCTACTATATGAAAAATCCGTCATGTGTGTACCCAGCTTAGGTTAATCAAACAATTCAAATTATTCCCATTGTTTGAAGGGGGGAAATCTTGTGTTCCCCAGAATACATGCAAATAAATACCGAAATGAAGTATCAATTAATAAGAAATGGAAAAAAAATTTGATTTTATATTGTTGTTTGTTAAGTTTAAAGGAAATACTGCAAGTAAACATAAATTAAGTTATAAGAAATATTTTATCAGCCTTTTTGCTGGTACAGAACCCTTCGTTTTAATATAAGTTTTGTCTTTGGCATATAATATAGCATCACAATATTTTCGTTTAAGAGTTCAGTTAAAAGAAGTAATTAATCTTTCCTTATGAAATACGTGACAGTAAAATTACAAATATTATTTGATGCTCAGACGTCAAAGTAATGTCACGCTCATTCTCATGGTCTGTTGTAAAATTGTTCCACATTGCAGTTTTTAAAAAAAATTTGCTGTTTATTATGTATGGAAGAGGAAAATGAAATGATTATGCAATTTCTTTATCGGTAAATTGTATTTTAAAAAATTGAATCAAAGTGAAGTACACTCTATTCGAACTTTAACATTAATCGAAATTATTAATATTTGAAATTATCTGAACAAAATCGGAGCAGAATTTTGTAAAATATATGTAATACAGAAGCATCCCAAAATATTTTTGAAATTTAGATGTATAAATTATAGAGTATTATTTTTATGCAAAAAATATTATGACTTTACAATTATTAAGTTATTCAAATTATTGAAGAATTATTTTTGTGCATATGTTATTATGATTTTACAAAAACTATCAATTCATGTTGTTTTTGCTGGAGATTTTCCGAAATTTCAATTATATTATTTATCACACTTCTGTACTAATTCAAATAAAGCAAGTATTAATAGCTGGAGAATTATGAGTACATTAAAAATCAGGATGAAATCGAATGATTATTATCAGATTTTCAGCAAATTTTCATGTTATTTTTCAAATAAAAGGCAATAATACGAAATATATACATACAATATAAATTATAGAGTATATTTACGAAATATACGCTCATATTTGAGTATACAAGCCATACTAGTCTGACACAAATCCCTTATCACAGTAACAAGGCTTAAGGATGTCATATTCTCTCATGAAATATACGTCTGACAATAATAAATTTATTTGAAACTGATTGTATCTATGAAAGTCTGAAAACGATAAGGGTTATTTTAACTTCAACGGGACTCAAATTATAAAAGTAGAAACTAAATGGTTTTTATTAATAGGACTGGAAGGCTGGATGTAATTTTTTTTTTAATATTTTGAGCTACGATTTTATGTCTTTTCCCTAAGACAATCTTCCTCAGTCTTCTCAAGAATTTCACTTATAAAACGGTATAAAAAATATTAAACTGTTTATACGCATAATATAATTTCACTTGCTATTTATGTTGTGTACAAAGTGTTCTCTAATACGCCGAGTTATTATTATCTTTAGGGACTTGTATTTAATTCGTTTACCACAGATAATATGCACTTAACATATCGCAATTCTAATGAAAATTTTTTTGTCCTGAGTTGATGCGAAAATAACAGTGTTGACAATACTATAAAAATATAGGGATTTATGTTAAATGCAATAAAATATGCTATATGTAATAGTTTATAAGAATCAGCTTAAAATTGGCATAAGGTGCTTTAAATGGTCACGAAATTCATGTTTGTTGTTGATTTAAAACAATTGTATTTTCTAAATATTCCAAAACTCAAAATTGTAAAAACTGTAAGCCGTAAAATTTCATCCTCTATGTAATTTTATTAATTAAAATATTCTTTATACAGTTTGGTCATAAAATAAAATTGGTTATTTTCAACACCATTTAAAAAATTAGTTACGTTAAATGTAATCTAATTTGGTCTACATATTATTTCGATTTAAGCAAAAAAAGTTCTACCATTAATTGCAATTTGGATTTTACAAGCAGCCGACCTAGTCGATTAGTCGAACAATAAAATTAAACTCGAAAATAACAATAAAACATAACATAACAATAAAATTAAAGTGGAAAATACATTAAAAGCTAAAAAGAAGAAAATAATTATTAATAAAAATAAATTCTAAAAAACATTTGTATCAGCACACAAAAACAGTAGAAAATTATATTTTATCAAAATTCTGGAAGTAAAAAAAAAACCAGTAACCTTAAAGCTGTGGGACGTTAAAGACAATACGATAATGTAAATAAGCCACAATGAATGTTATGAAGAAGAAAATTCCCTCAACATCAATATGTACAAAATAATATTATTAAAATTCGAATTAGCAGAAGAGTTTCTATTAATTTCCAGAAGTTTTACTTTGATCTTCAATCTTTCGATAAAAAAAACTATATATTTTCTATTTTTCATTACATAATAAAAGCATGTTTTTATTTTTTAAAATTTGTAATAATATTTGTTCTGTAATGGAGGAACATAAACGTGTATTGTTTCTGTCAGTATGAGTGGACTGTGACCATAGGTTCTATTGCCGATAATGCTCTTCAGCTATTCTCTTATAAGTTTTCTTACCTTGTATACAGTCGTTATGCATGGATGAAAAGGTTTCAAGGTAAGTCAGAACGAATACGTTAGAAATTTTCTTGAGAATAATCAAAATATTACTTCATGAATGATAATAAGATTAATGCTATTTTATTTGTATTTTAAATTACGGGATATTGGATGAAAAATAATTATTATAATTAGAAAATAATCATATAATTGTATTCACATATACTGTATTGTTTCTAACGATTTATTGAAAAGTCTTCCGAAATACTTCAATAGCATTACTATACTATACAATATAGTCTTTTGTTACTTGTGTCAATAATGGATGAGTTGAGATCTCCTGAATTTCCAATAGTATTAAAAGTGCGATGAATCCTCTTATAATTTCAAAAGCATGCAATATGGCAAAAGTGTTTGCATATATTTGAATCCGAAAATACCAATATTAGTCGAATTCGTTTCGACTATTAGCAGCGTAAAATGGGACGAAAAATGGAATGGGGGAGTTATTAATGATTTACTTTTGGATACAATACTCCTGTAGACGGATATTTAGTAAAGTTATTGCTGGTAAATTTTTCGAGTGGCCCTCATTTCCTAAACTCGAATTCTTTGATAATCTTGAGCTAATTGGCTAACTTTCTTGCCAGATGGTTTTCATAACTTATTAATGTCATAAATCAGACCAGATATATTCCTTTCTTTATTATATAGCAATCTAACAACTGATACAGACAATTTTGTTTAATAGCTTTTTTTGTTTGCTTCGAAGCTTCAGAAGTGACAAGAAATTTTTCCACAATACAACAGAAAACAGAAAAAAAAAAGCAAAAATACATTTTGAAATTCTATATTAGAAATTATATTGCTACCATACCAAAAGTCAAAAATCAAATATAGATGATTATTAATAGCTTATTAAATTTCAGATTCAAAGAATTTTCTGGGAGGTGAAGCTGGTTCAACCAGCATTTAAATGCGAAATTTCGGCTTATGTGATACTTACTTCTGCCGATTCTAAGAAACCTTTTCTTTTTCCTTAAATGAACCGGATAATAAGCGTTTTCGTTGCTTCTGTAGTAAGGGGTATCAGAACATTTGACATAAATACTAAATTTGGCAAACGATTTCATCCTTTCAAAGCTGTATATATTGCTACATGGATTTAAAACAAACTCGAAAAAAAGATCCAATTCTAGTAAGTGAGAACTAAAAGGGATGGACATAGTAAGTCCCGAAAGCAAAACCCGGCGGAGGATTCTGTTCGATCGGCTTGCCTGTATGTCACATTAGAGACCATTTTACACTCTTTTTGGAACTAATTAGAAGACTGTTAGCCGTTTTTCAAGTTCACCATGTTATAAAGTGTAGTTCAATTTATATTTTAACTTGAAAATTTTTATTTGACTTTTATCAACACTTTTAATATGCAACCATCATTGAAATGAGGATGTACTTCATCATAAGTAGCTTGAAATAATTTAAAATGTTATCAGTTTACTCTGAGATAAGCGAAATATTTACCAAAGAAAAGCGATAAGTGAAAAACGAAGTGTTTGCAGAGCCATTTGCTTTCAGATTAATTATGGGAAGTTGAAATATTGAACAATACAATTTAAGAAATGAACATTTTATAAGCTTCAAAAATTAAGTTCTCGGAAATGTCGAATAAATCTCTCAAAAATTAAAAAAATTGTCTGAAACAGAAAGATTTTCAGTTTCTTTATGCATAATAGAAACACTTTGGTTGTGAAAAATAGGAATATTTTCTCAACTTCTAAAAAACTAAATTTTCCTGAAAAATTCTTTGCAGATGATTGGTTATGGAATGGTTATTGGCTTTTTTAAGAGAAGAATAAACTGCTGAACCTTAAAAATTGAACATTTTATTACCTTTCTGAAATGCTGTTTTGATCGAAGTACTCTGTTCTAAAGTTATTCTATTTTCACAAATATGGTGCGGGAATGAACATCTATAAAATGAAATCAAACAATTGAGCATTTTATCCAATCGTAATTTCCCCCTCGTGTATTCTGCATGTAAATATAAGATCACAAAGTTCTGAAGTTCATGCAAAAATAAATAGTTTCTAATATTTAAAAGATTACAAATTCGGTTTCTTAAAATTCTGATTTCTGCAAAATAAAAATAATAAATAGACAGGAACGTAATGCTTTTTATTACACGCGTTTATTTAACCTTCAACTGGTTTGAACGTAGAAAGTCGTCCCTAAGAATCACTTCTATAAAGGTTCAAACGCAGAGTGTCATAAAAACATTAAATTACTGTTAAAAAATCGGATGAAACGTAGAAAAGCGTTTTCTGTAAATTGGCATAAGATCGTTTCCGATGTAAAAATCATCAGTGCCTTTTTTTTTTTAGATGATTGCCATTTTACGAAGATTTAGATGCTGTGCATTGATTATTTTCATCAATTAATCGCTTAAATGTTAATTAATATGAGTTCCTAATCTGATAGTTAATTTTCCCAAACTTTATTATAATGACGTATTATGAACTATATTGAAAATCAAAAAATAGGAATACAAATAAATGAATGTTGTAAGTGCACAAAAACATGGAATATTTATATTTCTTTTATCATTGGTAGTAAAAGTAAAAATACTAAAAACCTGAGTCGTTGAAGAAGATAAATGAGAATATTAAGTCATGATCATTAAAAATTAAAAGAAGAGATTGAAATGAATTATTATGAGAGTGAAATGACAGTTTAAAGTATTCATTTCAACCTGACGATTTTGCGAATTTTGACATTACTCTTAAGATTTTGATTTTTTTAAAAAAAATCATTATTTTAAAACACTTATGAAAACGTACTCTCTAAAGGCTTGTTTTTGCTATTTTGAACTTCAAGAGTTTATTGAGTTGTTACTCAATTTCACCATTACTCAGTTCAAAATTTATAAAACCTAACTAAAATGAATAACATGCATATTTAAATTAGATATTTTAGAATAATCGAAGTAAAAATTTGGTGACAAGGAAGGGTTAATGAAGAATAATCTCTAGAAGAAACTGTTTTTAGTGTACAATAAAATGGAATTATTTTGTTGGTTTTTATATGAGTGCCTTGCCTGGTAGTAAATTTGCTAAAACTTTATTATAATGATGTATTATGAACTATTTTGTATGAGATCATAATTTGTGTGCAATGATGTTGCAGGCAAGCCTCAATTAAAGTGTTACATATAGTTAACAACAGTTCACAAAGAAAGCTCAAAGCTAATATACTATTTTTAATATTTGCAGTTTTACAAAATACTGTACCGAGTTCTTAAATTACACTCTTATTAAATTTAAGAAAATTTTAATTCTTAAACGAATGTCATCAGAAATAATGGACATTTCTTAAGGAAATTTTTTGTTCATAAATTGATAAGCTATAAAATAACAGTTATGGTTAACTCAGATGATCACGTCATCAATGCATAATTGTTGTTTGAAGCTGGAGGGGGGGGGGGAGGTATAATGGACCTCTCTTTCTATTATACATTCCGGAAAGTTGACAGTTTAAGAGTCTGCGTGGCAATCACTCACATTCTTCCAATAATGCTGCTTTCAGGTCCTGGATGTGTTTGGAAATACAAAAGCGAGTTGCAATGGACCTCCTAAGAATGTCCGGTACGAACTCCAGTGTTATAAGATCTGGCTGGCTAATCCGTAAGCCGAATATCCTCAATTTCTAGAAATTCATCGACCAAGTGAATCTAAGTGGGCGAATTTCGTTATCCATAAAAAAGGAATCTGACCAATTGTATCCTTGGAAATCAAGCTGAAGACTGCAAGATACCATTCCTGCATTTGACAGCAATCACATAAGTCCCATTCTTTTATGCTCAGAAAAGAACTAATTTAGTATGATACACAAAATATTGACTTTGAAGCAAATATCTCTGGAAGACCGCTCTGTTCATTTATAAGATCAGATATAGACTAATAACTGATTCTAAACGTATTTTTTATTTAAAAGGAACCAGAAACCAGCTGTTTATCCAATAACATATGAGAAAGAGATCTATGCTAGCAGAGATGTGATGTGTCAGTAAAGCATTATATCAGAGGGGCGCACAAACTCCATATCTTTCCCAGAGACTCTGTGATCTCTGTCAGATATAATGACGAGATCTTAAAGCCCACTGTTCGCATTTTTATGGTCACAATTAGCCATAATTTCTTGTAAATAAAGATAAATATGTTCATATAGGGTTTCTCTAGTGGACAAATTGCTGGGGACAAAGTGAGGACATTCGGCATATAGACTGATCAGATTGATCTTCGGTCCTTAGAACCGGTCTAATATGTTTAGAATTCTCTTAGAAGAGCTATTGCGTTCTCATTTCTAGAAACATTTTCAGGACTCGAAAACCGAAAGAGTGGAAACAAGTCAACCGTCCCATTTGCCGACTGAATTCACGTTTTGAAAGTAGATAGAGGCCACGATAATTCCTATTAATTCTCTTTTTTTTCTCTCAATCTTGCAACATCTGTTTGACACTTTGCAGCATTGATGACCCGTATACATAATCAATAGAGTTAACCATAGCTGTTGCTTCGATTTTTATCAACCTATAAAAATACTTCATTTCTTTCAAATATGCCCATTATTTCTAGAGATAAGTGAAATTTTTCTCCATTTTGAATTACTTTGCATATCTAGTACGGAACAATGATAACTTTAAAAAAATTAATAAAGTAGTAAAAAACTTATAAAAATTTTATTTAAAGATTATAAATATTTTGCTTATTTCAAATATTGTTATAAGACTTATTCTCTTGTCATTCTAAATTTAAAGGAACTCTAAAAACAAACAAGCTTTATCTCAAATTGCAGAAGGGATATTTTCATGTAAATTTCTGCATACACAAATGAATGAACTGTGAATAAGTAAGGAATAGTAATTGGTAAGAATGATCAAAAATCTTCAAGACAATTGCTCATCTATTAAAATTCAAAATTTAACCGAAAGAAGCGAAACATTACTTACAAAATTTTCGTTTCGCTCCGCTCAATGATTATGTCTTTTTAAAACCCACAGCACGGCTGATACTGCTCTGAATCCTTCAAAGTTCAAATAGCATTTTTACACAGAACAGATTACAGTGCTCATATTTACGACACTTTTCTATATTCGTCATAACTAGCTGTACTTATTTCAGATGTCCTGAACAAATAGCATAAGTGGTTTCGTATATTGTGGAAAAGGGTATAAAACTTTGGATGGTTTTTCTTATTTTTTTCAATCTTTTTTATACTTTAATTTGCCATTTTATTCTTTTTTATTTATACATAAAAAACAATGACTTTATCGAGCGATGCAAGTCCCGCATCCATTTAATTTTCGAATCCATCAATGCGTTTAGTTAAATGGTAGATGACGTACAAAATCATTTTTCCTATGTGACTAATGGTAAATTGTATGGATTAATTCATTGGCATTAATGGATTATTTGAAATCTGCTACGAATCTACTTAATTCTAAGGAATTGAAAATCTCTTCTCAGAGGCTTGGTTATATTAAGTATAAAAAAAATGCTTGTCATTTTAATATTCAACAATTTTAAAAATATGATGACTCTTCTCGGAGAAATTTAGAGTCATTCAGCAATAAGTAATGACTTTTTATTGATAAATATGTATTGCAAATTTCAAGCAATCTTTACCTAATTTGATTACTTTGTGTATCAATCGATTCTTATGCTCCTTCCTCGATTATCTTGTTTTAAAGAAAACAATGTTTGATATAGTTGCACAAGTTTTGCAGTAAAGACAAGTAAATATGTATTGTAAACTGAGCATGATTTATACATAACATGATTTGTTAGATTTGCAAGAAATATACAAAAGAAGTGATTCTGCGTGAACTAGAGTTAATTCATTTCCTATTGAACCTTCGTAGAGCAAGAGGAATATAACATAAATTCTTGTGCATTATAATTCTTCCATATCATTGTTCACTGGATTGGGGGAAAAGCATAATGCTTCTTTTCAAGTATAGTAATGTTAACAGAGAGTATTCAAATTTGAATGGCACGAAAAACGATACATTACCTTAAAGATATTGTAACTTTTATTAAGATGAATTGATCTTTTGTCTTTTTCTTGAATATGGAGTAAAACATAAATTTGCCTTAAATAAATTAACCGAGAACTTTAATTCTAATGCACCAATGCAAAGAATCTTACACTTTGCAGGATTAAGTACCAACACAAACCACCAATGAAAACTTTGGAAAAATCATCCAACAAATAGAACTTTAATGTAAAGAACTAATGCTATTCTTCAAACTTATTCCACCGAGGGAGCACCTCGGATAAGGGGATAAGAAGCTTTCTAATAAGTAAGCAGGTTCTCGCTTCCCTAGAGGGCATAATAATGGAATGGAAATGAGGTGGCTGCATACCGATGTCGGGTCGTACCCTTTCGTAGGTAGTGGGTGCATAAGCTACACCGTAAAGGGGACCAATTTGCATTCATCTTAGTGCCTGACAATACTGTCGATATAGTCTTTTTCCCAGATTTATTTTTTAAAGATGATTTGACAGACAGGGGTAGCTCCGTTTGTGGTTATACTTCAACGTTTTTCCTACGGAATTCTGTTCGGAATACTATCTGTACTGAATGCGATAAATATGTACACTTACTGAATGTCAATAAATTGTTTTGACAATAAAATTTTCAAATCTCAAATCACATACCTTAAATGTTTTTTAACATTTTTCAATTTATTCTAGAGAATCTCGAAATGATTTAAAAAACTATTTTAATTGATCTAGTCTAAACAAAATCTTGCTAATTTTTGAAAAATTTCATTTTTTTTATCATTTATAAATAAAATAAATGAACTGTTATTTTGACATTTCATTTTGAAATGACGTTAGGATAAGGAAAAAAGATCAAAATTTCCGATTGTGGCCAGATGATGAAGATGTACCTTCACCCAGCTATTCAAATTTTCAGAGATGTATAATTTCTTCAGCTGATATGATAGATTTAACATACTCTTACCTCGCGTGATATCCTCCAAAAACAGTAACCAAAGTATTATATATACCTGCCATATGAGATATATTTGTATAAATATTTAGAGTATTTGAAACTTATTTTTTAACCATCGACTAAAAAGAAATGGATATGACATGTTTTCAATAAACGAAGTTTCAATTTTATAGGTCACTTAAAAAAATCTTCAGAAAGTAAACTGATAATACTTACTCGCGTTCAAGTATTAAGATTCAAATATTTATTTAGATTATGAAATTTAGATTATAAGAACTTCTTTTGTTTATAAGCGTGCTAAAAAAATAGGTTTCATTTTTTTAAGTTGTTTTCACAATGCACGTTTAAATACACGCTGCAATGGTCTGAAGACATTAGAAAATCAAAAATATTTGTTTTTCTTTTTCAAATCTAGCTAAAAAATATATACTGCACATTCATTTAGAATTTTTTATTATTATGGAATTCACTTACTTACTGATTCATTTTCGACTTATTTATTTATTTTTTTCGTTTACTTATCTAATGTATGTAAAAAAGGGAAAAGGAGAATTTTTCTTCGAATATCTTTCATAAGAAGAACTTTCATTTTAGAGAACGATGTTTAAGCAATGTCACGTGTTCTCTGTCGAGAGGAAGCATGCCCACAAGAAAATGAAACTAAAGAATTGTATATTTGAATTAACTAACGGGCAAGACAATTTTATCTTCAGACATTATTTTGGGGGGACAAATTGAAAGTTCATAATTTTCATATATGAAGCTTGAAAACTTCTCATGATTGAAACTTGGTTTATGCGTTATAAGGGAAAAGGAAACTGCAAAAACAATGACTGTTTAAACTTTGTGGTGTTTATGCAATGTTAAAATACCACTATGCAAATGAGGAGAATTTAAAATGATCAGTAGTCAGTTTCATCAAATCATAGCAGGCTGCATCTTACAGGGGCTCTTATTCTAGTAGGGATAAGAAAAAGCACAAAACTGGGCCGCTTCTAACAGCTGTCAAATAGATGATTTAGACATTACTTGATATGTTAAACTCTGACAAAAACAGCAAAAACTTTCACTCAGACAACAATAATGGACTCAACAATAGCCCAAGTAATAGCTGTTCCACTGATATTGATATAATTTCTATACCAGAACCAAAATCCAAAGAAACTCCAAATATCTTCGAAATAGTCTCTCCAAAGAATTCAGTAAGAAAGATATGAATCGAAAAAGAATTCCAAATCATCACAAAACAACCATTCTTAACCTCCCCAGCGAAGAAACCTAAAATGAAGATCAAGAAACTTGCCACCATAAGTTTAATGCTCGACCATGAATATCCTCTAATATTACAAGAAATCACCAGCAGTCATCGGACAGATGGATACATCATTATCCAGCCACAGGCCGAAGAATCCTGAGAGCAGTAAAATACTGATTTTTAAGATTTTGAGTATCCGATTTATATTTCCTTATAACTTTTTAATTTTAGCTTTTTAATGAGCTGGTACCCGGCACGTTACTAACAGAAAAAATAATTTTGAAAATATCGTTTGAAATTTGTAATAGCTATTTTGATTCATTAGGAATGATAGAGAGAATGATATTTGTTTTCTTGTCGGCAATAAATACATTCATTGAAATTGAATGATATATAAAGGAGAAGACAACTAATATTTACTCTATTTTTTTTAACTTTTTTATTCAAGTACTTTAGGGTATACAAAGTTTTTTTTGTTTTTCCGTCTTCAGCAAAAACAAATAAATTTCTTGACTGTCTGATTCGTAAGTATTCAACTGGCCATATGGAAAACATGAATTTTCTAAATTCAATCCGTACTTGAAGTGATTGACCTCGCGCCTTTTTGATGATCATCGAGAATGCAAATCTAATGGGGAACTGCAATCGTTTGAAATCAAAAAGCATGTCGGTGGGAATAATGGGAATGAGCACATCTTCTCCAATCGACTTTCCGTTTTGAATAGTTGCCTCGATTCTTGCTGCATGATTCTGATGCGCGTGATTGATTAGAAGACCATTGTCTTTCGATTCTTACCGCATGTTGATCTCGAGATTCTGAAGCACGTAAACGATCTACTTCGTTGCTCGCTTGTTTATCTGAGAAGTTTGAATTCGCCTATTTCTACGTGCTGTGCTGTTAGATCTAGTAAGTGATGAACATTTGAGAGGCATATTTTTTGACGAGCAATTAACATGATATGCATTTGTATAACCGTTTGTCGATTCACGAAATAAGCAGAAATATGGATCTTTGCACTAGAAAACTTATTTTGATATAAAATTATACATAACTTACCTTGATCAGCATCGATGATAATAATCCTATTTTGTATGTGTCAGATAAACTCTGAATAATATGTGCGTTTCGCAGCAGACAAAATATTGTGCATGTTGAATGACAATATCTTGTGTAGATTACTATTCATTAACGAAAAGAACAAAAAGTTAGCGCTTGCACTAAATATTTCCGATTTCATTTCACTCACATTGACTGGCATCGATTCTAATAATTTTATTCTGTTTGATATGTGCGCAATTAACTCCGAATGACATGTTCCGTTTGCCATTTACTATTTTTCTTTTGTCAATTATCAATTTTAAAATAATGTTTAGTAATAGAAATGCTTAAAACGATTTGTTTGTAAATTTTATTTTGTTCAAAATAAATGCTAATAATTCTACTATGCCTATAACTTTCGCGCAAGTACAAGCAATAAGTTGGCAAAGTTTTATTGCAATCGGATGAACGACACGGCAGCGCATACAACAAACAAAAATTCATTATTATATTAGATTAGATGAAAATATGAGAAATAATGTAATTGTATATGAACATTATATGGTTAAATTTTCAAATTTCCCAATTGTTCCATTTGTAAATTAGATAGGTTGGGAAAAGAATGGTTTTTCTCTTTCACGGATAATTGTTAGCAGTCCTGAGATCCCTTAATGACTAGACAAACAAGCAAATATGATGATATTCATTTTAACATATTCTCTTTCACGGATAATTGTTAAGAGTCCTGAGATCCCTTAAATGACTAGATAAACAGGCAAATATGATGATATTCATTTTATCATATTCTTTTTCACGGATAATTGTTAAGAGTCCTGAGATCCCTTAATGACTAGACAAACAGGTAAATATGATGATATTCATTTTATCATATTCTCTTTCACGGATAATTTTTAAGAGTCCTGAGATCCCTTAATGACTTAGACAAACACGCAAATATGAGGATATTCATTTTATCATATTCGGGATACTTCCAGACAATAAAGGGATACTATTCGTATGATCAGGGCAATGAACTACACTAAGAATGATAATTGGCAGCAACACGCAATCCATTTCCGCTTCATAATAATTTGCAAAAAACGTGAATTTGTACACAGGCTCCATTATGCAGCCGACTTCAGTATGACATTCTTCGCCTTGCTCTTAATTATGTTTCCCGAAATGTGTGAACTAGGCAGCTGTCTTCATTTTTTACATACCTCCATATGAACGTTAGTAAAAGATAAGCATAATAATAATGTTCTTATTTCAAGAAGATGCCTTCATATAAAGATTTATATTGGATCTTTGAAATCTGTTGCTTTACTTACAAACCAGATTCACTACTGCAGGGTGTGCATGCACAAAAGTGGAATAAACACAGGGGGCAGCTACGGCAGGATTCAACAAAATGCAGATTTGGCATGGTCCTTGTCTTTTCATATCGAAGTTTTGATAATTTATTTTTGAAATAGGATCAATTGAAAAAAACGATATCTATAAATATGTCTTGAGAAATGAAATAAATGTGTCGCGGAAACAAGACATACGCCTGAGTATTTCTCCTATGAATTTTACTGCAGAATAATCAAACTTGTAACCGGTTCTTTAAATGCAAGTTTTCTTCTATTTACAAAGAAATTTTCTATTTCGGTGAAATTGGCAGAGGGAAATTATCGGTTACAGTTTTTGAATTTAATTTTCTCTCTCTTCAACCAAACAATAGTACCCATCAGACTTTTTTACAAGAAGGGCCGCAGCATGGCGTAAAAAGAGTTTAATTCTTGAATAATGACGGTATATAAAAGAAGGGGAGGGGGAATTCTGAAATGTCTAGAAGAAAAATTAACAGAGCTTCAAAAATATCAAGTAAAAAATTCTGAAATTGGGAAATGAAAAGAAAGAAAGAAATGAAAGAACGAAAAACTGGAGAAGTTGCAATGTATTTTTTGTTTAAAGTGAATGAAACTATTTTCAAAAACACAATGCCGTGTTTCTATTCTTGTTATTTAAGGTGCCGAATGAATTGTTTCTCAGAGTTAGTTGATTTAGTCATGGCTGCAATAATTGACATATTTAGCAAATTGACTAGTAAAAGTGAATATGATGAGCTCATTAATAATAAAAATAAATATAATAAGATTCCTAAGCTGATTGCTCTATTTTTTTATAAAAAATTGCAAAGAAAGTAAAAGACGGGAATGATATTATATTAAATAGTACACTTATTTAATTACTATCATACATTAATATAATGTCGAATGATTTATTTTCGAAAATCTTTAAATTGTTACTAAGATCACAATTAGATGAATTGTAAAACTGCAGTGCTAAAATTGCAAGCAGATTAGAAATAAGGGGCTCATACGAAAGAGGAACAGAATGATCATCATGAAGCATTCTGTAACATAAAGTAACTTAATTATTATAAACTAAAAAAAACCCTTTTCTTTATTTAAAAATTGTAACGAGCAAAAAAAAAAAAAAAAAAAATATCAATCTGAGATTTAACAGAAGCGATTGCTGATTTTTATAATCATAGTGCAGTTTATTATCAACTAGTCGCCTTTGGCGACCAGCTGGTTCACCAGGAGAAATGCTCTCTAAAATTTTGAAATAATTATTTATATACTTTAATTTCTTCAGCAAAATATTTTTAAGTTTCATATTTCGATAGTCATATTTTTACGATATTTTGTTCATTGTACTATATATCGCTCTAATTTGCTATCAGCTGCCGTTTGAATTTGAAATGAAAGGAATAAAACTTCAAAAAAATATGAAATTTTTTTTTCTGAAACCAAGTATATTTTTAAAAAAATGACTATAGATGTATACCACAGAATTTTTTTTAATAATTTATGAAATATCACATAAAATTATTCAATAAAAACTTCTCTGATTCATCATAAAATTCAGTTTTGCTTTCAAAAGGATTTGAATGCAATAAACAATCATTTATTTCAATCACTAAATGCACTTCTGAAAACAATTATGAAGTCTAAATTTTGTACAGTCCTTCGTTCCTATAAATCATATTCAGTAAAATTATTTTGACGATCTAGCGTTTAAATCTTCTGCGATCAAGCCTGAGCGAATTATAAAAATTTGAATATCATTTTAGGGCAATCAACATTTTAGACAATCAGTCTCGAGGAAAGTCTAAACGCTGATTGGCTATTTTTTCAAGATGGTCGATGGAGAAGTTTAAAATCGCGCATTTTTATAGAAATAGAATAGAGACATTCAAATTTTCATAACTCAGTCAACTTTGATTGCCAAAGAGTGTAACCTTTTTATTTAAAATATTGGTGTCCCATTAATATTTTATGAAATATGACTCACAGAATGGAGAATCTGTATAAAAATTTAAAAATCGTAATTCATCAGAACATTTATTAATTAAAAAGGCATTAAATATGATTATTTATTTCATTTATAATTATTAATTTCATTATTTAATTTGCTGTACTATTTAACTTATTTTTTTTTAATTTGAGCTTTTCCCAATATAATGGCAGCACGTTGGTAACAGCTAATTTTTTTCCATGTACGCTTAATTTGCTCGTACAGGTTAAATTTTATTTTGTGCGAAATAAATTGCTCAAATACATGGTTAAAATATTTTTTTAATTAATTAAAAATAGAAACTTAATTTCTAGGTTATAATATTGCTATCCTAAAAAAGATAATTTTTTGAATATAATTTGATGTAAAAACTGTTTCTTGTGTTATAATATTTTCGGAAGTTATCGCAAAAAGCGCCGAAATTTTGCTTAATTTTTAATTAATTAACATTCTAATTAAAAGAATAAAAAATAACTCCGAGGTGCATATTCCCAACATCCAAGGTATACATGTGCTAAATTTGGTAGCTGTAGATCAAACGGTTTGGCCTGCAGAACGCCAACACACACACACATTCAGCTTTATCATAAGTATAAATTGAAAAATGACATTCAGTAAACGCTAGAGCTCGAATTCTTTATTTCTGACATTCATTATTTTTTCACTTCTAAATGACATATTTTTTCAATCTGAATAACAAGTTGAAAGAATTCAGGAAAAACAAAAGCAACTAAGATTTAGTGTTCGAAGCTAATCTATTTCCTGCAGTTCAATTGATTCAGATTATGAAGGTATAGTCTAAATATGTCATATGATATTAGAGAGTTGAATTATATTTTGCTATTATAATGCATGCAAAGGGCAATTCGCTTTGTCATAAAAATATTTTTGCCCAGTTTTTAAGAGTTATGTTTCAATAGCAATTTTAAAAATTCACCAGTTGGAGGGTTTAAGATTGGGTAGACATTTGCCAAGCCATCGGACCGGAAGCCTTCCTCAAACTAGAAGACTAGCTAAATATTCTTCTGGCGTCTTTCTTTAAAAGTTCTACATCAATGAAATTGAGTGAAAAATTAAGTACAGTCGAATTTTTAGGCGTGTGAATAGGAATTGAGGATATCACTCACATCAAACTGATATTAAAATGCAAAACTCTTAATGAGAAAAAAAATATCATCTTAAAGAATGTAAAGAGCTAATTCATTGATGCAAAGTGACATTCATACAATATAATACATGTATAACAGGAAAACAGAGAGACCTGAATTTTAAAAATAATATTCTCTATTACTTACTTTGTCTCCATAATTTTCTTGTAAAAAGCTTTTAGTTAACACTGATTTCTAAAGAAATAGAATATTTCTTCTCTCCTCTTCTTCAAACAAAAGAATGTTTGTTCTCAAGCAGTAAGCAAATGAATGAAACGAAAATTATTTCACTTGGCTGTGCCTTTATAAAACAGCGGTCCGACAAGTCAAACAGTGTATGTAATAATTTCTACTCAGTACGGTTACCAAGAAGTGAAACGGATCCAGTGCCATAAAATATTTAATCGGCATTGATATAGTGCAAGAGATAAGTTGATCTTGAAAGATAAATCTTGCCCAAGTCTCATAAAACACATCTTAATGTTCTGATACTACTGAATAGTACAAAAAAATGTGACTAATAATTCATTTAGCAAAAAGAATCAAATTCCGCTTTTCGCAACACATAATAAAACCTATCCATATCATCAGAATATTCCGACATAATCCTGAAGGCACGTTTAAAGGTAGATGTAAGTTTTTAATTTGAAAGCAAAATATGAAAACTTATGAAGGAATGCCTAAAAAAATCAAGTCAGGAGCAGATTCTTGCCTTTTTGTGGGTCGCTTGACTTGATAAAATGTATTATACTGAATATTCTATTAAAATTTTATCTGTGCTATTTTATAATCAAAAACTTCCTACTAAGCAAAGAAAATAGCGCCTTAATTGCCATTATCTTTTAAATCGCAACTATTCCTTATATTCATGTTCTTCGTCTTTATTTTGAATGCAGAGAAACAATAATATTGTTTATTTCCTCCTTGATTGTTTTTATTAATGCTAAATTAGTTTTCTAGACCTTCGCTTTTACCGAAGTATATTATCAAATATAAAAGACGCGCTTTGAAATTGAAAAAAGCATCAGAATATATATATATATATACATTCTTCTTTCTTAAGAATAGAAACTGCTTACTGTAAATTGACTTTTATAGCGGGCACTATCATAACGTATGATAATACAGTATTAGAATTATTTTGTCTACAGTAACGCTTATACAGTAGACTCCCGATTATCCGCGGGCGGGTTATCCGCGGAGCGGATTATTCGCACCTGTCGCACTAAGTTTTTTTTTTTTTTTTTTTTTTTTTTTTGCTTTCAAGCAAAGAGAAAATGCTTCCAAAGCAAGAAGCAAACACAAATGACTGATTTCTTCAAAAAGGTGTAGTTTTACAGTTATGCTTTTGTAATTACATAATACATTACAGTATTAAAACAGTACATATGTATTAATTTTTCTGTGTATCCTTGACGCCTCTCGCAAGTACAAAGCACTTTTCTGTTTTCATTAACAAAATGCATTTTAGGTTAGTTTTGAGTGATATACTAAAATATTAAGCGTTAGTTAAACATTTCCTGCTGTTTATTTTACGTTTTATTGCACATAAAACGATTTTTCAAAGTTGGAATGACTGTTTTCTCTTTTGGTATAACCGTTTTTAGCTTTTTTCGGATTATCCGCGATTTTTGTTATCCGCGGCGGCCGCGCCACCCAATTCCGCGGATAATGGGGAGTGTACTGTATATGAAAAGCCAACCCTTCGAACGAACCAAAACAATCAATACAGAATTACAATTTATAATAACATTTACAATTTCACAAGCAATAACTTTAATCTACAGAATATCTTGACTTCCTTTACTCAGAGAAATTATTTCTGCCTCTATTTTTGTAGTAGTTATTGCAACATACTTTTGTTGATGTACATCGTATAGGATTATTACAGAAAGTGATTATGTCATGGCATTAACCTATTAATTTTTTATCATTTGAATCTGAATCTCTATCAGAATCAACGTACCCAGACAGATCTGAATCATACAAATTGAACTTTTTATAATTAACTTTGATTTTAGCAATACCATTTAAGTTTTTTTAAAGATATTCTTTAAAGTACACCAGGCAGAATTAATAGGGTATTTCTGTGTTTGATTTAAGCAATTCACTGCTAATAAAACGCAGGCCAGGTCTAGATATACAGATTAACTCTTTGCACTCAGAAAAATAATTCCTTGCTTAGTTATTCATCCAATACAAGAATTTGTTTATTGCTCTAATGGATAATGACATTTTAACCGCAAGGAAGTATAAAGCGCAATTAGCAAAAACACAGTCGAAGCATACTCAAAGAACAGCAGTTGTAGAAACTCACAATTAGAGATTGCAATACCGGTATTTTGAGCCATTTGTACAATTTTGTAATACCGGTATTCACAAGTTTAAATACCGTTTTTTTTCGGTATTTACTAGACATTTTTAAAATTGTCTCCACTATATGTTCAGGGATCGCCAACATAGCAAAATAGTATACGTTTTTGTTTTCATGTCTCCCTAACGGGTGAAATTAATTAGCTAATAAATGGCTTAATTAATTGCTTAAATCTAAATTAGCAAAACATGGATTTTCCCTGAAAGAAGATATTGTATCCATAACGATTGACGGAACAACAATTATGAAAAAAGTTAGAAAGTTGATTGGTGCAATTCAGCAACTGTGCTATGCTCATGGAATTCAATTAGGAGTAATAGATGTATTATACCAAAAAAAATAAAGAGCAGAAGAATCCAAATACTGTGGATATAGAAACTTCGGATTCCAACTTTGAAGAGAGTAAGAGTGTGAGTGATTTTGACAATGAAGATATGACAATGTAATTGTTGACGAAGATATTGCTAATGAGGATGAAATATTAACCCATCAAGAATCGCTTCCTATAATTTATAAAGTTAGAAAAATTGTTAAGATATTCAAACGTTCCTCTATAAAAAACTTAGGCATTATTAATTTTGGGAAGAAACATAACAATTCATGTAACAAATATGGAAGTGCCTTTGAGAATATAAATGAGTACATAAAAGGAGATAAATTGATTCAAATGTAAAATGTGAATTAGATAAAACATGAATGGAGAGATTTGTGATGATTACTTAATAATATCTATAGGCAATTTCATATTAGAACAAAGTCAGGTTAGTGTATTGAGGTATCAATTCAACAGGTGTTAAGTGCAAAGCAATCTTCTTAGCCTTCTAATGTTCTTTGGATGTTTGATTTCCTTAATGGCAACGTTTTCTCTTTTGTCCAATTTTTCAAAGAATCTTGTTAACAATTTTTTGTAGAATTCTATTACTGTTGGTAGCTGTAAGTCATTTTGAATGTCAAGAATTTTAGCAAACCACAGCATGTTATTAATTTGGCTTACAATTTTGTTTTATAGGGTTTCGAGCTCTTTAATATTACTTTTTGTTACAGTTGTCCAAATGACAGATGCATAAGATAAAAGAAGCCTGTGCATAATTTTTCAAACAAAGAGTTTGCTATTCTTTCATAATTTAGAATGTGATTTCTGCTTTGCTCCTTTGAAGTTTTTTTTTTTTTTTTTTTTTTTTTTTTTTTAATTTTTCTATATATGGTTTATGAAAATAAGGTGCTTGTTGAAAGCTACGCCAAGGTAGATGGTTTCATTTTTCCATGGAATATTACATTTCCAAGTAAAAAGAGCTGCTTGGCATCCAATGATGCCAATTTGTATTTTCCATTGCATGAGCCCTTTCTCCATTCATTGAAGATTTTCAGCTAGTTTTTCTTTCATTTTATTCATATCTTTGTCAATACAGAAGACTGCAGTGTCGTCAGCAAAGAGATAGCAGTGTTCCTGGAGTTTTGGGATATCATTAATGAATATGTTGAACTAAATTTGGAGTTTGAACCACTCTTGCTTGTATGCTCCTAGAAGTCAAAATCGAGTTTTTGACACGAACCATGAATTCTGCTCGGGAGATGCGAGGATAATAATGTTAAGATTCATTTTTATAATGTGAATGCTTCTGTTTAGGCCACTGCATGGTTCTGAGTGCCTCGTTATATGAGATACACTGTCGAGCAATATCATCGTTTTTCGAAACACACAGGAAGATACTGATCCAATCCATTACTTCTAATCACCTCGTACAGCAAGAAAAAGGCTTTTCTTGAACATGGGAATATTCACACATCGTGAATTTGTATATATGTAAAGGAACCTTTAACCGACTTTTTGTAGTAATTTTTTATGGGTTTTATTTGTAAATGAACTGTTCTGTTGCGAATGCTTACCTTAGCATCATTTAATTTCGTTGTGCAATTATAATCCATTTAATTGACAGTATTTGCTGATTAATTGCATTGATTATGTGATCTGTCATACGCCAACTCTCAAGAATCAATAGTGATTTTAAACAGTAATATGAACGAACTACTTGTTTATCTATACAAAAAAGAAAAAAAAAAAAAAAAAAACACCAATTTTTGAATTTATGAGCAAAAGGTCGATTTTGGCGAATACAAGAATAACGTTTCCATGAGGCAGAATCAATATTTTAATTGAAAAACAAATATAGTTTTGCTGCTTTCACAGAGGTAACAAGTTCTTATTTTGGCAACTCAATTATTTCAAATAAATATTGGTAAATATTTCGCAAATACACTGACATAAGAAATAAAACTTCACTGTCTTTTTTTTTAATACTTAAATAGCATTTATCCTAATGTCGACGGAGTACAAAATATTGCGTTCGATTATCCCTTCAAATTTTGTCAACTGATGATCAAAACGCTGACTGGGAAAAAATCGGGATTGGAGGATTAACAGATATGAAATCCCATTTATTTTATAGAAACTATCTGAAAGTTATGTAATTTACAGCATTTCCTTATAACTTTTCTTTCACGCATAATGTAATTATATATTTTCCCTTAAAAACACTGGCAGCTATTACAAATACGAATGCAAAAAATTCTTAATAATTATTATTTTAAAATCAAAATTCATGAAAGCAATATTTTAATGACTAATACAGTCTTTGAAAATTCTTTAAAAAAGTGTGTCATGAGAAATTAAAGCCAAAAGATTAAAAATATGAAAGGACGGTCAATAAATATCTTTACAGCACCTTGCTTCAGCATTGGTGGAGATGACACCTATTTCTTGGTATTGTAATATAACTGATGTCACTCATATAGATCACTGTATCTTTCAGCTTTACTGGTATTCTATTAAACTCAAAATATTGGAAAATCCTATTCTTGAAATAATCTGTTATTACTGATTTCGAGTATCAATGGTTGCATTAACAAACTAACACAGTAAAGGCAAAATGTCCCATTGATAAATGAAATTACTATCATAATTAGAAAGTTAAATGAATAAATATATAGATAACAGATAATCAGGAGACGAGATTAACGATTGTGAATAAAATGTCAACTTTTGTGTTGTGAATAGGCACATCAACTGAAAATAATCATCAATTCTTAAAATTTTCATCACCTAATGCTGAAGTAGCCGTTATAATATCCATATTTTATGATAAATGAAATCGTGGCAATGTTTTAAAAGATGATATAAGAAAAATCTCGACTAAGAAACAAGGCCTACATATATGCAAAAACACTCCTTATTGTAAAATTCAGTCTTATAACTCTTGCAAAAATAACGAATACCATTACGAAGCATTTCATACAGCAAGCTAGTTTATTACAATCCAGCTATTAGTGGGTATCCATTCACTTTTGTTCACCAATGGAACTTCAATAGATACCAACATCAATCATAAGCAGGAAAATGAAGTTTAGAAAAGCCATTGGGCAAGGAATAAATGACATCCGACCCTTTAACATTTCTTATCTATTCAACAGTAACAAATATCTATGGTTTCGATGTGTATTATAACCACATTGTTTTCAAATGACTCGATATAAAATTCAATCTATAATCAAATTAAATTTTCCGTAATTTAATATTTTAAAAAATGAAATTCAATAATTTATAATCAATGTATGTACCATAATCATATTATGTGCATTTTTCGGGTTTCCTTCATAGTACTTAGTATAAATCAAACATATAATTTAACTTTAAAATTCACAAAAATACACCAATAGTTAGAAACATAATACTTTTTATTTTTTAAATTTATTTATGTTTTTACAATAATCCATTCTATAAAAATGAATAGCATATCAGTATTAAGCATACAAGCTATTAAATAAGGTTAGAAACAACCAATTGAATACCAAGTTAAAATAACTTGGAATGACCACATGAGTAGCGATGATGGGTATACGACTATTATCTTTCTTCTGTGTATTTACATATATTACTTATTTATATTTATACAGAACCTAAATTTACAAATATTTTTTATATGACATGAATTACTGACACATTTTTTAAATGATAATTTCTACCTGTAATTCATCTCCAATATGCAAAAATAACAATGATAAAGAGTTAATATTGTAACTTCTTAAGAAACTTCAGAGACCATATTCTACAAAAAAAAAATTTGCTAATTTTAAAATGAGGCAAATAGATGCAAGACCACAAAACTGTAAACACATTTTGATAGAAATAAGAAAAATATTTATAACAGAGCTGTGAAGAGTAAAAACAATTTCTTCTAACATAATTTCAGTTTGAAAGCAGATATATCATTTTCACCTCTACAGCAAATTCATAATTATTTCTAAGATCATATCACCATTAATTATAAATTATAGCTACAAAATTGTAACCATTTTCAAAAGCACAAATTTTATTTTAACTGTTAGTTATTAAATCAACTATAATTCCTTACTTGAACGACTTGAAATAATTCAAATTGTTTGACTGATTGCTATTTACAAGGTTACAAGCCATGTATAAGTAAGCAACTGAAATTTAGCTTTTTATTTCGGTCAAAAATATAAACACGAATAGAGAAGATAATTTAACTTTTTATTGATAATTATATCGTTGAAGACATTTTAAGAACAAACATGTAATTTTAAATATGCCTGCTTTATAGATGAATATAGTATTTCACATACTTCAATAAAAAAGATAATCTACAACCTCTTTGTTGCAGAATACAATTTAATATATTTCATTTGAGTACTTGTTTTTAGTTCAAAAAAGAGTTAAAATATGAACAAAAAACTATTTAAATATGTATCTTAATCGCCAATATATATGTATATATATCTGAACTAGCCCATATTATTTCCTGATCCAAATCTCGCCTTTTATTTAATTATTTCTAACACGCACTCTAAAAAATTGACGGTATTTTACGCTCAGAGTGAAGGGGTAGAAATTCCTAACACCTACGCATTCCTTTCAAAGATACCTAAGATTTCCTACCCTAAGTCAATATACCAAAAAAAAAAAAAAAAAAAAATCCCAAACAAAATCTCTTAGTAAAATCACTAAAGTGAAACATCTGTCACTTTGCCCTTGGCTTCTCTGGAAAAACTTCTGTCTAGAAATTAAACTACACTGAAAAAAAAAAATAATAATTTGGAGCATATAATGAACTTTTTAGAGTTTTAGACGTCCTTCTACTATTTATTCCTTTAAATAGTAGAAGGACGGTAAATACTGAATAAAATCTAACATGTTCAATGTTCTTGACTAAAAATTAGTAGAGATATTCACTTTGGGGTTCATGGTATACAAAATTCATATTCACACAGGGCTTCAGGGTTAAGAAACAAATCAGATAACAAAAAAAAAATGCAAAATCTTTGGAAATATATAAATGTCAAATAAAAGAATGATTAAAATATTATTTGAGAACAGCAATCAAGATAAAATAATGAAAGAAATTAAAAGGGTAAAAAAAATGTCATACAAAGTTTTGTTTTCATTTCATACATTAGTTTTTTCATTTCAAATAAGATAATCTCGCAATATATTATATTTATGTGAAAGAGAAATTTCTGATCTATGTGCCAGTTTTGCTCATGTAGGCAAAATAGATGAACTTTCAATATCACAGATGCAGACCACATAGTATTCTTGATGAACACTATTAATGAAAGAATGCACTCATGAATTTTCTCACAGACAATTAGTTGTTTCATACAATATATTTTATTTACCCCACTGCTTCGGTTTCGGTTAATAAGTAGCAGTTTTCAAAATCATATAACATAATTTTTCTTCTGTTTAAGAAGAAATTTAAAAAAAACCTTCCCTTTTAAACATAAATATTCTAGGAACACTTTTCGTTTTCAACGTTATTGTTCTAAGGTCATTTTTATTCTAAGAATGTTTTATATATATATAAGTAATGTTGCCATTCGCAGTTTATAAAAAGTTGTCAAAACAAAGATTATATGATTTGTAGAGGCCTCACCACTCTCTTTCCAAGCATCATAGTTGTGATGCAAGGATAAAAATAATTGTTAGTATCACATGAATATTTATATTGCAATACAATACATAAATGCTATTTACAATCAAATCAAAATATTTACAATTATTAAATTAAAGATTAATATACAATATTAAATGTTCACAAACTTTATAACGTGCTGGAAAAGTAATTCTATTCCCACAAACAGATGTTTTGAATCTTCTGGCTTACCATTTTCATTCCCATTTTATGGGGTGTTTTGTTTTCTGTTATTTATTACGTTTCGAGAATCGTCTTCATTTGAAGCTAACAAATAAGCTTGTTTCAATCGATCGACGGAAACATTGATATCCTTTCCTTTAAATCTTACTGTAAAATACACGTCATTTTTTGCAATCACAGGAAAATGTTCTTCAGAAAGGGGCTCTAAATGTTTTTTTGACATTGTCCACTCTGACAAATACGTGTGAGCATGAATATAAATCCGTATGGAAAATTGAATTCTGTTTTCTTTTACATTGGTTTTCATTTTTCCATTTGTTTTTACGGTTTGCTAGTCATGATATCAGGTTCTAATTTGGTTTTTGGTTCTTGAAAGAATTTTCTTGGTAGCTTCAGCGATTTAACATAAATCATTTCTGCAATAGAGCAGTTGATAAAGCTTCACTTCATTTGACTGAATTATGAACTCTAATGGCTGCTTTTAATATTTTGTATTGTTTTTTTAATTTTTCCGTTGCTTTTTGAATTATATGAATTTGTTGTTTGCGTTGCAATTCCACAAATAATACCTAAACTTTTGATCTTAACTGATTTCCTCTATCTTTGACCACACTGTATGGAACTCCAAAACGACAAATCCAATTTTCATAAGATGCTTTTGCGACTGTTTCCGAGTTAATATTCCATTCAGCAAACAAATGGATTGATACATAGTAAGCAATATTTATTCTCATTTGATGATGGGTAAGTTCCAATTATTTCGATATGTATTACGTTTAATCTTACACCAGGTTCTTTAATGCCGAATATGTGTACCAAATAATTTGCTTTCTGACAACTAATGCACGATTTAGGCCATTCTCTAATATCCTTTTTAATATTTTTCCAACCGAATTCTTGATGTTACTTGTTTCATTGATTTTATTATTATTCCAGAATGGTTTAAGTCATACATTTTGTGGAAAACATTCATTTTAAATGTTTCTGGCATGAACGGTCAAATATTTGGAATTGAAATATCATACCAGTATATGTTCCCACAGGGTAATAGATATTGTTTAAAATTTAATTTTTTGCTATTTAGTAATGGTTTTAGTTCTTCATTAGTGATTTGTTCATCCACAATTTTGTCATAATTGATGTACGAAGCTGATTTAGTTCGACATCAAGTATGCAACAATATTATTTTCCCCAGTAATGTATTTCATATTTGTAGAAAACTGAGAAATATATTAGAAATGTCTTAACTGTCTGGGTAGTGCTTTATCACTTTTTTTCAGTTTAAAAGCAAATATAATTTTCTTGTGATCTGTGAATATCATAAATTAGTGTATTCTAGCATGCATTTAAAATATTTGATGGAAAAATAGATGTTTTAAAGTTCTCGGTCGTATTTGCTACATGATATTTGAGTATCATTTAACTTTTTGGAATAAAATGCTATTTGCTGCCAATCTCTGTTTTCATATTGCTGTAAAACAGATCGAATTGCGAAGTTAAAAGGTATCTGTACATAAAACTGATGGAAGATCTGGATTAGGAAAGTTTAATAAGGCAGCTTTGGCTAAATCTTTATATTTTTCAAAGGACTTCATTGTTTTTACTGCCCATGGAATTGTCCAACAATCTTTTTTTACTTACATCTTTTAAATATTCCTTTAAGGGAGCTTGGATATTAGCCGCATCTTTTAAGTATTATTTATAAAAGTTAATCATTCCTAAAAATTTTCTTAGTTCGTGTCAGTAAGTTTATAGTTTGCTATTGCTTGTACTTTTTCTGGAAGAGGTTTTGAGCCGTTTCGTGTTATGTATTTCAAAAATTTTAATTTATTCATTCCCGTAATTGATTTCGATAGGCTGATGCATAGGTCATACTGTTGAACTCTATTAAATACTTCCATAAGATGTTTCTTAAGCTGTTCATCAGTTTCAGACTCTATTACGGTGCCATCCAAATATGGTAAAGTAAAATCTATCCCAATGAAAACTTCATTAATGAACCCTTGAAAAGTAGAGTGTGTATTTCTTAGGTCAAAACTCATTAGATTAAATGCAAAAAGCTCAAATGGTGGTGTTATAGCTGTTTTTTGTTTTGTTTATCTTCTTCTGATGTTGGAATTTGATATTAGGTTTAAGTAAATTCAATTTATAAAATATCTTTTTGGCTTTTAAAAATGTGATGGAAGTCATCAATTTTGGGTAAAGGGTAGAGATCTGGTACTGTAATATCATGTAAGCGGCGATAATCTCCAAATAGTGTCGTATGTTTTCGTGACTAAATTAAATGGGCTTGCTCATGTTGATTTTGATGCTCTTTTAATGTCGTTTTCAAGCAAAAGTTTGAATTCTTGAATGGTTATTTTTCATCTTTTGGGATCTAACTTTCTTGCTTTAGAATAAATTGGTTTGCCATTAATAGGTACATAATGCTCAATGATGTGTTTTGTTGTAGCAAATCAAGTGTTGTCATTTCCGAAAATTGTGCTAAAATATTAGATAAATTATTATTATTGTTTGATTCTTCGGTCGATGATGTAATTTCACCAATAATGCTCAGTTAAATTACACTACCAATCAATTTTTTGTTTCTAATATCAATCAATAAATGAAACCAGATAAGAAAATCAACATCCAAAATGCCTTTGCTGACTTTGGTTATGATAAATAGCCAACCAAAATCACGGCGAAATTAAGTCGCAAATCAAGAATTGATATTTTGCGTCCGAAACACGGGATTTAGTACCATTTACAGCATAAACATTAAAGTCACAAGGGGCAGGAATCAAATTTACATCCGCACCACTGTCAACCAAAAATTTTATCCCTGCTTTTTTTTTTTTTTTTTTTTTTTTTTGTCCATAACAAAAAGTCTGCAATTGAATTCCTGTCAATTTTTTAAATCTTCTACACAACTGATTCAGATTTTGCTGTGCAGACAAGTTTTCCCGGACTTTCTAGTTACATGACGGCATACATTTTTTCGAAAAGCATCTTGATCAGAAAGTAGTGATAATAACACAGTTTACCATTCGGGTTGTAACACCTCCGACTTCTGCCTGTATATAATGAATAATTTTTTTCTTTCGGTACAGTGACTTCCATTTGGCTGGAGGTGGAAATGGAGTTCCAACGATGATATTTTCTCTAACAATTTGGAAATGGTATTCGGCAACGGGTTCGAATTCTTAACTTCAGTTGAATGAAACTCATATGATTCAGTTTGCAAATACATGCCAAAAATCTTATTTGACAATAATCGCCAACTTATCAATAACTTCATCACTAACCACCAATATATGTTTAATATTGTGCAGCAATTTTTCTATCCATAATATTTTTAATACTATTTCAGAAATATCACTAACTGCCAAGGGTTTCGTTTTTTGTAATAGATGATTTTGTTTCATGTCACCAATTTCAATGCCAGTGGAAAGGTATTAGATTCTTTTATTTTCAATTTTTTGAAGACATTTGATAAATGCTCTTTTGCTAATAAGTATTTATTTTGACCCTTATCAATTATTATGTCCCAAATAATATCTATATATTTAGACACCATTTGTGAGACAATTTACTTAAACTGTTCCTTATCTTCATTAGTTATACCATTAGTTTTAAATTGTGCTTCTATTTGGAAAAAAAAAAAAACTAAATTTCAGATTTATCAATCCAGGAGAAAAAATTTTACACTCACCTTCACAATTTGCGAAAAATTAGCACCATCCAATTCGTTTTCTGATTTCTTGGTATTTTTCCAAGTTCATCAAAAGAATTTAGAAGCTGCAGTATCATATAATACATAATTTTTTTTTTCTGTTTAAGGATAACTTAAAAAAAAACTCTTTCCCTTTTAAACATAATTATTGTAAGAATACTTTTGTTTTCCAACATTACTGTTCTAAAAACATTTTTATTCTAAGAATGTTTTTGATATACTGTTGCCATTCGCAATGTACATATAGTTAACTGAACAAAGATTATATGATTTGTAGAGGTCACAGGTATGCAATTTTAAAAAAAAGGTTTAAATTATAACACTAAGGTAGAAAAGAAGAAAAAAATCCATTATAACCGGACATCACAGTAAGTAGAGTTTTGTTCGAAGCACGAGATCAAATATTTAATAAACTTTTAATTGCAGATTATGTTTATTCTCTGAATGATAAATTAACAATTTAGTATATTTTATAAACAGACTGCAACAATGTTGCAACCCTTGAATTCACTTATTCGTATCCTTGAATTCATTTAAATTTAGCACTATTGTTTCTCACGAAAGCTTCAGACCTCTTTTTCCCTTCAGACCGTTGCTAGCATTTTTATAGAATGTTAATACATAGCTTAGTTTACAAAACATGAAACATGAGTATAACATGTAAATCGTTGGGTAACATTAAAAATAATAATACATGCGATTATTAAAATGAATTATACAACATCTCAAATTTAGAAAGAAAAAAAAAATAACGACTTCAGAACAAGTCCCAAAGATCATGAATTCTATAAACTCTTACAAATTAATTAATAAAAACTAGTGAAAGAAAAATAAATAGTGTGTATCTTATTAGCTATGCACCAAAAAAAAATCTTTACTTTAAAATCCTAATCCTCTGTAACAATATTAATTTTTACAGAATCGATATTAAAAAGTTTCAATTTTGCATACACAAGTTCACCATTTGGAATGTCTGAGCTTATATATATTAACAAGATAAAGGCATTCTTTGCTCCATTGATACTGCTTGTCTCTTCAACCACAAAAAACCGTTCAAGAAAATGCGTTTCATAAATTCAGCCCCAGTTTTAAAACACAGCATATTATATGCATATTTTGAGGCACCTTTTAATAATGCATTGGCGTTACAAAAGCACTGGTGGTTATTAACATTACAAATGCAATTTTTTTCAAATAATCCAGATGGAAATATGAACATAAAGGATATAAAAACTGTTCATAAATTATAGGCAGACAATGAAAATGGCCATCAAAAACTGCCATTTGTTCATTATTATTGCATTCACATTTTTTACAACCATTTATTATCATTTCAGTAAATTAATCAAAAAGCATATGGAAATGAACTATGTAATGCTAGGAACATATGATACCAAGAGGAGATTTAATCCAGCAAATAAAAGAATTTCCCATTTAAATCAAAAGTATTATAATAACACAGTATACAACAAGTACAAAAAAAGATGAATAGTTGGGAAGCTTATAGATACTTTGCTTTTAACTCAAAACAAAACAACTATATTTAGATTTAAGATTTGGAAGGCAAAAAATACAGCTTTAATTCGTACAGAATGAATAATGACTATATAAAATTATTTCTTGATTACGAAAGAGAGAATGCTAGAGTGAATCACATAATTTAATGAAATTTATTCCAATAAACCAAAATAGTAATGCAAAACTGAACTGATGAAAGTAAAAATTCAAACAGTTAAAGAAGGAAAGTACACAATTGAGGTTATTTTCTCTTTCATAATTTCAGAAGACATATCAAATATACAGAAAAAAAAAAAAACATTTTCAAATATTAAAAAAAAATACCATTATTCACTTAAATAATAATGAGAAAGCTCATTATAACAAAAAGGAATTTCACATTAAAAGCAAAGGTAAGCATTACAACAAAATATTGGATAAGAATAAAAGTATTCTTTTTTGTTCTCAAATAAAACCACTTAAGATAAGTATTAACTTACAATTGTTGATAAAAAAGAAACTAAAATAGTACCAATATCCTCAGTTCACATTCTTCATAAAAAATGAAACCTGCATAATTTTAAACCAAATTATAAGTAATTAAGCAGTGACACAAAAATTTCTATTACAAGTTTTAATACACAAAGTTGACCAATACCTTTAAATTTTATACAGTAACTTAATAGCACTATCTTTGCAGGAGTTCTATAGCACAAATGATAAAAATGAAGTTTGAAAGAAACAATTAAAAAAAAGTCATATTTTTACAGCACATAAAATTTTTATACAATTAAGCAATTTAATATTGGGCAACTTCATATGTTAATCTATAAAAATTAAATCAGAGTATTTAAACTTGATTCATCACAAAATACGTTTTAATATTTCATGAAATAAGTGACAAACAAATAACAGATAAAATAGACGAGAACTCTTAAAAAATTAGTTTTAGAGGCACATGACTATCACTAAAAATCTCATCAAAATCACCATTTTCCTTTCTTGCAAATTTGTTTTACATTATAATACTTCATTCATCAATAATAGTTATGTCAATAGTAGGTGGAGAGCACTTTTGTATTAGACAAGGGTCTTTATGCCAAGATCTAGGATATATAGTTTTGGTTTTTTTATCACGAATAGAAGCTATAGAATCTGTTTCTAATTCTAATAAATTAGGTATTTGCAATACCACTGGGTCGTTATGACTGCAAAGAATGTCCACTTTATAAACACCAGAATGAAAAAAAGTGAATCCACATTCATGAAAAAATTCTTCATGAGGTTTTATCTGAAAAGAAATGAGCAGCCTGTGGTTAAAAAATACAGAGCACACAGGTTTTATTAAAAAGTATAAGTATAAAATAATAAAAACAATAAAAGTCTTCTATAAATTTTGTACATTTCACAGATTTTATAATTATGTTTAAAAATTAAGGAAAAATCCGAAAAAATGTGATTACACCATCGATATTTCTATGCAAAACCATGGAGTAAAAGTTCAAAACAATGCTACACCAAAATATTCTATACAAACTGATTACAACATCGATATTTCTATGCAAACCATGGAGTAAAAGTAAAAGTTCAAAACAATGTTACGCCAAAATATTCTATACAAACTAATAAAATTGTTGTTTCTTAATGACATGGGATATGTGAAGGAAAACAGGCATTAAAAGAATTCAGATATCAACACTTGATCTTATTTATCTGAAAAATTATGATGCCATGCTACTAGACAAATAAAAGAAAAGTAAATCTTATGAAGGAAGATGGTTGAAGACAGGCCCTTTATAGATGTGAACTGTATTTTTTAAAGCAACCTTTTGAAGATGTAGCTGAGGAAGACAGACACAAAAGCATCACAAATGTCGGCTATTTCCTGCTGATTGTAGAGACACATAACTACTATATCAATTCGTTCTGTGTACTATATCAATTCTACACATACTACTGTATTTTTAAAATTTAAAATTTACATTTGTCCCACCCTAATTTGTAAAATGAACTGTATGTCCAAATTTAATATAACGTCTTTAAAATTCTCATCCAATTCTTGAGCATTGGTATGCTTAAAAATATTGAATTCTATTATCTTCTATTGTTTGATTCATACCAATATCTTACAATAAGAATCATATGGCATTTTTGTGAAATGCGGTTCAAGCTTCGTCAAAGAATATTACAATATTTTTAAAGATCTCTTAAGATATTATTGAAAAAACGGAGTGAAAGCGTATTAAATAATGTACGACATTTTTGTATGATATAATGTACATTTTTTGGCTATTTCACTATTAGTGATCATGTGTGAAAATATTTCTGTCACTGAATGCATCAAAGGACGAATATGATGCAGCAAGTTTTAATGCCCAGAAACGCTCAGCTTTAAATGATTTTTCTTGCACAAAAAAGTTAGAAAATTATTTTCGGATTTGGCATATCATCTCCTGTATTCCTTTTAGACACAGTCTACTATCAATTATGATTTTTTGAGCTATCACACAAATTTGTATGCTTTCCTCTTTTGGCAATAATATGTGCTGTTTTCCCTGTTAAGCTTATTATCTTCTTACAAAGCAAGCAGTAGACAGCAAAAGAATTTTGCGGAACCCATTCAACGAAATCGTGATTCCTATTTTTATCCGTGCAATCTGTATTAAATACGGAATGTGAGCAGCTCATTATTTAAGTGATAAACAAACTATTCAATAAATTCACATGTGAGTGACTAAAAACCATTGTGATGCTTCCGTGGATTGAATGTTGCCATTCCTGCCTACGAAATTTATTTTATTCTCTCACGCAGTTATAGGAGTTTCGTGCATCCTCATTTGGGTACCTCATGGAAAGAAAACAACCGTCAAATTAGATTGATCAATACAGAAAAAAAGGGTTGAGTTTCCACGATTACACGCTGTTCCATTTTTGGTGCTATGGCTACGATCTTTTATTCTTTCAATGATCAGAGGTTGACATTTTTAAAATTATGGAACTTAATATTCACTATAATTTCCTGGTTCTTAAGGAAATTTTCAAATTTCCTTGTTTTATAGATGATGATTTTTAAATTCCCTGAATTTTTCCGGATCTTCAGCTGCAATGGCAACCCTATCTAATGAATAAAAATTTCATAATTGCAGTTTTTATTTAATTTTTTTAAAAACTGGTATATATATTAATTCTTTGTTTCAAAATACTCATTTTCTTTACAGACGATTTCCTTTTCCCGCACAATGTTGCATAGTATAACACTTTCTTTTAATGTGATTTAGAGTTTGTAGGTAAAATGACTATATTTTAAAAATTCGCTATATTTTTTAATTGTTCCAAATAATTAATTTCATTTAATTGTTCTTAATACACATCAACAAGCTTCATATTAATACTTATAATTTGATTCATTAGTCCTTAATTCATAACAATTACAAACATGTAAAACATGATTGAAAAATTAATATGTTTTAAAAAAAATCATATTTAAATAATTTGGAGAAATTATATCTAGACAATATTTTACCTCATCAATATGTAGTCTATCTCTTCCACTCACAGCTCTTTTAGTTTCAATACGGTAACTTTGATTACCATTTTGATGATCTTGGTAACCCCTTATAAACAAATTTAAACTAAGAAGTGACACATCTGAAACATTACAATAAAAAAATGCATATATTATAAGAATACAGATAAATATCACAAAACTGTAAAGAGTTGCAATTTGCTTCATTTTGTTATCAAAATATAGTATTATGCCACAGAATCAAATCCATCATTTCATAAATATAATTTTTAAAAAAACGTTCCATACAAATATTATCAAATGAAATATATTCGTTACAAGTGAAATGTGAAAAAAGAATGACAGCACAAACATTAGACAATGCTGGTCAACTTCTGGTAAAAATAAAAATAAATCTTAAGAGTGAATCTAAGAGTGAAACATCTACCTAAGTTGGTAGATATTTTGATAAATTTGACATAAAATAAGTATTAAGAAAATTTCACTATTTGGTTCCTAGAATTCCCATAAGTGATACCTCATAATTAGATAAATATGGAGACACACAGAGTATAGGTTTGACTAATGAATTGTGTCAAATTATGCTATCACACAAAATATATTAAGCTGACTGCAAATTGAATGCGATTGACTTCAACACCAATGAATAATTATTTAAGAAAAATTTACAGAAACTTTGATTCTGAATGCTCTATAAATCATTTGTTCTTTGTACATACTACCACTTTGCTGGGTTCCAGTAGTTATTTTATTTTCAGAGTGTCAGATTTTTAAAAAAATTTTCAGAAAGCATGCATATACAAACAAAAACATATAATTGTACCTTATTGAAGTCTAAACAGAAAATCAAACATATATACCAGACAAATTAAAATATAACATAAAGAATAAAAACATGACAGACACTCAAGAAATATTCATTGTGCTTTGGATATAGCAAAACCAAGATCCTTTGAGACATCAAACAAAATTATAACCATAATGAAATTATCCATTAGAATATCAACTACAGATGTCATATCAATATAGACATTTAATACAACAAAAATTAAAAAGTAGACAGTTATGCAAATATCTTTAAGCTTAAAAGTACAGTAAATTCCATTTTATTGCATCAATGGAATTTAAGCATTTAAAAAACAACAAGAAATTGTTTGAATAAGAACAGGAAAAAAAGCATATTCCATATCACCAAGAACTTAAAAAAAGATATTACTTAGTTAAAAAATATTAAAGAAACATTAATTGCTAAGCAGAAAAAAGTCATTACCTGAAACATTGAGAAGTTTAATACTGAAAGTAATCAAATCTCCAACAGAAAAGCAAGATTCTGATTCAGGCTTGCATTCTCTGCCATTCACAAGGACTTCTAGAAATAATATAGATATTCAGAAAGTAATGTATTACATATTATAACTGTATATTATGTTGAATATGAAAGTAAGAATTCATTTAATTTTAAAAAGTGTACTTCTGAGCAAGTTCAAAATAAGGTAGTGGACTTCTCTTAAGAACAAAAATAAAAAGAGATGCCATGTTTAACATGGCAATTATCAGTTGTGGCTCGATACAGAACTAAGGGGGATAATTAATTCAAATTACACACAGCAATGATGCACTTCTGAGTAGCTTTGTTTTGTCTAGATGCATGTAAGTTTTTAATAAAGGAACATTAAAACTGCAAATAATTAAAGATTTAAACAAATGTGGTAGAACAATAAAAAATCATAAAGTATAAAGTTAAAAATAGATTCACATAAAGAGAATTATTCATATTTCTCTACAAGAAAGATTTCATAGTTTATTTTTAATTCATTGTTATTAATTACTAATAGTAATAATTAATTTTCTTATTTATTTTCAAACTGTACATATAGAAAAAAATTTTCTACAAAAGAAAGGAATTGAAATCTTCATTTTTAAAATGCTTTGAACTGTCCTTTCTACAATATATTTTTCTCTTTAAACCATGTGGGGAGAGAAAGGGATCACATTTTTTAATCACAGAAAAAAAAATTGAGTTAAATAGTAAGTTTTCAGAAAACCTTCACAATCTACTAATAAAACCATATCAGTATTCCCAACCTTTATTTAGGAGACTGAGTGCTAAAATGAAAAATGTATTGATGAGTTTAAATATTATGAGCAAAATTAAATAAACAAGCATAAAATTTATTCACTGAAATGAAGAGGGGGGGGGGCTTCAGTGCTGCTAGTCCCTACACATTAGCCGCCGCTATATTCTAGAATGTAAACTAACATTAATTCATATTATATATTTACTTTGGATACCAACAATTTAATAATAATTCTTATATTTAGCACTATAAATCTCTCTTTTTTTTTTGCTAGTTTTTATTTAAGAGAGTGGAATGAAAAATTTTCGAAAGGAAAAAACTGATTTACCTAAGTTTTAGTATATATGTGAATACACTGTTTAGTGCATATGTGAGTTTATTTGTTTTCTGAAGTCTAGCAATAAAAAAAAAAAAATGAAAGAATATTTTCGTATATGCCGTAGAGATCAATTTATGTAACTGTCTCCAAACAATTTGTCACAGTTCTCTTAAATATAGGAAATTTAATTAAAAAAATCAATTACATACCCCATCGAATAGGTGACATGAGAATAAAACCTAGCATATCATCAGTCCATGGAATCTCTGAAATTGAAGCTCGACCAGTGATTTGAGAAAAAGCTATGTAATAGCGTTAAGAAAAACTGATGTAATTCCATTATTCTCAAAAAAGAAAGGGAACGAATTTTAACTTAAAATACATATAAACATGCAAATTCACAATGATTTTAATCATTTATATTTTTATAGGTTAAAAAAGCTAAATATTTAGCAGTATTGCCTAAAAATAGACATAAATTTTAATGAATAGTAAAAATTCTCTATTTATTCAAAATATTGCATTTAAAAGAAAAGTTCCAGTTCAGTATATTTAGCAAATTTGCACAGAAAAACAAAATAATACGCATTTTAAGTATTTTCATTATCTTACTAAGTCATGCATATTTTAATAAGAAGAAATAAAGGATATTGAAGTCCACTGAAGATCCACTAAATTTTCTAAATGTTTTCGGCAGGCTCTAAGTAATTTGCCTTTTCTTTGGTCAGTAGGATCATCCATATACTTCCACAAATGCCCACAAATATCGACAGAAGCCCAGCCAGTTCCAAAACTTTCTGTCATTGCAGACAAAGGGCATCTTTCAACAGGAACAGGCACACGACATATGTCACTAGCTTCTATATGGATTCGTTTATTTGTAGCATACTGAACTTCCATTTCACCTCCAGTACAATTCAGAATATCCAACACCAGATAGCAGTGGGTTGGACTAAAAGTAATGCATTTGATTATCCAATACAAACATACAGGCATAAAAACTATTCAACCAAATATTCAAATAACACTACTTAAAATCTCACACCGACAAATACAAATAAACGCTTTTTCTTTGCTTTTTTAAAAGAATGAATCAGTCCATTGAATACTCAAACAATGTTATTCAAACAATGAATTATATAAACGGGTATAAAAATAACAGTTTTGTAACTTAATATGTCAATATAAGTAAACAAAATTAACACTATCATCTAAAAATTAATAAAATTTTTAATCGTAATAAAAAAAAAATCCTTTTTGTTATGACAGTTTCATTTCATATAAAAAAATATTCAAATCGCTTTTGAATAATATAAAGAATATAAATTCAAATAAGAAACTCACAGCTTATATTCATTATCTTCAAATTTCAACATAAACCGTTTGTTTTTAAGACCCAGTTGGGTGAAATTAAAAATGCTTATTTTCTGTGCATTACCAAAGATTTTTCAATATATAAATTGTATTATTTTTATACAATTAAAAGCAGCTCAAAAGTGCGTAAAAACTGTTATTATTTGGAGATAAAAACCCGGTAAAATTTGAAAGTTTTCAAAAAATGATAAAAATAAAAACTTTAAAATGTTTCATATACCAATACGTTAATTATAAATTTATTACACACATAACATAATTAAGTGCCTGCAAAATATAAAATTATAAACCCACTTACTTTTATGCCCATAATGCATTAATTTTTTTTAAATCTTATATCTATTTGAAATTTAAAAGTCTTCATAATCATGTTTTCAAGTACTAAAATAACTGATGGAATTTAAATACTGATTTTAATTCTTAGCCACTAGAAAAATTAAGCAGAGCAAAACTTAAGCATTCAGTTATTATAACTTATAGACCAAATAAGATATAAATATATTTTATTTAATTTTATTCGATATCGTGTTACAAATACCATTTTTAAGTATCATAATTTGTATTGATAATTGATATAATGACTATTAAATAAATGAAACGCGACTCTGAATAAAGTATTTTGTTACATATATCAGTTAAATCAATTACTATCTCATAATGAATTTTTGCAGATAAAATATCTGCACCAGTTTTACTTTAAAGTGGAAAAAATAATCATCATCACATTGAAACAATATCAATGTTTTCAACAGTTAACTGCACGCTCTTACAAGATAAAATGCAGTAATTCTTATTATTCCACTAATTGACTAGCAACACAACACTCAACTACTGATTCCAATTAATATGCCCCCGATGACACAAATGCATGCATGACTGTTAAAATAGAAATCTGTTTAGTCAAGAGAATGTATATATTAATTGCAAACAAAATTTTTAGTATAAATTCTTTAAGTTTTGCACTTCAAATTCAATTCTACTGTAAGTAAATGAATGACTATGAACTGGAATTCATAGTCATTATTCAATTCAGAGTCATTCATTTATTTAAAATAGAGTATTATTACTAAAATTAAGGTAAACAAAGTACAAAAATGCTAGTCACTACAATTCAGAATGAGAATTATTTGAAGATGCAGAAAGTAAAGGCCAGAACACAAAACGAACATACTCAAATATGCTAGAACAGGGTGCGCAGTGTGAAATGGATGCAAAATTTAAGCACTTTTAAGCACCTGAGGAGAAAAAAAAATTAAGCACTTTTAAGCACCTTAGGGGGAAAAAAAAAAAAGCACTTTTAAGCACCTTAGGGAAAAAAATTAAGCACTTTCGTACATGCATGAATACATAAGAATTTTCTACTCGTAGAATCTTTTTATCGTATAATAAATTATATTTCTTATAGAAAAATTTTAAAAAAATATCTATCTTAAAATTTTTTAAAATTTTAATCTTTGATTAAAAACCAACTTCTTAAATTTTAATCGATGTTTAAATGTTGAATCAGGCCTCGTCTTTTACTTAAATTGGCAACATTATCTTCAGCAATAATTAATACAAAGATAGTGAAAATTTGAATTAAGAGAAAACTGAACAGAATCAATATATGTTACAAACATTAAAGATTCAGACAAATGGTAAATTCGACAAAAATGGATTTACAATATCATTTTCACATCGGGCGGAAAAAATTTATGCTAATTATACAAAAGAATTATAATCAATTATGTATATTAGTTCAGAAAATTTAATTTATTAATACTAGATAATGCTGACAGATTTTTTAAGAATTTAAAATTTAAGTTTAAATTTTTAAAAAATCAGAAAAAGTATAATTAAATAAGTCAAACGTCTTAATAATTTTTATGTTTTATGTGTACAATTTTAAAAAATTTACACATAAAAAATAACTGACTTTCTCTCCCCTAATTTTTAAAATACTCAACTCAAATTTTTACATTAAAATGACAATAATCTAACAGTATTATTTTGTATTGATAAATTAAATTAATTAATACATACAGCTTTTATTTAAAGTTATTTTTATTAAAAAAATTGATTATATAAGACATTTTCTATCCATATAAATATTTATATGAATTTTTAAAAAAAATGTCTCATTGACAATTTCCGATTATATATCTTATACATTTTTTTTTCTATCCTTCTTTAAATGTTGCTAAGAGAGAAAAATCCGTTGTTTCATTAGCTTTTCGTGATAGTTCTTTAATTTCTACAGTGTATAGTATATGTGGGTTGCTGAATATATAATATATTCCAGGAAAAGACGGTAGCATTAATTTTTAATGGATGATAACTTACAACTGCAGTACGCGATACTTTCCGCTTTGTGTTCACTAACGGATTTAAAATTCGCCAGGTTTCTTTATCGGAACTGAATTTCAAACATATGTACTATGAATTTGCTTCTTTTATTCCACAAAAATAAGTTTACAAAGGAAAGGGGTAAGAATTTATTGATGGAATGCGAGTGGCTAGTATTTTTCTGAAGCTTTAAAAGAGAACGAAATCCATCAAAATACCACAGGAGAAGATCAGATTTGAAAGTTGTTAATGGGAAAATCCTTCTATTACTATCACAGTTAATGCAAGCCTTCCAAGGCCATCAAAGTAAATGAGAAATAACATGCGGCAACCAAATTCACAGAAGAGTGTCGGAAATAATTGTATAAACACCTTTAAGAAGATGTAAAAATGAATTTTGTGCCATAATATCACTTAACATTATATGGAAAGGACGTTGAATTTTACTTTTTAAATTGAATTTCTAATTAAAATTTTTCAAAATCCATCCTTAGTGAGCTTTTAACATCTAAAAAGTACTTGTCCACTAAATTTCACGTCCCTTATCTCAGTGATGCTTTGTATCAGCAGGCAAATCTTTTTATACCGAGAAAGAAAAATTTCGCTGGGAAACCGAAAAAATCGTGTAAAAGTAATAAAAAGAGAAAAAAAATTAATGATCTAATCATAATTATAAAGGTTCCTTAAAACGTCTTTTTTATTTCTTTTAAATTTTAAATATCAGACCTAGCAGAATTTTTTAAAACCTCTTCAGTCCTGAGGTGCACATATGTGTGTGTACCTGCAATTTTTTTCATTTTTCTTATCCGGTAAAGTAAAATTTTGTCGAAATAATGCATGTATTTAAACATTTATGAATGTAGCTTCCATTTTGCATCAATAAATAGCACTATAGTTCGATATTTTTTTTATTTTCATCGCTATTAATTAGAGACATAACGAAAATGGCATTGAACAGAAAACATAGCAAATATAAGTACATTTTTTAATATTTATTATTAAATAAACGCTTGCATATTTTTTAATAAAATACTAAGTGTCTGGTTAAAGTCATTACCAAATTTTCACTTGTTATCTGTAATAGAATCGGTGAAAATACAAATTTTACTGAGGTACTAATGTGTACTTCGGGCGTTTTCGCTCCCGTTTCCTGACTGCTTGCGATCCATTGCGCTGTTTATCTTTTGAGCGCTTGTTTTCAAATTGCCATTTCTTGCCCTTGAATATATTGTATATTTTTTTATAATAAATAATTCTTATGTTCTGTAAAGTAATAAGATATAAATTTAAAAATATTTATTTTTTAACTTGAGTAAGAAATTTAATTTTGTAGCTGTCTTGTAGTCAGTAACTGATATTTCAATCCGGCATTATGTATAGAATATGCGGAATTTTATAAGCTAATAATAATTTTTTTTTTCACATCAAGTGACTTTAACTCAAAAGGAGGTTAGTGAACTTTTAGAAAAAAGTGATTTTCGTAGAAGCCACAGAATTTCTCATGTATCGAAAATTATGAAACCTGGCAAATGGGATGAATAATAGTCAATAATTGTGTCTTGTCAAGTAGAAAGATAATAAATCCGTGACTCTATTATCCACATGTATAGATAATGAGCCAATTGGAATAGGCAGAAGACAGTCAAAATAATGGAAACAAAAAGTTGATATAAAATAATCTGCTATTGTAAAAGCATATAATAAGGGAGACATCGATCATTATTTTGCATATTACCGGAATGCAGTAATTACAAAAAATGACCGACGTGAGCATTCACGCATTTTGTAGATTTAGTAGTTGTCAATTGCCTGATATACTATAAAATGGTGACAAAGCGACAAGCAGAGCTATTAAGAATGAAGCCGAAAATGTTATAAACTTAATGCAATTTTGAATGCACATAATTCGGTCCCTGTTGAAATATGAGGGAATTCTCATCAGCAACAAGAAATGAAATCAAGAACAATTAAAAAATCATCTTTGAATGAAAACAAATTAATAGAAGAAGGGTCATCAAATAATGGAAATGCAACTAAAAGACCATTGGAGATTTCATTACCACCATCTGGTGAAAATACCTCTAAGCAAGAAAAATTGTCCCTTCCCAATTAAAAAGAAATAAGACTAGATACGTCAAGCCATCTACAACATTACATGGACGATAAGTATGAATCAAAATACAGGTACCTAGGATGTAAATCTAGAACAGCCAAGTACTCAAAACGCAATATCTACTTATGTAATATTAAAAAAAAAAAAAAAAAAAAAAAAAAAAAAAATGAAATTTCATTCAAAATAAGGTTTAATAGATTATTAATATAATAAATTTTCTATTTTTTCATTTATAAGGCCTTAGAATAGGAAAAGTACAGCTATTAAATAACCAGGAAAATTTAAAAAAAAAAATTTTTTTTCGTGGATGCTTTAACTTGCTTAAGACCCGAGGTACACATATGTCTACCTTAAAATTATGGGACTTAAAATTGTTTGATCAGTAAATATTCCCCCCCCCACAAACTATTGAGATGTAACAAAGGTGGAAGATCTAGAAATCAAATTTTTAAACCAGTTTTAAAAAATTCAGGACTGAAGAGGTTAAATAAAAACTAACATTTGACAAAATTGGTTCAACAAATGATAATTTTCAAAGGAATGGGGACATTTAAAAAGGTGCATAGCAAAAGAAATTATTTAAAACTTACGTCTTCAAATTCAAATTTCATCTCATTAGATTTTATGCAGTCGACTAAAGTAATTACAATCGCAATAAATAATCGAACAGTAAAATCCCTTTCGTAGTCGTTCAAAAGATCGCTCAAAACAACATATTAACGAGAATGATGATTGAATGTGCAATGAGACTACATGGTAATCAGAATAAAAGCAGTTAAATGTCATAAATATCTTTCATGTAACTTTTTTGAATAATTTCTCACATCTCTGATGTATCTATTTCTTTTACGCACTATACTGTATTCTTAATTTTCGTCGATCGGAGCTAATCTGCGTAGTCTTTAAGAACACATAAAGTTACTAGGTATAACTAAAATAAATTATTCGCTATTTAGAACACTAAATATAATAAAAGTTCAAACGTTTTTCGAGTTGCAACCAATTCCGACATATTTCGTATTTCGCTCTTTCGGTATAACCATTCCAATATTTCAATATACGCCCATTGTGGAAAAAAGAAAGAGCGAAAAAATTTCACTAAGCCATTTCTTAACATGGGTTGAAACTCCTGTATCCCTTCACTCAATGCTTCCCTTTCGTCGGTTTTCTTTTTTGATATATCCAGTAAACAAAGATTTATGACTGTTTTCGATTTATTGTATTCAGCGTCTGCGAAAAAAAAAAAAAGAATATCTTCTTTGCGCTTATCAAGAAAATTAAGCACTTTTAAGGTGCTTAAAAATGGCTTTCAAATTTAAGTACTTTTTAAGGACTTTTCATGACGCTACGTACTCTGTAGAAAATGTTACAAAAATGTGATAAAATTTTATAAACCAAATAGTTAAAATAACCAATATGTTTAATCTATAATTGATAAATAGCAAGCATAAAACTCACACTTCAGAAGGAAGAACATCCCACTTTGTTATCATAATGGATGGACAAACTTCAATAGTTAAGGCTATTGCACACTGCCTACAATATCCTGCAACCATACCAGGACCACCAGAATACTGTATCTGAATGACAGCTTCAATAATCTAATAATCAAGAGCAAAAACCGACATAAATAATTAAATACTTAGTATTCTATGAAACAAAATTAACATAGATTTCAAAATTCATAAATGAATACTTATTTAAAGGCAGCGTATTCAATTTCAAGTTTGGTGGACTTTAATTAATAAAAAAGTAGAACACATATAAAAATGCCCTATAATTAAAAATTATAAATAATGATGTACAAGGTGATTTCTAATATCATATACATAAACACAAATTTACATATTATAAAGCAGCCTTTCATCTTGAAACAAATTCTAAATTGACAGCAATGCTTACATTTCTGTTTCATGAAAAATTAAAACTAAAGAAATAATCAGGATAGTCCTGAAGCAGCTAATCAAATATTATAATATTAAAAAACACATTTTTTATATTTCCCCCCACAATAAGATTTAAAAATTTATGCATCAATCAATCTTTGGAAATTTTTTAAATAAGAAGTGCAAGAAAAACACATATTATCCTAATAGAAAGAATAAAAAGATAAGAATCTTTTTCAGATATATTTAACAGCAGATACAAATATCCAGTCCTTTTTTTAATCAATAAAATTTTTTAGGTCATATTTCAATGAAACAATTAATTTGACTGAATGAAAATTTCATGAATTAATTTACTGGAAACTAACAAAAGTGGCAGACTAAACTTTAAAATATCGACCATTTACAACTAAGAGTTGTCTTTTTTAAATTTAAAGCTTGAAAAAATAAAGCATTTCCTATATCTGTACGTATAAAAAATAACCTGTGTGTATACAGGTATGAACGTATATATTTACAGGTATAAAAGGGCTTGGATAAAAACAAAATCTGAAAAAAATTTATTTTGTTCGGATTTTTATTTTAATAATGTATACTATCAAGCATAAACGTAAAAAGTAAAATAAGTATGATTAACTGAACAACAAAATGAATAAATTTATACAAAAAGTGCTTAAAGTTTTTAAAATATTGCAGAATTATTACATGAAAAAAAATTAGACGATCTCAAGAATGATAAAACTCGATTTCGAAAATTATAAAATCCGCATTTACACGGAAATTTGTATCATGTCCGCATTTAAAATTTTATAAGAAAATCTACCTTTGATTTAAAAGGCGTCGGTGAACCTTTTGATTGAGTTATTCTTCTGACTGGAGTATTGTTACCTGATGACAATCCAGATCGACTTGTCTCATTTTCTGCATTTAAAAAGATATATTTGAGTATCGGTGATTAACAAGAATACAAATCAATCCTAGTCAATAAAATCAATGCAAGTAAGCATAATTAAAATGCTGAGTTACCTTCTTTTTTAACAGGAATATCACTAATGAAATCATCAATACTATTTATGTACAAAGTAAAACTGGCAGCAGAACCAGCTGTTATTGGTAACTGGGTATCAAGATTTTCTTTACTCCAAGTAAAAAAAGATGTTTCCAAGTCTGCAATAATAATAATAATAATAATTTGTCCCCCGATTCTAACACAAATATTAAAATAAGAATGCCTGCAAAAAAATTACCTTTTTTTAATTTGGAATGCAAACTTATGTCAATCCATTCTACTGATTCAACTCCAGGATTTGAAATGGTTATAGTACATTCCTGACTGTCAAAAAAATATAAAATAATTCACAAAATTATGATTGAGATCTTTCACAAAACAATTTTTTAAACCTGAATGTTATTTATAATATAGTGAAGGAAGATAGAATAATAAAAAGTTAAATTTTACAAAAATAAATAGCTTGGAAAGAAAGTACACAATGTCTATGACTGAATTCAATTTGCAAGATTAAAACAGTCCTCTTGCTTGAAGTTACACTAAGAATTACCTCACAATTTGGAACAATGAGGCCAACTTTTGAATTCATACTATACTGTCTTTTGAAATTCTAAACGTCTTAATATTTAATTACCTAGTTTAGAATAAAACGCAAAATTTCTGGAAGGAAGTATATTCTTATTCTCATATTCTTTTACTATGTGGTGAAATCTTCTCTTGGAAAAAAAATCTGGCTCTCTACTTTGTGTGATATGTGCGTAAAATACATACGTTGGAATAGAGATCTTTAAAGTAATTGCAACCATTAAAAAAACAATAAGCTTTTATTTAAATTTATCATATATTCTTTTGAGTAATGGACATTTCATTTAAGATCTTCAGAAAATGATTCTGATTAAATTCAAACCATGGTCTTATTCAAATATTACGCGCAAAGCGCTTGGATTATGGAGAAGTGTCAAGCGTAGAAAGAGACCATGAAAATCATGTTCACAAGTCTTATGCTTCCAACACAGATAAAATCAGGAGAATCTTGCTGTTCAACAGTATTATGATTTTAACAAGTAAGGAAAGTTTATCACAAGACTTAAAAATTACGGTTATTAGATTTTGAGAGACACTAGGAAAAGACATTGGAAGTTTCGCATGACTAGCTTGTTAAAGTAATTTTGTAGAAACATAAGTGAATTAACTAAGAAGTGAAACTAAGAAGGGTTAAAAGAATTTATTTGAAAGCTGCAGATACAGAATTTATCGCCTTTATATACAGTAAAGCACCGTTTATAAGTTTCTCGTTTATATATCGTTTCAAAACAATTACAATTCATTCGTAATTATCGTAATGACAATAACGTACTTCGTTTAAATGACACATAGCTATACATCGTTTCCGGTGTTCAAATAAATTTGGATCTTCTGACAGAAAAAATCATTTTCGAGGAGCAGATAAATTATAATACTGATATAACTTGGGAAGAATTATTCACAGTTAATGAATTAACAGACGATAAATCACTTGGTGCTGATTTTAGCGATGATGCAGAATTTCCGAGTACTTTTAAAGATGAAAGAATTTCATCTTTAATAAGAACTTTTGGAACTTATTTAAGGATAAGAACTTTGAACTTATTTTCTTAGTAAAACATTCGGAAAAAAACAAAATTCATATTGGGTTTGTAATGCTACAATTAATACTCACAGATAATCAGCACATTGAAAGAAGATTAAAGATCCCTTTACTACACGTCTATCGGCGTGTAATGGTATAATATAACAAATGTAAAATTAAAATTTAATAAAGGAATGTACTATCTTACTTATGATAAATGTTTAATTCATTAAAAATTTATTTTCAATATTAGGTAGTAAGTATATTAAAACAACTTTTTTTAACTGTACGTCGGCCCTTCGAAAAACGTATTAATAGCTTTAGATTAATTAGATTTAATTAGATTAATAGCTTTTAGGTTAATGTAGATTTAATTTTATTTGTGAAGATAATGAATTTTTTTTTTTTTTTCGGTTTCTCGTAAAGAAATATTTAGTTGGAAATTGAAAGTCTTCCTCATGAGAATTTCCACACATGCAGACACACAAAGGCTTTAAATGAATGAAAGAAAAAGATCTGCATCACGATGACAAAAAGAACATATTTTTAGGGGGAGGGGGTTGATGAACTAGAGATGAACGTAATACAGCACGTTTCGGATAAGCTGGAAATAATTTAGAAAATTTTTTAAAACATCACTCAAATTTCCAAATGAATTAAGAAACGGTATATATTTTCTGAACCAACGAGAAATGATTGAATGAATGCTTCAAAATAGCAGAAAACCGTTTTTGGGAGTTTGAAAGACTAGGATCATAATAATGGAGACTCTGCAGAAGTTTGTTACGAATCTATGGCAGTTTTTGGAAAAAATTATGTCGAATTATTTTTGATATGGTATAAAACAGGTTTAATTTTAAGATTGTTAAACGCAGCATCGGGCATTTATGATTCGTATTAATTGCTTGTCTTAAATCTTTGCAGGGTGGTGGGAAATCCATGTCTTACTTTTTTTTAAAGATTTAAAAGAAAAAATAAGCTTATTGTTGTTTTTTTATGACAAAAATAATTTTAAAAAATTTGAATGGTTTTTATATCCTAAAAAAATTTAGTAACATTTAGAATGAACCGGAATGCCTTCAAAATAATTTTAAATTCATGAATTTTCAGACCATGAAATTCTTTTAATTTGTAGTAAAAGAAAGTGGTCTTTTAAATAATTATTTGCTCTAAAAAAAATTCAAAGAATATATTCAAAATAATTCAGTCATCAAAATGTAATTCCTGTAATAACTACTCAAACTGAAAGAGATGGGATAAATTTATTCCACTGCCCTTAAAATATGTATTGGTCAAAAGGGGCCTCTCATAAATTTGCGGATAAGTTGTAGTTTTTCTCAAAAATTAATTCTTTAAAATTGCAAATATAATTGTAATAAAAATGTCACAAAACAGAATTTTTTAACGGAATCACAAAAAAAAAAAAGGTTTTTTTTTTTTTTTTTTTTTTAAAGTAAAAACTCAGTATATGTAAAACTAAATTGTTAGTTGTTTTTCATTCTTTTCCTTCAGAAAAAAATTTACTTCATTTTCCTGAAATCGGAATATTCCTTTCAGGAATACCCTACCTATTTCCAGCTGCTTTTGAAACTTTATCCTATCTTTCTCATGACATACTCAACTGCGTAGAGTGTATGCAATTACTAAATGCATTCAAGGTAGAGTCCGAAATGCATTTCTTTGTAGATAATTTACAATAGAGAGGCTTTTTTTTAACTGGTATTTTCCACGGAACTTAGTGCCCATTAACAGGCTTTTGAATCTGGTTTCTTCGTCAGATCTTAGTTATCACAAACACATGCACTGACAAAAAATATCCTGAAGGATGGTAAGATTTTATTGATGAAATGCGGGTGGCCATCTTTTCTGTAGATTCAGAGAAAATGATATCCATCTAAATACTATAGAAGAGTATCAGATTTGAGAACTGTGGAAAAATCTTTCCATTACTATCACAGTAACATTCACTTTCCAAGCGTTTAAAGAAACTGCACCAAAAAAATAAAGTTTCATGCTCCCAGTGTAAACGAAAGGTGATAAACGACGGCACGAGTAACTCAAGGATTTCGGAGAATACTCAAGTCATTTGAAAGAAGGTGGGACATGTTTCTCTCAAGCCCTTGAAGAGAGGAAAATTTTTTCATAAGTAAAATATTTTATTGACAGGGAATCTTTGTGAGAATTTTTTAAATATAGCATCCTCAACGGTTAAGATAAAAGCATCTTAATTTCGTGATATCTACTGATCGTATTTTCATACATATTTTTCAATAAATAAGTTAAAATTAAGCCATTCACAGATATTATAATTCAATAAATAATACGAAATCCACAAACATTTCGAGTGAGTGTTCCATGAACTAAATGAATATCATAATAATATCCCAAAACAAAATCTATCATCCAATTAAATAATAGAGAAACTAGCTTCTAGCAAAGTGAATAAAAGTTTTTCATTAATATTATTGAATTTACAAACTAGCATGGGGTTTTAATTTGTGCCGATGCTTGAAGTGCAGTTTTAGATTATCTATTTATTAATACAGCTAAATATGCCTTTCCATTTAAAACCAACTAATCTAATAAATTTTCAAAAATCCAAGAAAATTGAATTAATATCAAGAAGGTAATGGGATCAGATAAGGACAGCATCTAATTAATTGGTTTAAGTCAGTTAATTGGTCCACATTTGAAGATACACGATGATAATGAGGATCGAAGAATAATTTGCAGCAAAATATTTAAAATAATCTCTCAATGCACACATATAATCAACAGTGGACTAAATACTCAAACTTAACTCATTAAATGAAATACATTTAAAAATAATACCTCTGACCAGTCATCATAGTTGAAGAAGCACTAATAACAACATAACTTGTATCTTCAAGTGATGAAAACATGGAAGATCTGGGAAGTGAAGTAGACAGTTCTATAATGGGTAATCGAGGAATAACATCTATTGCGAAATATGGCTTTCTAATGGCAGGAATATCTTTTAAGAGACAAATGCTTTTGACCCCCATAACATGAGTAGTATAACCTAAAAGGTTTTAAAATATATCAGAACATTTTATGAATAAATCTGCAGAGTTCAGATTTTGCAACATTACTGTTCATCAAATTAAATATATGTTTTCACAGAATGCATTTAATATTATTCTATACATAAATTCAAAGAAATCAAATGGACAAAAACATTGTTATAAATCAATCTCTAAGTGTATTTTTAATGACTACAACCCAATTAAAATACAGGAAAAAATTTGAGTTGTACGTCTTTTAATGACAAAAAAAGAATTTGAACTTTAAAAAAAATGCCTTTGTTAACAATTATTCTTTTATTTCACTATTTCGCCTCATAGGTAAAACTTTGCATCGATTAAATATCAAGAATGTCTGAAAAATTTATGAAATCCTGCATATCATCTTAAGTAAAATAAACTATTAAAATTGCAAACGATTCCCTACGTCCCAAATCACAAAAAAATTTTCGAAATGTACTTAGTGACTAAAAGTGAAGATGTGCTTGAAGACCAATTAATGAAAAGCTATTTTGACTATGAAATCCTTAAGACATATGACATGTTTGAATCTTACAAACAAGACAAATGCAATCTTTAAAAAAAAAAAAAAAAAAAAAACGTTAGTTATGACAATGGCCATCAAAGAGAACACTGGTAAAGCATTTAGAATTATAATTCCTAGCTTAAAAAGACAACTCAATAAAATATTTATTAATATTCTATCGCGAGTTAACCTTTAAACCAGTTAGTTGCTCTATCTGTTTTGTATGAAGAATACTTGAATATTTTATTATCATTTCCATGGTATATATTAGCTTTACAAACAACAATTAAAAATTGCATCGTGATTAGGGAACAAGCCGAGCATGCTGGAATTTCTCTATTAATTAATGGGACTTTATCGAAATGATGATGTAGATTCTGTTGTTCAATCTTTCCATATGAAGGAGCGTTCCATCTTGCAAAAACAAAGTTAAATCTAACTAGTGAGGAACCTATTTGCCAATGAATTCTAAAGCCCTCCACGCTTTTGCGCATGCTTTAAAATGGATTTAACTCGACAAAATAGGGGTAAAAGGAGATGTTTACATTTAACAATAAAGTAAATTACGGGAATGCGCACATCCTTCCGCGATTCCCCCCTTGCTGCTTCAGATTGCGAGTTAAGTCTAGTTACCGAAGTTGAAGAATCACACAATGAAGCAGGAATAATCAATAAATGATAATATTAAGAAAATATACCATTAATCCAGTTGCGGTCAATTCTTTGAAAAAATACAGCAAACAACAAAGAGAGGGAGAAAACCTACATAAAGCAACGCTCAATAAGTCCGAAGGCTTCAACATAAATACATGCAAGTTTTCAGTAGACCAAATGCAACAGATATACAGAGTTTCAGTGCTTTATTGAATGTTCCAAGGCCACTTATAATCTAATTTCATCTCAGCTAAGAAAGTATGGGCAAAGTATAAACAGAATTTCCACATCTCCAGTAAATAAGTTTTAGCTGATTTTGCAAAGGAAAAATACTCAAAAATGTTTTGTCTTATTTTTTTTTCAATGTTATATACAGCAATAGCTTTGCAATTTTATAGATTATGAAAGACTTTTAGCATTCACATCTACAATTGAAATAGTTCCAAGTTATTTTCATTTAAGGTTGCTTTGAATACTAATGCCACTTACACATATTAAGAACGAATGTTTTTGAAAAGTAGAATCATCTTTGTAAACTGACAATTGTCAATAGATCATTTCGCCTCCATTAAGCCTTTAGTAGTATTGAATAATTAGCATTACAATAGAAAATAAAACTTTACAAACAAAGCATTATCTTTTAGGCAGATAACAAAATTAAAGACTTCAAATACAGAGTGCAGTACCAAAAATATTAATATCCGTCGCACATCTACTAACCAAATGACATCAAGTAGCCAAAAATTTCCAATGCATGACTCTAATGTGTGAATATGTTGAATGATGCGATTGTTTTGTTCGGGCCACACATTTGAGTTAAATTATTTTTTCTTATCAAAACAGAATTACAGATACCTGAAATGTATGACCAGCATGCAATTTTGACTAAACCAAGCAATTTTGATTAAAAAACGATGTCAAGTACAGTAAAAAGGAACTGGCCTTTTCTATAGTAAATATTCCTTTCAAGTTTAAAACAAAACCAATTACTTTTATAATAAAAGCAAGTTTACAATAAGTATAACTAACTACGAATTGCTATTCTTCAAATGTTAGCAATTTAAAAATTGATTTTCGGTTCTTGTAGGTAGCAATAACTTTTAAAAACGTTAAAGGAAATAATATTGGGTAAGGCAGTAAAATATAATACAATGAAACCTGTATTTAAGCAGTATTGTCTATAACGATATTTCCATCTGGATCCAACGACATTCCTATTTACTCCTATTTAACTTCCAATTTTGAACTTGCATATATCGACAATCATTTTTTAGATGATCTTGTCTACAACGACAATTTTTCCCCCTCAAGGAAGCTGAAAACCCGAATTCTTCTTCGGAAAGCGACACCCCATTAACCAGAATATGAAATAACAAACGAATGGTGTTTGCCTTCTTGTCAAGCTGTTCAGAAATATGGCATGCCTATAATGTCAGAAATTGTGGTAATAATATTTTATTCAGATGGACTTCCAAACTCGTTTAATGTTATTCTTCCCCCATCTCTCATTTAAGTTAAAGATAGATCACTTTTTAATTTGTGATCCATCCTTAGCAACTGTTCAATAGTGTATGTATTCAGACCTTCCCTCTCATTCTGCTTTTGATTTAAAAATTTATGGCATATGCACGATTAACAATTTAGTGGTCAAAATTTTTTAAGGACATTCTAGTCAGAAGGAATGTCAAGAACAAATCTTTCAGCAAATGATACGGTTAAGCACTCAGAAAAGAATAAAAAAATTTAGCTCTATCATATATTGGTATTTTTTGAACATCTAAACGCATTTGAAATCTTTCAAAAAAATAATATTTAATTTTTTTCTGTCAAATTATTTGAACGAATCAATTCTTGATTCCTCCGCAACAGTTCTTCTTTTGTTCAGCAATAATATTCCTTGAATGAAAAGGGAAAATAAAACTGTTTACCTAGGGCAGCCATCAGACATACCTCTACCTAAACGGGAAATCAAAGCAGGTTTATTCAAAGATCCGAATACGGAAGTGCGGATATTATCGCGAAAAACGCATCCTTGTCACTAACTTGTGTTTCAGGTTCTTAAAATATGAAATCCATTTAAGTTTATACATACTTCAGTAGGACACTGAGATACATATAAGCGTAAATTATATTTAAAGGTTCATAAAAAAATTATATGATATTATTATTAGCAGGCATGTAGCAGGCTCGCGAAATCTCAAGTTCAGTTTACAGTTACCTCAACCCTACAAACTTAAGTAAGAAGTTTATTCTTACTTCAGAATAATACCAATAATTCATTAAAATTCTATGCATCAAAAAGATGTTTACAGAGAAAAAAAATTAAGAATTATCACACATTGAAAAAACTGCAACTGCGAATTATACAAAATATATTGATATAAATAAATAAATACTAAATAAAATGAAAAAAATTTTTTTAAAGATTAATACATTTTGCTGAAAGGTATAAATATTTTGCAATTTCTGAAATGATGGGATTTAATGAATATATTGAATTAAAAATAAGCAAATTTATAACATACCTAAAATCTGCAGTTTGCCTGAGCCTACAGGTGAACCATGCAATGTTACTGGATATGGTCCAGATTCAGCTGGCAAAGAAAGGCATGCAGGAAAGCTTTCAAAGGGAATGTCATCAGCTAATATGCTCTGCAATTATCAAGATAAAATAATATATTAATATGCATAAAAACTTATGAATATATATAAAAAAATAATCTATAAACAAATTTAAAATTGAGAGCATATAATGTATTTTGGGTTTGTATAAGTCTGTAATCTGACTTCAGAGCAGATGTTCATGGAACTTCAGCTTTCTCTAAAATAATGTTGCCCTACTTTATATTAGTTTCACAAGGGGGCAAGGGATGGAAAATTTAGTTCGGGATGGGATTTTGTATGATGGTAGTATACCTTAAAGGATATTCAGTCTAAAATTTTATAACGAAATAGCAGCCAATTCCGAGAAAATGACCCTCAAACTTTGAGCTTAACTTATTTACCAGAAATTTTCAGCTGCTGCCGAGCAGTTTGACAGCGCATTCGGTCGAGTGTTAGTTTCTCATTCACGAGACAAGGGTTCGTTTCTAGGATTGCTCTTTCTTTCTTTTGAAATTTACAACTTATAAATAACATTAATTAATATGTCGTCCCCTTTCTATGAAAAACTAAATGTTCATTTTTCTAATTCTTGAAAAGTACAATTTTTTTAAAAAAAATTACATTAACAACTTACAGATATTTCAATTTAATATATTACACATTTTAATATATTACTAATTTTGATGTAAGCCATTTCAATTTAATATATCGATAATTTTCAATTTATTAAGTTACCAGTTTTTTATGTTAAAATATGATTCTTCGCATGGAGGCTTGCATCATAATTATAATTTTTAAGGTAAAATACTTATAAATAAAACTTTAAAGATGATAAATAATCATTACGTTTTTGAAATAGCAAAAGTTATATTTTTTTTTTTATTTTAATGAAGTTAAAGTGTTTGTTCTAACAGTGAAATCGTATTTATACTGGATATTAGAGAGACCAACTGATAATTTATTAAATACGTCAGCAAATATCCATATTAAAATTGAACAGAAATACAAAGGTATTAGGTTACTGAATGCATTAACAGATGATCCAAAAATTTTAAAACATATTGCTACACTGCCAAACATTCTGATGAAAGGCAGATATTTTTGAATGCAAATGAAATTTCATTTCAAATAGATCTATTTAATGTTGCTCTTGTGATCAATCATCAACTGCCAATTGCTCAAGATATTAAAATGCGTTTGGTTTAAAAAGATTCTACAATAATTACCATTCTGGTTCTTTTATGTCATTGAAAATTAATGAAATGTAGAATAAATTTCTAGAAATATTGAGTAAAAATTTTTTATGATGTCAATCATTATAATTTTTATCATCATATAAGTTGCATTTGTAATTTTTTTTCTGTTTAAAAATTAAATTATAATTCGAATATTAGGTGAAGGAACATTTATTTTTGATTAAAAAAGAGTAACATATAAATTAAAACTATATGCAAGTTGTTAATTTAAATATTTTTATATATTTTTTTATTTTAATTAAATTATTATTCGATTATTAAGAGAAAAACATTAATTTCTACATACAAAAATGAATAACATATTAATTGAAACTATCGATAAATTGATAATTCAATTTAAATAATTTTGAACAATCAAAAAACGCAACTAAATCTATTTGTTGTTTAAAAATTAAATAATAATTCAAGAAGGAGGAGAATAAGCGTTTATTTTTGCATGAAAAATGAAAAACGAATTAGTTAAAACTATTTGTAAATTGTTAATTTGAAATATTTGTAAAAACAAATGAAAAGAAAAAAAACAAAACAAACCTTAAGGATCGAACCCTGGTTTCTGAAAGAGAAGCTATCAAATGTTAATGAAGATGCTCAGCAGTCGCTGCAGATTACTAATATATAATCTATGCTCAAAGTTTAAGGGTCTTTTTCTCGGAACTGGCTGACTATTGCACTTTAAGATTATAATGAATGAATATTCTACAAAACCCTATCTCGGAAACTCAATAACCCGTGCCCTCTCCTTGTCAGCCAATGATTAAACTGTCAAATTGCAAACAATTTAAAATTGTAATTAACTTCAACTGCAATCATCTTTAATGTTAAATTTCTAGTAAAAATAATTTATGATCACAGTTAAATTAAAATTATACAGATATCTTCACCATTTTGTTTCTTTACAGAAAACATATATTGGTTATTTACATAAACTAAGAAAATCTTACCATATTCGTTACTTTAAGCTCAAAAGGTAACGGGTTAAACACTTGTAAAGCTACCTCACAGATATCTCCTTCAACCCATTTAAAATCTGAAATAAAATTGCGTACATACATCAAAAATTATTTTAATATAAAACACTTATTAAATGAACAGGAAGAAACAAGATTAACAGTATACTACGTTCTTATTACTTTTTTATACAATTATATTTTAAAATGAAACGTCACATGGAAAAGCACTTTGAAATCCTAGCCATCTATACATTTCTCAAAATTTCAAGGTCTGAAATAGAATCTCCTTTAAAACAACAGTTGTATATTATTAGTCATTAATATAATAATGTAATAAAAAAATTATCGCATTGTTTCAAAAGTGTCACAACATGTGTTAATGAAAGATATGTTTCATGTCAATTATATAAATCTGCGATGAAAAAATTGTCGATAAAGCAAATGTTTATTTTTAATGGTGATTACTGGATAAATAATGATTTTTTTTTTAATCACGTACACTTTCATTCCAAATCGCAATCCATTATTTTACTAATTTAGTTCATTTTGGACCAAAAAGAGAATTATTTATATAAGTTCGAAAAAAAATTATGGGCTAATAATAGTAATGTGGCGAATTAAGCTATTAAACAAGGGGGAAGAAATTATTTCAATTTAGAATATTTATCTGAAAATTTTGATTTAATGCTGAAAGAATTATAGTATTCAGATCATAAATGGGCAGTTTGCAGCGATCTGAAAACCATTTCTACGCTAATTGGTCAACAAAACGGGTACACGAGTTTTTTTTATTTTTTATTAATAGGTTAGCCTAGATAGAAACAGCATTACTTCAAGGGGAAAAAATGGCCAATGAGGAAGACATTAGATCCTGGAGTCAAAAATATTGAAAAAGAAAATGCGGTTAATCAAAAAAAAAAGGGGGGGAGGCAGTTACTTCCACTGCTTTATATAAAATTAGGTCTTATGAAAGAATTTGCCAAAGATCTACCAAAAAAAAGTGAATGATTTAAATACCATTGTGATCAGTTTCGGGTTAGGACCAGATATAAAAAAATGAGGAATGAAAGTTTTGAGACTAAAATGGAAATAAACGAAAGAAAAGCCTGGAAATCTCTAAAACTAGTTATCAATAGTTTTCTTGGAAACAAACAAAAGATCCAAGTTACAAATCTGTTGTAAAGGAGATGACAAAAAAAATTTCAAGATTTTATAATGTAGTATGAGCTTAAAAGTTTATTTTCTCAATTAACGTCTAAGCTGTTTTTCCTAAAATTTAGAAACAATTAGTAAGGAACAAGGTGAAAGATTTCCCCGAGATATAAAGGAAATGGATAGGTGGTATTAAATTTTAAATAAAAAATAATCCGTGGTAGTCGACTCTGCTGGCTGCTACATAGAGAACAAGCACTGTAAAGTTCAAAAGTGGAAAAAGGACTTTCGAAGTTTAAAAAAGTTAATGTACGGACTTTCTACATACTCTAAACAATTACTTGAATTAAAATTTCATTTAAATTTCATATATTTATATGAAATTTAAATGAAATGCCGAAATTTCGCGATTTTAACTGTTTCCTTCCAAATATGCAACACTTTGTAAAAAAACCTTTACGTGACAGAAATAAATGGATTTCATTTTTAGAATCAACACTAAAAATAACACAAAAATTATCATCAAAATTAAAGCTTTTTTTTAAAAGAAATATGTTATCGTTTAAACATAGTGGCAAGAGTTAAAATGGAAGTTCCATTACTCAAAGGCATTCTCGATTTCTACTGAAGTTACCCAACGAACTACCAAATCATATTTGACTATTTACAAATCTTCGGTGGAGGTTTGTCAGATTAGAAATTAGCAGTGCCGCAGAGAATTTTTTCAAAAGATTGCAATAATTTTAAGACAAGATACTTCAGACAAACATAGCCAAAAAAAAAATTTTCATTTCAAATCCACATAGGAAGTTTGTTTCACTATAACCAGTATATGAATGAATTTCTTGTGGTTTTGTCATCAAAACGTATTGAGAATGGTGAATTCATAATTCAATAGCCAAAAGTATCGGAGTCTCTCCTCCAACATACATTTCCATCTTCAACTGTCAGCTCAATTATGAAATCTGAAAGTTACTTTAATATCTTCGTTTCCCATATTTTTCTTTCGAGTACAATATATTTAATCCTAAATGTACAATAAAAGCTCAATATAGAGAATTCTGAATGTAAAAGTGATACAAAAAAATATACCCCCTCAGGAAAATGTGTTAACAAAACTGTGGCACAAGGCATACACATCCAGACTGAAAGAGTTAGTAATTGTTAAGGAAAAATCAATTGAGAAGTATGTTGACGAAATCTAAAAATTCAAACGTATAGTGCAATACTTTAAATGGAATACTTTAACCTTTAATAAAACAAAGGATTTTTTAATTTTAATTTTTCTACACAGTATTTAGATGTACATTCAATATAGTACAATAATAATTCATGATATGAGTCAATATTAAGTAGGAAATTTATTTCTAAGATACATTAACTATTTTAATGCGATATTTCAGGAAAAATGTTTGAATAAATTTTGTACATTTCTATGTTTACTTGTTGTTGTGGCTTATCCCACCTGGTCGACAGTAACATCAAACCAGGTCCATGAGCCCGAACGTCTTCAAACAATGTAGCACAGCCTCACAGTGTGCTGCACAGTGTACCTAATCGACGAGTCATGATAAAAGGGCTTAAAATGCAGCTTCAAGAGGTCAAGGACTTAGAGGCACCAAAGGCTGAAGTCTGGCTTTGTTTCATGCCTGCACTGCATTTAGCTGAACATAATGGAATGGCGTTCACGCCTTCGGTGACCCTACCAGAATACTCTCCCGACGTACTTCGCCCATTCCGCCCAGAAACACTCCCCCACCGCGATGAGGCAGCAATGCAGAACTTTGGAAAATCTCTCCACCCCGTCCTTTTCGAATATATATATACATATATATTCAACACTCTGCTATATATGATTTTAAAGCTTATATTTCACATGCATTACCTATCTTGCAACTACCTTTTGTAGATCTGTCTCTTGAAATAGCTGAAAATATAAAAATCGAATCTTGCTCAGAATCTGCTTTTGAATCATTCATGGTTATTTTCACCGGTCTTAGATGAGGGCGAAGACTTTGCAACTTAAAAGACCTGCATTCAAACAAATTTATAAAATCATTATTCAGCATCTATTGGCATATTTTTAACATATATATGAACTGAATGTCAAAATAAAGACCGTTTAAAAAATTAACATATAATATGTATTAAATTATAATGACAATTTAAGAAAATTACGATGTAAAAACCATGTTTTAAAAAATTTAGAGAAAACATTAGGAAAACATTGTACAATTGTGTAACAAAATTAAATTACATAATCAATTTTAATTAAGGTAGTAACTAATATGTAGTTCACTTTTTAAATATTAAAAAGTGAATTATAAAAATTTAAAAGTAATCGAAAAAGAAGGAAAATTTAAAAGAATACTGGCAGATAAGTATGCATTTGAGGAAAAAATAATGCCGAGTACAAAGGCACTATCTTAAAAAAACAAGTGTTCAAGAACTAATATTTTGATTAAAATATAAAGACAAAATATAAAATGAAATACTAATCATTCAGTTATTCCACAAATCGATCATCAAATCTTAAGGTTAACAAAATCTAAATATTAATATAGAAAAACATCTAACAAAAGAGCAAATATCATAAAAATGAGAAAAATTTAAGTTAATGAATGAAATATTTTGATGAAATTTTCTTCAAAATGTTAATAAATAAATACTAACTTCACCCGCGGTAAATTCAAAAGATTCACTGGAGGTATTGTAATACCATTTTCTAAAATTAATGGTACTGGAGCTCCTTCACATTTGGCAGTCAATTCTTCAAGTTGTCGACAAATTATTCGTAACTGAGAAGAAGTCAGGCGATTAAGCTGAGTATGAAGTGTGTATGTAAGATGTCTAAAAAGCAACATTTTTAAATGAATAATTAAGATTAACCTGTTTCATAATAAAGCACATTAGTCAACACAGTAGAAGAAATTAAAAATGCATAAAAATATCTCAACACAATCAAATTAATCCTAAGTATGTTGGGAAATTTGATTAGCCCCACACTGACACTTCAAACAGACTGAAAAAATTATCTTATGCAGTCAATGAATTATCTATCCAAACAATGAATTATGAACAAGACTGAATTTATATAAATTTTATCATATTCACAACTGACAACACCGCATTACTCCAATCTCATTGAAAAACTTAAAAAAGAGGAATTGAAATTTTTTACCAATAATCAGATCAAAGTTTAATGAGTTAAAAATGATAATGTATTTATTATAATTTTGAATTACTTGAACTATATAATTAAGATTTTTAATTTTTAATTATAATTTTTAAATTAACATTAAATAAATACAGTATTTGCAGTTAAATAAGTGATGACAGCTTCATCAAAAAAACATTACTGTCTTGAATTTGTAAGTAACTTCAACGCTTCCCAGAAAATACAAAAAGAATTGCACAAGAAATACATAGAATAAATAGCCAATACATCAATATGTTTCATCTTAAATATGAAATATGTCAGGGCACATCATAACAATAAATTTAATTTAGATAATACATCTTAAAATGATATAAAGAAGGCACAGTAATAAAATGCAGCTTATAAAAATTTTAGAATTAAAAATACCTAAGAAAAATCTCAATATTCTATTTTTTCATTTGTAAAAACTTTAAAATTAAAATAACAATTTTAAGCATTTAATTAAGAACTGGCGAGAAAAGAAAGCAAATTCAATAAGCAAAAACAAAGTAATTTGCTTGTTGAATTAAAAGCTAAAAAATGTCCATGATTAGTAAAATATTATCTAATTATGATGCTTACCTCACGGTTATTGCTTGATAATTCAACATTAATGAAACTCTGCTAATATCATTTAACAGTTGGTACTGAATGCCTGGCCATCCCAAGGAATTATCTATAAAAATGAACTAAATAAGAATACTAAAACGCAAGTGGTAAACAGTATATATGAGTGCTATTGAGCAATTTATATGAAAATAGCAGATATAAAATAAAATGGATATATGTATCCTACATAAAAGAAAAATTTCCTTTAGAATTTACACAGTATTCAATATTAAAAATTTAAAGTCAAAATTTTCAAAAATCAAAACTACTGTTTCAAAGAGTTTATAATCGATTTCCCCCACCCCTTCTATTAAAATAACAATGTGCATTTTTCAACATTAAAATTCTAGAGTTGATGTAGGAAAGCATCTAATGACTTTTCATACATAATGGAAATAAGTTGGTGAAACAGTAAAAAAGACACGAATGAGAGGGTGTTTTTTCCCCCCCAGTCTTTTCTAGATAATTCGAAAAAGTGCATTCAATGCCAGAAAATTTTGGTTGTAAGTAGAGTCGTTAAAATTTTATACAATATGAATGCATATAACATGTATTTAGCTGTAAAAGTTTAAATATTAGCTTTTATCAAAATATTGAATGATTTCTAGCTTTTAAAACAATTCACCATTCTTCCTTGATCCTCTTATACTCTTTCTACCGGCAAGATCAATTAATTTACAATTTTTCATATCTATTACAAAGCGAAAATTTAAGATATCTGCACCTAAAATCGGGTTACATTCAAGTGAAAATTCAGTTCGGGATGAGATTTAGTATAATGGTAGTATGCATTTAGAATGTTCACAGACGAAAATATTAAATCACAATAGCCAGTAGTGAGTTTCAAGAAAATGGCCCGCAAACTTTCTGTATAGCTTATATATTAATAATGTGTCACCGTTGCTGAGTCGCGAGTAGTATAGTGGTTAAGCCGTTAGCATAGTATTTACGGTTTGATTTGTTAATAAGGTTTAATTTGTTTACCGATAACGTAATCCCAGTGGTCCAGCAGAAATTAGAACTGCTTGAATTTGAAGCCTCCAGGTATCGAAATTGTTCTTAGTCAGTTTTTCAATGGCAATTAGCTGGACCATTTTGTTGGTACTGACAGTTCAGGAATCGAAAACGCGTGTTTCACAATTTCATTTTTACTATGTGTGCTGCGTTTACGATCACTGCTTTCGTTTTGCAATTTGAGTTACTTCTGGGCCCGTAACCATAGTTGGAGATTTAAGCAGCGAATATTGCAAAATATCAAAAGCATTTATTTATACAGCAATGCACACGCGAAAGCATTACAGTAAATGATTAACTAAGAAGGTTCGGAACAGCATCGGAAAGATCTTCAGTCATAGAATAAATGTTACGTAAACGTCTAGCAGCTTTGGAGGCAGATTCTACTTTAGGATAAAGGGGATTGAGAAGGAGAAAATGAGCACTGATATCCAACAAACTGCATATTTTGAATCCGATGAATTGAGAAGATGCCACAACTTACAAATCCTCTCCAAGCTTCCACGGCACACAAGCAAACTGGTATTGATATGACAATATATATGCATACATGTAAAACTAAACAGTTTAACATACAACTTTTTTTACAGTGATCAGCATCTTTTGAGGAATTATGCATTGTTTTTAAAACTGAAAAAACACAGCAATATCTTTGATAAGAGTAGTACTTATAATATTACCCAAAATATATCACGCCCGTATTCCTTTAAACAGACTTCTATGCTCTACAACTATTAAGGCTAACCATTTCAGCAATAATATCACTACTATTACAAATGAAGGTGTAGATGCACCACTTTTCAGGGAAATTTTGGAAACACAGTGTGTTAATATCATTTTTAAAGCTGAATATGATTAAAGGGTAAAAATATAAAGCCATGCTCCAGGCACTAACTACTAAGCCTCTGATGACAAAGGAGTAAAATAAAAAAAACCAACAAACATTATATTCAAATCCCAATTACTCTCGATATACGACTGCATTTTAGTACTGAATGCATCAAATTAAGAGAAAAACTGAAAACACATCCAATTTGGTTCACTTTTTTCCATCTAACAAGTAGAGTTTACCACATTACAGCGAGGGATAGCTATGCTGATCCCCTAATTGAAGTGTTTAAAGATATAAAACTTTCAACATTAATTCTTTCTAAATTTAATTCCATACTTATGGGCCTATTAAGCAAGGCTTTTAATATTAAATTTTAGGAATTATCTGTTCTATTTAATGTAATAAAAGTTTAATAAGAATCAATACAAAATCTCTAAACTAAATTCTTTTGAAGAAAAGCAATGATTATGCACCCAAAAGTATTAGTAATTTCATGTTATTAAGGCAATAACTACCATTAAGAATAACTGCATTAACAGTGTAAATAATTCTTGAAAAATAGATTCAAATAGTGTAATACCTGAGGGATATTCTTCAACATCAAGTGGAAGTGAAAAGCCAGGTAAGGATTCCAACATTAGATAATAACACTGAAAAAAATTGATAAAATGAAAAAAATACAGAATTCCTCTTGACTTATTTATAGAAATAGAAAATTTGCGAAATCTATACCTTAAGCCAATTAGGATTAGGATTTGCAACACATGCTTTTGCTGCCATTCTTTTGAAAAAAGAAGCTTTTCTATGAAATCCCATATCTGTAAATACTTGAAATAATGCATTAAAACGGATTACCTGCAATACAACAAATGTACAAAGAATTATAAAAATAAATAAATAATTTACTGAAGGAAAACAACACAGTCATTTCTCCATACTAAAAGATAAAAAATTGTGCAATTTAAAAATAATTAAGTATTTTTTTAAAAAGAAAAAAGAAACTTTCATGAATATACCATTATAACAAATCTTAAAACTAGTGAAAGAAAACTAGAATTTTAAGATCTGGATTAAAAAGATTTACAAAATTTTGATATCCTAATACAATATACAGCTTACAATAATTTAATTCATTCATAATAAAAAGAGCAATCTTACTATTAATTTAAGCAATAATTTTTTCTCTCAGATTATGTAAAATTTTTCTAGTTTGGTCACTTGCTACGAAATACAGGAGATAATAAATAATTTGTTTAAATTAAAATGATGGAAGAAAATATGGAATATAATTTGAAAAACGGTATAAATAGTAAAAAAAAAAAAAAAAGTAGAAAAAGAAAAGAGGAGAAAAAACGGTAATTTTGAAGAAAATTTAAAAACCGTAGCAATGAAGCAGTTCATATTTGATCTTTATGTAAAACAATATCTTTCATAATTTTTTTATAATGAGTTCATTTTTATAACTTTGGATCAATTCAAACAACTTAGCAATTCAAAGATGTGACTCATTATTAACATATTCAATACTATGAAAAAGATAGGTTTATGGTTGTACTTTCAAAGAATTTGTTTACACAAAAAAGTATCATGAAATTATTCAAGAATCTATTTAACTTTCATGTCTCTTACAAGACAGCAAATTATGTTTTCTATACAGATTTAAATTTAATAATATTTTTTGTATGCTTGTGTCCCTTTTATTTTACGCATTTTAAAACATAGTGTGAGGTGAGGAAAAGAGGATTGGAAAAATCAAAATAGATTTTTGTAAAACAAAAATCTAAATATTATCCATCCAAAAATATTCACTATTCTCCTTATGTTCTGTAATAATGCAGTACTAAAGCGATACCTTTTATTTCTTAAATTGATCATTTGACATACTATATTGTTTGTTTGTTTTTCATTTGAGATTCATCATTATGCTTACAACAGTTGCAAATAGAAAGCTTATTCAAGCGGGAACGAAATTGTCCATGCACAGTTATAAATTATGTGCATGCACTTTGATACTGTGTATATAAGTAGAAAGAGCTTATGGAAGTAACATCAGAACGCATGCGTTTCATTCGTATTGCAGTATAACAAGACATATAAACTAATCGTTCAGGCTGAATTGCGATCAGTGACAGCTAGCGATAGAAATCTCCTATAAAGCCCCGCAATGAACATGTTAAAAAATTATTCGGTATATTTATATTTTTTTGTTTTGTATCATACATTTTAATATTTTTCATAATTTATATTCAACTTTAAATAAATTGGGAGCTTTAGTAAAATAAATACTTAGAAGCTGCAGTTTTGTAATATTTAATTTAAAATAAGTTTTGAAATGAATCTGTTTTGTAGTAAGAATCATTTATTTGTTTTTATGTCTTTAACCCCTTCAGGACTAGCCCGTGGTGACCGAAGCGCTCTCACAGGACCGAACGCTCCGAAGTGAAGCGTCACCACGGGCCCGCGCAGTTTTCACAATTAAGCCCAATTTTACAAAAATCATATAAAATCATTATTTTAATGTAATGACTAAAATTTTACAAGTAACACTTATAATATACTACTACTTAATATATATTAATATAAAGACTATAACATTAATAGAAATGAATGAAATAAGCTAAATACTCAACTTTTAACTATACCCACGAAAACAAAGTTATAAATATAAAAATTCTGTAATATTTCATTCTCACCCCCAGCAATAGTCATCTGAATGCACTTTCTCATGTTCTCCTAACGAAAAAAACCCCAAAATCAACAAGAACGCAGAAGTCCTTTTAAATCACACGTGCACTTTTTTTTTTTTGTCATACCAATAAATTATTTGTTTATGCAAAAAAATCTATCAAATCTAGAAACGCAGAAGAAAAACCAGTGCCTACCCCCATATGAAGGTCAAATGCCATACAATCAGATTGTTAAGTGTTTCACTCTTTTCGTAATGGGAAAGCAAAATAGAACTGATCAAAAATATACTAAATACTATGTAGCGATCCTGAAACTGCAAATGATAACTCTATTCCTGCTACATAAATCAATAAACATTCCATCCTTTCGTCACTCAGTCAAAATATAAACAAAAACCCAGAGCAAAATAAATCATGGCCCTTTAAATTCCCAATCCTTTCGTAACCTTAACACGTGCAATTGCTTACATGTTTAAATACCTCAGATCAAGTAAAAAATAAAAATAAAAGCTCAGAACCGAAAGCTTATATTGAAGGTCACCACACTGTGAGATACACTTCAAAATTATAACGAACTTCAACCGCCATCTAGTTCCATTTAAAAATTTAAATAAAATGTTCTAAACTGAAATCCCGTAAACGTGATCGTGGGCTCCTAGAGTGGGAAAGGTTCGTCTCATATACGATACCGAAGGCCGTGAAGAGAGAATGGCTTGATTGCGTATACGTGGTCATGGTCCTGAACGGATTAAAAGAAACTTTTCAATTGGATTAATTTCATCTAAACGAAAGGATAATGATTTCCAGAAAGTTTTGAATGTGTCAAATCATTTTGATCAATGTACTTGTGTTCTGGTTCATATGGAAAATGAAAAAGTAAATGATTTTCAATCAAAAGATAATAAATATTTCACAAATTTTTGTTCAGTAAAAGCGCAGAAGTTATTAATCCTTCAAATGTTTTGAAGATTTTTTTTAAACAAAGTGAGTTTGCTATAGATAATTCTTTTTCAAATTATTTACCATGTTGATAATCCCAATCAAATATACAAAATCTCGGCTATTATCAAAATTTTTTAATTTCAACTTATATCCCCTAACAAAGTCAGTAACATCTTGCTTCCTCTGAATCGATCTCTCACTTTTAAGCAAGACTTCACTCAATTTTTTCAAGGTATCTGCTTCGACAAAATTATGAAGACTGTTGCTTCAAAGTGAATGAAGTGTTCATTACTTTGTATCAACAAAAGTTGCAAGAAACCATTAATTTTTAGTTTGCAACAAAAAGTCTCACATATGACTTTTACACAAAAATTACAGACAAGTGTTTGCAGTGCTCCAAGTAAATCTAGCTTTACAAATGCTACAATATCTCTTACAGATAAAAGGAATAAATTTTAGAAATAAGTCAATTTAAAATATTCTGATTACATGGTTACTTTTATTATGTTTCTAGTTATTAATATAGAACATTTTATATTAAAGCTTTCAATACAGAACTACAGTTACTTTAGATGTTATTATAAATAATGACAAACTCTGAGTTGGTTGAAGAAATAAGAACATCATATGGTAAATGGTAGTCTGTGGCAAATGTAAGCAGTATAAAGAGAACGTTTACTTCCATTATGAAACAATGTGCAATTTAAAAGTTTACAAATGACTTTGTTAAACTTCAAAGAATGACTTCATATTTTTGTAAATCTTTGTTTGAAGCATAATATGAATTAATAATGATTAAATTTATTCCCATAGTTATTTAGAGTAATTAAGTTAGGCATGATTGGATTACTTTTAGAAAGTTAATAAAATTATTCAAATACGATCACAAAATTCTCGTGAAGTTCAGAAATAATAAAATTAATAGCAAAGTATGAGTAGAAAAGATGTTAGTAGAATTTTTAAACAATATTTCTTGAAACCTACGAATGTCATTCATCCAACACCTTGCTTATAAAATAATCTCCCTTAATTGAACTTTTATGCAAGTTTACAGTTATTAATCAAATTAAAATTTTATTGAAAAAAGAGCATGGCCAAAATACATTGCAATATAATCACCAGTAACTAATTTGATAGTTCAATCTTTGACCATAAAGTGTTATCAGTCTAAGTATAAAAAAAGATAGCAAAATAATTTATTCTGCAATAGCAACAATCTAAATTTGTATTCTGCAGTTAACATGATTTAAAACAACAGCTTTTTCAAATGACAAAGAATATTTTAAATAGGTCTTATTCACGATTTTGTCATAATGATACAATTCCTCCAATGAATAAAATCCAGTTAAGAATTATAAACATTTGGATCACTAATAAAATAAAAATTAAATGATTTATAAAAAAGAAAATATAATCTTACTTTCTGCTCATCTGATTGAATGACTGAAGTAAACACTACATTCTGCAAAACTGTCGATGCTTCTATATATTTCTACATAAAAAGCAAAATTAATTTATAACAACAAATGTATAAAACTATTGACAGTTTTTATAAAAGTTTTATGAATTATTTTTGCATACATATATTTTAAAACCATTTTCACATTTAATTAAATTGATTACATTAGTTTACTAATTCCATATTTTAAGAATTGATAATCTTTTGAAAATTTTAATAAAGTATAAATCATGAGAAAATTACTATTCTTAACATGAAAAGTTTATAGCAAATAAAACTTTTCCTTTTTTTATAAATTTTCATAAAGCTACACAGAATTATATTCTTCACAAAAAATATTCTTATCATTCAAAGCCATAGTGAGTTTGTGCTCATTAATTTAAGTTAAATTTACCAGAGATATATCAAATAATGTTTATATTTAATAATTGCTTTTCATAGGAAAGAAATTTAATTGAAAGTTTTTATGTCTGTTAGAGAATTTATATCACAACAAAATATAAATGAAGATACATAATAAAATACTTGCCTTGTAACTTATGAAAACACGAGCAGCTTTCATACTACACTCCAGTTCTACAATAGCTGCTCCTTGATACTATAAAAAATATTTAATATTTCATGAAACTGAATTTTAAAAATTAATAGATGTCACATCAAGTTAGTAGTAAGATAAGAAATTTTCCACAAAATGGCTCAACCCAAATCTTTGGAGCATTTGTAAAATAATATGGCATTCAAATGCTTTAACTTCCTTTTAAGTAAATTTTTAACAGCATGAACATTTATTTCTCATAGTAAATATGATGCAAAAGAAGAAAATAAAAAATTCCAAATCTTCTATCAACCAGAACAAATTAATTTAACAAGTTAAGTATTATATGTATAATGAATAGTTTTCAAACCTTTATTTTAACCAATACGGAATCTGAATATTCAAGAATTACTTACGATTACAGAATGTTTCAATTTCTTTATAATATTGCTTCATTTGTTGTTGTTTTTTGATAACGAAATATTATTCCTACTTCCTACTATACTAATGGGTATTTAAACCCCTCCCCCCCTTTTTTTGTATTACTTTCCACTTTTTAGTCTATTCCATAATTCACAGTTACAAACATCATGGTGCCACTTGTGTGAAATCATTATTAGCTTAATTTATGTATTGACTTAGATTATAATGAATTATGAACTCTTAAATTAAAAATGGTAGAGAATGCCACTCTTCATATGCCTCCACTCACATCATGGACTGCAAGATTGTAGAATGTAGTTATTTTGAATTAAGTCTCACTGCCATAAACTGAAAGTTACAGAAAAAATTCTTTATTTGTTCTATCTTTCCTTTTAATCAATGACAAAGCTCTAGAAATTGTAATCTCTGAACTGAAATTCAATACAAATTCTAGACAGAAAATACTGAAAGCAGGCATGAATAAACTGATAATCACACATAATTAAAAATTACAGCAAACTCTTGCTTAGTTAAAATAATATTTCCCTGTAAAAAAAAAAAATTTAGAAATAATTCCTTTTGCAAAGCAATGTAAGCAGGTGTGGTTTTTGTAGTTAAGAGTTCATATTTAAAAAAAACTGTAGACCATAGACGTAATAAGAAAAGACACCTTGTACAAATTAAAGCAAAGAATAGAATGGTTATTTTCAATATCCAAAATTGCTAAATCACAGAATGTAACATAAAGGAGCAGTAATATAAAAAGTAAATAGCACTGAGAGAACGGAATCTTTTAACATCTATTCATCCTTACTGTCATTTTAGATTTCTAGCTTCAAAAATCTGAAGTTCATGAAAAAAAAAATTTTCTGCAGCCATCACGAAAACTGGTACCTGGGACGTCTATATATTCCTTGTTACTTCTCCCTATGTCATTGAGAAACAGATAACTAGACTTTCTCCTTTTGGTAGGAGTATTTTGATGGTACAGTTCCCCCCATCTCATCCACTCCTGCTATAACCATCAGAAAACACATTCGAATAAAAAAAATAATCAACTATGGTCGCAGCAAAGAATTATCTTTATATTCAACAACTTTTACTTTACTGATGAATATTAAGCTATGTATGAGAAAACTCAAAGAAATTTGTCAGGACTTCCATCATGTTGTTTTTTTTATCATTATTTTATTGTATTATACTTTTCTATAAGATAATTAAACTGTCATTAATGGTCAAAAGATTTATCCAGGATTTATTAGTTGCACAATTTCACACATAAATCTAAACAAAAATGTTATTCTATGACCAGAAATCTTCCAAACATGAATGAAAAGAAATTGCATCATATCACTAAATAGATTACAATAAAAAAGAAGCAGAATTAGCATTTTTAGGTACAGGAAAGTTTTAAATGGGGTTTGAGGACAATATTAACAATCATATGAATCATAGGGCACTGAAATCATTCAGAATAATGAGAAAACATTGAGTAAAAATAATGAAGCTTAATAATTATTTTGGATAATCGCATTGATATTAAATGGTTGCATTTATCTTTTTACTTAAAAGTACTTTACTTTCTGGCTATCTGCATAGCTACCTTCGATGAAAGAATTTATTATTTTCAGAGAAACATTGCTTATCAGAGAGAAAGAAGGTTGTAAAGCAAATGTAGACAATTTATGTGGAATATCTTTTGAGCTTAAAAAGTTACACTGTAAAATACTAGCTTCCACATTTACCAATATGATTTTAATTTGGAGATGAGAGAGAGCAGATTTTGTTTAAGTTCAATTCCTACAAAGTGGAATCAAATTCAAAAGATATACTATAAATAATTTAAACCTGAATTTAATAAATAAGACATTTGAAATCAGCATTGAAAAGAAACAATTAAATTTCCATATCTACACTTTTTTGCTATTAAATAAATTCTGTTTGCACAAATAAACATACTTTTTCGTAATGCATAATAGCTTCTTCATATTTTTCAACAATTTCTTCAAAACTAAGAATGCTTTTCCCTAAGTTCTTGTACTCCACAGGATCAAGGTATGGAGGAAGGCTTTTACTTTGTGTAGCTGCTAAATGAAAAAATAATTACTAAAATACTTAACACAAAATTGGACGAAAGGGCATTTAGATATGCAAAATACGCCAGAAAAAATTTCTCAATGATTCTAAACTTATTTTTAAAAAACTAAGTAAATTGTTATATTTACTAAAATTATGGACTAGAAATTTTAAATTCATTAAATATAGAATAGAATGATATGTTACATACGTGATTTTATAATTTTTGGAACAGGAATTTTAAATCGCTCAGGAGAATGTTCCTTCAGTGGTTTGCCTTTAGCTTCTGATTGCAATATTGTGGATGCAGCACATTGTCCTTCATACGCAGCTGCAAGCCACAGCCAATCTTGTCCCGATTTCAAATACTCAGTGGAGGATAAATACAAGGGTAAAGCTTCTAAAGGTAGTCCTGCTTGCAATGCCAAGTCCCCAATGTGTTTTTTCATTCTTCCTAGACATCGTTTCTTGTATACCCTACATGATGTACCCATTAAAACATTTGAGATAAAATTGTAAAACATTTAGTACAAACAAGCATTGCAGAAGTCCTATAAATTCAAATTCAGCAATCAATTTTAAAAATCACCAAATTACCATGCATTTTTTAAAATTAAACAATTGACATACAATTTTAGTTGGGATGAAAGAAGTAAATAATCTTATATGGTGGATAAATATTAGTGTGATTATGCTTCCCACTTCATTTCAATACATTGCTTCTATGAGTTCTTATTATGTTGTTACATGTGATTATGCAACTTTAAAATGCTGCGTTATTTCTTCTTATTTTTTCTGAATTTCTATGTAATAAATGTGCTCCTTTTCAAGAACCATGCCCAAGGATTTATAGAAAATTAATAATGAATGGAAGTATATCATGGTTCTAGTTCATTAAAATGTTAAGTGAAAGAATTGTGAAAATAAATTTTAAGAACAAACCTCTCAACATAGGCAACATAAATGGCCCAGAGATAAACGGAAGTAGTTACTTTATTTGCATATTAGAACTCCGAACTCTCTTAAACCCAAAGAGATGGACGCTACAATATTAAAAGTTAAACCAAAGGAAATAAATAATAATAAAAAAAGATGCATCAGAATGGGACCAGAAAATTTCTGACATCATAGCTTATATTAAGGTGTCACTATCTGACAAACAGGCATGGTTAATTCACAGCAGAGGAAATTGTGAAAATCCTTTGGGATAAAATGAAATCGACTTTTACAAGTCAAAGAGAAGACTGCAAAATTAATGCCAGTAATAAACCAAAAAAAAAAAAAGCTTAAAAATAAAAATTAAATCAGTGAATGAGTGTATTGAAAGAAACCAGAAGAATACAACCAAATACACTCTATAGGATTAGATGTTTAAGTTAAAGAGTTCATCTATTTCACTTTTTGTGAATTCAAATAAAAACTTTCCCAAGTGCAAAAAATTCTAAAAGCTGTTCATGAAAAATCAATGGATGAAATATTAGAAATTCTATATATAAAAAAGAAAATGCTTATAATTTGTAGATAAATACTAATGAAGGATGAGCGAAGAAATGTTTTATTCAAGAAAAGACAAACATTCAAACATAAGACTTTATTATATCTGCATCAAACACCGTCACTTTGCCAAGGATTGTTTTTTCAAAAATTCTCACTGAGACTTAAAAGGTACAAAAATCCAAAATTATCTTTAAAATTTGGACATATAACTTACTTTCAAGTTTATAAAATAATGAGAAATAAAATTTAAACTCCAGATACAGATAGGATATGCTACGAAAAAAGAAGGAATATCAAATTTATATTGAAAAATTAAGTAATTATTATTGATTAAATGAAAAGTAATTAAGGAAAGATTAGTAAAATTCAATGGACATTTGAAGGATAGTAGTAGTTTGATTAAAGTGAAAGCAGAAATATGAAATATTGATTCCCTGTTTGGAACTTTTTCAGAAATAAATAATTAATTAAAAAAATAGAAAAAGTATCTCAAAATTCCTGACAATATAGCAGGAAGCAAGGATAATAATCCCATTTCACACTATCACACGATATCAGTAAGACAATGCTATGGAAAAAGGTATGAAAACCAAATACAAGATGTTCAATTGAATAATAATGATGCATAATATCAGTAATGTCCAAATCTATGCAAATGTCAACTACTGTAATCGATAGTATCAAGAACTTTTATTTAGAAACAAGAAATAATGCTCATTGTGACAGAATTGGGAAGTAGAAATGAATTTGTGCATAAGCACAAAGAAAATAGTAAAGAATCAGCAGAAACAAAATTAATAAAAGGCAAATAGGTATTATAGATAGCAAGTTTTAATCCAATGAAAAATAAAGATTATTCAGAATTGTATACCTCAGTCGAATTTTTTCGTCTATTGATTACACTTGTATCTATACTAATGTGTTAAGTTCTTTGACATAACACAGGACATTTATATAGTTATTTAGAAGAAGCTGTTTATATGTTACTACCATCTAGTTATGAGAAATTAATTGAAAAAAAGTATTTATGGCTTGTCTCTTTAGACAGAAACTGGTTTATGTTAGTAAAAAGTGAATTAGAAATATTAGGAATAATCCAATTAGTAACTGACAGTTGTGTGTTAGTTAATACTCATAGCAAAAATAATCTTACAATATGCATATACACAGATATTAAGTAATTTTTTTTAAATTCCTTTGAAATGCATCACAAAATTGTAACAAACATCAAAAGTGTATTTGAAGTGCATGAGAAAAAACTGGTTAGTTTTTTGGTAGTGAAATTATAAAAAGGAAAATGTTATTAGTTTGTCAGGATTTGAATGTACTGAATCATTACTGATTAAATAGTTAACTAAATAGGAGTTTCCCTCTTACAAATTAAACAATTGACATTGCCATACATCATGAACTAGCTAACAGAAACTGAATTGCTAAATCAATTACAGTATCATATCTGTCACAATTTAATCAGAAATCAGACAAAAGACAAAATTTAGTTAAAATATTTTTTGAAATAAAAGGTAAAAAATTGTTTTTAAGACAAATTTGATTTTCTGAATGCTAATAGGGGAAATATAGAAAACAGTAAATCAATTTTTGGTTAATTTTATTAAGGAACTCATTAATTTCAAGGAAATGTAATTCTCTCAGCATGTGAAACTGAATTATTGGATATTCTGAACCATGTCATGACATCATTCAGATTATAAATTTGGTATCAGAATTAAAGTGTAAATTATTTATAAATGAAACTCTAATTTTAGATTCAGATACTCTAGTAACAACTCAATAAACCAAGGCATATAAATTTATGCCTTTTTTTTGTGAAAATTTTTTAGGTAGGTAATATATATTAAATCAGAATTTCAAACATAATGGTTAACTACAGATTTTCTTACAAAAGCGAATAAAAATTACACGAAAATTTCATTATTCTCTTAATTTTTGTACATTTATGTGGATTTTTTGCTATTTCACGCATTTATTATTAGAAAGCTTGAATAATGTATCCCTTGAAAAACGGGGCAGATGAACACTAATTTCTTTGGAGGATGAATATTTATATGATTCCAATTTTCACTTCATTAATTCCAGCACAAATCTTCCAAGGAATCCTCAATCATGTTACTTTGTGTGATAGTGTAACTCATAAATGCTATGTGACCTTTTCTTATATATATTTTTACAATTTTGTGTAGTAAATGTGTTGTCTTCAAGAATCGTGAATAAGAATTTATTGAAAATTAACAATAAAAATTTTGAACTGAAGAATCGTACACATCAAAATAAACTCCTAGTACGAAAATTTTAGTATGAACAATATAAATGTCCCGCAGTTAAATGTACATAATTACTTTATTTGGGCATTAAAATTCCAAGCTCTCTTGAGCCTAAAAAGATTGGACTCTATGATATTGAGAGAAACCAGAAGATATAAATTAAAAAGATGCAACAGGATTGGATCACAAAAATTTGATGTCATAGCTAATATTAAATTGTCCCTGTTTGAGAAACAAGTACTTAAGTTCACAACAGAATATGTAAAAAAATTTTGGAATAAAATAAAACTGGCTTCTACAGCTCTGGCAGAAGATTGTAAAACTGATGTCAGTGCAAAGATAATCTGCTGCATTTTGTATTTAAAACAAACTCAATTTACTACATTTAAAATAAAATGGTATTTTTAAATAATGCTTTGATTATTCCAAGACTTGTAATTATTTCTAATATTCGTTGAAAACCAGAAAATAGTTTTCTCTTTAAAAATAAAAGAAATTTAATTTTCTTGTAGAATGCAAATAATTATTTAGTATAGTTATAGCATGTTTAAATTCTTAAATCATATAATTATTATATTGCATTAACATAATTAAGACAGATATGACATATCTTACTTTGTGTCTGTGTCGATTCCAACAAAATTCTTTTTTTCAAAAGGAGCAGTCAAAAGAGGTATTTTATCTTGCTTTTCAAAAGATCGATCCAAGCGTTTTGATTCAAGAATCCAAAAGATTGAATTTAGTAACTCTCTCACATCATGTTCCAATTGATCACAGTTATTGGTGTCAGAATAAATAATACAATGGGTACTTCGAGAATTTGACGACGGTATCATAAACTTTTTGGAAGCAGGTGAATCACCGGCAATTACTGGACTGGAAGGGCTACCACTGCTACTCAAGTTATTTGATTCAGTAGTATCAATAGAATGACTAACATCATTTAAGTTTGTACTGTGGAAACTTGGCAATGAATTGAAATCAGGCGAAAATCCTAATTCATCTAAGTCTCTCAAACTACTTTCTGGTGTGTCGGATTTTGGCGAGCTAGAATAGTAATTGTTAAATATGTTAATATCATCATCATCATTTGACATATGACTCTTTGGCACAGGTTCCACATTATCTTTAAAAACATCATTTTTCAAGTTATCTATCACTGGAGAATGTGTGCAGTCTGGTGAAATAGTTTTATCATCTAATGAAAACTTAGAGTCACTGATATCAGAGGGAGAAATACTATCAGTTTTGAATACAAAGCACCGTGAATCAAACATAGAATTATTGTACTTTTCTAACAAGATGCTGTGTTCTTTAGATAACTCTTCTACACTTTCGTCTGGTCCAGATTTCCCTTCAAAATAAGAGAATAATAAAATATCAGAACAGATTTAATATGAAGAAATACATAAATTTATATCAAAACGTTTTAAGAAAATAAATTTTTACAGATAAAATTGAGGAATATTAAAGTAATCAAGGATAAAATTTTCAGGAAGGACTATTGCATATCAAAAAACCATTCCAATTTTGTAAGTCTAAAAGAAAAGAATGCTGAAATAAATTTTATTGCTATTCCAAAAATGCAGAAACTGTCCAAAATGGCCTGTAAAGTTAAAACATGATTCCTAATAATTCACAATATAAATGTGAAATAGACAATTATATTTGCAAACTAATGTTTTCAGACAAATTAATTAATTATGCATAAATTAAATTTTACAGTTTTGCTTCAAGTTATTAATTTATGTGAGTTTAATTTTTAAGTTAATTTACAGAGGCTCAAACAATTAAGAATACACTTCGTCTTTTGCACAAATAATTTATATGATGAATAATGCTAAAAAAATATAATTATAACAAATTTTTTTCAGAGGAATTAAACTATGAACATTTCATTTATACATACACACACCAGAAAGATTTATTAAAAATAATTATTTGCATAGTTTAAAAATTTTACTACATAGCTTTTGCTGTGAAAAAAAATTAGAATACATTTATGACAAATATGTTTATATATCAATAAAATTTTTCTACTAGGCTGCTATTTGAGTAATTGCGTAATTTCAGTTGAGTAAACTTATCTTAAATCTTTTCAACGATCAAGGTTTGAGGACTAAAGTTTGTTAGATGAGCTTAAAACCAAACTTTTAAATGGAAAATGGCTCCTCGAAGAGAAATCAGTATTAATATAAGGAAATTCGTATTAAAATGATTTAAAAATGGAAAATCTTATCGTGAAATAGCTAAAATTGTTCGTAAAGTCCATACGTGTTTACGGAAAATCATCGGAAAATTTAAAAGTAATGGATTGATTGAAAATATAAATGGGAGATGGATGAAAGGTATTCTAAATGATGTCGCAAAAAGGAAAATTTTGAAATAAATCAAGATTGATGCTAAAGTAAATGCAATCAAACTTACTGCGGAAACTTCTCAAATCAGAAGTATAAAAGCTTAAATTGTGCGGCATGTAATTACAAAAGAAGAATTTAAAAACCAACTTGCTAGAAAGAAATCGTTCTTCAGCTAATAAAAACAGAAAAGGCATTTGGAGCTTGCTCATCAACTCATCAACTGGAGACCAATAACTTTGGAAGAAAGTTATATTTAATTAAGAATGTAAATTCAACTTTTTCGGTAGCGACGGCTGCTGTATCGTACGTTGAAAGCCCAATACAGCTTTGGGTCTAAGAAAAATTACATTCTACAATAAACATGGTAGAGGCACCATCATGATTTGGGGTTGTATAGCTTCAACTGGGGTAGGAGCTTTAATTTTTATAGATGACATTATGGACCATATGGTCTACTTGAATGTACTTCACATCAATCTAAAAGAAAGAGCTGAAAATTTGAGTTCAGATCGAAATTTCATATTCTAGCACGATAACGACCCAAACAATACATAAAGTAGAGATGCGATTTCTTTTACATTGTAAACTGCAGTTACATACACCACCACAATCCTCCGACATCAATGTCATAGGAAATCTGTAGGCAACAATCGAAACCGCTGTCCAAAAGCACAGCATGAGACATAAAGAAAATTTAAAATAAATGTTGCAAAAAGAAAGTAGTTAAATATCTACAGATACTACCACCAAAAAGTTGGGTGGATTGGTGTACCACGATGTTTGGAAGACACTATAAAAGCCGAAGGATGTGCATCTCAATATTAACACTTTTTTTGTGTGTGAAATATCACAAAAATTTCATTGGTGTATTTTCGGTTTTTTAGAGGTAAAAATTTGCATACGTTTATTAAAAATGTTTTTAAAACTTTTCATTTCAGAAGTTTTTTGTTGGTTGTTCTTTATTTTTTCCTTAAATTAAACCCTTTAAAAATTAAAAATGTTTACATTTCTTGGTAATATGTTATTTATAATGAAGGTTGTATTTATCAAGTAAAAGTTAGGTGCATTCTCAATTGTTGAAGCCAAGCCACTGTATGTTTCAATGTATCATTTCATAATGTGCTTATTTTTCAATTTCTTCCCAAGATTTTTAAAAGTGAAAATTATTTTAACGAAGTGAAAGATAACTGATGATTCTAAAGGCAAAAGCCAGCCTAATTTATTATTTTATGTGTTAAATAGAATAAATTATCAGATAATTTTTTTTGTATGAAAAGCAAAGAGTTAAGATTTATAATTTTTGAAAATTTATGAAAAGAAATAATTTTGTTTTTCGGTTCTTTTGAAAGCAAAAGCATTCAACAACAGCATAATTAGATATTGCATCAATTTGCAAATATTTCAATAAGAGTATCATAGCATATAAAGTATCACAAAAGTGTCTCGATAAAGAATCGATTTTTCATGTATGAGAAAAGTAAACCTGGAAATTGGAAACTAAGCACCTGAAAGTTGTATCATATATGTTAATAAATACAGTTTAGATAGAAAGCCAAGATATATATCTCGTGATAAAATAATGATTGAAAAAGTATTCATAATAAAACTAAATTCCCAACTTCTTTTATTTGTAGCGTCGATAGAAGAAAGGAGTAAAAAACCAGCGGTGCTAGACTAGATGTAAATAAAAATGAAAGATCAAATTAGTTATTTTCATTCATTGAAATCACTATTAGCCAGCAAGAAAAGGTCAAGAGTATTTTAGGCGATTGACCCTTTGCATTAACGCTTATGAGAGCAAAAAATCGGGAAATAATTTTCATTAAAAATAAAAGGGTTAATCATGAAAATTATAAGCAATAAAAATCAATGTTATGATTTAAAATGGTGTGGACAAACAACCAATCATTAATCCAAAATTTTTAGCCATTCTTATATTTGTTTCTTTATTTTTAAATTATGTGAGGCAGCTATGAAATATGACGTAAAGAGCGAAAGACCTTCCGCATATCATGTCTATGAAATGGCGCGTCGGCCTGCTATAAATTTTATTTAAAACTTTGCTGCTAGCATCTTTAATACGTACATATAACACATTAATCCGATTTTGGAATGACAATGTTTAATTGCCTTCAAGTACATTTCAGCATGAAAGAATTTGTTACTTATTGCCGCCAAAACATACCTCAGTAACAAGATTTTTCTCCAGCGATGAAAAAGAAAGAAACTCGAGCTGAAAGTCATAAAAAACGGAAAATAGGGGTGGAAGAATCTGAAAAAGTCAGCAAGTGCATGAAAACTTTTCTTGCAAAATCAGAAAAGAGTAATTCACCAAATTTTATGCAGTCCCCCCTAATAATTTTGCATGTGTCTAGAGAAGAATGAAGAAGCAAGGAAGATAACACATTTGAGATGGAAAAGCAGACCATTATGATGATGATGGTAATCTCAAAACTAAGAAAAAATGAGTAGATCTTTTTAAAGAGGAGAAAGATAGCTGAAAGGAAAACATTTGTTGAAAGATGAGGAGACGGATTTTCAATAAAAAGAATTAATCTCAGTATTAGCAGAATTTATCAAGGAACGTGATATTGGACTTCTAAAATTTTTGGCAGATTCGGGAAAGCCAATAATTTCTGCGTCATTAAGACATTTTAAAACTAGGTCACAATTACTTTAAAAATGGTGATGGCCCTTTCTCGCCGGCTAATAATCGATCCGTGAACAAAATCTGGTATAAAAGAAGATTAGAAACTAGTTGTGACGAAAAAGTTGCTCGCTCTTAGTATATTCTCCTCATAAAAATTTTGCATTTTGTTTCTGTTTTCTTTTTTCTAAGGAAGACAACAGATCAGTACTGGAACAACAATGTAGTTTTAGTAACTGGAAAGCTCCTGAACGAATTTATCTCCAAGGAAATTAAAAACACACACAAACACATCGTAACTGGAAACACGCAATGGAAAGAAATGAAGATATATTTAAATCAAATTGGAAAAGTAATTGATACCGAACTACAATTTCAAAATAAAAGAGAATGTAAAAAATGGTGCAATATCTTATTATAAATACTTCATTATATTAAGTACCATTCTGCCCAAAATTCAGCTCTGAGAGAACAAAGAGAAATAGTAGGAATTTAATGAAACTATGAAAGGAGTTTCCTTTACTTAATAAAGCTTTTACCAATTTTTGATCGTGTCATGAAAGAACATCAATCCAACGTCGAAAATCATTTAGGATGTATATCATAGAATGAAAATTTATACATTTAATGGCTTTAGCTGTACGTAATAATTTTTTGAAAAGCACCCGCGAGGCTAAATATTATGGGAGTCTGTTTAATTCCACATCAGACCATGCTCACTGTGAAAAGATAAAGGTAGTAAGTCTGTGGATATAACTTTAGAACCAACTAAGAAACAATGCACTGGATTTGGAAGACTGTCATTCCCAGTGTTATGATAATGTAGCAATGGTGGCAGGGCATTAAAGTGGTGTGCAGAAATGATTGACAGAAAAGAACATTCTGGTAATTTTCATTAACTGTCAAAATCATTCACTTAACCTACTTGGCGTTCATTCTGTCAAGTAAGATTCAGCAATCATTACATTTTTTGGTACTAAGAAAGCTCTTTACATGTTTTTCTCTCGTTTCATTTCCTATTAGGAGAAATTTTTTAGTTCTGTACTAGTTAGTGTTAAATCAGAAAGTAACATGAGATGGAGTTCTAGAGCAGCTGAAGCTAGTAAGCAAATATTTAGATGAATCATGGCAACTTCTGTAAAATATGGTACACTGATCCTAAAACTATATCAAATGCAAAGAGTTTAAGCAATAGAAAGTACAGTTATAATTTTTTAACACTTTTATATTTTCAAAATTGCAAGACACTATTATAAATTTCCATAACCTATCTCTGGATTTAAAAACTCTAAAAGATAATTTTAATAATGATAAAGAGCTCATAGATAATGCAGCACTAAGAGGAGGATAAATCAGATGTCAAGAATAAAATTTCCAATTAGAAAAAAAAAAAAAAAAAAAAAAAAAAAAGGCAAAGGACAAAAGAAAAGAAATGAGAGCTCTCCCAAGATGCGGGTTACCTACAAATTCTGAAACGGGAAGAGTGATGAAAAGTATCCTCGACCACATTCACATGGTGATCAATGAAAGATTCTTATGGTTGAATGAAATGAATTGCAGATTTGGATTCCTTTTGAATGCAGAATTATGTTAAGGAATCAACTGCGGTAACTTTCAAGAAAAAGTATAAAATTAGGTGATTTTTACAGTCATGATTTTAATGGCCTGAAACTTCATGATGAAATTTCTGATTGCAAAATATTACTATCAAGTCGGATGTCAAGATAAAAAAAAAAAAAAAAAAAAAAAAAAAAAACCCGCAAATCTAATTCAATTTATTATCAACTAATGAGATGAAAATACATTTCCGAATAGTTCTGCAGATACTTTTGACAATAGCAACATAAACTGCATGCTGTGAAAGATCTTTTAGTAAACTAAAGCTTATACTTTACTTAAATGGGATAAAAAAGGGCTTTGTGATTTAGCTCTTTTGAGTACAGAAAAAGCAAAATTAGAAGGGAAAAAACTGCCTTTAATGAAATTATAAGCACTTTCATATCAACAAAAGTGAGAAAGGTGAAAACATTCAAGACACTCTATGGTCTCAAAATTTTTCACAAGTAATGTGTGTGTGTATATATATATATATATATATATATATATATATATATATATATATAATCATGGAGTGCAGATTTAGATGTTATAGATCAGTGGTTCTTAACCTTTTTAAGCCGCGACCCAAAATTGAGAAATATTTGAGAAAAAGTCAAAATTTTTTCATTGCTTTATTTTAGATCGTATTTTTAAAAAATCTTCAATCCTACGATGAGGATTTTTTTAAACTTACAAATTTTTTATTTATTTTTTTAATAATAAAGATAAACAAAAGTACTTTTCGATCCAAGAAAATTTAATTAATAATCAAGTGTTTTTAATAATTTTTATTGACCAAATTAAAATATATTTATAACTTTTTGAAAATAATTGACATTTTAACTTATTCCTAAAAAGAAGCAAGTGTAGCTTGTTTGGCAGAATTTATAAAACCACTACTACTTGGTGCATCCAAACGCTGTCTTTTTAAATGGGCTTCTTTTCTTTCGAAAAAAGTACGATCTTTTCCCTCAAAGGAAAAATTTTTATGTTTTGCATCAAAATGTCTTTTAAGTTTGTTCGGTTTCATCGATTCATTACTTAATATTCTAAGGTCAAATATTTGGCGCGCTTCTCTTGTACGCCCTCGCCAGCTTTGCTCCATTTAGTTCTCACCGTTATTATCATCACACGTATTTTTTTTGCTCTCGCTTTTTAATCAGCTTTTTAATCGCTTGTTAATCACATTCATTTTCGATTGTTGATATTTATTCAAGTCGTCATTTCTAAAATGTCTGAAATTTGGTGTATTACTAACTTTTTTGGTTCGAGTCAGCGCGACCCAATTTTGGGTCGCGACCCATAGGTTAAGAACCGCTGTTATAGATAAATTAATGTGTTCATCTTTAAATCAATACTTTCGAGTTTTTGTTTAATAGTATATAATTTCATAAAATGTGTTTTAATCCTCTTGCAGGATGCTATATCTATAAAATATTAATAAACGTTATTAGCAGTAAATTTTGTAAGATAAACTTAACGATGTGCGAGAAATAATTCTGCATACTATATTAATACAGATATAAATTTAGTTACCAATACTTTTAAATGATTTTGTATATCTTAACAAGAGACTTATTTCAATATTAAGAGTTTCTATGTAATGACCAAGGGAAAAAATAATGAACATAACCTTTTCATTATTATTTGTTTATATATTCTTTTCTATAAATCAACAGATTTGCACAAGTTTTAGAATTTTTTTTAAGGTATAGTACAAATTGAAATCACTTGTTTTGCCTTTTTTGCATGTATTAAATCAACTATTTGACTTTATTTAAACTACTAAAAATAAAATAGATAAAATTTCCTTGTTTTTGTAAGTTTAGTGTGATTTTGTTAAAACTTTTCAAACAAGTTTTATCAAATTTGTTTCACAAACAATTTTTTAAAAATATTCTTATATGCCACTTTTTTTATTTAAATATTGTCCATATATAATGATCACTATGAAGTTATTTGTAATGTGAAAATTGCATCAATTTAAAAATGCTTTATATAGTATTATTTAAGTTTAATTGTACCTTCAGCGTTTATACTCTTTTGCATAATACCTCAGAAAAAATTATCTCATATCAAAAGAAATATAGGAAGGGGCCCGCCATCTTAACATTTGCCCTGCACACCATTTTATGCAGGTACACCACTGGTTCGACTTAAAACTTCTTCTTTCGCATTATTCAACTTCAAAAAAGTACCACTTGATTATATTTCCTGTTAAGCAAGCATGTAAACAATTCGAGCTTGCGAGTTATGACCAAATGACGATTGACAAATTCGGCCTGATTTTTCGTCCACATAAACGTTTTATATGGATATATAACTTCATTTAAATTCTATGAAAATTCATAGATTGTAAATTTTTCAAAACATCTGGCAAAAATATTTTTGCAACGCCAAGTTTCATTCTGTAAAATGCACAATTTTTAATGAGGTCTAACCAACACCCACTGGGATTCGTGTCGTGAAATAGCAATCAAATTAGGGGCTTGGCATTTGAAATTCTGACACAAAGAGTATAATTAACTTATATAAGAGTAAGATTTGTTGCTACTGCTTCTGAAGATAACGAATGACACAGAAAATATTATTTGGTAAAGAATAATTCACATTTTTTGTAAACACCTTTTCATTAAACTTCTTTGTTTTTATATAGTCAGATATTGCAGCAAATCCTCTTTTATCATAATAAATGACATCAACCTTTTTAATACTTTCTCCAACAGATAAAAATCAGTATCCTTTTCCCTGAGTTAATTTTTTACTAGTCAGTTCCAGCAGTATTTGTACCCTCCCGTTCATTTTTAATAATATAACACCATTTTGGGCTATTAGAAACGATATATGCCATCCTGATGACAGAGAATACCTAAGTGGAAAAAACTAATAAAAATGAAAAAAGAATGCTTAAAAGATGACAAAAATAAAATGGCTACTTTCATTAAGAGCTAACGATCATCTCTTACACACAAAACAACGACCAATTGTTTCACTTCATTCCAGATATTCCCCGACTGGATGAAACAAAGGAATACAAATATTTCTCTCAAATGCTGAACTTGGAACCCAAAGCGCAGTCAAACTACATTCTTTTCTCTGAGTATCGCACGGGCTCTGATAGGCTTTCGCCAGTATTACAAAATGTGCTATGAATTCGAAGTTTTCACACTAGAACATTACACAAAAAGTTAGCCCATTGTGCGCCATCCCAACAAGTTATCAAAAATTTTAATGCAAATCTACAATGATCCCAAGAATGATATATTCATCTCTGAAAACGTTTATATCCGCTTTTCTGAGGAAATGTGTCATATCTGAATGTCTGACTTTTTTCTCTTTAATTCAAGCCTAGCTTAAAGGGTGATTCTACATTTCAAAAAAAAAAAAAAAAAGGTTTTTCAGGAAAGCCCTAGGTGAAAAATACTCCCCAGATTATATATTATTCGAAATTTAAAACATCCTATCGAAGTAATGATATGATAAGTAATTAGCAACAAGAGTACTGGGCACCTTCATAAAATTAATGGTACAAAGGCACAGTACAAGCAAGTGTTGCAAAAGGAATGAACTACCTTAGAAAAAAGAGTTATTCCCATAAGAATCTCATGTTTTGATGCAGAATGGAGATCCTTAATCATACTGTGAAAATCCTTTTTACCACCTTTTATTATCCGGACCTAGAAATTCACCAGATATGAATCCACTTGAAAATGAATGGGAGTTGTTAAAGAGGAAGCTGACAAAGGAGATGTTAATCACAGAAGTTTGGCTGAATAAAAAAATTATTTAAGAATTATTATTTGCCGATAAAAAAGGCAATACAAGCAGATATCAAAAGCAAAGATTTTAGTTTAGCAATATATTTAAATTATCTTTGATGTACCTAGTAATTTAACCAGAGAGTGTATATAATAAATGCCTAAGGATAGAAGATGTATGGCATAAAACAATTTTAAGTATGCATTCATGATATCTTATATATTGAGGTTACATTAAAAAGCAAATTTATTAAATCATTTCCCTTTGCTATGCAAGCAAAACTAGCTTGTTTTGTTCAACTATATACAAAAGAAAAAAACTGATTAAAATCAAAGTGCCACTTATCATATCAATTAAAATCTTAATCATATATAAAAAATGGAGAAATATATACCAATAGATATAAGGCCAAGAACTTTTCGGTGAGTCTGAAAATCTCCCCAATCATTATTTTCTGGAGAGTAATCGGTTTCGTACCGGAACCAAATCAAACGAGTAGAGCCAGACTCGCGAATAGTCACATACTGGACACTTTTAATCCTTTCAAAAATTTTGGAGAAAGATTTTTTACTGACTTTATCACCTACAAATAAAAAGAAATTTCAAAAATCAATAAATTAGAATAGTTGACAACACATTAAAGGTAATTTACATTTCAGCAGCATGTATGATAAAATAAAGACATTTAGAAAATAAACTAATAAAATATCTTTTAATTAACCAAATTTTTTTTTCAGTTATAATCAGCAAAATCTACAAACTTATAATTCCTATTATCCTGAAACTTATTTTAAAACAAAACAAAATAATACATTGATAACAATATATATGTAATTAATTTAATATTTAACCAATACATACCACTTCTGAAGCAAATGCTGACAAACAGAACATATATAGAGGGATAATGGGTTCAAATAAAATACAGATCTTCTACTTAATTATTTGAGAAATGATGAAAATGAAAATAATTCTCCAAAATGATTTAAAATTTTCTTAAAAATACTTGTTATAAAGAAACATAAGCAGTCCAAGAATTCAACTATCTTGCTTTATGCATTAGGAAATACCTTGAAGCAAATAAATTTTACAGCAAGATGCTAGAATTTAACAATTCAAACAGATAGAAGAATTTTTTTATAATTCTTTAAAGTCAGGCATATGATACAACAAATAACTCAATCAACACCTTCAGATTAAATTAAAATACAATGAAATTACAGAATATTAATATCATATAAGTTGAGTACATTAGATATACAGAATTAATCAAGAATATGTTTAAAACACATTTATTCAAACAACCACTTTAAAACATGATAGGAACAAATGTGGGAGAAGAATATTAAGTACATAAAAAATAAATCATAATTAAGGTCACTGTTAATATTTATGCATGAATTTATAATTAACATCTTCCTAAATACATGGCTGGAGACACAGAGTATAGCAAAAAAGAAAATTAGTTTCAAGTCAAAAGTTGACATATGCTAATTAATCAGAACAGTGCCAAGCCTATTCAATATTATTGTGCAAATGTCTTATGATTAACACTTGAAATGAATTTTATCAACATAAATAAAATATGATTTTTTAAAAAATATGTTTTATTTTTTATTAAATATTTTTAACATGTAAACATTTTGTGCTTTATTAAAATCTATACTCAAATATATTTATTGAAGAATTATACATTCATAATAAAAAATAACATATTGCAAATGATGCATAATAATACTCTAACATTAATTACTATCAAATAAATTGTTTAACATTATCACCTTACAATTAGAAACAAATTTACATAAAATATATGCTAATATTTGAAAAATATATAAGTAAAGAGAGATAGGTTATGTAGAAATATAGATAAATAATTAAATGTACTTTACCTAACATTCAATTATATTAACACATTAAATCGATTTGCATATAAACTGTGTTTGATCACATTGCCTAGGCATAAAACATATTTATAATAAACAAATAAATTGAAATAATTTTAAACAGAATAATTTTAATGTTTGGTAGGAATTACATTATAAAAATTTAACTTTTCAGCAAATTTACTTATAAGTAAATTCATATCTAATTTTTGCAAAATATCACTTCCTATAGAAATAATTGTAAGATCTGCCAATCTCTCCTGATTTAAAACAAATCAAAGCAATTTTGAATTATTTTCAATTTTTGAAAATGATCTCTCTGCTGTAGTTACTGAGACTGGAATGGCTAATAAAATGAATAAAGTAATATGACTGTTAAGAAAGGGATGAATTAAATTGTGGACAACAATACAGTTTAGAATTTCTATTGGCAATAGTATATTTTTTTCAAAATTTTTATTACTTATGTCACTATGAGTTTTTTCAATTCATGCTTCATTAAGTTTTTGACATAAATTGAGTTGATCTCATTTAGAATATTTATTGAAGTCAGAAAAATTCCATAAAAATTTATAAAGTTCTAAATGAGATGATATCAAATCTTTCATTTAAAGACATTCTTACAACACCTAACGTTCCAAAATAAATTTTCATTTCTTCTTTTTGTATAGACTGGTTTTTGCTCTTGAAAGATTTTTTTATGGTCTTAATGTTTCTATGGCTTCTAAAACCTGTACCACATCCAGAGAAAATGACAGTTCTTAACCATCTGTGAAGATATCTTTGAAACATTTATCAGATATATATTTTTCAGAAAGCAGTTTAATTTATTTAAACTTTCAAAAACCTCAGAAATATTAAAATTTTCAACCTGAAGAATATTGTTAAGAGTATTCATTTTGTTTAGTATATGTTTTGAACCATGAAACTACCATGAATATATAAAATTAAATTTTAGAATTTTCATCTAAAATATGTGGCACAATTTTTTGCAGTGTTATCCAAGTTTTTCCAATTATTCATAGAGCACATTAATTAACTTTATAATTGAAACTTTAAAGGGGTTACTGCATCTATCCAGCTCGACTTCCTTGTACCCAACAAGTGTTTCATAACTTAATTTGAAATATGCCTTTTTTAAAAAAGACCAGTGATTTGTTAAGAAGGAAATAAATTTGTAAAATTATTGAACAGGTAAAAAAAAAAAAAAAAAATTAATTCAATTCACACACACACACACACACACACAAAAAAAAAAAAAAATGACACAAATTATTAAAATTGCAAAAGTCAACAGCAGATAACAAAAAAAAGAATTAATATTGGCTGTGTCTATCTTTATATACATTTATTATTGGCTGTGTCTATCTTTATATACATTTATTATTGGCTGTGTCTATCTTTATATATATATATACTATATCAGTTTCACATGTTTTCATGCTTAGAAATATTTGAACAAGACAAAAAAATTTCTGTTTAGATATCTAGAAAGATGGATTGTCTGTTCCAATGAGTATTGGAATTTCACCATCCTCAAAAAAGAAATAAAAAGTTAAATTTGCTTTTTGAAGAGAAATGTATATTTTTTTTCTGTTTGGACTTTTTTAAAAGGGCAGAGTTCAGCATCTTTTTGACCTAGTGCTGTTGTGCACTGCACAACCTTTCACATACTGCAATACAGTTATACACCTACCATTATTTGTTTCATTTACAGTTATTTGTATTTTACTGTTACTTGTTTCACCTACTTTTACCGTTATTTGTTTCAGATTTCTGAAAATAAATTTTAGACAAGGGATTAGTAAAGTCAGCAGCCTATTTATTCCTTTTTTGTTATATTGAGCATTTATTAGTACAATTTGGCATTTTTCATGGACAAATTTCCATTGAATATCAATATATTTGACTGAGGGTTTCTGATCAATTGGAGGCCACTTTGATTACTGAGCTGCAAGATACAAATACACAGTAAGAGATGTATTTAATCAATATTATTTTTCCACAATAATAATTTTTTATTTTAATTATCTAATGACTTATCTCATCCTATTTTTTAATTCCATAAATTAAAAAATAGGATTTTTTCTTCTGATTGTCATATTTAAATTAAACAATCAGAAGAGATTTAGTTTTTATGATCTATTTGTAAACTAAAAATTTACTAAAGAATAACAATCTTTAATCAAAAAAATATTTATTTTATCTAATTTTCAACAACATATGCTTGTGTGGCCTTTTTTAGCATTCCATTATAATTAAATTTCTCAAATATAATCTTCAAGAATTCCGATGTAATGGACTCGTATTTTTAATATTGCTTACTGCAGAGAAAATACTGGCTGTAACATCAAAGATGTAGGGTTGATTCATTTTTTTTCTTTTATAAATTTCCATTAAAATCATATAAAATATTTAATTTGATAATCTAATTGCACTCATATATCATTGCTTTGTACTGCCGGCATGTTTTGTGAAATTTTAATTTGCATACTGTACATGCATAAAAATAAAGAAATTTTATACTTTAACAATCATTGTAAAACTTTTATCATATTTCCTTTCCAATTCTTAACTTATTTGATTTTCAATAATTTTATTGAGAAATCATTTTTATATGAAAATATGAGAATATAAGACAGTACAAATAAATTCTTTTATTAAGAAGGCTTTAATTTTTTAAAAATTAAAAGATTATGTTCGTATCATAAACATTTGACTGAAATCTCCCTCTCATTATCATGTGAAATAGACACTGCTTATAATAAATACTGAGGAAGTGAAAATTATTTGTTCAGTTTTCTTATTAACAATATCCTGACTTCAATAAAACTAATAATTATAAATACACTGATTTTCATTAGAGCATTCTGAACCATCTCCCAGCAAAACAGCTGAAAAATTCACTTAACAAGAAAAAATATACTATCATTCATTTCAGATTTTCACAACCAGCCATAAAAATTAGTGAAAGGCTCTGAATTTTTGTATGAAATTGATGATATCTTACTTATAAATAAATTCAACATACTAAATTTTAAACAAATTTATGATCTCAAGCATTCATTACTTTTTTAGAATGTAGTGAAAGTTTTCATAAAAATTAATAGTTGGCAAAAATTTGCATTTTCAGATTTACAACAATGTTTCATTATAGCAACTTTAAAGAAATTTATAGCATTTACAAACAATCTAAGATTGAAATATATGAATCAGTTATATGCTACAAATTTGTGTTCTTACAAATTACAAGATAAAAGAGCAATAAGATGCAGACAGATATGATTTGAACACAGAAAGAGTAGAAAAGGTAATTTTGAATTAATTATTTAAAATACACTTCAAATTTAACTAAAGTGGTTGGTGATGGAAAAGAAACTAAATAGCAATATTAAATGATTCTTATTAACTGGAAAAAAGAATTACTGAGCATATGATAAATTAATCTGTCAATTTAAAATAAATTTTTTCCCATCACTTTAATTCAAAGAAAAAAGAAATGATATTACTTTAACTTGCACAAGTTACACAAATTACTTCTAGCTACAGTAAAATTTTTTTCTAGCTACAGTAAAACTAGAGCAAAAATAAGGGGCATTTTTACTTTGAGTATAAAATAGCTGTGAAATTTTTTTATACCCTTTCGCTGGTTTTACAATTGTTGATGAATGTATGCAATTTGCTTTTTTAATACTGATTATGGATTGATTTAATTTAAAATACCACTACCGATTTAAATGTAATCCTTTTTTTTTTAATCAAGACATAACAGGATATGAGCCGTTTATTTTGAAAGTGGGGCAAGTCCATTTTTGAAAAAAAATGGAGATAATGGTAATTATAGATAAAATATTATGATCTTTTTATATGTAAATAATTTTAAGTAAAAAAAAATCAGATTCTAGTATTTTAGAGATGGAAGTTTTAGCTTTTAACAGTATTAAAAATCTGTTTATTTTGTAAGTGGTGAAGTCCATCTTGGATTGAAATTATTTTTGACTGAATATATAACAGCAAAATTTAGCTATGATTGCTGTATGGTGAAGCAAATGTGGCTGTTTGATATTATGTCTGAATTCTAGGGTGTTACTATCTATCTTTGATAATGAAAATATTTGGTTGTACAGTATTTCATAAATAATAAAAAGTATATCTTAATTTTGTGTTTTGATAATAATAAGTTTACTTCCAACACTGATTATTCAGTACAGCGACAATAAAATAAATATCATTGATCACAAATTTTTGTTGTCAGAACATTCAATTTTACCAAATGATCGTGATTTTGGAGTGGTAGAACTGACAATCCGGAAAACCAGTTCCTTGTATATTCCCCAGGATTACTATAAAGTAATATGAAATTGTCGAAAACATAATAAATGTTTAATACATGAAAATAAACGTGGATATTTATTTTCAACCCAACTTCTGGAAAAAGCAGTTTTAAAAAGAAATAAAAATACCGATGGAAAAACCATGAATTATTTAACTATATGCTGGATAATTTACAAGGGATGCACAATACAAAATGATCTACAAAACTTTGATAGAAAGAGAATGCTGAATTTAAAATTATCGATTTGCCACCACTATGAGGAAGAACAAATAATTTCAGAAATATAAAATTATATTTTATGTATGAAAAAATTGAGATCTATTACATTGGATAAAGGCAAGGACATGATGGATTTATTAAAATACATACCTCCTGTTCATCATGAACATTTTAAAATATTAAATACTAAATAAAATTCAATTTAATTTTACCTATGTATAAACTAAAAATGTACAATTTCATTGAAATTCTAAATAAAACTGAATTTTTTTTGTTATGTTATATTTTCTACAAGAATATTCTTTGTTTTGTTTCATGTTTTATCAAATAAATAAATAATTATAAATTTTTGAATAGTATTTTGTTTTTAAGATTAAAAAAAAAAAAGGCTGAATATATGTAGCACCCTTATCAAATCCTGCAAACAAAAATTAAATCTCTTGGAAGTCAAATTCATTTATAATTGACTCCCTATTGATCATAATGATCACATATTTATAAATTAGTAAATCTAATTGTGTTCATTTTATTTCATAGAAGGAAATTTCCAAGGTAACTATTTTATTCTTTCTAGTACAACAGTGCTTACATTACAGGACTGAATGGATCAATATTGCATGATTTAACAAATAAAATATGCATACAATTCTAAAAGCAAAAATAATTTGAAAGAATTTTGAAATTTTAATACAAAATGATTATTCAAATAAAATCAATTATTACTGTTGTATTTTTGTTTGCGATTTATTAACACACGATTCATAAATCTGGCAATTAAATATTAATTATAGTAATAGGTAATCACTTAGAATGATATAACTTCTCAGAAAAATATAATCATGATAAATCTCAATGTTCTACATTAAAACGTTTTCAAAAAGTTATGACATTTATTCTTTAAAAACAAAAAAATTGGTATAATGAATAAAATAACAGAAAAAGAGTCATACCTATTTGTTTGACCAGAACAAGAACAGTTCTATGGTCTTCAGAACGCAAATCATAATCGGGAACACTCATGTTTCAAATCATTAACACTTCACGCTACGCAGAAAAAAAAATTCAAGTTTTGTGTGAAAAATAAAGATTACGAATATGTTTCAATTAATAAATACTTTAAAAGCATTGCGAGAAATTTAACTTATCATATATAGAACAAAAATATATTGAATTATATACCTTTGAAGAGTATATACAATTCAAAATGATTTACAAACATTTTAAAGTTGATATACGGGGGGAAATTGAAAGTTCAGGAATGTTTGTAGGCCATGTAGAATTAATTGAATCAGCAAAAATAAAGAATACAGAAAATTTGTATAGGAAAACAAAACTCGAACACAAGTTAATTAACACAAAAATAGTTTCAAAAATTAATCTGGTTGATCTACTGAAAGGCCTGCTTCATGTTTCTAACCTTTAATTTTTATTTTAATCACCTAATGACTAGAATTCACATTTATCACAAGAAATCAAGCTGACAACTATGCGGTCGGTGGTACCGAATCCATCTCGACATCTTTCAGCAATATAAACAGAACATGCATAACAACACATGACCGTGAATTATGTTGCCAATCGTGACTTGAAACAAATATATAAACTTTTCTGTTAAATTTGAAGACATCTCACAAATGTTATAAGAAATATCTTCTCTACAGAAAATATTTGCCTTTTTCACTTATATTCCGTAACATGTATTCTCTACGAATTTAATATGTCTATATCGCCAAATCTACAACAATTGCTGAAGTTCAGTGCGAGTTCGCAAATTGTACAGACTAACTCTATTGTAAAGGATACCGACGTGACCCGATTGGTTTAAGCCTTGGCATCTTTTTGGCAATGTTTTGCAATCATATCAATGTAATTATCGCTTATTTGGCTCAAAGCTTGCAGTTTTCATTAGTTTTAGGGAAGAGACGCGGGAATTTCAACACGATTTAATTTTATTAATATAATTGTACTCTCTAAATATTTGCGTTTAATGAAACATTAATTCAAACCAAATAGAAAGCTATTTCAAGCGTGAAAAACGTTTCTATTTCTAATTTATGGAACTAGTAATAGAAGTAATTAATGTTGTTTATGCATAGAAATATAAAAACTATATGAACGTAATTGTGCAATATATACTTCTAATTTTTCTATGATTTTCTTGCCATTATAATAATTTATTATATAATTGAAATTTGTGGCTGAATGTTTGATACTTTCCTATCAACTACATATAATTACTTAACATTACATTAAGTAATTAAGATGATTACTTAATGCCCCAAAATGTATAAATATGTAAGCTTTAACAGAATATATGATTTTGTAGTTAATTTTTTTAGCTATATCAAAATAAAATTAAGAAGAAACACAAAAACATTTTTAATAAATTGTAATTTTTTTTATTTCTTGAATTTAGGTTTCAGGATTTGATCTTTTCTGCTGTATATGTGTTCCAGATTGATATTACATGTATAAAGGGGGGGGGGGGATAAATGTACATATTTCATTTATTTTTATGAAAATATATTTCAGAGTAATAAATAGTATTAAGGAATTTAATATATTTCCCAAAACTTTTATTAATTATTCCAAACTTTTTATTAAGACATGTTAAAAAGAATTTTAATATTTATTTTTTTAATATCTAAACTCATATATCCTTAACTCCATTTGAAAACAATTTCTTCGGACATTCAAAGAATTAAAATTTTGAAAACATGTATCTTTAGTATTTGTGAGTTAAATATATTAGTTAAGTTTTTACAATATTTTAAAATATTTTTCTACTTCCACAAGCGAATACAGCTTAAATTTTGTCTAAAGCAAATAATATGTCTTCATGCCCTTAACAATGAAACAATTTAATAAAGTTACAAAAAATGGCATAACATGTCAAATCACTGCTAAGTACTTTGAAATGAAAAATTTCATTTTTATTCTTTTTTTTTTTTTTTTTTTTTTTCATTTTTCATTCAAAAATTTCATTTTTCATTCAAAATTTCATTTCATTCAAAAATTTCATTTTTCATTTTTTTCATAGTGTTTACTGCGCACTCTGTTCACATAAATTATTTTATTAAAAATATATATATTCAGATTTTAAACATGAATCTTTTACATACTTATAGTCTATTTTTGCCTCCTTTGTAAACTATATTTACAGAATATATCTAAAAACATCAAAATGAAAAACTTATTGAAGACAAGATCTCTTTTTACAAATAAATTAAAACATTCATTATAGTCTGAAGACTTTTGTGCCCATTTATGTTTAAAAAAAAAATTTTTATAACTCTCGGTGAAATAATTCATATGTATAAGATGTTGATGGTAGACTTACTTTTTAATATCTCATAATAATAGCATAACACTGATTATTTTTACAATTCTTAGAATGAAAAATTTTGTGGATTAGGGATACATTTTTCCTACCGCTTTTTCTCTCTTTGTTTAATTGATAGATTTATAATTAATATAGAAATACATGCTTACAGAAGATAGAAAAAACTATAAATACTTGATATATTTCTTTTTCTTATATTTGAAGTTAAAAAAAATTAATATTTTCGATATTCTAATATAAAATATTCTTATCATTTTTAAATTGAAGCACTATGTTAAATCCCTTCTTCACTTCACCTTTCATCCTCTGGCATGACTAGCCAATTTAATTATACGGATAAAAAAATTTTAAAACACTCTCTCCAATTACATTAATCAGATGTTTAATCATAAATATCTAGTGTTTTATATTTTAAATAAGCATAAACTATGTTTTATGTCACTAACTACTTCAATTTTCAGCTGGAAATGAAGATGAAAGTCCTTTGAGGCTATGTGCTTCCCAATATCCCTTCTCCATCCCCAGGAAATAATTTTTCAACTTTTATATTTTATGATAAAAAAATCATAAATTACTCTTTTTTGTTTGGTTGGTTTTTCTATACACTGCTTAAGACCATCTCCTTTGACAACAATTTATTCAAGAATTTTGAAGAGTGTTGCAGATAATAATAAAAACTAAGAAAAAAAAGTGCAGGGGAAGAATGACTTCAATGCACAGGAGTAAGTTTTAGAATGTACATGTAAAGAATAACTTCAAATCCCATCAAATAACAGCTCAAGTTTGATTTTGTGTTTGATATATATGAATACATATAACATCAATAAAAAATTCAGGACTCTTTGGCTTTAAGGGTATATTTTATTCATCTTCTGAAAATGTTTCGATACACAACAAAGCAACTGGTAAATACTTTTGTCAACTTCTTTAATTTTTAGTATATCTATATATAAAATAAATTGAAAAATATTTAACATACAAGAGTTTCATGAAATAAGTACTGTTTAATACCATAACAGTATTCAATTTTATACCATATTAATACTAATTATTTTAATACCATTCAAATCCTGTTAAAATGCTCTAATACATTTTTATAGCATGCATAAAAAAAATTACAACTAACAAACATATTTTTGAAGCATGAAAGTAATAAAATACGTATAAATTAACTTGGAAGAGATACATTCTTTTCAACATAATGTGTCAAACTATGCTTTGTTTTTGGATGTTTTTTTAGGTAACTCAGAGAAAATTCCATATACATGTTCTTTTAGGGCAGGTGGTAATGCTCCACCAACTTGACTTTTCCTACCACAATAAATTGAATTTGTTCTTGCAATTGCTGTAGGTTGGACAGGTATTTGATTGCCTCTCCTTCTACTGCATTTCAAAACTCTGCTTGAGTAGTTAAGATTTCTAAAAGGAGGGAAAAACATAAGAAGAAATCTAAGTACATTTCTCCCAACTTTCATCATAGAACTGAAGAGTTTAGTGGAAGAAAGTCCTATATAACATTTTAATGAATTAAAGAAATATAGCTTTAGAATGTATAAAAATACAAAAATACAAGAAAGCAACTTACAAAACCTCTTTTCATATTGAAACTACCTTATTAAATTGTCTATAGAATAGATCCTACCATATTATAAAAGATGAATTTATAAGTTTTCAAACTGCCATTTGACACTTTCTTCCACTAAACTCTTTAAGTGTGGTCTAAAAAATGATAAGTTGTTAGTGTTAACCCTGGACATATAGCATTAACTATACTTAAGAAAACATTAAAATAAAATTAATAGAGACCCATAAACTGTTTAGCTAAAATTTTAACAACATATTTTTAGATTCTTGAACTGAATGTATATTGTAGTAAATTTATCACTCTTTCAATTTCAATTTTTGCAGCAATAAAAATTAAAAGAAAAGCATCAAACAATTAAGAAATCTAAAGCTAAGCAGACTTCAAAACTGGATTTTAAAAAGTTTAGTCTTTAAAAATAAAAAACTTTGCTACAATATAATATAAACATTAAATTGTCACACATTAAATCTTATTTTTTATCTTGCAAATTTTCTAATGTAAATTTAACAAGCCTACAAAAATAAGTTTAAAAAAGTACCTTCCAAAGTTATGCAAGGCAGGACATCAATCCAGTTTCTGTTTTTCCAAACTTGTTTACATTCTTCACCATTTTTTTATTGCTGGCTTAAAAACATCGGGACTTATTTTGTATCCGGATTTAATCCAATTATTTATACCATCAAATTTTTGTAAATAATCATCATTATCTGCTTCATATCTGAGTTTTGATATTTAGCTGCAATGGGTTGTGAAATAGTGTTAATAGTTTGTAGAACCACGTTTTTATCATTGCAAGACTGTGAAAATTTGTCAATATCTGTAGGTGAAAGTGAGTGTGTCATTTGAAGAATGTGGAAGTGTATTATTATCAAATTGCAAAAGTATATCATTAGAAGAATGTGGAAGTGCTGTAGAAGAAAATTGTGGTTGTAGAGCATCATTAGATTGAGAAAAAGGAAAAACTTGATTGTGGGATGGGTTAAAACTTAAAGGTAGGAAGAGAGTACTATTTGGATCCAATTTTTTCCCAGTAGCCACTTCATACATTAATTTCCTACTTTCTAGTGAATAAACAAATGTTGATTGTTTATTTTGCTTCAGAATCATAGCACTTAAATGCTTGCAAAGCTTTCCATTCATATCACAAACAAGTACAAATAAAACTTTCCAAATCAACAAAATAGTGGTCAATTTCAAAATAAGTACTGCACTTATTTAGTGATCTGATGTTCTGAGTCCCTTTATCATCAGACAAAAACTTTACGAGTTATTTGGAAGAATGCACAAAACTAAATATCTACAATATAGATACTTTTGAAACTTTGTGACGATGAAGTCTAATAATTGAACTAAGCTAAACGCTTTTGTTACTATTGACATTAGGCGAGGATCAAACTCGCAACCTTATGGTTCGTAGCCGAGTAACATGACCACAAGACAAAAGAAATTTCTCATGTCTTGTAGCTGTTATCTGGCTTATAAAGCGTCGGCACACTTTCACTTGTCCAAGTATGGTCTCTTTTAAAACTTTAAACAAACTTTCAACATAGTTTGTTGTATTGTTTCTCCTGGTTAAAAGCATTTTTCTATGACAAGTGAACCATAATTGCTTCTTGGAGAACCTTACACAAATATATGATGAACTTGTCCTATTTCCTGACCATGCTATTCTCCCACATATTTTGAAGCAACTCTTTCAGCTGCATTTCAGTTTCTGCATACATCATTGCTTTAAAAGAAAAATATAGTTCTTGACAGTGCACTTTTAGAATTTTGTGTTCACTGTTCATAAGCCATCACCACACTGCTTTCAGCACATGAAACTGACAGAGTAAGTAAGTGGAATTAGGCCATATTTCACTCAGAACTTTTCTTTCTTTAAGATCATCACTTGTCATTACAATCAGTGACCCATTTTGCAATAAACAACATTTCTCAGGGAAACACTCACAAAGATGTTTCACTCCTTCATGAAAAACATTAGTTTCTTCTGTAGTTGTGATGATGCACCCAATAGGTATTCCACCAGCTACACATGAAGAAATAAAAAGTAAACATCGTGATTTAATCTGTCCATATGGCTAGATGCATAAACCATTATCAATTCTTGGACATTGCAAAGTAAATCTATACTTTACTTCATTATTGGAGTCATTATAGCAGTCACCAAATTGTTCTTTTCTTTTGAAAAAGCAGCTTTACTAATAGCTGTTGACTGTAAGAGAAAATATATTTTTCAATTTCTCTAAGGATATTGCTTTTTTTTTTTTTTTTTTTTGTGATTGATAGATTTTCATAAATTCATTATTTAGCAAGTGATTTATGACAGATTATGAGGGTAGCTTAGAACTGTCCATTCATGCTTCTTCATAATCTTCATCACTCTGAAGCTCTAATTCCATTTGCAACATCTGTTTTGCAGAAGCTGCTATATGTCCTAATTCAAACAACTCTATTAGACGTTTTCACATTAGGTTTGATAATGGTCTGAACTTTTTAACAGCAGCACTATCAAGCAAATGATTATGAGAATACAGAAGCTCACATAATGCAGGAAACTCTATAACTTCTGGGAGTGATTCTTTGTGTTTTGGCAGTGAAAAATACCTATAATTAAAACAATTTGAATATTTTATCATGGATATATTGAAAGTCAAAAATAAAAACAAAGAAAATTTAAGCTTTTCAAAATATGATAATTCATAATAATATTAGAGATAAAAAAATTATTATTGGAAATATAAGAAATAATTATTGATATTGGAAAATAAATAAGTAAACAAAACAGATATTAGATATTAACACATATGAAGAAAAATATAACCTGTTTTTTTTTCTTTGGTTTAAATTAGTTTTATAAGTATATAAGTTTCAAATAAAATTAACAATCACACTAAATAAAAATTTCTGATCTCGATCTTCTGACAACTCATGATAAAAAGATATAATAAATTCAATTTTATTTCTATGGAGCATAGGGTTTTGATCTTAAAACTGAATTCATTAGTTTATTCTTGATGTTTTATATTAGAAGCTTAAATCACAATAACTATAGAATAGGATAGCCAGTCATGTATGCCACAATATATACTAGTTACCTGTCATATATTAATTTAGTTAAAAGTTATGAAAATATAAATATTTTTCATGTACATAATATATACATTACATGACAAATCTAAAATGTTTTATGTTTAAATTCAGTATTATAAAATAAAAATAATCTTTATTTGTAAGTTATTAAAATAATTAAGAATCTCTTTGTAGTTAGAAATTTCATTTTATATTTAAGATATGAAATATTAGATAATACTGGATTATGAAACTATTGAAGTGTGCTGTAACGGAAGTACATAAAAGTTTGAAACTTAAAAAAAAAGACAGAAATTAGAGGGCAATCCTTATCTCTAGGCAATTCTCAAAAAGCCAAACTATGGAAATGTTGTTCATACATTTTAAGACATGATAAAAATATGATTTTTTTATAACAAAGTTCAAAAGCTAGTGCTGACAACTATACATCAAGTATTTGCAATATGTTTCTCCATAATATGTTTCATATATTTGATTATATATTATTATTCATGTATTATTTTATATATTATTTGGTATTATTATTAATCAAATTTAAATAATTAAAACTTACCTTTAAATAGTAATTTTAAGAACTGCAGGGCATCCAGTATTTTTACTTTCTTTCATATGTTTTGATACCTGTAAAAATAGTTTTTATATAATCATCAATAATGAGAGCAATAAGTGTTAATTCCATTATTATAATAATTATTTATAAAGCTATGAAGTAAAGTTTTAAATAATAATAAGCTAATCTAAAGTCTTTATTTTTTATTTAAAAAATATTTAAGATATGTTTGAAGATCACAAATTTATTAATGTTATAAAAATTCAATATTTTAATTCAGTTCTTAACCCCTCATTGGGTGTAACTGGTCTATTAAGCTTTTAAATTCAAGTCCATTTAGTGTCAGATCTGAAATTTTTTAAAATGTTTTCTTAATTCTAATGTGAATTAGAATTAAGAATTAATTCAATAATAATAGATTTAGTTAATGTTCTAATGTCATCCAAATATCTTACTAAATATAGTATATTTGCATATAGATATTTTATGGTAATAATTTTAACATGAAAATTGAATTAAAAAATTGGCCTACCATTTTCCGTAAAATAAAAGCTTGATTTTCAAGTTTATTTTAATAATACTTCACAGAAAAACTGTTACATGTGCTAATTCTTTATTTATTAAGATCAGAAATATGAAAAATAGTTATCTCATCAATCTCAATTATTTTATACTTGTATTTCTCTGGATGATTTAATTTCTCCATTTTGAAAAAGAGCAGACAAAAAAGTACGCCGAAACTAAACAACACATAGGGTTGCAGCAGCTACAGCTTAGAAAAGTCTGTGCGAAAGAAATCGACCAATCAGAGCCTGTTGGTATCCTTTACTATAGAGTTAGTCTATACAATTTGAGAATTCGCAAGTTGCCAGTGGTAAGTTCCCGAGATGTCAACCGGATACGGAACTACATTAATACAATCTTTATGTTACAGGTTCCAGCATCAGAAAGCTGCTTTGGGTAATTTGACTAGCCTTTTTAATTTCACAGTTGACAATAAGAAGCTAAATTAGGGCGACTCATTAAATGATTCTAATGGATGTTAAACAATTCACGATATGTTTAATAAGAATATTGCACATTAATAACTTCGACAAAAGACTTACAGATAGACGACAACACATAGCAAGAAATTAATAGTGATGTGTTTCATCATCAGATTGTAAGATCACTATAACATCATGTTATGGAAAATTTTTGAAATACGTCAGTGGATTGCAGGTAAAAAAAGTACTCAATAACTGATAAAGACGCTTTATTATTCACGAAAACACGAATTCACAGTGGTAAAGTGAAGACAAATACAAAGCAATATTTGCCATAAAAAATCAGCACACACGCAGCAAATCCATCATAAACAACCATAAAAGTAGAGAGCGTATAGAAAGACGAAACGAAATGATTGCTTGAGCTAACTAGAGATGCATAAACCAAGATTTTTTGAATAACAAATAATTTTGCTATTGTTATTTGTAAATATTTGTTCCACATATCTGTTATTTCAATCATATTATTAATTAAAAATTATTTCTTAATATTAAATATAAAATTTATTAATTGTAGTAAATACTTAATTTACTAATTTAAGTAACGTCTGATTGAATTAATTTATCTATTTCAGCTTACTTCTTAAATTTGATTTTTTTTTCAAAACTATTTATTTAATTTCTTTATTGGAGTAAACCATTTTCTGAAAAATTTGTATTAAATATATATGTTATTTCTTTAAATTGTTTAGATTAGTTCTATATTCTACCAATAGATGGCGACAGCAGTAAACGGAATGTATGCAAAGTCAAGTCACAACCAATTAAAAGGATTTATATGGAATAGTGCATCATCAAATGCGAATATCGGAAAGACAAGGTTACTCTCATGAAGTGGAGCGGCGACTTCACACTTTCCAGTGAAGTCATCACTCCGATAAATTTCAGTGATATGCAATTCAATGATACGATAATTTCAATAACCGGTCCGTTCACTTTTCAATCCATTCACACACGGCAACGTCGTGATGTTTCGGAGTTCCGCGATGTGACAAAGTGGTCACGAGCACCTCCACATCATAATTTGGAATAGATACTTTAATTTGTTAGTTTAGGGAAAGTTAAATTTAATTGAACTAGTTTAGACGAGCGCAGTAAAGCTCTAACGTCATGAAATTTGGTAATTAATTTAATTTATACATATTTTTCAATATTTGATCTAATTTAATTAATTAAATAATAAAAAAGATTATTTATGGGGTAAATAGATAATTTTAATGGAGTTACGTTGCACGTGCCTTTTTTTTCTATGGGGGACTGATCATAACTGGGCTGAATAAAAATTACAGAAAATTTTCACGCGTGTAGCACATCGTAGCTATCTAGGGCCTAAACAGTAATAATTTTGAGAATTTTAAGCCACCAAATTGGCAACAGAGTTACGATGTCCTCAGCTTTTTTACGGCTGGGAAATTAATGTAAACATTATCAATTGCAGCTCTAGGTCTTTTCCTAGAGCTGGGTAAAGCAGGATCGTATGCAGGTAGATTTAGTAACTCGTTGCGAATCTGGGGTAATTTTTCAAAGAACTTAATTGACGTTCTTTTAATAAATTCCGAAACAGGTTCAATTTTGAGGTCGTTATGTATTATTTTTCCTCTGACGTACCAGGGTGCGTTAACTATTTTCCTCAGTTGTCTGTTTTGAAAAACTTGCAACCTCTTGATGTTAGTGGCTGATGTCGCCCCCCATATTTGGGAGCCGTACATCAGTATTGGTCTTAAAATGGCTTTGTAGAGCAGAAGCTTGAGCCTAATCGATAGCTGGCTCCATGGAGCAATTAAGCTGTTGAGTTTACAACTCATTTTGGTAGCTTTGGAGAGGGCTGCTTTAATATGACTATTAAAGCTTAATTTTGCGTCTAAAACTAACCCTAAGTATTTGTATTCATTTACAAAGGGGACGGGTTGGCCGAATATTTGGATTGGGGCTAGGTCAGGCATATTCACTTTTTTAGTAAATAGGAGGCACGCGCATTTACTTGGGTTGACTTTTATTTTCCAGCCGATGAGCCAGCACTGCAAAATGGTCATGTACTGTTGGATGTTTGTTATGACTATGTTTGGATCTCTATGCTGTGTAAGAATGGCGGTATCGTCTGCAAAAATTGCTAAGTGACAATTGCTAGCTCTAGGTAGATCGTTAACATAAATGTTAAAAAGAGTTGGAGAGAGTAAACTTCCTTGCGCACAACCGCTTCGGATTGGTCTGGGGGAAGAAATTACATCATTAACTCGTACCCGAAAATTACGAGACAGTAGGTACGAGCGTAAAATTTTGACAAATTGCGCCGAAAATCCAAGTCGCATGCACTTGAATAAAAGCCCTTCGTGCCAAATTTTATCAAAGGCTTTGGCTACGTCCAGAAAAAGTGCACCTGTGGTTTGGGACTTCACAAAGCCACTGTGAATCAATTCTGTAACACGAATTAGCTGGTGATTCGTCGACAGATTTTTACGAAATCCGAATTGCTCGGAAATTAAAATATTATTGTCGCTGAGAACTTGATTCAGGCGTTTGAGAAGCACAGATTCGTACACTTTGCTCAAGCTACTAAGTAGCGAGATGGGACGGAAATTTTGAGGTAAAGTCAAATCAGAGTTTGGTTTTGGAATAGGGACCACCACAGCTGTTTTCCAGCAATCGGGGAAATAACAAAGTTCCATTAATTTATTTATTAAAAAAGTTAAATATAAAATAAATCTAAAAGGGAGGTTTTTAATCATGCGATTTGTAATTAAATCCAATCCTGGCGATTTATTCGGCTTGAGGTTATTCATGAATTCCATGATTTCCGTGGGCCGAACGGGGTGAAGGTCGTTTACGTGTTGTTGCGATAAGAAGCTCTCCAGCTGATCTGTGACGAATTGAGTCAGTGGGGGGTTCGCCAGCCACGCGTCCGCGTGGGGGGCGAACTGGTCCTGTAGGCTATCTACCAAAGTTTCCGCCTTCTCAATGGGAGCAAGTGCGAGTTCCCCCGTCCCCCCTCTTAGGGGGGGGATCGGGGAGAATGGTTTTCTAAGGAAGGAGGAGCGGCGCCAGAGGCCGCGTGTGTCAAGGTCTTCTAATTGACTCGCTCGCAGTTGCTCGAAGTGACCTACTTTTAACCCTTTGATCTCATCCTGGATTCTGCAAAGTTCCGTTCTCACTTGAGGATCGCGAGAACGTTGCCAAATTCTTCGCAGGTAATTTCGCAGTTTAATTTTGGTTTGGATTTCGAAAGGAAGCTTTTCTGGAGGTTTGTTAAATTTTGGTTTTGAGGCTTCTGCGAGCGCCTCCGTGAGAATTTTTCCTAGACTTCCAACTGCAAATTCGGCGTCATCATTGCTATCAATTTTGAAGGGAGGAAGGGGTTTTGAATTTAAAATATGCCGAAAGTTCTCCCAGTTGGTGGAGAATTGTGCTGGTGAATTTAGAGAAAAGGTTCCAGTATTAAAAGTCAAAACTACTGGAAGATGATCTGATTCTAGACAATTTAGCACTCTAATTTGAGAGTGGAAAGGAATTCGCTTTAATATTGCGAAATCTATGACGGAATCATTAGAGCTAACTTGATTAATGTGGGTTGGAGAGTGGGGCGCCAAAACATTGATTCCGTCCTGCGTTGCAAGATAATTATACAACTGCATACCATATCTAGTTGATTTATAGTTGTTCCAAGCGATATGACCTGCGTTCATATCGCCCGCAATGATGACGTTAGGGCCTAAATTTAAAAGTTTTTTCAAATCCTCCAGAGGGAATCTGTACGAACTCCCAGATCGTACGTATGCTGACACAATTTTGAGAGGGGGGAGATTTCCTAACTTAACCTCAATAATTGTCGCGTCCATCCTCTCTAAAACGGGAGTGGGGATGACGTGATGTTCAATTATTGATTTCACATAAATACAGGTGCCTCCGTATATGCGCTGACGATTAATACTATCTCCGGATCTATTTGTTTTATAAATCCGGTAATTAGCGATTAGGGGTGTGCACTCCGGTGGGAGTTGGGTCTCTTGTACCAACAACACATCAAGATTTTGCTCTAGAACAAAGTCTCTAACTTCAGCGATCTTGTTACGCAAGCTATTTGCGTTCCAAGTGCAGACCTTAAGATTATGCAAGTTTACTGAGTTGTAACGATTGAATTTTATTTTTGGGGACCGCAACTAAGTTTGACGTACTCTTGGAAGAGAAAATACGCCATATCAGCACCGTGGGATGCAGCACGAATTGCTGGTAATGCCTTTCTAAAGGCTTCGAGTAGAAGAGGTGGTTCACACCATTCTTCTCTCATTACAGTAGCTAGGCCAGAAAAGATGTCGGTAAAAATTTTGGATTTATTTGCATCCGCTGGGACCGACTGTTTTTGAATAGGCTCTACGACAACTGGGGAAGCGGGTTCTCGCTCCACTGATACATCTAAAGAGGGAAAATCTTCTTGGTTTGTTAATATATTTGAGAACGACACTTTTTCATCGACTTTTCTGTAATTTTTTAGAGGTCGATGCGTCCTGGGGGGATCCCAGATGGATCGATTGGTAGGGTGGTTTTTAAGGAAATTACTGGTGGCGGGATTTCGTCCACCTGATTTAGGGAATCGTGGACACTGGCGCCAGTTCGCCGCATGGTCACCTGCACAGTTAGCACATTTTAGTTTATCCTCAAAGGCTAAAGGACAATCTTTAGCTCGATGAGGTCCTGCACATTTAACGCATTTCACAGGAAGCTTGCATGCTTCGGAACTGTGAAAAAATCCCTGACACCGCCAGCATTGAGAGGGCCCCTTTCTACCTCTGTAACGCTCCACTGAAATTTTGGTGCCAAACATTTCAGTCAGAGTGTACACCGTTTCTGACAGAGGGCCGTTTGCGATTTGCGCATAAAACAACGGCATCGGAGATTTGGTTTGAAATTTTGACAGTTGAGTAATACTGACAACTGTAAAGCCTTCTCTTTCTAAATCCTCTTTAATTTCCTCAATAGGTGTGCAGGAGGGAAGACCTCGAATAACGACCTTTATGGGCCTGTCAGTTCTTAACATGAAGGTCTTAAACTCAGCACCCTGAGCTTCGAGAAGTCTAGAGAGGCGTCGGTGCTCCTCATCTGTATCTACTGTTAATTTTAAAAACTTGCTACTCATGCTGGACTTTAAAGAAGGGGCCTCTAATCTACATATGTTGAGCATGACTTTAAAGTCTGCTTTAGGAGTAACGAAGAAGGGCGGGACTCTTCTCCGTTTTGGTTGTGCAGGTGCCTGCTCAGCATCGACCTCGTCTAATGCAACCTCTTCGATGCCTTCTGGTTGTTTATTAATTTTAATTTCACTATTTTCATTTAATTTTAAGTTTTTAACTTTCCTGACGAGGTGGGCTGCGGGAGCAATGAATCCATCCTCGTCAGCGGTTCTCTTTTTGTTTACTTTTAGTTCCTTTTGATTAATCTTAACAAGGTCAATTTTCCTTTTTGGGGTTTGGTTCATATTTAATTTTTTATCATTGGCTATTTCTTTATCCAATTTAGTTTTAGAATTTTTATTTTCAGAGGTTGCATTAGCCTCTCTGAATTTCTCGCAGATTTTGTTTACCTCCTTAATACTAGGAGGGAGCTTAAAGAGGGGGATTCCTAATTTTAGTAACAAGGTATTTAGAATGCCACTCACCCTGGCAACTTCAGCCCGCATTTGTTTGGACTCCTCTGAATCTTCCTTATGGCATCTTAGGGCCTGCGCCCAGCTTCCCATCGTATTCCTGGTGGTAATCGCTTGGATTATATCCACATGATGCGTGAAGATGAACTCTTCTGACACCTGCACCGATGAGGGTGAGACTGGCCTCGGGGAATTCTCCATAGCTGGCGGTAGACTTTTCTCTTTCTTTTCCTGTGGATCCGCATCACTCCTCTCTTCGTGGATCTCCATTTCCTCCTCAGAGGAAGAGCATGATGAGCCGGATTGCTCCGTTCCGCTTTGGCCCTGACAAGGGCTAGTCCGGGAATCCGCTCCTCTCCTCCTTCGTCTTCTGTCTTTACTCGGCTTAACACCCGTAAGCAGCTCCTGCTCCGCCGATGACGGAGCAGCTTCCACACACGTCCTATCCATTCGGATACCAAGTCGAGAATCAATCCATTCACAGATTTATCTTTTTCTGTTTTGTTCGAGAGCTTCCATTGGACAAATCGTATCGATTATTACTTTCCGGTGAAGTCACCGCTCCGATAAATTTCAGTGATATCGTATCGATTGTTACTTTCTATCGTGATCCAAAACCTGTAATCGAAATATCACCAGTAAGATCGTATCAAGGATTTGAATCACACCCCTCTTTGAAAAGTATTGATCACTGGTATTTGTGACTTTATGATATCGGTTACGTAATAACCACTCGTAAAATATTCGTCATCCCTAGAGCTAACTTAACTGACTCTCTCCCCACGACTGACTCGATACTGATTCTTCGGTTCCATTTCTCGTTTTTTTTATATACTATATATAATTTTCTAGATAGAGCATAGCAGCATCCAGAACAAACAACATAATTCAAGACGTAATAGAGAGAATTTGCCAATATTCTTGTAGTTTCTGGAATTTCCGATTTTGTTGGCATAGTCGTCAAATAGTTGCTATATTTCTCACAAAGGCCGGAGGTCATTAACTAGACATGCATTCAGCATTCATCAGAGTTATCTATGAAACTGTCTTCCTTACCATGTAACTAACTTCGGCGGGAAGCAATATCACAAATTCTTAACAACATCAATTGTTAATTTATTCTTTATCTATACACTCTGTCTTAATTTTCCTAGGCATTCTAACTTAAATGTCTTCGTGTATTCTTTGAAGAAGGATACTTGTATTTTTTTTAATTTATATCTGTTATTTATCTATTCTGTTAATTTCAGGTATTCTTGCTTTTAGATCATGCAAAAATTCCGGTGTTAAGGCATTCAAATCTTGTACATTTTCATATAAGTTTAACAATGGATGAGAAATGAGCAAGTCCCCCAGTAGCACGGGAATATAATATACGATTAAGCACAGGAATATAATATACTATTAAGCACAGGAATATAATATACTACAAAAATATTGTTATATTGGATATATATATATATAAAGTGAGTAACAATATTAATTTTAACTCAAGATATCGCTTGACATAAGGTATTATTTTTTGACGCTGAATATATCAAATCATACAATATAGTGAAATCGGTCTTATAAATTCTACGTTTATCGACTCTGAACGATATGTGCTTGCTAACATAGTGAAATAGGCATCTGATAATATTGAAATTTGTATTCGATTTTCAATACTGTAAAAATATTACAAATGTTAAAGGCATTTTGAAATACATAAGTATAATAAAAAAGTTATTAATTTTTTAAGAAAAACGCTTTTTTTTCGCAATCGAAATAATTTAAAAAGTAAAGTTATCCTAGTCGTTCACAAGAGGCAGTATATCATATTACAAAATACAAGGTAATCTGTTAACGGATCAACAAACTCAAGGGAGTGTTACTAGGTATCAAGAGTAACAAAAATTGCAATGGCATATTGCATCGCAAACCACGTCCTGCTTGCGTCGGGAGAACGCAAGCAGGTCTCAACGTTACGCTGGAATAATAAAAAATACAACAACTACAAAAAGATTTATTTGATTAATTTTTATGTGTTGAATTTTGTTTTACTTATTTCATTTATTAATATTATTTTAAATTTACTCTTCCAATTGCATCTGACATAGGGATGACGAATGCTTTTAGAGCGGTTATTACGTAACCAATATTAAAAAGTCACAAATACAAGTGATCAAAACTTTTCAAAGAGGGGTGTGATTCAAATCCTTGATACGATCTTACTGGTGATATTTCAATTACAGGTTTTGGATCACGATAGAAAGTAACAATCGATACGATATCACTGATTTTGCAGGAGCGGTGACTTCACTGGAAAGTAACAATCGATACGATATCACTGATTTTGCCGGAGCGGTGACTTCACTGGAAAGTAACAATCGATACGATCTGTCCAATGGAAGCTCTGGAAAGAAATCTGTGATTGGATTGAAAAGTGAACGGACCGGTTATTGGAATTATCGTATCGTATCATTGAATTGCATATCACTGAAATTTATCGGAGCGGTGATTTCACCGGAAAGTGCGAAGTCACCGCTCCACTTTACGGGAGTGACCGATATTCGTATTTGATGATGCACTATTCCATACAGATCATTTTTAATTGCTTGTGACATGATTGACTTTGATTACATGTATTCTGTTTACTGCTGGCGCCATCTATTTGTAGAATATAGGACTAAAGTAAACATTTTAAAGAAATAACATATATTTTTAACTCATCTTTTCCAGAAAATGGTTCACTCTAATAAATAAATTAAATAAATAGCTTTGGGAAAAAAAATAAAATTTAAGAAGTAAGCTGAAACAGATAAATTAATTCAATCACACATTACTTAAATTAGTAAATTAAGTATTAATTACAGTTAATAAATTTTATATTTAATAATTAGAATAATTTTTAATTAATAATATGATTGAAATAACAGATATTTGGAACGCATATTTAAAAATAACAATAGCAATATTATTTGTTATTCAAAAAATCGTGGATTATGCATCTCTAATCTGAGAACCATCTCATATGATTTCCGTATTTTTTTTAGTAATTCATTTATTAATTATTCTTTAAGATTAAGTTGCATTGATTTAATTTTTACATTGATTTACACATCACAGACAGTGTTAATACGATTTGAGAGCTGCGCAGTATTATTATAGAAATTTATTAGTTCCTTTATTTCAAAAACTAGTGTGAAGTACTTTGTGGCCAACTCGCAACCTGTCAAGATCTCAAACTAGGGAATTTTTTTTTCTGTAGATTCATGAATCTTGCCTCCCCCCCCCCCAAGGATCAGATTCAGAAATGGAACGTAATACATGTCTTAAGCAATTCAGTGCTCCTTCTGAAAGTAGAACAATTTACTTTCTTATTGTTGTTTTCAGCAATTTAGTCTCACTACATTCATCAATACAATCTACTCTGCAATGAAATTCTACCTTTTTCTATGTCAGAATTACATCGCAACTTCTGGTTCTTTAGTTTCATTTGCCAATTTATAAATACCAACGGTCTGAACAGTTAGAGACTACTATACAAAAACATTGCCAATTTCAGAGCCGGAACCTGGAATTAGAGTAAACATGTTCAAGGATAATAATGATGATGCCTTGTTTACTGACGTCTAAGAGAAGTTATTAAAATATTGACTATTTAAAGAAGGTCAGTAATCTCCTGTCATGAAACCACCGTCATCTGAGAATCTATATTGATGACATAAAAGCTGTGATAAATAAATATCAGCCCATATGTATAAATTTGCAGAAGACCTAATTTTTTCCTAGCATTGCCATAAAAATGAATAATTATAATCCGGATTGACAACCTTCATGATTCACATGCAATTGATAGGAATGTCTTCATGTTTTTGTAGAGTTTCCTATTTAAACACGCGCCTTTAAATATTTTGTTCCAAACAGCCGACATTCAAATTCATAATAATATGCTTGTTGCATTATCTACCATATAGATACATTCTAACCAAATAATATTTTAGAATGAATTCTGGATAATATTTTAGGCAAACTTTAGACTTCTTTTATTCTTTTGAGAGATATGAATGACCACAGCTGTCTTTGGAGGAAGTACTGATACAAATTCACAAAACCTCCAAATTGGGGAAAAAAATCTTATTTCGTATCATAATTTTATCAATAAGACTTTCATAGTATAAATAGAAAATTTCATACACCGGACCTAACAATTTGCTTTTCATCAATTTTTACCAGATGGCAATTCTTCAGCGAATGAAAATCTTTTACTTTCCCAACAAACTGATATATTTTGACAGTTCTTCCCGAATTTCGCGTAGACTTGTACTTCGACAAAGCCAACTAACTCTTTAACTTTTATCGAGAACTTAATCCAAATATGATAGAAATAAACGACATTGATGCAACTACTGAAGCCATAAAACAACACATACAAACAACTGCTGATAAACAGATGTCAAATTTCTGAAACATTGGAAGCTCTTATGGAATGAAATATATGCGGAAACTAATACAAACCAAAATAAAACCTGTGGATACTTCCATCGCTGTCCAACAACTGACAACTATATGTCTTTTAAACAAACTAAAATGTAGCTGATAAAATAAAACACCAAAATTAGAGAATAACGTTATAAGATCATATATCAAACGTAAGATAAACATTCAGAAAGATTAGATATCAAACGTAACTTTCGATTCAGAAAAATATACGATCTAATTTAATAAGGAAAAAAGTTCACAAAATATTAAAAAAAGCTTACATAAGACATTTTGTGTCTATCCTGACTAACAAATGCGCAAAATATACAGGAAATTAAATGTATTACAATGCATTAAATGAGTCTTTTGCAAAAGTATCAATTGAAGAATCCTACACACAAGAATTTCAAAAGAAGCGAGGAAACAAAATTATAGAAACTTCGATTGTCAAAAACAGAAATATATAACAGCTTTTTCACTTTATATGAGGTAAAAGTAGCTTTAATCAAATTCCACCGAACATTACCTAGGCCTGATAAGATTCAATGTAATATGATAAAGAATTCGAGTGAAAATATACATAGATTATTTTAACACTTTTAAATAGAATTAGGGTGGAAAAATATTTCTTGGTTAGATGACTGAAAGCAATGGTTATTCTAATTTCTACGTCTGTTAAGGATTCACAGATACTTCCTAGTTATAGGGCAATCGTTATACCGTGTAACCAATGTAAACTTATGAAGAGAGTGGTTAGCTATCATTTAGTGTACTGTTTGGAGAATATAAAATTTTTTGTTCAAGTTTTAGCTCCAAGATTTAGATATGAATGTGGTACAGTTAACCATGTTCTAATGGTAGAAATATTCGTTAGAGAGTATTTTGTGAAAAAGAAACACTTTTTTACCATTTTCTCCGACATGAACAAAGCCTTTGATAGATCATGGTATTATGCCATTTTAAGGAATTTATGTACTATAAACTTCCGAGGAAAGATACTTATTTTCCTTAACACTTTTTTTATGAAGAGACATTTCAAGTATCATAGCTGAACTTTTATCAGACGATTTTCTGCAATATGAGAGTATTTCCATTGGGAAACCTATTAAGTTTAGAAAAAGGTCAATGCAATTCCAAAGAAATTTTTCATTTTCTTTTTCATCAGAAAGTAGTCAAATTTGGTCAGCGATATTTCCTTTCTAGGGACTAAGATGGGTTTCTTTTAATTATTAATCTAACAATGATCTTCATTCCAATATTTTAGGGAGTGTACGTTATCAGTGCTCGAATAAGAACGATGAGAACACGAGGAATTTGGTCTATGTAAGTGAAGCGAGTTGAAATGATTTCTTAAGGAGTAATCAATTCCATATTTGACATTTTTCAATTACAGTATAGGATCATCCTTAGCTATCCAACGATAGTGATCATTTTATGCTTGCTTCTTGCTCCGCCTTCCGTGATTGGAGTGAGAAAATACAACTACCAAAAAAAAGATTTTAAAAAAGATATAGAAGTATAAAAATACACAAAAGGAAGGTGATCTACTGCACACCATCCCAATTAAAGAACTTTAAAAATAGCAAGAAAAACTTTTATTCTCAGTTTTTTTTAGCTCAGATAGCCAGCTTGGATATGTCATATCTCTACTTGGTACTCGGACAATAGTTCCTCCACTCCCTCTTCCCCCCAAAAGTCTTTAGCCTGTCTAAAACTTTTGGGCATCTTTCCGCTAAAAAAAAAAAAAAAAAAAAAAAAAAAAGCTTCCCTTTTCTAACTTGAAAATCTTCAGAATTTTTTTCAACTGCTCATTTCCCACAAATTTCGATTCAAGAAATTATATAAAAACGATAAAACAGGAGCAATATGATCGTTTAGTGAATTTCAGCACACACAATTCACAAACATATCTACCAGCACAACCATCATAAACATATCAAGTAGCTTTTAAATACAATTCATAAATTATATTTCATTCTTTTCTGCACTATCAATCCTTATATTTCAAGAGAACAGGGTCAGAGTAAATATTTACTTTACTTAAAATTATGGACAGTTTTAATATTTCAATGTCTGATCTCATATTTACGAGATCAGACATATCATTATTTATAAGAGCAATTTCTAGTACTAGTACACAGAGTTACAAAAAATTGTAGCGAATTTGAAGAGCATAGATTAGCTAATTACTATAAACATCGTTTTTTAACTCGTCCTATTTTACCAATATTCCCTATTCCTAAATCCTCGTTGCCAGAACCCACCACTAGTCACAACCTTCCTCTTCTTTCTTCCATAGGTTCATATGCTCTATGTTGAATTGTCTATAAAGGATTTCTTTTCAAAAGAAACTGTTGAAAATTTAAATGCTTAATAGTCTGTAGCGGCTCACCACTAGCCCGGAAAAAATGCAACGTGGCGAGAAGAAGAGAAACCGGTTCCAGCGGAGATAAGGGGAAGAACACGACCTTCGACCCTTCACTTGATCTGTGGAAAGCGAGAGATGAGCGACTTCCTGCATTCCGATATAGGTGACCTTTAGACTTGAACAAACCATATGATTCTTGTGAAAATCCATAACCATCGGAAAGATTTTAACAGAAAAGAGACTAAAGCTTCATGTTGCGATATCTTTGAACTGTGCTCGTACAATATTCCACGTTATTTTTATTACTTATCGTGATTAATGATGCAGAACGAAGCAAGCGGAAATATAGCACGTGTCGCCGTCAAAGCCCCTCCATTTTGTCATGCTAATCCGGAACTATGGTTGAAGCAAATGAAGAGTCAATTAATTCTCGCCGGTGTGACGACTGAAAGTATGAAATTTCACCATATTGTGTCGGTTTTGCTACCGGAAAAATTGGAAGTCGTCGGCGACATTATGCAAGATCAGCCGGCAGAAATACCCTACGAAGCACTGCGAAGGAGATTGGGTTCTCAGTACGTGCAAAGTGAGGAGCAAAAGTTAAAGGACCTTATTTCTGGGATGCAGTTCGGGGATAGAAAACCTTCCCGATTGTTGGTAGAAATGAGGAATAAGGCCGGCAATAAGATCAGCGAAGAGGTATTGAAGTTCTTGTTTCTTCAACGGCTGCCTACCCACGTGCAACAGATCTTGACTATCACCAACGACAAATTGGAGAGATTAGCGGAGATGGCCGACGCCATCATGGTAGAAATGCATAATCCACGATTTTTTTGAATAAAAAATAATTTTGCTATTGTTATTTTTAAATATTTGTTCCAAATATCTGTTATTTGAATCATATTATTTATAAAAAATTATTAATTAGTATTAAATCTGAAATTTATTCATTGTACTTAATACCTGATTTACTAATTTAAGTAACGTGTGATTGAATTAATTTATCTATTTCAGCTTACTTCTTAAATTTGATTTTTTTTCAAAACTATTTATTTAATATCTTTATTGGAGTAAACCATTTTCTGAAAAATTTGAATTAAAAATATATGTCATTTTTAAAAAAAGGTTTACTTTAGTTCTATATTCTACCAATAGATGGCGCCAGCAGTAAACAGAATATATGCAGTCATGTCACAATCAATTTAAAATGATCTTTATGGAATAGTGCATCGTCAAAGGCGAATATCGAGTCAAGGTCACTCCTATGAAGTGGAGCGGTGACTTCACACTTTCCAGTGAAATCACCACTCCGATAAATTTCAGTGATATGCAATTCAATGATACGATAATTCCAAGAATAACCGATTCGTTAACTTTTCAACCCATTCGCAGATCGTATCGATTGTTACTTAATATCGTGATCCAAGACCTGTAATCGAAATATCACCAGTAAGTTCGTATCAAGGATTTGAATCACACCCATCTTTGAAAAGTATTGATCACTGGTATTTGTGACTTTTTGATATTGGTTATGTCAGCGTTTCTCAACCTTTCAGTATTCGCGGCCCAGTTTTCAATCATAATTTTCATCGCGTCCCCCACACCCGCTTGCAATAAAATGTATACAACAATAAAGTATATTGAATATTTTGGATTCTGTTTTTAAATTATTTTTAACTAATTGCCAAAACAAGAGTAAAAGTGAGTCAACGTTGGCGAGAAACCACATTTGCATTTTGCCATGCGGGCGGTTAACAGATGAAACGAATGAAAGCGGGGAAAATTTAAATATTATGATTGAAATGAAAGCCAAACGGGGGAATAACGTTAAAAGAATATGGAAGTAGAAAAATTCGTTAATGAAAGTTAACTTAGACAAGGTGAGCTAAATTTAGAAACTGGGAATAAATTTTTTTCGAATAATAAATAATAAAAGAAATAAAACAGAAACATTACTAAACAAAAGAGAAAAAATATAAGTAATGTTTGTGTAAGGGAATCCACACGACCAACGCCGCCTCTAGCATGCACAGTGCAAATATTTTCTCATATGAATAAAGAAAATGTTCGATAACGCAAGTTTCAATTCCAGCCAGTCTCATTTGAGTCGATCCTTCTATCGCTATCGAGTTTATCGTGAATGTGTATGTTATATATGTTTTCGTGTTCATTGCAATTCACAATATTAAATATTCACGGCAGCAGATTTATGCAGACTCATGGATAAATTTTTAAGCGGAAGTGAGTGAACATTAGACTACAATCAGGCATCAGCAAGTACACTTAATACTTAAATTTTGGATATACCAGTACTGAAGTAAATGAAGAAGAAAGGCCCCGGTGTATCATTTAGAGATGCATAATCCACGATTTTTTGAATAACAAATAATATTGCTATTGTTATTTTTAAATATGCGTTCCAAATATCTGTTATTTCAATCATATTATTAATTAAAAATTATTACTTAATATTAAATATAAAATTTATTAATTGTAATTAATACTTAATTTACTAATTTAATTAACGTGTGATTGAATTAATTTATCTGTTTCAGCTTGCTTCTTAAATTTTATTTTTTTCTCAAAACTATTTATTTAATTTATTTATTAGAGTGAACCATTTTCTGGAAAAGATGAGTTAAAAATATATGTCATTTCTTTAAAATGTTTACTTTATTCTTATATTCTACCAATAGATGGCACCAGCAGTAAACAGAGTACATGTAATCAAAGTCAATCATGTCACGAGCAATTAAAAATGATCTGTATGGAATAGTGCATCATCAAATACGAATAGCGGTCACTCCCGTAAAGTGGAGCAGTGACTTCGCACTTTTCAGTGAAGCCTCGCACTTTCCGGTGAAATCACCGCTCCGATAAATTTCAGTGATATGCAATTCAATGATACGATACGATAATTCCAATAACCGGTCCGTTCACTTTTCAATCCAATCACAGATTTCTTTCGAGAGCTTCCATTGGACAGATCGTATCGTCACCGCTCCTGCAAATTTCAGTGATATCGTATCGATTGTTAGTTTCTATCGTGATCCAAAACCTGTAATCGAAATATCATCAGTAAGATCGTATGAAGGATTTGAATGACACCCCTCTTTGAAAAGTATTGATCACTTGTATTTGTGACTTTTTGATATTGGTTACGTAATAACCGCTCTGAAAATATTCGTCATCCCTAGTATCATTTGCTCAAAAATGTTGGCCGCAGACAAAATGAAACCTAATAAACTTAAACGACATTTGGAAACGCTTCATATTGAGTACGTCAACAAACCCAGAGAATTCTTCGAATTAAAATTAAAATCATATAAAAAGCAAAAATCATTTTTTAAAGAAACTTTGTCTGTGAATAAAACAGCTTTAATTGCATCTTACAAAGTTTCATATAAAATAGCCAGATGTAAAAATACCTCACACCATTGTTGAAGAGCTTATTTTGCTAGCAGCAATTGAGATTGTAGAAACTACGTTTAGAGATCATTTTTCAAAACAATTGCATGATACTGTTGCTCGTCGAATTGGTGATATAGCTGAAGATGTGCTCTGTCAGCTTTTATCGAAGTTGCGTGACAAATTGTTTTCATTACAGCTTGATGAAGCATTAGATAATAATAAAGATGCTCATTTAATTGCCTATGTTAGATTTTGTGATATCTCAGTAGTATAACTACATTTCTGTAAAATAATTATTTAAATAATGATTTAAATATGATTTAAATAATGATAATAAATAATTTCTGAAAACTAATAGTAAACAAAACTACATTTCTGCAACTCAAAACAACAGCGCTTGCATTATTTGTTATTTTAAATGATTTCATGAACGAGGCAAACATAGAATGGAAAAATTGCGTCGGAATATGTACCGATAGTGCTCGTTCAATGTCCAGAAGATTCCAAGCTATACAAGCACTTGTAAAACAAAAATCGCCTCAGTGCGTCTGGACACATTGCATGATCCACAGAGAAGCTTTGTCTTCGAAAGAAATGAGTCCTGGTCTGAATATTGTGTTAACTACGGTTGTAATCGTAGTAAATTATCTAAAAATGAGACCCTTGAAATTGAGAATCTTTTCGGCACTTTGTAAAGACATGGGTTCAGTACATTCAGCGTTACTATTTTATTGCCAGGCAGAATGGTTGTCATGTGAGAAATTTTTGCAACGTGTTTATGAATTAAGAAAAGAATTCGCCATTTTCATAGAAGAAGAAAACAGACTGGAGGCCGAAAATTTTCGGGATGGTTTATTTGTGATGAAATTGAGCTACTTCGTCGACATATTTGAGAAATTAAATAATTTGAATTTTCTACTCCACGAAGCAAATGCGCATATGTTGGATACGAGTGATAAAGTTAATACTTTTTGTAGAAAAATGGAATTGTAGAGCAGAAATTTAAAGCAAAGAAATCTAACAATGTTTGCAAATGTGGATGATTGTACTAAAACTTACAAGGCTGAAGAAGAACATGTAAAAGTAGTTTTTCTAACCACTGAAAATCATTTAGCCATGCTGACGACAAACTGATAGAAAGGTACGAGTGGGTTAGGGATCCATTTCATAAAACTCCCGAAAGACTCTCAATTGATGAGGAAGAAAAATTTATAGACTTCACGACAAGTGGCGGAACTAAAAGGCAATTTAGTAATAAAATAATAAATCACTATTTGAATTTTGGACAGGAGTAGAGGATGATATTTCTGCACTAAACACAAGGGCATTTCGCATTCTATTACCATTTTCAACATCTTACCTTTGTGAAACTGGATTTTCTGCTGTGGTTTCTTTGAAGACAAAATATAGATCTCGGCTAAATATATAAACAGAACTGAGAGTGGCTATTTCTAATATTAAGCCTTCCTTCGAAAAACTTTGCAAGACAGGTCCAAGAAAGTCATTAATAATTACTAAATTTGTTTTTAATTTAGTATGTTTTAATTAAGTAAGTTTTGATTTAGTAAGTTCTTTTACTTTAATAAGTTATTAAATATGTCAAAATGTATTTTGCTTTCTATGTGTATGTGTGCTTTCCTTTCAATCAGTTAATCAATTTTTTTAAATAATATTTTCTCTTGGATATTCTAGCGCCCCCCCCTTCTAGTGTGCTCGCGCCCCCCTAGGGGGGCGCTCCCCACAGGTTGAGAATCACTGGGTTATGTAATAACCGCTCGTAAAATATTCTCCATCCCTACATCATGGCAGCAGTAACAGATACTATTTCGATCCAGGCTGTGTCATCAGAGGAAGCATCCATGAAAGCCACGCTGATGGAGATTTCATCCCGCCTATCTCGTCTAGAGGCCCGTTCTAGGTCCCGATCCCGAGAATCTGGTAGACGATTTCGCCAGAGAGAGGCTAACAGAGAAGAGGGAAATCCTTCCCACTGCTGGTATCATTAGCGTTTCAAGCGGAGAGCTCAGCAGCGCCGACCACCTTGCTCTTTCTCGGGGGAAAACTAAAACGGCCGTCACTCGGACCATCGGGTGACGGTTCAATTGAAATTCACCGTTTGTACCTGTTTGATAGATCGACATATTCAAACTTCCTGATTGATACAGGTGCAGATATATCAGTTATTCCACCTTCATCGTCCAAACAACGCTCTGAAAAGGCGAAACTTCAACTTTTTGCAGTAAATGTCACTGAAATACCTACCTTTGGTCAGCTTCTCCTCAAGTTAGATTTAGGCCTGCGTAGAACTTTCCATTGGCCTTTTGTAATTGCAGCAGTTTCACAACCAATTATTGGGGCAGATTTTCTTCGCCACTTTGAACTGTTAGTCGACGTTCGCCAAGGATGCTTAATCGACCCTCTTACAAAACTTCAGTCACGAGGAATAGTGAAGAGTGGTCAGAGTGCCAGCATCAAAACAATCAAGGGAGATACAGAGTTCCATCAACTGCTGTCTGAGTTTCCTTCACTTACTAAAGCTAGTTCGATGCACCAGGCTAAACACGATGTCAAGCACTGCATTCAAACTACGGGACCCCCAGTATTCTCAAGACAGCGAAGACTCCTCCCTGACAAGCTAAGAGATGCGAAGCAGGAGTTTGAATTTCTGGTGACAACAAGGGTTTGTAGGCCTTCGAAAAGCTGCTGGGCCTCACCTCTTCACATGGTTCCCAAAAGCAATGGAGACTGGCATCCGTGTGGAGATTTCAGGAAGCCGAATAGTGTGACAATTACAGATCTCTATCCAGTGCCACATATCCAAGACTGCTTGCAGGTGCTCGAAGGGAAGAAGATTTTTTCAACTCTGGACCTTGCAGAGGCCTATCATCAGATTCCAGTGCAAGAAGAGGACGTTCCAAAGACAGCCGTTGCTATGCTCTTTGGACTTCTTGAATTTTTGTACATGCCGTTTGGACTTTCCAACGCTGCTGCCACGTTCCAAAGATTCATTAACCACGTCTTGAGTGGTATGGACTTTTGTATGCCATATTTCGACGACGTCCTGGTCGCATCAGGCAGCAACAGCCAGCATTTTGAGCACCTGCAGAAAGTATTCCGGCGCTTAGAGGAGTACGGCGTGCGGCTAAATGGTTCCAAGTGTGTCCTGGGGAAATCATCCGTGAAATTTCTGGGCCACATTGTTACGCCTGATGGCATTATCCCACTCCTAGAAAAGGTATCAGCTATGACGGAATTCCCTGAACCAAGTACGGTGAAAGAGCTCCGGAAATTCCTGGCACTCATTAATTTCTATTGGCGTTTCATGCCACAGGCAGCTAGAACACAGGCGGTTCTGAATGCCTTCTTAAAGGGAACCAAGAAGAATGACAAAACACCCATCCTCTGGACGGAGAAAGCTAGAAGTGCATTTGAATGGTGTAAACAGGACTTGGCGCAGGCTACGGTTTTGTTCTACCTTCTGCTAATGTCAAGTTTTCTATAGTAGTGGATGCCTCAGGCAATGCCGTGGTTGCTGCTCTCCAACAGAAGGTTAGTACTGGCTGGCAACCCCTTGCATTTTATTCCAAGTCACTTTCTCCTGCCCAACGGAAATACAGCGCGTACAATAGAGAGCTTCTAGCAGCCTACATGACCATTAAATATTTTCGTCACATGGTGGAAGGTCGAAATTTCATCCTATTTATCGACCACAAACCGTTGATGTTTGCCTTTCGGCAAAAAGAAGACAAATGCTCATTTCAACAGCTGAGGCAGCTAGATTTCATTGACCAATTCACAACTGACGTCCGTCACTTAAAAGGAGCTGACAATATGGTTGCAGATGCGCTTTCAAGGATAAACATCTCTACAATTGAAATGCCAACTGCAACTGATTTCCAAAAGATGGCGGAGGAGCAACAGACGGATCCAGAGTTGCGAGAGATTCTGTATTCAAAAGCAACTTCATTGGTGTTGCAACCTATTTCTGTAGGTGAGCCTCCAGTAACCTTGCATTGTGATGTGTCCTTTGGTCGTATCCGCCCATTTGTACCAGTGAATTTTAGGCGTGAGATTTTTAGATATTTACATTATGCTAGCTTACATAACTGTCACATCCAGGTATACGCGCATCGGTAAAGATGATCAGTGAAAGATATGTTTGGCCTTCCATGAGAGCCGACGTGACGCTGTGGGCTCGTACATGCTTACAGTGTCAACAAGCAAAAGTGTCACGACATACAAGAAGCAAACATGGTGGTTTTGTACCTTCTAGTGCTAGGTTTGAGCATGTTCACATTGATATAGTGGGGCCTCTTCCCTCTTCTGAAAGCTTTAGACATTGCCTTACCTGCGTCGATCGTTTTTCTAAATGGCCTGAGGCATTCCCTTTGGTGGATATATCGGTTCACACGATAGCAACAACTTTTTATTCGGGATGGATAGCCAGATTTGGACCACCACTCAGATTAACAACGGACCAAGGTACACAATTTGAGTCTGCCCTTTTTCAAGCCGTAACCAAGTTCCTGGGTACTTCTCGGCAGCGCACATCACCATATCATCCAGCTGCGAATGGACAAGTCGAAAAATTCTACCGGCAGCTAAAAGCAGCCATCATGTCACATAGAAAAATGCAATGGTCCTTAGCATTGCCGACAATCCTCTTGGGATTCAGAGCAACATAGAAGAAGGATCTGTAAGCGACAACTGCAGAGATGTTATATGGGGCCCCCATTAGACTTCCAGGGGAATTTTTAAGTCCGACAGTGGACAGTCCCGATCCATCTACCTCTGTGGGGAAACTGAGAGAGGTAATGCAGCGACTATTGCCTCCTAAACCACAGCTATACGGTCCGCAGACAGTGTTTGTAAGCAAGGATCTTGGGTCGTGCACGCATATGTTCCTCCGGACGGATGCACTCAGGAAAAGCCTTCAACTCCTTATGAGAGTCGCTTTCGGGTTCTCCATAGGACCGAGAAAATCTTCACAATCGACAAACATGGGAAAGGACTCACAGTGAACATCGACCGAGTGAAACCTGCCTATGTTTTTCACGATTGCGACAGCACTCGACATCCAGCGTCAGAGTCCCCGGCTCAGCAAAGTACATCAGCAGAGATGCCAGAGAGATTACCTGATCAGAGACTGTCACCCGCTCCGGACGGCGTGTTCGGTTCAATCGTCGGTACTCTTAAAATCTCGCTGTCGCTGGTGGGGGTCTCCTGTAGCGGCTTATCATTAGCGCGGAAAAAAGGATCAAGAGGCTATCAAAAGTAGATAGTCCTCTGTAGAAAACACTCCATAGCCTCACAAGTTCCAGTGGGCGAAAAATATTACCCAAATATTTTAAACTTTTTTAAAGCCATTCGTTTTTATTCTTGTATTTATTGCTTTTTAACTTCTGTCCATGTAGAACTTTTTTACATTGATTCATTGTTTCGCCTTTTTTGCATCAGTTCTTTTTTTCTTGAGAATATTAACATTTTACAAAATTGCCCATCTATTATTTGCATTGCCAAATTGCATGCGTTTATATATTATTTGTCTTTGCTTTTATATTTTAATAATTATATTTTTAGAGTCTGCACTGCAGTTTTACCATTTGCTGGCACATCAAAGCCAAACATGTCTCTTGTGCCATTAAACCGTTCAAACAATCGAACAGCAACAAACTCTCACTCACATACATCGTGACCCTTGGGAGATAAGACCTGCTGGCTCTATCACTCGCTCCTGCATAAGTCATCACTTTTAGGCGATCGAGAAGCCTGTTGACAATCGTCACTCTGCACGTTTTCTGAGTGGAACGAACGATAACTGGTGTGTGTAAGCCTTCATTTTTTTCAATTTCTATATTTTTCTTGGTAACGTTGTATTGAAATAGATGATATGCAAAAGCAAGTTTTTGATGCAAATTTATTCAAGCTTAAAGTATGAATGAATCTGATAATGTTAAGCATACTTGCTTCTTTTAAAAGAACGCAAACTAATAAATGCTTAATTCCTTCGTGTGTTCTCCTATTTCTTAAATTTAAATACTACAATATATTCTGAACTGTTAATGTTTTTTGCATCTTAATGATACAAATAATATTATAAGTTCAACATTATATGAGTAGAGAATCTTTTCTTCATGTTCTGTTTTAACAACAAATTATAATTGTGATTTAGTTTTTCAATATTATTTGTCCTCCCAATGATGTGATGTTGAATAAGAATGAACTTAATGAAATAAGAAAACACAACTGCAATCTATTTACACAAATTATCTATTTCTTTATATCAAAAATCAAATCAATTTTTTAGACTATCGACTATAAACTTTTATTTAAGTATTTTCAATCATTACAGCGAATTTTATTTTTAAAGCTATAATATAAATTAATATCACTATGAGTATCTGTAAACATATTAATTTATTTTATTTGAACTTTTGTTTTAATTAAATCATTTAAGTGTTAATAAATAAACTTTACCTTTTCTTTTTTAAAAAAAAAAAGATGTCATATAAATGCTCAGTTTCGGCTTCCCGAAGAAATTATGATGAAGGAAAAAAAATTGCTGTTTTTGGATATCCCATTGATGAGACTTTAAGAGAGAAATGGTTGCTTGCAAATCCAAGAAAAAATTTTAACATTACAAAGAATTCTAAGGTTTGCAGACATTAGCATTGATAACTAATATGTTTTAATGTTTTGAAATTGTTTGAATTATTTTTAAGTATAAAATATTATAATTTGTGTTAGTTACAGTCTTAATATTTGTAAAAATTTATATGTCATTCTGATTAATTAAAATTTATTTAAGATGCGTTAATTTTAGTTTCAGTCCTAGCTTCACTATTTTGTTAATGTAAAATGTACTTACATTAGTTAATAAAAGTGATGTAAATTGTTTGTTGATTTAAATGTAAGTAGAGCTGATACAGATTTTTTTTTATTTTTAAAATAAAGCATGAAAATAACCGTGATTTTTAAGCAGTTGTTTAAAAATGTTTTCGAATTTAAAGTTCATCGAAATAGCTTATAATTGTAGCAAGACATTAAAAAATATTTTCTTGGGTAAAATTCAAACAGATCAACTGGAATCTAGATCTGGGCAGTATAGAAGTATGGCTGCAGACCAATATCACATTTCTGTTAGACAGATTTATGAGACTGAAAGCAAACTAAGATTATCCCATGAATTAAAACTTGTCTCTCATAATAAGTGCGCCATAACTGTTAATATATTTGATGACAAAGATGGGAGTAATGATGATGGAAAAGAACCTATAAATTTAATTTTCTGTGATATATTTGTCGAAGAATCTGATATAGATAAAATAGAAGATACTTTGCCCATAATAGCATATTTAGCTGGTTACTGTTCTCGTGCTGCTTTAAAAAAACGAAGTGTTTACATTGTCTCCAAAAATTAATAACAGATGCAAATTTCCTTCCTCTTAAATTTAAACTAATAGATGTAAAAGATAAGGGTGGCTTATTATATCCCAATGAAATAGTTTTAAATACTGTAATCCATACGTATATAGTTGTTCAAAAATTAATTAGTGAAAAATATCAAAATAAATTTATTGAAGTTCCTATTCAACGAAATTTGATCATTAATTAATTATTCAGGAATTATTATAAAGTGAAAAGTAAATCTAATATAACTGCTTCTAAGAATAAAAGAAAATCGGAACTTTTTCTAAAAATTCTTCCACTGATAAAAGAGAATCAAGCAAGAAAATTTATCAATTGGAAAGGGAGAAAGTACCTGTTATTACAGAAGTATAAAAGAATTTTTTTTTTTTTTTTTTTTTAGGAATAAAGTGAAAATTATTTTTAAAAATCTAATTGAATGTAACTGTAAAATTAAATGTATTTATACTGTTAAAGATTAATAAAATTATAAACTGTGCATCTTAAAAATATCACAATTTTAGTCGTCATTTTTTTTTTGTTAGAAATCACATTTGAGGTGATATTTCTATTTTGTATGTATGTGTTCTAAATAATTAATTTTTTTTATATAGTACATATAAATAAATATTGTTTATTAATTGCATTTTAAGTGGTATTTCTATTTTGTATAGGTACTGTTCTGAATTATTGTATTGTTTTTTTCTTGCTATTTATTATATCGAAATAAATAATTGTTTATTAATCTGTCTGTGACTTCATTTGTTTCATATTTTATAATTTCTTAATTCATTCATATTATTAACTTAAAAGATAAAATATATAATTCCTTTATACAAATACAATTCATAGATTTGCTATTTTTTTTTTTTTAACAAACAAACATTTCTAGTAAATATTTTAAAAGGAAATTTCAAATCCATTATTTATATAACACAGAAAAAGTGAATGAATAATCTCATTATTGCACTAAGCAAATTTTTTGACTTGTTTACAGCAATTTTTACTTTCTATATATAAATACTTAGCTTCCTTTTTTAAAAAATAGAACCTTTGAGAACTAAAATTTCCATTTCAAAGAAAATTTATTGAAAACATCTATTTTACACAAACAAATGTTAAATAATTCATAAATTTGCAATTATTATGCAACTATTTAATAATTCGGAGAATGTGTTTTTAATAACGAAAGTTGTCACGAAATTATGATGTTTAATATCGAAAATACTCAGACCACGATTGTAATTAATTTAAATCTCAATTTTATTTTATACAAAGTATTTTTTAATTAGTATGTATGCAATTATTTGATAATTAAGAGAATTAATGAAAATCGTCGAGAAAGCATATACATCGCAAATTACGCGTTATGATAAATTCCGTCCTTTTCCGAGCGTCAGATTACAAGTGATGACTAGTGTTTGTACCATGTGTCACTTCCTGTTTCAATGTATAGTGTCGCCCCTTATATTCTGTTAGCAAATACTTCACTTTACCAGTCCTACTCATACTGAGTAGACGTGCTTTTACTTTCCTTGTAATTGTTGATCCTTTATTATGTGCTTTAATAGTTATACATTTATTTTTATAATTAAGATGGATTAAGTCCATTATTCTCGAATAGTTCACTATCGACGAATTTATTATTTGCTGGCATACCGTCAGAATTAGGCCTACCGCCATAACAACTAGGGTAAAACGAAAATGGCCTTATTTTTTTTATTTTTTATTTTTTTTCGATTTTAGTTTGGTAATAGTGCGGAAAAGCTGCCTTTTCAGATTCAAAAAGAATTTTAAAAATTTCTGGTTGCAATACAACAATATCTCGAGGTGCCGCAAAGAGTTTAAATTTTGTAATTAAAAAAAAAAAAAAACCCTTTCATAAATTATTTTTATGAATTTTTTTTCGTTCATATAATGTTACAAAAGATGATTTTAAATACATATATAAGCATTACAATTGGAAAAAATTATTAATTACAAAGTATAATAATAATAAAAAAAATTATGTCAAATTTTGCGTTTCTTATTTCTGTATCCTTAATGATTGCAACTGTTACAGCAGCGAAATGTTTGTTTCTACTTCACTGCCACATTAAACTGTTTTTTTTAAATTAAATTTTGGCATATTCACATACTTGTAAGTTTTTGCTCTTATGTATTTTTCTCTTGTGATTGAACCACAGACATTTTGAGCCGATTCGACCACCAGTTTCATAGCTCTTTCCACTGCTTGCATGTGACAAGGAAGCATCGGAAAGTTTATAAACGATGCTATGTGGTTCATCTTCAGATTCTTTGAGAGAGTCACTGGAAACATGTTCCAAGGGGGGCTCAGTTACGTCCTTTTCAAGTCATGAAATCATGTCGATGTAATCCTTTGCATCGAAGTTTATCTTTGGAACTTTAAGCTTCCTGACTCTGTCTTTACTTTCTGTTCTTGATTTTAAAGCGCGTCGTAAACGAAGTTCTCTTTCAATTTTACGTTCATTACTTAGAATGGACAAAATGATATTTTCTAAAGCAGCAAAGTACTCAATTTTTTGAATAATCTGATGTATAACGTTCTTGAGGTCGTCAGAGAGATAGCGTGAATATGAGATAAGGTTAAAAAGATGTTTGGAACCATAAGTACATGAAAGGTAACTTAATATTAACTTAATATCAAACCACACAGGGACCTGGTAGTTTTGTCTTTTCTTGTCTATTTAATGTATAGTTGGTTTGCCTGTTTTTCTATAGAACACTCTTGTTTTTCAGCGTTGTCATTGTAGCCAGTAATCGTTTCTGATGCATTAGTATTTTTTGTCCATTCTTGACTAAACTTGACTATTCTCTGTAGTTCTTTACGCTTCCTTGCTTCTTTCTTCCTCAAAGCGCATGTGTTGTAGCTACATCAATATTACCTATAACCATTTTCTTGTTAGAGAGTTGATCGTTTAGAACCTTTTATTCCATAATTGGCACTTTTTTTTTTTTTATACAAGTCAGCAATATCAAATAAAAGTCTAGTTTCTTCACTAAATTCTGTGAGGTTGGAATCAAACTTATATGAACATTTTCTGCTTTTAGACTTTAATAAATTCCTGTATTCTTTTATTATTTTGTGAAATTCTTTTGCTAGAAACAACGAGAATAGAAACTCTTGACCATATTTGTTCTATTATGGGAACTAAAGTGATACATATTTCGCTTACAAAAGGATTCTTCTCTGAAGTAATTTTGAGGTTATGTCTAATATAACAGTAGCACTAGATTCGTATGTAGTGAGTTCAATTTCAAGCAAAACAATAAATTTCCTAAACGTAGAATACTCCGATATTTGTCTTGTATTCACTAATTTAGACTGAGCAATTTTTGCTCACAGAAAAGCACACAAGGGCACAAAATAGCAAATCAGTTACACAATAGGCGGAGCTGAGACGCCAATTCAACTGAACTCGGCAAAGCTACTGGTTTGAAACCAGCTCTGAGCTTGTCACCACACGCAGACAAATCTGCGCCTTACTTCTATAACAACCACTCCGGCGACGACTCAGTGCCATGCCAGTGCAATAGTAAAATTGTTTTTATACTTTTATTCATATGACAACGCTTATTTACAGCTTTTTATTTCATAATCGATTCACGCAAAAATCCTTAAAAAGTGTGAAAAAGTGTGTTTTTATGAAACTTTAACGTCCTTGAGGCACCTCAAGATGTATTCTAATATTTTTTCATAATTTTTATTTATCTTATCTATACCAAAAGGTAACTTTTCAGCTCTATTACAAATTAAAAATCAAAAGGTGATTATTTCGTAAAAAAGCTTTAAAATATAACAAACATTTCAATTTTATGAAGCTAAACTTAAGTCTTTGCGGCACCTCAAGACCTACTCTAATATTTTTCATATTGATAATTTATTTTATCTACACCAAAAGACAACTTTTTCGCGCTATTACAAATTAAAAGTCCAAAATTGATTTTTTCGTTCCACCTTAGTGCTGACTCATTCCAGTAACCAGCAGGCTTTATCTCCCGAGGGTCACGATAGAGACTACATAGCTATATAAGGATATTACATCATAATTCAAACTTTAAAATTCTATGAACACTCAACCAACTTCGAGCCATTCCAAAAGAGAGATTAAAAATGATAGCATAAGTCTCCTTCATATAAGTAAATAATGTGTTTCAGTATAGAAAAATATTAATTTTTAGTGATGAATAGCTAAAATAGGATATGTAGAATGCCATATGTATCGCACAAAAAATTAGTAAAATGTACCATAAATTGAATGGGCAAAATAAAGTAAAATAATACTTAGATTAGAACGAATGCATGGCATATATTTTCAGGATGCGCCATTAATTCGTGTAAACTCCAAAAAACCATAATAAAAAAATAATGCTCGAAAAATTCTTCTGTCTTTTCGGGAATATGTTCTCAGAGCCTTTGGATTTTTTCCGATTAAAATGATTAAAAAATGATCGATAGATGGCACTGACACATCAAACAAAGATGATTAATGCAAAGCAGGGGGATACAGCGCAGTAGCTAAACACAGCACATTTTGTTTTAAAGCAAAAGATGTTCAACATTTGATTTCAAAGTGAAATGAACTATTTTTAAAAAGTAAACATTGGAAACACAACCATACAAAAGAATTATCTTCTAAGCTCATCTTCCATAATTTATAGTCCATTTGCAAAAACTATGATTGTGAGGAGTAAAGATGTCAAAATAGAATCACGATATATATTTTTAATGAAAATTATTGTTAAATGTATTGCTAAATAGTTCCGATGGATATTGTATCAAAGGTGCATTAAATTAATTATTTTCTCGAAAAATAGAAATAATGACTGAACATTGAAACGGTGGATATCAAAATAATTTAAATTATTTAAAAATCAAGAGTGAAAGAAAAAGAATTCTATTCCTAACCATATTTTATCTGATAACGATATTTTCTATTGAAAATGGTAATCTTATGATTTGTAGCAAATCACTGCACAAAACGATTGACACTGACACGCTTCCTCGCCAAACTAAGACTAAGTCGCCAAAAGTAATCGTTTCTTCATCATGCGTAAGTTAATGCGCAAAGCAGAATTTGGTGCAGATATTAAAAAATAAATGCATTTTCGGAGCGCTATTGATCGTAAAAGCAGAGAGAAATGAAAATAATTGGTTTAATTGTCTTTGTTTACAATAAGATTCTTTAAATACAACTGATTAAAAGGCAAATGATTGACTTGAAAGGCGGATTATTGTTCTTGCGAAATTATTTCTTTTCAGAAATTGATATTTACTAGAATATGTCATTTTTGTTATATACTACATTATTTCACGAAATTTAAACAGAACCGATTTAAGTTAGGGGTAATAAGAAAGCTCTTTATTTATATAAATTTGCTAGAAAAAGAAGTATGGATCATTAAAATGGAAGCGATTTTTTTCTAGAACTGTAAGAATAGAACATTATTTTTAAATGCTATACTTTACGAATCGAAATAGTATTTGTAGGTATTATCAAATTCAATATCGCATCTGTGATGGTTTAGATTATGAAATTTATTATTATTTTTTGGGATTTTTTCATTTTTCGCAGGAGATGGAGGCTCAACTTATTTTCTTTTAATTGGTTTCCGAGAAATTTTGCAGCTGTCGGAGATTTAGTGGCGCAGCGATCGGGGAGCAAGAAGAATATGGATGCTCCGGGCAGAGCCCTGGATTTAAAAAAAAAATTAGAGCGTACCTCTCACTTTTTAAAATAAAATATAATAAGGGGATGAAAAAACAATATGAAGCCCCGTGTGACATTTACTTTTGCTATGTCACAGCAGGGATTCAAAATCCTTAGTCTAGAAGTTTAAACCTGATTATAATATTTAAAAAGTAAAAAAGGCTGACAGCTAAAACAAAAAGAAAAATAAAATGCATTTTTGACAATGCATTCATTGCAGCTCATATATTAGCGAGGTGAAATTGAAACAAATCAGTTTATAAGTTAAGTTTGTAAAACTGACTATTTTATTCTCTCTCTCTTTAAATGAATCCATTTTCAGGCATTTTTGAAATAATTCTTTTTTAATTTCCCTCTCATCCTTCACACTTGAAAATATTCTAAATTAAAACCCACACAGATATTTGGTTGTTAAATCTCAATTTCTTTTATGGAAAAAAAATTGAATTGGATAAATTGTGCACTACAAATAAATAATGTTTTTCTTAAAATATAGTATCCAAAAATAATGCTATCCGAATAAAAACAATGTCTTCATATCGCAATTTTTAAAAGACGATTAAAGGCAATTATTTGTAGAAACAAAGGAAAAAGAATTCTTTTAATTATCAAAATCATAGCCAGGCAAAAAAAAAAAAGAAAAAAAAAAGACCAACATGTTATAGTACTCGTTGATAAGCATCCTCCAAATGCTATCCGCGCCTTATACGACTAGTTGTGATGACCAAAGGAGAGCCAATATCTTACCATATCTCTAAACGAACTTTTTTCTAAATAAAATTAGCAAATAAAGCTATCCAAATAAAAATTTTGCGATAGACGAGCTCTATACCTTTTTTCATACTCTAGGACTTTTAAATAAGGCAAAGTAAATAATACAATGAATTTTTTTGCAAACTCACTGAAAAATACAGACAGACAGGAGTCATTAAATAATGAAAGAAGAACAGACTTTTTATAAAAAGTACATATTATTTAAAATGGTGATAATTTCTTATATTCTAAAAATTTTGAAAGTAAATATAAATTTCAACTTTATGGAAAAAAAACTATGATAATTATTAATTAGATCCCTTATTTTAATTATAGATTCATTTTAAAATGATTGCTTCATCATCAGTATTTAACAGAATGCTGACAGAGTGCCGTTTCCAAAGAGTTTTCTGAAACGGCATTGCAAGTAAAGAGGCGGTTTAAAACTTCAATCTAGGAGCATTGAAATACAGAAATCGATACTAAACAGAAGTTTCTGTCTTTAATGACTTTAATTTTGATATGCATCCGTATAGATAGTTTGAGCAATCGATCACTAAACAAATCGTTATCAAAACACAGTCCATACCAAAATAAGTTCTACGAGGCTTTTACACGCAATATTAACATTATTGTACTCAACCAGAATTAGACATATTCATTAAATTAGTTAATGTTTTTCTAAGAATAAAAGGAGTATGGGACGTGAAATTCTGTATTCACGAGATATTATTATTGCCTATTAAATATGCCCAAAATAAACCAGTACGTACAAGAGAAATGTTAAAAGCCAAGCTGTTGTCGTAGTTCCAAGGACTCAATGGAACCGCGCTGGCCTGATAGTAAAAACTGGGCTTCGGAACGGGCGAACCGCAGGTTCTAGCCCATATTTCACCGAAGAACCGTCGTGTACGCGGCTCTGGTGCACGCTAAATCCGTCGGGGCCCAATGCTCTCCCGCTGTTTTGGTGTGGAAGCTTGGAGAGGGAAGTTCCAGCTCAGGTGTCGCCTTTGTCCTCTGACCGCAGTTCAAAATTACGAAATCCGCCCAAAAATAGCTCTAGTGTTGCTTTAACCCTTTAAAGGGCCATTTTTTTCTAGTCATATTATGTTTAAATATTTTTAGGCTTGAAATTAGAATAAGAAAAGGGATTCATTTAGCTTATTAGATAAATTTAATTCGATTAATTAATTAATTTGGTTAATTGATAATTAAGTAAGAAATCAAGACACAATATTTTGTGTAAGCTAAAGAACTGAAGCATCTAAGTTTCTGTTTTTCTAAAAAAATTTATCAGAACTTATACCAACCGACATAATTTCATACAAAGATCGATAAATTTGGTGGGAAGCATACTTCCCACGGCCCTAGAAAGGGTTAAAGCGGGACGTTAATCTAACTGAACTAATCTTCGAGGACTCAATCCAAAGTGAAAATTAGCAATAGAGATACTTCCATGAATCCGGAAGTGCTTTTCTGCACTTCGCTTTCTTGACGAAATCAGATATTGAGTTGTCGAATTATTCTGTGTGTGAATTAGAACATTTTCCATTATCATTCTTTAATGAATGTGACACAGGAAAAAGTTCTTAATTTTTTTGCGACTTATTTATTCCAATAATTGACAAAATTCATTACATGTTGCAGCTTGCATTATACATGATGGATTTCTCATGAATAGTACAATTTGGAAATAATTGGTTAGATTTCTTTCAGCAGTTCTATAGAAATGCATTCTTACATACAAAAAGAATATTTCAGTCAAAGTGCCACTATTGCTATTTTTCATGAATACCCAAAGGATATAAGAATGAAAAGCCGGACACGCTGCCCCGGAAATAATATTCAAATTATTATTATATTATTATTACAATTGTTATTATAAATATAAAATATTATATATAGCATTATATATTATTATATATATTATATAATAGTCAATATAATAAGAAACGATTATGACAAACCAAATTTCAGTGATTTAGTAAATCACTCAGTTTTTGAAGAGCCAACATGCCAAACAGGATAATATAGTGTATGCGGCGTCTAGGGATAAAAAATAATTTTCAAATAGAGAAAGAATATCCGAATTAACAAACAATTAATTTATCAAGACTACATATAATGTAACATTTCAATATTTTCACTATTTAAACTTATGGAATAAGATTTAATTAGGAGCAGGGTTCACCTGAGATGGGGACCCAAACATGGCTAAGCCTGCAAAGGGTTCGTAAAGGGAGCACGTAAACAGTGTCAGACCTTACTCGTCCATCGCTGCCGGAAGAATCGAGGGATATTCTTTTAGGCATCTACCTGGCGCTCTGACGACACATTCATCACATGACATGATTGGCGTTGCCATCTCTTACAATCGGAACTAATTAAATACTTCAATTAATCACCATCCCTGGAACAAGTTTACAGCCAATATCACTTCCTACATATATATATTTGAAAATTTGTAAATCGTAGTAACTCTAATACGTGTTAACACTCATATTTCTTCAGAAAAATATAGAACCTTGGTATTAATTTTACATGGATTTTTATATTCTAAAGCTTCAATGCCAACCATTTTTAGGATTGAATATGTGGTTTTCGAGAAATCTCAGAAACACTGAAAAACATTCCATTTTCCTTTTTTCCATCTCGCCAGACGAGAAAAGTTAATCATGTTCTTTCTTTAGGAAAGAGATTAAAGCAAAAAAAAAAAAAAAAAACCTTTTTTTTATTGATTTTTTTTCCCCGATTTAGATTCCCTCAGGTACTGGCCTTTGCCCAGATTGCTGAAGTACACCTTTCGCCTATCCCATAAAAGATGCAAAGAAGAAATTTTTGAAAGAATTATCAGAAATTTTTGAGATATTCATAGTGTCATAAATGAGATCCCTGCGAAAGAAAAATTTTGATTTAAAATTTTTCAGACGAAAAATGCAAAAATTACCGGTTATTACTCGACTGGATATGTTGCTCCTAATTAGACCTCACACTGGACTGCAATCTACTCTCGAGACATTTAAGTGGCGTTATTAAGGTGGAGCAATTAGGTCACGTGGCACATGCGCTATTATCAGAGGATGTAAGATTAAGTTAAATAATTTAGGAGAGCTACTTTTTTTATTTTCCTGCATAAGAAATCTGCAAAGGAAGAACGTTATGTCCAAAAAGTTCGACATCAAGCGTTTGATCAATCTTCACGTTTTTGACCATTCCAAGTTCTAAAAACTCTTTTCTGGAATTATCTCTGCCTGCCTGAACACGACGAGCAAATCAAATAAAATTAATATGTGGTCATATCATCAAATCTGAAGATTTCTATTGAATTTTGGGCGAAATTCGTCCACAGGAAGTTTGACTTTTCTTCTGCCTGCGAAAACACAAATGATTAGAAAGAATAATATTAATATATGAATTTTTATTATTGCAATTGTAGATTTATGTTATATTTTGATGCAAATCCATCTGAGAGTTGTTCTGTCTGGGAGCGTTTATTTGTGAGTATGTGACAGGTATAACTTAAAGACAAAACAAAATAAATAAATGAGTTCGGTAAATGATCGTGGTATTAAAATTATATGAATATCATTTTAATCAGAAGACACACAAAATGCATACTCGGTTTTCCTCATTATATTGCGAAGCATAAAATGGGCCATATTATGTCAGCATACAATACATAAGAGACATAGACAAGGGAAGATCACTGTCACTGACTTTTACTGAATTCTTAGTCCTTAAATTCTTAAAAATTTAAATTTAAAAATATGTTGACAGAAATTGTTTCCATTTGGTGTCTCGCACATCTTAAGGTCTGATTTTCTAGATTACGTATTAAAATCTGTTTGACAATAATGTTTGTATTATGTTTTCAACATAATAGTCGCTATTGTTAAAGCATTCATCTTACAGGGTATGATTTCATTGTAGATGCTGTCTGCGATGATGAAGTGAATGAGAAATTTGAGGAAAATTCATTGACAGTATCGTAGTGGTGAATCTTCGTCTTCCCTTAATCTTCTCTTCATCTTCTGTAAGCAAACCATCATCAATCAGAATCCCAAGCTCAGTTCTTTCATCATCATGAACATTTTCGAGCCTTTCAATAAAACTTCGCACACACCTCTTTATCATCAAATCACTCATCGCGTTTCATCTGTAGAACTTCACAAATTTGTCTGTAAATATCAATTGGTTTTGTGTTTTTAGCATTAAGAAAGCGGATGACAGAACATAACTAGTATGTGGCGGGAAATTTGATTCTTTTTAGCAGTATAAACCTTTAATATGCAGCCGATGCTATATTCAGGGATATAGAAATGATTTCCATTAATTGTTCGTGAGACCGTTAAGTGGACGCGCATGCGTTAAATCACGAACGCAGCGAATCCGCGGCAAAAATTGAAAAGCGGAACTAAGTTTCTGGATACCCTTTGTAACAGAGTGATCTATTTGATACGTTCGTACATTTTGAAAAACCCCTAAATCTTTTTTTATCTAGTATATCTCCGGTTATTTTGAGCCGATTTGACTGAATTTTGTATCTTGAATTTCTCATTATTCGGTATGATTCAAAAAGCCTAAAATCGGAAAATCTGAAGCTTATACGAATGTAAATATGTAGATGGTCCCTTATATGAATGCATTTTGCACATGTTTAAAGAGGACATACTTCCAAATTACACCATATGTTTTCCCTGAATTAAGTCTTTACAGATTACGAACTATGAATGTCCGGGTACTTTTTTGATGGATTGTACCTAAATGTAAGCAGTGCATACTTTTTGAACCACATGTACCACCGATATTAAAATAAAATTTTTAATGATGATTTTTGTAATTATTTTGGCTGGTCCACTTTGCAAATTGCATGTGAGGGATATATAGCTGTATATGAGTTAGCGATACAGTTGATGACAAAAATTGGACCTTTTTTTTCGCATAAATTGAAACCCTATGATATATAAATCAAATTTGTTTACATTTAGCAGAAGAAAAATTTTACAACTGAATTCACTTTATTTTATGACCATTTTGTATATGAAATGCAATTTTATTATTAATTACCCTTATGAATGCATTTTTTCAATCTTATTTCTGCTTTTGAAACTATAATAATTATACAGGTCATATATTTAGAAGATGAAGCAAGACCATCTTTTTTGCTCTGATACTGAATTTTTTATATTCTTAATTCTAGGAATATAGCTGAAATTGCAATTAGAAATGATCTCCGAGAAAAGCTCGATAGTTTTCTAGAAATAAACTGCAGTACTTTTAAAAATTAATATTATATATTCTTCCCGAAAAAGTGACATTCTTCATTTCTAGAATAAACTGCCAATTCTATTTTTTGTGATTACACATATAAAATAATTTTAATAACATAGAAGTTTCATAGTTGGTGGATCTTAGTAACATTAAAACAATTTTGACTCAAATTAATGGCCAGGTCAAGAAGCGTCCTTCGATTTAGAAAAAAAATTTCTAAACTAAATGAAAGAAGATTTCACACATTGCTGGTCCATGTTTCGATAGGTAACTTAGTATTCTGAAGATCGTTATTCAGCATCATAAATCCTTCAAGTAGAACATTCAATGGCCTATGCTATGAGTATAAAAATAAATAAATAAAATAATTCCTCAATCAGTTTGGATTTTTTCCTTGTTGAAGACACCTTATCTCGTACAGCAGACTTCATCTGACAGTAAAACTCTAGCAGAAAAGTGTGCATCTTCCTGTTTCGCATCAAGCATCCAACGTGCGAACTCCACCTGATTTGCGATTTTCACTGAATAAACGTTACATGCGACCTTATGTTTTCTGGTAACTTTTCATCTACTTAATACCTATTATCCTTGCTCTGAATTTATCTTTCGAATTTGACAACGCTCTCTGCGAACATCGGTACTGATGTTAAGCGATGTTTTCTGGTTCCCATTTTAGTTTTTCTTGAATATCTTTAAAACTTCCTAGTTCTCACATTTATATAAAATTGTAGAATATAAAATTCCTTACAATTTCAAGCTTTAATTTTCTTCAAGTTTTAATTTTTTTGCAAATATTGATTCTAAACTACTTTTTCGTTTTCAGTAGTTTACGACCCCCTAGATTATCAAATCCGCATGTTACCAGTATGAAAAAAAAAAAAAAAAAAAAAAAATTAAGAATGTGTTTTCACTTAAAAAAAATCATAGTTGAAACACCATTTGTTATTTTTTTATTAATTTTTTACAGTTTCCAACAGTTCTCCGACTCTCTATATTTTTGTGATTTTCACCTACTAAACGTCGTTTGGGACCCCATGTTCTACGGTGATTCATTATCCTCTTGATGAATGTTATCACCCCTCTGAATTTGTCGGTCGAATTCGGCAACATCCTGCATATTTCCTTTCTTTAATAGTGTACATCAATTAAAAATTACTTAAAAAAACTAAACTATGTGCTTGACTAGATTTTTTTTAAACAAAAAATTAAACTCTGCCAGTTGGCTACACCATGCAGCAACACCTGTTTTATTCCTATTAATTAACTTTTCAAATGTTGTGTAAATATTTTTTCACTTTTTCATGAACTTTTATAGCATAGATTTATATTACTTTTATATATTTATAATTTCATGTTGTACAATAAGATATGTTAAAACCATCAAAATGTAATATAAGATTTAAGTATAATATCAACATAATCTTTTTAATACAATTTAAATAGTTAGTTTAGAATGAAAAATAGCTTTGAAGTTTAAATCATAACAGACAATTTTATTGTTACATAAATCAAAGCAGTACTTTAGATAATGCAGCTTTACATAGAAATTAAAGAACCTGCGCTTTTTGAAATCTATTTTAAGGGATAATTTTTAAAACAATTGTTCTTATTCAAGCATAGAGAAACATTACATTTGGTGCATGTGATTCTAGTAAAACCTTTGCAAGACGACAATTTACAACGCTGTTTGTTCTCAATATGCTCCGGCCTATTGTCAATTTTGTCAGACCAAACAGTTACTGATGGGTTTCTTGCAGAAACAGATTTTTCCTTTTTTGATGTCGGCTCTTTCTCCTCTCCATTTGAGGGACGACCTCGTTTTGTTGATCGAGTTGGACCATGAGCACAAGAAGTCAGATAAATTGAGTCTAAATTATAAAATTGCTACTTTACACGCTTAGACAATAACCAAGCATTTAGGACAGCAAGATCAACTAAATGAAAAACGATACAAAAATATCCCTTTTTACTTCTAATAATTATTTTATACCTTCCAATCAAGTTATCTAAGCGATATGTTTTTGTTTGTATCTACATGGGGTTGCCAAACGGCTATTAATGAACTTCGCCCACTATGTAATTAACTATGAAATCAAAGAAAATAAAATGCACCAAAAATGTAAAAAACAACAGGTCTTTTAGGAAAGAAAGGATTTTTTTAATTTTATCATTTTATTAGTATGGCATTCTCTAATTCTAAATTGCATGTCTACAGCTCAAAATAGAACTGCTATTGGCACTATTGGAGAATTTAAGGACTAACGACCGGAATCCAGCTTTTACCCACATTTGCTGAATAAAGTTGTCGTTCGGAAACATTTATTAGAGCTGCTGTACAAGAAAGAATATGTGTATCCAAATGGCTATACTATGCTTTGTAGGGTAAAAATTTTCACCCTCCTACCACGCCCTTTTCTACAAATATATCTGGACGCACACTTGAGTGCCTGATTTGGATATACAGCTCAAAAACTGAAGACAATAAACTGCTATTAAACATTTTTTTTTCAGGAAAAAACACAATTCGAATGAATTGCAAGTTCTATCTCTAAAATTATCTGAAGCGCTATCTATGATAAGCGAGTAAAATAGGAAAAAAATTTAGATCACAATTTTTTTCCTAATCTAAACTTGCTTTTCTATGTTCAGAAAAGTCTCATTTCTCCTGAAATGTATGTTCCTCATTTCTCAGTAAATGTATGTTCATAAATTCTTCTTCAAGTTTTTTTTCTAGCTTTCAGAGCGAAGCAATAAGATATTCACTGATTTGTTTCCATTTCATTCTGATTTTCAAATCTTCAACATTTCTGCTAGAAGCCAAAAATTAACTGATACCTCCCGCCTAGGGCAGCCTACTGAAATTCCAACAATGTTTCAAATTATCGTTCTCAGGACTGAAATACATAGTTTGTCCAGACCAACGGAAATGTTCACCCTCCATTTATTTCGAATTCTTACACAATCTGATACATGAAGTGAATCGATAAGGCATTTGAGACTCATGCATTTGAATCGATTATACAGTAAATAATTCAATACAGCACCAATGAAAAAACTGATGAAATAACACTTGTTCTCATACATCAACAATCTGATAGTTCCAGCAATACAGAAAAAATTGCTTTCTAACAAAGCTTTGGAAACAAACAAACAAACAACAACAACAAAAAAAAAACACCCTCCATTTTATTATGTTTTATGTTATTTTAAAACTTTTTATAATAAGCCATTCAGCCCCTTTCTATATGCACCAACGGAAGTGGTCTCCCCAAAACGTTCTCTCTAATAAAAGCACTCTTCCCCCTTTCTCTGCGAATAAAATTATGGACCTTGGACAAGACAAGCGCTCAGATTTTTTATTATTAAAATTCCACTCATCAGAGTTGTCTACTTTGTAGTATAGTGGAAAAAAACTGATACTTGTACATTAGTTTCCAGGCACTGACGAACAATAGTTACGAAATAACAATCTTTGGTATGAATCTACTGTGCGACTTTTAGCGATTAATCACTGGTTCGCGGTTAATGCAAAAATAAAAGAAAATCGAATGTGTATTTTTAAAGCCGTTTTTCCAGTTGACTGAAACCAAAATTTGGCACAGAATTAAATTTTAATTAAAAGATTACTCATTACATTTCATCTATTTTACTCATTCTGATTTTAAGTTATTTCATTGACATGCATTTGAAAGTACAGACTGACAGACGGTCAGGCATTCGATAGATTTGGTTCAAAATTTGATAAAAATATACACTTTAGATGCTAAACCTGTTTACCAAATTTTATAATCTAGCTCTTTAAGTTTTATAGTTATTGCGTTCACTTGCACTTGGACAGCCAGACTTTCTCGGCATGGATTTTATTCAAAGTTTGATAGAAATCTTCAAATAAAGTGCAAAAACCTCTACCAAATTTCATCCATCTTACTCAATGCATTTTTGACTAATGTTTACATACAAATTGACAGAGCGATAGACAGACATAATTTCTGAAATGTATTTTTTCAAACTCAGAGAGTTCTGAAACGTGGAGATTTGTCAAAATTTCGGGATCGAATGTTTTGACTACTACCATATTTCCTCTTCGCACTTTTCGTACTCGAGAAAGTAAAAATATTTTTAAAAAAACACTGATTAAAAAGATTGCAATGACTTTTCTCGTCTTTTTATATATAAGTGCATGTTTCCGGATTTATTTTATTCATTTGTTTTCAATTTTCATTGATTTGTAAACTCTTAACATTGTTGGAAAGAATTCCTTTATGGGACTCTTAAGTTTCATACTTTGATGATAATAGTTTTAGTGTAGTTATTCGTTTTTGTGTGATCTTTTTATCATATTGTTACGAATCTGTTATGCTGCTTCCTAGCATAGTTGGTTCCATCATCAGAAAGACTATTTTACAGTCATCTGCATTGGACGGAGTCCGGGTGTCACGTCGGAGGTTCCAGAGCTTGGCGACAAACTTGGCGACCATTTGGCGACTTTGACGCCAAAATAGATTATACCCGAAACATCGAGAATTTTCCCGATCCGTCCATTAGGAACCGAGATACCTTCTCGAAAGTTCTTGATTAATTGAGAGGCTTCTAGCCCCGCCTCCTGAGACCTATAAAAATGAGGCAGTCTGCAGCTGCCAGGGGGTAGTCGGAATCGACGCCAAACAACGGGTCTTCCAGAGATTAGCAGAGCAGCGACGGAGTCAAGCTAGTGCCGAATTAAGTTGTGCGCTGCTGTCTGCAGTAGAGTCTTGTTGTGTGCTGCTGTGTGCACGTCCCGGCTGAAGATAATTGTCTTCTCTATGCTGTATATAGTTGTCGTCTTTGTGCTGTCCTGTAAGTCGTAGTGTCAAAAAACGTGTTGTGTGTTCGTCTACTGAAAGGACTGATCATTGTGTTGTGTTATCTTCATACCATACACAACCACTAAATACACACAAGTAAACGAACCCGACGGATTGATAGTGATAGAGGGAAATCCGTAACAATATTATTACATCGTTGTAACATGGACATTTTTATCTCTATTAGTGTATTTTGTCTACTTCAGCATAACCATATCTAGCTCTTGCGCTACTAAACTCTAAATAATTATCTAATTTTGACATTGTTTTCATTTGCTCTGGGAAATACATTCTTGTAAATATCGCATACATGTTCAGGATAATATAAAGAATTTTTTAAAAAATCTAAAACTTTTGCAGCTAGTTTTTTTCTTATAAAATAAAATTCTGCGGAATTAACGCAAAACATGGCAGTGTATTTATTTTCAAAGAATTATACTGAAATTAGAAGTGAATTCTATAAATATTTGAGGAAATATGTGTGTTTTTAGTAAATGAATTTTAATTGCCCATGCCCGGAAATAGTAAATTTTTCCTACTAGAATTTTCAAGATAGATACATTAAAATTCCGGTCAAATACCATTAAGATTCAGAAGATATCGATGCTGCAGTGATCTGAATTACAATTGCCCTCGAAAAGAAGTTAAACTACAAGGGGTTTTCCACAAATTAATGTTCTTTAAACTTGAATGTTTGAATATTATATTGAATTCTATACAAAGTTAAAATATACTAAATACTTCGTCATATTTATAAGTCATATATATTATAACACATAATAGAAACTGCAGTAAATTAGGACTATACAAATGATAAAAAAAATTTATTGTTATTCATTATTATTTGCTTAACATTAGACTTCTATCTAACATTATGTAATTTCATTTACAATATGATGGAAAGATTCGGACGTGTCACTTACTAATATGAAGGGAAAAGTCACCTTCTTCTGCAACAGCAGTTGCTACTCTATGAGAAGAGTTATCCATTAATTTTTAGAATATTTCAGGAGGGAAAAAAAAGCAGGTAAGCTCTATTACTAATGTGGGACCTTTATGCCATATGCAAATTCAACGTTACAATTCATTCCACAGGTTTTCTATGAGATAGATGTCCAGACTCTGATCAGACCAATCTAATTCTTCAGCATTCTTATGAGCAAACAAATTCTGCTTGATTACAAGCTCGTGCTTTGTGATCAAGAGCACGATCATGTTAAATCAAAAATGAACCCTTCCCGAACTGTTGACATAAAGTAAGCATCATGGAATTGTCCAAAATGACTATGTGGGTTGATATCTGAATTGTTTCCTTATAGGAACCTGGGGACTAAGTCCGAGCTATGAAAAGCAACCCAAACTATTATGCTTTCTCTACTGAACTTTAAACTTTATACAGTAAAATCAAATTCACAGGGCATTCTCCAAAACCAGATTTTGCCTAAGAATTAGACTGGCCTGCTTGGAATTCGGATCTTAATCCCATAGAACACCTGCGGGATTAATTGGAATGTAGAATTCAAAATAAAAATCCACAAGTAAAATTTCCAAATTCCTTTCAGGATAATAAATGATACTTTTAATGAGTACATTGTGTTTTATTTCTTTTTAATACTGCTTGATTTTCAATAAAAAATATTATTTCCGAATTCTTATTTTTATTATTGTTTGCTCTTTAGTTTTTAATGCATTTTATAATTCAAGGTCAAAAGCATTATAGAATCTAAAAATGAGTCTTCTCAAAATAATATCCAAATGACACCGCGTTTTTGATATTAGTTTAAGCTAAATTAATATGTTAAATGGTAATTAAGGGCTTTAAAATTATTAAAATATTTTTTTCTCATGATGAACAACCAAAAATTGTACAGAATTTTAGAACACCAGTGCATAAGGAAGGGAGTGAAAAACTGATTAAAAATTTTCATATTAAAAAAACAACAACATAATCTTGGTATTTACGCCAGATCTCATTTTTAGGTAAATCACTGATTGTAAGCAGCAAATGAAAATCTGAACCTTTGTTTACTTACGACGGAGCTGTTTTTTAAAATTATATATTTAATTCAGAACCGTTTAATTAAATAATATTTGCTGTCATCATTTGCTTAATTATAGAACTCATGTTGCCCTGATACCTTGAATTATATCTATTGCTACTACAGTGATTACTATATTTTAGATATAGCTAGAATTCCAGACCTTACCAACATCCCAGAATTTGGGGATTCATGAAAATTTCTGAAATTTTGCTTGTAGGGTGATATTAAGGCAAGAAATAGAGCACCCATAAAGAAAATAACGTAAATATTGTGCAAATCCTAAAGTATTATATATTTTCATTAAAAAAAAAGTATGTTTAAGTTTTAGAGATTTTGAAGTTCAGCATATCAAAAAAATCTTTCTAATATCTACCTGTATAGATTTTAGGGGTAACTGATTGAACTGCCGATTACATAAGGACAACATAATAGCGAGGCGTTCATCCGTGAAAGGAGACTGCTTTCTGTTCTTAGTCCTTCAGGCGTTAAAGAAATTGAAGCTTTGGAATTCTTTTAATTCCTGGTGGGTTTCAAGCTTTTTCTAAATTTTGAATAGGACTGAATTGAATGCGCTTGTCAACCGTTGAGACTCAATCTTTGACATCTGACCAGCTCGGTTACGAGAATGGGACAAAGAGATGCCCCAGGCACCAGAACGAAAAGGTAGGAAACTCAGAAATCAATTAAACGCATTCCGGAGAAAAGTGAGGCTTTTCTTTAAAAAGTTTTCTTTACATTCTTAAAATTTCCAATGGCCCTATTCAACTGTAGAGGAACACCGTTATAATAACGATTAGTTGTGAAATAAATGGTATGAAAATGTTTATTTGTGAAGGTTTGAAAAAAAATGATTATGGAGGTTTGAAAACAAAACATTGGTCTTTTGCAAAAACAAGAGAGTATTCTGACGCAAGAGATAACAAGGGTTAAATAGTTTATTTACAATCAGATGTGGTAAAATTTCCTCTGAATTATTCACTACGTTATTCTGATTATCACCAGTTTAATTAGAAAATCAATATTAGAATCTTGGATTTTTTTTCATTTACAAGGTTACTTTCATTTTTAGCTTTCGTGACAGTCGTTTTATTTTCTTTTAAACTTAAAACCCTGAGAGTGAAAAGAATCTAATTAAGCGGAACCTGTCATTTTTTTCTGATTTTAATAGCAATAATATAAATTTCAATTAGAGCACTTTTCAAAATTCTGCATACAATAAAATCTTAATATAAAACGGATTAAAACTGCACGTGGCCACAAGAAAGAAAAATGAATAAAATGTAATTATTCAAAACATTTATTACACCTTGAGAATTGTTATTATGTTGTTATGTTACTATGTTACTATTACTTGTTACTATGCCAAAATAAATCTAAGTTCCTCGAAATACTCAGCCTTTTCTGGAGATTGAAAAGAAAGATAAGAATAATCAATTCTTTGGTTGGGGAGAGAAGAGAAGATGGAGGGGGGAGTGATCCAGTCAGCCAGGGTAAATTGTGATAAAAAAAATTGCGCCATAACTGGCACTTTAGGCACTACTTAGGCATGTAGTTTAAATTTGAGAATTGCTTTAAATGATAGAAAGAAATACATATGACGTTGTTTCAGTCAACAAATGTATTTATAAAAAAAAAAATCGAAATTTTAATTTTAATATCGTTTTTTGGTTTTATCAATCATATTTAATAAAAAAATTTGATATTAAAATTTCAAACAAGAAAGCTCCACTTTTCTGATTTGTAAACCGCCTGAGTTATGAAGTTTTGAAATTGATTCTTTTAGACCTATCCAAAACTGCATTGAGGAAATGGAGTCGGTTGACTTGCAAATTGTCATCCAGGTGACCACCTAAAATGTCTTCATATTTTGTGGTCATAACTTGGTCAATTTGGCGATAGAAGAATGGAACTATTTTTTGTTTAAAACATTAGTGTTTCAAGAGCATTTTGATTAATAGAACCGGAGGACTGCATAAAGGCTTCGATTTAAAAATTTTAAAACATAATTTGTTGATTCAAACAAATTATTCTTTGTCTTTTAAAGCATATTCTTAATTCTTTGTCTTTTAAAGCATCTTACAAAAGCAAGGCATACGGCTATATCTAAAGGTTTAGAAATGAACTTGTAAACCCCGATTCAAATGCACAACACAACATCTATATAGGCCACAAAAATTCTTCACAATTATAATTCAACTTTTAACTATCCTTATCTATCAATTTTTCGTTTATTTAGATTTTAACGAAATTCGGTAATACATCTCATGTGATAAATAATTATAAGGCCACATGCTCATATTGGATTTGCTGCCATTAAAACTCATAACCAATAAAAATGTATTTTAGAATCCAAATTTGCTTTAAATGTCGGCACTGAAAGAATTCCAAGTATTTATCTCAGTGAAAAATTTAAAAATGGGCTAACAAACTTTTTATTGAAATTTAGCAAAGTAATTAGAAAAGTAACGCAAAGTGAATATTTTTTCCCTTAGATGAACTGTTTCAATCAAGGAGATTTGAATATGGAGCAATGGTGTTATGACTATTTTTTTTATTTCAGAAACTGTTTAAATTGTTTTGTATCTGAAATAGTTACTGTCTTCCCGCTAAGAAAGTATAACATGAATATTAATATTCTTTGTTCTGTGGGAATTTCATGGATTCAATTTATTTTGTCATTTAAAAAAAATACAAAATATAAATTATGAACATTCTCATCAAAATGCTTACTTAAACAATTATATCCATTCTCGAGAATAACCGTCCTTCTAGTAGAAAATCTAATTTTTGTAACTAATTATAAATAAATATCTGCGAACAGGTAGATATTTTAAAATTGTTATAAAAAATGGAAATATAAATTTATAGAAAGTAAATACATATTAACTGCCCAGAAATTTAAGAGCTTTTTAACTTGGCCTGTTAAAATGAATAAATGTGAAAGAATTTAAATCCCTCTTGGAACGATTCAAAATCATTTTTCTACCGATATATTTTTATTGAAGATCATTAAGTCAGAAAATCAAGGAAAGCAGAAAGAGAAGCTGAGGGCAAATGCAAAATTTCGAATAACACAGGAGAGCAATAATTAAATTAAAATTTTTTGAATAAAACCATTCAGTGGAAATTGACACTCATTTATTAAGCATAGGAATGTTACTTATTGCAATGGTGAATGCTTCATGAAAAATAGTTCCTGAGATATCCATCCATCGTTACAACATTGACATATACATAAGGTGTCTTGAAAGGTCGTTCCCAAATTTTAAAGACAGAGCAGATACACAGAAACAAATCAGTTTTGTAACAGAATATGAAACCGAAAACGCAAATGTGGGATTTATTTTCAGGGAATTATGTAAACGAACAAGATATACCAGAAGACACATACAGCACAGATTTAAAATATATAAGATATAAAGCACACTAATCCATTTGCAAGGTACACCAGAAAGCATATACAGCACATATTTAAAAAAAAAAGATATAAAGCACATTAATCTATTTGTATGAATATTAACATGAGATGCATGTCTCTCTTCAAACAGTAAACCCTTTGAACATTTTCTTTAATTTTGATGATTCTGTTTTAAATTCGTCATTATCGCACCTGTCATGTTGCACACGCCTTTTAATATGTTTATAATATATACACAAAGTGCTTAATCTCACCACGGATTGGTTAGTTATTTCTAAATCGTTAAAAATAATTATATGCTTCCAGCTTGAAAAATACTATAAATAAAGTGGCGAATTATTTTTATACTTTTTTATTTAATAAATAAATTATTGAGAAAATTACAAAATTGAAATTTTTCTGTTTTGCCTTTTCTTATTAAGTTTCTTCTTTAGTAACAAAAGAGAACTGATAACATAAGAAATAAAAAGTGTTTCACTGTTTTATGGCCAAAACTGGCTAAAAAATACCTGTTTAAAGTAAAATAAATTTAAATCAATATCTGTTTAAAGTAATATTTAAATAGCGCTACATTAATATATACAAATACATTTCAGGTAACGATTATTAGCTTTTGATAAATAAGAATGAGTTGACCAAACTTGAAATATCATCGTAATATTTTATTTGTTTAAATGTTCAGATGTGCATGGTAACAAATATAAAGATGTTACTCAGATAATAAATGAAAACTAATGCAAAAAACTAATCAATGAAACCATGTGCTAAACAATCTTACGAAATAACAACCTCATCTTGCCAAAAAGTGAAGCATTATTAAAAACATTGTAATTGACAATTTGAAGACCATCGATTAAAAAATAACTTCACTCTAATATTTGCTAAATTTGTTTTCCTTCGTCGGAAATACAGAAACGCACCTTAAAAATTCTTCTTGCACATTATACAAAATTGTTGGTTTCAACAGACATGAAAATACGATTGACCAAATTTGCTATATTCGTGGATTTTCTTTCACAAAATATATATATATTAAAGAAGTTCTAAAGAAAGTTATTTAAAGGACTGAATACCGGAAATAATGGGAGTCACTCATTAGTAACTCCCTATCCATTAAAGCTATTTCGAAAGAAAAAAAATAATTCAAGAAAATACAAAACTGAAGCGATGAATATACTGGACCCCCCCCCCCCCTTCAATCTGAAACCAAAAATTCTTGACAAATTCCATACTGAAACGGATTCCCCCGAATTTTCAAGCAATAGCTCAGATAAAATAGTTATATTCTCAGTAAAAGTTACATCATCATCACATTAAGCACAAAACATTCATAGACAGTACATTTAAAGCCTATTTGAATGTACCGATGAATATATCACGAAAAACATTCATTTTTTTAAAATAAAAAAAAATGAATTTGATTAAAAAAGATATCACTATGGTCACATATTTACTAAAAACAGTTATATTCAAATTGAAAAATACTTTTGTCTCCCCACGTGGGCCTAAAGTTTGATTTGTGTGTGTGTGATAAACGTAGATCTTCAACATAAAAAACATTAATATAAAGAATATTTTTGTTTTCAAGTGCAAAAATATAATGCTTAGAATGTTAATTAACAATAAAGAAAAGTTATATCTGCGTCCTGTAAAATTTAGGCATATCAGATGAGTACTAAAATTAATGATTTTTCACAAATAAAGCCCTACTGATGAAGATTTCATTTGTTTCTAGTCTATCTTTTATGAAAATTTCTTGTTCACCATACAAATAGAAACTATTTCAAAATTGGCATGTGTTCTTGACATGTGTGCCATCTTATTTTTTATTTTATGGGAATAAACTTATTTTTGGAGTAAGAGAAATCTAACTAAATCAAATTTTAAATTAAAAAGAATTTTACTACAAAAAAGTTTACAAATATTATTTAATATTCAAAAATATTGTTCATTTATCCATATAGAAAGTAAAGTCATTTTTATATTTATTCCAAGACTGTTCAGATGTGGAATGATGTTCCGTTTCATACTTTAGAAGGTAATTTTTGTCTTGATTTGTCTTTGTCAGTAATCTTGGTTTGAGAATACGTTTCACTGCTTGATTCCCAATTGTGCTTAAAAACTTCTGTAATCTATTTCACAGTTATATCTACTACTTCTGAGTGCGAAGGAATTTTCAACTATTTTATATCGCTAGTCTTTACTTCAACGGTCAGTTCTAACTCTTGTTTAGCTAGTTATGAGAAATAGTTTTGTTAATGTTGTAGACTGCTAGTTAATAAGATCCATGTTTAGGTCTGTATCTGTATTATTTTCAAGATGTGAATATAAGTGAAAAATTAAACATTATGAACTTACAAAATTTTGACCTTTTAATTTCGAAATGAATAGATATAGACTAATAAAATATGATTTCCAGGAAGAAATTCTGAAATAGTTTTGAAATTTGATAAGTAAAATGGGTGTTGTCATTGGAAATTTTGAAATTTTCTCTTGTTTCAATTTACAAATGGCTTGCGATATACAAATAATTAAATAATCTTTAAAAGTACTTCCAATCCTTTGGAAAGACACATTTCTTCTGATTGTTCGTTGAATAATGTCAGTAAAAAGCTGAGTGGCTCTTTTTTTTTCCAGGACTGTACATAAAAATGTGAGCTTTTAAGGTTTAATACATCAAATTAGAATGCAGTATTGGTCCAATAACGGCAAAGGTATTGAACAGAAAACTGTATGCGATTGTATTGTATGTTTTAAACCAAGATCTATCCGGGTTGATTAAATAATGGAAAATCTACTATCAGAGAGGCTGATTTCAAGTGAACTTTTTCAAACTCCGGGATACATTTTTTGCGGAAATGGAATTTTTAAAAAAGTTTATGAAGCAATTTTTATACGTTTGTTTGCTAAAGTTATTTATTTAGAGACGGTTCATATTTAACGACTTTATGGCAGCTCTGAAGAAGCTATGCACTATCAAAGGTCGCATTTCAACACTAATGTTCAGTAACACATCTAAATTTAAAAGAGCAGCTTCCAAATGAATTCATTTTAGAAAATAATTTGTAACTCAAATGAGATGTTAGCGAATTATTTTGCACCAGAAGCAACGCAGTGGAAATTTATCCAGCATCGCTCTTCTAATATTGGGGGTTTGTGGGTGGCAAAAGTGTAATCATTTAAACACCATTGCACAGAAATCTAGCTAATAGCCAAATAACTCTTCAAGAATTCCAAACAATAGTGATACAAATGAAAAGTAGACTTAATTCACTCATTGGACTCAACTCCTGGACAGTTTCTAATTGGTCGCCCTCTCAGTGCAATACCTAAGACCCTCAATTTGAGACATTTCAGATAATGGATTCACTGGGTAGCAATATACAACCAAGTGTATAGATTTTATTTGGAAGTATAGATAAAACGACTATCTTACTCATTTATAACAAAGAAATAAATGGCAATTTCAAAGAGATAATATTTCTGTTGGATGTTTAAGGCTATTAAAGGAGAATGGCTTGTCTCAATACAAATGGTCAATGGTAAGATTTTTAGAAGTAATCAATGGAAATGGTGGTAAAGTCAGAGTGGTTAAATTTAAAACTGCCACTGGCTTGTGCACACATTCAGTCTCAAAAATATGTCTCTTACCAATAAAGGAGACGTAAATTAAAGAGAATTGTAATATAGTTGTATATTATAGTTGATTAGAATATTTTGTTTATTAGTAAATTTTATTTAGCTAATTGTATGTTTAAGTATATTTTGAAATATTATATTTTTTGTTACCGGGCCGAATGTTGCATCATGTATAGCAGAAATACACCGCAGAAAAAACTTTTGTAAAGAAAAGTGAATCGACAGCTATATTTCGATACAAACGGGAGCATGAAATGATAAATAAAAAGGCTTAACATTGCAGACGATTGTTTTCATTCTAACAATAAGTATGGTTCACTTAATAAAACGAAACAGGCGCGTGAGACCATTTAAGATACTATCATAAGGAAAAGAATTAAGGAGTGTGGCGTTTTCCAATGGCGTTTCCATGTGGCATTTTCCACAAAAACGTCGACAGTATAGTAATAATGGGTCATGGTAATAAAGTCATGATACGAAGGATCATGATTTTCGCTTTATTTCGAATGACCTATAGCTTACTAAATATCCCTTTGAATATCCAAGATTTGTTTTCTGTATTAAATTTATAGTTCTAAAAACGAGATTTAATTTTAGATTTCTCCGATGCTCAAATATTACATTTGCCTTCTTGATAATCGAAAATCTACAACTTCACATGATTGAGCTGTACTACATTACAGTGAAAACATTTACTAGTAACAGTTCAAATTTTCATGATTTTCTTTCCTTTTTATAGTTTTAAGTTAAAAAAAACTTCGTGAATAAAAGTTTATTTTGAACACTGTTTGTCAGAAATCAGCTTTTTAGAGCATCAATAAAAATCAGACCAAAATATGGCAATTTTAAATACTATAAGAATATATGAAGTTAAAAAGAGCAAGTAGACAAGCTTTCGTTTACGAATTAAAATAGTTAGCGCTTCATCAAATTCTGTATTCGAAATTGTGAATCTGAAAGCAAGAAATGAAAAAAAAAAAAAAAAAAAAAACATTTTATTCGTAGTTACGTTTCACCCCAAAGTTTTAAGTAACACTCTAGGAAGAAAAAGCAGAAGAAACAAGACTTATTGTTCGTTGAATATTAATAAATATACGATATTACTTTGTGGGTAACCAGTTGATGATTTGCGAACTTAACATGAAATAATACAAGGTTTATGCTGATAACGTTAAAATATTTGCGAAACATAAACAAAATTTTTACAGATTTGCATTTGTACGACTTTTTCCTTGTAAGTGAAACCATTTCTGGTCGTTTTTATCTCTGATATTTTCTTTGTTATTTACTAAATTATAATTAATCCGCTGTCTATCACTACAATTCTTTTAAACATTCAAAGATTGAATGAATATCTATTATTAGCTTTTAAATTTAGCTTAATATTCCGAAGATTTAGTCGATAATGTAGTTATCTAGTTGCCAATTTCATTCACTTTCGGAACTAAGAACCACTTGAATGAAATTGTTTTCGAGTCGATACAAAATATGGATGAAGCACTTTCATTCAATTTACAAACAGAATGTAAGAAAAAAAATGTTTATACAAAGAGAGAAAGTTCTCGTAACATTAACATAATTGAAGCGCATATATATAAGTTGTTGTTTTCCATGATCCTCTTTCTCTTCTAAGCGAAGAACTGCTAAAATCTGAAATAGATGAGTTCAACTTCTGTTTTTAAATCAGAATACTTTCTAAATTTCATTTACAATAATATTTATCTATCATTATCCGTTATTATTTTAATTTATTATAAAAGAAAATTGCAACCTACTATAAAGCCTTTAAATTAAAAATTCAAAAGAAAAGAGAAATTGCACACGCCAGAACTACTTAATATTGAATGATTTCATTTGTTTAATGTATGTTTCTCTCTTGAGTGCATTTTTCTGTTAGAAATACTGGAATTTCAAAGTTTATCGAAGTTCAAAACTTAATTTTAAATTTATGAAAAATTTCCTTCTTTCTAATAATGGTTTTAAATCTCAGAATGCGTTTATTTAAATATTAAATGGATTCTAAACTAAATTGAGAATTTTAGTACAAAATTACAATTTGTTTTCATCTATATTAGAATGACATTCAATTATTATAATCTTTGGTTCAAGTTCAATAAATAATAAATAAGAGTGTGACTGAACATAGCCTCTTGAACCAGAAGTAGTGAGAAGACATTTTTTTTTTAAGTAAAGCAATATTATCTGGAATAAATGAATCCGTGACTACAAGAAAATATGTCTTGCATATATTTGGTGACGTCAAAACGGATATAAGGCGTTATTTTCCATGAAGCTGTGATTGAAGAAAATGCGATTTCTTTCAAAAGAAACAGGAATGAAGAATTTTGTCATACGCTTATCGTATTAGCTGCAAGGAAACATTGTCTGCAACCTGCATTTTGAAAATATTTAGGTTTCGATAGAAATTGAAAATTCTAAAATCTTAATGTTGGAATATACGGAAAAACTGTAGGATTAATTTTTTTTGAAATCAAAACAATTAGCCTTATAGTCTTGAGTGGATAGAAGGTGTAGATTTGTTTTTAAATTCTTTTTCAATATCAGTTTACGAATTTCAATCAATGTTTGACAATGTTGGTTTCAAAAATGATAATAGAAATGTATAAAGAGGAATTATGTGTTTTTGTTATAAAATTTAATAAAAGAATCCATCCACAGCAATTTTTTCGCTTTCTAGAAGTGTGATATATTATTGAAAAGCATTGTAATTTTCAGTCAAATTAAATATTTTTTAATGGCAGTTTGTCATTTTTAAAAAGGTTTATGATTATATTTTCATAGAATATGGTATTTAAACTATACAGTTATTTAACCCTCTGACTGCTAAGCTGAAGTGCTTCGCTTGAGCGGTGTGACACTGGCTGTAGCGATCTTTGGAGACTAAACTGATGGACGCATACATGCGCCTATAGCTGTCGCAGTTTAAATGGAAGAAAGGAAAGCTTGCAAATCACTTGCTTACTAATCTTGAATAATTGCATCACTCACTTAGTACTGCTATCGAACTCTTTCACACTGGAAAATTTCTCCTCAATTCATTTGTATTAACAATCTTATTGCGATCTCAATTGCGCACAATGAGAAAATGGAAAAAACACTTTATTCATTTTATAAGTTTTAGATAAATATTTGAAATGTAAATTTCGCTTCTTTAGATCCGACAAATTCTTGAAATAACAGATTTTTCCTAATATTAAAAGTGATTTATGCAATCCCAGTGGCTTCGGAACTCAAATTTTCAGAAATTTCACTATTCAACACAAAAAATAAATTTATTAAACAATTTTTTAAAAAAAATCAAGGATATTGCAAATATATTATTAATGAAATTTGATGGGAAGAGAAAAAGGTATTTCTAAAATTAAATTGAGAAAGTAGAAAAATTTTAATGCTGCTAAATATTACAGAGGCAATTTTGGAACTTAACGGATAATAAAAAATAATTGTAAGTAACATTCGGATAGTCTAAAGTCAAAATGAATTTCAAAATTTACAAAGAATGTATGTTCAGTGAGATGCATGAAACAATAATCAATGCAACAGTAGTCGTATTTCGAGTAGTTAATTTCATAGTTATTTCGAGCTTGTATTACAATCTGTAAACGCATTCCTCATTTACTAATTTTTGAAAGAAACCAATTTTATCTAAATATTCTAATGAATATTTGACCTATGCTTGCTAAAAAATGAAATGAAGGGCCATGCTCTCGCACTGAACTCTACGTTAGTGACAACCAGCAATCGATAATAAAAATCTACTCAGACTCACAGATTGTTGGAGATTGTTTCATTGCAATCACGAAAAGCAGTCACGGAATGTAGCTGTAGACGTCATAAAACATTATGACAATGCTCTGGCTAGATACATTTCAGGGATTGTGTTTAGTTTCCTTCTGAGTTTTGTAAACATTTGCGAAAGATTATTGAATAATGCAGTTTTAAATGCGTCCCCTGTTTAGTTATACATTTAAAACGGTTATTGAAAAAATTTAAGATGACTTTAAAAAAATTATCTCCTAATGAAAGAGCAAAATAATAAGTTTATTAAAAGGCAATTTAACAAGTTAAGAAATGGCTGCAATAATAAAAAAAAATTGTGTTCATCTGATCTAAAGTTTTCTTTCATAATAGATGTCGAATAATGCAGTGGATCTTTTTTTATTCGAAAAGGTCGAATTAATCAATACATTTCGAATTTATTTCAAATGAAGTTGAAACTAAAAATTCCAAACATTTCGTTTAATTTCTGAAAGTTTTTTTTAAAAATAAAGTCTTCACATCTGCACAGAAAGTTAACTGTTCAATTACTATATTCAAAATGTCTTATATTGTTTGTTCATTAAAATTTTTAATTATGAAGTTACTATTTTTTATTGTAATTATTACCACTTTATTTATTATTGCTTCGTAATTCATTTTTAATGTATTATTTATTAAATCTCTTAAATATTCGAAATAAGTTTTTCTGCAATTTCGGTTTTAAAATTTTCGTTGTCTTTTGTTGCAGTCATTTCTAGACTTGGTTTATCTTAAATCGAATTTTCTTATAGTGTCTTCGAATTAGTGAAATTCCATCATATATGTTAAAATTACATAATTTTAAATAAATACAATTCTACATTAATTTTGAATTTACGCGCTAATTTCGATAGTTATTAATGTTAGATATACATTAATGTTGAAATTCTAATAACTGAAATAATAAACATTATTGTATGGTAAGACTATAGAATAGGAACAATTGAAATTGCAAATAGCTGCATCTTCATTCAATTAATTCTGTTATAATTTCATGGTATCTTACAACAATTATAATTAAATAACGAAATTAAATTGAGATAATGATACCTATAAAATTTGCATTATTATGTGTTATTAGTAAGGAATATCGATATAAATGCACTTTAGAACCGTTAATCGCAAATTTAGTTTAGTTATATTAGCGTCCCGTTTCAAAGCAACTCTAGGGCTATTTTGGGACAGATCTCGTCATTTTAAACCGCAGTCAGATGACGAGAACGACACCTGAGTTGGCACCCCCTATCCAAACTTCCACACCACGCCAGTGGGAGGATAATCGCAAATTTAAAACTAGTCCTTTGAAAATTTATTAATTTCTTTAAAAATATCTTAAAGAGAAATATTGTTATTATACCAAAATAATTTTTTAAATATTTTGTAACATTTAGAATACTTTCAGCCTTTAGTCTAGCATTTTTATAAAATTTTAAAAAATGTAATAGTTTATCTAAACGTGCACTTATTTTTGAAAATTATCTTGACCTTTTCCCGTTGGAGCTGGATGTTTAAACAGTCTATTCCACAGAAAACATACCAGTTAAAGACAAATTTCTAAATTATACCATAAATATTTAGTAAGTATTTTAACTACAAAAAAGATTTTTTCAAATTTCAAAAGTAAAAATTTCAGAAATTTAATAATTATATCTAACCTTTGTTAATGCATTTCCAAAAAAAAAAAAAAAAAAAGCCCTGCTAGTTTGATGGCATTTCTTTCGTTTTGGTCTTACTATCTTTTAATCAACTGATGGACATTACTGAATGAACTCGAAGCCAGTTTTAGGCTAGTTAAATAGATTAAATTAAATTCACTCATTTATATATTTACATTATGTTTTAGAACTGTACCTGATTGCCATATTACCGGAATATTTCACCAAGTAATAATTATTTAGGGATTATTTCATCTTCAAATGACAGTATCAAAAAAAAAAAAAAAAAAAAAAAAAGCTCTGTTGGAAGAGCTTTTAATGCTACTTTGTAAGATGATGCATTCTATTTTGGACATGGTTTGCAGCTTGAATCCGTAGTATAACTATATACGAAACTGTTTGATATTAGATATATTTTTAAATTAGAATGAATTGATGTTACATCAAAATTCAAAAATTCAATATTTAGGTAAAATATTTCAAAACGAATGAAAATGCAAATACGAAAATCAATGTTAAAAAATACGAAAATCTATTTACATCGTTAATGTTCAGCAGGAAAAATACAAATTCTCTTGAATTCTAAGATAGTTTAGTTTAGTTATATTAACGTCCCGTTTTAAGGCAACATTAGGACTATTTTGGAACGGACCTAGTCATTTTGAACCGTGGTCAGATGACAAGGACCTGAACTGGCACCCGCACTTCTCCAAACTTCCACACCACACCAGCGGGAGGACATTTGGCCCCGACGGATTTAGAGTGCACCAGGCGCGCTTACACGACGTTTTTTAGGTGGAATCGGGTCTCGAACATGAAACCCTCCGGTTTCGAAGTCGAGACTTTACCACCAGGAAGTCTAAGAATCTAGGAATCAATTAAATATGAATGAAGAAGATTTTTTTTCTGATTGGTTACATAGCTAGTCTTTATTTATTTACATTTTTATTCACCTTTCTTCATGACCTTAACGATACCTTTCGTCATACGGATTTTCTTAAGCCTGCTTCATACATCTTTGAAATCGGCTTCATAGTATTGGCAACTCATTTTCAAAACAGCCGATCATATTACATTGCAATGAATATTGTGGTAAATCTTCTACTGGGCCATTACATGAATAATGACCCAGCACGTGTAATTGCTGCATTCATTGTTCTCATGCAATGAATACGGTTCGAATATTAAAGTAAGTAAATCCTAGTTAAATGATAAAATAATTCTAATTTCTGACTTATCATGTTTTTACCTAACATACCATATCTAATTCTTGATCTAACTCTAATAAAATTATTTATTATGCACATTAAAAGTGCAGAGTGTTTGAGAGTACGTATTACTCTCTTACAAAATATGTTTTATACAATTTATCAAGAGCTAATGAAAAACAGAAAGATTTCGATAGAAGTAGTTTTACATTCGCTATCTATTTAGTCTTTTAATTTTTCATAAACATCTTATTCTCGAGATACTTCAAAATTCAAATAGTAATTTTACTCTTATTTGTTCAAAATAAAATGCTACCTGGAACTTAGATGCTAACAAAATTTACTTTTAATTAATTTTATGAATATTAAGGTTTTTTTTCATTAAGACAGGCATTTATTATAAACAATTCGAATGAAAAGTTTTGTTACCAGGAAATAAAATATGATAATCTATTTTTGTTACTTCATGAATAGCAAAATAATCTTCCAATATAATTGAATTCAACGGCAGAAAAGAGATACTTTTCGATCAATAGAATGCTTATTAAATAATTTCTCAAATAAATAAATAAATCGCTGGGTTTACAATTTGTTCATCTAAAACCATTAGCATTTACAATTTCAAAGTAAACATTTCATCTTTTTTTTTGGGGGGGGTCTAACTTTCCCCTATAACATTTATAAAAAGCTATTGTTTTCATTTGTAATATTTTGATTTAATTTTATTTACAAATTACTATGGATATTTTCTTCTTAAACTTCTCACTGAAACCAATGATTTCTAATTCTGTATTAGACTCATAACTGTTGAATACAAAAACATTTAAAAAGATGTAGTTAACCAAAAGCGTGAAGAACTTGATAAATTTTGCTTCCTTAAATTTTATGACTTATTATTATCCAATGAGCTGAAGAAACATTTATTTATAAAAAATCAATAGAGAAATCAGCATTGGGATTTCTTTCAGTTGTAATTCAAAAAGAAATTTGCCCACCTTTCCCTTTTACTTCACATTCTTTCTAGGCATTTAAATGTTGTCTCTTTGTAAAAAAGCTTTCCGAATAAAGACATTGAAGATGAACCCTTGAAAGAGCATTTCATGCATTGAAATGAAATTTTGTCTCGGGTGATTTAAGCGCAAAATATGGTTATTCAAACACATTATATAACTAATAAAGTAGTAGCAAATATTTTCCTTTGTTTGTAAAGAAGAAAAAAAACAGCTTAGTTTAAACATAATTCTTAAAAGGGAATGCCATAAATTTTCAACATAAAAAAATTATTGTGAGACGACAGTTATGGAACTAACATATAAACAAGAAATAAAATGTCAAGATATATTTTTGAAATATAAATCAATCGCTTCCATTCTTTGACGAAAACGCTCCATTAAACGAAAATTACGGTTGTTGCTGAGCAGTGCGAGTAAAGGCAGCTTTAAACGAGGTCTTGGCATATTCGAAATTTTATAGAATATTTTATTCCTATTTAATAGATAATCAAACAGTTTGAAATTCTTTATCTCACTTTTTAACGAAAATTATGAAGGATATCCTAGGGTTGCCATTTAAGTTTGAGAAAAAAATTATAAGATTTATTCTTTAATAAACTGTTATATATCTTCAAAGTAAGTGTTAATCCAATGAACTGAACTAAATTAGAAATATCAATATCGCAAAATGAACTGCATTCACATTTAAAGGCGGAAGAATGAATGATCCGTTTCGTAAAAAATATCCATACTCTGAAAAAGATTCATTGTTATTAAGATTTAAAAAAAAAAAAAAAAAAAAAGAACTTGCAACGCAAATGAAAAGCAATAAAATTTACTTTGCTTTCCTTTTGTGGAAAAGAAGAGTTTCTGAATGTTCAAATAAATACTAATAGGAAGACTTTATTTTCGTTAAAAATAATCTTCTAAGAAATAATCTTCTTCATAATATTGTATAATCAGATATACTTGAATGATTGCTCAATTCGGGTCATTTATGTTAATCTCAATTCATTTCATTCCGACAAAAATTTCGTACTGATCGTCATAAAAGTGAAATATTTCCTCCTTCCTTAATTCTGAATTTTTGTTTTGAATATTTTCATAATTATCAGCCAGTGGTAACAAATCAGCGTAAAATGCCCAGAGTATTATTAGCAATTTTTTTATTAATGAGTGAAGAACGGAACGACTGTATTTTCATGAAAAATAAATTAAGCGAGAGGCGTCAGAGGGGTGTCTTACATGGGTTTTGTTTGTAAAATTTAAATATTAAAATGGCGAGAAGGATTAAAAAAAAAGTCGATGGACTTTTTCAAATACAAAAAAATTGTGTCTGATTGTTTTTAAGAAGAAAAAAAATTGTTTTATAAAATGTTAGCAAACATTGTATACTCATTCCCTCTTAATCACATGCAATTAATATGAGATCTTGAGAAATGCATTCAATTTTTATGAATTACTTTCATTTGTTCAATAGTTTCTTTTACCGTGGCTACTGTGTTTGACTCCGATTTAACAGAAGACACAAGGCCACTTTTTTTTTTACGAAACGTTTCTATGCAACAATGGCAGTTTCATTCTCATTCTATACAACAAAGATGTGATGGCCGAAGAACTACGTAAAGTCTGTTTTCCAGTTTTGAAAGTATTTTGCTCTTCGCTTTGATGGACTTCACCTAGTTGATGCTAAAAAAAAAGGGGGGGGGGTATCTACAAACTACACGACTTAGAATTCTATAAAAGAAAGATGTAACTCTAAATATATCATCACAGGCCGTTTTTCTTTATTTTACGTATTAACTTACAATGAAATAATCGAAGTGGTTCTAACGAATCGTGAAAGAAAAGGAGGGAAAAAAGTTTTAGTTTTAGGGAACTAAGTAAAGCTAGGTCTATCGTAACCTGCCACAAAACATATTTATTTTCTTAAAATAATATAACAAAATTATTTAAGTAATTATGGCTAAACTAGCTTTATATAAAGTAAATTGAAATTGGAATCTACACTGACATTTTCACAAAAATATATAATCAATCGTTTATAGGAATATTCTTAGTTGAATATTATTTTCAGTTCCAAGTTCAATTATTTGTAACTTAGTTTCTTTTTACATTAAAAAACAATGTATTGAATTAAAAAAAGGGATTTTACAAACATTTTTCGCTTCTATTCTTCATTAAATAAAAACATTAAGATTAATTTTATAATTTACTTTAGTAGATAATCAAATGTATCCAATTTGAACAGAACTGTTTTTTTTTTTTAAATCTATGGACAAAATTTTTCTTGACAGACCTGCATTAAATGTGATCATTTTAATCTTCACTTCGAAGTATGAAAAATAATCATCCCGACCTAATTCCTCTGAATAATCTGACCGAGAAAGACGAAAAATCACCAATAATTTTTTTAGCGTTTCATTTTGATTTTATTGCAACATTTTCATAGCCAAAAATATAAAAAAGGCAAGCTTTACTAATTCAGCGCTTAATGTACATAGATTGACGCGTCATTTCGTAGGTAACTTAACAAGGTAAAAAAAGTTCGTTTAGGTGTATCTGTTCTGACCAAACACTCGAACGCTTCTGCTTTAGAATCGCCTTGGCGTGACAACTTGGCGAGATTCTGCTCTGTCAAAAGCAACCCTAGCTGCTCAAGGGGAAACCTGTTCCGAGGGCTCCAGATAGGAAGGAAATAATACTTCTCCTCCGAGAAACAGAACTGTCACAGCAATGTTTACGTCAGGTTGCGGGTAAGACAGATGTTGATATTTCTTTCATCATGAACTTCGATTGATACAAGTTATAGATACTGATGAATGATCGCGATATTCCCGTTATTCGCTAGGCATCTTTTTTTACACCTGCGAGCTTTGGCTCTTGCATGTCCGCATTCTCATAGTAAATATTTATTTACCAGAAGTTCACTCGGGTATGTAGCTCCTTTAAATCATGCTTTACTGCTCTAATGATCGGTTTGCGAATACGAGCGTTAGTGATCGATCTGTTTATCTCAATTTGCTTCCATGAGATTTTTGGATTATTCAAATAAAAATTCCCAAAATTGAAATCATGGAGTCTGCTGAAGTTATAGAACGTGTGAAAGATGAAAAGGAAAAAGATATTAATGTTAAAATTCTAACATCGGAAGCTTCGGCGAATTATATTAAAAGCTGGCCTGTGCAGTTGCCTGCAACAAATAATTCTCTTTATATGAAAAATAATCGTCCAGTTAGACGCAGGTCATACCGTTTTAAATATTCATGCTTGAAGAACTGGCTCATACCTCTCGACGGTCCTATGTCAATGGATCATATTCATTTTTTGTTAGATTGTTTCGTGGTTTCAGCTGGTCCTGTGCCACCTCAGTTAGGCAGATATCATCCTCAGTCAGATCCTGAAGAATACGTTCAGCAGGAATCATCTGATACCTGGAGTATAAATAGTGAAGAAGGCGATAATTTTGGCGCCAGGGTTGGGATACAACATCAGAAGAACGCCTCCACTTCCTCAGATGCTGGTCCATCTACAATGACCTCTTGGCCCGAAGAAGATCCAGATGATTACACCTTTGAAAATTATTTCCAAACGACTAAGGTCAGAACTGAGCCACGCCGTACCTACAGTTCATCTGATTATAGTTCTCCAGATGACATGATTGTCAGAGAGTTGTCTGAAATGAGGCTTGTCCTTGAGAGGTTGTTGGACAACCATGAGGTAATGGAATGGGAGCATCCACATGGACTGCAAGATGTACTGGATTTGTTACCGGATGATATTATTCCACAAGAACCATCCCCACATTATCCAGTCGGAGATTGGGAATTTGAAGAATGTGGAATTTGCTTTGATTCTCAATGGCTATATCGCCGAGCTTGTTGTCGGTATCCTGCATGCTCGAATTGTTTGCAAAGTTATTTCTCTTCAAAAGTGAAGGATGGACAAGTGAAGATAGAATGTTGCAATAATGCATGCAATGCTTACGTGCACAGAGATGAAATTTCAGCTCGTTTAAAATTACCCGATAAGGAAAAGTTTCACAAGCTATTAGTTTTGGCAAATCAAGATGCCAACACCAAAACCTGTCCTCGTTGTAGTCACCTTACAAAGCTGGTAAAAAAACCAAAGCAAAAGAAAGATAATAAGTTTCCAAGGTAAGTGAAAAATTTTTGACATTTACTAAATTGTAATAAGACTGATGGTGTAAAATTTTTATGTATTTTTAAAAGCTCGATACCTTATGAAATGAACTTATAAATGAATAAATTTTGATCCATTTTTTCTCAAAATACGTCAGATATCATATGAATAAAGAAATAATTCAATTCTGGTATTATATGAATTTTGTCAGTAAGAGTAAAAACTTTTAGTTTTATTTTAAAAATATTGAAAAATACCATTTGATCACTGCTATTAAGTTAATTTTATTAGTAAATAATTTACTGCAATTTCCGAATAAAACAAAAACATTTTATTCAGTTCTGACCTTTATAATGATGTTGCAATTGAATTGCCGCACAATTATCTTTCAAAGAAAAAAAAATGATTATAGAATAAATAACAACGTAATTTTTCTAAGGTAATGTGTTGAATAGAAAACTTCCGCCTTTCATTGATTACTCAAACGCATAAGTATTATTTTACGCTCAATCAGCAATCGTAATTTAAAGCTTTTTTTTTTTAAATTAATAAATGCTTTGGAAGAATCATAATTTGAAGGTAATGAATTGTTTTTAAATTCTTACTACATAACTAGGATTAATTGATTTCTAAACATGGCATACAATATTGCCCAATTCTGGATGTTTGACTTGATAAGCACTATTACCTTTTCTCTCGCTCTTTAATATTGAATCACGGTGAAAAATATTTCGCCAATGCACTTAATCTTATTTACAATTGAAAAAAATTATTTTTAATCATGAAAGTTAAACTTATTTGCTATTATTAATCTGCATCGTTGCATACTATTTACAATCTTTTTATATAATTCTTGCTCACGGTAAATATTGTTATTATTTAAAACCCGCCAAAATTATTTATTACCGCCACACTTTAAAATCAATCTTTTCATTCTCCCTAACTTGTTAGTACATTTTTCATAATTTTTGTGAGTAAACTGTGGCCTGTGAAGATTTCAGAAATGAGCGCGCTCAAACATTTTAGATATTGTACTGGTTGGATACTTACATTCAACATTATTTATCTAATTTATTTTATTATAACATATATTTTTGAATTTACTGTATTTTGTATTTACTTTTAAAAATCGATAGGTATTTAATCAATAATTATTTTTAAATGTCTGTCAGAAATATGAATATGCTTCCAAAAAAGTACTCATAACGGTTTCTGTCATTGCAAAAACATCTTTTTCAATTTAAAAGCTTTCTTCATTTCTTTCACAGTAATGGCGTGTAGATTCAGAATTGCACTTTTGAATTTTTGAAACAAGTTTAATCTGTTTTAAGCAGTGACTGCATATTTAAGGGAACATATTTTTTTTGAAATAGTGTATTTTAATCTTAAATAAAATCAATTAAATGAAAAATTACTTATACATTGTATTAAATTGTTTTGGGTTGATTCTTTTCATTTATCAAATATTTAAAGGTCAATAAATTCTTGATGAAGGTGAGTCTTGTCACAGGACAGATCAACTTCTATAAATGGCCATTCATGTCCTAGCAAGAGGCTTGAAATAGGCTAGCCCAGTGCATTTTTCAATAGGTTTAGGTTTACATACTGGACCTGTAGAATTCCTGTTGTGAGTGAAAATACGTTTTATCCAAGAGAGCAGATTTTGTCTCGTCGTTCAGAGTTGAAAGTTGTTCCAAGTTGTTTCGTTTTTTATTTATAAATAATTATTTCAGAAAAAATATTTTTATTTTTTAAACAAATCGGTTTTTGAAGAATTTACCTTCTAGATTTTTTCTATACGTATAATATGATTCATTTTGTTTCGGATTTCTTCAGAAAGGCTGGACGAAGCCAGTGAAGATGATGAAGAAAAGGCTTCGTGCCTGCTATACAAAAAAAGGCGCTTACTGTAAGAAAGGCAGAAAGCATTTTTCAGAGTATAAAATACTCTGAAAAATTCTCTAAAATATTTTATACCATGCAGAGTTTTCAACCAAATTATACAAACAGAATATGCGAATATGCTCTAGATAAGCATCGTATTAAAATTCCAAGCAAATACTTTGAGAATTCGAGGAAATAATTATTAACTACGCATATTTTTTCTTTAACACTTTCGTAGCCAGATATATTCACAGTTGAATGCCTAAACAAATGGCACTAAAGTTGCTTTTAAACAAAATTTAATGAGGAGTAGGTTTTTATAAATTATTGTTTTTAAACTTGAATTTGGAATAATCATATTGCTTTTAAAAAAATAGAAATATGCTAATAAAATGCATAATTGAAATGGCAGTAAATCAATTCTTGTTTTAACGTGATCGTGCTTCTGCGCATAAGATATCAGATGTGGTTTGCTGACTTGTATGTGAAAAAAAAAAAAAATTACTCTACTCTGAGTCCGAATCTCAACTCGATAGAACTCTTTTGAGGAGAATTCAATTTAGGCGAAAACGCCGCGTATGAGTGAAATAGATTACCGATTTTCTTTCACCAGAATGGCGTGAAATTTCTGCAGAATCATTCCAAACACTAACGGATTTACATAGAATACTTGAAGATATTGGAGAGTTATGTAGAATTTCCCACCTCACTTAATAACCGATGCATTTGTAGGATAAAAACATGAAAATATCCAGATAATTTTAATTATATAGTGTATATCTAGTTACCTAGTATTATGATAGAAATATTTGTGCAAATAATGTGAATAATATAATAAGATTTATTATCATCCATAATACCTAATTTTGCTGCAATTTATATACTTATTTTTAAGTGTGCAGGGGTATTTAACCAATATATAGCCTTTATACAATCCAAAAATTTTTCTGGAAAATATCTAATCATTTAGTCTCTATCAGAGTATAGTTAAAAATCAGTTGTTGCAACACCGATATCTTTCTTAATTTTACTGATATTATATTTCACTGGATTTTTCATAAAAGTTTTGCAATGTATCTGGCTTCGACATTTTTAAAGAAAAAATAAGTTATAATTCTCACACATGCAGTTAAAAATTGTTTACTACAAATGCTAACATTTTCTCGAATATTGAAAGCATTCTCTTTGAATTTTAGTATAATTCTTCATTATTATATTCTCGGAAATTCTGTAGATTTTTCATAATTTGATTGAAAACTTTGTATGTTCAAAGAAAAATACGCATGGAAAAATTTGAGATTTAAAATTTTTTTTATATTTTTCCGAATACACGAGTTATTTTTACAAAAAAGGCATGTAAATTTTGAGCACAGGAAACAGAAACCAATGATTAAAGTTGCGAATCATTGTCAACTTTCTGAGAACCGGATAAACGTAAATCATTTTTCTCTTTATAAATTTCAAGTTTTCCCCTTAAATCCTCTCTTCACTCTAAAATTTTGAGATCAGGATGTCCTTTACACGATCGAAGTTCAAAGTCCAGCCTTTCATAAAAAATTCGAAAAAAAAAAAAAAAAAGTGTCTATCCGAAATTGACCCAATACTTTTGATCGTGTCTTTTTACAGTTACGATCTTCCCTAGCTTAGTAAATGTCAGTTAAGAGCTGCTATGCTATTCCTTTGAATATCATTAATTTGCTTACAGAACAATATATTGCTAATATGAATGATAAAATAACAAGAAATCGTGGATTTGCTGAAACAGTCGGCATTATATTCCAATTCCCATTTCCCCTGTCCCAATCCCTAGAATTTTTTTGTTTAGATAATCGGGCCACTTAGATTATACTTTCGTGAAATATATTCGTGTTTATTCATCATCTAATGATCACATATTTCGGATTAAATTAACGTACTTTGACAAATCTAATTCAAATGAGAAGGAACTAAAACAAAACAACACCGATTTCTTAGGAATTATTAGAATCGGATCGGTATTTTTAATTGGTTGTCATCAATGGTATTATTATATCGAAAATGTTTAAATTAGATCTACCAAGGTAATTGTTAGAAAAAGCGTAAATGTTATGACCTCCCAGAAAATCAATAAACTACGAAAGATGATGAATTTTTGAAGACTCAAATTATCTACTAACCGGAATTCAAATTTTTACTGTCAGAATGTGAAAATCAGGTTGTGAAGAGAGAGATGTTGATTTAGAAATCCTCTTCCTTGTTTATTCAGATTTATTAAAGAATGTGAAAATAATGAAAAAATATGTTCAACAGGAGAAAAAAAAAAACCCGCACAATTTTTTGATTTTTACCAGATTCTAAAACAGAACAGTTTCAACTGCGGTTAATTTGTAAAAAGCTGCCATTACCACATTTTACTGCATTTAACAATCTGCTTTTGGTTAAATGAAAATCAAAATTTTCGAATGATTCTTCCGTAGTTTAGTTTCACTGTGTTGTTTCTAGTTCTGAAAATACATTTCAACTGTGAAATACCCATGACCAAAGGAAAAAACTATTTGTTTGGAGTATAAATGGTTGACGAAGACTCAGAAGATGTATTTTTTGAGGTCCAGAAGAGTCTTCATATTCTTCCCGAGTTATGCGATTATTTTACACTCGAGCCTCATTTAACGATGCTAGTTAAAAACTCAGACATATCCTTCTTCTCTGAGTTAGTCGAAACTCTTTCTACTGAATGTGAACTCAGTAGGTCATTGCTTCATTATGTATTAGTAATAGTAAAAAAAAATTATATTTTAAGTATATTTATTAAAAAAAGACAAAACCTTTTCTCTCTGGCCAAAAAAAAAAAAAAAGTCAACATGTTTGTTAGTTTTCTATTTTGAGAAGAAAAGTAATTTTAATTTTATAAGATGCGCATTGGGGCATTTTAGTGGGTCATAAATATTACTAAAGATCTCAGCACTTTTTATTTCTAGTGCAAGGGCGAACGAATGAAAGAATTATGTGTAGTGTAAGAAAAAAAAAAGTAATTTTCTTTTTCATAACTATGTCAGCTAATTTCACCATCTTTCAAAAGCGTCTTATGGATTGATTCACTATTTAAATAAACTAAAATACAAAAGCAACATTTTTCAGTTTTTTATAGCCTTATCAGTTTAAAAGAATGAAAAAAAAACATAACAATAAAAAGAACAACATAGCAAATACATGTAGAGGAACGACTTATGATATTTTATCCAGTGTTATTTTGATTAAGATTTTTTCAAGTTTTGAAAATAACCGCCACTGGCAGCTATGTTTTATATTTAATATCACTGATATTCGCAGACAAGGAAAAATAAATGAAGCGAATAAAACTACTGATTTCTGACGATGAAAGATGTACTAATATTATAGTGAATGCTTTGACTCTTCGTTTTTTCTATTTAGTTTTCTTACATATCGGACTATCAAATAAATACTATAAAAATAATTTTATTTTGTTATTCATTTGGATTATTTTCTGCACTTCAGCTGTAGCATTACGAAATAAAGATATTTTTTATTTAAAAAAAGTTTAAAAGAACATTAATACGTTTAAATGTGTTATTATATATTTATATAATAACGTGGACTATTTTTATACGGTAATAAAAAACTTTACACCTAACACTCTCAAGTGGAGAAACTAAAGATAAAACAGCTTTATACTCACTAAATAAACATTATATAATGGAAATTTAAGTGCAACTAATAATGCTTAACAAATTCCACTTTCACAATAATTTCAGTTACCATATTCTTTCCTCAACTAGCTTTTCAGAGCAAAAAAGCATGCTATTTCCCGTCTGTGTTCATTCGGAAAATTAGACTATTCGACAATAGAAATCTTTTTTACTTTTAAAACAATTTGTGGCTTTCAAATCTGAATTTTAGCTAAAGTTTATCGGTTTCTTTTATTTTTAAAGTAAGTATAATATCAAATTTCAGATGGCTGTTATTTTTCAAAATAATGTGACAGATCTGGCTGAAGTTAATTTTATAAAAATTTTTCATTATTTATTTAAATATTTTATAATTTTTTCTTCTTTTATTTGAACATAGGATTTTATTTAATTTGATAGTTTGATAGCTTTTTGACTGTCTTATAACTGAGTTCTGAATATGTTTTTCAACAATATTTCTAAAATTTCAAATTCTTTTTTTCACATCAGTACTGTAAGTTTTGAGCTTTGTATTTCTTGTTTGATAGGAACTTATCGAAACTGGACCGCTATCAGTTCTTTTGAAATCGCCCTCTGAACTGGAAATATATCTAATCACTTAAAGCGAAATTGTTTTCTCATTTGGAAATGCAAAAGATGAATAATTTGCCAAATTCTTTGACTAAGAATTTTATCAAAATTGTTTTCCCTTTATGATGAGTTGCAAGCCTGAGTCAAACAGCATTAATAAAAAAAAATTCCTACAATTCAATGCATTTAATCTACCACAAAATCTGCTTTTGGCTTCTTCTCAGTTTTGAATGGAATTCGATAGAAAATTTGTGAATACTCCTCTAAAATCTGCTTTGACGTTGAACTTGAAACCTGTTGAGCGTTTGGGGATACCCTGTCTCTAGTTTCCTACGAACAGCGATTTTTGTAACTCTTTTTTTGCTGTTGCTGTCATCGTGTGAGATAAAGCTGGAAGTTAGAAGAAATAAAGATGCCAGTGGCGTAGCAATCTGAAAAGAGCAAGAGGATATGGATGTACCGGCTGTCAGTCTTGGGGGCGTCATGGGAACAAAACATTAGAGCTTTTATGTCACTTTTTAACCATAAGAAGTCTGGAAACGGCTTTTGCCGTTCAATTCTAAAGCGTATAATTCGCATTTATATGTATATTTTCTTAAACATCCGTCTATAAGATATGATTAAATATAGAAAACGTTCATCAAAGTTAAAAGCCCATTTTCTAACCTGAAAGGTACAAGTTCAAAATAATTGAAGGTTTAGTTGATTATATCTTGATGGAGTCAAAAATAATATTGAATATTGAATATTGAAAAAACTCGTATTATAGCCACTCTTTCTTGCTTCACTAGTGAAATCTGAACATATTGAGGTGCACGTTAAATACGTCGAGGCCAAACGTCCTCCCGCTGGTGTGGTGTAGAAGTTTGGAGAGAGGGTGTCAGCTCAGGTGTCATTCTCGTCATCTGATAGCGGTTCTAAAGTACGAGGTCCATCCCAAAATAGCCCTAATGTTGCTTTAAAATGGGTAGTTAATATAACTAAACAAAACCAAATGATCATATTGATTCGAAGGTGTCAACTTTATTGTGTGACTGCGAAGTATGTAAATATGTTGGTCTGCCAGTACTGTTAGTTCATCAAACTAACAGTACTGAAGGTAAAGTCGATTTTATATAACTCGATCGCAAAGACAGCGCATGGATTCCTTTTGTTTCGATCGGTTATATTTGGTTGAGATGCTTAATAAAAAGTGAAATTTTTATATATAAAAAAGTTATGTGTACCGCAGTCGCGTCTCACTCTGGAGAAGAGAAAGTGTTCATTCTTTGCTGTTGCAATTCTACTTCAATTTGATTGATATCGAGTAAAAGTAAAGAGATACTGGTTTAAGAGATGGAATAAAATTTCTAAATCCGACTTCGAAATATGTTTTTCCTTCTTATAAGTACTGGTACTTCACTTTAATTCTATGATCTATTATCGGAAAAAGCAATTGTTATTTCTTTAGAGTTGTTCCCCTTTAAAAGAACAGATTATCTTTCGGACGACGAAATGATTTGATTATATATAATATTCGTTTAATATAATTATAGTTAACATTTTGTAACAGGGATTTGTCAACGAGGAATACCCTCAATATAAAATTATAGCACATTTATTTCACTTTAGAATGCGGATAAGGAAATTTTGTTCCACTTATCCTTGTTACACAATTGAATAGCAGCTGTCATAAATTGAATTTCCTCATAAAATACCGTGCGATATTTTCTTGTAATAAATCCTGAATGCGATGGTATATAAGATACTTATATTTCTTTGAGTTCTTATTTTGCGTCCATTTTCTGAGAAAATAAAAAATATGATGCTTTATTCTCTTTACATTTTAAACAATAAAATTAATTAGGTACTTTTTGACAATTTTCTTATAACCGAATTTATTATAAAATAGCGATTTAATGGCATTTGCTGATTATCATTACTGAAAGTGATTAATAATTTTTAAAGATTAATTTGTGATACTAAAGTCGTTGACCTTGTGAACTGGGAGGTGTTAAGAAGGCAACTGACTTTTCAAACCTGATTCAGTTCTCTTTCGTATTCCTAATATCTTAACCAACACGTCATATGTCTTTATGTATCAAAATGTAACCTAAAAAAAAATGTGCTTCTTTCAAAAGCAGAAAAAAAAAACTCCTTTTAGTTTCTCATCAAAATGAAAGCTAACCTTGAGAAGCCTTTCAATGAAAATTCCATTTGGGTCTAATTACTGATGAAGATCATGTCACCGACCTCTGAATACTTCCTCATGGTAAAAGCCGTAATTTCAATAAAATGAACCTTTCTCTGAATGAATTGCTACTCATTCCTTCTTTGCATCTGGTTGGAATTAAGTTTATCTATACATTAAATATATTCCAACTTTTTGTTATACTCAATGGTTTTTATAACTTCCTGACATTTTCTGTTTTTATCTATTGGCCTATCAATTAATCTAAGAAATTAGAATAATATTTTAAAGCGTTCGCTGCCACGATTCATGCCTGATATTCGGGACATCTATTTAAATAGATGACCCCTTCTTTGCTATCTCTTAATTATAGTAGGGAAGGGGACATCTAATAAGATAGATGGTTTGATACAATTGCATATAATTTATAAAGCACAGGCGCATAATGCTGCAGTCAACGTGTTAAGAAAGAAAGAAAAAAAATAACTTCATTCATACCAATAACAGTAAAAGCGATAATTTTTAAATCGAGTTCCTATTTTGGATGATGAGAAATATTTTTCGATCTATCCTTAACTGGGATAACTAAGGATTAACGGAATTTTTTCATTCCTGTCAACACTAATTTAGAATTTGTCATCCAAATTCTCCAGCGTTAGTAATCAGAATTAATTGAGAATGACATCTTGTTCAAAATATTCCATTAATTTATCCTTGCGTGATTAATTACCTGCTACGTGGTATAAATAAATAAAAGATCTCGAAAGCTTAGACAAAACGTTCTTCAGTCAAATTCTTTAACATAAGTCGCGGGAACTGGGTATATGGTGAAACTGAGCCCCCATTTGTATTTTTTTAAACATATGTTACAGAAATTTCGATTCTCAGTTCGAACCAACAGTCAGATAACCGAATGCTCCACCAAACAAATTTCTATTTCCTGTGTCAAACGTTTGGTGTCCAATCCTATACTTGCTTTCTCCTTCTTAGATGTTTAAAGGTTTTTTAGTTGGTTAGATGAATATGTGTTTTATTTATATTGCAATTAGAAGGTAAAGACGCGAGTTTGTGTTATTAAATTAGTTTTTTTAAGTTACTATTTATTGAAATGCATTTAAAATGAGACATGAAAATGCTTGTTATCTCACATACTTTCAAAGCTTAAATTTCATAATTTGCATTTTGTATTCTTTTAATAACATCTTTCGATAATATGGATAGTGGATTTAAATAATATTAAGAGCAAAATAAGTAATGAATGCTCCTTAAGGTGAGATAAAACATTAGTGCGCATATGTCCCATTTGAAAGAAAAATGTAATGGAAGGGCGTAAACATAATACCATACTCCGTGCGAAATTTACACTAGCAGAGCCAATGATAGCGGCTGGGGGCGAGAAAATCATATCGTACCTCGAGCCTTTCTTACCTCTACTATGCCATAATTGGATTATTAATCTTATGAGATGAAAGCTTAATGGAATTTTTATTTATTGAATGACTGATGATATGTAATCATTTAAAGACATATGCATCAAATGTGAGATTACATTTTAAAGAGATCTTTAGTTTGTGGAAATATATAAACAATTCGCTTTGATCATTTCCTTTAACTTAGTTTTGGACAAAGTACATAAATTTATGTATTTTTATTTTGCCATCATGTTGATCTAAATGTTAGTTGTTGGATTTAGATAGCTGCTATCAAGAGATCTGCTGTAATAGGTTAACATGAAAATGAAACGCATGCAATAAGTCTTCGTTTTTTATTAAAAATTATTAATTATTAGCTGTGGAATTTAGATATCTGCTATAATAGGATAATAAGAAAATAAAACGCATGCAATAAGTCGTCTTCGTTTTTGATTAAAAATTAATGTGTTAACAAAGGACACATTTTTAATGTAAATTCTAATTCTGAATGTATTAACACCTGTACAGAAATTCTATGTTACTGTAAGTTCAAATGAGCTTATTTAAAAGGAAACCAAACTACAGTAGAAAGTGGATATCTAAAGTATAAGCACTAATAATCAGCAGTAGAAACAGAGTGCAACAATGCTAAGAGTAAATAAAAAACGGAAGCTAAATCCTATGATTATTAAAGGAATAGAAAGGGAAAACCTGAATGAACTGATATGACCTAGGCGAGATTGGGAAATCCATAAACGACAAGTTGATAATTTCATTTTTTAACATGTCATGTTGTTTTCATTTGTTTGATTTTGTTTGTTTCATTTTTAACAGTTGTATATTGGACTAAAGTTAGCTCGGGAAATTTTGCACACTTTAAAATTTTTTTCTATTTAAAACGTTCTTATGAAAAGGTAAATAAGTCTATAATTTATGTGAGCGCATAATATATTCTAAAAGGCTCATTAAATAATGTCAGGCGTTCTAAACTAATTTATTAACCAGTCTCACTTATAGTGACGTTAATAATTACCCCGGTTCGTTCCCAATTATCTAAGAGAATACTAATTGGGAACACCAATTTTGACTTCAGATAACAATAATGGACTAATTAGAAGAGAATATATTTGAAGTGATAAAACTTTCTTGCCTCAAAATTTATTTTACCATCCATTTCCATGTTTGATTAAAAATATGTTCTATTTCACGAAATATCGCATATAAATTATTTAATATTTTCAATTTAGAGTAATTTATAATCATTCTTTTCTCAATTTTGTCGGGACAAGTCGAGAAATCAATTTTTATAAAAATAGAAATTGGTAAAAATTGTGAAACACGAATATATATAAATATATATAAGATTTAGTAACATATTTTTAAATGAATAGGGACTTGTAGTTCAATTTAATTGTGGAAAATAGAGGTCTTGTTTTAAGCAATACGTTCAATCTCTAATTCAAATAATTTTATTCTAACATTTACTTTGGCTGAAAAAAGTTACTCTGCGATAGGATCTGGTAGAAAGAATTTATTTAATTCGCAGCAATCTTAAACTATCATTAAATACCAAAGCAAATTTTGATTTCATCCAATTGGCGCTCTTTAAACCTAACACATTTATCTGCTCGCCTACAACTCCGTCATTACCGCTGACGAGCAAATGATGGTCATTCATTCTGATACCTTTAATATAATTTACTTGCATATTTATTTCTCCATCCACATAACCTCCGTTTCTTATTGAAAAGGTTCAAAATCATCATGTTTACAGTTCTCTATCATCTTTATTTTCCCCCTTCCTTGAAGTCAATTTTCTTCTACACTCAACGTCAATCAGTGTCAGATCATTATTAATTACTAGCTTTCACACGTGAAAAATGTCATCTATGTAGAATACATGGTGGATTCTTTAAAAATATCATTTTTTAGTTTGGCATAAAATAAGAAACATTATTGGCAGTATAGGGCATTATTGTGTTCCGAGACTTAATATCAGTTTCTGTCATATAATAAATTATTCAAAATGCATAAAAAATATAAGTTTTTTTACATTAAAAATCTTTTTCTAATTAAAACTGTCAGTGATAACTAAGAACACTATACTGGTTCTCAGCAGAAAGTCCAAAAGAGAATATCGAATCATAGTCGTAAACTTATATCCTTCAGATCCAAGAAGCAACTTACCTTGCAGATAACTGATGCAAGGAATAAATAATATAATGTAAATATGGTTTTTACTTTTTTTGAAGACAATTGCAACTAATGTAAGCTATCATTACAAAATAGCACTAAAAAAAGTAGCAAAGTTTTGTTCGTCTTCCTTAAACATGTTCTTAAAAATTTCAGTTTCACAGTTCACTAAAGTTTCACTGGTATGTACTGTAGTCACTGTTCCAAATTACCTTAAATGCCCTTCATATTTTACAGATTAATAAATTTTTATAATGAACGAAATTCGTCTGTAGAACTTATTGAAATGTAGCAAATATTAAGACAATCATTTATTCCCACTAAATAATCCAACAGTCTAGCACAAATTTGACTTCTTTAGTGAAAGATTGAATGTGTAATGTAACTGAAGCCTGAAAGTGTATAAATCGTGAGAATAAATTAAAAGATGCTTGATATGGTTAGGATAAAAAAAAATCGCATTTAAGTTCAAATTATCAAAATACTTTGTTCTATTTTTTAATAATATACAATTTAAATACATAATACAATAGAATAATATACAATATTGTTCTAATTTTTAATAATAAGTACAATTAAGTTCTATTTAATATACTATTCATTTAAATTGTTGTTAATCCGTAAATTTTCACGAGGTAACATGAAGTGGGATGCTATCTTACAACGCAATAGTAATTAAATGCAAAAACTATTTTATCCTTCACAAGTATTTAGAGTTTTGAAATCTATATACGATACTATAGAATCGAACACTAAGTATCCTAGTCTAGAGTGGAGTTGTAATTCTCGACTTTTTATATGGGAGAAAACTATTTTACGAATGTCCGTTTCTTCTCAAAAGTAAAAGTAACAACGAAAGTGGTTAATTAATTACTCTAAAAGAAATCTTCTTTAAACAGAAAATGGTAAAATAATTACTATAAAAGAAGTCTACTTTAAATGAATAGAATTTGATAATCGAGGACATTAATTTCAAAAATGATGGAACCTTTCCAGAATGAAAATTAATCCAGTCATTATTACTTACTTGAATGAAACGGAAAGAATCTGGCGAATAAACATCCAGAATTAATTGTTTTCAGTCTATAATTGATTAATATGAAACATTGCTCAAGTATTTTTCTCGAACTTCTAAATTGCACTAAACGCCTGTAAATAAAAATTTTAGAATTCTTTCTTTCTCGAAATCAGGCATCAAGTCGTTTCAATATCTGATATGTAGTATATCATAGAAGCATTTTTTCATAAATATTTCCTTGCTGTTGTTAAAACAATTACCTTGAAACTGTTCGAGCTAAGAAAATAAGGTAAAAACGAACAAATGCTTTGAATAAACGTTTCATGACATGTGCATGTCGTTCATATCTTCCCACCGTTTTGTCTAGAAAAGACATCGATAATGGACACTGTTGAGCAAGCTAATCAGATTTCAGTCTAAACTAATAAGTTTAATTGAATGCAATATGAAAATGACACTAAAATTCGTCAGCAAATTTTGGCGACATTATCATATATTTGCGGAATTACATAAAGAACTGTTGACAAGTGGAAAAACATGGGATCTGCATAGCGAGGAAAATCTCAATTTTAAGATAACGTGAGCAAATATATTCGAAATGCTTCCAAGTTTCAAGGATTAGGCAGAAAACAAATTTAGGTTTTAAATTATGTTAGTCTGATCTCTTAATTGCATTATCAGGATAAAACATCACTGTCAGTTAAAATCGCTTGGATCTTAGTTAATTGTCATGATTTGATATACGACATCTAACCTGACAAGAAAATTTAGTCCTTGTATTTATTAAATAATACAGAACTATTAAAAATAATGAAAAGGAAGTTTTCTGATGAAAGAAAGAATGACATTTTACCGATATTCATTAATTTGCATATTTCTAATTCCAAATCTTGGATTTACTTGAATAATTTCAAATTTACGCACTATACGACTGTAAGAAGCTATATTTTGAGACGATTAATAAAAATAACAAATTTTGGTTCACATTTTGTTTAATTTACGGAGATTTAAAAGCGCTGAAATTTATGAAAATTTCAAAAATTATGAAATTTTGAAGAGAAATGTAAAGAAGATTAATATAGCAAATTTTTATTTTGAATATTATTTATATAAAATTATTCTGAATACCGTTTGCAGTAGGTTTGAATATTATACAATCTTTAGAATATTCGACTCAAATATCTATTTGTATTTTATTTCTATAAATATTATTTGAATATATTCGAATATTATTGGCATATTGCATGTTGGAACATACAGATTTTATGTTCACAAGTAGCCTTTTCATACATTAATCATTCTACATTCATCTGCGCCTTACCCATGTTCAAAATATGCTTTTATATTACAAATTAATATTTAGATGTCTGTTAGAACTTGCAGTCGAAACAAAAAAGGATTAAAAGTCCTTAGGACAATCCCCTTTCTTTTTTTATAATATAGGATAGTAAATTATAAATTACTTTCTTAGAAAAAAATCCATTATGTTATCCTGTTTGCGACATTAGTCAATAAGTTGTATATTCTTTTCAAGTATTTTTTTAAAAATTCTTTATCTGTTTCTTTTGTTGTTGTTGTTCTCCAACAATACGTTTAAACTTCCCGAGAAGTGTTGGGTTTGTGCTGAATACAGACATTGAGAATAAAAACTCTAGTTTTGAAGAGAAAAGGATTCATAAAGAAACATTACTAGTAAAGCAAATTTTCAAAATTCAATTTTCTCATATTTATTCAATTCTTTTACTTATATTAGAGGTTAAAGACGTTAATGTAACGTTCGTTTATACAGTTTTTACTGTACAAACGAATCATGACATCTGAATTAGTCTATTTATTTTGTCATAATGGCTTTCATAGTCTAGGATGATGACATTTTGATATCATGACATTATTTTTTACTTATTTTCCACATCCATATAATTTTCTTTTTTTCCAGCACTACTGTAGCTAAAGTTTATGGAGTATCTTACACATAATTGTTTATATTATATGATATACTCTATTTCTCAGTTGCAGAATCACACTGTATTTATTAAATTGGATCGCAATACATTGAATAAAATACTTTCGTTTAATTAATTAAATTTAAAGATATTTATAATATTAATAGAGATGGTTGAATCTATATCCTTGAATTTTCGGTCGAGGACATAGAATCAAACGATTCCGTTGTTATTATTATTATTTTTTTTATCATTCTTCCGGCTGAATGAAATGGAAATTCCTACTTTCAAAGCCTGCATCTTCTTATCAATTGATTTCCTGCGGTAAATCATCCTCTAGAATTTAATTTTTTTTTCTGAAAAAACTCAGTTTACTGTTACGCATATATAATAACATCTGCTTTAAATGCATGAATCATTTTAATGCTGATGCAATTTAACGCTCTATGTCTTTCTTGGAATAGAATTTTTATTAATATTATCGGCTAAAAATTAATTTTCTGAAATTTTTTTTAGTTATAAAATATTTAAGGTTCAATTTCATATTCGTCAGCCTGAATGACAAAGAATCAAAACCATTAAATTTCATTGAAAACGAAATAAACAATTAATTGTCCTTGTTAAAGATTTGATTGAATTATCTATATCTTTTTTTTTGTTTAGGATTTGCATAAACAAGAAGGCCGCGGTGGTTTGGTGGTAAGGTCTTAGCTTCGGAACCGGAGGGCTTCAGTTTTGAGACCCGATTCCACCGAAGATAAGTCGTGTAAGTGGGTCTGGTGCGCATTAAATCTATTGGGGCCAAACGTCCTCCCGCTGGTGTGGAAGTTCGGAGAGTGGGATATCATTTTAGGTGCCGTCTTCGTCATCTGACCGCGGTTCAAAATGACGAGGTCCGTCCCAAATTAGTCCTAGCGTTGCTTTAAAACTGTATGTTAATATAACTAAACGAAATGTTCCTAAACGGGACTTTTCGCTGCATTTTTTCAAATGTTACTAGTGAAACTCTCTACTTAGAAGCTTTAAAATTAACTATGAAACAATTTTTGCAAAACTATTTAGTTGAAATCGCGTCTTTTGAAAATAAAAATTTATTAACGCATAAATAATATGAAAATATACGTGCATTATAACATAATCGAAAAAATTTTCTGAATGATATGATGTCAAATAATCCAGCAATGTAGCATACTGACAGCAAATTTCATGCGTGCTTTGATTGCACTCTTTCGAATGGAGAGCGTATGAAAATGTGTTTTCCTCTTGCAATACAGCTTGGGGATTCACAGTTAATTTTTAAAGAGGAATTTCTTTTTCAACCACGGTTGCGTATTTATGTTTAGATACAAAGAGAAGGGGAAAATATTCAAATTTTGAGCTTATATTTTCAATTAAAATTCATCAGTTAGATTTACATATTTGTCTAAAATTTATTAAATATTAAATTTATTAAATATTTTCTACTTCAGTTCAAAAATAAATCATTATATGAATAAGTTTTTAAAATTTTCAAAAGTTATTTGAAATCGATAAAGATGTAAGCGATTCGTTGCTCTGTGAAGGATCTCAAATTATGTGGTTATTTTATGAATAATTTAGATAATTTCTCTTTTGGTTGCGCCGAAATGATGCACATAAAGCAGCGACAAATTCTATTGCTATGCATTAAATTCAAAGTTAGTGAAAATATGTTAAATGCATCTTATTTCATCTGAATTTTTATTATTAGTCGCTTACATCTTTGGATGGTAGTCAAAAGAACCAGAGATAAGCTATATATGGTAGAATTATCTTTTTATTTATTAACTAGCCGCCTTTGGCGACCAGCCGGTTCGCCAGTATTACCGCTCGCTACAATTTTCAATTAAATATTTTAAGTAACTGGTCTCTTAATAGATTCTCAAACAAAACATTTTTAATCTTCAAATTTTGATAGTCATACCAAACTTATACTGTTGTTTAGATCGTTTCGTTCAATTTACTATATATATTTTGCTAATTTGTTGTCATTTCCGGTAAAACTTCAACTTTAATTTAAAGTGGAAATGCTGAAATTGCAATTAGTATAAAGATATTTTTTAATGAAACCAAGCTTTTTATTTTATTTATCATTTTTATTGTTAATTATTATTATTATTATTGAATATGAGTATTGCAAACAGAATCGCTCGGTATTTAAGTCTTATGTGAACTACAAAATATTTTTCATAATTTATGTAATATCTCAAACAATAATTCAACAAAAATTTCTCAGATTCAGCATAAAATTCAGTTTTTAGTTTTGCTTTCAAAAGGATTGAAATGAAATCAATAAAAATATTTTGTTCCGGCCTATAAATATATTTCAAAAGATATGAAGTCTAAATTTAATGCAGTAAGGTATCATATTCTGAGAAATATTCTGGACACACCAAATTTTAAATAAATGAATGAATGTTTCTATTTTCAACAATCAACTGAGACTTATTTATGAAGTTTTGAATGTTAAAAATTTAGAAAAACTCAACATTTTCATAATCTTAGGCCAATTAATCTTGAGAAACCTGCGCGCTGATTGGCGTATTTTCTTTGAAACGATCGATGGAAAATCTAAAATTATCCTTTTTTTGTTGAATAGTGATATTCAAATTTTCATAAATTTGATTGATTTAGTTTAAGTGATTGATTTAGTTGATTGGAAATTAACTCTTTTTATTTAAAATATTAGTGTTTCAAGAACATTTGTTAATCGTGATTTCCACAGCAGAAGCTTTATGTAAAATCAAAAATTCGTTATTTATTAGAGCATTTATTGAATCAAGTTACACAAAATATAATCATTTTCCATTTAGACCATTTTAACAGATCTGTGTCTTACTAAAGGTTTACAAATTAGCTGTGTGGCCCTGATTTGAATGGATATCCTGTTCATATTAAACAAAACTTGCCTTAAAATAAAACTGATTTATTGGATTAATAATATAGAGAGTGTAAAGATCATAAAATAATTTTTCTTGAATTTATTTTTAAAAAAAAAATAATATTTCATATTTGTTTCATTTCCTACAGACACGTGCCGAAAATTATATTTTTGCAGATTTCATTTCCAAAAAGATTTAATTTATTTTTAGTTGGAGCTTTAATCAATGTGATGGCAACACTTTGAAAAAAGCTAATTTTTTCCCATGAATGCGAAACATGCTCGTGCAGCTTAAATTTTATTTTTATTTTGTATGAGAAAAATTGTTGAAAAATAGAGTTAAAATATTCATTTAAAAATTAATTAAAAATAGAAATTTAATTTTAAGGTTAAAACATTGATATCATTTAAAAGATAAATTTTTGATCTTTAACTTCATGTAAAAATCTTTTTTGTGCGGTAATATTTTAATATTTTCGGAAGTTATAGCAGAAACACGCCAAAATTTCGCTTATTTTTTAAATAAATAAAATTCTAATTAAAAATTCGAAAAAATAACCCCCAGGTGCACATTCCGGGCCTCCAAGGTATACACGTGCCAAATTTGGTAGCTGTAGGTTGAATGGTCTGGCCTGTAGAGCGCCAACACACACACACACACACACACACACACACACATTGAGCTTTATTATAAGTATAGATTTAAATTAAATAGTTTCCCGGAAGTTTCTAATGATGGAAAAATAAAAAAAGGTCAATTAGTATGGGACATATGATGATGCAGCTTGATTCTACTGAAGCACATTTTCTTTGCTATTAAGGGTGAAACATCATTTTACTTTAGTCAAAAACTGCACAAGAAATGTAGCAAATAAATTTGAATTTTCATAAAGAATAATTTGGAGGAATCAGAGTTGTTTATAATGACAACTAAACTTTTTACAGGTAAACCAAAATTTAAAGCCATATAGTATTTCGGTCAGAAGCTACGAAGACACAACACGGATAGAATTTTTTTTCCTCGTTTCCGTTCTTTGTTTTTTTGAAGCCTTCAGAAATCGCGATTATTTAAATAGAAGGTGCGATCCATTTTTATTTGACGCATAAGTTGTTTTGCCTTTTGAATCCAGAAATATTTAAAAAGGGGTATGAAATAAGAAAAGAGATGAGAGAAATTTTTATTTAAGAATTGAAATTTAAAGAATCTTTTTTTCCTACCTGCGGCATTTTAACTGGACCAGCTTTTAGAAAAAATGTAAATTCGAAACGGATGAAAAATTTGAAATCCACATTTAAAATTTTGCCTCTAGTCTCTTTTAAAAAGTATACTTATCATTTTTGAACTAAAAATCTTGATTACTGTTTTTTTTTCCACCTGAGTTTTATAAGTTTGTTTTGAATTTTCTTTGTCCTTAAACAGTTTGAAACAAATGATTGTCCAGTTTTTTTCGTAACGAATGCAGCAATCGAATATGGTTAGATTATATAAACGGGTATATATGGGTTTTTCAAACAAATTTGATAGCACTGTGTCCGTCAGATACGCCAGTATATATTTTTCATTAGTAAATAATATAGCTTAGTAATAGAACAAAATAAACACAATTTAAAGCAGACACAAACAAAAACACAATAAAATTTTTCCGAAACAAACTAGGAAGATAGCAAAAAAGAATTTTCTCTCAGACATATTATCATCTAGTTATTGATAAAAGAAGTAATCGTGTATTTGTTAGATAAGGCGAATGTTAAGCATAATTGAAATACCGTCTTTAGAAATGTTGTTCTATATGACTGGAACCATTGCTGTTAGACCTATATTATCTTTGGGCTTCATTAAAAGATAAGTGGTTAATGCACTTGAAATTTGAAATTCAAAAACTTGATCTCTTCCAATCTGTAAGGGTAGTTAGGATCTGATGTCATATGATTCTATTTGTAGCTACCCAAAGAATTAATAAAAAAAAAAAGTACATAACTCAGTCGTTATGTTCAGAGCATTTACTTCGTCTAAGAGAGTGAAGTTCTGACCTCTAAGATATGGTAAGCTCTCTGATGGAATGGTTGAACGCCTGGTAACACATTTTTTTAAATAAATAAACGTATTTTTTTGGTTAGTATACCAAATGCGGATGTGAGTAGAGAGAGAAGTACCATATCTTATAATGAGAACTTTGTCAGAGGGTATAGTGAAGCTGTTTGTGCGTCTAGTAAGTCGCTTAACTTCTTTCCCAAATAAGTCTTGTCCAATTTCATTGACTGTTTCTGTAATGGGTTAACGGGTTTCTTCAGTTGGGATGTTCATTAAAGCTATCATACTGCATCGAACACTTTATAGGAATATTAAGAATCCTTGGATAATTCTAAAGCAGTATTTTGTATGCAAAGAACTTTATTCAGTGGGTCATTTTTGAAAGTTCAATTTCTTTTGAAGAAGCAATTTTGCCACAGAAATCTTCTTTCGGATATTTTGGATAATAACGAGGCAAACCACAATTAACAGCTCTTTTGAAAAAGTAAAAGAAGCTGCTTTATTCTATGATGCAGATTTAACTTTCTCCAGTACTTTTATTCAGATGTTAAAAATAGTAGGATTTAAAGGATGCAAAGCTGAGATGTCCATATTAATATAATAAGAATTTGTCATTATCCTGACTTCGAAGTAGGTATTCTAAGGAGATTTAAGTTACGAATAATAATTCTAAATTGCTGGTCATAAATTAAAGTGCCGTTGTTAATTAAGTTGAAATACAAATGAACAGTTCATTTAATTTCTATATGAGAGCAACAGTTAAAGTGCAATGAAGGAAGATTTTAACGAAAACAGTGCAAAAAAATCAAACATTCCCCTCATTAAATTTTTATATGGGCGCGGCTGCTGTAAAAATACGGAATGAAGAGCACTTAACAGAATTTAGGATTTTCTTTTTAATTTGAAGAATGACAATCATTTCTCTGCCACTGATACTAGTATTAACTATAAACACATGTTCCATTCTAGCAGAAAAGAAGAAACACTGTTGCTAAATAAGCTCAAGATAAATCAATTCAAACAGCGATCTTCTCTTTCGCAAATTACTTGTGCATTATACATTTAATCAATTTAGGACGTCATAACATCTCCATCCAATTAAACATGGCCTTAGAGGTGATAAGTATTGATTGGTTGCTAGTTGCTGCTGAGAATTCCATTATTTAGAGTACTTGCTCATTGTCTTGATGGACGCCGCTTCGTTTTTATGCATCAGTTGTAAATGAATAGATGCTATTAGTTTATGATGAAAGTATTCTCGTATTTACGACATAATTATTTAGATAACACGAATCAAACTTTATATTTATAAATAAAATCGCTACAATTTAAAAAAAAAAACGTAATTCTTGATGATATACAATGAAACTTCTTTAGTGATTAGGTCATGGGCGAACTTATAAAAAGGTCAAAATCAAAACGACGTATGAACGAATCTGATTTACTATCAAGCTTTCAAATGTGATAAATTACTTACATTATGCATTATTATGATAATTGTACTTTCAAATAAGATTTGGGTATTATATTAGTATATCTTGTTATACGCACTATTTCAGACAACCTCAGTGCAATTGAAAATATTTTAAGAATTCAAAAGTTTTGGGGAAGAATAATATATAAAATTAATAATATAATAAAATATATTTCAAAGTTCTGATAATAATTTTTTTTTGTAGTAACAGAACAACACGTAATAACTGAAGCGTCTTTGTTGCAATAGCAACCATATAAATACACATCATTTTAAATAAAATTTGCTAAATGCGTGTATCAAGAAACGAGAAAAAGAACGTTTCTTGAATTTTTATCAAAGAAATTACACCAAAATGTAATTTCGCTATTGTATGCATTGCGATACTTTAGATAATTTTAATACAAAGAAATTAAAATGAATATTTTTATTGTAATAGCTCTTGATTTTTCATTCTTTTTAGGGAAATGTTGTAAGAAAATACATCAATTTTGATTCTGTTTTTAATAAAACTGTTAGAATGGGTTTGACTGCGGATCCTAATCAAATCACGGGGCAGAAAATTTATATCCTTAAACTTATTTTCTCCTCTGAGATTTGTTAAACATTGAAATATGTATCATGTTTAAAATACATAAATTTTAATGACGGCACATAGAACGTAAAAGTGAACCTTTCACTGATCAAATTTACATCATCACCTTTATTCAGTTAATTCGGTGTGATTCAATTATTGATATAAAAGATTATATGCATATTATTACTTTTCTCACTTGAATAACAGTTTGTTGTAAAGAAAGTTAATCAAACAATTGCTGTCTCTAATATGTTAATTTAAATTAAAAATTATGTTTTGTAATTGTTTTTCCTTCCTTTATTATATTCATCTCTGTAAATTTATAAATGTTTTGTTTCGAGCTATGTAGAACTAATTTAAGCAACAAAGAAAATTGTAATGCTCTTCAGCAAATTATTTTTATCTCCTTTGCAATTTCACCTAATCATAAACAAAAAAAATAATGTAAAACTAGCAAAAAACAGTCAAAAATATAAATGAAGATTACACTCAATGAAATTGCTGTCTGTACTTTCAAGTGATTGTTTCTTTTTATATGAAATTTTTTTTAAAAAAAATGCTATTTTTTTATATTTATGCTTATTTTGGTGTAAATAAAAGATTTTTTTCGTTTCAAATGATTCGATACGTTTGGAGATGAAAATGAATTTTTATCACTGTGAATGCCTATAATTTATGTTAATGTATAATTATATTCAGGAGGGCTCAATAAACAAAACCTTTTCTTCCAAATAAATTTATTAAATAACCAATCACAATTACAATGATTCTCATAATCACTCCCAGCATATCCCCAATTACCTCAGAGATTATGAAATAATTCGTAATGCCTCTTTTGACTGCTGATCACAATAATGAAATGGTTTGAGGATAATATATTTGAAAAGATAGGAAATTACTGTTCATTACCTCAGAATTTCTTTTATCGCTACCAGCGTTCCCAGCTACCATAAAATACTGCTTTTTTTACTATTTTTCTATAAAAATATATTCTGTTTCACAGAATATCTCGTATAAGCTTTATAACCATTTAATGCCTTCAGTGTGGAGTAATTCATTGTCATTATACCTCCAAATTTGTGGTGGGGGGAATCAGGAAATAAACATTTATAAAATCAGAAATAATTTAATTTTTTGAGGCATACGAAGGAAATATCCAAGACATAAAAGGCACTTAAAAGTGAAAATGAACTAGCAATTCAATTTAAACCAAGAGTTTGTATACGATTTTTCGACATCCTGCTGTTTAGTTGGATGTCAAAAATCTATGAAATGAAAGTAGAGAATGCATATATCTAACTGAACAGATGAGGGTTTAAAATATCGTATGTAGTAGCGCTATTACTATACTTTGACTAGTTCGCGCAGACATCCAAGTCGTTCTGAAATTGCTCGTTAGGAGCTCTGAAACTGTCGTCTATATGATATGAAGTTGTTGCTACAAGAGTGTGTAGAATAAAGATCTGAGCTATATTTAAAATCAATGAAAAAGTATTCTGATGCTGAAATAAAAAATAAAAAGGACGATATTTCATGTTTATATGTATGTTTTCTTAAAATTCTCGGGATGAAGTTTTTCAAAGATTCAGAATTTTACTAAGTATAGCAAAGTTAAATGACTTATCAGCAAAAGGTAGTTTTTCAAACCTTAAAGCTGTGCATCGAAAATGATCGGCCACTTAGAAGGATAAAGTGCAACGCAAGTACAAATACAAGCATAACTAGGAGCTGCCCTTCTGTATCACAATAAGAAGTTTAGGAGGATATATTTGTCAGGAGAAGGGGGGGGGGCTGTGTCAGTATAGCATCAACATCAAGGTGAAACAAAGAAGATGCTCATTACGAGATTGGGAAACTGCTGAATCGTGTATTGAGAAGAGTCACCCTAATAAGGCAATAAGTATGCGGGCTTTAGATTTATTGAACGATAACGCCGAGTTTTATTTTTGTCAAATTTTGAAGCGTAGACAAAAACAAATGATTTTGGACAACTTTCCTGTAAAAAATCATGAATTATAAATAATAAGTTATGTTATTATAAATCTGTTTGAACATTTTCTTCTGAATGGAAGGTATTTTTGTACTTCGCATTGATCTTATGGAAAATAATTGTTTTACTTAACTAGTATTTATCATTACCAGTAAAATTCAGGAACAAATGAAGCTCGTCAAGGGGCACTGCATTTTAATTTAAAAAAATAGTTAAAATAAGTTATTTTATAAAGAACGTTTTAGTATTTGAGCATCAAAATTATACAATGAAAATATGAAATAAACAATACACGATCAGTTAGAGTGATTGGTAATAGTGACTACGGCATGCACCCCTGAAGCCTTAACGAGCCGTGTTATTTTAAGGCACCCTAGAGGAAGACAAAAAACACCTTTCCTTTATTATTACTATTATTTTGTAAAGTTTGTTTACTTTGTTGAAACCGTCTTCAAAAAAAGAGCGAAAACCGAATTTCTTCGAAATAAGTAGTTAAGCCTTCACCGATGTGTACTGAAGTCAACATTCACAATGACTCCCTGTTTCCAATTGCCCTTCCTAACTTTAATTCTATTAGTATTCGAAATAAACATAAACAATATAATATTAAAAATAAGCATTCTAGGAAAGATACACGGGAGTGTCAACTATTGATTTTACTCTTTTTAATAATCAATGAATTTGGTTTGGAAGCAAAGTCTGTCGAATTTTCTACTTAGCTCCGAGATTCTGAAAAGCTCTATCGGTGAATACCGGGATAAATCGATTGACCTCGAGCTTCCTTGAAACACCTCGAAATTTTCGGACAAATGCCAGGATTCTAGCCATCTTTATTTTCCAACCAGCGTTTCGCTTCGTATGAGTCTCGAACAAAATCAGTTCATTTCGTTATACCAAGGATAGAAACATGAAACGATTTTTTTTTGTTAAATGTAACAAGTTTGCTTTGAATGAATTATTCAAAATGATCGAACTATACTTTCAGAGAAATTCGGGTTATAATGAAAATTGAATTGAGATTTGAATAAAATGGGGTTGAAGAGAGTTAAATTTTATTTATTCATTGAGTCTGAACAAAATTGGGGTTCTTCTTGATAAATAAGGAAGAACTATTTCTGAATTATTACTTAATATTAGTTCATGATTGATATTTTTATTAATTAAAAGCAATATATTTAAATGAATCGATATCGTTCATGTTTTTTTTTTTAATTTATACTACTTCTCTGTAAATAATATCCATAAAAATCATTTGCCATTTGAAAAGAGAAATAAATGGTTAACCCTCAGGATAGAATGCCTCATTATAAATACTAAAGTAAGTAGCTCTAAGTGATCGGGGATTCAAAGGATGTTCCTGTTTCATATGTATAGGAGAGCGAATCGTAGTTAAGATTTTGACAAATCAAAAAATGTGAAGAATGGTTTCATTTAAAAGCTCTAAAAGTTGAAATACCAATTATTATCTACTCAAAGATGTTAATTTTAGCAAGCCAAATGAAAACTGAGTATAGGTTTGTGGTGAAAGAATTGATATATGGAAATGTTGATGAATGCTCATTTTTGTCCTGGGATTCTGATTCTTTAATACTGTTAACTATAATACTGATTCATTACTAAAGAATACTCCATTACATTTGTATTGATTTATTGAAATCGCATTTTTGCACCGTTTTATTCATGGCATTCTAAAATTTTGTTTAACTAGAAATTAAATTTGTTTGTAATAGCCGTTTAAAAAAGAACTTTATTGATTTTTTTTCTTGTTTGAAAACTATTTAATAACTGAACGCATATCATCTTCAGAATGACATAATATTTGGAATTTTTAAGTAGTGAAGTCTTATTGTTCCAACCTTCCAGCACGTCTAAGTGGAAGTAACTTAACCTCACATAGTTAATATACTCCCAGGAGCAGCGAGAACCCGCTTAATACTACTTATTGACTTATTCGTGGTGCCGCCATAGTTGAAACCATGTGTCATTTTTTAAACAAATTCATGCACTTAGTTATAATGGGCTGATTTAAATATATTATACTGTCATAGCATTGAATTATATTATGTTGTTAATACTATTATATACAAGTAGCGATTAAGGTTGTTTCAAAAGTGTTCAAATCTATACAATTATCTAATAGCTATCTGTAATTTCATTTAAATAGCGATTGTAAATAGTTCGACACTGAATATTAGATCATAAATCCTTTTCTTATTGTATTACCTAAAATAGGGTTTCCAAACTGTTGGTCGTTAGCCAATTTTTGCTAGATCGCACCTGAATTGTATGGGCATCTTTCAATAGTTTACGAAAAATTTGGTATGGGGTCAATACTTGATAGCAACATAACGACAAAAAACCGGGGAATATGCAATACGCTACTCGTGTCGAATGCTAAGAAATAAAATAACCACCTATATACTCTGCACCTATTAAATACCTTCTGCGGCTTTGCTTAACGTTCCGCTTCCTGAGACCTCCCCCACCTATTCAGAAGTTCCTTTTTGCGTCCACATTTTTAGCGTCCACATGCAATCATTTCGAAGTGGTTCGTCATCATCTGCGTAAAGAATAATAAAACATTTCTTATTAAATAGAATAAATTTTATTATAATTTCATGAATAATTTTTCTTTACAAAATTTTATTTCTGGTTCATAGAACCTCTTTCAGAAAGAAAATGTACCGTTGATTTCTGAAAAAAATTCATTGCGCCGGGATTCAGGTGGAGTGCTATAGATTCAGTTTCTAAAAAGTGGGTCGCGATGTTTAAAAGTTTTGGAGTTCCCTGATCTAAAGCAACAGTGTAAAATGCGTATTAATATTTCTCAAATCATTGCTAAGACTGATAATAAACGATACGGTTTTAACTTATAATCAGATTACAGCAGATGGGCATTTAATGCTTGATCTATAATGTTACAGTAAATAGATGTATGGAAAACCTTTTTTCTCTGTATTAAATGTAATTAATATCAAAAAATTCTTTTTAAAAATATTTTTCCTACATGAAATAAATTTATATTAAATATAAAAGTGGTCTATCAAACAGTCAGTGAAATCAATATGTAAATAAAAATAAATGTTTGCCAAACCATTAATGATTATTGTGCAAAATGTCAGCTTAGAATTTTCATTTTTCTAATTGTAAGAATAATGAACGCATCCGAAATGGTGAGAGATGGTTAATTAAAATTCAATTTTAAATTTAGTATTATTGTATTTGTTATGTTTCTTACATTTCAAGGAACAATATTGTTTTCAATTTGAAACTCAGACATATTTTTTCTACCAGAAAATAAAGTTCCAGTACAAAATAAAAGTAATAAATAAATTAAAAAAATGTATAAAATATTTGAGATAAATTTGATGCTTTTACAATGAAAAGTTTCAGTAAAAGTGAAATGATTTTGACTCTTGAATTTGAATAAGTGCTAGAGATTCTTAATCACAGTGCTTAGCTCTTAAAATTCTTTAAGATGCAATTAGGAAGTGATTTAATTTATACTTCCTTTGCATAATTTTTCTTCTTTTGATTATTATGAGAGAAAGTTTTACAAATTTACTGTGGAATTTTTACGAATATTTTTTCCTTGTAAAAAAATTAAATTTAATTATACTAACATCCTGTTTTGAAGCAGATCAAAATTTATTTTGAGCAGACCTCGTCATTCTGAACCGAGATCAATTAAAGAGGACGACAACTAAGCCTGCATCTCTCACCCTCGCATCACCTTCTGCGCCATACTAACCGATGGATGTTTGGCTATGAGTATCATTGTTTTATGCGCATTCTGAAACAATTTTTGAAATATTTGAAGATTTTTTTTATTAAGAAGATAATTCAGAAAAGTGTTAAAATTTACCAAGTCACAAATGTATAAAAAAAATTTGGCTTGTGAAAATTTTTTGAAATTTGAACGCCAAATGATGAAAAGATTGTTGAATCTGATTGTAATCTGCATAATATAACAATTTCTCCTTCTTAATTTAATCAGTAATTTTTTTTTTCAAATAACAGAATAGCGGGTACAAGTTTTTATAAAAAAACAAACAAATAAGCTTGATTTTCTAATGTTAAATTTTATGCAGAATAATATCCTATTTAATAATTTACAGAATATTATTCCTACCCTTCTCCCTTCGCCTTCATTCGAGCTTCTTATAAAGCCGAATTAGGAGTTTTTTGAAGATAAATTATTAAATCTACCCTGAATTTTTTAGACAGAACTTTTATGCGTTATTGTTATGTCTTAATACATTTTATTAAAGTGTGGCGCATTGAACTACTATGCCATTTGCGTTCTAGGGGGGGTGTTTGAAATCACTTACCTTCTTATAGTATAAAGAAAATATAAATAATATTAGGATCCCTCACTGAATGAATGTCTGTTTTCATTTTCCTGCAGGAATCAACCAGAAGCAGGATTCGTCACATTTGATTTGTAAATATAAATCTTGTTGTATTAAATAGCGTTGGTTATATAGATTTGATATTAATTTCAAGCAAACAACAATAAGCGAATTCTTCTTATCTGTTTAATAACAATTTTCCACGAGATGAACTTTTAATTACCTATTCCAAAAATCTTATACCACGCTCTGTTTCCTTCTATTCACTTGAATGACCGAATGACCGTCCTTTTACCAACGAATTTCGTGTAGTATCACAAACCAGATCCTCCACGCATCTCTAGCATTGGAAGGAGAAACAGATTTTTTAAAAGTTACAGGTCCGGTTTGTAGATTCTTCATATGGATGAACTCGGTCACTGCTTAAATATTTTTTTTTAATAGAAAGAAAAGGACTGGCCTCCAAATCATTGCGGAAACACAATTATTGTGAGTGGAAAGAGATTAAGAAGAGTTAAATATAGATTTGACCTTTTTATTAAGATTTTGTATAGATTTTTCTAGAAATTTAGAGATTTGAAGCTGGTTTTTCTATTTTTTTGGAAAAAGAATTTGAGTTCAGGTTTGAGATAATTTTTTATTTGATAACTTATATTGATATTCTGGTACAGTTTCAAATAAATGTGTCTTTCTGGAACTTCTGCAATTTATACAAATACAAAATCCAGAATTCAAAGATAGGTTATATATCTTTGGTTTGGTTCTCAGAGCTTTTGATTACTATATATGATTTTTGTGCCATTAAGTTTTTGTATGAATAAATGTTGTTCACTATATGTATTAATTTGAATCTTTTGTAAATTAAGCAGGAAGTTGTTAAAGAACACTTGAAATCAAACGGATGGACTTGAATTATGAAAAGTAAACTTAATGTTTTTTTTTTGAAAACAAATTCTGTCTTGCTGCAAAATTGATTGGAATCCTTTGGAATGATAATTCATGTTTATGTAGGTGTATTCATAAATCTAATTATGAATTCATTAGTCTTAATAATATAATTATTGAAAAAGATTTAATGCAAAATATTACTTAGATAATTCGATATCGGTTATAAAAAAATCATTTGCTTTACATTTTATTAGCACCCATTCTGTGAAAATATTTAATTTCACCCAAATGGATATATAAAAGAATTTTAATAAAGCTTAGATACCATACTAAAACTGAGTAGTCTTAAAATTACAGATTCCATTAACAAACTAAGGAAAATTCTAGTTTTTTAAAACATTGATTTATTTTACTTTTCTATGAACTTATTACTTCTATGAACTATTTACTTTTCTAAAAATCTGAAAAGGAAGATTTTTAGGAGATCTGTAATATTCTAATTCAGTGAATATTCATCCTCATGCTTAATTGACTTAGAGTCACTGTTTAAATGAAAATTAGATAAACCGTATAAAAGTCCGATTGATTCTTGTATGTTTTATTACTTAAATGAAAGTGGGGGAAATTGATTGATTCAATAGATATTAAGGCAAATGAAGGTTATATGAAAATTTAAAAATTATATGAAGATACAAATAAAATCATAAAAACTGTGGCTGAAACAAAATATAGGAGAATATTAATATTCAACGATAATTAAAAAAAGGAATTTGTACAATGGATACCGTTTAGGGTTAGGTTTGAAAAAAGTTTTTTGAGATTTATGTTCAATTCAATACAATGGGTTAAGCTTCATCCTTTTTATTTTAAAATTTTGTCCCTGTCTGACTTTATTCATACATTTCACTCAGCCTTTCTTTGATTGGTTACATATTTGGACTTTTTTTGATCAAATAAGTTTTACCATCTTAAAATAAACGACCTAACCAAATATGGAATTGAGGAATTTCAGGCTCTGTGTATTTATAGAAGTATGAAAATTCATCGTCTTGAGTTTAAGTTCACATCCGTCTAACTCCTTTCAGGCAGTGGATTTCCTGTCGATCTGAGAAGAGAGGGTGGGGCTGATTTATGTATATTTTCTCAGCTTTTTGTTTTATGTTTGAAATCTTTTCGTTTCTCTCACAGAATGAAATCTCTTATTTGTTCCTCAACGAAATTTTATTTGCTCAATATTTATAGTTTTCACTGTTTGAATGCGGATCATTTTAATATCTGACAGCCGGTATTTGTGCAAGGATACTTATTTCTAACATCTTTAACGTCTAGATACACAAAATGTTCCAAAAAATAATGGGGCACTGCGAGAACTTAATTTTTGTTTTTATGAATGAAGAAATTAATGAAATTAAAACAGTTCTATGGAAAGTATTAAATATGCATTCAGTTAGAATCTTTTTTTTTCTTCTTATTACTTTCATCTTAATTAAATGAAATTCACCCACGCGAATTAAACATAAAGGAAAACAATATTTTTTCAAAAGCAAACAATTGAACCTTAAAATATCTTTACTGGATCCATACTTTTGAATCATTGATACAAGTTTTGAAAAAAGTGTCTGCAGTGAAACTTGATTGCCTCGTTTTCTTTTGATTTATTTTTTCTTCTCCCTTTTTTATCGTTAAATCACGGATTACGTGATTTCCGAATCCGTGCTCTAGTTCTTCGCATGCGCTTATCTACCGGTTCTATGCATCATTGCTCCTACCCTTTAGATCAAAAGTTCGTCACCTAACTCCAAGATATTTCAGACAAAAAGTTGCAAACATTCCAGGCAATAACGACAGATTCTCAGTGGGTTTTCTTTTCTTTTTTCTTTGTTGTTTTAAAGATTTTATCGATTCATTTTTGAAATGTTTTATTGTCATTCAGTACAACATAGCAATAAAAAAAAGGATACATGGATATACGGGATGTGATCTCATACATTCATAAATGGTTGCAATGACCTTTTCCTATCTCATAACGTTTACATACGTGCTTCAGTGGCCACTACAGAAACTACACTTCCAATGAAATCAGAGAATACTCATGAAAATTTGCTTCGACCTTGTCGCATCAGAGTCTGTGAGAAAATAATAAAATGGTTGTCGAACAGTTAACAATTCCATTTATCACGTATTTTCATTCAGATATTATGCCAAATTTTTAATCTGATATTATCAATGAAAATCTTCAAATCTGTACAGTCATATACTAATAAAATAATTATTAGTTTGAAATATTTCATATCAAAAAACGGCGTTTTTAATTAAGATTCCCAGTTACTGTAATAGCGAATAATGATAGTTCCATTTGTAACAATATAATATAATATTTTTATCTTAAAGATTCTTTATAATAAATATCAAATATGATTCCGTTTACGATTAATAGTTCCTTTATAAGTCCCTATAATTTTTGTTATGTACACAATAGCCAAAAATTGCAAAACCAGGAAGTGTTTGTTATTGGGAAAAAATGTAGTTTGAATTCTGGTTACATAGAATATACCATAGGTTATACCAGAAAAAATTATGACATTATTGTGAGAATGCACTTTTTTGACATTTTTTTGCTTAAATCAAGGAGAGTGATTCAAGTATCAGCTTTTGAAAGAGTCGCTAATTGGGTTTTTTTTTAGGTTTATTTGATATTTTATTTAATACATTTTTCTGGAATTCTGAATTTTATGTTGAGAAATTTATTTGCTATCGATTGATTCCAAATCATATTAATTATAAGAAACCCGCCTGAATTGTTTTGTGTTTGTTACTTTCCATAGTAACGCACACTTTGCTTTCTAATTCTGCCCAACCAGAAATAGGAAAAAGAAATCCTTCAGGCGCATGAATTGTTATGGCAGTTAACACACAACAGAATATTTTTGAAATGAATTATAATATTTTTTTCCGAAACAAAATATATAACTTTAAAAGAATCAGTTCTCTTAAAAATTGTTCATACCTATAGTGGGTCTCAAAAACATCTGAACTCTAAAGGATAAAAAAAATGTAATTTTAAACGATAAAAATGTAATTTTATATTTCTAAAATTAATATTATATCTTTATGCTATAATATTTTATGATACTTGTTAAGAGGTTGATTATCTCATATGTTTCAACATTTCGAGATTTCAGTAGAAATAGATCTTCGCGGCTTGAAATCACTCAAACGGAAGCTAAATTTTCATGTGTGTTGATTTAAATAATAACAGCTATGTGGTGCCATTACATAAATTTCATTCTTATTTTCATACCTATCTTTTGTTGCGTTGACAAATTAAAATTGATTTTTATTTGACAAAAACTGATTTTATTAAATTTTCATTGTTTAGTCCTTATTTTGTGCTTTTTCTTTGAGTTAAATTTACACTTAGATAAGTATTTATTCAAAACTCTGTCACTTTTGAGGTCTGTTTATGAATATTGTTTTCTAATCGTTTAAAAGAAAAAATTAATATTGTTGTTGAGACCTGAAAATAAGAAAGAAATTTGTTTCTCTCATATCCTACGCACAGTTGTGCGTTTGTAATACTCTTCTCTTTATAACTTATGAATTCTTAGTGTCCGAAAATTGGTCAGTTTTGCTATCGTAGTGTCTCAACGATTTTTTCTGTTTCCGTTAAAAACTCCCGTTTATGGGAAATCATTGTGTGAGGTTGCTCTTTATTTTGTAGCTCTGCAATTTAAGATTGAATTTGGAATTCTTTCTCATCGTTACAGTTTGAAACCTGACCCTTTGGACACCTGCATCTTGAGAGAGAGAGAGTTTTTAAATGATAAGCTATGATTCGTTAAAAACAGAATTTTTTTCCAAGTAATCTCCTGACATCCTGTCCCAATCATCTTTTCATTTCTTTTATTTGAACAATGAGTGCCTAAACTTAGCTAGGTTAGTGAAATTTAAATTTTCATAAGCTCTTGCACAATTTTTAGGAGCAGATTATTCATTATTTCTAAGATGTTTGTTGTTTAAACATTTCGGATAATAATAATAATAATAAACAGATTTGGAAATAGAAAATTTGGAAATAGAAATGGACTGTATCTGGAACCTGGATCGAAGCGAATTCTATTTTCATTAGAAGAAGTGATGAAACGATCTTCGTATGTTAATACATGTTATTAGCCTTATTAAAACTAGCTTCCTGCTATGATCGATCAAAAATCTTGCATTACAGCAGGATTGTGCCTTTACTACTGTTGCGTGTCTTCCTGGCTTTGTTTATTTTACGGGAATAACTCACTTGCTCCAGCCTATTATATGTAGTCTGAGCTGCTGTGTATTCTGTGAAGCGAAATATTAATCGTCCTCCATTTGAGAATCCTATTGCGTGTACCACGGCCTATTTAGTCCCTGAAGTCTCTCTCTGACTGTCCTGTTTGATCCTTCCTCGCCCTCGCTTCAACTAGTTCTCCATTTGGATATTTTGATTTTGTTTTCCAAAAGCAATTTTAAGCAGTTTGACAAAAATTTTCTTTGCCGTAACATAATATAAATGTGTCTATTTGTTACCAGAATTCATGACTATTCAGGAATTACATAAAGCAACTGAGGCATTTCTGTTTTACAGCTCGTATTAAGTTTGCTATTAATATTAATTGATATTGAGCTAATTAATTGTATTTATAAAATTGAAGATAATAGTAAGGTTTAAGTGTTTAAATGTCATACTAAAAATCTAATGCGTTGTACAGAGGGTTTAGAGTACTGTAATTTGCATAGAATATTCGAACTTTTGACTTAATTGCTCTGTATCTTTGGTGGTCACCTAAAGATGAGAAATTCTTGAATTGACTTTAATTAAAATTCAAACAAAGTTTTTTTAAGAAGAAGTTAATGCTAAAGCTATGGCGAGGTAAAATTTTTTTCATTATTGATAAATATTTTTTATATTAAATTATTTCTTTTGGAGTATCAAAAAGATGTATTTAAATTTTAGTTTATACAGTAATTAGGAAGCTGTTATGTCGAGTTAATCATGAGCTAAAATATCACATGTGGAATTCTGAAGCAATATAATCCAGATTGATTTCCTATTTTTATATAATTGTGGCTATTTGTTTAAACTTTGATTATGTCATTCCTTCATTGGCATAGCACAGGATGAGAAAGCCTATGTAAAAGAAACCTGGATAATTTATATTCTTTCTACTTGAACACACACAATAACTGTATGATTTATTAATTTAAAAATCAAATTATTGAAATCTGTTTTTTTATATTTTTAGTGTTTGTTTTTCAACATCAAGCTTTCAAATAATTACGGCGTTCTTTTTTACTCAGTAATTGATTCGGGTTGTTCTCATTACTTTTGCAAGTAGAATAAGTAGCTGTTGCTTAGTAAGTTATTTCAAACTTGCCTTAACAAATACCTTTAAAAGTTAGAAAGATGTAAACTGAATTTAATTCAATATCTTGATTGTAATAGACCAAATTTTGGGCTTTGTTTTCAATTTCCATTCTTATAGGAACTAAGATAATTGAATTGTATGCAGTTGAAGGACATAACTAATATATAACATATTTAAACTTTTATACTAGAAACAAATTAACTGTAGTATTTTTTTCTTCTAATTAATAAGAAGTTATAAACGTTGGATTTCCGATATTAGCGATACATTCAAATTCAAATTTTATAACTTCCAGTGCATTTGGTATAAATTGTTAACAAGATTTTTTTTGTTTTCTATAAAATGTCAGTTAGGAACAGAAATTAAAATAATGAATGGTAAAATTAAAATTTTGATATATCTGTATATTTTAATTTGTTTTATTTGTAAAATGATTGAAAATTTAACAGTTAAATGAACAAGAAGCAGGTAGCCTAGTTTTAATTGCTTTTAGAGTTAAAGGTAATAATAATAAAGCTTTTTATTTCTTATTTATTTTTCTTAGTGTCTAAAAACTTATATTTTTTTGGATGCAACTAAAAATAATAAATCAGTATTCAAAACTGTTATTTTTTCTGTTTCTTCCATTAAAAAAACCTTTCATAATATTCTTTTATTTGTTAATTGTTTTAAAATATATTTTGTTAAGCAAAGATTAGTCATTGTTCAATTTTAAATGAAAAACTTGAGAAAACACAGTAAATGTTATTATTCAGGATGGATTATCAATACATCGCTCAGTATTCTTTTCTTTTTATTAATATGCGTAGACACGTTGCTCATGGGAATCCTTTTTTATATATAACATTTCAGAAATATATGTGTAGTCCAAGATGATGAAATATATATACACGGCAAACATTTAATGTTCACTGCAATGTTTTTTGCGGGTGTGGTTATAGCTTGCACACAAAACCTCAACTATATATTTATAGATTTTTGAATTGTATGGATTCGAACCTAGTGTAATAAGCTTAGAATTGTGCACCGAAATAAAAAATAAGAACTAGATGCTATTCTACCTGTTTATTATTTTTAATTACTATATTATGGCTATCATCATTGTTAAATTCGAATATTTTGCATCCTCTTCCTTCTCAAGACTAATGATATAGCTTAGAATATAAAAAAATGACTCTATTATAATGACTATTAAATGAAACATATAAAACATTTAAATCATCTCTTTCAAAAGGGCTGATGAAAATGAATATTAAAAATGAGCATTCGAGAGTAATGTTATTCGAGCTCGAATATTTCATTCTTACTACTCTCTCTCCTCTTTATTTAAAAATGAAAAGTTTTGATTTCAACTCTGAGTTTTCCCTCTCAATTTAAAAAATTGAGCAGAACACTCCTTTTTGAAGGAAAAATGTGGGAAATCTAACCACTTTCTTATGTTTCTCAATAGATCGATTTCTCCCGAGTTTTATTCTAACTAAGCAGAAATAACAATGGTAAAAGACTTCATTATTTTTATGAAGAATATTTTAAATAAAAGTTAAATAACATTCCTAAAATAATTTTGTCATCCTCAAAAAACGTAATGAGATAGTGCAAAATAAGAATTTAAACAAAGGAAACTTAAATTTTGAAGAAATAAGAGTCTCTTGGTAAAGGAAGGTTTAGCTGCCGGGGAAACAGTTTAACTCACCCTGCTCTGGCGTTCAAATTCTTCGAGCTAATGCACTAAAAGACACTTCTGCACATATATATTTGCCAATTTCGATTTTGTCAGTAGTGATGTTTTAAAATAAGACAATTTCGCAGTCTTTTAATTATGGTGACTAGATTTCTATTATTAATAATTGCGATTTTTAATTGATCTATTGTTTGATTATTAATTAGCTAATTAGTGACACTTTTTTGCGTACATAGATTCAATAATTATAAATTTGCATTACATTTGCAACTTGTGTATATAAATATTAATGTTAAGTATTATCGATATAGCTTCACGACTTATGGGATATAAAAAGTATTTCATTTTTTACCAGCAAAAAAACTACTTTAGATGAGCGTACCGAATCAATAAATATTACATTCTGCTCAATATTCAGCGAGTCATAAATCTGAAATATGACAAAAAAGAAAGCAATGTTATATTCAATTCCTTTTCTGCGTTTTTATCATGAAGGATCGCAGTTTATTAGATCTGTTCCTCTGCTATCATTTCAAGAAGCACGAACAAAAATGCGTTTCAAAAAATTATTCCATAAAGCACTTTCATGTAAACAATACATTGATACTAAATTCAAATTATTTTCATATTTTTTCTGATTATTTCATAATTTAAAAAAAGTTTTGGACCTCAATCCTCCTCAGACGGAAGGAGAAGGGCTTCAATCCTCAATCAAGTGTTGCAAACCTTTGATTTATCAATCAATAAATTATTTTGGAATATCTAAATTATCACCATTAAAAATTCTAACTATTTGAATAGAACATGAACTTGATTTAAATAAAAACGCATGAATTGTGAAATATGTTATTACTAGTAAATAGCACGAAGCTTGAATATAACTAGAAAACCGAAAGTAATATATTAATTCTAATCAATAAAAATTACTTTTCAGGCTTTTGAAATATTTTATATTTGCTAAAAGTGGAGCAAAAATTTTACAAAATTTAAGCGCAGTGCTTCGTAAGAAAACAATAACAACAGTTCGTAAATTAACAATAAAAAAAATATAAATCAAAATTAATTTTTTCCAGTATTTCTTTCTAGAAAATTCTTTAATTATTTTAGATGTATCAGTGTCAATGTACAGAGTGATGATAGTTAAAATTGTACTTTTAAATGGCTGTTAAGAAAGATCCACTGATTAGAATGACATGATATATCATCCGAGTATACGTGAACCAATGTGACTTTGTTTCGGGGAAAAAAATTATAAAAAGTTGACCGATAGATGGTACTGTATTCATCATAAAATGCAAAAAAAAAAAAAAAAAGATTGCTTTAAAAGATATGATAATTTTAAGAGGCTAATTAAAAGATGTGACACGTGCACCGCACGTTACAATTGTGATAAAAATTCAGGAAACATCCAGTTTTTGCTATTCTACATCTGGGAAGGTAATCGTAACGCTATCATTTAAAAGTCGGGTTCTACCTGTAAAGCCTTTTTACAAGAATAGTGACTATGTTGCAATTGCATTGAATAAATTCTGGACATTAAAGGGTTTCAAAACGGCTCTGATCCGATGACTGCATTCGGTTTGAAGAAGATTATTGATACATTTGAAGAGATTGATTCATTTGACTCGAGATGGAGTAGAGGGAGGAATGTAGTTGCTTCGACTTTACAGCGTTACAGGAAGCATAAAGCAGTGCTTTGCGATTGGCTAGTGCACTGGTAATTTCCCGAATTTCTGTTCGTAAAATTTTACGAAGCATCCTGAAATGCTATCTATTCAAAATTAAGCAAGTTCAGGACCTGCTCCCTGCTGACCTACCGAAACAAGAAGCTTTCACTCTGCAATTTCTTGCTGGAATGGAAGTGTATCCTTTTGTGAACAGACGAAGCCCATCTCCAATGTTCTATCAATGTTATAAAATACAGAATATGGACAAGAGTGAATCTGTTTCAAATGCAACCATTACTTCTTCATTCTAAATGGCCATTGTGTGATGCGGGTTTAAAGAAACATTTATCTTTGACCGTTTCTTTTTCGAAGTGATTGGTCCTTTGGATCTTGTAACTTATACAGTCAATGGAACACGTTATGAATCTCTTTTGCGTAACCAGTTCATTCCAACACTGCAACAGCGCGGATGAGGGAATAGCACAAATTTTGTGCAAGATATTGCGCTTCCGCACATTCCGACATTAATGAATCAGCTGTAGAATCTGCATTTTGAAAATGACCGAATATCAGTCGCCATTTCAAGATAGCTTGGTCACCGCGATCACCTGATTGAACATGTGTGACTTCTGGTAGTGGGGTTACCTAAAAGATGCTGGGTACGGGAATCCGATTGCGAACTTAAAAGAATTGAAAGTACGCATTACACAGCACATTTACAATATCACCAATGAAACACTCCGATCTGTTGTGGAACTTGCTATTGAAAATGCAAAACTCGTAGGTGGAAATGGTGGACTACATACTGTCATTGACTTATTTTTCTTGATGGTTTGCACAGTTTTTGCTTTTTTTACGGTTTTTACCTAAAGGGCAATTAAAAATCGATTCCTCGTTTTTTATTAAACTTTTTCTTCGGTATTTGGCGTAGGACACATAAAAACCGATTTCATGTTTGCTTTTTCTACAGTTTTAGGGACTGTTAAAAACTTATTTTTTTCCTATACGCTGTGGCACCACCTTGTCGTGGTGGATGGGCTTTGTACAAAGAGTGCCACAACAACATGTCACGCCTTTTAATTGGCATTTTATGAAGAGTAAGGCTCCATCTATGGATCCATATTTGAACTTTCTTTCCTTTTTAAAACAAATTAACGATGCTTTACGTATATTTGGATGAAATATCAGGTCATTCTGACCAGTGATTCATTTTGTACGGCCTTTCGAAAATGCAAATTTAATTATAATAATCCAGTATTTCATTTTTTTCCAAGAATAAAAATGTTATGCTCTTTAATCTGCCTTCCGACATTGAAATTCTATAGTAGTTTTTATTCTTTTCAAGAAAGAAAATTATTTCTTTGCTGAAAATAGGCGGTTTCAAAAAATGTTCTGGAAAAATAGAGGGATATGGATGATAGTCCTTTTCAGTTTTATTAACTTTTTTTTATCATCTTGGGCTCATGAAATCCCGTAATTTGTCTTTTAAATACTGAAATATCTGCATCATTTTCTTGCACAGATTTTAATTTTTTCAAGATAAGTATTCTTTTCTTGTACAGATCAATTAGTATCAGAAACGTTTTTAATTGTGTTCATACTGACTGTTTCGTGTAAAACGCTCTGCAATTAAGTTATTACAAATAACCGTAAAAGTATTAGTCTCGAGTGGATGACAAATTTTCCTCGTTATCAATAGATCTTTTTCGTGTACTTCTCCGTAAATAAACTTAAGTAATTGTATATTTGCTGCCAAATATTATCCAACACTATAACTATATATTAAGTAAAAATTATCTTACTGGCTAAAGTTCTCAACGGTTTTGAAAGGAGCATCACGCGCTTTCTTATGAAATCAAACCAAAATACTATCAAGGCTTATTTTTTCGTTTTCCTGCAGTCCGAATAATAAATAATGACTCCCAAATGTGTTTACAGTTCAAGTGAGAAACAAACTTTTTACAGCTTTAACGTGATTTCCTTTGTTCAAGGATGTACTTTAACACCCTGATTATGACAATAAAACTATTTACAAAGCTGGTAGGTATTCTGAAATGGCATTGAACGACGAGGAAGCATAAGAAAGTTGGGAATGATGGATTTCATCTTCCAAAGTAGCCAAAGGAATATAGGAGAATAAAATCCGTGTCTACTGAAAAGATATGATGATGATGTCGCGTCCGCGTTACCGTGGAAAGGGCTTCTGAGGGTAAAGAACCCTGAACACCCGAGGGCAGAATTCTGACTTCTAGCTCATATAAAGATGACACTCACACACACTCTTGCACAACTCTTTTTTACAGGGGGGCTCTTTCACACATCTCACAGATAGAACACAGAGAGAAGAACAACCATGCCCAAACCAGGACTCAAACCCGGTACGCCCAGATCGCGAGGAAAACGCGCTACCTCTAGGCCAGGACGCCGGCACTGAAATGATATATCACTTCGTATATATTGTTGTTTTTTGTATAATGAGTGTTTCTTTCTCAAGCCTGGAAAAATGAATTTGTCATTTGAACTACTATTTCAAAAGGATTTTTATATCGGTTTAATCTCAATTTTTATCGGATAAGTTATCGTGACAAAATATTATAGAAGCGATTAATATCTCAACATTGATACAGTAATTTTATTACATTGCCAGTTGGATTGTGTGTTTCCCGTAATGCGTTTAACTGTGGGATAAGGCGACCATTTTTTTAGCATCTTAAGCCGTTTTCCGACGGCCTGTGGCTTTTATGGATATGGTTGTAAATCTGCCAACTGGCCCATTGTATGATCACTCCCGCCTGTGGACGTAGATCGGGAGCTTCCCTCAAATTGTCGGTAAAATGTACAGACATCAAAGAACTCCGGAAAACCACAAGAGAGAGGAAAGAAGGCAAAATGTGCCTGTCTCCAACGCACAGGTCGTCGGAACGGGGCTTTACACAGATGTTTGAACTCAATCGGATAAGTATTTATGCCGGTCAGTTTACACATTCAATTTCTGTCCCTAATTACTTATCAGAGTCCATTTCGGAATTTTGTCATGAATTATTCGTTTGACAAAAATCAAATGCATGCACCGGGCCTTGATGGAAATAATCTAATGCTATATGTATAATAATTTCATCAGGATCCCTCACGCCTCCCTAATGCACCTAGTCTATAATCTACGCTTGCATACAAGTATTACAGCTACAAGTGGCCTTTTTTCTCTGCAGCTGAGTTTATAAAATCACTTGTGACTCATGCAGGGACTGTGAATCTTTAATGTGTTGAGAAAATTCCTGAATTATTATTGAAAGGAATTAAGAATCCTATTCAATGGTACATTTATTGAGTTCAGTAATACAAGAAAAATGAGTTAACTTCCGAGAACTTCTAGAAAAAAGCAATCGCAGATTTCCTCATCCATAGGAAAGATTATTGAAACAAGTGCAGCTCGGTGGCATGATGTATCCATTCTATATATATATATATATATATATATATATATATATATATATATATATATATATATATATTTTGGTAAAAGTTAAAACTGATATTGAAATCGTCAACTGGCCGTATTATCACAAGATGCCTTAATACTTAACGCTCGACCAATAAGCTTTCTCTGTGATTTTTTTATACCTTTTAATTTATCAAATATTAAAAATTTCTAAGATTTTTCGATTGCTTTTTATTTATTAAATATTAAAAATTTCCAAGATTTTCGATAGCTTTTAATTTATCAAATAATAAGAATTTCTACGATTTTTTGATTGACCCTTTTCGAAACGTTTATAAAATAATTTTTTTTTACCCTTTTGTAAGAAAAGGTAAAGTAGTTGTTTCTTCCTATAGCAAGCAGAAGTTGAGGGGTTGTCAGCGAAAACACTGCCTTTCATCTCCCTTTTCTTGAAAACTTTATTATTAGAATTCTGCCATTTTGAACAAAAATTTCCATTTCTGCGTGAATTTTTTATTTCATAATATGATAAAAAGCCTAATTTATTATTTCCGTATCTTTATTGTTCCAAGCGGTTTATTTTTTGTAAACAGATTCCTCACCATTTGAACAATGAGTTGTCAAACAATAGCTTCATGTTTAGCATTTATAATACTAACAAGAATGAATGGTGATCGTTTCTTCACTCTTCAGTGATCCGATTCATTATCCTGAAGCGCATCATAAATGTCTTTTCCTTCAAATAGGATTTCAAGGTTAATTGTGCATAGCAATCTGAGTCAGATCTATACAAGATTTTCATTAAGAAGTATCTTCTCGAAAACTGGTCAAGGCTATAGATTAAAGAAATTCTCTGTATGTGTATTTACTAATTCCGGGTTATCTGAAAGCTCTTTTAGTGATCAAGCTGATCTAATCAGTCTTTACATCTGTATATATTTATTAACTTATTTTAAATGCAGGGCTTGGCTACTATTTATAAAAACTGAACATTATCCAACATAACTTTATTTCGAAAGAATTTCTGATAATGTTGTTATTTTATTAATAATAATTTATTTTCAAACTTTAAGTGGACTGCAGCACGAGGGGAAGGGGGGTTCGCTGGAATACCACCACGCACTTACGACATATTCTTCTTATGAATAATTAATACTTTTTAATTCGTTTTGTAACATAACCATTAATTCTTTATCGAAATACTAAAACATACAATATTATCAATGAAAACTACTTATATAATCTTACAACGTGAAAAAAAATTATAAAAGAAAAATAAACAATTTTAATTACAAGTAATCCTTAAATAAAGCTAGCAATAGCAAGTTCTTTACGTAACATTTAGACTTTAAATATAATCAAAACTATATTCAAATTATAAAGAAATATAATATTTAAATGAACCGTTTAAGAATTAAGAAAATGATACTATATTAGAAAAATATTTCCCATCCCCAGAATATGGCTGCTTACTAATACGAGAAGAAAGCAACTGAAAAGAAAAAAAATTTCAACCATCCTATTCGTATAAACGTTACTCAAATGTAAATAAATTTCTCACCCACAAAACACATGACAAAACCCCATACATTATCAGCCACTTGACTAAGAGAGTCAGGAAAAGGAAAACAGATCCGTTTCGCTAACGCGTTTCAAGGAATAGAGATTCTTATGTCGTAGGTGCACGGTGATATGTCTCTGAAACCACATAAAAAGATGTCTGAAACCACCTAAAAAGATGTCTGAAACCACCTAAAAAGATGTTAAGTATGAAGAACTTTTCTTTCGCGATTTGATCTGAAAAAAGTGTGCATGTTGTAGACAGCTTTCATACAAAACATTTATGAGTGCATTTTGAATTTACTTGTTTTCTGCAGCCTACCTACTGCCTACCTTCTACCTTCAATAAATTGAAGGTATTGAGAAAAAGCATTAGAAACGACGTATTTTTTTGTACATAAGAGGGATATTAACTAGTTTGCAGACATTTACCGGCATTTATAAAAGTTAGAATATTATTTTAGAGCCATTAGTTTCGATCAGCAACCACCGCACTTTTAGATAAAATTTTTAGCATTTAGATATAATTGGTTTCACTATGATACCACCATGCGTCAAAGAATTTTAAATATTAACATTTTTGTGAAACTTTGCGACCAAGAAAATCCTCGGGCTCCACATTAAATTCCTAAAAACTGGGTAGAGAGTTTACTACAGAAAGAAAGGCGACAAACGGGGAATCTGCAATGGTGTGGAGAGAACCTATTAACGCCATGCTGACTGTTATTTTTGTCTTGTGAATAGGTCAGGCTTTAATCGTTACAAGAAAAGTAAATGGGTATACTCTGTTATATCATCAGCAAGACGGCCTAACCTCACAATAAGGATATTCCTACACCAATTTTCACGTCATTAACTGATATTCCTTCATCAGATTAAAATGAACAGAGCTTTGAATTTAATAACGGAAGTAAATATGAAATTGACTGTCAACACTACAGTAGTTTTTTTATGATTTGATACAAGAACTTGTTCTGCTTAAGCAAGGTTCAAAATGTTTAGTATTTAAAATCAAAAGGAGGAAATATTATTCAGTCAGATATTGAAAAAACAATTCTTTGAATTTTTGTTGGCCTTGTTTTCTTATGCAAAAATTTGGATAGTTAATGAGCATAACAGCTAGTCACAATAATCCCTGTTTATACAGTTTAGTTCTGTGATTACGGGGTGACTGGCTGTAATTAAAAAAAAAAGATGTTGAAGAAACAGCTTAAAAATAGAAGAGAGAAAATTCTCTGCACTTAAGTCATGATAAAAAGAGTTTTTTTTCCCCTTTTTATTTTTAATAATAAAATGTTCACCTTTTATTTTGTGCTAGGGAATGGAATACGAATAAGAATCTTTTTATAGATAGTTAGACTAGAAGTTTGAAATGCATGCTATCGTAATCACGATCAACTGCTCATTCAATAAAACTCAAGGAATAAAATGATCTTGCAGAAGCTCTGTTTTCAGGAATATTAGTAGTTTATTTATTCGTTTGTGTTGTTCTACAGATGATTAACTTCCTACTAGAACAACAAAGCCGGTATACCCTGTTTCATTTGCTCACAGGATAATAGGGCATACGGAGAACATTACAGAAAAGTAAACGGCCTTTAAGAGGAATGTTGATTGTAGGTGCTGCGAATATTACTTTTTCTAATCTACTACTCCTATTACTAATCTACTTCATTACTACTTGAGTAATAAAATAATTGTTTAGAATGCTCATTAAAGATGGAAATTGCATCCCACACAGTTCTAAAATATCTCCTGAAACGAACAACGAAAAGCTGCAAATAAGGATTTTTGATGGTTTTCAAATTCATAAACTCGTTCAGATTAAAAAATTGATGCTGAGTCTTCTGCTTGGTCATGTTTCCTCTCTGTTAGTGAGAGTTTTTTTTTTTTTTTTTTTTTTGGAGAGAACTAAGAAGAGCTGATTCAAAATAATGTTAAAAGTTTTGAAAATGTGTTCTAATAAAAGAATAAAATTGCAATATCTGCATGGACATAATTCCAGATAATCTGGGTCACTTTAATGGTGAAGCAGAACATCAAAATAAAGGAACGAAAATATCAAGGCAAGTGAGGCATTCACTATAATGGCAGATTTTTACTGGAGAATCCAACGTGAAACTTCCATTGCACATAAAAAGAAATCTTAAAAAGTTCTTTTTCATGAATGAATGGGACCAAATTACTTTAGTTTTCATTGAATTGTATTACATGTAACACCATCATATTATTTTTAACATGTCACTACTGTTATAATACGCTATTATCATTTATCTATTTTTATCCGCTGAAATGTATTTATTTCATTCGTTGATATTGTTTTAAATTTTATCCATTATTATATATTTGACGCAGCTTTCTGTATTGATTTATCTTTTTATTTATGTATTGATTACTCTTAATGATTAATATTATTAATCGCATGGATTTAATTTTATTATTATTAATTTGCATTTGTGACAGTTTCATTGTGATCTGAGTGCTCTGTACATATTGATATTGAAATATAACTTTTACTTCACCTCAAAAAGTAGAACAAGTTTCATAAAATCAATGCCAGATTCGGTATTACCTTATTATTACTAGATTATCATTGGCAATAAAATGTGTTGAGCAGTGTTTCAAGTGTGATAGTGTATCATTTGTGCAATCATGATGTTAATCTAAGAAATTAATCATTCAAGCGAATTAATTTGATAGTATATATTTTTAATGCATGCATGGAATGAATTAAAAAAATTACCTTGTTATTTAATAAGACTGAAAACAGGAATTTAAATGAAAGCAGTCTACTATAAATTATTATACATGCAAATTAAAATGTCTATATACTGCAATATAAAAGAGGAAGTGAAAATCCTTCTTGCGTTGATTAAGAAAGCAATTCTTTCTATCTTAATTTTAAAGGTGTCAAAAACTCGAGATTGAATGTTTTGATGGGTGCGATTCAATTTCATCATAACATTAAAAATATTGCTACAGATAGTTTATTAAATTTTAAAAATTTATGGAAAAGAAGAAAGAAATTATACGGAAATGAAGCTGATATGAATAAATGGGTAATTTTTTGAGTTTTAAGATAATGCAAAAATTATTTTTAAGGGATAATAGTTTTGAAAGATAGTTATAGGCATTATCTATATCCACTGCCTCAACTCCCGCCTAATATTTGAACCATCTATTTAATTGAGCCGGGATAGCCTGGTTGGTAGGACGTTGGATTCGCGTCCCATAGATTGCGAGTTCGACCCCCGCCGGCCGAAGACTCTCCGCGTGTGTGGTGGCTGACGCGCTTATAAATTTGTCGTGGTCACGCAGTCCTCCATGTCGAGAGTAATACCACTGGGAGTATTGGATCAGGGGTGATCGTTCTCTAATTCAGGTCTAAATTAAGATCTGTGATTGAGTGAATGAAATGCATGAATGAAGTCTGCCTTGTAAAAAGGGTTGTGACGTGTGTGTAGCTAAGTCGTTCTCTTGGCCCTAGATGGCGCTACTGAAAAAACAAGAGACGTACCCTTGGCTTAATCCACGAATGACTTCTTAAAGTCAGTGTGCTTGTCTAGGACAAGTTCCATTAGAAACAACAGCAATCTATCTAATTAGATAGATGGCGTGGTACAATTAGATAGAGATGTGAACCACTGGTGAGCACGCGACAGACAATGTATTAAAATCTATTTTCACAGTGGATTAAAGCTTATTTCTTTTACACCGTTCCTTTGACTGAAATGAGTTTTCGACGAGCTATCTTCCAGCATTCCTTATAATATTTTGTCACTCCACTCATTAGCAAAGAGAAGTGTTAAATTAAATGTAGCTCTAAAAACGTTCAATGAAACTGACTGAAACGTTCGCTCCCGGCGTTTGTTTGCATTTGATTGTTGCTATTTGGCAATAAGTAATAGCAACAATAAGTTACTGTGACAACTTCATTAATATTTTACATATATATAGATGTTAAAAATGAATAGATTTTTAAGAAAAGTCTATTTGGTGATTTCAGTCGAATATGCTGGTATTTAGCTAGTCTTGATCGTCAAACTTTTTAAATGAATAAAAGCCTTTAATATAATTCGCTCAAGTTTAAAATTAATTTTTATTGCTTGCTATTGTGATTGACCACAGCCCGTAGGTGATAAATGCTACTCTCCATTATCATCTTATTACTCAGATGATTGATTAATGAATTTTTAACTGCAGTACAAATAAAATAAAATAACTTAGATATGATTCACTAATGAATAGATATAATTTAAGCCATTAGCAATCGGCGGAGCAAACACAGCACATGCTTTGTACTTTAAAGGTAAATGTTTTATCCTAAAGTAGTTGGTTAGAAGTATTTTTTAAGTCCAACAAGATCTGATTCTGTATCTCAAGTAAGTTTATGTAGAGGGAGATAAAAAAAAATTACTTATTTCAGGTTTTTATTATTTAAATTTTACCACCATATGGATTCTCCACAATGCTAAACTCTAAAATCTCGCACAGTGCAGTCTAGGGTTTATACAAAAACCGACTTTTTGAAAAACCGATTTTCGAATTCCATAATTCCAAAAAAACCGGTTTTAGCCGATTTTCGAATTTTTGTCAAAAAAAAAAAAAAAAAAAAAAAAAATAGAATATGGAAAAATATTTTCTCTAAATTATATAAAATAATAAAAAACGAAATCAATATCAAATTCAATGAAATTAAAGATTACTTATACATATTATTTACACAAAATAACGAAAACTTAAACAAAAATTTTGAATAATATTTGTATTGTTTTCACTAATTTTAATTTCTCCTAAGAAAATAGGATTTTAAAAAACATAAAATGTCGACAGACGGTGACTAAATTTTAAAGCTAAGTCTAATTTTGGACACAATATTGCCTGAAATTGAAAATACTCGTTCATTAACTACTGAGCTCGGTTTTATAGTTTCCATGGCATCAAATAACAAATTTAAGATTTTTGTTCTTTTATTCATTGCCTCAAATAATGAAAATTCAGCTTTCAGTGTCTTTGGATTTGAAAGTTATTCTTCAGGGTCTTCAAGAAACTTATGAATTGTTTTTTCCATGGCTTCTTTTAAAAAAGCATTACTCTGACGAATAGTTTCTAAGATTTGCTCTTCATCAGAATCGGTTTCCACATAAGAATTTGGAAATAATCTAGAGAATATCTTTCCAGATAACTTAATAATTTCGGTTTTTGAAACTAAAGAAAGTACACTAGATTTCTCCGCTGAACTAGAAGTGTGCGAATACAGCAAAAGAGTCGCTAATTCTACTTTCTTGAATTCGTTCTTCTAAAGCATATAATAATTTGAAACTTATTTCAATGTTCATTTTTTTTAGTTCATTTAACAGAAATTCAAATATACCTACACTTGATAATAAATTCGCATCTCATCGCTTTAAGCACCCAGCTGCTAGATAAATCATTTCCCACCAATAATTTTTTTTTTTTTTTTTTTGAAAAATTGGAATATCCAGGCGTTTCGGAAAACCGGTTTTCTTACTTTATAAACCGGTTTTCGAATGTGACAAATTTACTTAAAAAACCGGTTTTTTAAAACCGGGTTTGAAAAACCGTCAAACCCTAATGCAGTCAATACCACTACTTAATTGTCTGTTTCTTTATTGTGAGATCTATTTTGATCCTCAATCTGAAAACTAGGATTGAATGTTACAAAAGCGAGTCATGACAGCAAGAGGATGCTCAAACTTCGAAGGAGGCTTGAACTACACACCAGAGAAACTAACACTTTACTACTTACCTGTTGTAAAACGAAAACGCCCATTAACTACGGATTACTCTGTAAATGTCACTTGCAGAATTTTTGTTTTATATTGTAATGGTTTAATGTACAAATTGTCTTTCTATAGTTTGGGCAAAATTAAAATTTTATTTTTGAAATGATGAAAAAAGACACACAGAATATGAATACAGTAATTAAAATTTGACAAAAATTGATGCGAAGAATAATAATTCACGTTAAAGTAAAGTAACTGCAATTTGAACTTTTTTTCAATTCAGTTTATGCTAATCATTTAATTACATGCTGCTTGGTTAGAAAGCGTATTACTTATTTATTTAAGTAATGACACCTACAATTAGGTGAAATAAATACATTTTCCTTCCAAAATGTATATTGCTGTTTCATTGCTAATTGAGCTTCGAAGTAATTGCTTCTTAGTTTCAAAATATTTATGCAAGCTCCGTATTTAAGTGGATGATTGAAGATTAGTTTAATATGCTGGATGTAATTCTTTCAAATGTGGTAGTTCATTTCTTGAACCACTTACATCAAAATATAAATTTTAAAAATATAATTAATACTCTTGTTAAATTTTAAATCATATAATGAAGAATGTATAGTATTTAAAGTTTAAAAATGTATTTTCTACTTTATGTAGCTTAAAAACTGAACCAAAAAAATAAATATTGTTGTGTGTTTAAAGGAATGTATAAGTGTTTAAAGGAAATAAACCACGCTTGAAAGATATTATAAGCTACTTATGATATAATCTATCCTCTTGTTTGTCTCAACGTCATTTAATAATCTCTTCCTTTGATTCAATTATTTTCTTTTTCCTCATCTGCTATGAGCTTTTCTTTCCTCTCAGCCACCTCTTTCTCATTAAGTCATTAAAATCATACATATTAAATGTATTTTTCAAACAGTTTGATGTCTCAAAGCATACTTGAAATGCAACTTTAAATATACAATGTGAAGAATTCTGTAATATTCCTCCAGCGTTGTTAATAAAGAGCGACGTCAGATGCTTTAAAATGATCAAAGCAAGTTTTGTTTTCTGTGTTGTAACTAATCCGTGCTGAAAAAATGAACCACCTCATGAAATAACTAAAGAATAATCTTCTGTCTTTTGGAAATGATGCTTTTCGCAATTCTATTCCACAGAATATTCATTCAAGCATCGACTTGTTTGTATGAACATTCATACAATCACAATTATCATGATGAAATTCTGATTTATTTTATTTTATATCTGTAGTGATCTGCGAGTCAACTAACACACGAGAAAACTTGGAAAAGCGGCTTAATATCTCGTAGCACGAAGAAATGACTCTTATGAATCAAGTAAGTTAACTTTGATCAGAAGTGCATCTTTTTAGCACTTCTAGAGCCTAAAGAGCAAACACTACATAACGTTTCTATTGTCTCTAATTGCTTATTAATTTTACATTACACTAAATACTTGTGTACATTTAAATATTGCATTTGTTGCTAAAAACAGTCTTTTAATATGCAAGTAAAATATAAATGATGAGTCATAAAAACCTGTATTCGTGCTAATAGGCTTAGTTTTTTTTCTCTGCATAATCTGGATGATTCAGATAATTACTTAAAATTAATTTCTTTTCCTCCAGACAATTTCAATTTTGGATTTCAATCCTTATTGTAGATGATTTTAAACTTAGTTATGAATCAACCTTCTTATAAATAAAACTTTGATGTAGATTATTTAATTATTCGATGGCTTTTAACCCTCTAAAATGTATCATCTAAAAAAAACGCTTTAATGGTATCATGGGCATAATTTGATCCCAGTAAATAAATTTTATTTTATAAGTTTAATAAAGATATGTAAATGAGAACAGATGTATTATAAGAATTGTATATTTCATAAAAATTATAAAATATAATTTAACATCTATCGCAAGTAATATTACGGAGCCTTTTACAAGTGAAGTAGGTACATACTCTACTTCTCACAATATATTTTTTATCTTTGCTCCTTGTACATATATAACATCTTTCTTGCTTAGGTTTGCACGGTGATATTAGCGTTGTTGCTCAACCTATTCTTGAAGTATTTTCTAATATTATTTTGCCAAGATTAGACAGCAAATTCGGTAGTTTTAATCGTTTTTTAAGTAATGCTTCTATGAGAGAAAATTCTAATTCTAATTGGTATTCTTACCTGGTGATGTTTTTGATACTATTATCAGCATTGAAAAATGCAGGAATGTTCGAGATATGCCGACTGCATTCAGTAGTCATTTCCTCATTATTAAATTTTCAGCACTTTCTCCGAATTAAGTTTACATAAACGTTCTCCACATTATCACATTGTCTCCATCATTATCGTTTATAGCGTCCTCATAATCAATAAAATCGTCCGTTTCTAGCAAATTTTTCTTTTGAAGCATATTATAAAATTAACTTCATGGCAATAAAATAAATAAATAAACTAAAAACACTTCTAAAATAATTATTTCTTTATTTCTTAGCTTATAATTGTCTTACTAAATTATAATTACAGTACTTAATAGCATATTGAATCTCCCCAAATTAATTTTTAAAAAAATTAATTTATCATGGGTGAAAATACATAACAAAAATGAACTTTTTTTATGATAACAGTAACAGTATTGGCGCCAATAACGATTACAGGAAAAATCAGTGCTACCACTAATTCGGTTTTTTAATAATATTAGAAAAACAATTTACATGGAATAATTTTTTTGCTCAGGATACCTTTTAAGGGTTAATAAACTTCTTCGTCAGCAGAGTGGGCTTCTTATGTAAAGAAATAATGTCAGTTTAATTTCGCTTTTCGTGGAAGACGGCACAGAAACGATTTCCCGCCTTCATTCAATTTTCTGGAAATCGAAGGGATGTCGCCTCTGCTTCAAAAAATCATTTTGAAGTTACATAACAAGCTAATGAGTTTTTATCCGTGTTTCCCTTCTTCATGTGTTGTTTCCAAAGGAAAATCAAAATATCAATTCTATTTATTTCAAAAAATGCAACGGATGGAGCTTATTTCCAAGTCTAAGAATTATTTTTACCATAGAAATTTACCTTTTGTAACTTCAAAATTCATCGAATTTAGTTTAAAAATATTTTTCGAAGTCTCTGGAACGAACCAACAAGAGATTAAAAGAAAATTATATGTATGTTTACCATCTGGTGTCTAAATATTTTTTATCATTTCGCCGTGTTTGGTGTCTAACATGATCACCGAATACAAATGGATTCCAATGCAAATACAATATTTCAGGTGAGTAACACGATATTTATTTTATTAATATTTTTCAGACACGCCAAAGAGATGTTGTCAGCCAGAAAAAAAAATTATGACACCATTTTGATTGACCATCAGAAAGTACATTAAATTTATGCGTTGTTCTTTAGCATCTTATCACTCCTGATGGTCCTGTTCTAAAATGTCGGATATTATAAAAGTAAAGTTTAATTTATTTTCAAATTTATTTTTTCATAAATATGCAAATGAAAACTTTTCAGATATTTCGAAAAAGCTGTTAATTTGTATTGAATATATGAAAACATTTTGAGCCATTCATGGAAGTAAATTCCTTTAGATTTCTAAAATTTATGAACCTTAACAAAAAATATCTGACATCATTTCGAAAGCAATATAATTTATTATCAGAATATTGAAAACAATTCTGACGTTGTTTGCCACAAATGATTTCAAAAAAGATAACTCTTAGAGGATTTCCTTATTCTTTTCAATTTTTTTTTTATTTCAGAAGCTAGAATAGCATTTTAATCTTGTGTAATCTTGATAAGAGAGATTTCTTGCATAAAAAAAAAAACTGTTGCCCGTAATTACTTATTCTAGAGAAAGTAACAGTTAAGACTTCTTAATTGTCTGCAGTCATTTTTTTTAATGATGTATTATAAATAATCCAAAATGATGGAAATATTTCGAATTCTAAAAGTTTCCTTAAAATAACATATATATAACAAAAGTTTTAAATGTAATATACAGGATGTTCAAAAAGGCTGAGAAGTGGTTTTAATTTTTATTTATTGGAGATAAATTAGCACATTTAAGAGAAAATGTGTTAATAATAAAAATAAATAATAATAAGTAGAAATAAAAAATAAAGTATGGAATTAGGTCATGTTGATGAATAATCCTTTTATCAATTTAATTTTTGTATGATCCCTTTAGACAAAATTTAAGAATCCGGAAATTTTTGTTCTTCATAAAACTAGATCATTATAAAAGAAACTGCATCGTTAAAATGGATCAAATTCTAAAAAAGGCATAAAAAATGACTTATATAGTTTTCTTATCCCATTGAAAAACAGTATATAAATCTACAATGGAAATTTTTAGATCAGTTATAGAGTAACTTAAAACTTGTTAAACCTATTTTTCAAGTGTCGTTAGAAATGACTGGATTAAGAAATTTTTCATTCGAGTTGTGCACCACAAAGAAACAGACAATTTCTTTTAGCGGTTTGCTACTTGCAAAGAGAGAGAGAGAGAGGAGAAATAAATATTCGTATTTGTATGGCTTTATACTCTGTTAATTTCAAAGAACCAACTATCGAGTATTTCAATTCTTTCCCTGAATACTGAGTGCCGTCAAATTTCAATATTTATTGTTTGACCCCTCTGTCGTGGATCCGAAGGATCACGCATATACTCAACGAGAGTTCTAAAATATAAATTTCCGCATATTAAAAATAAATGGTGTGCTTGCTTTAATGGAATTTTAAAGATATGAATTAGTAAATTAAAAAAAAAACCGTATGCAATTTGTCTTTCTTTTTAAAAAGATTATTTTGGGAGTAAATAATCGAAATGAAACTAAATGGAGTTAACTCTTAGAACATCCCAATCGCATGACAAATGTTTGTGCACTTAATAAATGCGTCTACTTCTTTTAGCTCGGGCGTTTCTATCTGTAACAACCCACGCTTTGCATTGTGGGTAACATTTTTGAGTATAAAAATGAGTATAATGTGAGTGAGAAAACCAATTTCCATTAAAAAACATTTACATGTTTAACTGAGTTAACACGGACTTTATAATTTCAAAGATAAATTTTTAAACCCACACTAGACTGCAGTGTACTTTGCTAGGCTTAACCCTAATAATGATAACACACTGAAATACATAGTTATTAATTAAGTTATAAAGTAGTTTGTTAAAAATTTTAACAAAACTAATGACATAAATTATTACCTAAAACTAGTTCAACACATTTTTAATTAAATTTTTTTCTAATAAAGTGCACTAGATAAGTGATGACAATATAAACATAAAATTTATGTGAGGAAACTTTGACAGCTAAAAAAATATCCAGAAAACTTGATTAGAATTCTTGTATTCATACAAAGTTAAATTATTAAAAGAGAAAACACAAAGAAAAAAGGAGCAACTATTTTAATTTAAAAAAAATATCTTTTTTATTCTCATCGAGAAAGAAATTTTGCTAGGTTCGCATTAGATTCGCCATTTGAATGGTCGGTCGTGCATTTTCATATTTTGCGTGAGCATGAATTGTTTCTATATTATTATTATTTGGAAGAAAAATTCGCCTATCAATTCATTCTTAATTCATTCACCTATCAATTCAGAACTCGGCTAAGAAATTTTGTCATAATTTTCTGCTCAATTGTAAACATGTATTTTTTTTAAATGGTGCACCTCAATTTGAAAATGCCAAAAATTATAAATACATTGTGAATCCCTTGGCAGAATTCGCAAGACTTTTTCCTGTCGCCTCTGTTTTAAGTTCTGCATAAGCCCCTATTTCTATTTTAAAGTATGGACTCAATGATTTCAATTAAGCATAACTCAATCAATTTTAAAGATATATATAATATGTGATTTTCTAAAATGATGTAACAGTAGAAGAAAGAAAATGTTTTTAATTGATCCATTTTATTTAGGGAAGTTGTATAAAAATTTAAAAGGTATAACTTTTTGAAATATTATCAGCAAAGATATTTCATTAGCAAAAGATAATTTTAATGTAATTCTTCATGCATAGAAATATTAAGAGTGTAGTGTTTACGAACAAGTTGAATTTTATGCACGATTCTATTTTATTATTATGTCATTTTTTATAATCATGGATAATTGAATATTTAGTAATCGGAGAAAGATCCCTCCAAAAAACGGCTTTCAAATTTACTGTTTATTGATATTTAAACAGTTTGGATAATAATTTTCATATGTGTCATCATTATTAATGAGCGTTAAATCATGAAAGATATTTTTGTGCTTTCTATACGTAATAAACTTTTCAGTTAACTGCTATCATTAGAATTGATTCGTTCTCTCTTACACACTGAAAAGATATAATTATGAAAAATAATCTAATATTATGCATAGTACTTGTAATTCAAGTACTATGCATTCTTTATCAAGGTTATTTCTATTTTTCTGTGTATATTGTTCAATCCCTTTTGTGTCGATCAGGAAGAATCTGGCTAGACAACAGAATTAATTCATTAAAATTATATTCTAGATTTAAAGAGCAACTATTATCACATCGATTAACTACAATATTTTACAATGTCAAATAAAGAGATTTTCGAGGGGGAAAAAGTCTAGAAATCTATTTTATTGAGAAGAAGCGGCTTGTCTGTTTCATCAAATTAACATATTTTCTAAAAATTATTAGAGGTGTTTAATGCTGATATTTTATTCTTCTTCAATGTTTGCTATGAAGTAAGATTATAACTCCAGGGGTACCAGTAAGCTGCTACAATTAGACTGAATCATAAAATCCATACAGAAAAGAAATAAATTCAATGTTGCATAATCATTGTCTGATTAGTTGTGATTCTAACTAAAAATCATCTGATATGAAGTATTTTTGTGTAAAAATTTGAAATGAAAAAAGTAAATAAAAATAATACAAATAATTAAAATGAAACTTCAAATACGTAAATGCCTATTGGAATATTTTTCTATTGGCAAACAAGGTAGTAATTTCGTCTGAAGCTGAGAAAAGGTTTAAATAACTAAACTGAAACTAAACTAATTTTTACTAAAAATAAAATAGCATTTAGATAGTAACTACAAAAAGAGTTACGACCGATCCCGTTATTGAAATCCAGTTAAAATAATTTTCTTCCAAAAAACAACAATATTTAGAAAAAAATCTTGATTTCTGATATTGATAAATGCTTAAATCTTGTAGTAATTGATTTTTCTCATAAAATGAGATTGAAATACACCATTTATAGCGTGAGGATTATGCTCTACTGAGGACTATATATATTTTTTTCGTCAACGGTCTTTCTTATCCTTTTTGAAACATTGTATTGAAAATAAAAAGTTGCAAAGAATTTGTACCACCATCTCAAAACAAAAACAGGCTTATGGTGGTTTATATGCACCTATAATGGATCGAATTCGAATGGCATACTTGAATTCCTCTGTTAAAATTTTTTTATGAAATTTTAAACGCTTGCTTTATATTTTTTTCTCCTCCACCAAATATCCCCATGCTAGAATATTTTTCCAGAATAAATTGAATTGCGAGAGAAATACTATAAAGAATGTATATACTTAAAATGGATGATCAGGCCCTGCTATCTCTGTCAAAACAAGAACAACTCTCACTTATGGCCGTTTATATCTCCGGAGTCATTCGCAGGCGACCTCATTTTCGTTAAGTCAATACCGGAAGCACCGGTCATTCATAAATATAGCTCCAGCATAAAGTACTAGGACATTTACACGCACAATTTACGATGGTTTTCTGTGGACAGATAGTTTCCGATATGCATTTGCTTGGAGCAAACAGGAAGCGAAGCATTTGTGATGTAATGGTCTTGCAAACAGTGAAGGAGGAGAGCAGGGAATCGATTGATCGATTCCTGTCCTAAGAACACAGTAAACATCAGAAGGCGTTATTAGTTCATGTTTTCTTCCATTGAATATTCCTTCTGTCTCTTTCAAGAAAATATAATGTGAAAAACGAAGCCTGGTTTAATTTGCGGCTTCTAGCCTTATGTATCATTCTATGAGGAGCCGAAATGCGTAACTTGAGTACCTTGCTTTTTTAAATGCGTGTTGCATAAAAATTATGTTTTGAGAAATAGGCCACTTTCTCATGCATTCATTTCGTTAAATCTGGAAGTATAAGTAATTTATTGAATGTTTCATTTGGTAAATAGATGCCAATCGTTTCAGCATATTAATAAAATTCTAATTTTCGCATATTTTAGAATGTTTTTAATTATTATTATTACTGCTGAAAATTTAAATTGATAAAATAATAAAATTAATGGATGGAAAAACAATGCCAAATAAATAAATAAATAAAAACAGTAAAAATTTTTTTTCTTCTAATATCAAGTAGGATTTGTTTTCAACATTGTTGATATCTCCCTTCCATCAGTTGTTAAGCGTCACAACTCAAAATTTCTTTTGAACTCCTTGCACCGGATCCAAATACCAAATAAATGGGAATATTTCAAAAAAATTTAATAAATTGAAAATGATTTTCTTTTGAAAAAATGATTGAAACCATTTTTAATAGCTTGCATTCTTAATGTAAAAACTGACAGACTTGCAAAATAAGTGCCTATTTCTGTAGATTTCTTTTTCAATTTCTAATTTACTGGGTATAAAAACTGCTTATATATTGTTCATGTTTCCTTGAAATATTTTCTCGTATTTCAATGTCGATGTCATTATAATTGAATTAAGTTTATATTGCAAGATCGAAATGTGTGAAACAGTTTTTCAATCATGGAAAGCCACATGGAAAATCCATTTTTCAACAATCTTAAGTTTCTCCTCTATTACAAAGCAATTTTTTTGTGTGTGTGAGTAACAAATCACTACACAGCTTAACTCTTTCCGAACTTTACTAGATAATTTAGAATATAATCTTTCCTGTTAAAAATAAAGTCTTTTGGGTGTGGCATAAGTTAAATTATTTATGATACTGATGGAAAGTTCATTATTTATTGACTGAAAGTTCTTGAACGTCACGTATTGTTGTTTGATAGCGCTTCTAAAATTATATTTCTGAAATGCATACTATTACTCTATTGATGAAGTTAATTACGATTTTTCTAAAACGTAAAATCTTAAGAGAGGCAGGATCAATACTTGCGGAGATACAATTGCAGGCATTTTCACTATAACCAAAACGTTAGAATCAGAAAATGATTTCTCATTTCCTTTTACATAGCTTTCAACTGCTCATCGAAAAAGTATCAAAACACATACTATTGCTATAATTTATTGCAGCAATTTGTTTTTTAATTTGCAGTCAGGAGCAATAAAACATGACCCAATAAGAGTTCGAATCATATACTTTTGTTGGTATGTTTACTTACAAAATAATAATAATAATAGAGGTTTATTGTAATTATTCATATTGTTTAAAATAATTAAATATTTTATAACCTCATCAGACGCGAAGCTAAAAATAATAGAGTAAAAAAACTATCCATGGATTTAACATATACACTGTGACATCGCAGATCACAGAAAAAAATATTTCCTGAAACTGATAGTTTAGGGGGGGGATAGTAATTTAAGGCGGTAGAAATTTAGAATTTGTTGATACGAGATCTTAACGGAGTAGAGCATCGGAAAATTTCCAAATGACCGAAAATTAATTTTAACTGATTTAAATACTAACATACTAAATGCAATAGTGACCCTTTTATTTGTTATTAGCAAGGATTTACAAAAAAATAATCCTGAAAGATTTACTATTAAAAATATACATTTTTCCCTTTCTTTTTCTTTTTTTTTTTTTATCTAGAATGGTATTTTCCGAAGCAATTATTCTTTAATGCGCAAAAATTCGTATTGCATTTTATGCAAGCTAATTTGTTCTTTGAGTTACATCCTGGTTCTTGTTCTTATGTACAGTCGACTACCCCGCCACCACTGAACGTAGCAGTATAGACAAGATAAATCCTGGTAATCGGTTTTTGGAAGCATCTTTGTCATCCATAAATCATCACAAATGCCCTACTCCATTTTGTCGCACTTTTTTCGTTGGTTGATTCAAAACGACTTTGTACTTCTCTGATACATATTTTCATCATTTCTCAAGCGCACAAATTTCCTATTATATTTGCTGGTTTCGTTTCCTCCGTAATTTGGGGAACCAAGGCAAATGCCATGCGATATCCTAATCGTTACATTTATTTTTTTTAATTTCGGTTTTTAGAATTTGACGTATCGAATCCAGAAGTTGCATATAGCAAGATTTATAAAATAATTAAACATTCTCACTGACCATTTTTTAGTCTTAACAATGAATCTGTAATAGATCAAATATCGGTCACATAAGTTGGTACCCCCCACGCCCCATGCAATCATTTTCTAAGCGCGCACAATAGACCACTTGTTGCTGATAAAAACAGACTTACTTTCAACACATGAAGGCAATATGAAGAAAAATTATTATCCTTCTAAAAGGAAAAGATTTTTATCAACCCAGACAAATCGTCCCATTTACTCCTCTGAATCGTTCTATTAATGTTCTGCTCCATTGTTGTTCATATTATAAATTCATATTATTGTTCATATTATAAATTCATATTATTGTTCATATTATAAATTCATATTATTGTTCATATTATAAATTCATTTTCTTTTTCCTCATCATACAAAATAATGCAATAAGTGTAGTGAGGCGGCGGCAGAGATTTGCCGACGGGGGGGGGCAAGCGCAATTTCTCCAATTTGGCTTCAAAATTAAGTATTATTTAGCTTTTTTTTTATTCATGGTTAAAAAATGGTTATATTTCATTCTAGATTGTAGTATATAGATAGAAACACAGATTGCACCAGAATGATGTGTCATGCTAAATGAACAAATGCATGTTCTTATAATTTTATATCAGAAGCTATATAAAATGAATGCTGGAACTAAATTCAAAAAGTTTTATGAAATAAACTTTTTAGAAATCAGAATAATAAATAAAAAAAAATATTCAATGCCTTCGCCAAAAATCGATTTTTTAGCGCAGTCCTCTCTCTCCTAAAATAATTTTTAAATAAGACTAGCAGGTTTTTAAATGTATTTCAAATCCGTACGATGTATTAAGTATAAGTGTGCGTGCTCAACAAAAATTTACAATTGTTCTGATACGAATAGTATAGAATGCGGAAAGGATACAGTGATGTTGTTTTTAAGAAGGTTGGAGAAAATATTTTGTAAATATATGTACAAACAATATTTTTATGTAAGATATGAAAAATATCCTCATGAAAAATGAACTACTTAAACATCAGATTCTTCATGCATTTATTATTCAATGTATATTTAGGATTTAAAAAAAAACCAATGCATTTTATTAAGAAAAATTAGATCTTGAATATGAACTCGCCTATCTTCATTTTTAGGCACGATTTCTTATGGTTAAGTACTATTTTCCCCCGAAGCTATTGGAAATTAATATTCCTCCCAAAAAATGAGTTTTATCCCCTCAGTTACACGCATTGGTTTTTCTTAACCCCTTCATATACAACGACGAGTCTGACTTGCACATCGAATTACTAAATTTTTAATTTTGAATCTGCAATTAAGTGAAAGTATTAAGTAATTTAAAATGATGAAATAATTTGAAAACGCATCATTACCTGAAATGCCTTTTATTACTCTATGGATTAAAATAATTATAATTGTCCCAAATAAGATCTGCTATCTAATTAGGAAGTTAAGTAAATTCGTATCTCAAGGGATTAATATGTTACATATATATGAATATTCTATGAATAACTATGAATTGGATTATTGCTGTAATATTTCATCCTTTCTTTCTATCGTCAGTGATTAAAATATGAAATTTGGTTAATTTTTTGCACTCATTAAATTTTTTGATTTAAGGCATGCTTTGTATAAATTTTTTTTAAATTTTGCTGTAAATACTATTAACTATTAACACTGCTGATCCTTTCCATGATATAATTGGATGTATAAAGGTATAAACAGAAAATTAGGAAAATGCATGAGCAGAACGGTGTAAGGCTTCTAAAATAGTATGAGTTGTATGTATATCCAAATTTGAAGTTATAAAATATCTGGATCAGGAAGCAATTAGAAGCAAGTAGCACAAAATATTTAATACAAATTTTTATCTACCAGTAACCACGTAAAATCAAGCAAATCAAATGGTCGCCATAAGCGGTTATCTCTTTAAATAATAAAAGAGAATGTGTCTCTCTCTGTGTGTGTTGGCACTATACAGAATAGACTCTTTTGCCTAGAGCTATCAAATTTGTCACCAATAAACTTTGGGAGGTGAGAATTTTTATCCTGGAGAGATTTTTTGAAACTCTTAACTAGTTATAAATTAAGCGACATTTTAGCTGTGATATCACTCCAGAATGTTATTGCACACTGATTAGTGATTTTTGCACCATTTCAAATTCAAAGAATTGTTTTTAATGATATCAATATAATAGTGGAATTAGCTTTTCTGAATTTTGGCAGTGCATTTTAAATATATACATATATTTTACAATAGTTGAACTGAATCGTCTTCAAATTGATCATCAAATATTTAATCATGGGATTCTCTGAAAGTTAAGGAAGAAGAATTCTATTTAATGTCTGTGTGATTTACATCAGGAACAAGAAAGCGAAAGTTAGAAGGTAGATGAGCAGGATTTTTTATAGCACTGTGATGCCATGATTGCATTTGTATGGTTTATATATAAAATGAAATGTCAATCTACTAAAATAACACATTTTTGATGCCTATTATTAATAAATATTTAAAATGTAAATGAAATTTAAGCTGTGCATAAGATATTTGACTGACAAACGCAATCAGTATTCTCTGCAAACCACTAGAGGAAGCTAGTTTATGAACAAATTCTACAACTTCTATACCATTCTAAACAAGGAGCTTTATATTCTTCTAAACAAGGAGCTTTTAGGAATTTTTGTGTAATACTTGCAATTTCGCTTTTGTATAATTTAGAGGCCATTTTCCCCCGGGCTTAGAGCTTCAATAAAAATATCAATTTTTTTGTATTTTTCAAACATGAAACTAGCATTTAACCATAACAAACACTCTCTATGCTACACATTATTATTACTATTTACATTATTATTTGTAAGTTTCAGTGAGGGGGAATGGAGGAGTTTAGTTATATTAACGTCCCGTTTCAAAGCAACACTAGGGTTATTTTGGGACCGACCTCGTCATTTTGTACCGCGGTAAAATAACAAGAATGACACTTGAGCTGGCACCGCCTCTCCAAACTTCTACACCACACCAGCGGGAAGACGTTTGGCCCCGACGGATTCAAAGTGCACCAGACCTTCTTACACGACGGAATTGGGTCTCGAACTGGAAACCCTCCATTTCTGAAGCCGATACCTTGCCATCAGGCCACCGCGGCCCGGGAAGGGAGGAGAAATGCTTACTGAGGAGGTTGTAATTTACTCTCCCTAGGATTCGCTGTCAAAGGAAAACTCTTCATTCTGTTTAAAAGGATGGGGAAATTGTTATTATATATTTATAAATAAATTTTAGTTTGGAAAATTTTCCTGGGCCGTTTTAATGGGTAACGTTCTGTGGACATTTTTTTTTGCATTATGATAGTATAAAAGAGAAGGGTGAATTGTAGTTGGCAGACTTCAAAGTCAATTGATGTTATTCTAAAAGTGCTAACTATATATAAAAGTAAAAGAAGAATTGATTGCTTAAAAGAAACAAATGAATTTTTAAAAAATTATTTGTAAATCGCAATTTTTTTAATTCTAAGAGAGTGAAATAAACACAAGAAAAATAGTAGAAATGCTAGTTAAAGAGATATATTTTAAAACAAAAGGTATTATATTTTGAAGAATTTACCTCACTTACATGTACAAAAATGCTTGCCTCCGCTAATTAAATGAAACAACTATCGCTATTGAAAGTCATGAGCTGAAGAGTTCAGGAAAGAACAAAAAACAAGAAAAGAGGCTGCGGTATTTATTCAGCTGTCTTTCGTAAATGGAAAGGAATGAGCACGCATTCCTAGTATTTCCTTAGTCATGAAATATTTCACGATAAAAGCAAACAAAAAATGCAATTGAAAATAATCTTTGCGACTCAGTGCGGGATAAAAGCGAAATGCAGTCATGCCTTGACTCTGTTGATTGTTTACTTTCTTAAGATGGTTTCTTGACTCTATTGATCTGTCCATAACTACAGGAAAGTACCATTTTTTCACTTCAATTTATTTACAAGAACGAAGGAGTTACAATGAACCCCAAAAAATATTTTAATTAATTTAGTTAAATTTCCTGAATTATTAAAACTAGTCGCTTCAATTCATTCATAAATAGACCATTTCGATTATGTGTATTAATTTAAGTAGTCACTATTCTTCCAAACTATCTTTGAAATAAATAAAAGAAAAAAAGATCAAAATTAATTTTAAGAAAACTAATTATGAGTCATCCAAACCCAGGGATTTTAATAATGTGTATTAGCTGGTACCAGGCCCGTTGCTGCCGCAGAAGAAATAATTTTGGAAATATCGTTTGAAGTTTGAGATAGATATCTTATTTAATTAAGAATGATAGAAAGAATGATATTTATTTTTTTATCTACAATGAATACATTCATTGAAATTTATTGAAATATAAATTGAAATGTAAAGGAGAAGTATAAATAATATTTACTCTATCTTTTTTTACTTTATTATTCAAGTGCTTTAGGGTAGACAATATTTTTTGTTTTTCCGTCTTCAGCAAAAACAAATAAATTTCTTGACTGTCCGACTCGTAAGCATCCAAAATACAATTGACCATGTGGAAAACATGGATTCTTTAGGTTCAGACCGTACTCTTGAAGTGATTGACCTTGAACCTTGTTGTTGGCCATCGAGAATGCAAGTCGAATAAAGAACTGCAGTCGTTTGAAATCAAAAGGCATATCAGTGGGAATAATGGGAATGCATGGAATGAGCACGTCTTCTCCATTCGACTTTCCGTTAAGAATATTTTGCCGCATGTTGATCTTCATATTCTGAAACACATGACTTTGAATTCGTAAACGATCTACTTCATTGCTTTGTTTAAGAAACTCGAATTTGCTTATTTCTACGTGCTGCGCTGGTAGATCTACTAAGTGACGAACGTTCGGGAGGCATATTTTTTGACGAAGCAATTGACACGATATAGGCTTTTATAACCGAAATATCGTTTGTCAATTCACTGAATAAATAGAAAGATGCTGCTTGTATTAGAAAATTTCTTTTGTATATAACTTACCTTGATCGGCATCGATAATAAAAACTGCATGTGTGAGATAAACTCTGAATAGTATGTGCGGTTCGCCGCAATCAAAATATTGTGCATGCTGAATGACAATATCTTGTATACTTTTCTGACGACTTTGATTACTTTTCTTTAACGAAAATAAAGAAATTAGCGCTTGGACTAAATATTTTGAATTTCATTTCTTTGTCATTGGTTGACATCGATGATAATTTTATTTTGTTTGATATATGGGCGATTAACTCCGAATGACATGTGCCGTTTGCCGTTTATTTCCTTTTTTTTGTCAATTTTAAAATGATGTTGAATAATGTAAACGCATGAAACAATTAGTTTGTAAATTTAATTGTGTTCAAAATAAATTCTAATAATAGTAATGTGCCTATAACCTTCGCGCAAGGTGAGGCAGTTGATAATTATTTATCGCAAGCGGATGAACAGTACAGCCGCGCATAAAATATGATCAAACAAAAATTCATTTTTATATATTAGATAATATTAATTCCTCAATTTCAAAAGTTTATAAATGTCTGTGATTTCTTAGGTTCGCATCATTTGGAAACTATTCCGTATCCTCATCTGTTTTTCAATTTTAGGATAACGACTGAATTTTTCTGACAAAAACTGAGAGGCGAGTTTTTTGGTGCGAAGAGAAATTGCAGGAAATCCTTTCTGTTCATTATTAAAATAAAACTCTCTTATCTAATATGCAAAATCATGCAAAAATTCCTTTCAAAGCTTATTTAAGTAATATTTATATTTTTGGACCAGAAACCGCCAATAATACAATAAAAATGAAGTAGCATACGAATGTCGCACGAAATGAAACAGTCGAAAGATTTAAATTTATTTGTACACATCGGCGCTGTACTCATTAAACATGTCATCTTTCTAAACAAATTTTTCATCCAATTTTTTTCAATTTCTTGCCTCAAAGTAAAAGCCTTCTTTTCATTTGTGAAGATTTATTTCGCCTCCTTTACCATTTGTAACGAATATAATTTTCTGAAATATCGCCTGGCTTCATAAATGAATCGATTGGTTCGGATGTTGTGAAATATTAACCGTACCATTCCTTTGCGCTCTTCCTATGGATTTTAGGCAAATCGTGAAGTACTCTTCGCTTCGAACTACGATTCGCATCCATCATTCTGTCATAACTCTTCATTGACTGATAAAGATTCTCTTGGTCCACTGAAGAAAATGATATTCTTTTGGGAAATAATGATTCTCTGAAAGTACAGCTTCAAAATTCAAATTAATTTATATTTAATAATTCATTTATTTTTTATCAATAAATCGATGAATCTTGTTTCAACTTCTATGAACTCATTAACGCATACCTTTTTCTAATGAAGTCATTCGAACCTTTTCTAATGGAGTGAACAATAATTAAGTGACTTCATTCGCATCTTTGAAGATTTATCAGCCAGTTTCTCAAGCTTCTCAAAAATCTTTTTTAAGAGACATAAGAAAGAAAAATAACCGAAACCAACATTTTGAGCTAATTCTGATTCAAATAATTTTGTCGCTAGCTCACCCGGAATATTCATGATGTTCCATTTCAATCCAATAGCTTTTGCATTATTTGATATAAATGGTTACCTTAGTAAAATAGTTTTTTTACTTGAAACTGTGATAGGCATTGAAGTGGCACTATTTCAGAAGCACCATTATGTACATAGTATCTCTAAGTGGCATCTCTTAAGCGCATAACATAGTTGTCCACTTTACCTAACATCTCATTGGGCATTTTCAGCTCCACAATTTTTTATCTCTCATGAAAACTATGCAGTTGATTTTAACAATAAAATGGTGTGGTGCATTTTATGTACAGCAGCATGTTAGTTAGATTCAATCACAAGAATGAAAGTGAAGTAACTCTAGGCATTCAGCTTAATATATATACTTAACATATTTTCTGATATCTTAGAGTAGAAGTTCTCATCTTGGGATACACAGAAGTTATGTTGGTAAAGTCAGAAAACATAAGATAAAATGGATTCGAATGAAAAGGGCTTTATTTTTTGAAGTTTGTGTGAAAAGTGAAAATCCCAAAGCTAACTGAATGGAAATGAAAGAAGAGTACCAAAAACTATATGCTAAAGCAATGAAATATTTCATATCTTTCACAAACATACAGCTCGTGAAAAGAATCCACCGGTATTATGTCTGTATAAATAATAAATATCACAATAAAGTTGACACATCTATTTTTATTTGAATCTAATTTTATAAAATTAATCTTCATAAAATAAGAAACATTATATTGAAATTGCCTTCCATTTGAATAATCGATTACCACTATTCAAATGGAAATTGTTATAAATCAATTCAAAATTATTTCAATATTGTTATTATTTGATAGGGAAACTATATTGATCAAAAAGGCAAAATAAAAAAACAAACATCCAACAAATATTATTAAATTCAAATCGTTTGACTCTTAAGCTAATCTAAATCCTTAACATGATCCTTAATACTTTAATTTTCTTCTTTACTTGAGGAAGTATCTGTGGGGGGTTAGGACAGTAAGGGATACTCAAAAATTAAGAATGAGGAAAACATATGGGAGGGAATAAAGGTCGGGAAACGCGGCCTTAAAGGATTTGTTCACCGATTCCTCCATTTCCCAAAAATGATGAAATAAGAAATTACGATATTGTCATGAAATATGTAAACTAAGCAAAATTTTCATTCCCAAGCTTTCAAAAAGTTAAAAAAGCACGCTTTGATATAATTGAATAAATGAAAGTGGTTTGAATTCCAGCACAACATCGAAAAGTCTTGTTACCAATTTTATATGATAATTTTAAAAAAAGTATTGAAATCAGAAATAAAAACTTGTCGACAACTAAATTTGCATCATAGAAAAAAAAGTTTTTGAATTTTAAAAGAGCGCACAAATTATTTTTAGATTTTTTATATTATTTATGGAAATTATCGCGATAATATGTCAAAATTTAGTTTATTTTTTTGGTTAAATATAATTTCAAAAAAAAAAAAAAAATTCTCTATGTTGCGCATTTTTTCCCGAATCTAATTTATGTCTTTCAATAATTTGCAGTTAGAATTCACAGCTTTCAAAGCTTGTCAGAAAAATTTAATCATACCAAATTTTATATTAGCAATTTAACAAACTTTCGACATCGGCACAATTTTTCAAACTCGAAAAGCGAAGCTACTCCGAGATTCATAAACTCAAATGAAGTATGCGAATGAAAGGAGAAGTTGTCTTTAAATCCGCTTATCTCAACGTGTCCTATTAAATTAAAACAAAGAGTGACATCTTTTTCTTCATTCTTTCTGTCTGTCATCTTTTATGATATAAAACCAAATAGTGTTTGAGGAAATTATACGCGTGATTGCTTTTTTTTTTTTTTTTTTTTGAGACTGCCCTTAATTTATTTCTTTTTTGTCTCTACTTCCGTTAAAAATCGATTGAAGTTTTGCCGTTTTTTCCTAGTTAAAAGAAATCTGAATACATGAAAACTAGAAAGTTTTATCGCCGAAAAATACTGTGTTTTCAAATATGGAATTCTATAGAAGTTTTACATTTTGTCAATGCGTTAAGAGATAAAAAGATATCAATGCAGTGTCACAAAAAAGGGGAACAACCATTTATTTCAATTAACTATTGAAATTAAGCATATGCTCCCACTTGCAAAGTTCCATGGAATGAGTTACCCAAATGAATGAAAATATTTAGCCTCTGCAGAGGAAGATAAAAAGAAAAACAAAATTTTTACATGACCCCCATAGCGAAAAAGTCTCGCTGAGTAAAATGCTTTTCTTCCACTCCTCTATAATGATACAAAGTTTCATACTTCTATCTGTAAAATTTGTGGTGATATTAAGAAGTAAATTTATTGACTTAGACCATTTTTTCCATATCTCTGACCGGTGTTTGAGCGAGATTTTTGCTGTAATTTTCAGAGATAATACACGTGTTACGAAAGGTAATTAAAAAGGCCTAATCAGAAAATAATAATACATTTATTAACTTTCATTGATTTTTGAACATTTTCAGATAATGCATTAATTGAAGTATTTAAAACAGTGTTCAAAATAAACAGCTTCAATACCTTTAAAAAACTGTATTCTTTTAATAATACGTATACATATGCGATCAAATTTTTCTTTTTTGACTTAAAGACATGATTTTTGAATTCATCGACAACGATCTATAGAAATCTACAGCGACGGCCGAAGCCAGTTCATCCGTTAGTTCAAACAAACATAAATAAATATATCGGTCATGATTCATCAAACTTTTATACAAAAAGGTAAAAATGTCACACTGCACATTTATAGAAAATTGCCACTAATGATGAACCTCTTGTACGAAGAATGGATCTTAACCATACCAAAAGGGAGAGTCCTGAGGATTAATTTTTTATTTCTATTAAATCAACATTCGTCTGTCCAAATTGCATTTCTCAGGAAATAAAAATTTAGTTTTACCTAAACTAGGGCTCAATTGTAAAATTCTAAACGCCGACTGAATCCATGGAATCGTCCAGGGATTCAACGAATACTGTCGGGATGTTAGTTATTAAGTTGGAATATTCTTTACTCTGTCAGTTTTGGAATTTTGAGTTCTAGACTGAGTATTCGTACATTAGAATTAAGATAACTTCAAAAATAAGTAAAACGTCAAATCCTACATTACATGTAAAACGCATCCTCCTCCCTTTTCTTTCCGGAAAAGTAAGGATCCTGTAGTTTGTAGTCGTTAATCACTTACTCTTTCTGTTAAAAAACATGCCGAAAATTCGAGAAATTGCGTTTGTATTTTTTTACAACTAGGCTGGCATTACGATTGCATACAGCATACATTCTCAGTATATTCAAACATTCTTTGTTACTCAGATATGTCATTATTTTAGAAAGCGTACTGCAAATAATTTTATTACCTTGCTCGGAATTTCACTATTTCTCTGAGGAATTTTAACTGATCAATTTCTCAATGTTTCTCTTCCCTTCTTTTTAACGGTGAAGTTGTATCTGTCAACCAAAGTGAACAACATTAAACGTGAATAGCAAATTTTTTTGAAGCCACAGGAATTGATCTGCATATGACAGTTTTTCTGAATTGATTAAATTTGCATTTCTAAAATAAATGTTTTCGTCTAAATTCATGATTATTCTATCTAAATTTTTAAATAAGCGTATCTCTGCAAATTTTGTAGATAGAAATGTGAAACTTTTTGTGTGCATAGGTGAATGCTAGAGAAACGTTTTACTAACAGATAGTTTTACATTATGGGGGATGTATAAAAATTTAATCTTTTTTTTTTTTTTTTAATTTTTACTAATATCCACAGAAACCAAAATATGTTCATAAAATTGCACACCTTTTTAAATGAAATTTTGTAACTGAAAGTATATATCTAGATACAATTTTTAAGGAAATAAAAAATTTTCCTTTGGGGGGATACCCTGTATATATATAACTTATGTGGATAAAGGCGCACAGGAATTGATTGCAAAGTGGATATTTAATCAAAATTTATAGGTCTTGGGTTAATTAAGTATAGAGGTTCTTATTTTTAAAATATTTGGGATCCAACTTTCCGTATCAAATTCAATTCACACGGAGTTTTTGATTTTTAATAACGATACCTTTTATATTACCTTTATATAAATAAAATAAAAAGGTGGAAAGAACAAAATCTGTTAAGGTTTGGACAATCAAATCCGTCATCTGAATGTCCACAAGCAGCAAAATACATCCAATTACTAGAGCTACATATGTTTGACCCTTTCAAGAAGATGCATTCCATCATCATCATTTACAACACCAATTCAGGAAATGTTTTGCTTACACTTCCCATTTTCGTACCCGATGTGGGTAACAATAAAATAATCATGTGCATGCAATGCTTAGCTTGCCAGCGATAAATCATTACATACATATTGCCATAAAAGCAATTTGGGCGCAGAAAATCATGCAAAAAATCTTATTACAGATATCTCGGATGTGGAACCTCACAAGAAAGTTCATATCGTTATTGTCGATCCACCAGTTCATCCATCGCACCCTCATTATTGTTATCAGAACTGCTGATTTTTTTTTTTTTTTAAGTTTCATAGCCTCAGAAAATTATATTATTTATTTATATGAAACATAGCTGTTTCCATTAAATTTAAAAGTACTTCTAGAATTACGAACAACTGTAATCTTGCTTTTAGTTTTATTTATTAATGACCTTTAATGTTGGCGAAATTGGTGTACTTCGTATCACTTTTTCTATTATACGATCCAAAACTTACCATTTTTATTTTTATTTTAGCTATAGGGAATATGGGTACATTGATACAATGTTTTCGGAAAGCGAAAAAGTGATTGTATCAACGTTATTAATCAAAATTAATGCATTATGTTTATACATTTCTTAAGCTAGTATAAGATTTCAGGGAATTTTGTACATAAATGTGGGTTTTAGTATGAAACTACTCAAAATCACTAATGAACAAAAATTTTAATCATTTGATTATTTTAATTAAAAATTAAGAAGCATACATAATATTTAGGACGAGAACAAAAATTAACATGAACAAAAAGAATTGACCGTTTGTTTTTTATAATAAAATTTAAATCCTCAATCACCACGTTCAACGAACATCGTCTCCGCTTTTCAACGTATGTTTAGTGAGTGAGTGCTGGGGACGAAAAAGTTAAAGCGTTATGACTTCAAGCTTATTCAGCGTGTCGCCATCCAATTGGATTAAAATCCTATATAATAAAATACTTATCACATCTCCCCTAAAGAATTAATTTGTCTCAATTTGCCCAGTATTAAAGGGATATTTTTTCTCTCTTGAACCACATTGATTCTTTCACGTTATTATCCAAAATGTTCATGAAAAATAAGCGTGGAATGAAAACAAAATTTACGTTGTCAATAATTTTTATATTCCACATCATAAATTTAATTTTAAGCAAAAGAGCAAATTTTTACTCTAATAAAAATCCATGATTTTAATCGAGACTAGAAAGATGAAAGAATAAATCTTTAAAAATATTATATAAATCTATATTAATAATAAAGCTCAATGTGTGAGTGTGTGTTGGCACTCTACAGGCCAGACCGTTTGAACTACAGCTACCAAATTTGGTATATGTATAATTTGGAAGTCGGGAATGCGCACCTGGGGTCCCTTTTTTGAATTTTTAATTAGAATTTGAATAATTAATTAAAAACTACCCCCCCCCAAAAATCTTCATTTCCCCACCGTCAAATGAGCAAGGCTTCAGGTTTTTTCCCACGCTAATGAGGTTAGGCTTAACCTTTTTCGACCGATTATTTCAAACGATTCTGCTTATTTTCTTAATGTTTGATGCATTTAAAATTAAATATTGTTAATTAATCGATCTTTCAGATTCATTCTGAAGTACTTTTGAATTAAAATAAAACAGAATAAAGGACATTAAAAATTTCTAATCTACATAGCGTTACCCCAACCGGCGTAGAAAAATTTACACATTTGCATTACAATAACTGGCGTTGAAAATTCACGCATGCGCATTGTGTTCTGATTGTTGACACCTATTTCCAACGGATGTGGAATTGATTTAAATTATTTTTACGTTAGTTGTATGCTTTTGTAATTAAATTGCATTTATTTTAGTTGTATATTTTTTGTATATGCTTATAGTTTTAAGTACATCGTTTTTTTTAAGTAGCTTTTTTTAAACCTGTTTTCGACCGATTTTTTAAACGATTCTGTTTATTTTCTTAGAGTTTGATGCATTTAAAATTAAACATTATTAATTAATCGATCTGCTCATGATGAATCTGAGAAAATTTTGTTGAGAAATTCTTGAGATATTACATAAATCAAGAAAGATATTCTTTAGTGCCCATAAGGTTTAAATGCTCATTGACTCTGTTTTCAGTAAACGTATTATAAAAAAAAAATGCTTTGTTTCAGTAAAAAATATTTTTATATTAATTGCAGATTAATCATTTCCACTTTAATTTAAAGCATAGATTTTACAGGAGCTCACAGAAAATTAGAGATACATATTAAGTTATGACTGAAGGCCTTTATAATATTATGAGTGAATTATATGACTATCAAAATTTGAAGTTTTAAAATATTTAATGAAGAAGCTATTAAAGTAGGAATTACATAAAATATTTAATCATTAAAATTTTAACGAGCATTAAGATTGGCGAACCGGCTGGTCGCCAAAGGCGGCTATAATAAATAAAACTCCCGAAACCCATACATGACTGAACACACGACTAAACTTCTAGAATTTATATTTTTTTCAGTATAAAGCTTTAGGAACATAATAATCGCACAATAAACTAGAAAACAGTCATAGCAACGTGAAAGAAATAGTCAGAATTATTCTGCCAAATTGTTGTTGAAAAGATAAAACAACAATACACAACTTTGTAGAACTAAAATACAACTTTAAAACTGAAAAGAGGGCCATTCCGCTGGTTCTTTTGATTACTGTTGGATTGAAAACCTCAGCAAAATGTCCGAAATATGAACTGATATCTTGTCGCTCACTTTTGGAAATGCAAATAAGCCAAATGACTTTTTTGAAATAAGAAAGGAAATTATCTCCTTCATCGTAAATGGAAATGATTTTCAGACAAAATATTTAACGCTCTTCTTCTTCTTTCTTTTATTTTGTTATGGATTTTACTAAAAGAAAGTTATTATCTGTGGTCATCGGCATTAACTCAAGAGATAGCAAAATCTCATTAAAAGAATCGTCGTCATTGGAAGGATTAAAATTTGGTGGAACCAGGTGACAAATAGTCTTGAATTCACTCGAACTCATTGGATTTGTGTCTAGTTGCAAGATATCTCTTTTTCTTATTGTTTTTATTGATTTGTTTAAGAGGCGGTTCTGACCATTATAGCACATTTCTAATTTACTTTATGTTTTTAGCCCCCAGCTGCTTTTCTTTCTTCTTTTCAGTATTTTTTTCCCCGTTCCTCTTCCATCCTTTGTTTTCCCAGGATCTCGGTACAAATCGATTTTCCCCGCTTCTTTCTTCTTTTCTTCTTCTCTGAACTCAGAACTGTGGCAAAAGAAATTCAGAAATGCTGGTATGATGTAAATTTTTTGTTGAAATGATGTTTTAAAGAGATGAAGTGTCCAACACTACTTTGCCGGATCTGTGTGAAATGTTCGTAGAATCTCGTTACCACATGTAGAACGTGCTACATCTGTTTTTCCTCCTTATGTGGGGTTCTCAACAGTTAAAGTAAATGTTATAACACAACAGCTATATATGCAGCATATCAAAATTCTTCCATCGAAATTTCTTGTTTGTTTTCTAACAAAAAAATATGGAATATGCTCTTCTGAGCATATATATATATGTGTGTGTGTGTGTGTGTGTGTGTGTGTAATGATATTTTAAACTCTTAAGTTCAATTTAATTAATTTCCAAGATTTTATCTTAATTTAGCCCATAGTAACTTCATTCTAAAATATTCTCTTATTTTTTGATCCAATTCCACTGTATCTACGAAATTAATTCAAGAAAGCTTTGTAAAATTGCTGAATCGGCTAAAAGCCTAACTTTCCCACACTCCGCGTGAAGGGACAAAATACCGCTGACGAGACAAATTCTTTTTTAAAACCTCCCTGTGTTCTCCCTACCTTGTCTGCGCGTGTAACGAAAATTCCTATCGAAATCTCATTATATATTAGCTCTATGAAGAAATATTTTCCTTAACAATTTCTCAGGTTATATAAGACCAAGGATAAAATGTCCAAGAGCTTTTTCCTCATTCCTTTCTGTGTCGTTCTGTGTGCTCATCGCTTGTACATATGCCTGCTTCTTCAAAATGAAATAAAACGACGTCACGAAATCAAAAGTCTTTTCACTGTCTTCAAACCTGCCTTCTGCTTATAACAATATATATATATATATATATATATATATATATATATATATATATATATATATATATATATATTATAACCTAGTAAAGAGGAAAAATCATAATGAATCTATGTGGATGGTATATATTGATGCACTTAGAAGAAGTGCATCATTGTTCTCTGTATCAATCCATCTTAAAGCTGTTCAAGAAAAGAAAAAAGTTTTTTCTTGCCTTTGGAGTAGATTCCAAAGTTCGAAGACTAATTAATTGGGAAAACCAAACAATACAAATTTGGAATGAAAATCATTTAAATGAGGAGCTTAAAAGTTTGCTTCGTTCGTAAAAGAACTTCTGACTAAACATGGCTGAAAAATAAGCCCTAGCCTAGGGTCACAAAGCATATGTGAGAAGGAATATGAGCATCTTAAACCAATCCTATCTTTTGTGTCTTGGATTGTGCCTTGGATCATATGGCTATCAGTACTTATAGTACGGCACTTACTTCAAAAATTGTTTTAACGTTGAATCATGTTTGTTTAGACATTTTTCTACCTTTATAATGGATAATTTTAGCAACGTACTCTGTCATAAATAACTTCAATTATTCTCCTACAGCTTGGTTTTTTTTTCTTTTTTTGTTTCTTTTGGCAGGCCGAATTTTATAATTGGCCACTTTGAATTTATTAGAAAAACTCCTCAAGTCTTCATCCATCCATAGTTCATCTTAACTACTTTGCTTATATACTCTTCTAAACAGAGCTCTTCTTTTTCAAAAGGTAATTCCCTGGTGTTTCAATTAATACTGCAAAGTTAAAGTTACGTATTTTACAAGATTTTTCTCATTGAAAGTACCTTTGCCCCTTTAGCCCTCACAGATTCAATTGCTTTCCAATTAATCAGAATTGCTTCAGAATCAACATTTTCATGACTCTTTCCGCGTCTTTTCCCATGGCTTACTAATCTTTGCAAGTTATGATCGAACTTACAAACAACATGTATGCTTATTTCTGGCATTATATTTCAAAAATTGGAATGTATTGGAAATCCTATAAAAAAGAAAACAATTCTTCAAAAACTTTTAGTTGTTACATAAAAAAAAACAATAATACGAATTTCTAATTAATTGTTGTTTGATTCATCATATTGTCTATTTTTAAAGCGAATATATTGTCATATGTTGCAATTCTTGACAATTATATAAAATTACAAGAAAATAAAATTATTTATTCATTATTGTCATTTCTTAGAATCCTAATTTTAGACTCTAAAAATTATTTATTCAATTTTATATTTTCCTAAAGTAAATTAAAAATTTTATTTAATTGTCAATACTTAATTCCATATTTAAGTTTTCTAAAAGGAAAATAGTTCATTTTAGATATTTAAAGAATGTAAAATTTTGAAAATTTAATTTTTTTGGTGGGCCTTTAAATTTCTTCGCTAATTTAAATAGGAAAATATTCGTAGGTTTTCTTATACACATAATATCCATTCTAATCATAGACTAATTTCTAAACAGTGTGAAATGGCATATATTATTTCCTATTGAAAAAGTATTTTAAATGGTAAAATATTTTTTATTGTTTGAATCAATAAATGTATCGCTGAATAAACTACGAAATCTAAATTCTTATATACTCCAAAGTACTTTTAATCAAATTCAACAAAATATTTTTTCTATGCAAATATTTAAAAAAAAAAAAGTTCAACTTTTCTACGACTAAACTTGCTGAATTATGAAATTTTGAATTTTCTTATTTCGAGACTGAATCCATCATCTTGAGATTTTAAGGGACCATTAAAATTATGCATAAAGATTTATATTTCGTTCAATTACATGATCAGAGGAAATATTGCAACTCTACGTAAAGACTACCAATTACCCAGTAACTTTAACCTCCATTTTGGAATAATTTTAAGCCATTTTTTTTTTTTTTTTTTTTTTTTTTGTATAGAGATCTTGTTTATAACACTATAAAATATATCTTAAAGATTCCTGACAGTCTGCTGCACGCTTCCTATTTTTGAGGGAGTAAAGAAAATTGCATCTTAGTAATCTGATCACAGGCCAATAAACAGGAACTTTAATTCGAAATAACTGTATGGCTAAAATTTTATTGCTTTAATCACTTCATTTAGCATCCATTATGATTATCCCAAGTTTTCCCCTTCCGTCAAAGTAAACTTTGATTGCTTATTCGAACAAAACGTAGTGAAACAGGGTATTCTTTCAATTTTTCCTAGAATATACGAAACCCATGTATTTAAATCCTTAAAATGATCAACATAAAAAAAATATATTTTAGGATCTGTTTAAGTCGAAAGCAGATTTTGTTACGCAACTATAATTACTAAAGTTTGCGATGATTTTCCAGTTTTCAAAAACATCCGTCTTCCTTCTCAAATGCGGCACATTCTGCATATTATACATTTTTTTTTCATGAAAGAAAGCAGACGGTGTATTTTATCAGACTTTGCTTTATTCTTTCATGATGTTTACGAAAAATGTTAAGGGCCGCAGTGGCCTGGTGGTAAGGTCTCGGCTTCGGAACCGGAGGGTTTCAGGTTCGTGACCCGATTCCACCGAAGAACCGTCGTGTAAGGGGGTCTGTTGCACGTTAAAAGGGCCGCGGTGGCCTGGTGGTAAGGTCTCGGCTTCGGAACCGGAGGGTTTCAGGTTCGTGACCCGATTCCACCGAAGAACCGTCGTGTAAGGGGGTCTGTTGCACGTTAAATCCGTCATGACCAAATGTCCTCCCGTTGGTGTGGTGTGGAGAGGGGGGTGCCAGGTCAGGTGTCGTCCTCGTCATCTGACCGTGGTTCAAAATTACGAGGTCCGTCCCAAAATAACCCTAGTGTTGCTTCAAACGGGACGTTAATATAACCAAACCAAACGAAAAATGTTAAAGATTTGTTTAAAACTTTTTGTTAAATCCATAACAAGATAGTGTCTCAGTCTGAATAAGGAGACAGAATGCTGGAAAAAAAAATAAAGACCATAGGAAAGCATTCAGAACCTATATAGTGTTTGAGTTTAGTTTAGTTGTATTAACGTCCCGTTTCAAAGAAACACTAGGGCTATTTTTGTACGAACCTTGTCATTTTCAACCGCAGTCAAATAACGAGGACGACACCTGAGCTGGCATCCCCCTCTCTAAACTTTCACTCCCAGCGGGAGGACCTTTGGCCCCGACGGATTTAACATGCACCAGACCTGCTTACACGGTGGTTCTTTGGTGAAGTCGGGTCTCAAATCCGAAACCTTACCACCAGGCCACCGTGGCCAATATAGTGTTAGAGGGAGATTTAATAGAGATAGCATTATGGTTTCGGCGCTTGTGCACTCTGACAGTGAGAAATAAAAAAACGTGCAAATCAACACTTAAAGTGAAGTTTGCATTCGATCAAAAGATAATTAATTTTAAGAACATTGTAAAATTGAAAATTCATACATACACGCATGCATATATATATATATATATATATATATATATATATATATATATATATAGAAATGATACTGACTTACTTTCAAAAAGATTTCTTCCACCCAAATATTTTAGTTTTTCCTGTTTACTTCAGAATAATGAGATTTTTAGACTCTAGGTAATTTTATTACCGATTTCTTCTTCAAGCCACACCCGAAACGAAGCCAAGTTCTCTAAGCACTTTATAAGAATTTGTTGTGCTGCATTTCCAACGAGTGTTCTTCTATAAAAAATATATATATCTTCCTAATTACGATGTTTTCTTCAAATGCAAGGAAAAAGTCCTTGATAAGTAATCGAGAAAACATTTAGTGAATTAAAGAATATGAATTATTTTCTTCAAAAAAGTGATAAGAATTTATATAAAAAAAGAAGAATGTGACCCGCTAGATTTATAAAGATGATCACTTTATCTTTTTCAAAACAATAATTCGTGATCAATTGATATATTTACAGATCTGAAGTATATTTTTTTGGTATCTAAAAAAATAAACTATAACTCATTAAGAAAATTGTGTGCTTTGAATCTAAGTCATTTTCTGAAGTAAATTTCATTCACCAACAGTGATAAACAAAAAATGTGTTTCGAAAGAACTTTTACAGAGCTTCATTCGATTTATAGATTTTTTAAATTTATGTTTCTGAAAGCTATTGAATTAAAAATGTTACATAAAAAAAAACTGAAACAGTGTTATTTTATTTTGAAGAAATTTTGCTGCTTTCAGTGTGTAGTATAAGGTTTTAAAATTGAAAGAAATATAATGTTGAAAAGTTATTTAAGTCGCATTTTTATATTTTGAAATTGAGAACACGGTACATTCGAATTTTATTGTTACTTAGACGTGCCGCCAATTAAAAAGTTTTATAATACTGGAAAACGAATTTTCAGTTTGTATATTTTAAATTATCGTTGTTGTGAAAATTTTCATCAATAAATTTTTACTGGTATTATTATGAAGTGCTGCTAGTTTAAAAAATATTTTTTAAATGTCAGGTAAATCTAATCTACAAAAATTGCTTTAAAAGTAGTATTTTTTCAGATTCCATAAATATTATTTGGTTTAAAAAAATAATTTTGTGCAAAGTTGGTCGTTGCTGAAGATACTTGAAGTTATAAATTGCACGTTTGGTACTCCGTTTTAATGGCTCAACTTATTGGGAATTTTCTTATCAGAAATAGAGATATTAATTTTCTTGGACATAAAATTTTAATCTGTACAGCTAGTAAAAGAACTCTTGAAACTCTCAGCCATCTTCAATTGCTCAGGATCTGGCATTACTTTGTGACTTGTTCTCCCAATACGAGAGTTTAATGTCGAAATTATTCCATTTCGAATCGGCCACACCCATATCATCCATCAACACCTTTTGTTTGGAGAAAGGTATCCTAAATGCGCAACGTGCCGTGTTGATTTTTCAATCAGCAATATAATGTTTGATTTTTCTGTTTTTAACTATCATCGATTATTACACAAGTGGTTCTATCGTAGTAAAGCATTTTAATTTACAAATGTATGTTTTCTCGTTGAATTTAAAAGGACTGAAACCTAACGAATAATACATGTTTTATTTAATGTATCGATGCTGTTTTTTATTTCTTTTAATTAAAAATAATGCATAATAAAACATTCATAAATAGATTGCATAAAAGAAACCGATGTGTGTAATTTAAAATTACTGATACAAATATTATTTTTAAAAATGAGTATGTGGTACATTATAATTCTCATTGATCTGTTTGAATGTATGTTTAAGCTTGTTGATTTGGGATATGTTTTAAAATTTGTTGAATAGAAATTACCACAATTTGATACAACTGCCATTTATTTAGTATAAAGCAAATAAATTGCTTATATTTATTATTTGTCTGAATACATTAAAGTAGAACAGGCAGTGTATGCATTGTATTACTTTATTTAAAAACTGTATAATAACTTTTTTACTTTCTGATTCCAGCGTGATTTGCCCATCCTGCCATCTGGAATGGTGCTTCAACTGTCATGCCCCTTGGCATGGATCATTATCTTGCAAGCAGTTTCGGAAGGGGGATCGTCTACTGAAAACTTGGGCTCGTGGGCGTACTCACGGACAGCTGAATGCACAGAAATGCCCAAAATGCAAGGTAAGTAGCTAATATTATGTTAGTGAGCCGCGGTGATTTTGTAGCAATCATTTTTTCTTAATTAATGCCTTCTACTGCAAACTATGAATTTTGAAATTGCGAAATATGACATGAATTGATATACTCAGAGTTGTGCCCCCCAGGACACCTCAAATATGGTGATGAGTAACTTTAATAATGGTGGTTGGTGGGTTCAGAAATGGTGTGGGGTGACAATCCCTACCGATAACGGGAAATGCCTCCTATGGGAAGGGTTGCACCAGGGCCGATAATGGCCGTTAGGATTCAACCTTAGTAACCACCAATGCTCTTACGGAATGCAGTACTTTTTCGTCTTTGTAAACAATATTAATTAGATAATAAATGTTAATCTCCATAAAATATGACAGAACATGTGGGACAAACAAATAAATAATAAACTGCAATAATAATTTGCATTTTATACTACCGTACTTTAAGGGGTTTGGGGAAATGAATTGCAATCGTAAAATGGCTGTAAAACATGCAAACCTGAGGATTGGCCAGGATTTATCACTTCCAAAATAACACCCAGACATAATCACTTCCAAAAGGGTGCAAGCACCCAGCTGCACACCCAGCTTAAGTGCTACTTGATTTTAAAAATGAGCGCATTCCTATTGGCACAAAATGCTCAACAATTTTGTGAAAATACCTCTAGGATATTATGCGATATTTAAAATATCGAGAAACATCTGGAAGATACTGTACCATTTGTTGTGCTAATAAGGACTGAAGCAAAATATCTTGAAATTCCTTTTAGGAAAATTCTACTAATGATAAATTTATATATGCTTTTAAATCTATACTTATTTTCTAATACAAGTTATTAATTTGAAGCCTATTAATTCTAATATTGTTATTTATCGGATGTATAACTTTTATTTTCTGTCATATTTATTAAGAATATACTTTATTGTTGGCAAAATATATACATACTATGTAATTATTCATAGTGTATATTAAATATATAATATAGCTTTCATGCCCTTTTTCTTTATTATTTTACAAATATTTTTTTTTTCTTCTATTTTTTTATAGCATGAAAGAATAAAGTAACAGTGATTTCTTTCTGACTTTACATTTGCCTAGATGGGTTGGGCATAACAATATAAAAACATTCCAATTTTGCATGAAATGGGGGGGAAATTATCCTTAATGTTCATATATTTATTTTTTCTTCATTATTGTTGAAAAAAATGGCAACATTTATCCAATTAAAAAAATAGAAATGAACATATTGAAATTCACTATACTTCAGAAAAAAATGGCTTTTAAAAAGGAAGCTATTAAATAAACATTATATATTCTTTCTGAACTTGAAGTTGGAATAAACACTATCGAATTTATTTTACCAACATTTCTGAAAATAAAATTTTAAGATAGTTTAAGATAATTTTTAAATACTACCTACTTTAGGTATAAATGGTATTATTAAAAATGTTTGCATTGTATTTTCCTTATTTTAAAATCATATGTTTTTAAAAATGCAAATGGATTATAATGAGAAATGAAACAAAACCATGAGAGAAAGAAAGAAAGGTTTAAATATAACACAATTAAACATCATGAAATCTATTAGTATCAATTTCTTCATATCTAATCTATTATCGAAAGTAAAATGAAATATCCTTATTATTAAAATATTATCCTTAAGCGGAATTATTAGAAATTAATTCTGCGGTGGATGGATCTTGTAAGAATGGAATCAGAATAAAAATTCTCATGTCATCCATCTAAGCATTAAAAAATTCTGAAATTCAATTCAAATTTGTATTCGATGCATATATCAAAGTAAAAGTTTTGGATTTTAAGTCTTGTCAGTTTGACTGAGATCCAACTACATGCTGGAATAAGCTAACAGACTAAAAGGAATTTTCCAATATAGGGTCATTTATCCAGAAATTCCAATCCCATGTTCTCATATCAAAGGAATTTGTAAAATGCATTAGTCTAAAATTTAATGGCATCTGGATGCATTTTTTATCTGCCAAGCATATAAAAGATCATATAAATATTGCTAATAATAATTTAACTATCTACGATCCTTTTCTTACAAATTTATTTCGATATAATTTAATATATAGTCTTGAAGGGATTTCTGTGAGAGGTCGACTGTTTGCTTGCTTTTGCTCTTTTATTAAAGATTTTCGTTTTTTTAATAAACCAATATCGGTAGAAAATGATGAAGAAGAAGTAAAAAAAGTTTTAAATCCAGTTTGAGATATTTTACTTCTGACGGATATTTTGTTACAAAAATCTTTTGATGAACTGGAATATTTTGGAATTTTTTTCTCTTCAACTTTCATCGTTTCGTGTTGTTCCCAATAATTTGGTATTTGTTTGATTTTCATGTGTATATTGTGTTATGTTGCGGTATTGATTTTCGTTTCATTTCCATTCCTTAGTGGACTACATATCATACGCTTCTGTGTTTTTGAACTTTTATTCTTTAATAGAAAGAACTATTTCTTAAAAATTTTGTAATTAATAGATAGTTTGGGTTTTATTTTTCAATTTGATTAACATTTTTTAAAATAACGCCATAGTTCCAAAATAAAACTATGTTATGCATCTGACAAAAATTTATTCAAAAACCACAAAAAAATTTATAAGGTTTATAATAAATTGCTAGATTTGTGATACAAAAATAATTAAAAATGCACTACAAGGCAGACCGTTACTCCTATATTTGGCAAGTAGTTACTTCACGGTTAATAGGTCTCATAAAGAAAGGAGTTTTAAAATTTTAATTAATTAAAATTTAAACGCTCTCTATCATTAACTTCGGAGTACTTTATTGCCCAAAGCCAGTTTTACAATATTATAAAATTTAAAAAAGTTTTTCAATGATACCTATTTTATTTACAAGCATTTTTTCTTTAATCTGATAAAATTATTCAAAATATACTATACAATCGCTAATGCAATATATTTTTATCTTTCATTCGTTATTGAAATGCTCAGTAGTCTGTTCAGTTGAAGAGTCTCTTTTCATAGTATTACATTAAAAAAAATAAGTACTTCTCTAATCTAGTATAATAATAATCTTCGCTAATAAGTACTTCTATAGTAATTAAAATTTCTAAAATTTAATTTTCAAGATTTGATTGTATACTTTTCTGTCATATTTAATGAAACTATTTCGCATTTTATATCGCTTTGAGAATTTTTTAAGGATTTGGAAACTTGATTTAATAATTTCGGTGAAACAATATTATAAAACCACAGGTAATAAAATAATTGTTAATGGGTTTTAGGCTAGCATTCTTTCAATAAATGACGTGATGTAAAACTCCTCACATACAGAATGCAATAGCGGATACAATCAAACCCGAGGAAGGCAAGTAAGATGAACAGAAACAGATTATATTAATTTTATCTCATTAATACTTGCTTTGGTTATTTATTTTCAGTTTATCCATTTGCAAAAATTCTAGTTTCATCGCTTGGTTTCAATTCATATACTTTATGAAAATGTTAAATCGTTACAAAATAAAATAACATTGTAAATGTGAGTAGACCCCCATTGTGTCCAATATGCCACCCTTATACATTCATTCAGAACAGATAAACTTTTGAAAAAATTACGATTAAACGAATGCAGATGTCGAAATGTTTTTTTAACAGATGATTCGTAAATAATATTCTTTAGGAAATTCCAAATGAGTTACCCGTTATAAGAAATGATTGTTGTTATGTTCAATCTGGTTGTACAATCGTGAACAAAAATAATCTCAGTAACTTTGCTATTTATTATCACACCTTCAAAAAGGTGGTATTGAAGGAAATAGCTCAAGGGAACAGACTTGTTTTGATAGAGACATTGATCTAATTAACGTAGATAATTAATTAGTATCTCGTCATTTTCTCATTAAGTATACCTTTTTTTGCTAAATCGACTACTCGTCATGAAAAACCAGCCACCAAAAGACTTTTTGTAAGCTTCTGATGAAAATTTCGGGAGTTATAAAGTTTTTAAAAAATGGCGCCTCCAGTGTTAAATGAATGAACTTTTAGCGATATCTCAGAAACTGTATTTCTCAAATCTTTTTTTCGTTCATTTAAAAATCATAAATTTACTACACAAACGGATAAAAAAATTTAAAAATTAGAGAAATTTATCTTTTTTACAAATTTTTAAACACGACTATGATAAAAACAAAGTAAATTGCAACATAGTAAAATTTTTATATGACAGTAAAACTAGGATATTAAAACATCGGAATCTTAAAAATTACGTGCATATCTATAATAATTTTTGAAATATTTACAAAAAAGTGTAAAGTTCCAACTGTCAATCGGCAATGCTGCTTACTTGAAGCACTGTATATTATTTCTCTCGCCCTATTCGTCCTGATACGTGAGTTTTAATTACTGTTATAAAATAACCATTGGATAATTTGAGATCAGATGATTTTTGTATGAATTGGAATTTCCTTTTTTATGAAAAATAAATACATTTAAACAGTTGATATAAAACATGTAGAATATTAAGAACTTCTTAGTAAAAACAATATTTGTTGGTGGATGGCGATTTTTAACGAATCATTATATTTTATTATCAGAGACGGCAGCAGAGATTTGCCGACGGGGGTGCAAGACAAATCCGACAGGGGGGCAAGCATAATATCTCTAATTTAGTTCGAAATCCCTCATAGCAATTAATTTTACATTTAATTAAAGAAAACCAACTATTATTTAGTTTTTTTTTTATTCAAATGCTGATCCTTTCTTTCATTATTAAAACTTTACAAAGTTTTTGTAAAAAAAAATGTTCTTAGTTTCTCTTACTGGCCATCAAAAAATTGTCAATATTTGAATTCATTACTTTATGAGACTCTAGGGGACCGCGGTAGACTGGTGACAAGGTCTCGGCTTCGGAACCGGAGGTCCTCAGGTTAGAGACTCGCTTCCACCGAAGAACAATCGTGTAAGCGGGCCTGGTGCACGCTAAATCCATAGGGGCCAAACGCCCAACCGCTGGTGTGGTGTGGAAGCTTAGAGAGGTGGTGCCAGCTTAGGTGTCGTCCTTGTTATCTGACCGCGGTTCAAAATTACGAGGTCCATCCCAAATTAGCACTAGTGTTGTCTTAAATCGGGACAATATAACTAAACTAAAACTATGAGATTCTGGAGATTTCATTTTAGAAAAGATGTGGTTATATTGCATTCTAAATTATAGCATATAGATAGAAACACAGATTGCGCCATGCGTTTCATATTAAATGAACAAACGCATGTTCTAATTATTTTTTATCAGAAGCTATATAAAATCAATGTTGGAAAACAAAGTTTTATAAAAGAAACTTTTTTGAAAATGAATAATAAATTTAAAAAAATATTCGATGTTTTAATCAAATATTGATATTTTAGCATAGTCTCCAACCTAAAATATTTTTTAAATAAGGATTGCAACAACGAGCAGGAATTCAGAGGTGTTTCAAATCTGAGGAGAATAAGTGCTCAACAAAAATTTACTATAGTTCGGACACAAGCAATATAGAATGCGGAAAAGATACAATGATGTTGTTTCTTAAGAAGGCCGGAGAAAATATTTTGTAAATATATGCACTATTTTATATAAGATATCAAAAATGGACTGCTTAAACATTAAATCTCCCATGTATTTATTTTTCAATATACATTCAGGTTTAAAAAAAACCAATTCATTTTATTAAGAAACAATTAGATCTTGAATATGAATTCCCCTATCTTCGTTTATAGGCAAGCGTTCTTATGGTTAAGCACTTTTTTTAATTCAAAATTATTGCAAGCTAATATTCCTTCCAAAAAATGAGTTTTATCTCTTCAGTTGCATGCATTAGTTTTTCTTAACACCTTCGTATAAATGACGAGTCTGACTCGCGAATGGAATTAATAAATTTTTAATTTTAAATAATTTTTTTAAGTATTAAGTAATTTAAAATGCAAAAATCACCTGAAAATGCATCATTACCTCAAATATCCTTATATTATTCTACGGATTAAAATAATAATAATTGTCCTGAATAAGATCTGCCATGTAATAAAGAAATTAAGTAAATTTGAATGTCATGCGGTTAATGTGTTATATATAAATATTCTATGAATAACTATTTTAATCAATAAGGCAGATTTATTAAAAGTCTTAAAAATTTAGAAGCATCTGAAATTATATAGTTTTTGCCTCGAAAAGCAATTGAAAGAAAAAAAAATTTAAACGATACGTTCCTCGATTACATAGTAATATAATGACTCTGCAGAGTCTAAAGAATTAGGTAGTAATTTATTTTACAAATTTAGCGCATACTCGAATAAACTCTTTTAATGTAGCTAAAAAGCTACCATACCACATATATTTTTTTTGTCGTCAATTACAGTCGGTAATATTTCTTTACTGTAATAACTGTAGCCTGATAAATTAGATTTCAAAAAAAACAACAACAAAAAAAAAACAGATATTTTACTGTTAAACGTAATTTACAATTATAGAATTTATTTGCTCCGTGATTTATAATAAATTCACATAATTTGACTACAGGAAAGAAACTATATTTAGCATGCATATGCACCAAAGAATCAAAAGAAAGAGTGTTTTATTAAATTTAGTTTAACCATTAACTAGATTTTAATCAGATAATTCTCATAGTGAAATGAATAAAATGAATTTAACAATTCTTTACCAAGGAAGTAACAATTAGATGAATAAGAAAACAATTGATTTTAGAACTTGAATTTGAATGATGAATTACGGAAAACAACTCTATCGTCCTATTCCTAATAATATAAAAGCATCACTTTATCTAATAATTCCACTGGCAAGTAAGCGAAGTGCTTTTTCCATAATCTATGATAAAATCTTAGTTGAAGGACAAAGATTAGTCGGGAAAAATATGATGTCTTATTCACTTGCCAGCTTATTAATTATTCTGCTAAATATAGTATAAATTATATACTGAATGAACATTATCGCATTTAAATCAGATGACTGAGAATTTGGACTTAACGTCGTCGACAACCACCGCGCTAAATTCTCAGTCGGCCGATCAAAATTTTTTTCGCAAAATGCGACATGTCTTATGTCTTATTCACGTGTCATCTTGTCGGTTATATTGCCAGAAGTAGTGCAAATTAAAAGCTTGATGAACGAAATTTGAATCAAATGTCTGGGAATTTGTGGATATAGTCTTCGACATTAATGACATTCAGTTCAGAGACGGCCACCCAAAAATTGTCGGCAGAATGCGATATCTTATTCACTTATCGGATATATTGCCAAAACTAATGCAAATAATAAGCTAAATGAAAAATATTTCAATAAAGTATCTGAAACCTAACGTCTTCGACACTCACCGCATTGAGTTCATATTCAGCCGAACAAAAATTGCCAGCAAAATGAGCCTATCGATATCTTATTCACTTGTTACTTTATCGGTTATATTGCCAAAAGTAATACAAATTATAAGCTGAATGAATGACATATGAATCAGATGTCTGAAAATTTGCGAACTTAACGTCTTCAATATTCATTGTATTCAGTTCTTAGTCGGTCTATCGAAAAACGTCCGCAAAATACGTCATATTATTGACCTACCACTATATCGATTATTTTACCAAACATAATCAAAATACTGTAACTGTTACTTGAATAGTTCCGACTATTTACGATATATTAATTTTAAGGTGTTTTTTAAATAAACATATTCGATAATGCGCAGCTCTCTACAACTCTCTCCTGAAGTGATGAAGACTTTGCCGACGAAACTCTCAATATCTCGCCGACGGGGGGGGGGCAAGAGGCTGCCGACAGGGGAGCAATTGCCCCCCTGCTACCGCCGCCTCTGTTTATTATCTTTGTATCTCAGATTTAATGATCAATGACCAGCTGTGCAAGTAATGTAAACTTATGAATTTTTAAAAAAGTAAGAACCAGTTCTATCGTCTGAATACTTTAGATTTCGTTTGGCATAAGGATTTAAAATAAGAATGAAAGAAACTTCCATGTTTATAAATGACATTTAAAGTTAATTACGAATTTATTTTTTATAATAAAGCATTTTTTTCTATCGAGGAATTAAAAGAATATTATTATATTATTTAAGATATTCTATTGATCGGAATATTATCTTACCAGTGCTTCAAATATGATTTTATATTTTTCTTAAAATATTCAAATTAAGATTGTATAACTCATAGAAATAAAATTATTGTATCTAAATAGTGAGTCCACAAATTACCATATAGATTATTTTAAATCAAATATATCTTCACATTTTCGGTCGCAGCAATAAGAGCCTGTACTTTAAACTGAATCACATTTATATGTAGCTTCATTTTAGAAATTTGAAATACAGATAATAGAAGTGGTGTCCATTAAAGCCGATATTGAATAGCCGGTTTTATGACAATTATCCTCACTTGTGACACTAATGTGGACTTATTCTTTTCTTTCAAATGTATTCATTTTTATATCCCCCCCCTGAAACTAATTCAGCCATCTGTCCATATGAATTATTATTTAAATTTGAATTAGCATGAGCTTGACCATCCATTATTGAATCTCTCGTTTTATATTGCTAAAAAGCTGAGCTTTATTCTTTCATGTGAAATTGGTAATATGGGATGACCAATAGCAACACTAATGTCACTCTCATTCAAACAAGACGAAAAATCGCTTGTCTTCATCATATGACCTTGTTGCATGAAGATAACTAAAATAAAATTTAAAAAGGACGGAAGTTATATAGCCTTAACACAAAAGTATATTTATAAAAAGTCTGTAATATAATCGTAGTTCCTATTTGAAACAACCCTGTTCATTACATTCTTACGCTTCTTTCTATGGTGATTGATGTCTGAAATAGGATTCGAATGAAAAGTTGCAATATCGCATATGCAAATGAATGGTCACTTGATCCTTTTTTTTTTCTTTATTGCTTGTTTACTGTTCTTTCCTTATGGTTAGATACATTTTGTGTCTGTATCGCAGATGAATTTCGTTGCTGAAAATATTTAAAAAGGTAAATAATACTTTATAGTAACAAAAATAAGTGTTTTGTACATTGAATCAAAAATTTAACACACGACTCCAGTTTTAGTTTCGAAACTATAAACCAAATTCCATATATCGATCTTATGGCAATCTTGTTTAAACACGGAAGAATCAATAGGCTAACAGGCTTCAAAGCTGCAAACAAATCAAGTCTTATGATAAAACCTTATGCCATATTTCATCCATCGCATGCACGTGGTTGGATAGTCAGACATGATAACTTCCCTTATTTTTATTTAACACAAATTTGATATAATATTTCATTTGAGGTGTAAAGACCATACACTAAATTTCATCTCTCTAACTCGTTTTATTTTTGAGTTTCGTAGACAAGCGGGTGCAATTGCAAAATGTTCTAAAACATGAAGTTTCAATGAATTACGATTTGAAAAGATTCCAATGCTTTGCCTCATCTACTTCGTATATGAGGAAATGAAAAATAAAAATTGAATTCTGCTGAAATAAAGGGAAAAAATTTGTTTCGGTAATGAATTCTTTCATCAACATAAATGGCATCTGCATGCAGTTATTTTAAACAGATATCATTAAATTTTCTTCCTTGAATTAATCTTTACTTCTGGAATTTAAAATCCTGATATTAAAATATGTCAAAATCCTGTTTAAAACCAAAGTGTAATATCTTTATAATAAACAAAAAGTTCTTCTCAGCTTAATAAGTTTCCTATCTGATTAACAATCCCTTCTTCCTGAAATTAAATTTCTTCCTTTAAATATCGGTTAATAAATTCGTTGGCTTAAAATGCCATTATGCAAATTCATTTTTTACCATTGAAGTAAAATTTCATTTAAAAACTTTGGAACCAATGTATTTCATTCACAAAAATGTCCAGCTATTATTGAAATGAATAGGGCGAGATCAACTTTAGAGGCGGATTCGAAAATGTTTTGAAAGGTAATGAAATGCTTAAATTTCTAGTAAAAAATATCGTATATTAGTTGGAATTTGAAAATGTATGTTCGTACTAAAGATCAATCTGAATTACATTTGGTTATTTTTTTTAGAATCTTCGTTAGATAAAACGAAAGAAATTATTATTATTATTTATTTTAGCAATCTATGATTTAATTAATATATGGTCCTTAGGGGGTTAGGTCTTTTCAAGCGGAGTTTTAAGCGAACAAAATGTATTATATCTCAAGAACTACTGCGAATTTTGAAACGAAATTTGATACACATAGAAAAAGTCACAATTAAGTTATTACAGTATCCCATCTCCATAATGGAAAAATTACAAGATATTCATGAATTTGTTAATTCTCTTAAACAGTTTTTCTAATCTAAATAAAGCTGTCTTCTCGAGTTATTTCCATCAACATCAATTTTGTGAAGATCCGATAGTAAATAACTAAGTTAGAGAGGTATCCTTTATTTTTGTTGATGACTCTACAATTAACGGGTGTCCACTGTTTCATTTCTCTCTAAGCGTGAATTCAAAAATTATATCCCCGTTCCCCAAGGAGGAGGAAAGGATGAAAGTAATATTCTCATTTCCTATACACTACTGTGTCAGCAATTAATGAATTCCTATTGAACACAATATACGAGAATAGAAAGAAACATAATCCAACAGATGTGGTCAATCTGTAAAAACAGATGAATTGCAATTCATTAAATTTTTCATGTTTAATTTTTTTCTAGATCTATATTGAACGTACTACTGGTTGTGATCACATGCATTGTACACGCTGCAAGACAGACTTTTGCTACAAATGTGGTGAACGATTTCGATATTTGAAGTTCTTTGGAGATCACTACAGCAAGCTAAGTATCTTTGGTTGCAAATATCGCTTCAAAGCTGACCAACCAATTCAAAGAAAAGTCATCAGGGGCGCAATATTTGGTAATTATTGTTTTCTAACTCTCTATTAAAAGCATTGTTTGAACACTGAAATTATCAGCTTGCTTTCCTTTTATTGAGTTTCAACTTACATAAACAAAAACAACGCAATAAATATAAAATTTAATAAAAAAATTTTTATAAACTTTTATTAGTGCATTAACATGAAGATTTTTTTTATATTAAATCATCTGCTTTCTAGTTAAATTTTAGTTCATTATAAATATTATGGAGTCTTGAGATAAATTTTTTTCTCCAATTCATTATCACGTTCTGGAAAGCGTATGGAATCAATATTTAATTTAGTTAATCGATCTGAAAATTTTTAAAAGTAATATAATTTTGAGTACACGCAAACTTTAGTACGACAGGAAGGAAGTAAAAAAGCATCTTTATAAACATGAAGCAAATCATAATAAAAACAATTGGGAAGCTGGGCATATTGAGGCATGACTTTCTAATAACGTTCGACTTTGGGACAACAACTCATTTTTTTTGAAGCAGCTTTCATAGAAGATCATACATACCACAAGGAATGGATGCCTAGAATGCATTTTCATTCTTTAAAATCCTATAATTTGATTAGAAGCAAATAATCAACATTTGTCCAAGAAATATATTTGTTCTAGATATTTTCTCGTTTGATAATAATCGATAAATATCAATGTCTTCTACTTTGTTTCGATTAAAAGTTCACTGGAGAGTGCGTTTTCATTTCTATTTGATGACGCTTATCTTTGGTCGAAGCCTTTTTATCTTGAAATCGATTGGATTCATTTCGAGATTCGGTCTTCAGGGTTTATAAAATTTTTCTGCTAATGTAGTGCGAAATTACCGACATTTTAAGTATTCTCAGAATTCGATTGCTAGTATTTTATTCTGTGCAATACAATAGTTACTTTTTTGGCTTTGTAAAATTTGTACAGATGTACTTGTGACACTTTCTTAGCTGTTGAATTTTGGACTGAAATGGCATCAGTTTTTCTATATAGATATGAGTCAGAATAACTTATTTAATGCAAAAACTATCAAAGAATAGAAAATTGAAACCTCCTCAAATGCGTCAGCCCTTAGAAATTTCGTTTTATTTTTGTCAATAACTAAATTAAAGAATTTAAATTTGAAGGTTTTTTTTTATCTCAAAAATCTGAGGTGAAATCTGAATAAAAATTTTTCGCCTGCTTCCTTAATTTGAATCCTTAATCAAATCATGTAATCACGGATTTAATGTGCAACATAACGAACTTCGATGAAATTCTGTGACCCTCTGACGTTAAACATCAAAACAAATTCAAACAGATGGTTTAAAATTCTGCCCTTTTTATCATTACTTATTATAAATATATATATGTATATTCTTTAAAAAAAAACGCCATTCTATTTGAAATTATTGTGAAGATGAAAATAATAATTTTTTATAGGTGGAAAACTAATTGCAGCCCCAGTTCTTGGAGCTCTAGCATTATGTGCTGGAGCTTTGGCAGTAGGCATTTCAATCTTCGCTTTGCCAGTCTATGGAGGGATTCGTCTTTATCGACATTGTGAAGGTCGCCAAACAACAAAAATTATTCGTAGACACCCTCCGTCTTACCATATTCCCAATATTAGCTTACAGATCTCTCACAGTTTTCCTTGAATATCCAAAATGTTTATTGTTTTGTCAGATTGGAATGTAATCATATAATTAACCTGATAGCATGTCATTTTTGTTTTCATTTCATCCATCTTTTAGATTGTTTTATTTAAGCTAGAATGAGAAATAAAATTGATGTGAACTACTTTCAGAATATTTGGAAATTATTTCGAAAACTTCCAAATTCCCACTCGTTGTTCCAATTAAACCCACACTTACGCAGAAATCAATTATTTATACTGTAAATGCACAGAACTTCCATAGCCATGCAATTTTATTTTTTTATTCAGTGATGGAAAAAAGAGATATTTATTCATATAAATAAAGTCAGAGTAAAATATATAATCATATCTTTATTATCATCATCAAACAATACAATTTTGAAACCAAAAGATAAAAATTCATTAACATGGAATGATATGATACAACAAAATGACTTCAGTACAAATTCATTTGAGTAGATTCTTAATACTGAAGTTCTTCTTTCAGGAGTTCTCAGATATAAAATATAGATATAAAATTTAATATCTAAAATCTAAATCGCTCACTGTTTTGTAAATAACATTCAAAAAATACTATACAAGAAATGAAATGAAATGTATTATGGCATACATAATTATCGAATATACTTACAAAAACATATAACTATAATTTCTACCAATTATCAGGAACTGAACAATAAATATGACTAAAAAACTCAACCATGTAAGACCATTGACTCATAACAGCTTAGAAAACGCTTCTACTCATACATATCTACATATTTATGCCACTGTTTACTTTCAGTAAGTATGAAAGTAACACAATCTAAATCGATATCCAAGCCCACAAAATTACATAAAAGAAAAGAACTAAAATATTTCATTCGCTTCAGTAAGTAAGGAATAAAATGACAAAGTACAATATAACATAAGAAAAATTATTAAGATAATATATAACCAAAAACACAGTTAATCTGCCATTAATTTTGTTTTAACTTTAGAATTCCTAATGTAGTTAAGACAGCATGAAAATTCATAATGTTCTCAATCAAATTTAATTTTTAATTGCCATTCTAAATGGTAATTCAAAAGTCAAAAAAGTGCACAGAATGTGCAGGGGAAAAATAGATTCTTCTCACCTTGTCTTTAAAATCATTAAATGTTTAGCGTTGCATTAAATTGTGAAAATATACTCTTTTTTAAAGAATAATAAATATGTTTGAATCTAGTATCCAAAAGTCCAGCACAACCCATGTTTCTCAATCACAGCCAGAATGAGATAAATCCATCATACTTTTATAACAAAAGAAGAAAACTACATAAAGAAATAATTATAGAAAGAAAAAGTGTTTCAGTAATTATATAAGTGTTTAAAGCTTTTAAAAAAATTTCTCTATCGTCCAAACAAAGAAATTCTTCGCCATGGGGCGACACTAAAATCGTTCTCAGAGTGAATTGTATGATTAAAATCATACGAATTTCGTTCTCAGGTTTTTTAAAAAAGGGAAAAGTGAGAAGATATACGAGTGAGATAACGTTGGCAAGCTAAGTATTTTCAAAACAGGAATCCATTTACAATGTTCAAATTCTAATACATTTGCATACACTTCAAGTAATATACTTATATGCTTAACTATTATTTACTTATAATAACTATTTACTTATATGCTTCCGTATATACTTAATGTTATAAATGGAAGGATGCACATATAACATTCTTTAAACTTCTTATTAACTCATTTATTTATAAACACTTGAAAAATGTAAAAAAATTAATTTGACAAAACAAAAATAGTGTATATATAATCGCTGAAAAAAATATAAGAATTCTTTTTCTGCATTATAGAGTAGTTATTATACAATGGTGCACATCATATGAAATAAATGGGAAAAAATCATTTGAAAAAAAAAAATCTATATATTCGAAAGAAAAAAAATGAATAAGAATGTTTCATAAGCCACAAATTCCAACAACAACAACAACAACAACAACAACAAAAATCTGGAGGTATCTATAATAATTCAAATTCGTGATATTAGTACATCAGATAATTATATACGTTATAACTTCAAGCAATTACGTTAATGCTACTTTAAAAGTAGATTCAAACAAAATTTATAATAAAAAAACTACCCCCCCCCCCGAATTTCAGCCTTCATGATAAGGTTCGTGCGTTAAAATAAGCATCTGTTCTGCAACTCGCATAATGATTTAATGGAAATTCGTTTGAAAAATACATTATTCATTTACCAGTCAAGTTTGAATATTCCCAAGTACAAGCAAACGGAAAAGACAAATGTGGAATAATTAGTAAAGATTAAGATTACAAGAATCAAAGAATAAAACTTTCAATTTCTGCAGAAAAATACATTTATTTTAAAATATAGTTAACCCTTTATAAGGCCGAGGGAAGTATGCTTCCCACCAAATTTATCAATCTTTGTATGAAATTATGTAGGTTAGCATAAGTTCTGACATATTTTTTTAGAAAGACAGAAACTGCTTCAGTTCTTTATCTCACACAAAATTATGTGTCTTGGTTTGTCGCTTAATTATTAATTAACCAAATCAATTAATTAATCAAATTAAATTTCTCATAAGTTAAATGAATCCCTTTTCTTATTCTAATTTCAAGCCTAAAAATATTTTAACATAATATGACTAGAAAAAAATGGCCCTTTAAAGGGTTAAAGAAAGAACGACTGCTGTGAAATTTTCACCTCGGCTATTTTCCTTTCTGCTTTGGGAAAACTTTATTCACAGTGATTATTTGCAAAATCTTAGTAACTCTGCGTCTTATTGAAGATTTACTTCCTTATTCAAGTTATGACCAAGCACTAAAAGGATTTCAAAGCACGAAAATTTTATATGCAATTCTATAATAATTCATAATGATTAGAATGATCAAGTTATATTTTCAGATAAATGAAAGCTTTTTGGACATCTTTTTCCATACTTTAAACTAAAATTAATAACTTCACTATACACAAAATATGTAATAATTATAATAATTTAAACCAAAAAATTCATATCACAATTATCTATCTGGTAAACAAACCTTTTTAAACTAGTTTTTTTTTTTTTTGCCTTTTATTTAGGTTTATTAGCTACCAAAATTTGTGTTTGGTCTTAGCCACTGCATCAATAACAAAGCAATGAATTATTTTCAGTTTCTTCTGATGGATTTCTACTGCAGGAAAATTGCAAGCATTCATTGTCATTCGAATTTCATTTAATACACCCCAGTTTCCCCAAATAAAAAAAAGTATTAAAACAGAGTAAATTTGAATTTTTACTTTTTAATATGTAAAATATAACTTTTCCAAGAAAGAAAATTTTTTTTCTAGTACAATAAAAAAAATCATGTAGCAAAGCTGTGATAAGCATTTTCTATCTTGAATAAGCATTTTAAATAAATGAATATTCATTACAAAAACGAATTGGAATGAAGCTGACTAATTCCTGCAAACTTCTTTCATTATTTTGATTTGATAGCAAAGTGCAAAATGAAAATAAAGACAAACTTAGTATTTTAGTTGATATTTAATTTTCTTTAAATGGATGGTGGAGAAGGTATATAAACCACAAAATTCTGAAAAACTAAAAAGCCAAATTTCTATATGATGAGAAAAGAAATAAAATATTTATATTCAAGAATCACAGGCACATAAAATATCCAGACAAATCAATCATACATTTAATTAAGAAGGAAAATACAACCATTCTGTTTGCCTTTATCTGTTGAAGTATTCACAAATTATTCTAACCCTTTGAACATTAGAGTTTATTAGACAGTATTTATTTAATGAAATGAAATTATCAACGTAAGTGGAATAAAGAAATCTTGAAATATAATATTTAAAATATTAAAGTGCAGAGCGAAAAGTTATTTGAAAACACAAAACCTGCAAATACCCTTTTCGCACTTAGACAACTTTTTAACAAAAACAGTTAAGAAGCTAACAAACTCCAAGTTTCAAGACCTACAAGCTTGCAGAATGATCTTATCAGTCAATGGACAAATGTAGAAATTAAAAAAAATAATATAATTTCCTTTCTTTAGACAAGAATTGCATCTACTTTAAAAAAATAGTTAAACCATTAAGAATATTCTTATGAAGTTTTCAAAAGCTGATCTGATAAAATACAGATGTTATTTTAAGAAGGGAGAGCAGAGAGCATCGGAATATCTAAAAAACGTTTAAAATTCTCGGTTTGCAATTCACACGAAACAAACAAATTTTGATCTAATCCTCTATCAATCATATAATACTAAATAACAGAAATTAAAATATGAAACTCTTACTTTTAAGAAACAGATGTGGTGATAAGACGTGGACAGGATAAGTTCGGATCTTGAGTGCTTTGAAAATTATTTTATTTGTTCACCCCGAATTTTAATAATTATAATAAATAAATGCAAACAAAATTTTTCTCAAATCATTTTATAACCAAAAAAACACCCGTTTTAAATATTCATTTCACTATTTTTAAATTGAATTAATTTTTCATATTATCAAGTAATTTTTTGAGTCTGTTGTATACGTCGGATTAAGAGGCTACTTTTTGTGAGAAATGACATAATAAACTCTCACTTCTTTGCAATGAGAATTTTCCAATAGTCATGAAAATAAATCAAAATAAAGAAAAAAAAATTAAATTATTGAATGAAAAAATTGATGGGAACAATAAACTAAAATAAGAATATTAGCATCAATTTTAAACGGCATATACATTCTGTCTACTAATACTAATGTACTTATAACAACTTATTAAATTTAAACTATTTTATTTCAATTATTCTTTATAAGTTAAAGAGAAAGAATAGATTTTTCAAAAACATTTCACGAATGATTTTTTTTAATTAACTGAATAGAAAACATCACTATGAACCTAAGTTTTCCCTTTTCAAAAATGTGTACAGCAGTTAAAAGAATATACAGGACTTGAGTCTGTACGGCGGTTGAGAAAGAAGACAAATGGAACAAACACTTTGATAACATAAATAACAACAAGTTAAAACAATTTATACATTATACAACAAATATTCGTTAATCTCTCAATACATACAACATTCAATAGATAGAATTGTAATGATATAATATCAGTTCATCTTGAGCAACGATTACAGAGAAATATTTTGTGCTAGATTAAAAAACACAGGGGCTTATAATAATACAGTATTATACAAGTGCACAGAATATATATTAGTCTACTTAATATTAATACATTTTCTTTTTAGAGTTTAAATTTGCACTAGCAATTTAAACTCTATGCATTTTCTATGAGCAATTTTACCTATTTGTACATATTTATGCACATTCAATAATTTAATTTCAAAATGATGAGATAAATTAAGACACATCTGTTAATGCTTGTTATGTAAAAGTAAATGGAATGGTTATGTTTAAAACACTAAAAAAGAACTGATGACATTTGATACAAAACTGAAACCATATCAAACTGCATTAATCGTTGATGGAACATGTTCATTATGCTTAACATACAATTTAAAAATACGACACACAATTCTTAGAAATCAAATGTATAAGCGAATTTTCTATACGACTTCAAAATGCAATGACAATAAGCTATAACAAGCTATGTTTTAAAAACTTAGCATTATTTATATGCAAAACTAAAAACTTGATATTATGAAAGTATTAATATTTTGATTAAAAATGTATGAAATTATCTGTAATTAGAATTACTGATAAATAATACAATATTTAAAAATTCCTTTGTGAAAATGTTTTGAGAATTTCTAACATTTCAAATAAATAGATATCTGTAAATACTTCATAGCATACCATATTGTAATCATAATTCAATTCTATGAATAATTCAGTTTAATAGGAGATTATAATTGTTTTTAAAAAATGCTGAAGCATACTGAAACGAAAGCTTTGTTAATGTAAATTTTTGACAAAACATTTAATTAAGAATTCATAAAATTTAAGATTTTTTTTATAGACAACAAACTTATATTTTTACTTTTATTTTAATAAAAAAGTGAATCACATTTTTAACAAGACAATAAAATTATTTGAGGAAATAATTCGCCAATCAGATAAGAGAACCATAAATACAACATTTAATATGAAAAATAATTACTACTAATGCAGAATGGTGGTATAATTTACAGTTTAACTGCAATTTCAGCAATATATAAGAGCAGGTTAGTTTTCAGTTATACATTTTTGTACAAACTTATTTACATAAACTTCTTTTACTTAATTAAAAACAAGATAGATTTTATAACAAAAATCAAAATAAAAGTACTGCATTCACAATATATTTTTTATTGTTTTAAAAATATTAGCATTTTCAAGCGATTTGTCTTTTTAAAGATATTTCCTTATTTGACTACTTTTTTTTATTGGCAAGAAAATGTTTTTGGAATTCAATAGTGTCATTACCAACATCTCCTTTCGCTTATTCTTCATTCATACTTTTAAATCCTAAATACAAGTATTTACTGAATTTCCAACCAATATTCGTAACAAGCAACTAGCTTACCGATCAAAAACTTAAATGTGACTTTTTCTGATCAAATATAATAAAATGAATGAGATGGGCAACGTAGAAGAAATATTTATTAACCAAATATATTCAATGAAGTAAAAAACTATAAATAAAACTTAAGAATGCATCTGTATGTAAGATACATATAGATATACCAAAGACAGCAATATCCTTAAAAGTTTGGATATTTATTGCCTTTGTTTTTAATAGTTAAAAAATCATTTCATAAAAATATAAATTTTTGAAACATTATTTCACAAATAACAATTTTCTATTTAAAGAGGTGATATAAACATAAATATTATAAAAGTCACTTATAACCTTCTATCTTCTCTAAATGACATACATTAAAAGATAATAAAGAAGAATTACATTCAAAACTTTATGTACTATTTCATAATAAAATGTTTTTACCTATACATAAAAATCTGCTTCAAAATCTACTTGTCTCAAGAACTCTTTTCTTCTGAATACTCAGATGGATTAAACTTAATAAATTTTACTTAATCCGTTTCTGGGCACAACTAGAAAAGCAAATTTTTCAGAATGGCTAACTAAAATTCTAATTAATACTTTGTGAATCAGTAAGATTATTTTAAACAATTTATTTCAAAATTTCTAATAAATACCGAAAAAAAAAACCCACCGGTATTTAAACTTGTGAATACCGGTATCACAAAATTGTACAAATGGCTCAAAATACCGGTATTCGGTATTGAAATCGATATCAGTAATTAAATGTTTTTTTTTTCTTTTTCAGAAAAATATTTGGTACACGAAAGTTGTTTTTTCAAAGGGATAATCATTAAAAAAAATTAAAATTGCGCAAACAATTTTTAATTTTTTATAATTTACACGGAGATAAGGGTTAGAAATGAGTCTTTAGTAGAAAATAGAGTTTTAATGTAAAAAAAAAAAAAAGCAAATGCTTTATTTTTAATATTTAAAAAAATCCAAATTTTTTTTAAGTAAATATATTTAATATAAAAAAGTGCACAATCAAATTAACTCTTTATCGGTAATTTCATTATTGGAAAATATTTCTACACAATTAAAAAAAACCCAGACAGAGGATAATTTTTAAGAAATGAAATGAAAGAAAAACCGTGTAAAAATAATACTGTAGAAATTAATCTTTGCATAGTAATTAAAATAAAACCTTTTTTGAAATGAAAGCTTAAAGCTAAACTAAACAAAAAAACATAATTACTGATTACATTGAATATATGAATAAATCAGTCGTACAGACATTAGAATTCAAAGTTTAACTATATCCTTTCAATCAAGTCGATAGAATCTGAAATACTTTAAAATGGCATGAATATTGCTTAAAACTGAAATTTTGTAATTTTTCTGGACCTAGGCATTCAAGAATATTGGTATAAACTAGTATGTTTCGATTAGTGATGTTAGATTGTTAGCGTGAGTGTTAAATATAGAACGAAGATATTTCAGAGTTTGCTGGAATAAGAAATCAAACAACGTAACTGCCTATAACCTTTACCTTATGATCAAAATGATTATGCACTTGCAGACATGCATAGTTATACGTGCCAATAAATAAAGAAAAATATGAACTTATTCACAGAAAAATGAGTATTTATATCAGTGCACCTTGGAACGATTACACGAATCAATAAGTTTGGATATATACACAATGGGCATTTAAAGTTTCATTTGAAAACAACATGTCATTATTTTTTAAATATATGAAAATGTGACCTCGATCCACTACATCATAGTTAAATATTAGTTAAATAAAATAAATACAAAGAAAATTTATATTCATTATACATTTTCAATATATATAAAAAAGATAGGATTTCTATAAGTAGCAAATTGCAACTTAGTGCTCCAATAACTTCACATAAATTGTAAAATATTACTTTTAACGATGAAATCAATTTAGATAATTTAAAAATGCACATAAATTATTATATAATAGTGCATTTTATATTTCCCATACAAAAATTCTTTGTAAATCTGCGATGCAAGTTTTATTCTCAACAGAAGCAGAAAGATCTGAAAGTGAAGCTGTAATTTTAGATATCATGGTACTTATATATCAAAGAAATTAAATGAAGGAAAACTAAAACAAGAAAAGCATGCATAACACATATTCCTAAGTGTTATCACAGATAAATATGCATTTTGTAAAATATTAAATATACATTTCGTTTTCATATCCAAATCTCTAGCTAATTTTTACAAAGATTTGAATATGAGGAACTGCAACAGACATGTTCAAATGACGCAACACACATTTCAATTATGTCAAATTTTCTGTGATTTCTGTAAACGAAAAAGGAAAACAATTGTTTATATAAAGATATTAATGGGAACAATAATATTTTGAATAAAAAATTGAAATTTTTCGCACCATATCAAGAAATGTTGATAGAAAATTTAACACAGATATATTTTAAAAAAAAAATTAAATCATTAAAATACAAAGATTTTCAGATGTTCACCACTATAATTTAATATCGAAAACTGAAAATAAATGTATAAAGTTTTTCTTATTTAGAATTCTGTACATAATTTCAATACATGAAAATAAATAAATTACGCTGACACAAGATTTTAATGCTACACAAAATTGCAATTATTATGAGATGCCAAATAAATTTTTAAAAAATTGAATACGATTCATATCATTTAATAAATAGGCAAAATTCTACTTTTCTTTCGTATCCATCGACATTTTTAAATTAATTTTTTAATCCTAGACGAGTGTAGGAAACAAACAATCAATTCAGTCTACACCAGGATTTCATAAATTATTACACATTACTGAACTTCAAATTAAGAATACCAAGTGCAGCAGTCAATAAAAGTTAGGTCGCTAAAACAGTAACAACAAATACTTTTATTAGAGTTTTTAAAATTTTGAAACAGAAAATATTCAGAAAGCCGTTTTCATTCAAAATTCATTTTTATTATAATTCATGAATATTGTTGCTAATAAAGCACAAATTAAGGAAATAATTCTGTTTATTTTTAAAGGCAAAAGAAAGACAATAAAAAAATGCCCACAATGTCGCTTCCAAGATAAAGAATTAATATACAAATCAAAAGCAGAAAACGCATGTAGTTTCTGGAATTTATTGATCAATTTTTGCATGCTGTTGACAAATGTTTCTGGTCCTTTATTTCTATTTATTTGCTATTTCTTTTCAAACTCTTAAATTTAATTTTAGTCCTTTCACTTTTAAATTTAATTTTTCAATCAATTTAAACCACTTTTGAAACAAGATGCAGTATTTACTTCGTAGAAGTTTTATTATTTATTTTTTCAATGCGGCAATATCTTTCATTTATACATATTTCTTCCATTATTAACATTCTATTATTTTACTTAAATATTAACGTGGGATCTCGAAAAACTTTTTATTTTAATATTTTTACTCACAATAAAATATGATACTCATGATAAACTGCAACATAAAATATATTAATAAAAGATTGATTTTTTTAAAAAACTCTGGAATAGGATTTATAATGTTGGCTGAAACATAGTAGAGATAGCTTTTAAAAAAGGATATATATTTTTTTATTTTCCAAATAATTTTATTCTGTTACATATAATCTTCATATATTAAAATTATTTATTACAGAAAAATTGAAACAGATGATTCCTGTTACTTTTATCAAACAAACAAAACCAAGACAGATTAAGTGTAATCAACAGTTTCAAAATAATCACATAAAATTTAATAACAAACATAAGAATTTTCCTAATTAAATGAAAACTCAGAATTCTTGGAATATAAAGGTGATAAATGTTAACTAAATTTGCAATTTCATTGAAATATGAATTTTAATAGTAATAAGAATGACATGGTAGGAAGAAAAAAAAAAAAATGTTACACTCAGTAGTTACTTTGAACAAGAAATGATTACATAGCTAAATACTTTTACAAAAAACGAGATGCAAGTAGAACAATGATTATAGTAAATTACTCGTACAGTTTCCCATGATATTTTTTATAGAACTAATATTTTTCTATAGGGAAGAAATGGTAACTATCTATTTATATAAAAATGTTTCATTTAGTTATCAGAAGAGAAAAACATTCGATAAAAAACAAGGCCTAGAAAAAAAATGCTTATATAGAATCGTATTAATAAATTTATGAGTTTCTGAAATTAGGGGAAATTCTTTCTGAATCCACAGTTCGAATTAATAGCATTGGTTGAATTAACTTTATGAATGGATGATAAATAAGAACTCAATCATTGTATCACTAAAAGCAGTATAATATATCGATATAACGCCAGTTACTTCAAAGAAACAAAATTATCTGACATATGCACACACGCAAGTTGCAACAAGCTGCTAAATTAATTAATTATGAAAAAGTGATTACCATTAAAATAATTCATAATACCAAAAAGGAAAAATGCTAAAAACATAACTGCATAAAATACGCAAAATGTGCTTACTTTACTGGTAGACGAAATACATACAGATTTTTCATGCATGAATATTACGAGTATCCCTGCTGCTTCCATTGCACAAACCATTTGTCTTTACAGTCAGAGGTGATTCAAAAATAGCATCTGATTCTGAATCCGATATCATTAAGCTATTTTTTTGTGTCTTACCTAGAAATAATTATCTTTTAATCAACTGATATCTCAACAAATATTTATATATGACAAAAGGGAAAAGTTTGATGAAACTAAAAGTGATGAAAATTTTAAATAAGTAGGGACGTGGTGAAGGAAGGATAAGGGGGTGCGATCCCCCCTAATTTGTTTTCCCCAGCCTGAAAAATTTGGTCATTAGTGGGCAATATTTGAAGGGATAATCTCGGGTGATATTTTATTCTGGACGTCGATAAATGTGATTACATTGTAAAAACTAGCGGGGGCGATATTCCCGAAACTTTCTCATGTACTCTCCAGAAAAGGTTTCATCCACATTCCCCCGCATAAAATTGTGGACCCTGAATAAGGTCACGAATGCCTTGTATGGCACTGATGAATGATAGTTATGAAATATAAATGTTTGTCGTGAATCTAGCATTTTTACTGAATCTATCACGAAAATATTTATTTTGGGTGTCCTGTTACCGCCCCATGGACTCCAAACTTGATACAACTACAGTTGTAGTTACAAAATAAAATACTAAATTTCACTGATTTAAGTCCTTGCTTTAACAAGCATGTGAAAGTACAGACTGACAGATGGTCAACCTTTCGATAGATTTAGTTTGAAATTTAATAAGAATTTATATTCTACTTGCTAAACCTATATACTAAATTTAATGAGTCAAGCTCTTTACATTAGATCCACTTGTTCTAGAAAACAGACAGACAGATTTTCAGTTAAATATTTTGCTCAACATTTGATAGAAACCTACATATTTGGTTGTTATACCATATTCAAAATTTCAGCCGTCTAACTCCAAGCGTTTTTTGATACAGGCAGACAATGATAAAGTGTGTTTTTCGGACTTGGAGATATCTGCAACAAGGATATTCATCAAAATCTCGAGTTCGAATTTTTTTTTGACGATTACAATATTTTCTCTATACTTTGTATACAAGAAAGTAAAATTGACAGTGAAATTTACCACGATATTGAATTTCGCCAAAATCAACTTTTTAATAGTAAATTCAACAATGCATTATTTTCATATAGACGAGCAAATAGTTCAGATTTCTGTTCTAAATATCATCGACTCTTTAAATTTGGCATATATCAGAAAAAATAACCAATGTGATTAGTTAAAGGCGAAGGGCTATAATGTTAAAGGCAAATAAATGGAATTGCTCAAAATTTTTTATCTTAGCGAGAAAACGTATGCCAACTGAAAAAAATTCAACCGAAATTTTTTTGGAATACGTCATTTGCAATTTTTAGTAAACAAATATTGTCATTAAACTTACAGTTTTTAGATAAAAATTCGCAAACTGATGCATGAGAATTTAAATAAACCGGAAGGATTTTCTGTTGAAAATAACAAAACAGTGCGATAATAAGAAAAATAACCAGGAACACAAATCCAATGCAAATTACGGTTACAATGAAAAGGTTAATTCTGGAATCAAGAGCAAAGATCGCACAGTGCTCTTGGAAGCCAGTCCTGGAAGGCGCTTTAATAGAAAATGCTTATTTAATGTTTTTGACGTCAAGAAGCAAAAATGTCTCCGATACTATCCTCCTTAGATTTAAAAATATTCTCCTTTTTCAGCTCCTGTAAGCTACTCAAATATTCAATTTACAACAACATACTACGATCTGGAAAGTTTTAAAATCAAATTAGTCGGTAATTCGATATTTTCCTCTAACTCTTTGAATTTGATATTAAAATAATGTCAAAACATTGCATATAATTCGAGTATATTTTGATTATTTCATTGAATAAATAAACATTTGTATTCTGAATTGTTTTTATTATTTAATTATATCCGTAAGAGGAGCCTCTTAATGATCCTAAGGGAATAATTTTTAAATTTCTTAATTCACTGGAAGTTTGTAGGAAGTTTTATAAGCAATTAGCGAAAATAATTCTTAGTGTTTGGAAATTTAATTTCTGCCATATTTCAAAGCTTTTTTTTTTCCACTGTACCTTAAATTTTGCTATTCATAAAATCTTTGAGCTGTATTGTGTTAGAAAAAGAACTGAAAAATTTATATGCTTAAGAATTGTGCTTAACGATACTCTCCTAAAAAAGTTATTTTCTCTGTATACTTACTAGATGAAACGCTCATATAAAATAAATAGAATAATTAGAATATCTAAAATAGTTTGGATAAATTTATACAAGATTTTCAGTGTATGAACCCTTAAATTTTTTTAACATTTCCAGCACAGAAATAATTATTCGAACGAATCAAAATAATCGATGCAGAATCTTATTCTACTTACATATTTGAACTAAAAAGCCATCTAAATTCAACAAATCTAAGAAAATAATCTCCCGAAAGATTACTGCATACTCCCTAATAAATGGCTACCTTCCTCCCCTTCTCATAAAAACTGTGGACTTTGGGTATGGCCATGACAGACGAGTGATCAGATTTTTATTTTCATAGCCCCAACTGGAGAGTTTTGAGCTTCATAAAATACATTCGGGCTCAAAAATTCATAGTCTCTAGTAAAATATAAGTTTTAGCAAAACGGAAAGGCATACAAACCAAAATTACAAATATGTTTACTCAAATCATATGCGATTTGTATCCAAAGAAACACTTAGAAAAATAACAATTTGTATTTCAATTATACAACAAAACGGAAATATTAGGTATCCCTAAAGTTTAGAGAATATCTAACAATCCAACAAAAGGTGTTCTCCGTTTTCAGCATGACATCGTACACACGTTTTTCCAAACTTATAATCAGGGTTTGTAATATCTCAAGGTATTCACTGAATATAAATGCCCTCCATTCCCGTTTTTTTGTCAGTGATAGTTCAATCTATTTGTATATTTAGTACACAAGAAAGTAAAAATGCTTAAATTTTCTAAAAATTTCAAAGACAACATTTAAATTACTATAAATTACAACTTTCATAATTTCTCGTACTATTCTAACATCTTTATTTTCAGAAGCCTTTTGAACGATGATTTTTTACCTTATTCAAATTATTCTTATTCATCCAAAACCAAATAATTAATGAACATATCGGTAAATTAATGTTACTCTTTTCTTTGCTAAAGTGTTAGACATGCCTTTCGTAATCTAGTAAAAAAAAAAAAAATCCCAATTAAAATTTAGTAAAGCTGTAGACCAAAATTTGTTTTAAAAGAAAATATAAATGGTATATATAGCTCTGAGATAATTGTTTTAATTTATAATTATTCACGAATTTTTTGTTCTTACGTTATTTTAAATGACTACTTTTCAAGCCTTTTGCACCATGGTTCTCTTATTACTCTGTAAGCTTTATGACTGTGTATAATGTAGTATTAGACTTTGAATGTAATATGATTTTTCAACTTTCAATAAAAAAACAAAATTAATCAAAAATGAAATTATACTTTGCGATACACGAGCATGATTATACGGTAGGCAAACATAATATTTTTTTATTTTTTTTTAACATTCCACTCAAAAGGTTTTTTTTTCTTTTCTTTTTTTTTTATTATCTCCCTTTCTCCGCCCATCTTAAAAAATAAGATGACAGCCACGTCCCTGTTGATAAGTCAATGCATTTAAAGAGATATTCAAATAAATGTTTTACTTACTATGAGGGAAAAACTTTTCTCTTTCTCTTTCTCTTTCATTAAAATCATCCAACAAAGTATATCGATGGCGCTTTTTCGGCTTACTAAATCTCATTCTGAAAGCATTATTAAAACTATTTAAACTAACTAAACGTTTAAAAAATTGAAAATGAAGTAAATAGTTATGAATGTCATTATACATACAAGATAATAGTGCAGTGTATAGTTTAAAAAATTAACACACAATTGTTAAAATGCAATTCTGTTTTAGTTAAGGAAATTGAAGTTATGATTTTATTTAAAACTCTAAAATTATTGTTATTTTTTAATTAGAAAAAAGTGAAAATAGACGCCGGCGTCAAATTTTAATTCTCAAAACATTAATCTCTTTGTTAACCATGTTGAGGCGTCTTTAAAGAAATTAATGATTTGTTATTCATTCTATTTATTGAAAGATAAGTTTTTAATTTAAAGCTAAGTATCAACATCATGTTATTTTATTATAAATTTTGTAAGGAAACTATTTAGCCACAATAATTACATTGCAGCATACAAGATTCTTCATAGCAGCTCTACAACCAATAACAATATTTTTTTAAGATAAAACTTTACTTCTGAAATTGAGTATTAAAATGCAACAGAGCAAATTCTATGCCACCAGATATTTATTAATATAAGCATGAAATAATTTAAAAAGAAAATTACGTTAATTATTTACAATTTAGAATTACGTTAATTATATAAAGACTACTGCTGCAAATTCAATTAACCCTTTGCACTCGGATGGTGCCTCTCGCTCACCATTCACATTTTGACGTTTTATTTATTTATTTTTCAGGGAAATTCAACTTAAAACAATTATACATATTTATTTTTCGGAACAATAAACAAGCCCTTGTATTAGGAGAATACTTTTACGGATTACTTTTCCGAGTGTTAAATGTTAAATCCAAAGAGCAGCGTATCAATTAAGCTTCATTCAAGCAATATTTAGAATTGTTCTAAATTTAAACATTTCTTTTTTGTAGTTGGTTTCGTAAAAAGTAAAACTACTACTAATTTTCTGTTCCAGTTCAATCAGTAACAATACCTTGAAAAACAGCAAGCTATACTCCATAGTACTCCAGCTAATGCCACCACAATGGTAAATGACACAATAATAACATACAGAATGCTCCAGTCTAAAAGAATACGAAATCAATTATATTCACATCAAAACTATTAAGTAAATAACAATTGTAAATTATTAAAATTACATATAATCCATTTTAAAGGTTGTCATCGAAAATATTATTAAAAATTAACATTCAAAATTCTATTTCTGGCAAAAGTGAAAGAACTATTAGTGCGATCAGTATTGTAAAAAAGAAGATCACAGTTTTACACATTTGAATAACTTATTTAAAAGATTAGTTTGACTAAATGTGTTACATACACATTTTGTTTATACCTTAAAGTAAGGAACTTTTTACTAAATTTGATTTTATTATTCAAAATGATAGTATAACGTCAGTTAAATGCAACAACAGTTCAAGTATATAGTGATTAAAAAACAGTTTTGTAATTGATCATGACTGGTTTATTGTTGCAGACGCACATTAAAGAAAATATATCTAAGGATTACACAAAATCAGGAGTGAAACATTATAAAACATAAAAGGCTATATTATTTATGTACATTAATTTTTTTTTTTTTTTTGCAACAAATAAATCTAATTTCTCAAAAATTACATGAATTCGGACAAATACTATATCAGAGAAAAAAGTGAATTCCAACAGCATTTCTATCTATATTTTTTCCCCCTTCTATACGCTAATGTTATTGCTTATTCCTTATTTTGAATGACAACAAATTATAAAACTTAAATTCAAGGTAAACTGCATTCGATTTGAAAGAATCTTCTCTTCAAAAATTATATGTAAATTCGCATAAAGAACTATCCATTTTTTTTATTTTTGCACAATCTCTAAATTATTCAATTAAAACCCTAATTTTTCGTCTTTTATGTGATTTTGTATAGAGAAATCCCAGATATAAAATTTTAGAGAAAACGGTTCAAAACAATCAGATATACAAGAACAAGGAATTGCAGATATTAATATTTTCCTTTACTCAAATTTTCATTTCAGCGGTGAATACTTTGAAACATTTTTAAGAATATTTTAAATATTCAATATCTTTTTACCAGAAAGTGTATTAATTAAAAAATGATATGTTGTGAAAGTCTAGTGACACTGTATTATCAACGCACAAGCAGTTGCTTTTATATTTAATTCAATAATTTATTTATTTATTCATATATTTCACGCTATTATATATATTTTGTATTTAGTACAGATGTTCGTTTCTGTGATTTTTTCACTAATTAAAGAATCGTTTCTTTCCCTGTAATTAGCTCCCGAATGTCCGAAATAAAACTTCACTTGAAATGTAATTAGAGAAGAAAATCTGTTCCATGCATCCGTTTTTCCCCTTATCTTAGCATTTAAGAAAACTCTCAGTCTAAAGCAACGGTGAAAGACATGTTTTGTTTTCTGATTCATTTTAAAAGTTTTTTTTTAATTCCTGCCAGAGAATCCTTTTACAAAGCTGAAATGTCCCATAAAAAAAAACACCGCGAAAATCATGCTATTTTGAAAGTTTTTTTATTGCTATATAACTTAAATGGATAAAATTTGAAATAGCGATGTCTTAGGTCTTACATCTTCGATTGGCATCTTCATATAAACGTTTTATGGGTTTCTATTCAAAACTGCTTAAATTGTGAATTTAAAAATTAGTTAAAAATATAGTTTCCACTTTTTAAAAATAAGTAATTTTAGTTTTGCTAACTGAGCATTTTAATATTAATTAAGAATTGTTATCGAATATTTTTTATATCTTGAACTATGCTCAAAAAACAAAAACACGAAATCTCATTTGATATTAGGAATTTAAATTTTCACTTGCTTATAACTCATGAACTGTTTACTCAGAATTACAAAATGTTATACGTACTTGAGCTATTTTTAACAGGATAATTCAGATATTTATTCGAAATCGGGTGTTGCTATTTCAAAAAATGGGTTTCGAGTAAATCAAAATATGGAGGCAATTCCTTACATGAAAAAATATATCGTGCACTTATAGAGAATATATTTCTATAGCCTAACCAATTGAAAAATGATAAAAACTTACAAATAAATAAAATTAGTATTAAGATAATTTGATTCAAGAGAATATACATTCTCATACAATTTTCTTAGTCTCATACAATTTTCTTAGTATCTAATTTTATAATGTATAAATATTCAGGGACAATATCGTTCATATATTACTGAATCGTTTTCTTTCCTTTTACAGTCATTGATTAGGTATTATATTGCAATAGGAAGATTCTTCCAGATGTGAACTTTAAAAAAATAGGCCTATTTTTAATATTCCTAATTATTCTGCCATCTGTTAACAAATGGCTCAATAGGAATCAACTTTTGGCGATCAAAAATCTCTTGTGGTTTAATGGTCTCACTAATCTGCTGATAACTGAGAATAGGGTAAGAAAAATAGAATACCACGACTTTTTAGACATCGGAATTATTTTAAAGTTTTTTCTTTACATGGGTTTAAGAGATTTCCAGGCCGGGAAAGTATTTCATTCATTACTGGACGAGCTAAAAGAAGTTTGAATTAAAAGAGTTAAGAAAAAATGTATAATGGAAGAAGATGGAGAAACATTAGTGTTGTTTTTAACATTGAGGATGTTATTCTTAATTTGCGTGCGCGTGTTCCCACGATCATTTGAAGAAATATCATTTATTCTAATTAAGGAATTACATGCGATTAAGGAATTACATAATAATAAAAAATTACACATAACCGAAAGAAAAAAAAACATCCATTGGGTAGCAGTTAGTAGTTGTTAACGAGTATTCTGCAATTATATCCAACAAATAAACTTTCAAATTCATCATTGAGCTTCAAACAAAATATGTAAAAATGCTGTAAGTAAAAACTCTCTATCATGGATCGCTTTATAACCTTTCCAGTAATATACGAGATTAGCAAAAATAAAATTTAAAATAAGATTTAAAGTATAACGGAAATCACTAAACGCATTAAACTGCTTTAAATAACTTATAAACTTTCCTGGTATATTAAAAGATTTATGGTAGACCATTGCTTCTAGGAGTGGACAACAACCTGGAAACAGGAGCTTCAACATGGAACAGCAAGATTAATTTAGAAAATTGCAAGATCTGTGTTTGAACAATCACGGGTACTTGCCGTGGATATTTCCACGCAATGGAATGCTTTCTATAGAACAGGGGGGCTGGGGTTGGGGGTCGCAAATATATTCCATTGACTATACTGGGCCAGATAAACTAAAAAAAGTACAAATGAAATTTTATAATAGTACCGTTACTAATGATAATTTTTTCAATGAATATCGAATAATGTTTAAATTAAAGAGAGGCAGATGGATTTCAAAATTTCGAAAGGTGAAAATGAAGAGTTTTCACAAATAATTCAGGTAATAAATATTTTAGCTGATTTGAAATATTATAAACGATGGGAAATAAAATTCGAGCGTTCTGACAATATAAGGGAGAGAGATAAAACACAATTACATTGTGGGCAGATTGGTGCTTACTCCTGCAACAGAAAATGGTGATAAGTCTAGTACACCCTATGCATAGTATATTTAAAAGAAACAGCTTCTAGTTAGAGTAGGCCAACATTGTGCAGAAGGCTTGAATGTGAGGAGTTTGTTTCCAATATTCAAGTTCCATTGCTCCAGCCACTTAGAATAAAGCAGTAGTTTAACAAACTTCATTAAATAGCAGTTGTAGTGGAGATGTGTGATTATTTTGCAGTCTCATCAGCCTGCACATTACCAGTTATTCCAATAAGGGAAGGTACCAACCAAAAAGTATTATAAAACTCCGAGAAGCCAGTTTTTCTAAAAGATCTAAAATCTTAAAAACAAGAGGATGACTATGATCATGAGATGATTGAAAAACATTTAAAATGCTTAGGAAATCTGTAAAAATAATGAAAATATTTTTATCGCTCGGTGAAATGTGCTCCAAAGAACACCAGATAATAATGATTTCTGCAGTAAAAATGGAACAGGATAGATGAAGCCTAAAAGAAATTATCTTGTTCGGAAAAGCAATTGCAAGGAAACTTTATCAGCCGATTGAGATCCATCTGTGTAAATGGAATCAAATATATGATATCGAACTCTGTGTCCATTGAAAATTTCTTAAAGTTTGTAAAAGGATTTAAGATATGCTTATTCGAAATTTTTCAAGGAGACTAATTATTCATAGGTTGTAGAGCTGGTTGTATATATTAAAGGTTAAGAGTGTTACCAATTATTGAGAAAAATACTGGAAACGAGGATTTTCTAGCTTCTTCTAATCGACTAAGAAATTGACTAAGTTTAAAATTATGGAAAGGGTGGTGCACATTTGATTTAATTATAATATAATTGTTTATTCATAACATTCCTCTCTTTAAGTAAAGAGAAGGTTCAAAACATTCCACAAATTGACTTTTAACTGAGGTATTCTAAACGCCCCCGAACAAAATCTAAAACTGTATGATGAATTACGTTCAACTTTGAGAATATGTTGCCTACCAGAGACATAAACAGAGCAACCATAGTGAAGTTTGGAAACAATTGTAACTCAATACACATTTAGCATTGAAGGTCTATCTCCCCCCCCCCCCCTGCTCCAAGCCGTAGGGGATAAAACCTTTAAAATATTTAAGGATTTTTTTCTTTAATTTTATATGAGGGAGCAAATTAAAATCATGTAAGTCTTTCAATATGCCAAATCTCCAACAGCAGTCATAGGCTTTCTCTATGTCGAAAAATACTTCAATCATATGTACCAGTCTATTATCAGTTTCCAAGGACAGACTACTATCTAAAGCGACCCTTCCGAAACATACTTTGAAAAGGGCTGTTAATCTCCAAAAAGTAAACAAGTCTATAATTATCATTTCATTTATTATTTTGCATACAAAGCTTATTAAAGTGATAGGGCGGTAGTTTGAAGGGTTCGTGGGATCTCTGGCAAGTTTCAGGAGTGGTATAATTATGGATTGTTGCCAAGAGATCGGAAAATAGTGCTAATTCCAAATTTTGTTATACGAATTTAGTAAATCATGTTGAGATTCTATTGTGAGGTGTTGTAGCATGATATAATTTATATTATCAGAGTCGGGAATGATTTATTAACATTGGATAACTAAAACTGAAGTTCTTGGAAAGTAAAATTGCTATTGTAAGAGAAGTCAGAAAAATAATTAAAAATTTACGACTATATTTTAGACTGATGAAGGCATTTGCAAAGATTGAAGCTATTGCATTACCAATTTTTAAGATTGATGATATAATTTGGCCAGTGACAAATTGAGCAGAGATGTAATTGGATGTGCGAGTACCAAAAGCCTTTTTAACTTTGTTGCACATTTTATGGCTAGTTATGGATGAAGTTATACTGGAGATAAACTTCCTCCAAGATCTTCTTCTGGTATGCCGCTCTATTCACCGAAATTCTACTATAATTCTTTAATAAGCTATTAAGTTTACAGTCACGGGGCATATGCGGAATTTATTCCCGGTCTGTCCTGTGCTTGTTGGCATTCATCGTATCACCAAGTTCCATTGTTTTGTTTCCGTTTTAAGCTCTTTGAAAAAGGATTGGAATAATTAGCAGCATCAATAATTATTTGGATAACTTGTGATTATCAATATTATTATATAACATCAGAGATAAAATTTGTTAATGAAGCAAATTTGATTCAATCTGTGTCAGTGAACATATACTTGCGTAGTACTTAGGATTATGTAGGGTACCAGATTCTATTGTCGGTAAGAAATAATACGTGATGATCACATGTTATGTAGGTTATCTTTCTACTGTTAAAGCAAAATGGATAGAGAACAAATAGGAAGATCTAATATATGAAATGTTTTTGTAAGCTGATGAAAATAGGTCGGTTGATTGGAATGCAAAAAGCAAATGTTGTGATCTGTAAGATGCTGTCCTATTTACAAACCACGGAAATTGGAATTAGGATTCTCCACTGAGGACTGCACCTGAGGTCACCAAGAAAAAAGAAAGGTACAGGTAATTGAAAACTCAAATAATTTAACTGTATTCGGTCTTTTGATTGATTCGGATGCAAGTATAAACTGCAAACAGTTATAAATTATTTTAATTGCATAATAGCTTGTAACTGTGGGTTCAATCTTAAAGGGATATAAAGAGCGTTATTTGCCACAAGCAATAAAATCCCACTTGAAGCTCTGTTATTGTTTTCAATTGAAATGTTTAATTTTTATGTTATTTCCATTTTTGAGATGAGTTTCCAGTTACAGATTTGTAATTATATATAATACCTTTGAGATAGAATTTTTTTCTTCTTATTGCTGCGGTAATGCCACAAAACCAAGGAAACCACTGATTAAAAAAGAAGGGGGGGGGATAAGCAGCAGGGAAAAAAAAATACTTAACGAAGAGTTTGAAAGAGGTGGAGGATTTTCTAAATCATTCGTACATATGTCGGAAATAACATCTTCATCAGAAGGGTAAACCATTAATGGTGAATCACTGTCACTCTTTCAAGAAATCCTCATTTTTCAAAGATTATTGTGTAAGTGAGGATATATTTTCATTTATTTTGTCTGCAAAAATTCTGGCTCGTTTAGTAGCTTTTGACTCTGGCGTGTTTCCATTTATGCGGTATTTCACTAATTTCGCATTATCTGACTGTTTAAAATCTAACTTACACAATAATCTTCTTCTATAACTGTAAAATTGGAAGATTGTGTTTTCTCTAAAAAATGTGAAGAAGATACATGAGTTTGCTACGAGGTTTAGCAGGTGCAAAAGACTTACATGTATAACAGGAAGGACAATGAATTTTAGTTATATTATTGTCCGATTGTGTAGTTTAGGAAGAACAAGTTTTGACAGCTTAAGCATAAGTAACAGAATTTTGTGAATTCTAGTTTGGAATTAATTTTTTAGTTTCATTATAGAAGATATTTTTCTTACTCGCATTTCTTGACTTTTTTTCTTTTCTATTTTGAATTGTTGACAGAGCTTTGAATCAGCAGTATGTTCTACATTTTGGGCTAGTATTGCATTCATTAATAGAATGATGGATTGTTGAGCACTTGAAACATGTAAGTTTACCACGATAGACAGTTTTTGAGTGGCCAAATCTCTAGCAAAACAGCAGAGAGGGTTTGGAATATAGGGCTTTACGGAAAAAGAAATGTATGGTAATTTTAAGTGTTGTGGTGTTATAGGTAAGAATCATGTGCTTAGTTGGAATTATTCATGTCTTTTGACCTTTATCAGTCGGACAGCTATGGCATTTGGTGAAGAAAGACCTTTCATGATTTCAGTCTCAGAGGGGCCTGGCAGTTCCTTTTCTGAGATAACATTTCGACAGAAATTAAAACCTCTATAAACTGTTACACTCAGCGGATGATCTGTAGATTTCTATGCTCACATAGAAAGACACATTTGAATAGAAATTTGAATAGATGATGAAGTTTCAATAAGCCATCAGATAGTAATCTTTCTACAGTATTAGGACTAAAACAATTAAGAATTTTTTTAACAACAAATGGTGAAAATTTTGATAACTGATTAACTAAGTCAGAAGATTAAAAATCGAACATATTGAGAAAGTGAATAAATATTAGCAATCGGATCCGAATGTGTATTTAAAAAAAAAACTACCCTAGAAGGGCAAGGTATCGTCCCCGACGGCACCACCCACCACCGACCTAACAAGGGAAGACAATTATCTACATTGCGATTACCCAGGATCTACATTCAGCTTAGTTCTAGTCGAGACTTGCACGCCAAGGGCCACTTCCAAGAGCGTTGAACACCTTTAATGTTAGCCCCTCCCCAGAGGTTGACAACTTTCGCTTGATCCCCTTGGACAGACCAGCTTGGCCGATACCGGCCGATAGATACACCAGGATCCAAAATGCACCGAACGTCTAAACAGTCGCCGAACACGGCCAATATGTAGGAGTATTTGCTCTCCATGAGAGGCGGGAAACAAACAGAGCGATAACAGCTTCTCAGGGATAGCTCCTTAGAGGGAAGGGAAGACAAAAACCAAAATCAGATGGAGAGGAAGATCATTGAAAAAATGCCAGACACAGGAATATCTCGGGGTAGTGAAACCAGTCACATCAAAAGAAAGTGCGCCCCTGTGAAACATTTTATAGAATAACACAAATACTATTTGGAAAAAAAATGGTGAATTTTTATTATTAAAATCCGCTCTTTCAGTAACTAATCAAAACAGAAAGATTAAATGCTTATCTAGAAAATACATGAAAATTATTTCATGGCCGATTTTAAAGCTTTGAACTGATCGCAGATGTTAACAGTATCTAATGCAACAAACTTTCACAACCCATCCACAGGACGGGTTTTGACTTCTATGCATATAGCAGATCTTCACAGGAGTGAACCTCCGAAGCAGAAATACTAAAACTAGAATTAAATTATAGTGGTGTAACGGATTAAGTGGTGACTGAGGCATAATTTGATTTTCTTCGGCACTAGTCACCATAAATTGCTTTGCAAATACTTAGGACATGAAATTATGTTTTTGTCATTTCATCATATTCATTTTTAAAAAGTGAACGGTTACGGTTACAGTGAGAGAATTTTAAAATTTTCGAATGGCAACACCCACTTTTTCCTTGCGGAAATTGATCAGTGTATTGAAAAACCACAAATGGCGTTGGAACGATTAACGTGTGACGAAAATTGCCGCCGTAAAGCATATGCAAAGAAGAGCATTATAAAGGACTACTGACAACACAGAGAGGAAAGAGAAAAAAAAAGTTTTTATTGGAATGGGAAGTTATAATTACAGGTTTTGAACGCGTTCATCTTCGCAGGCGACAACGCATTGCATTCGGGAGATTGTGGACAACAATGCCGAACGTAACATGAAAGGAGGAATCTGCATAACTTCACGTGTTATCGCATCTTGCAATTCTGACACAGTTGCAGAATTCCGTTATTCCTGAATTGCAGCAACGAAATGTCATTAGGGACATTGTATGGTTGCAAGATGGGGCTCCTCCACACGTCGCCCAATGTGTTGGACCAGTGCTGCAACAACACTTTGGTGATAGTCATCTCTAGTAACTTTGCAGTTTCGTGGCCACCGCGATCCCCCGACTCACTCCTATAGATTTCTGGTTCTGGGGTTATCTGAAATCTAAGGTGTACACGCCTGGTCCACGAGATGAGTCAGAATTGCAAGATGCAATAACACGTGAAGTTATGCAAATTCCTCCTTGCATGTTACGTTCAGCATTGTTGTCCACAATCTCCTGAATGCAATGCGTTGTCGCCTGCGAAGATGAACACGTTGAAAACCTGTAATTATAACTTTCCATTCCAATAAAAACTTTTTTCTCTTTCCTCTCTGTGTTGTCAGTAGTCCTTTATAATGCTCTTTTTTGCATATGCTTTACGGCGGCAATTTTCGTCAAACGCTAATCGTTCCTACGCCATTTGTGGTTTTTCAATAGGCTGATCAATTTGCGCAAGGAAAAAGTGGGTGTTGCCATTCGAAAATTTCAAAATTCTCTCACTGTAACCGTAACCGTGAGTTCTGCGTTGTTTAGAATCATCACAATCTCCAGCGCATACCTTCAAACAACCATGTCTGAAATTTTGGTTCGATTGGTTGAGCGGATAGGCCGCTAGGGTTTCATATATAGGGGAAGTTTTTTTTTGACCACCCTGTATATATATATATATCACTGAATTTGTGCCTCTTCTATAGGTAAGATATTAATTTCAACATAAAAATTAATATTTCTTTTAACCTTTTGCTTACGGGCAAACTGCTGCAACAATGACGAGTTAAGATTTCCTTCTCCCGAGTAAACTTTCCAGCAATACTCTACTTGCCCCATAAAATCATTTCCCTATTGTGTGGTACCCCATAGGGTCGGGAGATTTCCACCGGCATAAGTTTAAAGTCAATGTTGGCGCTAATGCAGCAGAAGTTTAAATTGTTTTTTTTAAAACAATCTTACGATGTAAGAAATGAGTAAGCATAATTTCATTCATGAATTATCTTAGACGGAATCGAATTGCTTTTTTTTTTTTTTAAACTCATTCCATAATTTTATGACAACACTTTTCCCATCCTAATACTAATCTTTAATAGTGAATGCTTAACTGTATCGAAAATGCTGGTTGAATCTTTATAATGATGTTTTTAGTAAAAAATCTGAAAGCTTTTCAGAAACAAAGCAATTTAATATGGTCACAACTATTATATTATGTTGAAAAGGAGTAATTTATAGACAAAATACCCTAATTAATATCCTAAAAATTATAAATAATCTATATACAATTTTACTTTACTGAAAAGCCCCCCACCTTTTTTTTTTTTTTTTTTGCATTTTAGAAAACTTTTAGAAAATGTTTTTTTTTTTTAAAAATTCAATTGCCGAGTATGCTAAATTCTAAATGTATTTTCCAAAGAAGCGATGCATTTTTAAATAAATGTAATTTTCATTAAAAAAAATAAAAAATTCAACGTGCATACGAAGTATTAAAAACATATTGAGAAAGCTATTTATTTATATGACAAAAGTTGCGAACTACAACATTAAATAAAAACTAAAATCGATTTTGTACACAGTATCTTAATATTTAAATATTCAACTATGCTTTTAGTCTGTGGAATAATAAAAAAAAAAAAATAGTGTAACCTATGAGATATACAAGGAAAGAAGCGAGTATTTTTAAATAGAAAATACAAACAATTAGTCTTAAAATATTATATATAAATCGTACCTCGTTTAAAAAAAATTATTTGTTAGAAATACAGAAATAAGATGAAGTTCACACTGTAATGTTGAAGTATTAAAAGAAATAAAATTTATAGTTTCAGCAATAATTTTGACATTTTATAAATATCAATTATATTCCACATTACAAAATAATCGCAGTGGAAGTTTCTGTTTGTATTATCTTTATAAATAAATGTTTATAAAATTGGTGATGCCTTGTTAAATTAGTCAAATAACTAAACAGCAGAAAATTTCATTTAATTAATTCAATATCGTGATATTTAATTTGATTTTGTGTCCCCTGCAAAAATAATGAATTATTAATTTAAGGAGAAAATGAAACCATTGTGAAACAAAGGAACAAACCTGTGATACAAAGCCATATCTAAGACCCTGACAAAGACAAAACCGCAAAAGAGAAACCTGTTTACAAAGGTGGGGAGAGATAACCTATTAACGTTATGGGTGGTCGAAATCGAAAGGGTCATTTTCAACAAACGCAGTTAAAAGAAGGGAAAGGCATTTTTGAGTTTTTCTCATTGAGGCCCATTAGTTAGAGGAATATTTCAGAGTTTGGTTCTTGCAACCTAAAAGTTAAATAATAAAACATATTTAATACCATTTCTTTTATTCCTACAATAAAATTTTCCACTTTGATACTTTCAGCGTCACTCAGGTTCAGAGACAACTCTCAATGCTCTTAAATATTTCTTTGCGGAAAAAATCAAACTTCTTCCAGAGAGTTTCACTGCAAATATTTTGTCAATCATGAATCAGCACTTGATTTTAAAATATAGATTGTAACTTTACAGATGACTTGAATGTCATAAAAATACTATTAAAGACGTAAAGAGAATATCTAAATCTTACACATCTAAATGTGGAAATGGCTCTTGAACAGAAAATGTCAAATATCTCCCTACATAATCATGATATATGTATCAAAATTTGTACTTTGGATAATTTTTCCACGAGAAATCTACCCATGACATCAAAAATTGTCATAGAAAATTTCAAAGTGTGTACAGTTATAAATATGTTGACAATACCCTGCAAACATTTTGGACATACCATCTTTTAGTACACGTTATTAGCTTTAAAATAACATTTTTAATTTTCATACACGATGATTGATAGCAGAACACTGCTGGGTGGCTCATTTTTTTCTTCTGCGAATTTACATCTGTAATTAATGTATTTGACACGAAAGTTACAAGGCAATAAATGGAAGATTAATCATTTCATGCGTGATAATGTAAACGTAGCCTATAGATTACTCACAAAAATGGAAACAAAAATAATTTTTCAAAAGGTTAAACAAAATATAATGATCAATATAAAAGTGAGTGGATTCTGCGAGTACAAATAATACGACTATATTAATAAAACGCAGATAATCTTAACATTACCAGTGAATAATTTTAAAATACTTTTCAGTTTTTGCTTTGAACTAACTTAGGGGGAAAAAACTTTATTAGGCGATTTCAAACAAATAATTTCGATCATCTAAAAATCAAATCGCATCGTTACTTAGATTATTATAATTTAAATGAAAAGTTTTCTATCTATAAACTATTCGCAAGTTAAAAAGAAAGTATGTATGCATGAATGCGATATATATAAATGAAAATGCAATGCTTTTTACCAATATCAAATTCTACCAAAACTAAATCAAATAAATAATATCATAAATTTCCCCAATGTTAAATGCGTTAAGTGGAATTACCATTAGCATTTTTTACTATAAATAAACAAAATCGTAAAACCTTATTATGCAACTTACCGCAATTGCTCTCTTTATCGCCAAAGTTGTATCGAAAAATATCTTGCATCCAAAAGGCTTCACAGACACAATGTTTTGTATAAGGGTCACAAATACCATGTCCAGAGCATTTATTCTGACAAACTTAAATAGAAATGGAAAAAAAAATTAATTTGCTTGACTTTGTAAGACACAAAAACGTATTAATTATAAAAAAGAAAATAATAATAACAATACATTTTAAAATTAGGACAGGGAAGATCTCTATGGATTAATAAAAGTTCATACCAACTGTATCAACAGAAAGAACTTGCACATCTAACAACGAACTGTCAGTGCGAAGTTTTTTCTTCAGGCGAGAGAGAACATCTACACCAGGTATAAGACCTCCATTCAAACTTGAAGTTCTTTCAACAGTAAATACTAGAACTACCCTGAAAACAACAACAAAAAAAAAGCATTAAAATAACGAGTAAACAAATAATAATAAGTTTTACAACCTTTTAACTCATTACAGTTTAAGAAATAAATTTCATTTTTATTCGTTCACGATTTTAATGAAAAAGCTGAACATTTAAAACCATAAGATGACAATAGAATAATGCCACCCGACTACTGCAAGTGTGTGTAGAAAATTAACTTTTTCTACGAATAATAGATTTTAAATCATACAACTTTATAACTTAAAATTAGGTGCCTCAAAATTCATGCAAGAATTTTGCGTCATTTGTGCGGCAAGTATTCACAACAACAAAAACAAAAAGTCCATGTAATAGCTGCCAGTTTAGGATTACTGAAAATGGAATGATACACGAAGGAATAACCTGGTTTCTTAGTTGAGCATTATTTTAAAAATAATGAAGGTTTGGCTCTACAGTTTGCAGTTTTCGTATAAAATATAATCGGAGCCACATGCCATATAGCCCAAGTAAACAACTACTGCACGAGTTATTTCCTGGTCGTGTAATTTCCGTTTTGGCGATCAGAATTGGTAGCCGGAACATACGATTTAACGACGTTTGAGTCATTTTCTTGGAGTTTTCTTACGGTTTATGTCAACAAGTCCACGACCACCCATGCCTTAAATGAAGAAGAGTAAACGCCATATTAACAAAATTGAGCAATATTTATGCAAAATTGCCAATCAGGAAAGAAAACAAAGAAGTTCCAATGGCGTTAAATCGCATGTTCTGGACAGCAAATTCTGATAATCAAAACGGGAAATTACATGACCAGGAAATGACTCATACAGAAATATCTCGGATTGTATGGTTTGTGACACCCGCCCATTTTTTTAAATGAAAACTGCTAACTGTAGCTGCCAAAACATTTTTTTAAATATTGCTCAACAATGAAAACACGTTATTCTCTCTGTGGCGTTCCATTTTTAATAACCCTAAACTGTAAGCTGTTATGCATTTTTATTCGTTGGCAACATTTTATCGCACAAATGGTGCAAAATTCAAATCTTACGTGAATTTAGTTACACTTACAACATAGCATTTAAATAAATAAATAAATCTAAAAATGTTCACAGTAGTTTCACGCTTTTTTTGTTTAACATTTTATTTGTTAGGCATGCTTGCCTTGCACTAAATATTTTTAGCGATTTCAAGTAAATTAAACTTATTGCTTAATCTACTTGGAGGTGTAGTACGAATTTAATTGAATTTTGTTGTAATTGTAATTTTAATAATGCAATTAAAAGCATTTTTGTAGTTTACGGCATAAATTTTGCAGTTTTGAATTGTTTCAAATAAAAAGGCAAATTTGAATCAGACCAGATTCTCCATGTTCCCATACATTACAAATGTGGATATTTGATTTCTAACAACATATTTAATGCGTACCAAGCCCGCATATATGAATTATCTAAGGTGAAATCATGTCTAAATTCTTGTTCTTTTAATCTAAAAGTAAGAAAATATCATAAGCCATTATGGCTTTTGAAAATTAACTTAAGATCTTGTCAAAACTTTTGATATGATGTTCCAAAAGAATTTTGTTTTGTATTATTTTAAAAATTCAGTACAATTAGAGATTTCCAGTTGTTCCTAACACTGATTTAAAAAAAGAAAAAGTGTAATAAATACTTGCCTTCTTGTATGGCGATCAGAATCTAACTTCATTAAATTTACTTTAACTGGCTCAGCTTCATGTAAAAGAATTTCTAGCTGTCTTAGCAGAGTATCCTAATGAACATAAAAACATAATAAATTAAGCATAAACGTACGACAGCCTATTACCAGAGAAAATAACAATTTTAAACAAATCTAGATTGAACAGAATTAATCATGCTTAAGTAATTTACCTCTTGCTCTTGAGTGAAGCTTTTTATATCTGCATTAACCACAATTTCAATTTGATCAATAATATCTTTGGGTGGCTTAACAATCAAAGAAGCAGTGTCAGAAGAAGATGCACCTTGCAGATCAAACACAGTAAGGCGGAACAAATAACGTCCTGACACAAGACCAGTAAGTTTCAATACAGAAGTCTCATCTGAATTTTCAATAATAGACTACAAAAGAAGTATTGAAACATAGAAGTATTTTAGTAAGAAAATGTAAGTACATTTTAGAAAATTAACACAGGAGTATCTTAAAAGTTACAAAAGCATTTTCATATAGTGTTTTCTTTTCACTTTTTTATTATTGTTTTCATTTCCGGTTATTAAAAATTATCTACATGGAAATTATAACTTAAACGAAATTTTATCAACTTGAAATAAATTTTATCACTTCTGAGAATTACAAACTATAAAAGAATATTTGCTAATGTGTATTATAAATACTGCATTTAAAACAACCTCTGTAGTAAAATCAAATTCTTAATAAAATCAATGAGAAAAAAGGCCACAGTGTAGTGGTTCTAGAATCTGAACCAATGTTTTGTATTTGCCGATCATCAACCATTCTGCCAGTTTCCATTACCAGCGATTCTGATAAATTTGTATCTTCTATTGGCAATGATGTTGGGTTCCAGCAGAAAATATTTAATGTAAAGATTAATGAGGAATGACGGCTTCTTTCTCGTCTACTGGTAGCAGCATTATTTGTTATTATGTTTTAATTTAAATTTTTGATTGTTGCAAATAAATGTCTTAATTATTATTGTCCAATGGTGCCATCTGATTTGGAAATATGTCCCTCTCCCAGCCACAACAAAAAGGTTCATTTCAGAATAATTTCGAATTCATTTCAACATTTTTCAATCACACGCTAAAATAACACGAACTAAATAAAACGACTCATTATGTAGTAATTTAACCCCACGACAGGGTACTCTATACTCTTTTGAGGATAGCAGGTAGCCAGAATGAAAAGGAGTTTGTTACGAGACGGCAACCGAGAAGTGATGGACAGGAGTTCGAGAGATTATCCATTGAAAACTTGCAACAGGAATTCCTGAGCAGAAGAGTTTCTTTTCAAATGCCCAATGCACTACGGTGTATGCGAAAATGATCCTTTTAGATCGACAGGGATCTTCATAGTCATCTTGTTAATCCAGAAATAAACAATTAAATTATTAATGAGGACTATCTGATTATTTAAAGCCCATCACACCCACAAACATGGGGGCTCGAAGCCAGGGAAGATCAAATTCTAAAGGTATTGTTATAATAACTCAGCTTGTATTATTTCTAAAAATTAGTATTTAAAATAATTTAAAGAATTGTGATATAAAAGCAATTGCCGAAGATCTCAGAAAAACTGTCCTAGAAAATGCTAAACAGAAATTAATTAAAAATTCTCATGTGTCCAAAACGAATCACGAGCTTGTCTATGGCGTCGTCAAACCGATCGTTGAAAACTGGAAGACTAAGGCGGTTAATGAGTAATCTTCGAGATTGAAAAATTGAAATTGCCCCAACTCGAGAATGAGTTAGAAAATTAAAAGTAAATAAATCACTGCCCGTTGAACGAACAAATGTTTCTTCTAGTGTTGAAAATTTAATAAAAACTACAAAAACAAACAATTTCTGCTCCTGAGAAAATCGAGGCATTGCATCTGCTTTTTTTACTTCCTTCCTTAGAAAAAAAAAAAAAAAAAAAAAAGCATTCACTACTAAAGTTCCTAAAGATTTACAAGCCGAGATACTAATTAATTTGCAATGAGTTACAGTCAATAATCTTTTAACGCAACTGAGGAAGAATTGCCGGATTAAGATAAAACTAAAAGTTATTTCTAGTTGAATTTCAACCGACACCTCGAGAATGTTTTAGCAATTTCAAAAATGCTGAACATTTACCAAATGAATTGGATGTGCATCTTGCATCGCGATTAACTGCAACATTTGAATACTATTGTCAGGTTAGAGAAACAAAAAATATATTTTTTTAATTATGCGATCTAGTTGTTGCAGCATCGTTAGCATATTAGAAGGAGGACGTTTGGCCCACAATATCAGATTTAACATGCACCAGACCCATACACATACACCTTTTACTGAAATTGGTTTTTTAACTTAGAATCTTCCAGTCTCACAACCGAGTCCTTATCATTATTGCCACTGAGGCCTAATAATGAACAGAGAAAATATCTAAATTCACTTAATAATATTAAAACAGTTAAAATCAGCCTCAAGAAATTGATGCAAACAAAGATAAAATTTGTCTCCATTATATGTATAAGAACAAATTATAAGTAAATTCTTACTCCAGCTGCAAGTGATGCAGGATCTCTTGTCCATTGGTACTTCACAATACCTACATCGTCAGATGATAAGCTTCCATTCATTACAATCACGTCACAAGGTAAGAATATTGTTTTATCACCACCAGCATTAGCTCTAGGAGCCAAATTTTCAGCTACAAAAATATAAAATAATAGTAGTAATAGTAATAATAGCAACACAGAGTAATAAACTAGAGTAGTCAGGAAATAAAAGGATTTAATTTTATCCATTTAATGCATGAAGTTTAGAAAAACTTTGATTTCAATGTATTGCAATAAAAGATAATTAATAACAGTTCAGTCTATAAAAATTTTGTAAGGGAAAAAATTAGCATGAAGGTAATTTTTACCCCACTGATAGACCACTACTAGAGAGACAATTTTACAAAAATACTCTATAATCTCCGGTGCCTCTCCACTTCCAGTTTTCCCCAAAGGTTCAAAATGCCACTAGTCATTATATATGTAACAAAACATCGGATTAAGTTTTTTTATTGTTTTGTTTTTTCTTCTTTTCTTTTCTCGTTTAACTTGATATTAAAAAGTCTACAAGAACAACTTTCTTCATATTTTCGTTAAATAATATAGTTTCTTAAATATAAATTAAGAATATACGTAGCATTCTTTACTTTTGATGTTTTAATTTTTCCAGCTATATTTTTTATATATCATAATATGTAACCATCATTCTTATAAAAATTACATGTCACACTTTAAATCAACTGCTATACATTTTTATTTATTTATGTGCGATACTATAGGTGGGGGAAGAATAGAACGCAAGAAACTTCTTCATGCGATGCAGCTGCGCAACAAATATACTCAACATCGCGAGCAGTACTAAGAACTTTACTTTACTAAGAATTGAATAATTGATTTTAAAATTTTGAATAAGGCAGATTTAACATTATTATATCCCCTACAAGATATAAAGTAGAGGAAGGGAGTTCTGATTATAACATTAACAACTTTAAACTAAGTTTATAGAGAATATAATATAAAATAAAAGTTTTATAAGATTTCTAAAGCTTATGCAAGGTTTTGGTTTGGAAGGTTTCCACAACAGTCTTCACAAGTGCTATTCCATTATCCACCACTTATGAGCCTGCCATAGTTCGGACTGGCGAAACTGGCACGGTTCAAATTATTATTACACAATGATAAATGTTTTACAACTTCACGGACACCCACCCAGCTTTAACATATTATTACTTATCCTCTTTAGAGTACGTTTTCCCTCAGTAGTTACGGTGCATTCAGCTGACAGCAGAACTCGGTTTCATCGTGTTCACAGGGGGCGTTTGGATAATTAGCTCTAGCAGGCGGCGTTACATATTCGGCTGAAGAGTTTGACTTCTCTGAAGTGATGGATGTCGCAGCAAAAATACAGACGAATCGGTATTAGTTTACACTTTTTAACATTAAAAATTGCTCAAGTGTTCATAAAACTCCATTAATTCCAAATATAACAGATGAATTTACGAAACGTTTTTATTCATAACCCGTTAGAGCTGAGGCGACTTTCCGCATAGGCGGAAATGGTAGCCTCGTGAATGGAGACCTAGGAGGCCAAAAATCTATGTGGCAATGCAAATTTTTTATATTGTAGATTTGTTCACCAATTTTTTTCACTTACTTTTAAAAATTATAAATAAAGAAAGAAAGAAAGGAACTGAATGAAAATGAAAAGAGTCAAACGAAACGAAGGGGAAATTCTGCATGAATAGAAACGTCAAGGGAAAAAAAAAAAAAAAAAAAAAAAAAACGGATCAACAATAATATCAGAAGCAAAGTTTTTTTTAAAAATGGTACAAGGACATTTTTATTTATTTAATTATTTTTGTTCTCAAAAAAAAAAAAAAAAAAAATCTCGAATGCATTCTAATAAAAATGAACTTTTGTTTAAATTTCAAAATATTTTTTTAGGATTTATTTATTTCAAATTGGTTAGTAGATCAGTGAGATCCAATTTGTTTCAATTTGTTAACTGACTTAACTGACACGGCATTCCCGGTAGCATTTCCCGGCTATCATAAGATAATGAAGGGGGGGGGGGAATTCTTTTACAAGAAATGTAAATACCACTTCTTCCACGGCGAAAAGGATGCGACACGGACCCCCATGACCTTGTGCCAATAGGATGACATTTCTTTGTAGATATTTTTGCATATTTTCATTTCCTGTCTGTACACACTTCCACCACAGTTTTTGATTCTCACACGACATTGACAATTTTTGTTGTTGTTGTTGATTTTTTGAAGATAGCCAACTTCTGGGCGTATTTTGAAACGTAGACACAAACAAATGCAGTTTTTCTTAAAAAATAAAAATGCATTTTTTCAGCTATCATAATTTTTTTATTAATTTCCATTTCTGAATGATTTAAAGAGAATTCATTGATAGTACATTTTCTGTATATATTAATTTTTTTAAAAAAAGAGTGAACATAATTTATAACAAAAAATTATCAATAATAATTAAAAAATGAAACGATTTTAATTTGATGCGCGCTATCTACTTATTTTTGTATAAGTTTAATATTTTTAAATAAAGGAAAATATTTATGATTTCTTTTTTTAAAAAAATTCCACAATAAACAAATAATATATAATTATTTGAATTCTCCCAGCAAGAAATTTCTGAAAACACAGAAACAAGAAATCTTCAAATATTATTCTTAGGACTTATTTCATGGATACTTAAGGTAATTTCCAATACATATATAAACCATTCAAAAATACATTTAATGTACTAGCTTTCATCAAAATATATATTACGAAAAATTTATTATTTTGGTACAAAAATTGCATGGATAGTATTTATTATTCAACAAAAGAAGAATTACTATAAGCTAAATGGGGGAATTTTTATTAAAATGAATCCAATCATGCAAACACTAACATTTATTAAAGGCAAATTATTTACACTTAAAAGTTGTTCGTTTTAACCTTTTCTCTTCTTTGCCTTTGTATTTTATTTATTTAGATTAAATAAGGTTTTTTTTTTTTTTTTTTGCTTTTCCTTGTTTTTTTCAACTAAATTATAGGGTTTTCCTCCCCCCCCCCTCTTTTCCTACAAATGGTAGTTAGATTCAAAAAGAAACATGGCAAGTAGTTTGGTTCAGCAAATCACATTTAAACAAAAAAAATATCCTCACTCTAGAAATTTGAAGTGTCAATCTCTTTAAATATACATATGTATTTGAAAGGACTAATGTTTCAGGACTTTTTAGAACACATGTATGTTATACATCAGTACATATTATGTATAACGTGCTAATAATTACAATATTTAAATCAGAAATTGTTTCGAGAAATGTAAGAACTATCATAATCTTATGATTTAACACGACCAATTGATCCCTTAAAAGGCAGGGGGAGAAAAAAAAAAAAGAAAAAAAAAAAGGGTAAACTTTTTTCCCTGTTATTGTTTAAAATATGTTTTTTTTTTTTTTTTTTTTTTTAATTTATCGGCTTCAAATATTTTGAAAATATGCCGAATGTTTCATAAAAATCGCATCTGTAAAAAGGAAAGTTGAATATTTTTCAAAAACTACATATATTTTTTAATTATTCCTTGTCAAAAGATAATGCTTTATTGGTCTGTTTAATGCTACAAAAATATATAGCTCTGATTTTTCTTGTTATTTGCTCTATTTTTTTATTATCATTGCAAAGACCTCATTTTAATACTACCTAAAATATATTTTTGTGCATCCGCTTCAAAAATTAATTTTTTTTTTTTGTCATTATTCAGCAAAATAATTTTTATTACCACTATCCAAAAATGTTTATCTAATTTTACTTACTTTATCAGAAAATATGTAAATAATCTGAATTCAGGCTACCAATATATTTTATGATATATTTATTTATATTATTAGTTATATTATTTACAAATGAAGTAGATCCTAGTAGCTGAGATACCAAAATTTATATTTTCTTTGTGACTCAAATCACTGAAGAAAAGTTTTCTGGCTTTAGTTGACTGGTTGGCATAAATAGTCAGTTCCGGTTTCTCATTTCCTTTGAATTTTCGGACTCTCACCGTCTGTAAGCATTTCAGTAGAAGGTGAACGTGTCATCTCTCGTTTTGTTCATGCCGAAGCTAAAAAGGTCTCAATTTACACTTCTCCAAATCATTTCGCCTGTCTATCCTATCTTCGCAATCCTCAACACGACCTCCTAACACGAGCAACCATACCAGACCCCCGGTGGTCGATGGCCGATTTCTTCTCCTTGGGTGATATATCGTCATAATCTTAAACGTTCAATTAAAAAAGTCCTCTCTCCGAGGAGTCCGCTGTCCAAGTTTAAATAGCCGACATTGGTGATGTCTTCAATCTATTACTCCAAACAACTTGGGAACACACATAGCAGATTTTCAGGCGTTTTTCGCTGTATTTTGGCTTCTTTCCATAATTTCCTACTTTTTTTATTTATAATTATAGATGTATAAATTTCAGTAAAACCAAAACGCTTTCAAATTACAATTCCTGAATAATAATCAATTTTTCACAACTATTCAAGAGAACAAGGCAGAACAGTGCACATATTTATTTTATTTAGGCTTACCCTTGGTAATAATTAGCATTACAGAACACTTACAAATAGCTAACTTTTAAGTGAAAAAAAAAAAATAGGTTGAAAAGTTGTTTTCCATATTAATTTTTAATACATTTTCTTTGGAGAGATGTAGCAATCTTGGACTACTAATTAGAGATTATTCAAAATTTGATTCCTTTTAACGTTAGCTATGTGCACGAGTCTGATACAAGTAAAATTCGATGAGATGAAACATCCTTCTGGTGATGTTTCATGGATGGTTGCAGAATACATCAACTTGGGCACTGCCCTGGCCCACGATTTGAATGAAGGAGGTCTCTTTCAAAATTGCGATCGTGCTGTTTCAAAACAGGACTTTTATAAAGGCACTCATATGGGAAAATTATAAAACCCATAAAAAATCGCTAACAAAGTTTGTATTTATGTTATCAAAATCTAAATGAGATCCCTAAAAGCCATGTTTTTAGCTGCTAAATATTTTTTTTTTTTTTTTGATATTTCAAGACAAAATCTCAAAAATATAAGCAATGTACATTCTAATGAACTCTTTGGCTACTAACAAGAATACCTGTCTCACTCACATTTTTAATGAGTCCATTGAAAAACTGTAGTTAAAGAGTTAATACGCTGTTTAAAAGGCCGCTTCGAAACGAAATACTACTTCGTCCGTACTATTCGATTTACTAATTAGTCCAAAATGCGATAGACTACTTCCTTTATATTACAATGGCATAAATGTAATATTTAGCAAGACAAATGATAATTTTAGCAGATTAATTTGTTTATGGAGGCAAATATTATTACATTTTAAAATGAAGATTTTTAATACAGCACATTAAAATGTAATTCTCATTATTGCATATATTGAGTCATTTCAGATTAGATTATAACAATAAACATAAATTAAAGTGACCATCTTCATCGCAATATTTTTTAACAATTAATTTGTTAGGCAATATCTATATTTAAATTTCGTTTAAAAAAAACTTTCGCTAATTTTAACATTTGTGTCATTTCATTCTGATATCTAGTAGTTAAATTACTGTGATATGAGTTTATATTCAGCTAATTCCATGATGATGCAAAGAAAGTACTCAATGTTTTGATGCTGTTTTAATGTGTAGCGTTTGCGAATACATCACGAATGACTATTCTGATTATTCTCATTGCCTGCATTGATATCCATTTGTTTATACCATGATCTTTCGCCACTTCAAGTGGTTAATAGGACTAAAATCTCGAATCATCGGATATAAGAGCCTGCTTTTTGTCAAACTCTATTGTGCAGAAAAGAAAAATAATACAACTTTTATATTTCAGATGAAAAAGAAAAGAATGATGCATTAGAAGCTCAGTGCAGATTACACACAATTGAATACACGTTATAATAAAGATGAACAAATATAGTAGTTCCGGCTTTCCTTCATAACTTTATATTAATTTTTTTTAAATCAAATAATATTCTCATTAACTCATTATTAATATCATTTTTAAATATCAATTCAGACATGATAACATTATTCTTTAAAAATAAAAAATATTAGTTTCATGCTAAAACTTCCAAGGAATTTCTTTGGATGTGCAAACATCATTAAATTATTCAAGAATTCATACAACTTTCATATCACGTATATTAAGTTTTTGAGTTCAATTACAATATAATAGTTTTTTTTTTTAAATACTTAAACCTTTTTTTTTTTTTTTTTTTTTTAATTTTTTACATGTTTAAAACAAATTTATAAAACAGGGACGAAGTAAAAGATACTGGAAAAATAAAATAATAATTCGGAATCTCAACAAGTGTGGATTATATTTATCCGAGATTATTCACGCTTTTCTTTCTTACAATCAATATACATAAAAAAAAATGGACGCCCCTTTTGTCTATTTAAATTTTACCTAATTTCACAGCCTTCGATGAACTCGGATAAAATTTGGCACATATGCCCTTAGCTCCTCAAAGAATTAATTGAGCTATTAAATTGTTACGCCCCCCACCAAAGGGGTGAAATGGAGATAGAATGATTTCACGTTCGCCATAACTTCAAAACATATTCTACAAAAATTATAATTACATAATCTTAAAATTAAAAAAAATTAAATCTCAGTCATTTAAATTTCATTTCAGTACGGCTATTTCTCTAATTTTAATATAGCATTCAAAACTACTTTAAACACAATTCATAACAATTCCCTTTTTTTTATCTCCTTCATTGAAATATTAAATTTACAAATATGTTCCAAACGGCGAGATAACAGTATCGTTTACCCGAAATTTTTAATATCAATTATTTACTCGTAATTAGAGGCGAGGGTTTTAAAACATTCTGAATATCAGAATTGGAAAACTTTTTTATTACATATATAACAAATAAATGCAGGTACAGTGGATACTGTATAATAATTTTGAATAAAATTTGATTGTTTATTTTTTAAATAGATGGGCTTCCTGTTTATTATCAAATATTCTGATATTTTCTTTGCGAAAGAATACTAAATTTGCTGCAGTTGTCAAAGAAAGATTATTTACGGGGAAATTAAATTATCCATACACGATTACAAACAACGTAAAATGCATGCGATCTGACATCGTCACTGTATTTATGAGCAAGAGAACCGTTAAAAAAAATACCTCCTAAGCGCATGCCTAAAATATGGCAATTAGTATTAATATAGCATAGTTTAATTCAATATAGCAAAGCAGGGCAACAAGATATTAAATAAATTACTCTGATCGAATAGCAATCAGCACCATCTGTTAATAGTAATTGACCTAAGAAACCTCTGAATGGCTGTGTTAGGAACAAACTCAAATTCACAATAATTCTGTTTAAAGTAATTTTCAAATAAATAAATAAATAAATAAAATGCCGAGCTAAGTATTTTATTAACCAAGAGTGAATTTTATGCTCGTTATCCTCGTAAACATGTACGTAATTTATAACAAATTGTCAAAATTCGTGAGGTTCCAAATAAAGGTGCTATGTACGGGGTGGTTATAATCAAACTTCCCCTATATATCATCATCATCCTACAACGCAAACGGGTGACCGGATGCAGATGAGTAAGAGTGGTCACATGGAGCACATTTTCTAAGATCGTCCTGAACAGGATTAATAACTGCTCCTCTTCCACAATTTCGTCCTAATCTGTTCTTGTTACTCAAAACTAAACTTTTTTTTTTTTCTCAAACAGCGTATTGTTATTTTTTCCTTACTTCATGTGGTTCGATGACAAGGTGATCAAAAACTAGTCAATAACTGTTAATATGGTTTCTGTACTCGGTTTTGGTAGTTTATTGTGTTAAATTTAATGTTTTTCCTGAAAAAGCGCCCTCTGGTGGACAATTTGGAATTAAAATCTTTTTTCGAAATTGCGTGAGCGCATCTCGTGTATAGTCTATATCATAGGTTCCCAAAGTGGTCTAGGTGGACCCCCAGGGGTCCATAGGAGATTACACGGGGGTTCACGTAGACGTGAAAAGAAAACAGGGGTTCACAAGTTGGAAGTGGGGGTCCAAGAAAAATTTTCTGGTTTTCATAATAAAGAACACAAATTTTGGCTTGGATTTACCTATCAACGTAGGCAGGTAGAATCATTCACTAGGTAGGTACTCAAAAATATTCGAGACTCAGTTCAAACACAGAATTGAATAGAACAATAGATAATAGTACAAGTGTACACCACATGTTGAGACTTGCAAAGAAATTGCGAGAAAATTTTGATAGCGTCTCCCTCGTCATATCTTGTCGAAAGAAGTTTTAGTTCCGTTACCAACCTGTTAACAAAAAAAAAAAAAAAAGGAGCAGATTGAACATCACAGAACGGGGAGATTTGAGATTACTTTTTACAAAACTGAAGCCAAATATTGATAATTTGCTGTCAATTCATCAAGTACATCCGTCTCATTAAAAGTATGACTATTTTTTTATTGTTGATTTAAATTTCAGAGTTCATTGTTGATTTTTTTGTCAATTGTTGATTGTTTGTAATAATAAATGTTTATAATTTTGTATAACCACAAGTATTATTTTAATAAATAGAACACACAAAAAAAAGAGTGCTACTTTTTTCTTCTTCTTAACACCCCCAATTTAGGGTGATATTTTTTAGGAGTTTTGGGAATACAGTAGAAATGTAGCAACAGGGAGTCTACCGAAAATAGGAAAACTTTAAAAGTGGTCCATGAGAAAAAAAAGTTGGGGAACCTCTGGTCTATATATTAAATTTCGTTGTAATCCGTTCACCCATTTGCGTTGTATGACGCTGTTTATAGGGGAAGTTTAGTTATAACCACCCAGTATATAAAATTTATGTTGGAATGTACTAAAGCAAAAAATGGCGAGGATATATTTATCATCTATGAAGCGTTCAAAAATGCTATTTCTGTCATAAAAGTAGCCTTCGCCTAATTACATAACGAGATGTTAATGTAATATCACACAGCAATACAACAAAGAACCGTTAAATAAACTAATAGTAATATAACTTATCGCAGTTACATAATTTATAAAATTTGATGGTTTACAAAATTAATATACAAGATATAAATACGAAACAGATTGACTAAAGGTCTAAGTTTACTTTTCATAACAGAAAGTAATGTTCTCATGTTGGTTTGAAGTAAAAGTTTGGAGAGCGGAGTTGCAAACTTCACGTTCCGTACTCATTATATGTTCACCGCTCAAAATTATAATGTCTGTCCCAAAATAAACTCGTCTAACTTCAAAAGCAGGACATTAACACAATGCATCACTACAAGATGGAGTAAATAAACTATGCATAAACATGCTAATTACAATCATAGAATTAATTAAATGTGTTGATTTTCAAAATTATTATAAATAAAGGTGTGTGTGTGTGAGAGAGAGAGAGGAGAGACAGAGACTATATTAGCAATTTAATTTGAGTCAACATAAAAATAAGGAAAAATTAAACTCGTATAATTGATGTGCAATTTTTGAAGACAGTGCAAAATGATCCATGATAAAAATAACTTCTTAGTTAAAAAAAGCAGATGGAAAATTTAGGAAATTTGAATGATTAAGAAAAATGAAAAATAATGTAGTTGATAATTTTAATATGACCATAATGCGATGCAATGGTATATTTGAATGTGCACTATTTTCGGTGGATTATTCTGTAACAAAGCCGAAAGCAGTAGATTTCATTTAGCTTTCAAAATAATTGCAATGTTATCACAATTTACATCGTCTTTCTTTTTATTTTGACACGGAAAATTTGCCTCCTTTTCCTTTGAATAGTATTACTATTAATAACCAACTGTTTTGCATATTCGGTAAATAATAAGCTTTTGTTCATTATTTTATTGCAATTTTGAATCAGGTTCTTATAATGACAATTATGTATGTAGCCAAAAATACTAGAATAACCATTAAAATAATTTTTTACAAATTATATTAAATCAAATCATTACAGCTTATTCCAATTTAACTTATTTATTATTGATAACAGTTACAGGTTTATAGACAATAAGTTAGATGATGTTAATAATGAAAATTTTAAGTGTGCTACAAAGTCAAATCTGGTTTCACATTCTAAATTCTCTCAGCAGCTAAACTCTGCCTCTTATGCAGCAGAAACTATGCACAAATTCACTCAGAAATACTTTTCCGCTAACAATAGACCACAGATAGACGAACACATTTGCTGAGGATAGAGGAGTGCATAGTGTTCACGATATAAACTGAATGAATCAGAAATTAAATGGTCCAAACATAGAACTGCCAAATTAAATTAAGAAGTCTAAACTTTTATACATTCTCTATATCTACTAGTCATACTGAATAAGATATTCTCTACACACTAAAATCAAATCAAATATATATATATATATATATATATATATATATATATATATATATATATATATATATATATATATATATATATATCTTCAACTAAAATTGACAGAGTTATGAAGCTTTTGATAATACAATTTTAAACGACTTCCGAGCATTTTATAGTAATCGCCATTAAGATGAGTCAATTAACAGGCGGCGTTTATTCAAGATGGTCATTGATTGACTTAAAATAACGAGATTCATAACTCAAATAATGAGATTTTTTGTTTAAAACTTTAATACAGCATATATATTTTACTATAACTAACTGGACTGAGGAATAGTAAAAAAAGAAAGAAAAATTAACTACAATTTTTTTTTAACAATTATTGACTGAAACAACACAATATATAGTTTTTTAAAAATATCATTTAGAACATTTACCATTTGGAAGTATATGCTCAACTCTAAAGGTTTTCAAATTTAATAGAGCCATGTCAAGAATTTACATTCTATATAATGGGCATTATTGCTGATTTCAATTAGAAATAATATTTCAGTTTTTTTTCTAATCATAAATGTATCATAATCTAATCATATATGCTCTCCTGTATTATTAAAATCCAAAGGTGTATTTGATTCATTATTAAAAAACAGCAGCCTGATCACAATTTTGATTTCATAAATATACAACATTAAGATATACCATAAACCCAATAAATAATTGCAAAGGAAACAAATATATATCACTGGAGTTATGTTGCAAAATACAGATAGATTATATTAGAATGGATGAACTATTGCAGTATTTATACTTTATGTCTACCATGCTATTACAGAAACCGAAAAAATTAAAGGTTTACATACTTTGAAATAATAGCCATAATTTTTTTTGTTTACTTTTTCCTTCATATTTTTAAGTTTTATAAAATGTTTCCCTAACGTTTTTCGAATGTATCTAAAATCTTTAGAATGATTTCACTTCATTTTCTTCCCCTTATTTATTTGCACAGTACACTAGTAACAGAATGTAAAAATAGTTTTACTCTAACTAAAATCCGTAACAAATAAGGTACACACATTTCTGTATCGCCTGACCTACATTTTTTAGCTATATCACTTTCAGTGATAATATATGAAAATATTTCCGATATATCACTGAATGAATAAAACTGTGAATGTGACAAAAGTTTTAACGTACATAAGAATGAAGCTTTAACTAGTTCTTGAATTAAAAGGATCGAAATATAAATAAGCTCACAGTTTCTCAAATAATAAACAAACCAATCAACAAATTCAAGTATGGTAGACTAAACCCCACCGCGATGCTTCCAGAGATTGAATGTTTCCACCAGAGAAATGTATTCTATTCCTTCGCACAGTTGCAGAAGTCTCGCGCATGCTCATTTACTGCAATTCGGGAATGTCCTGCAAAAAGAACTGTCAAATCGAAATTGCAATGTCTGGCAAATGAAAACTGGCAGAAAAAAAGGGTGAAGAAAAGGGGCGAGTTTCCGCACTACACAATCGCGAATGGCATTGTTTCGTTTTTGGAAGCTATGACTACGATCTTTTATTCTTGTAATCTATAGAGATCTGCATTTTTGGATGAGAAAAAAGAATTAAGAAATTGAAAATTCCCGGTATTTTTCCTATTTGAATGAAAATTTTCAAATTTCCCTGCATTTTCTTGGTTTTCTTAAAACGATTTTTGAATTCTCTGTGTTTTCCGTTTTCTTGGTGGCGTAATAACCCTGATTTTGGAATTTTTGTGGCAATAGGTTTCATACATAACAAAACATATGTAAGTCAATTGTACTTTAGAATCGAAGTAATTTCTTCAATACGGCGCGACGATCCTACATAATTGAAATTTCGATCTTTCTGAAATTTCTCAATAATTCTGAAACGCAAACGCAGAAACGGGGCTAGTGTTTATTTCTGTTCATCGGTAAATGACCGATTTTCATGGTCAGACTTATGGAAAAAACAGTAAACTGTCGAGTCCAATAAGAATTAGGGGGAGGGGATATAACTTTAAAATAAATGTTCCTGCCTTTAGTCGGATTTTTTCCAATCTCTCGTAATTCCCATTTTCTCGATCATCTAGGTAAATAATAGCAATAGCATTTGATAGTGCCAATCACAATTTTACATTATATTTAACCAATCTTATAAATTTCTTTTAAGTTACAAATTTATGCTTTTACCTTTTGTACATGACAAATTTTAAAAATGTGGAGAGAGTTTCAGAATAATTAGTAAAAGAAATATATATTTGTATACTTACTTTGAATGACAGTAACATTAACCGTAGCAGATGAATGGGCATTTTTTTCATCATAAACTGTCAGTAAAAACTGATAAACCCCAGGTATTAGTCCAGTTATTTCAGCCACTGCAGTATTAGCATCCACAAGAACTGCTGGTTTTGGTCCACTAAAAAGAATGTATACGCATGTTTTAAAAAATGTATAGGCACAGCTTAACATAAATTTTGAAACTGCTAACGGAATTGATCAACTGATGATCAGATTAAGGACTTTAAATGTGTAAATCTCAAATGCTTGGTATGGATTGAACTCTTTTAAATTCAAGCATTTCCCAATTTGGGCAGCCAGTAATACTACCTCTTGTAACAGAAAGTTCAAGAAATATTCCTAAGCTTTTATATATTCAATAAATCTTCAACTACAACTAAAATTACAATTAAATCCCCCAATTATGCATAGTAAACAATAATACTCAATGGTGAACAATAATTAGTTTTGCCCAGTGGTGGATTTTGTGGCCCCAGACAGTACAAATTATGAGGCTCCATTTCTAATAAAATGGTTAATTTACGTATTTCACATTTCAACGCATTTTTAATTTAATCAACATGTTAATTTATTTTAGAAACTTAATGAATAGATATGTCTTTATTTTTTAAATATATAAATATGAAAGAAATGATTAAAATAATAATGTCTTTGAAAAATGCGCAATTATTAGTTAATAATTTGTTTAATTACAAATAAAAGTATTTAATAATTATGATACATTTTAAAGAAATAAACTTCCAAATAATAAAGAATTAAAAACTATTATTTCACAGGTCCTATCAAGTGGAATGTAACATAAGAAGCTAATGAATAATTAATATTTCTATATACTATAATAAATTAATTATACTTTAACAATTTTAATAATTCAATGCCTGCACATATTATAGTCCAGATACATAATTCAATACTAAATATTCTAAATTTGACAACTAGGTTGAAAACATTTTTTTAAATGGCCTGCCTGCATTCCTTCTGCCAAACTGCCGAATCAGAAATCGGTCACTGATTCTGCCAGGTTAAGTTGAACAAATACAGCCAAATGGTAATGGTTACTCAGTACTTTTCATCATATAGTTATAAAATAGTCGAAAAGGGTAGCTTATGATCATTGCAATGAAAATTTAACTCAACAGAAAGATGATGCATATATAAATAATGAGAACTCTGAATTAGCAACTGCGAGGGCACATAAAACGGACGCAGTTAGCACGCGCAGTACAAGGCAACTTAAAGAGGAAAATTCCATTTCTAAAAGAAATCAACATGGCGGATTTACACGAAGTAGAAAGATAGGAAAATTGGAGGGAGGTCGTAGTTTGAAGAGTTTGGAATTGAGAAAAGCATTTCTCGCGCAAGGAAAGCGTTCCAAGGTACAGTTGTAAGAAAGGTTGGCAAAGAATGCCCCTCCTCACACCAAAAAAAAAAAAAAAAAAAAAAAAATCCAACAACGGATGATTAATATGCCAAAATGATCAATATATCAGTGGATGATCTATATGGCCAAAAGAGAGCCGGCAGCAGACAACGGGAAATATAGCTCAGCACGCACCAGCATGCGGCAACTGAATTGCAGATGCTCTTGCTTACTGTGGCCAGACGACAGCATAAAAATTGGCCTAATCGCCTATCTTTTGGAACGCTGCATATTATTGACAGCAGGCCATCAACGAGACTATATATAATGGTTAAAGAATTCAAAAGACTGGACCTTTCTACAAAGGGATGATTCTTTTTAATGATGAGAGCTGTTTTAGTCTCTCAAACGATTCTCGACGTCAATTAGTATGGAGATGGATGCGATCAGGTTTTTATTGCACTGACATCAGCGAAAGAAATCATTGGGGCGCTTTTAGTGTGTATCAGGGAGCATAATGGAACTCAATATTTTGGACAAAGATTCAGGGACAGAAGATCGTTATTGTGATGAAGTTATCCTCCCCACGTACGTTGTTACTTTCTCTCCACTTGTATCTGCTCCGAGGTGCTTAGTGTTGAAGAACGATAACGCATAATCACACAAATCTCTTGCTGTTCAGGAGCTTCCGGAAAGTGAAGATACGGATTGGTCAGCGCTTTCCCGCGATTTAAATCCTATTGAACATGCTAAGAATGCTCTGAAGAGATGTCTGGTGGCACTATCGTATCTTCCGGAGGCCAACAGATAACCGACACAAATGCTCACTGAGGAATAGGCACTCTTGCTTCAAGAATAGCTAGATAATATTGATTTAAGTATGAACAAAAGACCCCACGCAATCACAGTTAGGAGATTATATCCTTCACTAAGATACATCAATTTCTTAATGTCCTTCTTCCAGACACAGATCTGTACCATTGTGAATTATGACAAAAACGTCTTTTTATGATTCATTCTACAATGCATCGTTGACGTCCTTTTTTACTTTTTTCGTCGTTTACAGAGTATTTGGTGACTTCATAATATGAATTTCAGCATAATATAAATTACAGCAAAGTCAGAAAAGTTGTTATTTTTTTTAACACTAGAGTAAACCAGTGATAATATATACAATCCATTTTATTATTTTATTTTGGTTTTGCATTCCCATTAATTCCTCCTTTTTCAAAACTCTTGATATCAAATACACAATAAATTTTAATATGAAATTGTAGAAGAACATCAGAATTTAAGAACACTGGGAATTAAGATTACTTTTGTCATGAAAAAAAGTTGTATTTGCTATAATTAATTGTTAAAGTTACTTTAAAAAATTACAATATCAAAATAAAAATTATAAATGAATATAAAATTTTTGATAATTTAGCTTTATATATGTATAAAAATAAGAAATGGAAATGCAAGAACTCTTACAAGCAACATTTTATGTTTCTTTGTAAAAAGATTCACAGTAACAGATTTTTTTAAAATAAAAAATCACTGAGGTGATTGAGAAAAACTTTGTCTATATATGACCATCACCAAGCATAACGTTTTAGGGAACGGATTAAAATTTTGAATACAAGGCATGTACTCAAGAATGATATGAAAAACAATAGTTAACTCTCACATTTAATTTACAGTGACAAGTTCCGTAAATGGCAATGGTTCTGAAATGGCAAAACCTACTTTTATCACCAAGGAAATGTGATCCCAGCAGCATAAAAGGGAATTAGAACGATATTTTTTGGTGGAAAAATAGTGGCGGTAAAGCACAGACAAAGAAAAATGGGAAAAGCAGCTTAAGTGGGCGTCACATAATACATCATCCAATTTTGGAACAGAGTCGATTCCCCATTAGGGATGCAGAGAGCAACACCAATTCAAATTTTTAAAGCCATATTTTCGGTGTTTTTTAATAATAATCATCATTTTTTTTCCACACTGAGATTCGATATTTTTTGCTTATTTTTTCAATATGAAAATTCGATGATCATTGGAAATGGGGCGAAAAATCATTAAAAACGTAAAAATCATAAAGAAAATAAATCAATAAACAAAAGAAACGCAAGTAGGGACGATTATTCGTGCAGTTCAAGAAAACCCATTGCACATACGATTGATTAACTGAAAACCAAATACAACCTTTTTCTCCCTTTGAATTTAAAAATGCTAGCGATACAATCAGAGCAGATTCAACGGGAACACTGACCATCCCCCCCCCCCACTTATATCCAAGACACGTGAGATCTCGACCGAAGAGTGGTTAGATGCAGCAAGTCTCGTAAGTGTTGTCGAAGAAGATCTAGAAATTCTGATGGCTCAGTTTTAACACTAGTAAACTGTAGAAACTTGCCAGAGAAAAACAAGCTAGATTCATATGCCAGCTCAGCTGACCTAGCACCAATATCATCCTAGAATGGTGTGTGGATACCTAGTAACAACGTTGATAATTGTTGTGTCCAACACTCGATTCAGCCCAGATGGCCCTTTAAGGAATCCTTAAGTCGTCGACGGTGAAAATTGTCTATCACACCGTAGTGAACACAGCAGCGAATTTATGCAATTCCTAAAAAAATGGAAGGAGGTAAAGGACCTACAACATCTAAATGTACATGCCCAAATCACACGGAAGGTAATAGAAAAATCACCTGCTGGTGAGTTAACACGACAGCTGACCATAGATTTTTGGCAAGGGATGCACTGTTTGCAAAATTCTGTTCATCATCTTCTCAATAATGTACAGTTTAAACTCTGCTTTACGGCATCAGTTGTAGACTTTGCACCAGAATGAGCTAAAGAGTGAATGATATTAATTATAATTCTACAAAACTATTTCGGCGTATAAGGACAAATGTTTCCCATAAAAACATCGCAAAAAAAAAAAAAAAGAATATCTTGCTGTTTTTTGAAAATAAAGAAATAGTTTAAAAACTAAATTAGAATTTAAGCCTTGCAAAGTTAAAAGTTCCTCATCATCGAAAACTCGAAATAAAGTCATGTATAACCTTAAAATGAAATAAAACCATTCTTTCTTTACAATTCTTTCTAATTCCGAAAATGTGAATGGAAATGAAATTTGAGTTCTCATGTCAAATATCTCCAAAACTGTCAAATAATGTTCAAGTCAGAAAATTGATAGGTTCAGATGATTTTTTAATTTTTTTTTATTTTAAATTTTCCATCTTTATGATTATAAACCACACTGGAAAATATCTATCAGGGAGGAAAGAAACAAAGTTATTTTCAAAAAAAAAAAAAAAAAAAATGGACTTGAGAAGAGGCTATGTTTATGTATAATTGTCAGAATAAATACTTCTAAAAACATTCCCTAGACTTAAAAAGTGAGCTTGTTATTCTGCAATCGGAGCAAAGCGTTTCATCTATATCAAATGATGTTTTACCACTGCAGATGATAATACTGTGCGCTTTGAATCCTTCAAAAGAATTGCCGTTTCCAAGAACGAGACCCCAGATAACACACTGTAACAATAATGCAATTTTGGGAGTCTACTACGAGACTGGCACTACAGCATGTTTTAGAATGTATAATCGCGGAAAGAAAATAAAAGCCATCCAGCTTAATTTTGGTCTCGTTTATCATAAAAAAAGTACCATTCGAAATCAATTAATGAATTTTTAAACAAAAAAAAATCATAAGGGGCTATTTATATAATGAAAAAAAGCAAAACTTTCAAAGTTTCCCATAACACCCCCCAATTTTTCTCCCTTAATTTCAAAACTACATCCAAAGTCTAGATGCATTCGTTTCGGAATTACGAGCTAACAAAAGAATTTGGACTTTAATTTATATCTTAACAAATAATTTGGTTATTCAACTGAAATATTTTTGTTACGAAAATATAAGGTATTATACATATCTTGCGCATATACTTATCGTTAAAAAGTAATTTTTAATATGCGAAAAATAATAAAAATTAGAGTTTAAAATTTTTTTAATTGGCAGCACACTTAATTTTCGTCCTTAATCAAAGAACAAGGTCATTTTATGGGGACATGCAAAATTTTAGCTCATTTCTACGAGTAGTTTTTCAATCACGTTGTTTTATATTGCTTCTTAAATGATGTATATAGGGACATAATCCAAATTACAAAATATCGGCAGCATTGTATTCAAATGTTACTGATTATGCATTTCTTGAATTAAATATCATTTTTCACGTTGTAACATAAGGATATATTTTAAAAAATCGTCCATGGCAAGAAATATGAAATCAATGTAAAAGAGTGCTTTCCACTGCCATAATATTTTATTAATAGTTGCTACTTTTGAATGTAGAGAATATCTCTGCACTTGTGGTAAACTAGACTTTTTGCTGATAGGATCACATAATGACACTTACAGAATACAAGAAATTACTTAAAAAAAAAAAAAAAAAAGGAGCATTATTTCCAAATGAGTACTTTGTTGGATTGTAACTATTCAATTTTACAAATATATTGACCAAAGTATTTCTCTTTATAATTAAAGATAATATATTCCATATTTTGTAACAAGAAAAGGACAATTTATGTTTAAATTTATTGATGTCTGTTTTTGAGTTCGATAATTTTTACAAATTTTTATTTAGATGAATATCGAAAGGAATAAATTTCTTGGCAAATAAAGTTTTGCAAGAATTTTTTTTGATAAGCAAAATTATTTTATAACAAGAAACTACATAAAATTTTGAATGAAATCGAAAAAGATTTAATTCTCACAAAGAATACAAGACATTATATGACTTATCTAAAAAATTGTAGCAGTTATTATTTTTTTATTTGACCTGAATTATCATGCTTTGTTAAATAATTCTGCTTTAGCACATTAAAGAATTGTTCTTATAACCTTTTGAAAAAAATTTAAAATTTTTAAAAACGAATACAAAAATTAAACTTATATCTATTATAAACTTATTCATAAATTATCTTTAGATGCGTTATTACGATTTGTATAGTTTTTTTATTGATTTTACTACTCCATTTAATATATTTGGTTGATAAATGCCAATTTAAATCAGTTCACTTTGTATTGATCAACTAAAAAGGTTCTACTATAAATTTTCGATTATTAAACTGGATACTTGGAGTTTGAAAACTTGCTAAGTGGAACTGACGACCACCGCGTACAGAATCGGACAGCATAGGGATTGGTGAGCAAATGAGCCAGCAGGGGCAAAAACGGCTAGTTACATGTGTGTGTGTGTGTGTGTGTGTGTGTGTGTGTGTGGAAGCAGGTGATAGTCTCCACGAGATGGCGCAGGCGGCGCCAGTGAGAACCCTAACGCTAGTAGATGGAATGAGACTAGAGCGTGCGGTAGCTGGACTGTTCGGAGAAAATGGCTGTGGACCGTGGCAGCACGATGAGGTGCCCACGCTGCAATATGTACCGAAAGTTGTAAATATGTATAATAGAACCTATATTTAACCCTAGACACCGTTTCGTAGTGAGTTTTTTCGAAGGATGGACACTTTCGCTCCTACAACTTGATTATTCGGCCTGGATCGAAACCGAAAGTAATCAGTGAGCTGAGAAAAGCGTAAAATTTATTTTTGTGGGTTTAAAAAAGCCGAAGATTTACTTGGAACAAACGGCAATGGGTGGCCACCGCTTGAAGAAAATCATCTTCCAAAATTGGATTACCTGTTTAGAAGGTTCGTGTTGGGGTTGAGCGGATAATACAAAGGTAGGAACTTTTCAATTCTAAGCATGGCTAGTTTAAACAAAGCCAAGGAAGAAGATCTTTTTAATTTGGCCCAGGAATTAAACACTTGAGGTGCCGAAATCTGTCACTATATCAACACTTAAAGCGCTAATAGAAAACTGTGGCACTTATAAAAATGATTCTGAGTACTAAACGATTTACTAAATACTATAATAGAGGAGAGAAAAGAGAAAATTGACGAAGAAAGACGGCGTGAAAATAATTTAGTTGAGTTAGAGAAAATTAAACTTAGTAGAATTCAAGCAGAATTGGAACTTCAAAACGCGCGAAATGCTAGCACTAGCAATGGAAGGTCGGAATCAGAGCTAAGTGGCCTCCCTGACCTGGAAAGCTTGATAAAATCGGTTAAAACTTTAGCACTGGCAGTTCCTTCAAGGCCAGAGAATTTCGCATTATTTTACAAATCGTTCGAACGAGCATTTAAAACAAAAAATGTGCCGGAAAATTTGAAATCCGAAATATTGATTGCAATTCTTGAAGAAAAAGTCAATAATACGCTGTTGTATATTGGCGAAGAGTTACAGGATTATAAGAAATTAAAATCTCTGATTTTGCGTGAATCCCAACTTTCTCCACAGGTGTGTTTGCAAATTTTCCGACGTGCAAAACGAAAGTCCGACGAAACATGTTCAATTTTAAACAAGAATAATATCTAATTTTGAGTATTATCAAAAACTGCGAAATGTCAGCGAATTTAAATCGCTTTGTGATTTGATTATTTCTGATAAAATATTCGAATCTCTAGATAAAGATACTGCCGCCCATATTGCTATTCGTCAATCAGATTCGTGGTTTGAGCCATTAAAAAGCTTGCTAAAGAGTGCGACCTATATTTTGCTTCTAAAGAAAAATCGTTGCACGAAACGAAAGTGCCATATTCAGGCTCTGCAAGTTGGCAAAATCGGCAAATAAATCGTCAGTCAAAACCGAACTATCGTGAACCAGATCATAATTTTAACTTTAGGCATTCCCCCAAAAAAAAAAAAAAAATCTGGTTGTTTCATTTGCGGGCAGACTTGCAAAGTTTTGTGATAAACGCTTTAAATCAAACGAAGTAAGACAGCGAGAAAACGTTACGAAATCGTTAGCCATACATAAAATTGGCGCTCAGAAGAAAGTTTTCGGAAGGCGAGCAATTTCAAGATTTGGAATTCGCTAATCTTGTTATCAATGAAACACCGATTAAGACGTTGATTGACAGTGGTGCTAGAATTAATTGTATAGAAAGATCGTTGGTAAACGTACCTAAACAACCTGACCGATTTATCGAACTGAAAAGTTGCTTTAGACAGACGGTTAATGCAGAAATTAATTATTTCGAAACCGCGCTGGAACAAAACAAAGTAATAGTGGAACTTCCGTTTGCAGTAACTGATCAACTTTCACCCGATTGCATCATAACGCAAAAGAATTATGAGCATCTTTTCGAAGAGAATGAAAAAACAAAATTAAACGAACGCGATGAATCCTCCTCTGACGGAATTATTCCCAATACGCAGGAAATGAAAAAAGAAAAAATGAATCCAAACGAAATTCTTTCTAACTCTTTTTTTATCGCCGGAAGAAAAAATAGAAAAAGATATTCTTTCTGATTTATTTTCAGAGCAAAATATAAATGAGAAACATTGTGTAAAGAGTATTTATAAAGATTCTTTTTTGCTCAATGAAAATGATTTTTTATTGTGTAACCTTGATTGTTCTAGTGAAAATATGAATAATGTTGATTTATCGCATACGACAGATGCTTGCGTTAAGGATAAAATTAAGGAACTTGTAAATAACTATTCCCCGAATAAAATAAAAACAACTAACTTGAATATGAGAATAAATTTATTGAAAGACGACCCAATTTATTCAAGGCCGAGGAAACTAGGATTTTATAAAAAAAGCTTAGTTGATAAACAGATTAAAGCGTGGCTAGAGGAAAAAGTGATACAAACTAGTAACTCTGAATATTCATCCCAAATAGTTCTGTATAAGAAAAAAGACGGATCCACACTGGTGTGCTTGGATTTTCGTTTAATTAATAAGATAATGATTAGAGACCGCTTTCCATTGCCAATTGTTGATGATGTATTAGATTAATTGCAAATAGCTACCGTTTTCAACCATAGACCTAAGAAATGGATTTTTCCATGTAGAAGTCCATCAGGACAGTAGGAAGTACACAACCTTTGTCACAAGTACAAGACAATGCGAATTTTTAAAAGTCCCATTTGGCTTGGCTAACAGACCAAGTGTATTTCAGAGATTTGTTTCCACTGTATTCCGTGATTTAATTAATGAAGGTATAGTAATGATATACATGGATGACATAATCATCCCATCAAGCAGTAAATTTGAAGGCATACAGCGTTTAGCAAAGGGGCTAAAGACTGACTCAGAGTATGGGTTAGACATCAATTTCAAAAAATGTCAGTTTCTTAAAACTACAGTTGAATTTTCAGGCCATGTTATTCACAATGGAACTATAACTCCCTCACCACAGAAAACTAAGGCTGTACAAAAATTTCCAGAACCAAAAAATATCAAACAATCATCTTGGGGCTTACAGGTTGTCTCAGAAAATTCATTCAGGGCTATGCTAGTATAGCAAAACCCTTAAGTGACTTGCTGTGCAATAATAGTGATTTTAAATTTGGCAAAGAATAAAAACAAGCCTTTAAAAACCTCAAGGACATTCTTTCTACTAAACCAGTACTTCATATTTTTAAACAGGGAGCAAAAAGGGAATTGCACACTGATGCATCCAAATTTGGATATGGTGCAATTTTATTGCAGGAAACGGATGACGGGAAGCTTCATCCTGTACATTTTATGAGCCGCAAAAAAGGAATAGAGGTTCAAGAGGAAAAGTATTCCAGCTACGAATTGGAGGTCCAAGCAATAATTCAGGCATTAAAAAAATTTCGCAGTTATCTATTAGGAAACAAACTCAAAATTGTCACAGACTGTTAGGCATTCCAAAAAACCATGGGTAAAAAAGAAATAACCCCCCAAAATTGCTAGATGGGCTCTTACTCTTGAGGAATTCGAGTATGAAGTTGTCCATCGTTCAGGGACTCAAATGCGTCATGTCGATGCATTAAGTCGTTACCCAGTAACCATGCTCGATTGAGATGAAGTAACACCAAAAATTGTGGCTGCTCAGTTAAAATATATCAAAACTATTAAGGAACTCCTTGAATCAGGTAAAGTGGAAAATTATCCACTTAAAAATAACATACTCTATAAAATTGAAAAGGATAGAGAAAAATTAGTAGTCCCTAGAGCTATGCAAGTAGAAATTGTCAAACAATGTCACGAATTAGGACATTGTGCTATAGGAAAAACTGAAAATTTAGTAAAAGAGACTTACTTCTTCCCTAAAATTAGAAAATGTGTTGAGGAAGTAGTGTCTAATTGTGTTGAATGTATTTTAATAAACAGAAAAAAAGGGGAAAAAGGAGAAGGGTTTTAAAACCCCATTCCTAAAGAGAATGTTCCGCTTGCAACATATCATAAGTTTTATCGGACCATTACCTTCCACTAATAAGAATTACAAGCATATTTTCACTGTGGTAAATGCATTCCCTAAATTTGTGTGGTTTTACCCGGTTAAGTATATCAGCTATAGAAACAATACAAAAATTAAATCAACAGCAAACGTTATGGAAACCCATCTTGGATCATTATGGATAAAGGTTCCACATTTATGTCTAGTGAATTTGAAGAATATTGTAAAAAAGAAAATCGAACATTTAAGCATTACAACAGGTATACCCAGAGGAAATGGATAAATAGAAAGGACGCCCGAAACCTTGATCCCTATTCTCTCCAAACTATCAATTGAAGATCCAATCAAATGGTTTAAATGGATAGGTGCTGTGCTAAAGACCATGAACTCTACGACTTCAAGAAGCACAAAATTTTCTACGTTCAATTTGCTGACGGTGTGGAAATGAAGACCAAGGATGAGCAACGAATCCTCGAAATCCTGGAAGAGGAGTACACCAATAACCTCATGAACCGTCGTGAAATGCTTTGAGATGAAGCGAAGGACAACATCCTGCAGATCCAAGAAGAGAACAAGAGGGTGTATAATAAGAAAAGAAAAAAAGCTCATACATACAAGAAAGGTGACCTGGCTATTCAGAGGACACAGTATGGAACTGGTCTCAAACTGAGAGCCACATTCTATGGTCCCTATGAAGTGGTAGCTATCAAACCCCATAATCGTTATGATGTTAGCAAAGTTGGAAACCATGAGGGTCCCAATCTCACTTCAACGGCAGCAGATCGCACGAAGAGATGGGGCAGTAACGCCTAAACATAATCTGTCGACTGCATATTCAAAACTGTATGTAACTTATATTAGGCAAAGTACTGTTTTGTGTTTTTTCCCCCTCTCTTTTTCAGAATTCTTGTATTCCATGCATGGTGATGTCACTGTGGACCACCGAGGCCGGTGGTCACGAAGGATGGCCGAGCTGTGGAAGCAGGTGAGTCTCCACGTGATGGCGCAGGCGGCGCCAGTGAGAACCCTAACGCTAGTAGATGGAATGAGACTAGAGCGTGCGGGGGCTGGACTCTTCGGAGAAAATGGCTGTGGACCGTGGCAGCACGATGAGGTGCCTACGTTGTAAAATGTACCGAAAGCTGTAAATATGTATAATAGAACTTATATTTAACCCTAGACACCGTTTCGTAATGATTTTTTCGAAGGATGGACACCTTCGCTCCCACACATATATATAATTATTTCTATAATTATAAATAACTGTTCTTATAATTACACTGCTTTCAAATTCCTTTTCATATCAGAAGCAGCAAAACATGTAATAAATAATAAATTAATGAAAACTTAGATGTTCTACGATTTGCGTTCTGTATATATCCTGTATATGCGTCTTCATATAACGAAATTTTCGCTATCAAAAAGTATTTGTATAAAAAACCAAGCTGCTGAAGTCACATGGAAGAAAACTGAATCACATTTACCAATGAATGAAATACAAAATTTTTTATATGATCGTAAAATAAAGTGGTGCAGCATTTCATGTCCATTTATGAGTAATAAACAAATGATGATAGGAAAAATATATATTGATAAAGAATAGAGCAAGTATGAAGCGCAAAAAAAAAAAAAAAAAAAAAAAAAAATTAATTTGTCCATTTAATCTGTAAGTAAGATTTAACTTTAACACTAGAACTAATATTTCTTTTAAACAATAAACAAGTATATTAAATTTTATTTTTTCGCTCATACAACAAATCTTTCCCATTTGCTACTATCAAGGTAATGACGATAATGCTCAGATGCAATTTAAGCAAAACTTTCAATATTCTTGCATATTTCTTGGAGGAAAAGAATCAAACTTCTAGAAGCTTTCATTCAGTATTTTGTCATGCATGAAGTAGCCGATTTTAGAAGTCGGTTTTAATACGTAGACTGTAACTTAACAGACGTTTTCAAAAAGTAACAAAAAAGTACAATAACCGACGTCTAGAGAATATCTACATTTTATATTTCTAAATATGGAAACAATCCCTTAACAGAAATTTTCTGATATCTCTCGAAGTAATCATGGTGTCTTAACAAAAAATTTGTACTCTGGGCTATTCATGACTTTTTAAAAAATGTAAATATGCAAATAATTCTCTACACACATTTACACTGAGATGTACAATATTCCACTAGGCAAAATTCTACACATCGAAAAGAAAGAAAAAAAAATGCGTTTTAATAACTGAGACTACAATACACACATAAAAGAGCATAAGACTTTCATATGTGTATTGGCCAGATGTCAAAAATCCATATAACAGTGGACACAGAGTTTAAAATATTAAATGGAGTGATAGATTATCATAATTTACTTAAAATTAAGAATATTGATGAAAAAAATAAAGCAACAGTTAAATAATGTTTGATTGTATTTTTAAATAATATAATATGAATGAAATAAAGTTTGACCAATAATTACAAAAAGAGAAATTAATTAAACCTACGAGATTTGTTCCCATTTCCACTGGGTGATTTTAATATTGTCTTTGCTAGCAGTGCCATTTAAAATTACAGGACCTTGAAGTGGTAACGTAATTTTTTGATCTTTCCCAGCATTGGCTACAGGTGGAGTATTACTTTCAGGTTTAACGAACAAATGAACCTCAGTAGTAGATGTTTGATCAGCCGTGTCAGTCACTTTCAAGATAAATTTGTAAACACCTACTTCAAGCTGAGAAAGATGTAAATATGGTCCATTTGTTCCCTAAAAAATTAAAAAAAATATTTAAAGTTAAGAAAAAAATTGGCAAAAAAAGCTTAAGACTTTTTTTCATACATCATTTACTCTTGAAAGAATTCTATCATTATACATCTTGAAATTGTAGAGATAAGCCATACATAAACTACATTTTTCAGAATTTTAAACAGATTTATAATTGCCTGAAAAAAATCCATCAGTCTATTAAAAATCCACTCTTTTATGAGTGTTCTAGTCTGAAGTACTGTAAATACATTTTAAATAGTGGAATCAATAAAACCTTTTCTTACTTCCATATCAACAGCTTTATCTGTGTCAGGACTTTTCTTCCATTCCCAACTTTTTATACCTTTATCATCTGTACTAAGATTCCCATTTAAAGTCACTTCATTTTGTGGCAAATAAATAACAACTTCCGATTTTGCATTAGCTGTAGGTGGGTAGTCAGTTTCTGAAAGCATTAAAAAAAAAAAAAAAAAAAAAAACATTGTAACTATCAAAAAGCGTATAATTGGAAAAAAGAAATACTATTTTAAATAAATTGAATAAATTATTTGAACAAAATGAATGTTAAGGTGCATATAGAAATAATTTTCAATGTAACTCTTAATAACATTTATGATAAGCAAAGAGAAAATTACACAAAAAGCATAACACATCATGTCACAACTTCTACAAAACCATCACTAATTTAGTTATATAATACAAAAGAAAATATTTTAATTCAGAAATAGCTGGTAATACAACGAAGCTGAAGATTTATAAGAATTTTGAAAGTAAATGAATAGAATAGTACATCAGAGGATTTTGAATTCAAACATGAAATTAATAAAAAGAAAGAAAGCTACCCCTAAACATAGGGTAGAAGCTGAAAGGAAGTTACATGAAAATGAGGAAAAGGTAACAATTCGTTTAAGGTTGAAATTTGTTCATTATGAAAATTGTAACATACTAATATGTAAATTAATTTTCTACTTTCTAAATAATTACATTTGAGGTTTGAAATCAATAGCACAATAATATTGATGAAATGAATAATTGTAACGGTACTTAAATATAGAGGTATGGTACTTTTCAATAAATTTCTTCCAAACTGAGAACTACTAAGAAATATGCATTTTGACACGAATAATGGTTTAAATTATAAGTATTAAATTAAAATAATAGTAATATGGCTTACTGTAAAAAATAATGCGTTTTTTTTTTTTTTTTTTTTTTAACAAGGCAAAATGTTTATTGAATTGTATATTAAATGTAGCGTGGTTCTGATTGAATACGCGAAACGAAAATACGATAGAATATGCCTTGTGAAAAATAAAACACTGCAGTATACTATCATATCTCTAATCGTTTATGAGTTACAGTGAATAGATAGCAAATGCACAAAATCTTAAAAATAAATTTTTAAAATTGGTAATTCTTTTCCTCGGCCATTCACAATCTGTAAATTTAGTTAGAATTTTGTCAAATGTTAATTCTTTTTGCAAACAGTCCAATTCTGTATCAGAATTTTAAATGTTTCTATACTTTATTATATTTCATTATCAGAAAAAAAACTCAATTTTGTCATAAATCTGAAATCCGTTTTTTGTTATATTCCATTTAAAAAAATCCAGGTGTTAGATTGGTTTGATATTTAAAATTTTCATTGTAATCAATCGTTTTATGAAGCCTTTCGCTTGTTATTTTCATTCATATTTTGATATCAAGTAACTAAAGTTGTTTGAAATCAAATTTAATGTATCATCTGATTTAATATCTTTATATTTAAAAGGGTGAAACGCATTAGTCTTTAACAAATAGTAAAGCGTCTTTTATGTTTACCATATTAATCTTGACAAACATAAGACACAAGTTGACATTCGATCTCTTGAAACCTCATTTTATGCAATCGCATTAATTTCAAAGCAATTATTATTTTCAAATATTTCAACAGTTTCTCATCGAGCAATATATCAATTTTCCTTCAATATAATATTTCGATACCCAACATTGAGAAACTTTAGTTTTTTCTTAACTATTTCCAAAATGCCGTTTATAAATAGCCACATTTAAATATTGCCATGCCATCATTTATATCATCAGTCATTGCTCGAATTAAACTGATTGCTTTTCTTTCAAGTTCAGATTTATTAGTCACTTCAATAGTTACTCGTGCGTTATTCAAATTTACTTGCAAATTATTAAATGGTGCTCAATCAATACATAATTAATCTCTCATTTTCGAGTAAGCTATAAGCTACAGATCGATACAAGTCCTCCCAATTAACTAGAAGGGTTTCATCATCTGCAACTAAAACATTTATCTTTCGTCTAAATATACCATCAATTTCGATATCTGTTTCAACTTGCCGAAAGCTGCGAGTGAAATTTGATTTCCGAAACCAAAAAATATTAACTTTCTTTGGAATATATTTAAATTTCATGCACCAGATCACTTAAATAAACAGATTGAATTGTCAATTAAGCTTTAATCTAACAATTGCTATATATTCCAGCTGATTTCAAATATATTAGCAATAAACAAGCAAAATTGTAATTTTTACAAATAATTTCGAGGGGTGCTGCAGGTCTCCTGTCTAATAGGCAAGCTCTCACTGATCGTAAGTAGACCTTTGATGTATAAAGATTCAAATGAACTAACAAGTAGACCTTTGATGTATAAAGATTCAAATGAACTAACCTATCTACCAAGAAAATAACAGCACAACTTATTGTAATAGAAGTGTTTGAGACTAGCCCACAGAATATAAATTTGAATTCACAGTACCACCAAATTCATCCGACTTAACAGTCATTAAGAAAATTTAGGAGAGTTTGGAATTAGATATTAAAGAAAGTGTTGGATGTCCACAGTCAGTAGACTACCTGTATATTGATTTATGAAACAACATTATCATTGCATTGTTATTATACAGTGCAGTGTTGACGATATGCTCCTTAAAATTTTGGTGATGATCTGAAGAATTATTTATATATAATATTTTAAAATTTTTTGATAGAGGAAATTATTAGCAGTTTATTTCATTAACCTCCTCAACAAGCATGCCACCCTTCTCCAATCATAACTCAAACAGGGGGAAAAAGCAAAATAGCAAGTAAGGTAAGGGATAGTTTCAGGAGTTGAAGAAAGTACAAAAGATTCCTTCCAGATTTACAACTCTAGTTTGGAATACAGGAATGAATTTTTTGCTGAAGAGAAGATTAAAGATAGCAAATAAGAAGATAAAATAATAGGTCAGAAAATACAATTCAACTAAGGAGTTATGATCAAAAATACAATACTGTATAGATAAGAATAAATGAAATGAAGACCATTTACTGATTTTGTTTTATTAAAATATGTTCAATCTTTTTATATATTCTGACATCATATAATAATCATGATGAAATATACTTTTTAATTCGTGAATATCCAACTTTAAAAATCATATAGAATGAATAGAGCTTTAAAAGATGAGAATCAAAAATGAAAGACAGCAACACAGCTTTTATTTCAAAGTGAAATAACTTATTTTTTTAAAAAAATCGAATCTAAATTTTTGCTTTTAGATTTTTTACTCAATCTTCTGATTAGAAAGAAAATCTACAAGTAGTATTTTTATTCCTTTTCATTATCAAACAAAAGAGCAAAAACAATGCAGTGGTTCACTTTTTATATCGGATGTATTTGAATAAAATATTTAATTTCTTTCGCCTGCCACACTGTTTAGCTAACACATCAGGTTTGTTAATTCTATTAATATAAGACAATTGAAATGATGTTCATAGGAAATGATAAGGTTAAACTTCATCAGAAATTCTGCATCACACTCTTATTCAGACTAGAAGATGAAAGAGACAAGCTTCAAGAAATTTAAAATAAATGTGGAATATTGAATCTGCAACTGATTCAACTGATTAAACAAAAGTATAAACTTATGTTGGATGCAATCTCATATTTAGGCGCTCTTGTAGAATTAGATTTTACTAAAAATACTTATAAAAATAGAAATTCATCCTGCTTACCCTTTTGAACAGTCACATTAGCAAAAGTAAAATTCCAAGCCCCTTTGGAATCGGTTACATTCAATCTGTGAAAAATAAAAATTCAATATTAAAGACAGCATAAAGTTTTCAAACGATTGTAATTTTTTTTTTTTTTTTTTTTTTTTTTTAGATTCATGGCAAAATAAGTAGCTAATTGATCAACAGAAATTTTAACAACTAATAAAAGCACATTCATTTTCTATGTGGTTACAGCCTAACAGTTCCTTTATATAAATTAAAGAAGTTTATTTCATATTATACATGAATAAACTTTAAATCAAAGAAGAAAAAAAATATTGGCGAGTTCATGCCAGCTAAATACAGATTTAACAAATATTACAATCATATCTTGATTTCACAGTAAAACTTCCAAGAAACAGAATTCAAAACAGTTACACTGTCGATTATAAAATTATGCCCAACATTTTTAAATGAAGAAATAGAATCTGAAAGGTACAAATATCAAGTACACAGGTAAATTTTTTAAGTTTTCATTTTTCTTATTTAATGAGAAATTATTGCTTCTTTAAAATGAATAAAGAGTAACGAAAAAAACCAGCAGCATTTGTCAAGTGTCAGATCAAAAGGACTGTGAAACTTGATGCTAAAAGAACGGTATTGTTTACGAAACATGAAGCAATTCTCATAATGGCCCAAAGCTGTTCAAACGTTTTCGATTTAGAAATTATGATGCTAAAGAAACACCTGTCTTATGTCGATTTAAAATATCTCACCTCCGTCTAAGATTTATTCTAACAATGAGATTTTTCAAAAGTGCATCTGATAAATTTCATAACTGTTGATGACAAGTGGATTTCCTATAACACTGAAATAGGGACATTTAAATAATAAGTTACATTAGAACAATATGGATCAAGTATATTTTATGATAAAAAAGTGAGAAGCATCACAAATGTTAGTCAAGCAGGGACTGATGTCAAAGAAAGTAATGCTGCGTTAGTGTGAAATGGAGTAAAAATGTGCATTATGCATTAGGCACGTAAAGCAACATATTCTAATCTTCAATGTTCGAAAAAAAATTAAAACCAAGGAACTGAAAATAATGGTGAATAGTCGTCAACAAAATATGCAGCGCATTTCAACACAACATCCATCAACACAGAAGACTAGTCAAAAAGAGATTGGCTGAGAAGTTTTGATGTCTGCAATTTAAGACACGGTACTGATCTTGTCTTTTTAATCCAGCATTTGTTTATTTTCTCAGTAGTATCTTCCTACTAATGAAAAACCAGCTTCAGAAGACATTTTGATTAAATTTCATGCCAAAAAATCTTAAGTGACCAGATTATGATTTTATACGAAAAATGACAAAGCCTAAATTAAAATGATACATGTTTGATTTCATTTAAAACGTGAACCAAATTTTTAGAAAAAGAACTTTTTTTGTGTGTGAGTGTGTAATTATTCCATTTTAACCATGCTCATAAAAGAAATTTTTCTACCCAGTTAAATTTAAATTAAAAAAAAAAAAAACTAACATGACTCTTGAGATGTAATAACGATCTTTAACTGTCTTACATTTTCTTCAGTTTCGACCCAAAGTCAATCCCGAAAACGAGAAACCTCCTTTCTGAAGAGTTAAAACGGCGTTTCGCTTCATATTTTTAGAGATGAATTTGCACCACATTCCTTTCTAATGATCACGATTCAGATTCGGTAACAATAATACCGAAAATAAATTTAAGTTTCTTCTTTAATCACTCAAGTTAACAACAAATGGGATTATGGCCTTTTATCAATGACTAATTTCTTTCAAGACACTACAGTGCAAAAACCATTTACTAACATTATACATACATACATGTTTCTGAACATCAACTTTTGATGAACTGAGCAATACAGGTTAATTAAACAATAAAATAAGAAAATGAACTTACTTAAAACGATAAAGACCAGGAATCAAATTTTTCAACTGTAAAGTTGGCGTTTCATTAAGGTTCACAGTATACCCTATGGGCATTTCTAAAACTTCCCACTGATATCTTACAATTTTATCATCATCAGTACTAACTGAAAAAAAATACATAAAAATCGAAATATTGCAACGAGTATGTAAATGTTAGAAACATGACAAACATGTATGTATAAGATACAGTTCAATATACTAAGTGAATTACATAATGTATAAATAGCTATTATGTTTAATTATAATAGTACACAGTGACCGTAAAAAAATGTTTGGAGTTCGATTCTAAAAATATGTTCGAACAAAAGCAACCAAATTTCGCATAGATCGACCACTATATATTGATTAATGTAAAAAACACCCCTCTTTCACACAAACTAGAATATCCCGTAGTAGGCTTAATCATCCAGTCAAAAGAATTATGAAAATCACAATTTAAATTACATATCTTACTTTGGCAACAAATTTTAATTAACAGATCAATGACACTTTCTGTACTATTGGTCAAAACCTGCAATGTTGCGCCATCCTTTAAAGGTGACTAAGTTATCACCATTTTCACTGTAAACATGCTCTTCAAGTGGCCTCGCAACCAAAAATTACAAAGAATGAGAAAAGGAACTGCAAGGAAACGAAGGGTTTATTATCATCTCATCTATAAAATGTTGTAGAAATTGATGAACACATTGTTCGATGCGAGATAAAGTTCAATTTTGTATAAATATGTTAGATTGTAGGCAGCAATGCCTCACTAAGCGATGCAAATTCATTCAACCACTGTGTCTCAAAAATATCAAAATAAAAATGTTAATGGAAATAATGATGATTTCTATGGCTCTTTTGGTTAAATAACTTGGCCAATCACATGTTCAGCCTAATATTACAATTCATGGCAAAAATTGCAAACTATATCTTTTTTAGAGAAAATCATAAACCATGATCGAAATAGTCTATACATCAAATATGGTTACATTTGGCTGAACATGTTTCTTTAAATCACGATCCATATTACTATGTAATATAATTTTATCACTTTCATACTTACATGAGCCGTCAAGAACGGTATCTTTATTTGGAAGTTTTATAGTGACATTCGATGGCTGAATAATAGCAACAGGAGGTTTATTTTCTCTTTCAGCTAAATGAAAAGACATGTTTCTGCATTAAAGCATATCGAAAAGTGGAAAAAATAAACAGAGAAAATATTATATCACCACAATAACATATAAAAAATTTTATTATATGAGGCAAATACAATGAAAGGAAGACATTAGCTACCTCCAAGAGATTACAAATGATATTCATCATAAAACATTTGATAATAATCATCAGATAATCAGTTTTATAAAAAGAAATTAACTATAATAATTATACTATGCAATTATATATGAATTAAAAAGGACTTCCTAAACTCTTCTGCAACCACTTTTCAGACTGACAATTTATAGAATTAATTTTGTCATTAAAAACAAAGTAGTGACCTTCTAACTGTAAAATAAATAAGAAATCGGCTGCACTAATTTATAATGAATAAAAGAAATTTCATTTACGATTATTACTTAGTGATTTTAACGACATTTTATCCATATGTTTTACTGCTTTTCAGATATGTACATCGAAAAAGGAAAAATGAATTAAACAAGTTTTCTAGCATCCTAATTGATTTTCAACCCACAGTTTAGGAAAACACATATTTAGAGGTAATAGTTCTACAGAGAAGATTTTGATAAATATCAAGAAAAATGGCAGTGTCAATAGATGTTCATGCAGCATAAGTTAAGAGATAAAACTGCTTTAATTCATACATGACACAAGTAAGTAAAACAGTACACGCACAAAAAGAAGCAATAAAAAGAATGTACTATTTATAATGCATATACCTCCATTTGTATAGTAGTTTTTACACATAAAATTCTTCAAGAAAATCACAATAAATATACGCATTTTTAAACATATTACTTATGGTCTACCTACTAAACATTTAACAAAATATGAACCATGGTAATTTTAGTGAATAGTAAACCAAGACTAAGTGGAAAAAGTTTATAATTCATTCAAAAATCAGGAGAAATATTGTGTAACTTTCCAATATATTCTTCACAAGAACATCACAGCACATTTCACAGAAACTAAATCCAAAATCAGGATTGTGGCAGTCTAAATCCGAAATCAGCTTATGTAGGATAAAATTCGACATACATAATTTCTAAATTCTGTAAATCAAAAGAAAACCAAAATTAGAAGAATATGGCCATATCTCTGGTACTTTGCACCAAGCTTCCAACCCTTCACATAAACCTAAATTTAATTATAAAGGTAATTAGGGTATAAATTAATTAATATCCTAATACGCTTTTCCAAACTCGCAGGTCTGAGGTACAAATTTCTTATGGTAAAATAAAGCAAAGTCTAGGGATTTTGACAGCTATTCAAACACCTGAATTCATACTGTCTCATTTCAATTTTTTTGAAAAAGGATAATGCAAAAAATGCATCAACATTAAGATTTTTTTCTTTGGTCATTGAGATATTATCTGGTTAACTAGTGAGCTATTATCATGTCACTTCTTTTTCAGCAATAATAAAATGCCAAAGATCAAATATCGACGTCTAAGAATTATACCCTCTCTCTCTTAATGAGATTATAACGTATTAGGGTGATTAAAAATCAGAAGAAAAGATCAATTGTGCAACTAATGTACACAAGAAACAACAATGAAAAATAGAAAATCATGTGCATAAAGCTAGAAGGTAAAAACAAAAACATAGGTACTTACGAGGTAAAACAGTAACATTAACCATGGCTTCACCAAAAGCATTTCCTGATGTTACAGAAACTTTAAATGTGTACAATCCTGCCCTTAACTAGAAAAAAAAAATTTTAAAAACAAATCAGGCATCTTATCAGGAAAAAGTATGTAACAGCCTTAAAGGAAAATAATTAAAAGTATCTCCCGAACATGAATTTAATGAAATATTGTCTTAGATAAATAAAATTATAAATAATTAAAAATAATTAATGAAATTAATAAATAAAATAAAATTACTTCGCACATGGAAAAACAAGTCCCAATGAACAATAACAGTTCAGATAAAGTACGGAAGGGAACAAGATAAAATTCAAATGCTTTCAATGAAATAAAAACTCAAAAAACACATATTTTACAACAGAAAAACTGAAAGACATTTAAAGATTGCAAGCTTATAGTTATTTATTGAAGATTAGATTGAACAAAAATCAAGAAATTCCTAATGATAGCACAGAACCATGAGAAAAAGAATTCATACTCGAGATTTTCTATATATAAAATAATATCAATTCCATTTTTTCAAAATAATAAGAATTTCAAGAGGAAGATCGTCGTCATGCATTTGAGAAGAAAATATATCAATTGTATCATTTGTGACTTTTTAGGAGGATCAACTAATTACCAAGAAAAAGGCAGGGAGAAAAAAAAAATAAGAGGAATTAATTATGACAGAGGTAAATACAGGATACAATGTCAAGAAAATTTATTCGTATTTTCTTCTTCATACATCAAATACAATTCTAAAATTCATTAAATAATTGAAAGTTCCGAAAGGAAACAATCTTTCTTCGTGCCCGTTACACATTAAAACAATTCAACTAAGTTACTATACATAATTCAATTAAAAGGATATAATATGTAATAATATTCCAAACAAATGATTAAACAGGGTGGCCAGCATTTCTTTCCGTGACTTTCCCCTGACATTTCCAATGTTTTTTAAGAAATTTCCTTGACGTTTTTCGGATGTTTCTAATATCTTCAGAACGATATCACTTTATTTTATTCTCTTTAATTATTCTACAATATGATCTTAACTTTATTTAAAAAATTATTCTACTCTTTTAACTAAAACCAATGTAAAGTAAAATTTAATTCTCAGGAGAAAAAAAAAAACCCATTATTTTCACTTATTGAATTTCGAATAAGCTTCAATTATGTAAAACCTCTTCCTTTTTTCTTTTTTTTTTGCAAATATATTAACCAACGCCACAAGAAACCAGCCCATCTACAGCGACTTTTAGGCAACCAGTCATATTTCAGAATTGTATGTCAGATTTACTCACGAAAAATTCAGTACAAAAATATATGCACACTGGTGGAATGCTCAAGAATGAAATGATTTATTTCCTTCAAATGGGGAGTCCTCTACCCATACTGTGTACCAACTTGCCAATCAGAACTGAACAATAATTTAACTAACAGAAGAAAAAAAATTCATCTACAAATACAAAATGAAATTTCTGCATCAAAATTATAATATTTTTTTCAATGAAATCAAAATTGCATTCACTTTTAGCTCATCAACTATAATAATAGTAATAAAAAAATCGCTTGCTCGTTAGCTCAATGCTTAGATAGTAAAATAGAATTGTCTTTTAATGGACTTTTACGGCACACAGTTCTCTCAATTCAAGATTAACAAGAATTATTAGAATTCAGATGTATCAAAATCTAAATTACCCTGGGAGATCAATATTATTTACCCTTATACTCAAATTTACAAAAAAGTACTTAGCCATAACCGTTGGAATGACTATTTCTCTATACGATTTGGTCTTGGTGTCTGGATTTTTATATTGGTTGGGTATCTATTGGATGGTACCAGGAAACAATAACCATCACTTTCATTTTCTATTTGATTAAAATGGGTATGCACACAACAGGTTGGAGTAATTTAACCAAACACATATAGAACACGGACAAAATGGAAGAAAAATTTTTGCGCTTTAATATATTGTCGAAATCTTAGAGAGATCTAGTTGCCTACAGCAATCAGTGAAATTCAATTAATGGACTATGTTGCAGATATGGTTAAGAGTACTTGTCACAATTTATAATTTAATTACCTTTGAGAGTTTCAGATTCTTTGTATTTTGATCTTGCATTGTGCCAGTTTCATCACCTTCTGGATGAGATATGAGGGTCCATTCATATTTATAATTTTCACTTTTCCCTTTGAATAAGAAAAATAATAATAAATAAACAAATAAAAATTTATGAAATACCATTGAATGAGGTTTCAAGGCTAGCTGTATTCATGAATGCTTGGATGAATTCTTTCTTTTAAATAAAAATAAATAAAATGATTTTCATTTATTTATTTTGCTTTTGATTTGATTAACTCTTAACAAACATTTTACCTTTCTTTTTTGAATGCTTTTCTACATTCTCAGATTTGAAATAAACAATGACAAAAAAGAATTCAGTAATTACCTAAAGAAACATATCGAATTTTGGTAAGTTTAGGTCATTCAATAATAACCCAATCAGACAGGAATTTCAGACATACTTCAAATTCACATGATGAAACATTGGTGATTGAATGAGGTTCATTATCGTTATAACGAAGGTTTCAATCTCCTACCTCCCATTTTTTTTTCAATCACCATCTTAAAATTTTCAGCCATGGAATTTGCAATAAAAAATTAAAAGATTCACTCACACTCAAATAAGTTTTACAAAATTAATGCAAAAATCCATAAACAAACAGTAAATCAGTGCAATCCATAGAAAAAAGATAAGAAGTATGCACAAACTATTTATTCTTCAGATGTATTATCATCAACCTGAAAGCATCTTTCAAAAACAAATTTCTTTGTCTTCCTACTCTTTGACTTAAAAATATTGAACGTTTTTTGAAAATTATCAATGTTACATTAAATGTTAGTATTTAGTAAATACATATTTACCGCAAGCTACTAAATAAAAGTATTATAACGTTTTTTTAATTTTATTTTAGTTTATTTATTATTATTATAACGTTTTTATCTTAAAAGTATTATAGCGTTATTTAGTTAGCAAATTCCTTTTTATTAATATTTATTCTCATATTTGCTCTAATATTAATGTGAAGAACAATTTGCTTCATAAGTGCTAAGTCTTTATTTCATATTTTGCAATCTACATAAATCTATATCAGGGTTAAAAGTTTCCAAAATACATATTGTATTTTTGACCAATCATTTGCTATCCTGAAATGTATATTATGTTTCCCGATATGATTTGTTAAGAGAAATATATCAAAAATCTTTTAAATTTCGCCTAAGTCAGTAGAAATATAAAGAAACAAGTTATGCTTTTGCAGTTTTATATAACAGTGACCAAAAAATACCAGGAATTGTAGAAAAACAAAAGGTATCCATTTATTGCATCTGCTTCAAAGTAATCTCCTCCGATTGCAACGCAATTCAGTCTTCTTTGATGATTAGAACTTAGTCTTAAAAAAGAAGGCATCTAAAGTATCGCTTTTAAAATGGATTGGCATTAACTATTTAATAAACATGTGTTTTAAATCAAGACATCCCATTAGGAGTGATAAAACAGGATAAAAAGTGAAATTCAAATGATTTATTCTTAGTGATACATTTGTATCAGCTGATTTTCAAAAGAAATGTTTAATGCACGCTAACAGTGGCATAGCCCAAGAATATATTTTCACCCCTTTAATCATTATGAGTGGGCTTAGCAAGAGTAAATGACACTAATGAAAAATAATATTCTTTCGCCAAATCATCACATTCAGTTCGGAAAAGTAGATAAATTCACTTATTTTTTAACACCCTGCTTGCTATACCATTGAACATCAGTTGAAAATCACAGGGTAAAGGCTGCCAACATAAGAAACGAAATTGCTCTCCATGATAGAACTCGTATTTCATCAAAAAAGTAAAAATCAGATAATCTTATGCTTTACACGGAAAAGCAAGGTTGCCACAAATGGAGGCTCTGGAAGGAGACACTGGTCTACCTGATGTATATAACATGCCACCTTTTCAGGGCGTAAAAAACTTTTTGGGAAAATTCTCTAAGAAATTTTTGAGATTTTTTTCCCCCTTATTAGTAATTTTTTTTTCTATTACGAGATTTATTGCGCATACAGCAAGGATAGCTGAGTTCCGGGCATTGTTAGGTACAAACATTTTGGTATCATAGTCATCAACATTTTTCATGACAGAAAATATTGTTTTTGCCAGTAATGCATGGCAGTAATTACAGTTTGCATACAATATTTAAAAATAGATCTGGAGAATATGCATCTGTTTTTGTAAGAAAGCAATATTAATATGAACAGAAATCATTAATATACGAGGGTTGGAACTTTAATAGTGGCAACACTGCTGTAAAAACACCACGCAACAAAACCAAAAAATGTCGTGTGCCACACGTTAGCTATATATCTACCTTACTTCTCAGAAAAAAGACTCGTCCTTCCTACGTCACGTACATGCAGTGACGCGAAGAAGTGATCCGTGTATTAGCTGGCGGTCTAAAGTAAGTGTTGTCAGGATATTTTCAAAACAAGAACAAAGAAGTTGGATAAAAATTGAATGCGCCAGATGTCGTACAGCACGACAATGTCATCTAGGGCTTCAAGAGGCTTGCGGGGAATCTGCTTTAACTTACAGAACTGTTGCAAGATGGGTAAAAGCCTTCATTGAAGGACGCCAAAATGTGGCAGACATGCATTGTCTTCCTGGTGTCCTAGTGTCAGCGAAGCAGAAGTGCGTGCTGTTGCCGCACTAATGGGCAATGATTGATGCCAGACCATTCGAGAGCTGGCCCGACAGACAGGATTTGCGCCTACGACTGTGCTGCACATTCTGAAAGAACACCTGAGCAAGAGAAAAATTGCTTCACGATGGGTTCCACATCATTTGACGAAAATGCAGGAATGGCTACGATACAAAGCTGCTCGAACCCATCTGGAGTGCTATAAGCGCGAAGGAGAGGCGTTTTTACGCCGTATTATTATGCTGGATGAGACTTGGGCCAGATCGTACCAGCCAAAACTGAAACGCCAATTAAACGAATGTTGTCATTATGGGTCACCACGAAGTTCGAAATTTCTTCAGAACCCCAGCAATGTGAAAGTTATGCTGATTCTCGCGTACGACTCTCATGGTGTCTTCCTAACGTATACCGTTCCCCTACAGCAGAACGTCAATGCGCAGTATTACTGCTCATTTTTGGAGAACCATCTCAAACCAGCTCTGAGAAAAAAACGGCGACACTTTCTGCAGAACATCCCTATCATTTTGCATGACAATGCTCGGCCGCATGCAGCGCAAGTTGTGGATGATTTGCACGATCGATGGGGCTGGGAAGTACGTTACCATCCACCATACTCCCCAGATCTAAGTAAGTCCTTATAACTTTGACGTAATTCCAAAGATGAAGGAACCACTTCGTGGCATTCGCTTCAAAACTGTTCCAGAGATTCTTGCGGCAGTAGACCGGTCCATTCGAACTATCAACAGAACAGGCGCTGCTACAAGTGTTCTGCGATTTCCACATCGTTGGAAAAAGGTTGTACGCAATGTTGGCGACTATATTGAAGGAATCGTGACATGAATCACTTCTGTATCCCATGTAAATAAATAGTTACCATTATTAAAGTTCCACCCTCGTAAATGCAACAGTACATTTCTCGAGGTGCTGCTGCATTTTACGAAATGAATATATTGATAAAAATTGCACCCAGTTTCAGTATATGCCAAATTATCAAAAATTGTAATGGTTAAGAACATGTTTGCAATTTCTCATGAATTTGGAAGTCACAGTAACAAATGAAGATAATTATATTTGTATCATATAATAAAAAAAGGCTTGATAAGATATATTAAAAAAGCAGGATTAGCTATTAGGAACTACTATCACTAGGAGCTGGTTTATTATATTTTACAATAAGTAAGTTTAATAAGTAAATATTGAGCAAGTTTCCCATTTTGGGTTATGTCTTTTGTAATATGTTTATTTATATTATTGAAATGTGAATTGCGCCATTTTATATTTGGGAATGGGCACAAAGCTGCACTATCAATTTATAAACATTTAAATTAAATGCTTTTCTCACATTTAAATATATAACATATGTTCTACTATTCTTACATGTTAAACCTTTGTGAGGAATATAGTATGAAATATGTTAAAATGCTGTGTAAAGATACACAGATGCTGTTGCTGATCGTAAATGAGTTCAAAGATAATTTGACCGTCAAATCCTATTCTTTGCTTTGTTTGAGCCCGAATTAAATTTAAAATGGCTCTAATTAAGGAAACATAATTACGAAACTTTGTCAGTGGTGGAGGTAATTATTTCTTTTGAAACACACACACACACACCTTTCTTTCGAAAATGATGGAATGAAAGTTCGATTTACCGAAGAATTCGAATTTTTTAAAGAAATTGAATCTGAAAATAAATAGCACAGCGAAAATGAGCGACACCTTTTATCTTAAAAACAGCCAGTAAATATTTATTTATAGCATCTAACAGAATTAGCAAATAATGCATAATTAATAAATGAACAATCAGCAATTTTATTGAAGGAAGTAAAAATATTTATTACTGAAAAGTTTAATAATTTTAAAAATTCCCCCAAAATTAAGTTATGTAATAAACATGTTCAGAACTTTGAACATTAAAACGTTGAATAAGCAATATAGTTCACATTTAATGCTTTCATTTAAAAAAAGTGAGAAGTTTTATAAATTAAATATTTATAAATTAAATACTTAGTACATCAGTAACATATATGAAAGCATTAAAGACATTAAAGATATTCACTAAAGATACAAGACATGGATTTATAAATAAAAAATACGGAAAAATGCATTTTTAAAAATTTTTTTTTCTTACAGTTTTCTATTTTGACTCCGAATTATAGTCTATGTTTAGGATTTATTTTGGATACCTTAAACATTAGGTTGATAGAAAATTTAAGGGCCAAAGAAAAAGTAAAATTAAAAATGCTTGAAATAGCCAAAATCCACTGTATATGAAAACATTTTGAAATCTTATGAAATTAACTAGGTTTCAGTCCTTCAATGATTTTTAGTCCCTCAATAAAATGATATATAAAAAAAAACTTATTAAATTGGCTATAAAACCTTTTAAAGTAAACTAGACTATTGAATATAGATGTATTTCTTATAAATTCCCCAACAAAAAATTTATTTTCAAACAAATATTATGGAAGATTTCTTTTTGCAGTGATTTTTATACACTGTGTTCCTAATTTCTCATTTAAGATTTTTATCCGCTGCTTTAGCTTCTCATTTAAGATTTTATACTTTTCCCCTTAATATTTCATAATGGTTCAGCCCAATGATGATCCAATTCAAAACGCATTGGGAACAACGGAGATAATGGTATCAAACGATACCTAACAAACTAAACAAGGATGTTGTAGCGATTTGGTAATAGCGAGGACCGAACTCGTAACGTTTGGGTTCGTGGCCGAGTAACAAGACCACAAGATAAAAGTAATTACTCGTGTCCCTTAGCTGTTATCTGGCTTATAAAGCTTCACCATAGTGCTAAGGAAAAAGGAATGTATATTCAAAGTGAGTGACAACTGACTGAAACAGACAAATAAATGTAGGAAATAGATAAAGTTTATATGCTGAACTGACCCTGAAAATGAAAACTCATCATTCATTCGCATTATTGAAAGGATTTTGTAAGAAAGTGTCAAATGGAAATGAATTTCAAGAAAAATTGAATTGTATCATAAAAAATTAATAATGATGAATACTGTTCAAAAGTATGTGTATAGTGTGTATTAAAGTATGTGTAAAGTGTGTGTTAAAGTACTGTTAAACGTACTGTTAAAAGTATGTGATATTTTAAAAATAATATTATGGAACGAATATATTTCCCCAAAACGGAAACAGATGGCTCTAGTCTGACAGGGGTTGTGTAGATTGCCAGTTCGAAGATGCGTCAGAATCACTGAGATGGCAAGACGTCTAGAAAAGTGGTTTCGCGTGGAAAAACGAGTATCAATTATTTCTTCTGATAAAAAATGTGCCCGCATTTAAAATTCACTTGTTTATAGCGAAATTTCAGCGAGTAGACAAAATGTAGTGAAAAGATATCGCATTTTTCAGTCCGGAAGAAAGAATGTGAAAAACCAGAATAGGGCAGTGAGTTGCATCCATTTCCTTCAACGACAGACATCAACAGTGTAAGAGTTGAAGAAATGATTCAAAATGATTGACGCGTCAATGCCAGATCTGAGCTAGGATACTATGCAACGTATTGTTTCTATTGTGCTGCTAATACTCCAAACTTTATGCCTAATGTGTACTCTGTTCATTATTTGAGGAGCAGAAAATCACATGAATGATGTGCAGTCTCAAGTTTCTTTAGAGTTACTATTCCGAGAGCCAGCACTTCATTGATTACATTGTTACTGGGGACCAAACATGGTTTAATTATTTAGTTCTAACAACTAAAAGAGGCACTATAAAGTGGAAACACCCTGAGCCACCAAAGAGAAATAAGCTGAAGGTTACACCTTCTACCAGCAAAGTAATGGCAACCATAATCTAGGATGCATGCGGTACTATCTTGATCAAATATAGAGCATACTCATACCGTTACAGCCAATCAGTAATGTGCAACTTTGACGAAATTATGTGAAGCAATCCCACACAAATGCCCTGCCATGTTGAGTGAGGGTGTCATTCTCTGGCATGAAAATACCAGACCCCATAATGTTCGTAAAAACTGAAAGATTGCAGTAAAATTTCAGTTTCCCCCTCTTCCACGCCATATAGCTCGGAGGCGGCATCCAGTGTATTATTTCCTGTTTCCGAAATTGAAAGAAAACTTATATAGAATAAGACTATCTTCAGAAAGCGTTGTGGAAACACTGGTTCAATGGACAGCGAAATTATTTCTACTAAAATTGGTTGAACAAGTTTGCCCTGCGTTTCGATAACTACCTGAATATATTTAGCGATTATGACGAAAAGTAATCGGAAAGTAAGCCTATTAATTCCATTCTGTATTTTCAGTGCACCGTTAATAAATAATTTTTCATTACCGTTGTAAGAGTTTTTTGGATCCATCCTCCATCTACTAAAGCAACAGTAAGTAGCGAGCGCATTCCGCTGCTTATTATTCGAATGAATAAAAAATCGCATATATGCGCTCCCCTAGCCAACTAAACAGTTTAGTCGGACTGAATTCGCTCGACGCGAACAATCCGATTAAACTGTTCAGTTGGTGAAGGTACTGTGTGGATGTACCTAGTCTAAAATCGTTTTAGTTTATAGTTTATATGAATATAACTTGATATTTCTATTTTTTATGCAAAATAATATTTTATTTAACGGTTTCTCAGCAGCAAATTACATAAATTTCTTTAACTGCATGTAAAGGTATACGATAACAAGAAACATTCAAAGGCTACATACAGAATGTGTCCTGAAAACCATCATTACCTTCAGGTTGCTTTAAGGCATATGCTGAAAGCGTGACTTCATTCTCTGGTAACTGTAATGTAACATTATCGCCAGCAGAAACAACAAGTTGATGAAAAGGAGAGGATGTTGTAGATAGTAATTTTTCAGTAAGGTTTTTTCCCAAAGGAGAAGCCTGAAATTTTTTGAAAAATGCATTATATTTTTGGTATATAAATTGCACACGATTATTTAACAAATTAATGACTTACGTAAATTTGTACAACGATTCCTAACATTAAGGCTTAAAAATTTGTAATAGTATCTCGAAAAATTAATGCGAATTCAGCGCATGAACAATATCAAAAAAGTTACGTATAGATGTAGGTTTTAAATACATATTTTCAATAAAGAAACACTTTCCTGCAGTCAGTAACAACTCACGTTGATAGCAGCACATGGAAAAAAATATAAGGTTATTTTTATGCCCAGATCAATAATTTTGAATATGATACTAAGGAATTTTAAATTAATTAATTAAATTCAGTAAATTAATGAATTAAGAAATTTTAAAATTAGTATTGCTTAATTTCTTAAGGGTTCGCTATTTTTTAGATGACGAAATTATTAAAAATTTGATCATGGGGTTTTCTGAAAATTATGATTCATTTTTTGTATTTTTTATTTCGAACTTTTATTTCCTGTTCTTCTGAATGCAAACAAACAATTACAATCAAAGATATCACTACAAGAAAATAAACAAGTCAAAATACAAAATAAAATACTATGCTTCAACAATATTGTTTTGTTTTTTACAATGCATAATTTTAAATTTATCATTTTGTAATTTTATATTCATCACTCTTTTTACTTTATATTTCATATATAGAAAATAATTTTTTTTATCATCGGTCAACATATTTAGATTACATTCATAGTATTTAATAACATGTATTATATTTTCAAATTAATTATTTGAAAATTTGACTTCCCCTTTTTATAAAAATGTCAGTTATGAAAGAATAAATTGTTGTAGTCAATGAAAATTATCTTTTTCACAAAAATTTGAGCCATATTATGCTTTTAATTAATATTATACAGCTATCTCCTTTAATTTTTTTGAAAAACACGTTGAATACGGTACCATGATCTTCTTTTTACCTGAAAATCTCACATGAAAATATTTTTTTAAAAAAAATCCTCCACTTTTCACTCACTACGCTTTATATCCATCAAATATAAAAGGAAAAACATCCTCACATTCTCATGACAACGGGTCTCTCTCTCTCTTTTTTTTTTTTTTTTTTTACATAATACATCTGGCAAAATAAAAGCTGTAAAATTTTATCTCTGGCTGTTGTTAAAATCGCAACCCAGAGGTGGGTAGGCATAAATACAATGTCTCGCGAGTATAACGCCATCTTTTGTAGCTTTTTGTGCTTTTCAGTTTGACTGGTTTTTATTTATAGATAGTACAGAAGTAATATACAAATAACTCAGAAAAACCAGAATTACTTGATTTAAAACAGTAGGTGGAGAAACCGAGAAGCTTGTAATTGCATGTCTTCTTTTACAAATGCCTTGTATATCACGTTCATAACCTTCTTCACAATGACAAATCCCACTACGAGCTCGGTTGTTTTTTGGAACACATTCTTCATGTTGCAAACATTCATTCGGGACTCCATAAAGACAAGCTTTGGGTGGAGGTGTGAAAAACTCAGCAGCACTTGCATCTAGTAACGACTGTCCAGTTTCTTTAAGATCATCATCCGCAACAAAATCGCCATAATCCTCTTGGAATAACGATCTAAAAAACATTGCAATTTTATGTTGTCGAATGAAAGAAACTATTATTATTTTACAGAAATACATCACATTCAGTATATAAAATATCAGTAGATAAGCAATGTAACAAAGTCTTTATTTGCTAACTTAGTGACTCTTTTTTCATTAATATATGCTTAGACAAAATTTGAAATATTATATATATTATATATATATATATATATACATACACCAATTCAATAATGCTAATGATTTTAGAACATGCATTTCCATTTTCTTTCAAATTTAATTTGATTTAGAAATATAAAGTAAAACAAAAATGGCTTAGTAATTTCTTGAAACTACTGAATTTGTGGCAACGTTAGACTTCTTATTGTTGTACAATTAAACTATTAATAAATAATTTAAATACCAAAAAATACTTTTTAGAATGCTAGGAGTAACATAATAAAGGGACTGCACAAGTTTCATGCTTCAAAATCAATCCTTTAAGGTTATTGTTGAGCAATCGAAACAAAAGGATTGAAAACAATTATTTTTAGTTAGTAGCTAATAAAGAATCAGCTAAATATATACACTATATAAATGAAAGAAACGGTTAGCTAACTTTATTAGAAAGAAAGAATGGGAAATGCCAATAATCTATTGCTTTTTTAAAAGTTTTAATGATCTGATAGTAAAAAATAATTACTAAGTGAATGTGGATATTCACATATCTATAAAATATGGTTGGATGAAAACAAACTTCCTTTATCTCTTGCATTTTAGGAAAGAGATTTTAACAGAAAAATCAATATAATGTATACGCAAACATATTTGTGTACTCCACAAGATAATAAAGCCTGTCTTATTTAAATGAATCCAGCATCTATCACAATCAATTTCAGTTAATTTTCTAGAGCAGCCATTTGCTTTTGAGGTAAAAATTTTATTATATTTGAGGTAAAAAATGTATTAATCTGGTTGCATTAAAAATGAAAACCAAGCAAAGCTTGAAGCTGGTTATTTTCTTTAAACTTTCATTTACAATGAATCAACAAAGTAATTTATATATTCATATATTTACAATCTCAGGCATTTTAAACACAGACAAAAAAATTATTTGCTCTCACAAGAACAAATCACTAAAATATATATCTCAAATATGCATTCATAGGAAATCTGGATATTAATTATTTAGAGATATCAGTCTATGCAACTGTATTGGGGAAAATATTTAAAAACAAATGTGAATAACTTCAATTCAAATGCTTGTTATTTCTAAATAAAGCTTAATTGGTTATTCAATTTAAAAGGTTCAGTCAATCTATCATAAAATAATCCTCAGTGCTTATGATGCAGTGATTCATATTTGCTACTCATTCTGTATGCATGTATGGTTTTATTTTCTCATAAAATTCAATTACCCTGTATTAACTAATCTATACACAAGAAATTCTATTAAAAAAATATTTTTGTCAGTTTGAAATGAATATTCACAGACTCATGGTATTCACATGAATGTTGGATAGATGTTTACAAAGAGATTTTCAATTTCAGTAACCAGTCCAAAATAATTTGCTTTTCAGCCAAGAAAACAGTCGTAAAATAAAGAAATATTTTATTCTAAAATAAAGCAACAGCGCGTATGTAGAAGTTACAAGTTCAGAGAATTTTTTTCACTTTTCAAGTTGATAAAATATGCCGTTCAAAGCCTTTCCAATTAATTTTGAACTTGCATCAAGAATTTAGTTTCATCCTGACACAGATTAGATACATTTGAAATAAGAAAAACACAACACTTTTAAATTAAGAAATATCACACATATAATTAAGCACCTAGTTTCAAACAGTTACTAGCATAATAATGTTGGAAAAAAAAAAAAGGTTACTGCACACATTTATATAAATTTTAATAAATACTTCCGCTTAAAATCTTATAACTTTAAACGAGCGATTCTTGCATAAATATAAATTCATTTCGTGCATCTTGGAACCGGCTCTAACGATTTCGATGACATTTTATATTTAAATAAAGTTTTGCTTTTTAAGTTTACCTATATATGTGTCTTTCCTGAAAAAACGCGATTTTACACAATAAAAACATTTTTTATAACTATTAGAATAAGTATATTCAACTTTTTTATAACTAACTATTAGAACCTTTTTCTATCTGCTTTCATGCTGGCAATGTCATATAGCGCATCTCGGATTAGATTTCACTCAGGTAAACCCGAGTTCAATATATGTTGAAGCTGCTAAGGATATGAGATTTAGATATCGATGTAATCGAATAAAATGGTAATAAAGTAAATTAAGTTTACTTTAAAAAGATGAAGACAACAGCAAAGTTTATTTTTAACTTTATGGAGTAACAGATTCAGTAAAAGTAAAAGAAGGCGTTAAAAAAATGAGTAAAGAATGAGTATTGAATGCAGTAATGACGAAGAAATAAAGAAAATAAATTAAAAAACTGAATCGTACGCCTTATTGAAATATTTAGAAGTTAGGAGACCCATCAAAGTAACTTCATTTTTACTATTTTTTTAAAATCAAAATTTAAACAATAGAGTAATTTTTACAGATTAATTTAAAAATTTTTTTATATATGGTCTTTAAAGAGTTCTTTGAAAAGGTAAACCTTCAATGTATAAAATCTGATTTTCAATTAATCAAATCTATTTTAGGACATGGATCTTCAGAATTTATTCAATAGAAATTCTTTGGTAAATCTATTCCATGTCAGTTCAGAAATGAATTTAGAGAGAGCAGGCGGATTCTGCTAGATTGTGCACTTTGGAAGAAGAAATAAGATGAACTCCAACATCAGAGAAATGTTACTTTTGAAGTTTAAATTACAGATTCTAGATTCTTGAATTTTAACGAAAAGCCCACCAACCATTATTGTTAAAAACTCATGACTGATGGTTTTTTTTCTTTTGTATATGTTATAATTATAATGCCACTGGTGTTGACGACTACTTCCCGAGTTTTCCCTTGATTTTAAACCAGTCGCTTGAGATGGGACATAATTAGCCAACAAATTTTAGCATGTCATCCACTCCCGAGGAAAATTCCAAAATATTGGACAACAATGTTTCAAAAGTGGGATGGCTTTTATAAGAACAATCGAAAATCACATGTTCGCATGTCCAGGCGTAGCACAGAGAAACTTACAACTGGAGTTGCCAAGCACACAACCTATTAATTTCCACAAAAATCAAAGAGCAGTTTTCCTAGAAAAGATATGCATTCTTTTCTTACTCCAAACAGCAGTTTAGTGGTTTAGTAAGGAACTTACAGTTCCTTAATTTTTGTTCTGTGTCTTCTTTATATTAAAAGAGAATTCATGTTTACACCTTTTTTTGTATCTTTTTTAGATTATGGACCTGAAGGTATTGTTAGAGTAATTTATTAAAAATATATTCATTACTTCAGAAACTCTTTTCATATTTACCTCCGTTTTGCAAATACACAAGTAAGGTATTTAATGTTCCATCTTAAAAAATAATTAATAACTCCAAAAAGGATATATTTTAAATAAAATCAAAAACCGTCAATAACAAATAATTGTATAGCAATAGAGAAATAATTTGCTTAGTAAAAATTATATTTTACAGTTTAATAAAAAAATTAACTGTACATGCATAAGTAACTACTGTTTACTAGTGCTACTTATTATAGTCATCCATTCAAGATGACAGCATTACGAAATTAACAGCTATTTACACAAATTCTTTTTATTTGGTTTTAAAAATAAAACAGAATATTTAAAATAAGTGTTTAATGTAATTATGGATTTTTTTTTCTTTCGCTAATTTTTGAAAAAGTCCGTCAAATAGTGTTTTTTTCTGTGCTTTACATTTGGTGAATGCTATGAAATTCATGGACAATGTTTAAGAACCAATTCATTTACTTACTTTTCATTATCATCATCAGCAAAATCACTTCCAAATACATACTTTTCACCTGGAAAAAAAATATCTTTAAATTCAGTATTTGTATTATCTTGATCGTAAAATTTAAAAAAAAAAAAAATTGTTATACAGGCCAAGTGTTACAATATAGTTAAGAGTTTCGGGGTGCATCGCCAAATATAAATGTCGCGGACACAACGCATTATGCCGCTATAACGGCTGCCGAGATCGACGGTGAATAATATTTAATAATTTTTTAATAGTTTTTATCTGTCCGTTTTGCACGATGTGCACAACATGTCGAATACTATTTTTTCTATTCTTCCTTTTAAATATCATTCTTGTTAATAAAATTAAGTAGTATCTTAGCAACGCTTCGTGAGTTCAGTTTGTTCTTTAAAATTTCTTTTCTTTTAATAAAGGGAAAAAAATGTATTGAAGTAAATTAAAGAAATACAATAAATTGTGATGGGGAAACAAATTATCACTGATGCAATCTGTAGAATCACCAAACTAACAAAAAATCAGTAGTTTTGGAGTTAAGAGCTCTATATTATCCTGTTCTCTTTCTCGTGAAAGTTTGTTTACATCTCAATACAATGAAAATTATTTGTAAGGCTTGAATTATTTGTGGTTATCTCAATGCTATTTAATAAAACGAAAATATTTCGGTGAATAATATATGATTATTGCAAATAGTTAAAACGAAAGTGTTTTTGTTGAATAATTTTTTGCATCAATGCAATTAGAAACAAAAACGGAAGCACCTTGCTAAATAACGTTTTATTATTGCTATTTCTGAAAAGAAAGTGATTTATTGAATAATTGGTGCACACTGTATATAGCAAAACAAAATGTTTGTTGAACGGTATTGTATTCGCGCTAGTACAGATATTTAAAAGAAAAATATAAGTTTTAATAATACGGTGCATTTTTTCAGAAGTATTCTATTGAACTTACTGTTGCAGCAAACTCATTTCAGTAAATGGGGTAAAAAGTTTATGGTGTACTTGATTTGTTTAGCTTTTTCTTTTTTAAAGAGCAAGTTAATTATTTAAAATAGAAACTATTTGTGTTGTGTTAAATTAATGTACCACTGTATAGAGCAATATATTTCATTTTAATTAAATCATGTGGTCAATACTAATTGAGAAACATTTAAATAATTACTATTAATAGGTATTTTAATAAGTATTGTAATTTTTTTAATATAGCACCTTCTTTCTGAAAGTATACATGCTCGACAAGCGCCCTCCCCCTTTATTTTTTTAAAATTAAATTTTTCTTGATTCAGTACTTACGCAATTACAAATACCAAAATGTCGTTTTTGAAATGGACTAGGAAAGAAGATTTAATATCTTTAGCTAACAACTTAGGAGAGGATCATCTCCTATTCTCTCAAAAACTAATTTTACAGGGTGGGTAGTACTGCTGCTATTGTAATGCTAGAAGTAAACTACTGCCTAAATTAAGTACTTTTAAGCACCTTAGCCAAAATAACTATAATAAATAAATACATAAAATAAAGCACCTTTATACATATACACATATGTAAATCTGCATATTTTTTAAGCATATGATATTTTCTATTTTATAATAATGCACAGTTTTTATTGAATTAAAAAAATCAAATGTGCATTCCTTAAATTTTAATATTTGTTTCTGTATTTGATTCTATAATAAAACAATTCTTCTTTGGTCTTTAACAAAAAATTAAGTCAACTTTTATAAGATTAACAATAAAAATCCGAGGTTTTTTTTTTATATTTCTTAAAATTAACAAACTACAAGTTGATTTAGATGGATACTCATTTCTGAAAATGTCAGCATTGATGCAGAAGCATAGCATGGCCAAATAGTTTGTATTTGATTTTTATATATGTAACAGCAAATAGGGTTCGACTTAGTTGGAATGAAAAGTGTAAATCTCCTGTACTAACTTGTTATAATTAGAAAGTATAATGCACTGTTTCCACAAATAACGGAAGCAAAAAATGTCGTAGCATTTTTTAAAAGTATTTTTTTAATTTAGAACGAGACAATAAATTGCCTTGTTTCAAAATTTATCAAAACTCACCAAATGAAGAATCACATTCAATGAACTGCTTTAGAATTTTTAAAGTTTAAATAAAAGCAAAGAAACTATTTTTTTTTTTTTTCCATTTATCATGACTTTAACAGTTGTAAAATAGCACGAAGTGACGATTCGAAAAAGCAATTACATTGTTTTGAATTTCATTATAATAAAAATCATTGTGTCCAAAACTAATTTTCCAAAAATTACTAAAACAAAAGAAAAAATGCCTTTATTCAAATTTTTATCCTTGAAAAGCTAAAACGGCGTTAAAATAATTTTTTCGCGATAATTTGCTTTGATGTTATGGTAAAAATGCATTAAAATTCTGTTTTTATTTTTTAATTAAATTCTGCATTAAAATTTTGAAAATTCCGTATTTAAGCGGCTTCTAATTTCCCAAAAATAACTTCCCAAATTTCATGTTCCCAATTAGTTTCATCAACACTGTTCAGACATAGCAACGAAGATTTTTAAAATTTACTTCATTACTTAAAATGACAAGGATATAATTTTTGTAAGAAAAAGTAATAATACGTGAAATCGAAAAGATATATTTTACTTTATAGTTACTAAAAACAAATGCAATAATCTAAACAGCTTTAAATGAATACTTGCCTTTGACTGCGAGATTAATTTTTAATGGGTGAGTAATTAACACATTATGCATTTTTACATAAAAAGTGAAAGGAACTGATTTAATACCGAGATAAATAATTGATGATAAAACCAATACAATGTAAAATAAATTAATAATATAAGTTTACTGCAGTGGTGGGTTTGTAATTCATTACAGAATTAAGTTCCTGTAAAAATTCCATTAAAAATCATCGTTTGCTGGCATTCGTTGGCAATCTATATACTTATAATAAAGCTCACTGTGTGTGTGTGTGTGTGTGTGTTGGCGTTCTACAGGCCAGATCGTTTGGTATATGTATACCTGGAGGTCGGGAATGTGCACCTGGGGTCACTTTTTTTTGTATTTTTAATGAGAATTTTAATTATTAATTAAAAACTAACTTTCCTGCCAAAAAAAATCTTCATTTCCCCACCGCCAAATGAGTAAGGCTTGTTTTTTCCCCACACTAATGAGGTTAGGCTTAACATTTTTCGACCGATTATTTCAAACGATTCTGTTTATTTTCTTAATGTTTGATGCATTTAAAATTAAACATTGTTAACTAATCGATCTTTCAGATTCATTCTGAAGTACTTTTGAATTAAAATAAAACAGAATAATGGAAATTAAAAATTTCTAATCTGCATAGCGTTCCCCTAACTGGCGTAGAAAAATTCACGCATTTGCGTTATCATAACTGGCGTTGAAAATCCACGCATGCGCAATGTGTTCTGATTGTTGACAACTATTTTCAACGGATGCGGACTTCATTTAAATTATTTTTAGGTTAGTTGTATACTTTTGTAATTAAATTGTATTTATGTTAGTTATATATTTTTTATATATGCTTATAGTTTTAAGTACATCGTTTTTTAAGTAGTTTTTTTTAACCTGTTTCCGACCGCCTATTTTAAACGATTCTGTTTATTTTATTAGTGTTTGATGTATTTAAAATTAAACATTGTTAACTAATCGATCTGCTCATTATGAATCTGAGAAAATTTTGTTGACAAATTCTTGAGGCATTAAATAAATTAAGGAAGATATTCTTTAGTGCCCATAAGGTTTAAATGCTCAGTGACTCTGTTTTCAGTAATCAGATTATAAAAAAAAAATGTTTTGTTTCAGTAAAAAATATTATTATATTAATTGTAGAATAATCATTTCCACTTTAATTTAAATTATATATTCTACGGGAGATAACAGAAAATTAGGTAGATACATATTACGCTATGACTGAAGGCCTTTATAATATTATGAGTGAATTATAAGATTATCAAAACTTGAAATTTAAAAATATTTTGACGAAGAAGCTACTAAAATAAGAATTACATAAAATATTTAATTATTAAAATTTTAACGAGCCTTAAGATTGGCGAACCAGCTGGTCGCCAAAGGCAACTAGTAGAAAGTAGATATGCCATATTACGGAAAAAAACCTTATGAATAATTTCAGTTTCTGAGACAAACAATTTTTTCCCATTTATATATAGTGATAAAACCTCCAGGTTCTTAAAAAAATAAAAGAAACAACAGAAATTGAAACAAAAAATGCTAAAAACATATTTTATAATGATAATTATTAACAAATTATTCTTTCAGTTAAAAAAAATACAAGTATTCATTTCTAGATGTGATAAATCAAAATTATATATTCATAAACTGAATTAAAATTAATGAAATATTACGACGAATTCAGTATTACACACTTAAATCAAGAATTTCATGTTTTAAAATTTTAATTCATTTGTATTTCGAAATTAAAACAATTAAAATATCCATGATAAAGTTCTGTTAACATAACATCTGAAATTAGGCATGTATGAGTAAGGAAGTTAGAATAATAAAATAACTATGACTAGGAAATGATTTTAGAATTTGAGTATTATAAAAGCATTGTGAAATGTACACCATCAATTATAATTTGGTAACAAAAATGTACACAAAAAAACTTTATTTAAATGCTATGTGTAACCAATATACTACTGTGATGTATTAAATGTACAACAATGGCAGAAGTAAATTACATACCTGGCATACGAACAATCACCATAAGAGAGTTTTGAAATTTCTTTCCTTTTCTCTTAAGTGGTTTGCATTGCTTGTAACTATGACAACGAATTGTATAGCAAACAGCATGGAAAAGAAAAGCTATATTGCAATTATTATCTTCACAACATGCTTGCACACAGTCAGAGAAAGTTACAGCATCACTTATTTTCTTATATGTGCCTGCACTTAAATTACCATATGGAGTTGATTGAGGATATATATTACTAGTAGAGCTGGAATCTATGCATGCAGGGTGCAAGTCTAAAAAAAATAATAAATAAATAAATAAAAGTTGCAAAAATGCACATAAATAAACAGAGAACAAAACTTACAAAAGCTATCAAGATGCTTAATGATAATATTCTAAAATGCAATAATTAAGAAGAAAAAAAAATGTTCTGAAACTTCACAGTTCTTGATAAATTAGTACAAAGAAAAATTTACTAGTTCATATCATGTAAAAGAACTGTACTTAGTGTGTGTGAGGACAAAAATTGTGCTAAAATGTCTACTCACTTCAGGACTCATTATACTATTTTTTAAAATGTATGATTTTAGTAAATATTCAAATGATATAATTATGTAACAATAAACACTAAGTTTTATAATTGCTATAAATGATTCAAATAACATTCTAAGTGGCTTGGCATTTCCTTGTAATTTAATGAAAAGAAAGAAATATATAAATTTCATCACGAATACAGATATACAGAGTGGGCAAAAAGTCCGTAAAAACTTAAAAAATTTATAAAACCAGGACAATTAAGCAAAATAAAAAACGGTTTGCAGGTGTAGCATCGATAAGTCGTGGAATTTTTTTTAAGGGAAAAAAAACAAAAACATCCGACAGGTGGCGTTACGTATATAAGTGAAAGAAAAGACATTCAAATAACAAAAATAATGTTACCAAATCATGTACTAAAGCTTTCTTTTATCATACTTTGTTCCACATGACCACCGCCACGGGTGATAATATATTGCAGGCATGTCACAAATCCAGCAATAGTAGAGTGCAGTATGTATATATGACAGCTCTCGGGGGATTGCATCTTTCAATTCCAGCAAATTGGATGGACGGGATCGATACACCCGGAATTTTAAATTTCCCCATAGCCAAAAGTCTCCTGGTGTCAGATCTTTAGACCGAAGAGGCCATGGAAACTTGCAAAGTCCGCTAATGATTCTCTCGTCCCCGAAAGTCTGTAGCAGGAATTCCTTAACTGGAATAGCAGTGTGACTTGTTGCTCCATCTTGCATAAACGTAACAATAGAAGGCGTATCTTTTTCCTTTTTTCACGCAAACATGTAACAACCTTTTCGAGCAGTAACGTTAAATAACGCTGAGAAACTACTGTCACCGTTTTCCACTCATTTACTGGTCACTGTGTTTCAAAGAAAATGGGTCCTATGATGAAGGAACCTGTGAAGCAATAACACAGAACGACTTTGGGGGAATGCAATGGTTTCTCAGAGTACATTCGCGGATTTTACGTGTCGCTCAGAAGCGACAGTTATGTGTACTAACGTCGCTATGGAGTGAAAAATGAGCTTTATCTGTCCACAAGATGTTCAAGACCCATTAGGGATCTAGTTCAGTTTTGGAGAGAGCCAAATGCCTCTCTCTACGGTATCTGACGGTAAAAATGTAATGAAAATGTAAAAAGAGTGCAAGTATTTATAATCGCCTGTTCTCATTTGCATATTTCCAGCTAAGTCATTCGTATCAGTGCCATTTGTCGGCTGTTTTTTGATTTTTTTTCTTATCTTAAAAAAAAATCCCGTGACTCGTCAATGCTAAACCTACAAACCGTTTTTTATTTTGGTTATTTTCTAGGATTTTATGTATTTTTAAAGTTTTTACGGACTTTTTGCCCACCTTGCATTTAGATATACAACATATTAGGACATGAAATAAGCAAAGGTAAGCTGATCTTACTGATTTTTAAGCCATTACTTGCAATTTACAAAGTCAAGGCCATCTTATGCTTAGGTGCCAAACCTTAAATTTAATCACTAACGAATATAATTTTACACATAATATTGAAATCCACCTTTAACCAATATAATGATATTCTCTCTCCATTGTTCTAGAATTTCAATAACTAATAAAAAAATCCTTCTTGAGGCACTGGATAGGAAAAAATTCAGGAAAAAACTAAGGGTCCCGCCCCCTTTCTTTCGTTCACTCTTTCTAGAAGAATTCAAGTTCAAGAAGTAGCTGTTTTTTTTTTTTTTTTTTTTTTTTCCTTTACAGATGATTTCTTTATATTAGGCAGATACAACAAAATGCAGGTTTGTTTTCTCAACTAAAAACTTAAACTGAAGACCGCCACTGTTTTCAAAGCATTTCCTTGTCTTAATCCCGCAAGTGTTAACAAGGGTCTTAATTCTTCACATGTCTTCAAGGAATAATATTTTGCAAACCGAAATTTTAAAATATAAAAATAAAGGACTAATCAATGATAAATTTAAAAATTTAAATAAATATTTTATATAACTAAATTTGAATGTCTTTTTTTCTCTCAAAATGTCTAAAAGATATCAATGACACCAATTTTATTCTGTAATATTTTTGGAGTTGTGACCCATAATATAAAAGAACTCACAATAAAAAAATTGATACACAAATTTTTAAATATTATATCTTGTATTAACATTTAAGAGCATCACAGCACACCCACAGAGAGATATAAAAGAATAAATTATTTTTTTTTAATGTAAGTGATTCATATTATAAATTAGCAGGTGTTCTATTCCTAGCATTAAGGGGACTTATACACCCTGGCACCGCCCCGCCCTCCAATTTTTTTTTACAATTTCCATAATATCTGCTTTGTTTTGCTGTAATTAAATGTAAATTGTTCAGAAATTTAAATTTTTGAAATATTTTACCAATTTTGAAATTTAAAATTTAACATTTTAAAAATTTTCTTTAAAAATTAAGTTTTTATTAAAATGTTTCTTCTTATTCAATTTCCATTACTTGGTGACCAAATTTTTTTTATGGAATCAAGCATCCGATTTTGGATACCTAAATTAGTTTCAGAAAAAATGTTTAATCAAAAGTTTGATTTTTTGAAAAATAACAGATTTTTTCATGTTTGTCAAGATCAGTTTATTAAAGCAGTCATATTTCATTATATTCAAGTTTTCTTTCTTCGAAGTATTATGCATTGAAATGATAAGCCTATTCTTCTAGTTCGATGTCATAATAAGTAACATTTTGGTTACTGAAAATCTCACAGGTATTCCGGCCGAACAAATGTACCGCCTACTATTTTCCCTTCAAGAAGAATCTTCAAATTGTGTCATAAGAACTAACACCATGAAAACACAGAAACGAAATTTTGGCAATCGCTCAGAGCACTAGAATTCTTCCGACTTTCGGAGTTTAAAAAATTAATATTGATGGCAAATGTCTTTCTGCGCATGAAAATATCTGTCTCCCGGAGTAACAGCAGAAGGTAAAATAGAACAGTATCCTTGCCAATCGCAACCTTCTTCATATTCTTGTCATATGTTTCTATCGCAACACAGACAGTACACATATCAGCATTTTCTGTTACTGTATACATGTAATAACCAAGTAGCTAGCAAGCTGCAAAATGAAATGCTCCTTATAGGCAGGATTGCCTGAAAGTTTCCTATAAATCAACGAGAGTAGGGAAATACCAATTTTTTTTTTCTCTTGATGTACGCTGCATCCGATTCCTTTCCAATTTTAAGAATGATTGCTGCATGATTCAATCATCAAAAACAACTGCTACTTCATCTTCCTACGGATTATCGATGTAAGATGTATACAAATATTGTTAACACAATCAGTGGTCGTTTGCTTTGGATATTCTACTGGAAGAATGAGTACATCGCCAGTAAGAACAAAATGCAAGTTCTCAGTGCTCCCAAATAGTTCTAGAGCTGTGCTCAATAACGTCATAAAACGGTTCTTAGACTTTCTTGTAACGCCACAACTCTTAAATAAAGCAATGGGTACTGTAGCAAGCTCGAATATGTCATCTTGTAAATTGTCATGTGAATAAACAGTACACATTATTTCTAAGAAAAGCTGCGTTGTACGAAATATTTTATTGATTAAGAAAGGTATTATCTTAGCCATGCCACCTCTTTTTAGCTAGAGAAAGCCAACTTACATTATATCAGTAACATTTCTTTGCAAAGACTTCTACAGACACAGCTTCGTAATAGTTACATCTTATGCAACTAATCCAGATGTCATTGAGGACAGATCTTGCATGTCAATAAAAAAAGTAGTTGCGATATTACTTTGAATTTCTTGCAGTATATTTCACTAAGTTTTAAGCTCTTCTTAATTCAACAAGTGTATTGCTACTAATTACAAACATTTAGGTGCATTCTTATTTGCCCCACAAGCATGTCAGATATAGGCCACAATACCACCTATTGGTACATAGTTGATCGAATGGGTTTTTGTAAGAACTAATATGTGTGATTGGCGATTTTTTCGAAAGGCCGATCAAATACATTCGGTCATCGAAGGACATCGTATGACGTTCTCGGCCAATGTATGGTTATCAAAAGGCGTCATATGACGTTCCCGGTTAACAATGTATGGTTATCAAAATAAATCATATGAAGTTTCCGGTCAACAATGTGTTCAGAAAGCTACCGTAAAAATTTCTCCCTTGTACGATGCCTCTAACACATTTAAGGTTTTCATTTGCGTTTCATCACCACGCAGTTCATGCTTATACGGCAAATTTGAAGAAGCTATAAAGTGTGATTTACGAATGAATCAACTGTTCTTTTCAAGTACACCCATATCTTGGAAGAATAACTGAGAAGACTTAGCTAAAGTAAATATCCTGTTACAAGAAACATGTGAAGCATTTTTCTACCTCTTATTTGAATAAGATGTAATGTCAAAGTTACTATTTTAAAGTACTGTAGCCATGGTTGTAATGGTTTCCCTTGTTCTTTGAGTATAATTTGTTGAAAAACTTTTTTCCATGTTTGTAGCAATTTGGCGAAAAACTTTTTTTCCAATGTTTGTAGCAATTTGTTGGAAAACTTTTTTTTTTCATGTTTGTAGCAATTTGTTGAAAAACTTTTTTTCCATGTTTGCAGCAACTTGATCTTTTTATTCAATTAATAACGGTGAATTGGCGTCAAAACTGCATGGCAGATATTCAATTACGTTTGAAATATACATTTTGTTTATGATTATAACTAAAATAAATGTTGTATTCTCGGATAGTTCTTCCATATGCGTGCCCTAGAAGATTGATTATTAGGCTGTGCATTTTTCCATAATACAGAAACTCCACTATTCTTTATTACAATTACGATCGATTCAAAGTACAAGGTAGTAGCTCCGGCAGTCGAAAACCTCAAAACTGCCAATGCAAAAATTATAGTCTCCAGTACCGTAGCAATATGCGTCTTACAAGAAAATGATATTGCACAATAAAGTCAAAACAATTACATTATTCAAAATATTTATATAAAAAATGTTGAATACAGGATTTTTAAATAAAAAAATTTATATTGAAATGCAATATAAACGTTTTTTTCACGTTATGAATTCGTAATTTAAAAGGGCTTTCCAAATTTTACATTTACAGAAGATTCTGGTTTACTTACTATTTACAAAACATAGATTTTAAACTTTCTTTCCTGTTTCTTCGTCCAGAATGAAATGCACAGAATTATTTTAAAAAAAGGCTAAGCCACATAGATTTTTAAGAACATTACTGATAAAGCAAAGCATAAAGCAGTATGGTATTTCGAATACTTAAAAAGCAATTATATTTTTACATTTCAAGTTTCACAATTCAATTAAATCTTTATTTGACGCACTTAAATTAAAAAAAAAATCATCATGGAAAGAATTTTATATTTTACCGGTATTTGTATGTGAAATATATTATTACAAGAAAACCATGCCAAATATAAATTTTAATTTCTTGTAATATCGTATAGAATAACTAATTACTTATATTTATGAAAACTCGTAATTGTAACTTGCTTTATAAGCAAGATATAACGGTTTTAGGGTTTAATTTTTATGAATCTTTAGGAAGGGACTAGGGTGGGGAGTTCCACCACTCAGAGGTGACAACTTTTCGGTTTTCAGTTTCTAAAGGTCAAAGGAATATTTGACCATCAATTTTGCCTCAAATCATGTCTAATTGCAAAGGAGTATTAGGGGCTCCCAAAACATATCTATGTACTTATCATTACCAAAAAATTAGAAATGGCACTCGCAAATTACCAACTATCTCATAATTTGAGAAAATCCTCTTGGATCAAGTATCTCTAATTTCCTTTAAATAAAAAGCAAATTATCTCTGTAGTCAAAGGAACAACAAAGCCGTAAAATAATAATAATAATAATAATAATAAACAGCATAGCACAATTTCACATTTAAACTTCTATAACTCCTTTTTGGTTGAGAACAGAAAAACCTGGGTTCGCATTAAAAATCTTATTAATCTAAAAGTACTATGCACACACTAACATCGTTTCTTAATAATATCAAAAAAAAATCTATGGAGTAATTTTTGTAATATTTTCTTTTCACAGGGTTGCCACTCAAATCTGTGAAAAAATTCTCCGTGTTTTCTCTGTACGTGTAAGACATGAGAAAATAAACAAATAGCACTCATGTGTTAATTATAATAGAATACGGTTTTAAGGAGTAGAAAAAGCAAGGAAAGTTTTCCCATATTACTCAGGTTTATTATCTTCTTACAACGCGAGCAGTACACAACGAATTGATTTTGTGGGACTTCTCGAACCCATTCAGCAAAATCAGGATTAATTTTTTTTTTTATCTGTTCAATTCGTATTGCATAAGGATTTTCAGCAGCTCATTGATTTAAAAATATTCTCTAATCCACCTTAAATAAGCTCACAGTTTCTCAAATAATAAACTCAAGCATATTAAATTAACTCATGGACCATTAAATAAACTTAAGTATGGTAGCCTAAACCCACCGCACTGCTTCCGTATATTGAATTTTGCTAATCCCGCCAGAGAAATGTATTCTATTCTTTCGCGTGGTTGCAGAAATCTCATTAGCTGCAATTTGGGAATCTCTTGGAAAAAGAACAACTGTCTCTTAAATCGAAACTAGTATAATCTATACAGAAAAAGAAAGGGGGAGAGAGAAAAGGGGCGAGTTTCCACATTACACAGTCGCGAATGGTATTGTTTCATTCTGGAAGTTATGACTACGATCTTTTATTCTTGCAGTCTATAGAGATCGGTATTTTTTTTTAATGGGAAAATAACTAAAAAAACTTAAAATTATCTGTTTTTATAAAAATTTTCAAATTCCCCTGCATTTTCCCACTTTTTTAGACGATTTTTAAATTTCATATGTTTTCCCGGATTTCCCTGTTCTCCCAGAGGCGTGGCAACCCTGTTTTTGTAATGAAACAAAATAAATACTTTTATTCAATGCAATAAGCATTTTTTCCAAATGGCAAAAAGAAAACCTAATTGTAAGCATTTTGTAGATTATCTTTGTATTACACACACTAATTTCAAAATTTTGTCATCAGTTGGTCAAAAGTACAAACCTCACCCCCACCAAATTTTATCTATTTAGCTCAGGGTATTTGAGTAATTGTGTTCACTGGCAGATATGATTCCAAAAATATGCTTTTTGTACTCGGGGACATCTGAAACGGGAAATGTCGCCAACATCTTAAGTTTAAATTTTTTTGACAATAGCAAATTTTCACTTTGCATCCAAGAAAATAAAAATTAATCTTTATCGGAAATAAGATAAGCTTCTTAAACTAAAGTAATATCTTTTTAAAACTCCTTTATTTAACTTCGCATGCTCCATGTTGTAAGGATGGAATTTTGTACAGTTATTAGTATTCAATGACAAAATATTTTAATAATTAGACTAAAATAATTTTTCACAAAGGTGGCAATAGATAGAAATTAATTTGAGAAATATTAATTTTTAGATAGTATGGTTTCTGTTATCATTAAGTATGAAAAATGTAAGACAATAAAAACAGGAAATAACATAAATAAAGATCTTTTAAAAACCATTTTATAAGTGTAGTAAAAAAAAAAAAAATAGAATATATTTTTTTATTGGGAAAATCAAGTGAAAATAAAATTAAATGCAAGATGTTAGATGGAAATTATGACTTTTTTTGTGGTTATTGCGATTTACAAAGACTGAATATTCACTCAATCAGAAATTCCATATAAGACTTTCTTTCATAAATACCTAAAATTTTGACCTTTAAAAATACAAACTTCTCCATAAACTTTCAAGGTTAGTATTCAAAATATTTAGTAGAAATATTTCCATCACCTCTTACTTTCTGTTATCATTTAATTTGAAAGTTCACAGACAAGAGTTTTCCCATTTTCAGGCATTTTTAAAATAAGGATGACAGCAAAATTATGAAAACTGTCTATTGCTGGAAGGTTAACAAAGGAAAATTTATTATTACAATATTATAAATTTAAGTAATTTAAAATTTTATCTAATCAAAAGTCTATCTGAAAAATATATCTAAATATCCTTTTAGAGTTTTTATTAATTCCCCCCCCAAAAAAAGGAATCACCATAAAGAATCACTAAAAACTTAATAATGAAACCATTAGGCAAAAAACTAAGCACAGTAAGCAAAACAGTTTCTTTAAACTTATGAAACACTAAAAACTTTTGTGAATGTAGCTACATATAGAAGCACCTACACAATGAAGGAACAATTCAAAATTCATGCTTTTTATTATAGCTGCATTTGAAAAATTTTACCAAAAAACTCTACTTTTGCACTGTTTGAAAACTTAATAACTGTATCACAAATAACTGGTTACATTATTTCAATTTTTTAAGATCTATATATTATAATTCCGCATGACATAGAGGGTTTAAATTGAATATAATTCTGCATGGTTTATTGCATATTCTGATATTAGTAAATGGTGCCTACTTTTCAGGATTTTGTGGAAAGGATATTTTGGGGAATGTATATATTAATATAGATAAAAATCATTGTAACTATATATGTACACATCTTCTTATATCTCCTTCTAAACAATTGGGCCAAATTCAACTAAATATTCAACACTCATTATTTAAGACGAAAAAAAAAAATACCGTCAACTTTTTAAAGTACAAAAATTAATTAAATATTCCATTAAAAATTGACCCAAAATTTTGCCCTTCTACAATGAATTCAGAGAAAAAAATTTCCAGAAAAATATTTTTACACCAACTTAAAATTCAAAATTTCCTGTACAATGGTACTAATTTCATTTCTGTACAATTTTTCTTTCCACTGTCATTAATTTTCTTAAAAAATTAACGCAGTTGATTTTGAAATAAGAAAATATATAAGCACTCCTTTGGTAGGCACCATTAAGACTTTGAGATATTCTACTGCTATTTTTTAGAATTTCTCTTTTATATTAATACATAATTACAGGCAATGTTTTTTTTCTTTGTTTTAATGAAGTGATTTAACAATGACTAAAAGATATAACAAGTGTGCCACTCAAATTCAAAAGAAAGCTGGAATGATCTTTCATGAGCAAATAAATATTTCTTACTGGTGACGAATAAGAATACAAAAATAGTTGTTGCCAAAGCATATGAGTAAAATTCTAAAAGCAAACTTTGAAAGCAGAAAATTAAATTTTATCAGAAGAGCTATCGATTCAGTTTAGTTTTGTACTTTTTTTATTGATGAAAAAATCAATTATTTAATTAATTGTCTTTAAACCTTTCTTATACTTCAGCATTGGTGAAAAAAATTTGCAGTACTAATGATAAATATCAATAACTCGTGTAGAAAATCCTTTCAGGGGATTTGAAATCATTTACTTCAACTGATATTTTAATTTAAAAATATTTCAGACAATAAAGGATTTTGCTTATTATAATGTTTTATACAAAAACGGTTTTTATATTAAAAAATATACATATGAAAGGGTTTTAATACCAGGTGGCACCGAGTTAGCATCAAGTATATGTATATTATACATATAAATATTTGAAAATACTTATTATTAACTTTTACTCCAAGAACAATAAAAATAAGCGAAGTAAATAAAAAAAACTCTTAAACATTATAAGTGCTTTCGGTCAGTGCACTAAAATCAATCGATATTAGCAACAATAATTGAAAAAGATTATGTGCATTTGAATTGATGTCAAGTCTATATAGTTTAACGCTACAGCACAAAGAGACATTTCCCCATTAAATGACAGAAAATATATTACTAAGATAGTAAGAATTATGCTAAATTATCTTGAGACATTTATATTCACAACAATTACACTATGTTAAAATTTTCCTTGGGTAACAATGAACTGTCACTTCACATTAGTTCACTATAACAAAACAGTATAGTAACCTTAACTGTTAATACTATCAATATTTTATGCAGAACACAATAAAAAATGTATATGGTTCTAGACAATGTTACATTTAAGAAATTTCATATAAAAAATATTGAATAATGAACTATTGCAACCCTTTCTTGGAAAACTATTTTGTACACAAAATTTCAGATATTTTGTTCATATGAGTGCCTCAGATGGCTCCAAAGAACAAATTCCAGTTTTTGGATACTCCAGAAGGTAGTATGGTCAGCCACAAATTAATTGAGCACATTGCAGTTTGCAAAATTTTTCATAGGAAACTACTCTGATTTGGGAAGAGTTTACAATAGTCGAACTAAAATCCCCCCAAAATGTGCTTAATTTCTTACTGCATCCATGTAGCACTTTCATAAAATTTAAAATATATTGAAGTACTGCCAGATCTTTCATGAAACATATAATTTTCAATAAGCAAAATATATAAAACAGTAATAATTACAAATAAAATAAATTCATAGATGAAATGGAAAATATAGTACTAGCTCATAAAAATATATTAAAAAATTATGAATAATTTTTTACCTCTACAACATTAAAATAAGAACAACTTTTGCCTTTGCAAGATCAAAAATCAAAGAAATAATGTCTGATACTATTTAAAAATAATTAAAATTTTGAAGATGTTTTTATTTAATCACAATGATACAATATATAATTTATGTTTTAATTCATCTATTAAATGTTACTAAATTCAAATCTTTTTTCATCTTAATCAAATTCATTTTTTAATAATCAAAAATTTAACATTTTTTTTCCAGCAATATTCTACATTATTAATTCAAGATCCAAAATTAAAATTATGTCTAAAATAAAAATATCATGATAAAAATATTATGAAAAATATCATAAAACAAAAATATGAAAAAGAATTCATGAATATTTTTAAAAAATTTGTTTAGACAAAGCATCCCTAAAAATGTTACGCAAGGAAGATCCACAAATGCAATGTATAGAAATCTTGCAATGCATTGCACTCGTACATATTCCAAAATTCTCTACTCTGTCACGCTGTTTTGAATTAAATTTATTTCATCAGTAAGAAATGGTAAAAATACCCAACTCATGGTTCATGTGATATCCTTCCTCATCTTATTATATCATGAGATTACTTTTAATTGCTTATAAATTTTACATAATGTACTTTTATTTTTAATGAAAATATATTTTTTTAACTTTATAGCAATTTGATATAATCAATTTTCTTCCTGTGAATATTATTTGCATTTTTCTGCATAATAGGAATTTTCATGGATGAAAATAAATGATTTTTTGGACTTTAAATCTAGAGTATAGTTGTCCCCCCCCCGGACTTATTTCTTTTTCTTCCTTACATTCCAAATTAAAATTTGGGATATTTAATTTTATTACTAATATTTCTTCTTTGATTCAGTGCTGAAGAGGTTTCTGAGTACCTGTTTTCTGATTTGCAAATTCAAGATTTAAAAAAAAAAAATCAGAGTAAAATGTTATAATTTTACAGGGAAAAAAATAAGTTAAGATGTGGTTGTGTTATTGTCAGATGTTTAATGTAGTCAAGAAATTAAAAACATTTCTTTAAATTCATTCCAAAAAAAATTTGATGACAGAAATATTTGGATTTTCAAATACAGAAGGAAAACTATTTTCACTATTGCAAATGATTGAATTTGTTCTTGGCACTTCAGCAAGAGTGATTATTCTTGTTAATGTCTGAAAATTGGATTGTTTAGTATTCCCATGAAAAAAGAAAAAAAGCGCTAGCATTAAACTGAACATTAAAATAAAGAACACATCATGTGAAAAAAGTAAATGACTGATGTCTTATAAAAAGCAAATAAATACATGCTTTAGGAACTCTGAATAAACTATCACTATTGAAACAGAAATTCCAGGATCAGAGTGTGATATTTAAATCTCAGTCTATTTTATAAAAAAGAAGAAATAGATTGTTTCATTGAAGAAAGAAATACAAGATTAAAATTATTGAATACTTAAAAAAAAAAGATAAAAATATCAAAAGATCAATTCAACAAATAGATTCAAATGATATCAATAGAATTTTTGGAAAAGAGCTTTTTTTTTAGAATTAAAATACTTATTAAATGAGAAAAAAAAATATATGGAAAATGGATAAAAAATTGAAATGGATAACTGATTATATATATATATATATATATATATATATATATATATATATATATATATATATATAGAGAGAGAGAGAGAGAGAGAGAGAGAGAGAGGGAGAAACTGATATATAGAGAGCCATTACTCTAAGATGTTAGAAATTTTTAATAGATACTCTTCTACCACCATATATTTCAATTTTGAAAAGTTGGATAAAAAAAATCATTTAAATATCAACCTGGTATATTGTATTATATGTTTATGTATATGAAATTAATTGTGCTAGCAAAATTTTGTTACAAATCAGGAAAAAGACCCCTTTATGGGCATTGATTTGAATGCTCAATGCTAAATTAATAATTGAGATATATTCAAGAAAATGAAATTTCAATGACTTAAATAGTTAATAATGACACTCAAAAGGTGAAACAATTCAAAAAGGACAGCTAAAGGTGAAACTCTTCACACTATCAACCTTCTAAAATGCATTTACAACTTTGTCCTAGTCGAAAATATATAACTTTTATACAAAATTACTCTGCTTAAAATATAAAATAACTATTTTTGCCATCCATTATACATAATGTCAATAATGATTATCAAAATGCTCAAAGTTTTGAAATCACATGATATTCAGGAATTATGTACGCAAGATATAAATGTATAATTCAATTACAAATTCTGTGATGAGAGCAAAAACATAAGCAACTTTTGGTTCATGTTTAATCAATATTATAGAACAGTTTAAAGAAGGTTCTCAAAAATATCTTATTTCATTTTCAGTTTGATAAAGTAAGTGAAACACTATTATTTAAATGAATGTGCATCTTACAATATCAAGTAAAAGTATTCCTAATCATTCTGTTTCTTAATAACTATCCACTATTTAAACTAGAGATGATTATTACTCTTAAAATTTAAGGACTATAGATGTATTATTTCATCTTTCTTGCAGAGACTATATCAGAAAAATAGATTATCGAGTTTTCTTAGAATTTTCCATTAAATATTAACCTTTTTTTACCAAATGTGTGACTCTTATAACATTTAAACAACAGAATATATATGTATGCTTAGAATGAGTTTTTCTGTTGTTAAAAGAGCTTTCAAGCAATTCAATAAATTTGTAATATAGCATTGAGACAGAAATGCATGCTTCCAATATGAAGTCAATAATGCATTCACTCTGTGTGATCCTATTTTCAAGTAACTTCAGCAGTTAGTTATTTCTATGAATAGCTTGAAAACTCTGAATAAAACCTTGATATTTTAAACTTGAAGATTCCTGGGGGGGGGGGAGGGTTCCTCATTAATAGAAATTTCTCAACACTGAAGTAAATATAGCAAATTTTCATCATTTTTGTGCTCAAAACCAAAGAAAATCATTTTAAAAAATGTACAAATAAATGATTTTCCGAAATTGCTGATGCCTTACAAATTAAAATAATTTTTTTTAAATACCTTCCTACCTTTTATTAAGCTGAACTACTCTTTTACACTTCACATTTGAAGATATTTGTCTAGGCAACATATTACAACCACCAAAAGACAAGGCCTCTGAGGGTTTCCATGATGTAACAATGAGAAGTTACACTCAATTATTTTAAAATTAAGTCTGTATGCACACAACAGTCAGGTGAAATTACTTTTCATTTGTTAATATCATTTCATATAAATCTATATATAGCAATCAATACACATATATTGTAGAATTCATTTATAGTTAAAATGTAGCCATTTTCCACATCACCAAGGGGGTGGGGCTCCTGGTATGTATTACCTTTTATGCATTATTTACAATGCAGGTTTTTCAGTAGGTGTATCTCCCTTCGATTTAAAACAATTTATTTAGAAAAAAAAAATGAATAAAAAAAAATTGAATTTAAAATCAACTGTATATAAAAATGATTTTATGAATATTAGTAGTGGTGTCGATTTGTCATAATCATGCATTGTTCTTCATTCAATAAATTATTAGAAATTATCTCTTTTGCTAAATATTTTTGACTGGGAAATTTCAAAAATTCTTCAAATATGGTATCTGGGAAATAATATCTGAATTCAGCAATGAATTATTTGTCTTCATTTCTGGCAGATGCTCTAATATTTCATTTAAATTGTTGATGTTAACTTTTATTGGCAAAGAAGAAATATTTGAAATATTAGAGGCTTGTTTTTCCAGCAAAAGCTGACACCTCTAATAAATCATTTATTATGATAGATAATGCAATTTCAGGACCAGAACTTAATTCCATATTCACAAATAAAATTTTACTTTATTTATGAATAATATTCCAGAAAATTTTCAAATTTACTAGCGAAATACACTGCCTCAGTTCTTCAAGATTTTTAAATTCTCTTATCTCATTGTATTTTTTTTTTTATTTGTTTGTTTTCTTTCTGTTATGCACTTTCCTGGAAAGTACATAACTTTTATCTTTTTTATTTCTGGATTTTCCCTGAGAAATAATGAAGATGACATGTAAGAGGAAAAATTTGGCATCTCAGATGAAATTGCTCTAGTGACTAATCTGGGTTATTTAAGAGGGGCACTTAATCATTTTTCTGACTTTGAATCAAATAGGCTATTTCTTTTTAAATATCATTTAGTTTAAAATGTAATTCACAGACCTATAGTTAAGGAAATTATTCGTAAATATTGACTTCCTTTTGTGTTTCATTTAAATACAGTAATATATATACAACATGAAACAATACATAATCATAAGTGCAGCTTGTTTTTATTTTGTTTATTCGGAGGTATTTATTGTTATGTTATACAATAAATACCAGTTTTATAATGCATAGGATTAATGTAATGTTTTATAATGCATAGGATTGAAATCCTGAATAAAGGATATTATCGAGATATTAAATTCCTAAAGTGAGAAATGTTTTTTTCATTGGATAAAATCTATCACGATGTATGTCATTTAACTCATGGGCCATCCTTATGATTTCAATTACAATTTGGAACACAGCAGATTAAACGCATTTCTATTCCTTATTTTTAGAAAACTCCAAACGAATTATTTTTTGCAAAAAACAAAACAGCTTCTTATCTCCTCAAACACAAGACTAACCACTGGTTAAAAAATAATATGCAAAGGGGAGAATTCATTTCTTATCAGTAAGCAAGATGAGGTTGAAATTCTTCCCCTTGGTTTCCAAATTCACACTCACTTGTGTCACCACTCCGTGCAGTGTCATGACTTTTTGCGGTGCAAGTATTCTGACCGTGTCTACTGGTGGTTGTGATCAAACCTACTAGAAAAGTCAAAACTGAATTTAAATTTAAAAACATCACTCCAAATTACAGAAAGAAGTTTGCAGAACAGAAAACAACAAAACTCACTAGCAAGAGTTTTCTGTTTTTTAATACATGATTTCTAATCTTTGAAAATTTTTACTGCAGTAAGAATCCTTGAAGGTTTTTTTTTTTTTTTTTTTTTCCTTCTTCTTTGTTTCTTATTTAATTTTTATTATTTAATTTATATTTAAATTATATTTGCATTAGGTTTACATAATTTATGAAAACAAATTTTGTTCAATATAATAAAAGGTTTCTAATATGTGGAAGTTTCAATATATTACTTTTTCAAAAAAATATTAAATGAAAATGAATCATTTAATTTGAAAAACAGGCTATATGATCACAGATTCCTTTAGAATCTTTACAATTAAAATGAAGACAATTTTCCAGATGCAGAAATGTTAATCTAATAGGTAAATTAAAATTCTAATACAGGACCAAAATATTATTCAATCATATGATGACGGCTAAAAAAAACCTATTATATTACTTAGGTTAAAAATTTCAGAAAAGGAAGACATTAATTACTTAAGTTTTTTGATAATTTTAAATATAGCTAAAGCATTCATCACTTAATTTGTAAAAACTAAAAGATGGACATATACTTGATGTAAATGCGGTTGAATTACACAATTCGTATTTAGCTTAGTTCAACAAATGCAAAACAATTTATATTTTCATAGCACAGATTTATTCCAACCTCAGTAAGTTTTAGGGTTTAAAAGTATAATTGCATGAATTTTTACACATATATAATTTAAAAGAAAGTAATGAAATACATAGGAATAAGAAAAAATTATTTTGAATAAATGGATAAATTTCTAACCAAGAATTAATTTACATGCATATATAAGCAAACCAATACAATGGAAAGAAGAAAGAAAAAAATCTGACATCAAGCAAATTAATAGCAACACTACTAGCAAAGATATAGTACCAAGGAAATTAAAAAAGACAATCATATTAAATAAATAAAGATAAAACAGAATGAAATTCATTCCCCCATCCATTTTTTCAGAAAGTATTATACATATAATCTTGGCTGAATTCAATGAATTATTTTACTTAAAAATGTTCCTTCTAATAATAATAAAAAACAAACAAACCATAAAACAATTCTGATATAGATTTTTTAAATTTATCATTGATTGATTTTTAAACTAAAATGGGACTTTGGTATAAATTGCATGAATTTACAATTATTTTGGCAGAATCGCTGAGGAAAATGTCCGATCCGGCAGCTAATTTATTTTCCTGATAATTTACATTGAGGTAATATAGTTCAAAAAAATTTTTTTATCTATTTATTATTGAAACGATGCAGAGTGAATTCAATTTTAACTAAAAAAGAAAGGAAAATTCACATTATATTCAATATGTTCTGCTCTAAAATATTTAACAAAATTTCAGTAAGCAATTTTACCTCTGCCAATATTAATTGAATTATTTTTTTAACCATTACAATGATTCTCAGCCTTATCAAATATATTTAAATATTTAATTATTCAAAATATTAAATGATATACTTAAAAATAATTCATAGATGTTTTTAAAAAAATCTAAAAGATGTGATCCATTTAACACAAAAACAGCTTTATACCTTATTTCTAAAGAAATAATAATGTTACAAGCAATAAATCTACAATATGACATAGTGAAATTATTCATGAATTACTCAAGACATAGAACTCGCTAACATATCTGCTATCTATATGAACATTGTATTACATATTTAATTTACCATATGAAAAATGGATCAATATAAAATTAAAAAAAGCTATTTTGTTAAGGATTTGAATGTGTATTATATATTAATAAATATTCTTCAAAGAATATAATTTTTAACACAACAAAAATTTAATGAAACTTAATATAATTTTTTATCAAATAAAAATTTCTTGAGGGCAAATTTTAAATTTATGAGATACAACACATAAAACTCTGCATTTATTAATTTTATGATAACAAATAAAATTGAAAAAGAACAGATAATAAAGTAAAATAAATCAGTTATATTAATATCGCAAAAACTGCAGGACTTCTTGCAAATAAGGATTTACCAGAAGTCCTACAGTAAGAAGATTTTGTATGTTCTATAAGTTACATGGAATATTAAAAGAGTTATCAGTGGAATTAAAATATAAAAATTTAAGATATAGTCAACAGCAAAAAATCAAAACTTTATGATGAATCCAACACATTACCAGAAAGAGCAGCACTAAATCCCATCAACAAAATGCAGAAGATATGGAAACTAATTGTTTTCACTTTCAGACACCACATATTATTTGCTGAAAATACAGAAAATCTATTAGATCCCTTTTCCAACTAAACCAAGCATATTTAAAAACTAAACTAACCCATAAAATACACATGCCATTAATGCATTCTTAAATACATATGTCTATAAAAGCTCAAATGTTTACAACTACATTTAGAAAACACAACTTAATAAACCCCATAAAGTATTACACAAAAAATAAATTAGTTAAAAGATAAAAACTTTTTCATTTTTTTAACATCTACCATATACTACCTGAAATAAATTAGAGGTCTTTTAAAATAAAAGCATTTATAGAATATTTAATTAATATTCATCACAAAAAAATTCAGTAAAAGTCCTGATACAGGAATTACGTTTAAGACGCATAAAGATAAAATCAATTCCAAACAATTCAATATGTAAACACATTTTCCTCGAGATTGTCAAAATCAGTTTATAATAGAAATGAAAAGCAATGCTTACGCAATAATAATACAGGAGAAATCGCGTTTTTTAAAATTTATTATGATAAATAAAGTGCATGCAAAAAATTTAATTTCGCGATAAAAGAAAAGAGAGCATACTTTTACACGATTTCAACTTGCTTATACATACTAGTAGTAAAGAGAAATAACAATTTTTTTTTTTTTTTTTTTTTCAACTCAGTTTCAGAACTACTATGTGATGTTGATTGATTGCTTGATGCTTAGGAATTTGATTCGGTAGTAAATGGTAACAAAGTTTAGGTTCGTCCGCATTACTTCAAATTTTCGACACACCGTGAAATTGTTGATCAAAATGGTTACTTCATATTATTTTACAGAGGAAGAAATCCATATATTCCATATATTAGAGTTTATATTAAGATTTCATTTTTGGTGAGTTTGCAAGCTTTTTACTGACTTTACATTTATATTATTCTTCAATATCATTACTGGTGTAAATTTGATGTGATTGTTTTCATAATTTACATTTTGTTGGTTTATTTTAATCGAACTATTTATCCCAAATAGCAGATACTCTGAAATATTGCTGCGATGTCTACACAATTTTGTACAACATTCAAGTAGCAGGAATTACATAAAACAAAATCTGTAAAAAAATTAAATACAGTAAAAATATCGTTTCCGAATTATTGTGCGTAATGGGATAATTTGGTTAAATAAGTTTGGCTGATTTCTTGCAGTTCATGATGAACTTTTATTTATTTTGAACTACTATTTTGCAAACAGTATCAAAAAATCACGTATGCGTATCGATCATAAAACTCAGTCTTTTAACAGCTGGCTGTGCTACAGATAAGAATCAGTTCTGGAAGAAGTTACAGCATTAAATGTTATCTATAAGTATGTTATTTGACGAAATTTGTCATGCTTTTTAATGAAATTTGAACTGATTAATTCAGATCAGTTGTGCTTTATGAGAGATGAATTGTTTTTCAATGAATTTATAAAAAATATACATGAAGATAATCAAGGACGGATAATTTTCCTTAATTGATATTTCTTCCCCTGTAAATAAGGCACTTACGTATAAAAATAAGCATTTCTTCTATATTTTAGATAGCTACAATTTAAGTCATTTCTACTACGTTATTTCTGAAATATAACGACTTTCATTAATAGAAATTTATTTGGTTCGTCAGTTATTACCATATTTTATCTTGACTCATTCGTTCAATTCAATAATTTCGAGCACAAAAATTTATGGTATTTTATTATGGTCACTTAGAACTTAAAAGATCTTAAGAAGTAATTGTTTCTTAAGCTTGATGAACAGTTAAGTTATGTTTCAGGTGTTGAAATAACTTATAAAGAGGAGGTAATTGCTAAAATAATATTCTTGAGATGCAATAAGTAATTAGAGTTAGCACGGATATTATACTTTTACTGGATAGAAGTTGTATGCAGTTTCAAAATCTCGATTTGTGGAACAGTGTGTTATCACAACCTTTCAAGTTTTTTTTATAGATTTAAATTCAATTATGCAGTAGTTATTAAAATTTGTACTCAGATAGCGATATATTATTTGCTTGTTGTTTAAGTTATCACTTTTTATATGGAATATACTAAATACAGAGTACATAACAAATAAGAACCTAAGGATACAGAAATAATATTTCCTTAATTGATCATTTACTGTCCAGTAGCACCACAATATTGTATTATACTTGAGAAGTTCATAAACAATATTGTGAATACGGAGGAATACCGATAACCTCATAAAAAATATTGTGCAACATGTAATAGTATTTAAAAGGGCGTGAAATTTTTAAAAGCATTGATACAGTAAAATTCTGGAACAAAAATATTACTATTGCTTGATAATTTGATTTGAGATTTTATTCCAAAATATTGAATTCTTTTTCATTAGAAGATGGAAATTTTATGATGTTATATAATATTGTAAGAACAATATTAAAAATTCTACATTTAACAATATTGTGAAACCTGTATTCTATCAAAATCCTTGAGCCACTGGTTAACGTCTTCCTGGTTGTCTCCAGAGAAAATACAAGGGCTTCTGAGGAGCTGGTAGGTCAAAACTGGAACTGGTGCAATGTTGCTCGGAGCAGAACTGGCCCCAGCTGAGAATTTCTGATCGGTTTCTCCTCCTTCAACCATTTTCCTTAGTTGTCTAGTTGGATCCGGTAGGAGACCGAATTCAGGATCGAGTTCTTGAATACGTCGGCTTTGGCGTAACTCTTCCGTTGCCGTACCCGGCGCCTCCACCAAACTGTCACGTAGATGAAGTGAATGTAGTAAGCACACACACACACACACACACACACACACACACACACACACACACACACACACACACACACACACACACACACACACACACACACACACACACACACACACACACACACACACACACACACACACACACACACACACACACACACACACACACACACACACACACACACACACACACACACACACACACACACACACACACACACACACACACACACACACACACACACACACACACACACACACACACACACACACACACACACACACACACACACACACACACACACACACACACACACACACACACACACACACACACACACACACACACACACACACACACACACACACACACACACACACACACACACACACACACACACACACACACACACACACACACACACACACACACACACACACACACACACACACACACACACACACACACACACACACACACACACACACACACACACACACACACACACACACACACACACACACACACACACACACACACACACACACACACACACACACACACACACACACACACACACACACACACACACACACACACACACACACACACACACACACACACACACACACACACACACACACACACACACACACACACACACACACACACACACACACACACACACACACACACACACACACACACACACACACACACACACACACACACACACACACACACACACACACACACACACACACACACACACACACACACACACACACACACACACACACACACACACACACACACACACACACACACACACACACACACACACACACACACACACACACACACACACACACACACACACACACACACACACACACACACACACACACACACACACACACACACACACACACACACACACACACACAAGATCAACTGAAGAGTTTTAATACCAATATCACCGATTGGGAAACTACTTATATACAGTTCAAGAACCTTCTAGAATTTGAAGGCTCGCAGAAAATTAGGAATTTACATAAATAGCATATTAGAATAATTAACATAAATTTGCATAGCTTTGGATAACTAACATAAGTTTGACATAAAGCAAATTGAAATTAAAAAGTCAATTTTTTTACTGTTCGCTTCGCTTGTATTTGAACCCGCAGCCTTCCGCTCCGCTAGGAGATGCGTCGTTCAGCCAACTGAGCCAGCGGCGCTTGGTCGAAAGGAGCAGTTTTCGCTACAATATAAAGTTTTCATGCATAAATGTAAACGTTAATGCTAGATTTTTAAGTACAGTAGACTCCCGATTATCCGCGGGCGGTTTATCCGCGGAGCGGATTATCCGCGCCTGTCGCACTAAGTATTTTTTGTTTGTTTGTTTGTTTTCAAGCAAAGAGAAAATGCTTCCAAAGCAAGAAGCAAACACAAATGACTGATTTCTTCAAAAAGGTGTAGTTTTACAGTTATGCTTTTGTAATTACATAATATATTACAGTATTAAAACAGTACATATATATTAATTTTTCTGTGTATCCTTGACGCCTCTCGTAAGTACAAAGCACTTTTCTGTTTTCATTGACAAAATTCATTTTAGGTTAGTTTTGAGTGATATACTAAAATATTAAGCGTTAGTTAAACATTTCCTGCTGTTTATTTTACGTTTTATTGTACATAAAACGATTTTTCAAAGTTGGAATGACTGTTTTCTGTTTTGCAATACCCGTTTTTAGCTTTTTTCGGATTATCCGCGATTTTTGTTATCCGCGGCGGCCGCGCCACCCAATTCCGCGGATAATCGGGAGTGTACTGTATGAGGTTTTATGAATTTTTATAATTATATTAGGTTTGTCATGAGACTTATTTTACGTGTATATGAATTAATTATTATGTTATCGGAAATTCCAAAGTCATGGATGCAATTAAATAGTCTTTCAATATGAAATTTATTAAGAATTAAATTCTATTATTGGTTTATATTCTATTAATTAGCTGGAAATGGTCCAATTATCGTAAAACCATTAAAATTGTCAATGGCCGTAATAGTAAGGGTCAGTTGTATTTTTTAGAATAGAATTTCAACATTTTAGATTTTTTAAAAAAAGATAACAGATTTTAAGTTTTGAATTATGTTTGGAATACTTTGACTGTGAATGAATGATTCCTCGAGATTCTGACTTGCACATATCTTTGATATACTTAGCCGTGTATTTTGAAAGAGAATTAAAAGTTTGCTAATTTTTAGATTAAAAACAAATATGGATGATTTTATGAATCGTATGCAAGAGCCACGATATCTTTTCCAACACAGAGCTCTTAATGACCCATCTTCCAGGAAAAAAATCTCTCAAGTAGTTGCAATGGTATCCATTGATTACAAGGAGAGCCCTTCCCCAAACAGATAACAAAACGTTTACCGACGCAGCTTTGTCTTAATGACCCTAGCCCATAACAATAAGCTTCTGACTAAGACTGGCTTCTGCTATCATTTTATACATTAGTAAATTTTGCTTCATCTAAAATTTGCATGCAGAAAATTTTTTCTTAAAAAATTTCTACAAATATTTAATTTTTCAAACAAATGTATAAGCGGTCTCCATCAAATGGACTTACAGTATTGCTATTACTGTCTCTCCCCCCCCCCCCATAGTTTAAAAGTTCTAATTTGCTGATCTGTTAATGGCTAGAGGGGAGGGGGTCCCCGAGAAAGAGTTTTTGCTTTTTTCGTTTTCGGAGGCTCTGGTAGAAGTTCCATACACCGTAACTATATATGTTTTATCATCTTCATTGCAATAAAATTGCAACCTCTACAATAAGATTAGTACTTTCTATCCCTTTCAAATAAAAATAAAGCATTTGGAGATTTTTTATTTTGTAATTTCTTACAAAAAGCATAACATTTCTGTTAATCATAGTATTGATAAGAATTAATTATTAACTCGATGTAATGTTTAGTTTATTATTATCCTCTAAATTTCTTGAAACGCATGAATTATTAAAGATTACTTCACAAAAATCTCAAACGTATTAAATGAAGAAAAATATGAAATCCCTATTATATTAAACTATTTTTTTTTCTCGATGTATAAACTCCTTGTGTGCCAACAAGTATACCACAAGGCTTACAGATGTAATCATCTGTAAGAAAGTAAATCATCTTTTATTTCCTTTTGTACATATATTAATAGTGTTTTCCCCCGTATTATGTAAACTTTACTTCAGTGTGTTTGCCTAAATATATTTGCATATATAATTTTGTATTTGTATTATTTGATCATGATTCTTCAATTGTTTTATATCATCTACATTATGTTTTTGTTACTATGTGAGCAATTTTGTTTCATTTTTGCTTTTTTTTGTGTATCTACTTGTTTCCTCCCCCCCCATTTTCTTTCTACTTTATTTGCATTTGTGCCTGCGTCCTTATATTTGAAATTTATTCTACTGTCAATTGCGTACTGACTTACATCTGTAAGGCTTGTGGTATACTTGTTGGCGCACACAAGGAGTTTATACATCGAGAACAAAAAAAAAAAAAAAAAAAAAGTTTAATATAATAGCGATTTCATATTTTTCTTCATTTAATACGTTTCATATTTTTGTGAAGTAATCTTTAATAATTCATGCGATTACACTATTAGACAAGAAAAATCAGTTCGTACCTGAACCTTAATTTACTATTAATGGAAATTTTGAGAGATTAAAAATAAAATTATGTCTGTATTACTCTTTTGTGCTGTGTCAAGTTAAATTCATGGGACATTTAGAAATCATTTCCTTTAAATGGAATGTTTTGAAGTGTTAAATGCTGAACATATAAATTTAAAAAATAGCTTAAAATAAAAATTCATGAAAATTTGTTAGCTATTTAAAATAGATATACATGGAACATAATAAAACGCCAAAGATGAAATTTTGCTTTCAAAATTTTACCTGTTTCATTAATCAATTCTTATTATTTAAATTATGAAGGCTTGAAACATAACTGAGTAGGCAAAGTCTGACTTTTTGAATCTTTTGATTAAAAACGTTGCACTCCGAAAATAAAATAATAATAATAAAAATAACTAGTAACATTAACTAAAATTACTTAAGTACTAAATGAGTATTACAATTCCTAAAGAAGTTGAAGTTTGGCAGAATAAGTAATAAAGGTAACTTGATTTATTATAAAGTTTTGAAAGATGTGTCCTCTACATACAGAAAGGTTACATTCCCAAAGACTCAAAAGGGGAGGACACGAGTTGGGAACTTTATGTGTAATATATTGAGTAGTAACTTATCTCCGCTCTAAGCAGCCCAACGGTATGATTGTCAAGGCAATAACTTGGGAAGTGACAGATTGATCCTCTGTGAATCTTTCTTTCTTTCATTACTTTAATTTTTTTTTCGAAATTATTCAAATTAAATTAAAATTTTACGAATAGTTTTAATTAATGTTTTTTCATTTTTTAAACCGAAATAAATGTTTATTCTCCTAATATCTAAATTATGATTTAATTTTTAAAAGAAAAATAATTACAAATTTAAATATATTTTTTAAAAAAAATTTAAATTTATTAAATTAATTCTAAATTTATTTAATTTTTAAAAGAAAAATAATTACAAATTTAAATATATTTAAAAAAATAAAATTTTTTCAATCATCAAATTAATAATTGCATATAGTTTTAATCACTATGTTACTCATTTTTATACGAAAATAAATATTTATTTTCCTAATACTTGAATCATAATTAAATTTTTAAAAGAAAAATAATGAAAACTATAAATGAATTTTTAAACTTGAAATTATATAAATTAAATTAACAAATTATCTATAATTTTAATTAAAGTGTTCCTATTTTTTTATGCAAAAATAAATTATTCTCTTATTTGAATTATTACAATTTAGTTTTTAAAAGAAAAAAAAATACAAACTTAAATACGTTTTTTTAAAACAGAAATTCAAAATTATTTCAATCAATTTAAGAATTTATGCATAGTTTTAATCAATATGTTACTCATTTTTTTATGCAAAAACAAATATTTATTTTCCTAATACTTGAATTATAATTTAATTTTTAAAAGAAAAATAATTATAAATATAAATGTGTTTTTCTTAAAATTTCAAATTTATTTAAATAAAATAAAATTAATAATATAATTTTAATTATTGTTATTCCTTTTCATGTAAACTAAATATTCATTCACCTAATACTTTAATTATGATTTAACTTTTAAACGAAATAAAATCATAAGCATAACTTAAAAAGATGATAATTAATAATTACAATTACTCGCTTCATAGAAAAATTATTCAATATTTCTAAAAATTTACTCTACATTCATTAATTTTCAATTAAATACAAGACTGGTAATAATAGTAGGAACATAGGGAACTAAATATATTTCGACATCTTGCACAGTTGTTAAATCATGATTTATCACAAGATCAATGCTTCTTTAACAGATTGATTAAAGATCAAACATTATTTACATTCAAAATTATTTGTCTGTCATCAGACAGTTGGGTACCAAGTATACCGTATTATTTAACTAAACATTTTGAAACATCTACTTACGCATTCAAACACTTAACACATGATTTCAACTATTTCTTTTCGGTGATTAATATCGGGAACGTTCGCCTACATAGTTAAAGAATTGTCAGTGCTCTCTTTAATTTTCGATATAAATACGATTTCGTTGAATTAGAATAAATAATTTGTCATTATTAAAATAAAAAAATGTAAAAGTTTCAGTTCTTTTAAGTTGATAATAATAATTTTAATAATTTATAACCATTAAACTTACATTTATAACCATTTTTTTAAAAAATAAATAGTAATTCAAGTATTAGGAGTCAAGCATTTTGAGAGAGAAAAGTAAGAAATGAGTCTAGTAAATTTTCCGCGCTTTTTTTCAATTAAATTAACAAAGTAACAAGCAGTTTTATGTTAAAACAACTTTCTCCGCGTAAGGCCCATGGATGAAGCGAACACTCGGATTTTTATTGCTTTCAGAAGTCTTGCCTATGCAAAATAAGATGTGTTACCGATCTCTTCATGAATATTCTAGTCTTTACACAAGGAGTACTTTGTAGCTGATCTCTGGCGTTCTTTTCTTTTACAAATGCATTTTACTCTCATACAACTAAACGATTAGTCTCGAAATAAATCAACTCTCTCGTTCTGTAAAATGAAAAAAAAAAAAAAAAAAAAAAAAAAAAGAAAGAAAGTGGGACGAAAAAATATCATATATTTTAACGACAAAGTTAAAGCCAGAGGAAAGAAGAACACGCATATGCAGTGCCTTTTCTTAGGTTAGTAGGTGCATAGATGATCATCGTTATATCGCTGTTAAAAGAGTAAAGCTCTGCCTTGAACTTTGACTTAAAAGTTCTCCAAGTTAAACAATTATAAATAAATTATACAAAAAAGTATACCATGGAAAATGGGGAGTCTAATTAAAGTTTTCGTGGACAGTTTATCTTCCATACTAACATATTAAAAAAGTTTTACAATGAAATCAAAATTTATATTGGATGTAAATGATGAAATTTTGAATCAATAGTCTTGTCAATTTGAACTTCGACAAAGAAAATTCTGAAAATTTTGGGAGCGAGCTCACATATGATTTTTATCAGATTTCCATTGAATAGTGGTCAATTATTAAAAATTTCATCCTTTTATCATAAAATTTGTATGCAATGTATTCGTTAGAAATTTACTGAAGTCTAGATATTCTTTCCTCGACAAGTATAAGAGCGATTATTTGCTCAATAATAAAACATAATTCAATTACTAACTCATAAATATTTATTTATCCTTCAGAAATATCCTTTCATATTTAATTAGGCTTAATTTACTTATTAATTCTAATTATTTTTGAAGCGGTTCCTGTGTAATGTCTATTATAATACTTTCTTTTATTTAGAATTAATTTTGTTCCATTACTTAGAATTTCTTTTTTCCTGTTTCTAAATTTGTTAATAAAATTTGTAATGATTAAGAAAATCAAAACAACACTTCCAAGAGTTTTAAATCTATTTTTAAAATTTAATAATACAGTTGTGATGATATTTTTAATAAATAAACTTTCGCAAATTTTTAAGGATATAATAGAGCAATTACTAAATACCATATTATTACTCTTCTGTTACTTGTATATTTTGAAGTTGTTTGCTTCAATTGTTAGTCTTCGATGGTAAGAAATATTCTTCAAAGATATTAATGAAATTTCTAGATAAATTTTCACTTTGCTTTTAGTTTGGTTAAAAATTCTCAAAATAATGTTATGTTAAATATCCACTAAAAACTTCTTAATGATTAGATAATAAAAGTTGCATTTCTTACTCCGATAACATGTATAATAAGTGTATACAGTAAACAATAATAAATAAAACAAATTTTAAGATTAGGAATTGATATTAACTATAACTTATTATTTTTTTATCTTTGATGCTGTAGTTAGGGATGGTCGAGATGAAACGATTTTTATTAATAAGAAATAATTTATAAAACACTTTTACTTAACCCACCTAAATTTTTCATTATTTTTAATGCAAAATTTTAAGTATAATCTTAAAAAGGTTACAATTATCACACCGGATCATCTGTTGCTGAATATGCGGTATCTATGCCATACTACAAAGTAAAAAAAATATATTTAATAATAGCATCTGTGTGAATAACAAAATACATGCAAATAAACGTATTTTTAAAAATATATAGAATATCTTTTAAGTGATACATACTATTATGAAAAATAATTATAATTTTAAATAAAATTGTAACTATACTATTTTCCTCTCAGTATATGAATCGTTATTTTTAATGAAAATATGAATATTATTTGCACCAAACAATTTTTAATTGTCATAGCTTCAAAAAAATTAAAGAGAGTATTAAATGATTTTTGAAAACTGCCAAAATTTAATTTTTTCATAAGTTATAAATCATTTCTAACATATTATATATAATTTAATTAAATATTGCGAGTGGCAACACTGAGAAAATATCTATTTAAAATTTATGGGATAGTTTAGATTTCTATAGCTTGCAAACTTTTAATGAGCTTAACTTTTCTTATAATATCTATTTTTTACTATGCAGGGATATACATACCGTAAAAGTTATATATACAACTTTTTGTTTAAACCGATAGGTTTATTTAATTTTTTTATATTCTTTACAAAAAAATAAATAAATAAAATAAACTGAATAATATCAATATATATATGGGTGGGATCCAATTGTTTTCTTACAGCCTATACCTTCATACCCAATTCACCACTGAAATCTGTAATGAAATCAAGTCTTGTTCATCTGATAAACATAAAATGAGTGGTAGCAATTTCATTCTGGAAAAATATACTGCACATCCTACAACAGGAAAAAGAACATTGTGTTACTGCTAAATATAGAGCAGTGTACATTCATGTGGTAGATGGTATAACGTTGCGTCGTTACATGAACTAGTCACATTTGAGAAAGTTCATGGGCTCAACGGGCAGAACAAGCACGAGACTTTAAAAATGTCTCAAAGATCTATTTTTCTCTATGAATACAATAAGAAGAGTTCATTTTGTATGTCAATTAAAGGTTACTATATGAAATAAATGTACAGTTTTAATAAGAAGTGGTTATTTTTTTTTCAGTTACTATGCCATTGTAACTTTTAAGTTCCCCTAAGTTTTTTCTTCTTCTTATCACAGAAAGACTACAGAAAAATGAAAGCGAGTTTAGTATAAGAGGAGAAATTTTCGTAATATTTTCCCTCTATTCCTGAAACTACTCTTTCAGAAAAACTTTGAACTGGAACAAGCTGACATTAACACTAAATCATTCTATTTTTAAGTATTATTTTTTTAAAAAAATTATTCATCTTTCTACAGAAGGAACAATTAAAAAACATAATTATACCTTATGGGAAAAATTCTACTCGGTTTGCTAAGTATTTTTCAAACCTCAAGTATTTTCACATATGAAATATATTCTGGGGAGTATACTAATCAAATCTACTGAAAATACACCAATTCACATCCTCGATATATACAGTAAAGCTATCTTTCGTTGTGAATCTTCAGCATTCTTTCATTTTACAAAAGATTATAAATATTTAAAACATTTTTTTTGTTTTTGTTTTTGAAGCTTTAAACTGAGTTCGTTGCCATTAAATAATATCGTCATTGAAGGGGAAAAAAAAATCAAATTTTCTTAGGAAAACGATTATTTACTATTTGATACTATCACATTTCTTTTTGTTTCATATCAGATTTCTTAATTTTATTACAGGATGCTGATTTCGAGAGGAGGAGATGTATCATAAAATTGGAAAAAATAAATCTCCTCTCCCCCAGGAGAAAACATGGGAAAAGCTAATATAAAGTTAAGAAGAGAAAGAGATGAAAAAACATTAACAAATTGTTTTATTACTAATTTTATTGGATTTTTATCCAATCAACTTATCTACATACGTTAGGAAGAGTATCCTATTCTATGAGTTTTGACTTTATTTGTTTTTCTTTTTTCTTTTCTTCGTATAAACAATTTTGGTCACTAAATTTTAGGATGATTTTTTTTTACTATCAAATATTTATTTAGTTTTCTAGATAAGAAAAATAATAAGAGATAAGAGAAATTTCTAGGATAAAAAAATAAGATTTTTTAAAAATGAATGTTCCGGATTTTGATTTTCGCAAATTTTAATATTCAATAAATATAAAGAAATTTTGTTTAGCATGTAAAATTCCAGAAGTTACTAGTCAACGAGATACATTCAGGAATAACACATTCTTTCGACCTTTAATCTAAGCATTTTATGTCAGCTTACTTCTCTTTTTGAAGTATGAAAAATCTGGTTCATAGATGATTTTCTGATTTTAAAATATTATTTTGAGTTTTCTATCATGTTATTAAGTGAAAATACATTTTTTAAAGAAACTCTTAGAGACGCCTACTGGTAAAGTCTCGGCTTCAGAACCGGAAGGTTTGAGGCCCGCTTCCATCAAAGAACCATCGTGTAAGCGAGTCTGGTGCACGCTAAATCCGCGGTCAGATGAGGATGTCGTCCTCTTTATCTGACCGCAGTTCAAAATTATGAGGTCCGTCCCAAAATAGCCCTAGTGTTGCTTTCGAAATGAGACGTTAATATAACTAACCTAACCTAACCTAACCTAACCAGAAGAAACTCCTGTATTACATTTACAAAAATTTATGCACGAGAGTTCCATTCTAAAATACTGAAAAAAAGATCTTGGCATGATATCCCATTCAAAGTTATTCTCATTTTCACACCATTTCTTAAACTTTAAAAATGTTAAAAATCATTTTTTCCATATATCATACATCAATGTTCAATTTTTTTCTGTCGGAACATTTCAAGAATAGACGTGGCAATATGTTTTTAAAGCTTCGCTTAGTAATAAGATTAAAAAAAAAAAAAAAAAATCTGCAAAATAAAATTAGATATGCGTAAGTAGTAATTTATACATTTTTAATAAATTAAGTACGTCAGTTTATGTTTCGATTTACAAATCGAAAGGGAATTTTAAGAAATTTAATAAAAAAAAAAAATATCATGTTCACATTGTAACAGTATTCAGTAAAAAAGGAACAACATGTTCATAAGTACTTTATTTATATATATATATATATATATATATATATATATATTAGACCTCTATTAGTATTTATATATATTAACAAAAATGATCTTTCATTATATGATGATTATTTAATAAGAGCTACTATAACTGACATCTGAATAATATAATTCATCCATTAGAAGGAAGTAAAATGTTTCTTTGTTCTATAGCACATTACTGATATTTAAAGAATTTTTTTATTCAAGATGTAAGACTTGAAAAAAGCGAAATTTAAAAATCGAAAGCAATATAGCAGAAATCAGAAGAGAAATGGATAATATGGCACTTTCTTTCTTCGCCACAGAATATCCCCGAACTTGGAATCTCTAGGATTCCCTGTCGGTTGGGAAGATACCGCTGCAATCTTTCCGATTCTCCGATACTGCTTAAGAACAATAAAAAAAAAATCGCTGTACATTCCTCAGTATATTGCCATGTGAATAAACATAGCGGAAACAGAGTAATTTCTATTATTTATATTAGTATAATAGCTTTTGTATGGGAAAGATTGTCTAAGATTTTACTGGAAAGATAAAAAAAAAATAGTTAGTATTCGGGCTTCAAGTGAAGGATTTTTTAAATAATGCTTAGTTTTAAAATTCTATTTTAAGATTTTCTTTCTCTTTGTGTACACTCGTACGTAAACGCAAATTTTGAAAAAAGGAAACAATCCTTTTTTCGTGAATCCTTCCCCACCTACTATCGTCTTAAGAAAAATAGAAATGAGCTGTGAACATAGAAAGGGAAGTCCCAGACGTTCCATTTGGATTGAGAGAAAGGTGAATTTGTATTTTTCTTATACAAATACTATCATTTATCACTTGTTGCATCATATAAAAAATAGTAAATGATTAACCATTAAAATAGCTCATAATTGCTTAAATTGAGATAAAATTTAAATTATAAAATAATTTTTATTGAAAAATATTTGCAAATTGTATCATATTGTAAGATTAAATACAATAGAAAAAGTGCATAAATCAAAAGAAATTAATTAAATTTTATTAGTTATATTTTTTTTTTATGATTCACAACCAGCGTAAGTGTTTTCCATATTTGTAATTGAAAGTTGCATTTACAGATAGTTCTACCTTGTTATCGAACAACTCTCTAAATATACAATTAAATAATAGTTAATTTAATTGAAAAGCATTTATTTAAGGTGTAAAATTTTTTCTTTGTAATCCACAAAACATTAATACATGAAATGGCTCATTTTTAAAAGATAATTTCAGTAACAAAATATTGTAGGTACGAAATAAATCTTTTCTGAAGATGCAAAACACTTTTTTCGGCCTCCAACAGGCTGTGGTTTCCTCATTGCCATCTTTCAATTTTCATTTCTTTAAAATGTTTCTTGCCATGAAAGGCAATATTTTGGAGTGTAGTTATATTTTACATCTTTAAAGGTGTTTGAGCAGATATTTTTCAGTGCGAATTTTATTTATTTTGAATTTAGGCCTGTTATTTCCATACTTTTAATATTTTTATATTCCTAAGCATCCTGCTTTTTTTATGTATGAATATTGTACAATAATTTGCTACAGTTTTCTCAATATCAAAATACTAGTAAAAAGTTGAAATTCAAATTGATATATACTTCATTCTATCAAAAGTAATTCGTGAAGTTAAGGAAGTAGTAAAATCACATGGATGATAATTAAAAGTATTAGTTACAAGATGATGTTTACATTGAATTTCCATGAGGTAAAGATAACTCCTAAAACATATAACAATCGAAATGCATTTAATTTTCATTTTGAAATTCAGATAAGTCCTATAATTATCTTCACCCATACAGAAATTAATAATTTGAATAAATACACTTGTAATACTGGACCAAGAAAAAACTTTTTCATATTTCACCGACAGTCACAAAAATTATACTAACATTATTCTTGTTGGTTTTAAAAATAACAAGTACTTGAAGATTAAAGTAGTCCTCCTTATTATTATTATTTTTGCTTGCTTTAATATACTAGAAAACTGTTTCGTTAATCTAATATTTTCATCACTAGAAAAGTAATTTTTAATGAATTTACTTTTGGTGTTTTTGTTCTCGAAGAATACATAGAAATGAGTCTATTCCTTCAAATGTAATAAAACATAAGTTAGAATTAATTGTATAAAACATATTTTTCTATTATAAATAGAAATCATAAATTTCATCTTGTGTTTCTTTGGTAATTATTTAAATGTAAAATTTTAATCTGTTGATAGTTGGTCAATTTACTTATGTTTTGGTTTTAAACAGCTCTTTAAGGCTCATATTAGTGGAACTAAAAATGCACTTTTTTTCATCACCTCATAGTTCTCTCCTGAATTAATAAAAATGTCAGGTGAAACTGAAAGAAGATTCTTTCAAAACACTATTGTGGTATTTAATTACATATTTATAAATACTAAACTAATAAATTAAGAACAAATTAATTTAAAAAATACTAATTTTAAATAATTAATAAAGAAACACTTATCATCAATTCCTAAAACTTTGATGTAATACAGATTAGACAGATTTTAAATATCCAAACAAATAAGAAAAACACTGCTTCTACTGAAAACACTGTCTTATAAGCAATAGAAAATGATAAAAAAATAAAATAGAAAGTTCAAAATTAATGAAAAAATAAAAATCACACAAATCAAAATGTTTCTCTAAAATGCTTTAGAAAACAATCCCTATCAATCATGTTCTAAACATCGGTTGAACGACCATAGAAAAGTAAATGAAATTTTTAATTACGGACAGATAATTGGGACTCGGAAGAAACGTAGTCAGTGTGGTATTTGATAATTGTCACGTAAACTTTAATTGACCTTATTATCAGCCACACCCTCAAGAAACCTTTCCAAAATTCAATATTTGGCTAGTTAAAAACTTCTGATGAGATGTGTGACAAGGGGATCAATCAAGGCATATGGCATCTATGGCTGCGCGTGCCTTCTGAAGTTTCATCCGCTATCGAATTAAGGATTGGTCTTCTATTAACGCATTCCATTGGCTGTTTGTTTATATTTTGTGCGGTCTTTCGGAGTTATAAAATGTATGATACTTTCTACAGTAGTCTCCTCTTATATTTAATAGTTCTCAGTTATTTTAATGTTAAATTCATTTAATTACAATTTTAACCTAACAATAAAGCCGAGAAAAACCATTTTAATTGTAACAAAAATTCCTTCCATGATTCAGAATAGTAACATTTTATTTAAAAAACATTTTAAATTTGTTATATGCTACATAAAATTGCAATGTAAAACATTAATTTAAAAATAGCATGAAATAACCTCATTGCATAGATGTGTTTTGTCATGTAATAAGGTATGCGATTTTGTATTCTTTAAAGTAGATATTTATTTCCAAGTAAATGCTTAGTAATACAGTACACGATTACCTAAATAGCATACTGCTTTGTATAGCATGGTAAAATTTGACAAACAATATAGATTTACAATATTGGAACAGCTTAAAATGAGACTATTGTTATACAGTTCAAAATTACGTTTCAACTAGAGATTGCAATACCGGAATACCGGGATACTGAATGTCGGTATTTTGAGCCATTTGTACAGTTTTGTAATACCGGTATTCACAAGTTTAAATACCGTTTTTTCGGGATTTACTACAAATTTTAAAAATTGTTTCCACTATATGTTCAGGGATCGCCAACATAGCAAAATAATATATGTTTTTGCTTTTATATCTCCCTAATGGACGAAATTAATTAGCTAATGAATGGCTTAATTAATTGCTTAAATCTATATTAGCGAAACCGAGATTATCCTTGAAAGAAGATATTTTATCCATAACGACATATGGAGCAACAGTTATGAAAAAAGTTGGAAAGATGATTGGTGCAAATCAACAATTGTGCTAGGCTCATGGAATTCAATTAGGAATAATAGATGTATTATAACAAAAAAAAAATAAGAACAGAACAATCCAAATACTGTGGATATAGAAACTTCGGATTCCAAATTTGAAGAGAGTAAGAGTGTGAGTGATATTGACAATGAATATAATGACAATGTAATTGTTGAAGAAGATATTGCTAACGAGGATGAAATATTAACCAATCAAGAATTGCTTCCTATAATTTATAAAGTTCGAAAAATTGTTAAGATATTTAAACGTGCCCCTATAAAAATGACATGTTACTAAAATATATACTAACGGAAAATAAAACAAAATATATGTTAATATTAGATTCTAAAATACGTTGGATCAGCTTACTCCTAATGATGGAACGATTTTTGAAACTGAGAAATCCAATCCAAAGAGCAATAATCGACTTAAACTTGTAAATTAATTTTTCAGATAGTGAATTCGACTTAAATCCAGAACTGTATCAGCTCTATTTCCAATAAAACTAACTATTGAGGCATTTTGTCGGAGAGATTCTAATTCATTAACAGCTAATGCAACAATAAATTTCATGTTGCAGTTACTGAAAGAACAGCACACATCACCATCTGAAGAATTGTATATTACATTGAAAAATCGCACAGAAGAAATTCATACCGAAATAGAAAATGTCTAATGGTATTTACATAATTATAATGATTTTAAAAATGAAAATGAAAAAGAAGAAAAGAAAATAACCAATTCAAATCTGATTAAGTTTATAATAAATTTTCTTAAATTTTTTTACCCACAAACCTATCCACATTCAGAAGAATTCGGTTCAGTTATAAAAGTTTATGATGATATTAATGTCGATAGTGAAAATGAATTGTCTCTTGAACAAAAAATAGAATTCGCGATAGATAAAAAAACTTCAACGAGCCAAAATACAATATAGAAATCAGCTATATCCAAAACCATCCGACGAGAAATCGATTTATTTGAAGATGAGGGATTTAGAGGTAAATACTTCGAAAAAGTATATCGCGCATTGCTAACAGTACCACAAACTAGAGTTGATGCCAAAAGAGAGTTTTCGACAGCTGGTCATTTTTGCACAAAATTGCTTTTCAGGCTTAATGACAGTACAATTGATGCATTATGATTTTTAAGATCACTTTTCAAAAATTTGTAATACTACAGCAGACTGAATAGTGATATTTACACTTTTTTGTGATTTAAATAAATAAAATGTTAATTTACTTTTTTGTGATTCTTTATATACTGCTATAATTTATAGGTTACAAATTATTTTTTGTGATATTTACACTCTCTAATAAAACTGGCAAATAAAACAAAGAAACTCCTGTGTTTTCTTTCTTTTTCTAAAATTTCTAATACCGGTATTAAGATCTAAAAAATACCGAATGCCGGTATTGAAATTTTGGTCCGATATTGCAATCCCTAATTTCAACATTATACAATATAGTTTTACAATATTGTAAAATATATATTTCTATATTATCCAGTGTACGGTTTCTATAGCCTACAAAGTAGTTTCCCTATATTATACAATGTAATACTTATATAGATTGTCCTCCTTATTTATGATTAAGATTAAGCATTTTTTTCTAGCTTTTGCGATCATTTATTCAAATAGGCGATATTTTACATTCTTGAAAGGACAAAAAATTAAGTTAAATTTCCTAAACTTCTCCATCTTTTCTATTATTCTGCTGTAAAATTACTGAAATTTCTAGAAAAGAAGCAGTGTAACTCAAATTGTTCTCCGAGTCTACTCACAAAGACGAAAATAAATAAATAAATATAAATAAATAAATTTAGACGCACTCTCGTATATTCCATTTGGAAAGACGTTTTTCCCCCTTATCTTATCGAAGCTTCATTGCATCATTGTATTTCACATCTTAATTATCATAGCCTAAATTTTTCTTGGAGCTTAATAAATTAAATATAAGGCTTTTAAATCATTTTCTTTATATCTACCAAAGCTACAAATCATTAAGGATGCATTATGTAATATTGTAAGTTTATTGGAAATTAAATTTTAACTAAAATTCTTCCCCCATTTTTATAATATACCAGTTTGGAGCCATTGAGTAATTATTACACATATTTAAATCTTTTTAAAGTTGTAGTTTGCAAAAGTAAAATTCTATTTCAATCCATATAAATGGACTAAATATTTTAGCACATTAGGAAATATTATACTAAAACTTAAAAAAAGAGATAGATAGACTAAAAAATAGATATACTAAGATAATAGACAAGCTCAAATAGTTATTCAAGTGGTCAATTGTATCATTTTCAGAAATTTAATTATATCAATAATGAATCAAAATTCCAAATGTAATAACTTTGGTTTTTAAAAATTATAATTTTTAACAGAAAAATGGGACTAGATTTCTTTTAAAAAATAATAATTCCACCAAGCAAATAAGGATTTTAATTAAAAAAATTTAAAACTCTTTTTTAACATCAATAATTTGAATGAAATGTTGAAAAGAATGTATAAGATGACAGAATTCAACCATTAACATACCAAAAAAAAATTATATAATATATATATCTATATACTGCCTGATTTACTATTGATTGCCATTTATATATCTTGCCTGAATTTTCATCTTCATTTCTAATGACTTTACCAAAAGGATGATTCAACGTTTCATAGTTTGTTTCAATTATTCAGAAGTTATTAATCAATCACTAACTCTCCTTTAAATTATGAATCCACTTTTTCACCTTTTCTTATATGTGTTTTTTTCAGACAGAAATATAAAAATGAATTTTGTGTATTAGAAACCTACCAAACTATATATGCTACTTTAAAAATATTTGTCATAGTGTATATGTTACTGGCAAAGTATGACATCCGGCATTCTATAGAAGGTCTAGGCGTTCTATAGAATGCTTAAAATTAGTTGGTAATGTACGAAACTATTCATATTTAACATATTTCCTAGGCATTCTATAGAATGCCAAATAAGAAGCCGGCAAATTATGAAATACATCTCCGATTCGAAAATATGCTCTCTACTAGGATGGAGGAAAACCGCTGGAGTAAAGGACTGTTTTTCGTTCAATTTCTGAAAAATAGAACTTATCATTCTGGGATCAAAATAACACCATAAGAAGATCTTCTTGACTGCCAACCTAAAGTGGGGATTATAATGTATTTCTATAATGTATATTTTAAAAGACATAAATACAGAGGAGCAGCTAGATAAAGTTAGAGAAAGCGTCCAAATAATGGAAAATGGTGAAACCAATAAGATTATGTAAGAAAAAAAAGCCTGCTTCAAAAAACATGGATGAGATTTCCGCTTCTGATACCTGTTGTGTGTGTTTAAAAGAAATAAGTGATGCACTTGCATGCAAAAAGTGTCGTCAAAAAATTCATACCTTCTGTGGCTATGCTAGTAAAGATGATGAAATGAATATTTTGTGCAATCTTTGTTTCAAAACTGAAATGCTATTGATGGTAAAATAAATTCTAAAATCAATACGGAAATAAAAAAAATGAAAATGAATGTTGAATCCCCCCCCTCACACACACACTGCTTCTTTGGGAATTATTGTGCGAATTCCTATTCCTGACGTCGACAAAGGGCGAGGTGATTCGAGCAATATATTGGCAGTTGTAATAAGTGTGACAGAGGATGGTTTCTACCCACTTGGAACCAATGACCAAGAATTCATCAAATTTATATGTAAAACAAAGTGTTAAAATACGAAATGTCTTTGCGTGGAAAATGTAATTCAAAATATCATTCAAGCCTACCATGTTGCAACAAGTAGATTAATTTTAATTTCTTATCTTTCACATGAAAATTTTGTTTCCCTTAAAAAGAAAAGGTTTAATTTTGCTTTCATTTTTCTTTACGCATTTTGAATGGTACTTTCATTATTTTTTCAGAATAACATTTACATTTTTGAGGAATGCATGTCATTTATATAATAGCCTTATCATGGATTTTTTTCATACTTTACCTAAAATAACATTTGTAATTCTATAGAATGCTTAGGTATTATATGCAATGCCTGAGAAATTATGTGAAAATTCTCTTATGTCATATTTTGTCTAAAAATGTCTTGCATTATATACAATGGCTCTGCATTCTATAGAATGCCGGCGTTTCATAATCTGTAGGTAACAAATATACGTTTTAAATTAGGACATTGAATTACAGTTTTTTTTTTTTTTTTTTACAAAAACAATGAAATCTGTTACGAATTATAATGTCTAAGGAGTAGGTGGCGCTATGTGTATTCATTTTCATTTGTATATATTACATACTCTTTCTTGTAATTTGTTCTCTGCCGTAAATACCCCGTGCAGTAAACATGTGTGTTTGAGAGCTCTAGGTTTTTTTTTTCTTAAAATGGAGTAACATAATATGCAGGCCAGCTGTAGAGAGTGATTACCCTACATAGTTCATTTTTAATAAGTTATCAATGAAAAGAATAAATAAAGTATCACGGCATCGCCACTCTAATAAAGCATTTTTTATTGTGATGCTTTTGACATTGGTTTCATAAAATTCTTCCATCATAGATAAATAAAGATTAGAACTTTATTTTTTTCAAATAAAAATAAAACTTTAAAAAAAGCTTACCAAATTTACTATATAGTTCCTCCGTAACTCCAAAGCATTTTTTTTCCTTTCCTTCCTAAACAACTATATTGAATTCGTTTTATTTTGATTGGTGTTACAGAATTATTTACCTTAAATAGGTGGAAATCATTCAATAATCTGTCATCACAATTATTGCCAGGGGAAAAAAAGTGAAAATCAAATATTGGGATTAAGGCATTTTCTCTTTATTTTAAACAACATAGACTTTTTTTAAAAAATCAAAAAATTACTTTGAATTTAAATGAATTCATATGTTATTCTGCTGAAATTTATTTAACAAAATGTAAATAAATTTATATTAAATAAATTTATTAAATATGTAAATGTAAATATGTATTTAGAATATATAGGAAATGTATTCGATTTTTTTTTGTTTCTGGAGCTTAGTGAGCATTGTGAAAATATAGAAATGTAATTCCATGAAATATTTTCGCTCAAATATTATCCAAATTTACAATAGTACATTAAACAAAACTCACCTTATTGCTTCTATTTCACAGTGGAAGAAAAAATTGTTTTCAAGCGATTATGTGAAATTACAGTTTTGTTCACAGAAAAAAATTTATCCTTACTTTTTCATTAAAAAAATTAACTGAATGAATGAAAATAGGCAAATGAAACGCAGAAGAAGTAAGCGCCAAAGAAAGCACGCAGGGAAAAAATCAGATCAATAAATAATTCTAAAGGCAGACAAATTCAGGAAGTTTCCTAAACATAAAAATACTAAAAAATAAAGAAATAAAACGATATTATTGAATTAACAACAACTTTTAAGCCAAAAGATTAAAAAGAACTGCTATCAAAACGAATAAACTTTGAATAAAGTCATTTATATCTATAATCGATTTCCATCTCCTTTTCTTGACATATAAAACTGGATCTTTGCCCACATAACCATGAGATGCAAGGCAGCTATCAATAATAACCTGCCGGCAAGAAACCACAACATTGCCACTGGGATGGAACTCACCTGAGTGGATTATAAGTGGAGTTGCGCCATGCCTGTCCTCTTTCATTTTTCTGAAATATCAGAAAGTATAGCTGTTAATTAATATTTCATGTTTATATACAATTTTTTTTTTTCATTTCGAGAAACCCCTTAATGGGATTTATAAATGTATGGTGAATGTGTAGTTCCAGATGGTTTTCTCTAGTCATAAATCTTAGAGCAATAGTTTTTTTTCTTATTTATGTAGTTATGTAAATGATAGGATGATAATTGATTAACAGCAAGTTATTGCATATCATTTATATGATTGTCTTTGTGCTTTAAAGTGTGTTTGCCATGTTTATGTGTAAGATTAAATTTTATCGGTTATAATCTGAACTGTGGAATATGTTGCTTTATTGATATTAACTGTGATTATCATGTAGTAGTATAATTGTTACTTGATGGGTCGGACCGTTTTTCTGAGAGATATATGTAAATTTTGATGTGACAAAAATCAAGACATTTTAATGAGATAGTTTCAATCGTAATTGCTTTACAATGCTAAAAATGTGAATGTTGGTATTAAAACTTGTATTGCTGTATATTGCTCCTATTTTTCTTTGTATACATATAACCTTAACAAATGATTTTGATTTTAACTACTTCAGTGGATGTCAGTTATTTGACTGAATTAGCAGTTCAGGAAGGGAGGAATAATTTTGAACATAGCCCTGATTTGCTTTTTGTCAAAATTTGTAGAGTCATTTCGCAATCAGTCTATTAATCACATTGCCTTGTAATAGTAAAATAATACCTAACAAATAATATTTTGTAATGGATAAAAGTCTAACATTGGTTTTGAACGTAATTATAAATGATAGATAAGTACGTGATTATATGTTTTAAATAAATAAATTGGAATGCCTTAAAATTTACTGAATAAAAAACCATAGAAAAATAGGTTTTGCACATATTATTGATCCAGAGAATATTTAAATAAATAAATCTGTTATCGGATATCAACAGTAAGAATCAATACTGATTCCGACAAATTGCTGTAACGTTACAATTATTTTGAGCAGACGTTTTTCAAGATGACATCTGTATAATAAAAATTAGCACGAAAACATTTACATTTTTGTTGCATTCATGACGCACAAATTCATATATGTGTGTTAAAATACTTCATTTAACGCTGACGGTTCCAATCATGTTAGAATCCCATTTCCACTGTCGCATTAACCAGAAATCAACCAGAACAAATCTTATTTACTTGAATAATTTCCTGGATCTGAACGATGCAATCGTTATGAGAACTTTTCTGAGTATATAGCATTTTAATCTCTGTTGTTTTTACCGTCATGATGCACATTTGTTTTCTGACGCCTAAACAAAGTGTTTTTTTAAAAAATAAATCTAATATTTGGAGATATGGAGACCACTTCATTTATCTCACATAACAAGACAATAATCAAATGCATGATAAAATAAGATCTCAAAGAATAAACTGAGGTATTAGGAACCATAGAAAATTCCATAGCTTCGTTCGTCACAACTTATATTTAATTTTTCATCCATTGAGAAATATTGAGGGATATCCCAAGAAACTACAAGGGATATATAGAAATTTCTAGTATTTTTAGCATTTCGTCAATTCTGAACAGAAAACACCGATTATAAGGAAGGAAATGAGCCACTATTTTCTTCCTGTAGTTTACAGTGGATGCATTAGTAATTACTCAAAACAAAAAAGCAATGCAGATTATTTTTAAATATGCATGCTTTGGATTTAAAAAAAAAATAACTGGAACGAATCTTAGCTAAATGACATTTAGAATTTCAATAAACGTTCGGTTTGACTTTCATCGGCAAGGCCATATGGCAGACAAAAAGCATGAATAAAAAAATCTTTAGAACTTTTAACTTTTCTGATTGCAATTTAAAGAAAGACATGCAACTAATGGGATTCATTAATTCTTAAATATGTAAAGAATTTTACAAAATGGGTACTCTAATTTTTTTAATGAGTAGAAAAATGTACACTCTTGAAAATCATAAGCTGTTTAAAGGCGGTCAAATATTAACCCTTTCCATATAGGTACGACGTATAGAAGGCGCAAGTGGGTTTGTATTTGAAGCCAAATAAAAATCAGCGAAGGAGGAAATCTCATCACTCCTCTGACCTTTAATTAGCATTCTCCCTACATGCTCCAATTGTTTACACTGAACCTTGAAGAGGTTCGTTCAGTCTGATTGCACATGCGAATGCATGAAACTCACTGTGGAGCATTCTGTGATTATCAGGAGACGTCTGAAAACTATCACACCAGAACAATATGCAGCTGTTTTGGAAGAATCACTTTCTTAAAGCTCCATTTTTTCAGAAAAAGAATATTAAAATATTTTTGGGACTGAGATTGATTTCAGAAAAATAATCTTTAAGCTTATTAAGTTCATAGTTTCTGACTTAAATCATCAAAACAAGTATACCATATACAAAAGCCTAGGTCAGGACCCAAACTCGGAGCACAAACTCAAAAAGTTAATATGCACCACAATGGAAATGAAGCAAAAGTTGATGCAGTAGACTCTCGATGCATCTATACTGTATTATTTATAGATGGTTAACGGTGATATGTTATGTTCTTTTAAATATTTGTCGCAGCATTGCTCAGTATCTAGTAGATTTGAAGAAAAATTTGTTTCTAAAGTGTCGATTTTAACAACGCATGCTCAAGTATAATATCTGCATACGAAAAGTATTTCTTTTGGCAATAAATATTGCTTACGTTAATCGCTGCCCTTATACGAAGCACCGCAAGAAACTGAATCTCAAAATAAAAATAATATGAACGATGCGCTTTTTGTAATTAAAAATTCACTCTTTCAAAGTGTCAACAATTTACATTTAAAGCACATATTAGCATTGTGAAACTTAGGGGAGTGCATTGTACCTTTGACTGATTTTCAATATTACTTTCTCATTAGCTTTGTGCGAAAGATCTGTTGCGAATGCAAATCTTAACACTGCTTGGTTTTGTATTTATTTCATACTTTAAAAACCCCAAAACAATTACGACATATTTACCACCCCCCAACAAACAAATAATCGATTTTAATAATTTTAATTGTTTTTTTAAAAAACCTTGTACAGTGGTCAAAGTACAACAGAATGGTGAAATTTTGAAAAGGGATGCTGCACTTTTGGCTTGCACTTATCATAAAAACAATCTTAAAAGATGAATTTTATTTTCATAAAATGATACGATTGTTATTTTTATTAGATCTAAAATTTTTAAATAATAAAACAAGTTATTTATAAGGATTTATAGTTTTTAAAAGATTTGTTCCTTTTAAAATACTAGTAAATGATTTGTTATGTTACTTGTTAATGAAGGAGAGAAATCTTTACTGAACTTTTTAAAAACCTTTACTGAATAATAAGAAAAAAACAATTAACGATACTTTCAGGAATGCCTTTTTTTCTTAACTTTTTTTGTTATAACAGCTGAGTTTCTTCTTAGTTTCTTTCTTTTTAGTTTTGGGAGCATCATTTGATTTTAATGCTTGAAACCTGGTTTTTCAGTAGTGTTTGTAACAAACTTTGATTGAACTTTTGGTCTTTTTTCTCTTAACGCTCCTATTCTTTGCTGAGCCTTACGGAGAAGCTTAACATTTTCAGGAAATATCACTGAGGATACTGATACATTTAGATTGGCTGCACTTTGGTTCAAAATCTGTGTTGAAGAACTTGTAATGGCTAAATCTTCCATGAAATCTGGATGATTCAGCTATTGAAGGTCAGTCTGTTACAGATTATCCTACCAGTTACAGATGAAGATAGAAATTGATCTTCGGTAAAAATATTTTCACTAAAGGGAGCGTAACTTTTAGCATCGAACCTTTTCGTGATATTATTTAAAGTCAGATTTAGTCAGCTAAATTAGTTACATCATATAAGATAACAGGCTTATCACTATTGCTTGGAGTTAAGATACAGTTGTTAATTGACTGATTGTATTAAGTTCTTGAATGGGTCAAATGTATCCCTGCCAAACAGATGCATTCAATGATTGTTATGATGGTAAATTATCATGAAAATCCCACCATTCTTTTGTCTTCTCAATAATAGGATTAATAAAATCAGTTTCATGATTTCTAAAACGCAACACTACAGGTTTTTCCGAACCTGGTCGGATATTATCTATAAGGTGCTTAAATAACTGAAGAAAAGTTATCTAGAGATCGAAGAGTAACTTAAAAGTGGAAAAGTTATCTCGTAAAAAAAGAATCCTAGAATAAAAATAAACTAAAGATTAAACTACTTAAGATTAAGATTTTGGGCACTATTGCAAATTAAATTACAAACTGAAGTATCCCTAAAATGCAAAAATGTTTTATCTTTCTTGCAAGAGTAAACTTCCAACCCACAGAGAAATGAAGGAGAAAACTTTCTTTGGGCTCCCAAAACACATTTTACTCCCCATCATTATAATGGTTTTTTAAGATTGGAATGGAAGTAGCTTGCAATACGCTATATAATTAAAGGTTAAATAGAGATGGCGTACGCAAATAATTATCGTCCTCACAGTCTTAGAAAATGATAGAGAATGAAGTATCACTAGTTTAATGATTACTAGTTTAGTTATTAAAAAGTATTGAACTTCTGATCTGGTCAAAGGAATAACACATGAAGATGGTCAAATGTACAACAGGGTACAGTTTTCACATGTAAACCTCTATAATTCATTTATGGTTAGGAATACAAAAACCAGAGTTTTCTCAAAATAAGATTATTAGTTTATCTGTAACATGCGTTCATTAATATCATTTCATAATGGTATTACAAAATGCTATGAGACAAAGAGTTATCTTTGTAGTACAGGGTGGTTATAATTTAAGTGACCCTATTCAGACCCATTTAAAACCCGTTCTGTCTTTCATACTTTGATGAAACTTGGTATATACGTTATATATACCATGGAAAAAAATTTCTTCAATAAAAAAATAGTTCAATGTTTGACCACCAGGAGTAATTGTGGCGCCTAAAAGACTAAAAATATGCCAGAATCATTAATATTTATTCAGTTATATAATGTGCTTATCCTGTGCTCCATAGACATCAATTACGTGTTGAAAGATCATTATAGCGTGTTCAATGGTAGCGAGAAGGAACTCTAGAGGGATTTCGGCAACAGGGCGTGTAATGTTGCCTTTCAACTCAATAAAGTTCTACTCCCTCCTCCATAAGCGCAGTCTTTTAGGAATCCTCGCAACCAAAAATCACAGGAATTTAAGCCGGGTGAACGATAAGACCCGGCATCCGGAAAAGCTCTTGATATTACACGATTCTCGCCAAAGTAAGCACGATGTAGTTCTTTGGCTTGGCATCCAGTGTGAAGGGTTGTTCCATCTTGAATGGAGACAGTATTCTACAAACATTGTCGTTTCTGTAAAGCAGGAATGGCCTGTTGTCGAATAAATTCATTATACCGTGCACTCATGACAGATCGCATTTTAAGACCTTGAGGAGTGAGAGTTTCAAAGAAAAATGGTCCCAGGATAAAATCAGCAGTAAATCCATACCATACAGTCACGTAAACAGAATGCATTGGTTGTTGGTACAAGACATTATGATGTGAAGCACCCCATATGCGGTAATTTTGATCATCAACTTCCATTCTTGCCAAAATTCTGCAAGCAAATTCATAACGCTTTTTGGTGGCAGCATTTGCACCTTGTAGATCGTATAAGAATTACCATTTTAAATTGGATCGCAGAATTTTTCGTACTGTCAACCACGGAATCGCCAACTCACGTGACACCGATTGAGCACTTGCTCAAGAATAGCTGGAACTGGAGACTCCTTCAACCACAGCAGTAATGACTTCCTAGACAATTTCATTCGCAACCGGTTTCCGTCCTCTTAGTGGCTGCACACCCATGTCTCCAGTCTCTTCAAATTCTTTCTTCAAGCCATTATTTGACATAGGCTCTTTTCACCATTCCACGACGATGTTCAAGCAGTGCACTTAACATTTTTACCAATAAAACTCGATCTTTCTTCTGAAAGGGTATGATTAACAATGACAAAAGCACGCAGAATGATTTTTTGGGCTCTGACTGCAAGTCTCTTTATAAGTTTGATTAATTTGCATAAGGAATTTTTAAAACGTTTCACCTGGTGGTCAACATTCGAGCTATTATTTTCATTGCAGAAATCTTTTTCCCATGGTCTATATAAAGTATATACCAAATTTCATCAAAATCCGATAGGCAGAATGGGTTCTAGAGAGGTCTGAATAGGGTCACTTTAATTATAACCACCCTGTATTTACTTTTTACTAATGAAATCAAATATTTTTGTTCAACAAAGTAAGCATTTCTTTAAAATTGCAACAAATTAAATTAAGTAATGAATGATTAATATTAAAAACTTTAAAATTTGGCCACCCTTTTTCGTTCTGTTTGTCACAGACAGAGGAGAACTGTCATCTACATGTAAAATATGCAGATGAGAAATAATGAAAATAAAAATATGACCTCATTCGTCAATGAAAAATCAATTCATATAGATATTGATTATTACTATTATTAGTAAACTTGAATGTTCTTATATTTTATCTCATGATTTTAGCAATTTATTTGATGTCGTGTTTTCGTTTATTTGATTTTAATTTTGTGAAAGATTCGCAAGTTCGAATGTTATGTAAGCACCTTCAAGTACAATTTATAAGCATAATTTATTTTTTGGAAATGAAAATTTACGTACATTTCACAATATTTTTGATTAGAAACATGTTATGGGTAAAATTATATATGCGTTTTTGTCAAGAAAAAGAAATTAATTTAGAATTAGGTATCTATTTTGTGAGTTTGAAGTGTATTGGGCAATTGCAAAAATAAAGAAGTCTTTCTTTATCCATTTATCTTTTAATCTCATTATAACATAAAAAAATAAAGATGTGTATTGGATAGCACACAGAGTGTGTCAATCTGGTTCGCGTGTACTACAAAAGTAATTTGCGCGCAAAGGGTTAAGAACATATTAATAAAATCACAAAATAAAATTGACTCAGATAACTGAAGAATTATAAAAAAAATTGCTTCCAAGTATTCGCAAAGAATATATATAATATGTAGAGTTTTCTGAACGAGGCAGTTTAGCAGATTTTATTATAAATATATTTGTGTAAAATAAAACATCGATTTTTGATAGATTTATATTCATTTCTGAAATAACTTAATTAACGAATAATTATCAAAATCCTGATTTTTTCGAAAGCAATTCACTTTTGCAATTCTTATAATTATCAATACAGAATATTTTAAACCGTTAAATGTCTTTTCATTTTGTACACTAGATGGCAGCATGATACTATTTGTCCGATTACGTCTCTTGAAAATAAGCTTCCAAGTGAGAATTTATTTGGATGGTAAAAAAAATAAATGACGCATATTTAATTTGTCAGAATTAAATAGTAAATATTTTTTCTAGGAAATAAATAGAAAATAACATGCTTAGTAAAACTTATATGCATTGTTTGGCTTAATTTTTGACTTTACCTGTGAAGTAAAATATACGACAATTAGCTGATATGTCTTGAATTTCTCGAGATTAAAAATCTTTTCTTGTACCGCGCTTTTAACATGGATTTCTTTCGTATTAAATATTATAATATGAAAGTCTTTTTTATGAATTGGAATAGAAGAAACATTAAAACAAATAGAGATATAATTGTTTAAAGTCTTAACATTGCCCAGGAAAGGATACCCACCTACAAATTACTTTATTTCAAAATCATCTGCATTAAATTTTCTAAAAATATAATGACAATTGAAAAAAATCGAGGAAAAATAAAATTGGTATCTTTGAAGGTAGTTTCTTACGGATTAATTTTCTGCTAAATTTCTGTGGTAAGAAGGCAAATTATTGGATAATTTTGCACATTCTGAAGTGGCTGCTATCGATATACAGTTGTGGGGATAAAGCCCACCCAGCTTATTCTGCTGCCAATAATCATATATATGAAATCTAAAATGTCATTTTAGATTAAATAATATATACTAAAAAATGCTGTGCCTTAGATGATCATCGGAGTTTGTCTGCATATTTAAAACTGTACAAACTTTGAAATTTTCTTTGGCATCACTTTTTCTTGATGTCATAAACCCAAATTTTGGTTAATATATCATGATTAAATAAGAAGATATTTAACATTATTTTGTAAAGTTTTTTCCCCCCTTAAGAAGATATTTAAGATTTAGATATTGTCTGAACGTCGGAAATAGTGTTTTTCTTTTTTTGTGACACTTTAAAGCCTTTGTAAAGTTTCAATCTACGCCTTAAAATCGAATGCTACTTATTCATTATAAAATATTTGTAGTAAAAATTTCCCGGAGGAGTTTCATTTTTTTTTCGCACAGAAATATTCAAGAGCACTGAAAGTTTTGTTTAAATTGAAAGTTTTATTTATTAACGTTCCGTTTTAAGGCAACACTTGGGCTATTTTGGGACGGACCTCGTAATTTTGAACCGCGGTCAGATGACGAGAACGACACCTGAACTGGCACTCACTATTCAAACTTCCCTACCACACCACACACACAGAGAGAGAGAGAGAGAGAGAGAGAGAGAGAGAGAGAGAGAAATTTATTTTATTTTATTCCTTTTGCGCTTTATTCATGCATTTCTTTATTACTATTCCTATTGCTATTCTTGTCAATATTGCTTTCTACTCATAAATAAACATGAAATGATATACTACTTTATTTTGAGAACGTATAAATAAAAAAGTGCATTTCATTCACTGACAAATGTAAATCAGTTTTCTTCCATGCTTTCCCAGGCACTTAGTGTTCTATACAAATGCTTTTTTATTGTGAAAGATTCCGTTATATGAAGACACGTGTACAGAATAATATGCGTGTTGAAAATGTGGAAATCAACTGGCAGAACGGCATTCTAAATGCTCATTCATTTAGTTTATTTAATAGTAATTTCCATTATTGTTCCACTTTTTAAAATTATTATTCATCATATATTTATCAGCTTCTGATATGAATAGTAATTTGACAGCAAATATAATTATAGGAATAATAATTATTTATATAAGTAAGAGAATAATTGTTCACTAGAATATTTTTAAAAAGTATCCAGTTTAATACACGAAAATCAATATAGGAGATGTGCGTGAAATAACGACGTGTATGATACTTCCGATAACGATGTGCGTGAAACTTCCGCTTTAACTTTCTTGGCAGGATGGAAAGGGAACAGAATTGGCCGTGGTAAATCTTATGGACCGAGGAGATTGACAAATGCCCTTGACCAGGTTCAACAAATGCCCTTGCATTCACTGCGTGTTACTCTTTGGATCGGCTTCATTGCGACCTTTTCGACAGGGCCATTTTTCTTTGAGAAAATCACTCCGCATGGACCAACAACCTGTACCGTAACCGCAGCACGTTATCGGGATATGTTGCAAACTTTTGTTATTCTAGAACTCGAGCAGTGGTTATACCTCACTACAACAAGATGGTGCTCCTCCTCACATAGCCCATGTGATTCAGCAAGTGCTGAGACGTCATATTACTGTGGATCGCATTTTCAGTCGAGGATTTTCTACAAGATGACTCCACGTTCACCTGATCTAAGCCCCTTGTGATTTTTAGCTTTAGGGCTACTTCAAAGATAAAGATGTATCGAGGAAACATAGGAAATACGACGGGTTTGAAGAACCAGATTCTCTTGCACGTACGCAACATCGAACCCGATCCGTTACAAGCTGTTATGAATCATGTTATGGTATGGTGTAACATGTTAGTACTGAAGCAAGGTGGGCATATTGAAAACCCTCTTTGAAACTTTTATTTGCTGTTTTTGGCGTCTTTCGTTTGTTACTATTATTGAAATTTCTGTAGTAACAAAAGTTTGTGTTGTGTAGTAAAGTTTATTATATTTTTTACCTCGTATTCTATCCTTTATTGTTGACGCCATGCTTCATATTCATTACCTTAAACCGATTGCAGCTCCACATTTCACCTAACGAGCTTTATTGAAATCGCTTTTTTTTATTGCACCAATCAATTTCCTATTTCCTGAAATGTATATCTAAATATGAAGGCGTTGCGTCTATTGGTTCTCTCGTCAGGGCGTCCCATACAGGTATACTTTAATTTGAATCACCCTGCATTTTATTAATAGTCACTACCTTTAATCTGGAAAAATGTCTGTGACAAGCCAGAATGTTTACTCGTCGGTTTATATAATGTCACAGATTATAAGAAATTATTGAAAAATTTGAATTTTATTTCCTAATAAATATTTTATAGGATTTTAACTATTTTATTTTACAAGCTTACTGATCGAATTATTCCAATTCATAACTAATTTTTTACTAACTTCATATTTTGTAAAGAGAAAAGTGCCATTAGTGTTTGTTAATTTATTAATGTTTGTTTATGAGCTCAATAATTTTAGCAAAATAATGCCAAATAAAATGCAGTGGACACTTTGAAAATTTTGAAAGCCCCTCTATATCCATCGTTTATAAGCAATATAGAAAACTTAATGTAATGGGGAAAATTGTAATGAGCTGAAATTTTGAATCTAGTTTTGAAACTTTTTCACATATTAAAAATTACATTTTAATTATAAATGTGGATTCAAAATGAGAAGAAATCCTTACATTTTTATAAAAAAGGAGTTTAGGTGGATAACTATATTATATTTTACGATATGAATAAAAGTTCAAAATTTTATTTTAAAATTAAAAGGTCAAACATTTGTTAGCTCATCATTTCGAATCGAATATGCCTAGACTTATGAAATTTAGCTTCAGAGATTCGACTTTTGATGTAGTTTTGAAATTTGATGAGAAGAATGTGCGTTTCCTTTGAAAATTTTGAAGTTTGTCCTCATATCAATGTATAGACGGCCTCTTATAAAATTTTTAATTTATATATCTTTCAGAGTGCATTAATCCCTTTCGAATGGTAGTTTTTTTATGATTGTACGATGATGGATGTCAGAATAATGCTGAGTGTCGATTTTCTTTCCTTACGATTGCACATCTGATTTATTTGTTCGTAAGGTTTTTTTTTAATTTTTTTTTTAAAGTTTAGTTATATTAACGTCCCGTTGTAAAGCAACACTGAGGCTATTTTTTTTGTTCGTAAAGATTTTATATTTCTTGTCTGAATTTCAGTAGCTGTCTTCATCTTATTTTTAGACAATGTTAAATCAATATCTTGAAACAAATGGAAACACGACAAAATTATGTATCAGGATAAAACAGAAATTAAATAAATAATGGTAATTCAAAGTTAGCATTAACTTTATTGTATTTAATTTTTTTAAAAAAAATAATACCATTTGCAGAAAATATTGTGTAAAAATGAAATGATATAATTGAAATGTTAAAATTATGACTTTTAAAATAGTATTAAATTGTTTCTTGCAAGATTATTTATTCCGAAGTTACTGCAGAGAAACCGCAAAATTTTGGTATAATTTCTAAATGATTAAATATTTTATTAAATTTCTCATTATGAAAACTTAACAATATTGTTTCTCTAGTCTTATTGAATAAATGGCAAAACTTGATAGAAAGGAACATCCATTCATACATAACTACAATGACTTATTTATATTAAAAATTAAAGCGATTTGAAATAAAGAAGGAAATTTATGCGATAGAAATATATTTAACGCTTGTTAACTCATATTCAATGAAGAAACGTCAAGCACGATTTTTTTAAATTTTATTATTATTTTATAACAAATTATTGGTTCTTGAAATTCTTACTTCTTTTATAGTCAGTTAAGAACAAGATGAACTGAATAGCATATTTTTTTTGTGAGAATGGAAACCTCCTCTTTTTAAAGTATCGAAATCGTGCAAAGATGACATTTATTTATTGACGATTCTTTGCAATGAATCGATTTCATGCATAGATGCTCTTTTGAAATAGTTTTGCATAAATTAAAAACCCTCCGAAGGGCTATAAAAAAGAAAAGATCCCAATCAGTTTACAACCAAAACTTAAACACACTCATGGTTACTTTTCACCGTAGTCGCTAAGAAGATTAATGCATTTACCATATCGATGGATGAAGTTTCCTATTTCCTCATCTAAAAACGTTGCCACAAGTTATGTAAGAAGGGTTTAAACTTTCCTTTGTAGTCCCTCATTAGTTTGGAATTATTATTTTGACATTCTATAGTCCCTAAACTGTGTGTTTTGTTTTATTAGCATCCCATTTTAAAACTACATAATGACTATTTTGAAAAGAACAGCATAGTTTTGAGACGTGGTGAAATGATGATATCTAAGACACCTTATCTTAGCACCACACAAAATACGAGGTTCTTTGATACACGACGATGGATTCAAGATGCACTAGAGCCTTACACGCATAGCGAATAGTTGGTGGAATAGGATATCTTGAATTATTCAACCTGATGGTTGAAGTTCTCCCATCAGGTCATTGGGGACCCTTGAAGATGATGAAATCATCCATTTAGTATTACCAACCTGGAAGTTTGTAAGCCCACCAGAAATCTATAATGAGATTAGTGAGTCAGAATTGAAGTCAGGAAAATAAGATTAAGATCTCGAACTTGATGAATTCATATCGATTTTGTTTCTTCTGTCCTCAGTTGTGCTTTATTTATTTCGTAAACTGCCTCTAATGAATGGTTTTAAAATATTCACATTATAGTCGTTTTGTGAAAACGATCTAAGATTGATTTTTCATTCAGTTCATTTGGTTCAATAAATTCTTTGAGTTCTCAACATTGTGAATTCTCATCGTCTGCGTGATTACATTTTGCTCCTTTTAGCTCATATTCAATAAAAGGAAAGATACTAGTTAAAACAATGAGTAATAAAAGGATCTAAAAATTTTAATATTCATTTAAAAAACTGTTTTCTGTTAATTTAAATCAACACTAATTTTCAAAATCAAGGTAACCAATTTCATTATATAGGGCAGCATTTATTTCTGCCAACTTAAATTATTTGTAAGAATTTTTAACTGAAGTAGTATTTGTTTTCTTTCTGCATTATTAATTAAATAAAAAGGGTTATTGCAATATATTTTGGATTTATTTTTTCAAGTTTCTAATACTAATAGTTTAAGGAATCATAATTTGTTTGCATGTTATGAGAAAAAATGATACGGAGCTGAAGTCATTTTCACCATAAGAAAATGCTTTTTATTTACAGCAATTATAACAAGCAACAAATAAAAACAATTTTTTATTTGGTGCTTGAATTTTAAAAAATCTAATTTTGATTATATTTGGTGCGCTGGCTTCGAATTTGAAAGCAATATTTTTTGTTAGATATACTTTCTGAGATTTATTGTATCTAAATTACAAAGTATTTAAGAGCAAGTTATTCCTCTAACAGAATCATCACATAGAAAGAAAAAAAATAAAAAACATTAATATTTGTTCTTAAACAGAAAGACCTATAATGAATCATTAACTCTATAGCTTTGGTCATGGAGATGACTAAGACTTCGATGGATAATTAGTGCGGATTTAAAAATGATTAAAGAGGTTGTTTCTTGGTCATCAAGGGGTCCTATGAAATATCTTTCTCCTTGTGTTTATACCAGGGCCAAATAAAAGTGTAAGATATCAGAGTCAAATAATACTGTTACGTTAGAAAAGAGTGTCCTACGAACGAGAACATGGTTGCAGGTAAAAGAAGTGTCACTTCTGAACCCTTGGTCGGAAGACAGAATTATCTTGGCACAATTACATATAAAGCTATAGTTAATGCAACTGTTTTATGAAAGTTCTTGATCAGGATAGCCTTGTTTTGTAAACAATCATAGTTTTGTTTTTAAATAACATAGATAAAAAACAGTTTCAAAATTTTGAAAACCTCAGCCAATTTATAATTTTTATCGTAAGAATCATGCTCAGGACATTGGAATCAGTAGCATAAGGCTACTTTGTTTTCTGGAAATCATATTTAATTACAATCGATTGTGAGTGTCGATAAAATACTGCACACTTTTTTTCCGAATTAAAAGTTGAAAAAGATAAGATTGAATGAACGCCAATATGAGGGTCATCAGTCGAGCATGAAATTAATAAGCAATAAAAATATCCGTATTATTTAGATAAATAACATTCTTAAAGCGGGCAAATTGCAAATTCATAGCTCGAATCCAATGCAAAACGATCATGAAATGCAGTGAATTATGCCACTTGAATTACGAGAATGCTAACAGAATTAGCATTAATCAGTATTAAAACCTCAGGACAGTAAAATATGCTAATTTTAGAAACACCTATTAACGAATGTAGCCTATTTTTTATGAATTTTGTAAAGTGAAAGTAGTTTGGGTTTCAGCTGCTAAATTTGTTGGTAGAGTTATCGATAAATTTGGCGTCGCGAAATTTCTATTGCGTTTCAGAAAATGCGGGAGATTTCCGAAAATATGTAGAAACCTGATAGCAATCGCCTAAGTCCTTTTACTGAAAAAAATAAGTACGCTATCATGGACGTATTTTCTGACAACTACGAAAGTGCTAAACTTGGCCGAAAATCTGAGCCGATTTGCCGCCCGCCTGACGTTTATGAGTTTCTCCCGTGTTTTACAATGCGTTGTTATTCTACTCTATTGAAGGAGGCATTGGTTTTAACTTATTAACTATTAATATTTGTAAATAAATTTTTGTTTAAATTGTCTTCCATTCAATCCACGACCCCTTCCATAATCGTTATATCATTCTTGCAAACTTCTTCCTGGGGGGGGGGAGATGATTGATAAAAAAAACAGGTTAGAAATCTTGCAGCTGTTAATATAATATTTTGAAATTGACGTATGCTACACTGAAGTGATAAAATTTATGGAATAGTAAAATGCAAATATACAGATAGTAGTACTATCGCATACAAAATGTATAATTGGACAGTGCCGTAACAAGGTTTTCATTTGCATTCAAGTGATTCACGTGAAAAGGTTTCGGACATAATTATGACCATACAACGGGACCTTGAACGCGGAATGGTAGGTGGAGCTAGACTCATGGTACATTTCCCTTCGGAAATCGTTTGGGAATACAACATTCTAAGATCCACAATGTCAAGAAATTGCCGAGAATGCCTAATTTCAGGTATAATCTCTCATTATGAATAACGCCGTAGCCGACCGCCTGCCTTTAAGGACCTATATTAGCGACGTGCGCGTAGAATTGTTAGTGATAACAGATAGCGACACAGCATGAAATAACCATAAGAATCAATGTGGGGCATACGACGGACTTGTCCGTTAGGACAATGTGGCAAAATATGACTTTAGTGGGCTATGGCAGCAGAAGATCAACCCCAGTGCCTTTACTAACAGCATGACTCTTGACCATATCAGTTGCACCATGGACGACTGGAAAATCGGGGCTTTGTTAACCCTCTGACAGAGCAATTTTTAAAAATCCGTATTTAGATGCGACGTTTTAAAAAAAAGTTCAAATATTTTTTTAAACAAAGTGAATTGATATAAGTCGCACGACATGTATATAATAAAAATATAATATGGTATAATAAAAACCGTAATCATAAAAATAAACACATTAAACTGCTAAAAATGCAGGATGCAATAGAAAATGAATTGATTGCCAATCCACGGAAATCGCGGGATAAGCAGCTGGAAGGTTAAAAGATAACGATTTCAGCTGGTAATATTTGATGGTAGGGTTCGAGAGTGGTGCATGCCCCACGAAGCCATGGATCCAAATTTTCAATAAGGCACTTTGCAAACAGGTGGTGGATACATAATAGTGTGGGCTGTTTTCACATGGAATGGATTGGGTTCTCTGGTCCGACAGAATCGATCATTGACTTTAAATGATTATGTTCAACTAATTTGAGAAAACTTGCAGCCATTCATGGACTTCATGTACCAACAAAACGATGGAATTTTTATGGATGACAATGCGTTCCGTCACAGGGCCACAACTGTTCGCGATTGATTTGAATAAAGTTCTGGAGAATCCTAGCAAATGATTTGGTCTCCTAGATGGCGAAGTCTGAATCCCATTGAATGTTTATGGGATGTAATCGAGAAATCAGTTGAAGGAAAAAATCATGCAATGTCAATACTTTCGTAATTATGGACGTCAAAAGTGGCAGCACGGCTCACTATTTCTGCAAGAGATTTGCAGAAATAGACATTTCTGCACTTCGCCGAGAAAAAGGAGGTCCGACACCTTATTAGTAGGTATCCCATATTTGTATATATTTTTTCCTTAATGTAAACTTGGAATTTCAGCAGCATCAATAATTGAAAAATCTTTTTTTTTTCTATTTCTAGGAAAGTTACCCTTAAAAATATTTGTAAATACCAGCAATATTTGATTACTGTGATTAGTTTATTTTAATTCGACGACATTTGGGAAACAGAGCTAATTTGCATAAATTGCTTGGCTAAGCAAATCGATTAATCTTTTTACAAAAAACTTTGATTTGTTTAAGTTGATAAGTCAGCGAAACAACTGAAAATTTTTCAATCCATTACCATAAATTTAGCTATAAATGCTATCTACTTGAATTACCATTATAAAATATTTTACTAAAACCAACTACATCACTTTTAAAGATTTATATAGAGGTAACGAAACAGAGCGTTGATGATTTGCAAGAAATTCTAATTGTATTTATCAAATTTTTATACAATAATTTAGACGAATTATTCACGCTTTTAATATAAACATAGAATAACTCATAAAACAAAGATGGAAGATCTTTTTCTGAATATGACTTTCATTCGAAAATCTTAATTTATAAGTGGAGCAATTATTTTTTCGATTACTTCTACATGGCATACTTATAAAATGAGGATTCTAACGTAGAAAAAGAACGATATTCTGCTCATTTCAAGAAGCTGAAAGAAAAAAAAATGTCAATTCTTTTTTCTTTTTAACTTAGTAATCTATTATTTTCTTTCATTAGTAAGAAATAACACATATGTGATACAATAAGATAGGAGTGATTAAGATGTAAGGATTGAACGCATCTACAAAGCAATGGATTTTATCCAGTAATTGGAACTAAAATCGAATGTTTTCGAATCATTAGTCAATATGCGAGAGAAAATAATCCATTACAGAAAACCTGTTAACTCTTTCGTCCCTAATGGGCTTATACGTCCCGGAGATCAGACTTTATTCCCTATTGGGTAAATAAATCTTTTTTTACAATGAATATCGTAAAAAGAACCTTTTAACATGGGATTTAAAATCTTAATCATGCAAAAGTCGGCTTGAAAGGGTTAAACTTGAATGTTAATACTGGTCAAATAAGGAAACTCTTAATTTATATTGCCACAATAAAATAAAAACTGTTTTACAAAAGCGAAGTTTTTATTTTGATAACACTATAAAAAGAGAAAAGGAGTTAATATTTTCATCCTTGCATTTAACATCTTTGCTTTACAATTATTTTTCCTATTTTGTATCTATCTTATTTGCAGAAACTAATTCAAAACTGGCCTAAGATGGATGTCAATAATAACGGATCTAACAGAAAATTTTATAAATGAAAATAAATACTCAACTTATAAGTATTTTCTAGTTTAAAAATAATTTCATTGTCAATTTTCAAAAAAATTCCAACCTGGCTGACAAATATTTGTAAAAAAAATGAATAATAATAAATTTAACTGAAATCAATTATGCCTCTAAATGACCCATTGGCTCTCGATCGTCTCAATATTCATATGGTTTGGTAATTTTCTGTGTCTATAGAGAAAATTGCAGGAAACGAAGAAAATTTTTTGCTTAAATAATCAGAATCTTGAAATATTATTTCAGATTCAATTCTAAGGCTTTTTTCCCATGCATTTCGTACTTTGTCCAATTTCTTCTAAACTTGAATTGTCCTTGTTACATGTCAGAAAGAGCGTTAAAACTTGCTTTTACAACTGCCTTTGATCAGATTTTTTCTATTGAAAATTCTGTCACATATTGTTATATTTACTGGCAGCAAAGATATTTGTTGTGGGTCGCGAGTTAAGTGCTCCGTAAACAAAACAATCTGGTTATGTCTTGTATCATTTTTATAGTAATGAGTTGATTTGTTTGACTGTCTTCTAATTATAAATTGTATTTGGGATATTTTTTGAATATAGAACATTAGGAAAGTGAAGTGAAGAGAACGATACTTGCACCATCAAACTATTCGTTAGATTTCTACATTACACTCATTTCAAAGCGTTCGATCCATGAGAACAGATTTATATTAGGTCTATATATAAGATAAATATCAAGTTTAAGACTTATTATTTTTTATCTCCAATCTTCACCTAGTTGCCTATTTTCACCTTTACAGAGACAGCACTACAGAAAGGTCAAAAGTGAATGACACCTAAAATCGTGGACATTTTTTTAACATTATGAATACTTGAAAGGAGCATTATTTTCAAACAATGAAATCCGAACAGTATTAAACATCCGTATGTCTTAATACATGAAAACCATTAACTTCTCAGTGTACGAAATGTTAATTTTTTTTTTCTGTTTGCAAGATTTTTATGCGAGCTTCCAGAATTTTCTCTTTTCATATCGAAATTTATATTACTGGGCAAGCTTTATGAAAGTCCATGACTTATGTTAGCTTTAGCTACACTTTGAAGAACTAGTTATATGCATAGTATATGATACACTTTTGTATTCAGGTTTCCAAGAGAAAGTGGTATGGTACGAAAGATCGAACGATATCTACAAATAAGTTGAATTGAATGGACCTTGGGGTTGCCATAATATGAAACCTCTGCAGATATTTATTTCCTTTAGTTAAAATTCAAAACTTTAGGGGAACTATGACTATGTCATTTTTCACGAGGAAAAGAATCATTTATTGCGTAGTCATCGAACTTACGTTTTCTTTTCTTTCTTTCTTTTTTTGTATTGAAAATCAATTATTTTTGATGATACTTCAACAATACGTGAAATAATATATATGTACATTTTTTAAAAATTAAAGTAAACAACTTTAAAATGATAATTAATAATAATTTACATTATAACATTAATATTAATTATAAAATTATTTTTACATTATTTTAACTTAAAATATTAGCTAGGTAAATACGAAAATGAAAGTAATTAAAAACATATTGACATAAAATTTAGTTTTCTGATATAATTAAGAAAGATCCCCAAAACGGATTTGATTTTGAAAAAAATAGATCAAAACTATAGCAATAAATTAAGTTTAATTAGTGTTTTGAAATTATTTTGAAAGGGATTTCGTTGTCAAATGCTTACTTTGGTACCGGACCCATATGCCTTTCTCCAAAATTTCTCACCATACTATCACAAGATGTTGGATTTCAACGGATTTAGAGTAAAACATGCTAAGTATATCTTTTGTGGAATCGGATCTAGAATACATTAAACCTGCTATAGGCCATACTATCTCTCAAAAGGTTTGCTTAAAAGTCGGAGAAATGAGCCTGAATAAAGGTCAAAAACAAAACTGAAAATACAAAAGAACTGAAAATATGAACTGGGGGATCTCTGATATTTTTATTTATTTGAAATTTATAGAGAGATCTCATTTTAATAGAGTAAATTTATTTATAATCATAATAAAATAAAATACCAACTATAAATAGGATAGTTGTAAAAAATGAATATTAACTAAACATTTTTTTTGAGAAAGCATTTGTACCATTTATAGAATTTCCTTCACCTTTGTACCTTTGTTTCCATCACTTTACAGTTTTTCTTTCAAAGTCAATGCCATTAATATCTTTAAAATACTTTGACTAATTTATGCAAAGTTTGGTTATTTATTTCCCAGTTTCACTATTTCAATTGTTACACGAATACTCACCCACAAATCATCATAAGACGTACAACAAATGACTCTTTGCCTGAATGATTATGAACTGCTTTCAGTACACCAATAAAGAATACTGTAAATGGATTTCCCTGTCGTTGCAAATCAATGCATATTTGTTTGGTTCCTTCATTTATGTGCGCGATCATTACTTTACATGTCGACTTCGGGTCTCTCGAACAAAGTTACAGCGCAGAGAAAATGACTCGATTCGAGCTATTTACTCGTTGTTTGTTATGATTAATATCTTTTATTATTGATGAAAGAATCACTGAATTGTTAAATGGAATCAATGAAAATGATCAGATATTTGAAATATCAAGGAAGATTTATGATGTAGGAACTTCCTACTATTATGGGTATTGCTGAACATTTTAATGCCCGATTTCTAATGAGAATGCAGCCAATTCTTTTATGAAATTAAATTACTCATTCATGAAATAAGGTTTTTTATAAGGACTTAATATTAATCTAGATTTGGAAGGATTCATTGGATGCTGTTGGATATCATTATCCATTGACAGTTGAAGTCCAGCTCTATCCAGATAAATTTTACTTGAGGGGAAAAAGTAGTTGGGATATTTCTTTGTACGAAGACTTTTTCAGTTCCCATACTTTTCATAATGCTATTTCTATAGTTTTTGTTAGTGTAGGATAAAGAGGCTCATTTGCCCTTGTTATAATATCGTGGCTTTGAGATCTCGGGGAAGCTCTATCGCATAAGTGTTAAAAAAATCGATTTTCGTGAGGAATAACTTGGTTTAGAGTCAGTTTTTGTTCTCCTTGCTGAGTTAGTCTTCCCAGAACAGCCCCTGCTCAATTTCAAGTACATATCAAATAGTGTGATTTTGTTTTTAAAAGTTCTTTCATAAAATGAGAAAAAAATAATAATTTTCCGAACGAAAACGTTCTTTTTGGATGCAAATAAATTATTTCTATTAAGGTTACAAAAGCGAAAAGATTTTGGATGGACATACAATTAAATTCAGATATAAAAGAACAAGTTTAGTTATTTCCATTTTTATTAAGTTGTGCGTGTTATTAAAGCTTTTAAGTTTTCAACAAATTTTACAAACAAGGACATTAATTTTCTCTTCACGTCGATTCGTTTCTGAATGTAGTGTTTAAATGTACATTATAATTAGTTAGAATTATCTTACAAAGTAATATTTCACTGATATTCGGTAGTTTCATTTTAAGCTGTTTGATATTATTTATGTACAGGGGTTGGACAAAAATATGAAAGCACCTCCTGGAATGTATGCTTATAAAGAAATTTTTATTCTAGCGAAATGTGAAGATGTCGATGGTGTTTTTGCCTCCTGACTCCACCTACACAATGACGTGAATACAATGAGCTGGTCATCTTTCGAGAAGATGAGTGAGATGAATGGCGATGAGGGCTCTTCAGAAGCCCAGGATGCAATAGACGCATCAAACAGCAACGACAAAGTACTTATGGAATGTAAAGCTTTGGCAAATAAATTAGCCGCACTTCACATTGTGAGAAACGAGCTTCTTTATTAAAAAAAAAACAAAGCCCAAATCATCAGTATAAGGACTCATCCAGACTCAACAGCAGTTGTCGACATCATTCGACAATTGGAGATGTAAGTCCCGCTACTGATGAAGAAAGAAAATATCTTAGCAGGTGAGATAACTTCTTTAAGTCCTTGCCCTGCAGAGAGATGTGCTCTCCGCAATTCCAACAAAAAGCGTAATACAAATAGCAACAATAACTCCTCTTTAAACTTTTCACAAAAATAAACAACCCCAATAGCCAAAACTTCCTGACCTCAAAACTTAAACGAATCGCAAAAAATCAAACACAGAAATTCCAACCAACAATAAATTCGAATCCTAAAATGAAGAAAGCGATAAAGTTAAAATTCATCCCATCATGCACAGAATAACTGATAAATATAATTTACCCCTTCAGGACATAAACAGAAAATTCCCTGAAACTGAAACTAGTCACTCAAATGGATATATAAGAATCTCTCCTAAAAATGAAGTAGATAACCAAAATATAATTAAACTGCTAAAAGGAAACAAACAAGATTACTACGCAATTACACCTAAGGAGGATAGACCTTTAAGAGTAGTCATAAAAGGCCTAATAATAAATGCTAACATTGAAGAAATCAAACTGGAATTGGAACTGCTAAATTTCTACGTAGATAAAGTTATATAACTTAAACAACAAAGAACTAAATAACCCCTACCAATCTTCCTAGTCTAATTAATAAAAAAAATCATAAAACATAAAAAATATATCACCTAAATAAATTATTATACTTAAAAATTAGAAAGCTTTCAAAAGCGCTCAGATGCACAGTGCTGGAACTGTAACTTTTCCCACCACAGCTCTTCGACATGCGGAGGACAAACCAGATGCTTAAAATGTCGGGAAAACTATCGAACATCAGAATAAATGATCAAGAAAATATTGCCGACCCCACCTGCATCAACTGCCGCAAAACAGGCCACCTCGATTCTCGGAGAGGATGCGAGATGTTCCCCAAATCAAAAGCAGTTACAGTAGACTCCCGATTATCCGCGATGCGGATTATCCGCGCCTGCCGCACAAAGTTTTTTTTTTTTTTTTGACTGATTTCTTCGAAAAGGTGCAGTTTTACAGTTATGCTTTTGTAATTACATAATACATTACAGTATTAAAACAGTACATATGTATTAATTTTTCTGTGCATCCTTGACGCCTCTCGTAAATACTAAGCACTTTTCTGTTTTCATTAACAAAATGCATTTTAGGTTAGTTTTGAGTGATATACTAAAATATGAAGCGTTAGTTAAACATTTCCTGCTGTTTATTTTACGTTTTATTGTACATAAAACGATTTTTCAAAGTTGGAATGACTGTTTTCTTTTTTGCTATACCCGTTTTTAGCTTTTTTCGGATTATCCGCGATTTTTGTTATCCGCGGCGGCCGCGCCACCCAATTCCGCGGATAATCGGGAGTGTACTGTACTTCCACCATCACCCGCCCCAGCAATGTTAACGCAAATTACAAGAGAGCCTACAGATCTAATAGAAGTTTCGAAGATGTCACTTCAAATAAAAATGCTCCACCCCAGCAGCCGTTTAATTTTTGACGACTTCCAACAGATGGCGCCACGCCTCACCAAAACAAGCACGGGCCAAGAAAATCTAGATTTTAATGGACTGATTGAGTTATTCCAAGCACTGATTAACCTGAGAATAGTCCTGATTGAAGACACTCGTAGTCGTTGCACTATTCTGTGAAGTTACAACTGCATCATGAACAGATTTCGAACGTGGGAAATTGTTGGAGCTCATATGCTGGGTGTTTCCATAAGCAAGATAGTTGAGTTGTTTAGTGTTTCAAGAGGTATTGAATTGAAAATTTTTTTCCCGCGTATTTGAAATGCGTTAAAACATTATCCGCTAAATAACAGCATGAACGAAAGTGAGTGTTGAATGATCGTGACAGACGATTATTAAGAAGGATTGTGACAAAAAAGAAACGGAACACAGTTACCAAAGTTATTGCTGAAATGAATGTATTGCTCACAAATCCAGTGTGTACTAAAACAATCAGAAGAGAGCTCCATCAGCAGGGTATTTATGGCCGAGCTGCAATTCAAAAACCATTCATCAATGATGCTAATGATTGTAACAGGAAAAATTAATGTTTAATTCATAAAGTCTGGACTGCGAAGCGGCGGAAGATATGTTATGTTTCCCACTTCTGGGCGAGTTTGTCGTGTCGAACGCCTTCCCAGACCTATAATACAGACTACTTGTTTCCAAGAGCGAAACATGGCGTAGATTCTGTGTGATTTGGACAGCCATATCGTAATTTTCTGTGGGCTCCATGATAACTGCTAAAGAGCATTACTGCTAAGGATTATGTAAACGTTTTGGCCAAATCAAGTCTATCTTATGATACAAACTTTCTTGGTGATGGTGTGTTTTCCAAGACGATAATGCACCTGTTCACATCATCCAGGTCTGGTTTTCTGAGCACGAGGATGATTTGTCATATCTTCCCTGACCATTACAATCACCTAACCTCTACATTATTGAACTATTATGGACTACATTGGAGAGGAAAGTGCGTGGTCGCAATTGTTACCTGAACTTGCCACCGTTCCCTTGACAACAGTACCGAAACTGTATTTATCCATTTCAAGAAGACCGCAAGCCGTTTTGAATGCCAACGGATTTCCTACACCATATTAGGCAAGGAATGGTGTTTTTTTAGGTGTTCCCATATTTTTGTCCAACCCCATATTTTTCCCCATTTTGTCCATATTTAAGACTAACAATATTTATCACGTGGGACATTGATTATACCAAAAGCTATGAATAGCACTATGATAGCTTATGATTAAAGCAAGTTTCGATTAACATTTTCTTGTCAAATGACAGCTCCATGCTACGAGGGTTTCTTCCTGCATGAAAATTTTTTATAGTTTAATTGAAATTAACGTGTCCCATATTTATAAAGAAAGTATTTCGTAATCGATTTTTTATTCTTATTTCTGATGTGCTAGAATTTATAAATTTTGTACATTTATGCGCTTCCGATGACAATATATTATTTTAATATTTTCGAAATTTAGTAATCATTTTACCTTTCATTTAATTAAATTTTGAATTCAATCGAGAGGCCACACGTGGCTATGAGTTTGAAGAAAAAAAATGGCTTCAAGATGTTTATTATAATATTAAAAGTTAGAAAATAATTAAATTAAAAAAATATATTTTTTAGTACACTTATAAAAAGTAAGGTTCTAACAGTTGTTTATATTCCACTTAGCTGCATTATAAAGTATTTCAAAGTAAATATTTTGTACACAATAAAACTAGAGTATTGTTTTCTAATCTCGTATTTGAATCGCGTCTATAGTATTGGCTGAAAATGAACCATGATTGGCAGACAATTAACAAGGAAATTTTTAAAAATGAAGTTTAAAAGCTGTAAATACGAACAAAAACTTTCTCTAAGCAGTGTACATTGTAAGAAGTTGTTCCTAATGCCTGAATCATACTGATAAACAAGCAATAAAAGTTAATTATTTGTTTTAGCCAGATACGATTCTTTTTTTTTCTTGCCAGTTAATTTGTAATGATACTGCTAACTTTACATCAAGTGATCCAATGTCATATATTAATATATAATGTAAATAAATAACAGAAATAATATAAGAGGGGGACAATCATTTGCTAAAAATGGTAACTGGCCCTAGATGAGTTTCGGCAGTTATACGTACTACCTAATTTTGTTTAGCCATCGTTTTGAAAATTCTGAAGCGTATTCTTGAAGCAAGCAAAATTTTAATGTTGGTTGTAATTTTTAGGCTTACTATGAAACATGTAAAATATTTGTTGAATATATTAAAATTTTTCACATCAACTGGTACCGCTCTAAATTACAATTTAGTGCTTCCAGCAATATACATGATAAACTCCGTCGTAGGAAAGTTTTAGAACAGTCGGGTACAGGTTCAAAAGTCTCAACGGTGGAGAAGATTCGTACGAAGACCAAGTGAAATAAACGACGGGAAAATAGTTAGATTAACCGAGGATCAACCGATTTCGTTCGAGGAATTCTTCGATCACCTCGGGGTAGTTTCAAAGATGTGTGAAAACATTCAATGAATTTCGAAATATCTCCAAACACTCAATGATCGATATCGAAAACATCTTGAATAATCGGTTCCACATCAATTGAAAGATTCGTTCATGGGGAAACGAATTCAGATTTGAAATCACTATTGGAAAGAGAAGAAAATGATCTGTTTCTCGATCAAATAATCAGTTGCAATTAGAAATAGGTTTGTTATGAACAACAATCCAGTTGGTGTTTGCAAAAATGATCTCCAGACTTTCAATGATCCATACAGTTCTGTTTATATGGTGTGATCGCCATGGAATTAACTTCTGTGACTTGATTCCTGGTGGAAGAGAAATAAATTCGAAGTATATTGTGGCTATTTGTTCTATGTTCATGAATTTCGAATCAAAGAAGTATTCCAATAACCTTAACAGTTTTCTCGAAACAATTTTAAGTCAAGATTTTTTTCAAGAAAATCTTAAAACTCTCGTTTAAGGTACCACGTGAAACCTATGTTTAACGTTGAGTTTCTTTTATGAAGAGGCGAGAAAGTCATGAAGCTTGCCTCTAAGCGATCTGGACCTGTTTCAGCGGCAAGGGAGTTTAAATAAGATAAATATTAAGGGTTAAGTTTTTATTACTTCAAATAGGGTCCAGTACGCCCTACTAACCAATAAAATCTATTTGAAGCTTCCATCTTCCGTCCTCCTGCGAGGTCAGCTTTGGCTGTTGTGGGAAAAAATGAAATGAGTTTTTTTAATATTATTCGAAAACAATGTATATAGTTCAAAAACTGGTGTGTATATCTAATATATAGAAATCTCATGTCACGTTCGTTTGTGTTTGCCAGGCATGCCACCACACCTTCTACGACTGAAAATTGGATCTCTGGTTATTTTACTTCGGAATTTGAACCCACCATGGCTGTGCAATGACACGCGATTGGTCATTAAAAATTGATGAAAAACGTTATCGAAGCCACCATTTTGAATGGTAAATTCCGAGCCGAAAATGTTTTGCTGCCACGAATTCCAATGATTCTCACAGACGTGGCAATCGAATTCAAACGCGTTTAATTTCCTATTAGATTCGCATTCGCAGTGACAATCAATAAGTCGCAAGACCAAACGATGTTTGTTTGCGGCTTAGATTTGGGCACACCATGTTTTTCACACGTGGCATGTTTTCGCGTGGGCAAACTATCAAGCTTATTTGTGTTGGCTAAAGACGGACTGAGAAAAAATATCGTACACTTAATTGCTCTTCGAATTGAATATTGTTTTTCTTTATTTCATTTTTATACTTTAAGACAAAAAATATATTACTTTTTTCACTTTACATTTAACTTTTAAGAGATCAAACAATGTATATGTTCGTTATGTTAATGAAATACATTGTATTGAGAAAATGAATGATTGGTGTTTTGTTTTTATCGGCGATCATCGTCTACAGCGCTCCATTCCTCTTTCTGTCATAGATCCCATGCCCACACACTTAAAATGCATTCGTTAACAACCAAAATATTCAATAGAAATAATTTATAAGGCAGAACAACGTTTGCCGGGTCAGCTAGTATATATATATATATATATATATATATATATATATAATATATCTGCGCAAAATGAACGTCAAAATTATATATTTTTCTGCAGAAGTACGAATACTATCTCATTAAAGTTGCGATGTGTTTTCAATTTGCGCGCAAATAAAAGAATACCGCTGACTCATATAGTCAAAACAAACAAACAAACAAAGACATATATAGTCAAAGAAAATGTTGAAATGAAAATTTCAAGCGCATGCTCGGTTACCAAGAAATCGTTTACTTCCGAGTTCTAGAATAAGTTTTATTGGCCCAAATGAAATAAAAATTGAATTAATTCAAATAATGCGCTTGACATTTATTAAATAAAAATTTTCATACAAAAATTAACCAATAGATTCGGTATAACACAAATTATATTTATTTGCTTATATTAAAAGTGTGAAACATCATTTTCGTTGCAGTGCAATCCTATCAGCATTATTCTTCAGATAAAAAGAAGGCAAATTGTGCAAGAGCAATAATGAATTACTTTGCACATCTCGTATTTTGCACGGAAATGTGTTACTGGTAAAACTATTTAGCATAAGCAGAAGAACTCCGTTTCAGCTTTAAAAGAATTTCGTCCTATGAAGCAGATGTGAAGAGATCCAATGTTTCCATATTCTCTACGCAAGATTATACAGAAATTAGAAATAACTGGACAATTTGTCATTCATTCAGGTAGAGGACTAAAGCAAATCACGTTTTCTAAGGTCGAAAAGGCGGCTGGCGTAGTCATTGAAGCCAATGTTGCAGTGTAAGAGTGCTAGTTGTTTTCCGCCTATTGGAATGCCTCATTCCACTACACGAAAAATCTTACGGTGTGTTTTGCATTTTTATCTCTGCAAAATCAAGCCTATGTACCTATTATGGATAGCAAAATGGTGATATCCTACGTAGGGGGATAGTAAAACTTCTGTACATCAGTTCTTTGTTGGAATGGTAGTTGAAATCAGTCAGTCATAAAATATTCTAGGAAGTTATAAAACCAACTTTCGCCTCAATAGGCAAGTTAACACCCACAAATGTTAAATTTTGGCAGAGGAATACCTCACTATATCCAGAAACAACCTTTGCATTCTGAAAAACATATGGTATGGTTTCATGCCTACCTTTATCATTGCACCAAATTTCTTTTGAAGAGATAATTGCAAATGGAATACAAACCTGTTCCATCGCAGGACAAAGGGAGTTTTTAATCTCGCATCGTGGATATCTTTAAGACATAATTTTCATACAGTGTGGCTCATCTCCTTGCATGGATTGTTCTTGGAAAGTAATTACTAAGTGAGCAATTCACAGAAGCACGAGTAATTAGTCGTCATTTTATAACAGAATGACCATCTCGTTCACCGGATATCACCTCTTTCGAGTTTTGTCATACGGTTTTCTGAAAGACAATATCTACCGTCAAAGGCCAACATCTTTGCCGGATCTGAAGGACAGAATTCGGAGATATGTTCTTGATATTCCTGCATATTTGTTCATGTCAGTTTTGGAAAATGTGGTTATACGATTATAGCCCATTATTAAACACGAAGGGCATATGAGCAATTTTAATGCTAGTTTTTATATTATTTAGCATTTATAAAGAATATTAAATATTTTAAGCGTGCTACAGTGCCACCTATAGACATTTTTGTACTATTGTTTTTTTATTTGACAAACATTAAGCGTATCATTTGAAATAACTTTATCTCAAATTTTATCTCATTCGGATCATTATAGAGCTCTCTGAAGTGAGAAACTTGTATCTTGTGAATTCTGCATTATGAAGAGCCAATAGATTAGTGCAGTCATTTACAATCTTAAGCGTATCCAGATTAAGTCAGTAGATATAAGAGAAACAAATGAAAACAATTGCATGTCGTTACTCTGAGCACTCAAATCCAAAATGGAAAAAAGAAAACTTTTTGTTTGTATCAACACAAACATATACTTTGCAGTGGCAATGCCTGTTAACTTTCCGTTTTTTCAGTACTACCTAGATTTTCTCTCTAAATTGAAGAATTTGTTCATTGGTACTATCGGCTCTTGAAGCAAATTTTTCAACAGCTCCTGGAAGAGCATTTGTGCATGAATGTCCTCCGGTTCTCATAAATCTTTGTGCACTTTATCCCAACTTTCTGTTGGGTTGCATCCAAGTTGATCTGTAATCTCTGACGCATTCGCAAGATATAACCATCAAAAGCAAGTATCTCGAGGGCTCTTTGTTGGTGGTGATTGGAGCCAGACAACGCTTGGTAGTTTGTCAAGCCCATTTCAGCGGATTCCCTTCGCTACCTAACAGCATGTGGACTTTCAGATATGTACTTATATACAGTACTGTGCGAATTAATTGGGACAAACACAAAAATTTTTACAAATGTTTTTAATTAGTATTGGTTAACTTACATGCACGTTATAGCAATCTAATAAATATATTCTCCTCTGGCTTGAATGAGATCCTGTACACGGTTTGGCATGGATTCCACCAAATTAGAACATAAATTTTTGATCTCATCATCACGAAACAAAACTTTTGTAGCATTCTCAATCATTGTTTTCTTTGTTGAGCAGTCCACTTTACTGAAACGTCTCTTTACAATGCTCCACAAAATTTTCGATAGGATTTACATCAGGAGAATTACCAGGCCAACTCAAACCGTTATTTTCTGTTTTTAAAGAAATTCGTTGTTAACTTAGGAGTATGACATAGAGAAAGATCTTGTTGAAAGGTACCAACACCACTAGAGAACGTTTGCATCATAGGCACAATTTTACTTTCTAATATAGAAATGTATTGTTTAGAGTTCATCAACTCTTCAACTGGTACTAAGCTTCCAGGTCCTCCAGAAGTAAAATAATCCCAAAACATCTGTTTCTGAGGGTGCTTAACTTTTTGAATAAGATGTTATTCCCTCCACCACTTCGCCTGACAAATCTTGGTCGATGAACATGAAAATACGTTTCGTCGCTGAATACAACCTTCGTCCAATCTTGTGCAGTTCAGGATTGATATTTCCTGACCCAACCCAAACATTTTTTTTTATTGCAGATGTTAATAACTGTTCTTCGATTGGTTTTCTTGCAAATCTCCCAGCTTCAATAAGCCTTTGTCGAACTGTCGATGAATTCACACTCACACCAGTAGCTAATAATTCTCCCTGAAGATCTCTATTTATTTTGTAAGGATGAATTGTACTATTTCGTACAAGAAATTTGTCTGTTCGAGGTGTGGTCTTGCGTTTGCGTCCGCATTTACTCTTTCGTTTTGGAGATACTGTCCCAAAATTCTTTTGCCGATTAATAATCCTAGAAACACTGGATTTTCCAACTCCAACTGCTGCAGCAATATCCCTCACAGTCATAGAAGTATGCTGACTAAGAGTAACAATTCTAGTCCTTTTCCAGGGAGTGATATAAATTTTTTAAATACACGTCAGAAGGAGACAATTCATACAAGCGACTACTTTTTACAGCAACTGAAGGGAAAAATTTTCGACATGTCATGATCAAGTGGTAAAACCTGTTTAGACTATTCAAGGGTAGTCACGCCTTGTAAGAAAATGTAGTTGAAACCGGTTTGAGGCAGATTATTCCCGAGAAAGGAACAATTTTCTTAAAAAAATATGTTTTCCCCAATTAATTCGCACAGTACTATGGTGTTGTGTACAGTCATCAATGAAAAAAAAAAAAAAAAATAAGGCACACCTCAAAACCTCAAGCATTTATTGTCATATTTCCACAAAACTGCTGTCGATGGAAGTGGGCTCTAAGGAACAGGTTTCTTTAGTTGGAAAAACTGAATCGTTCTTTTTTTTTTCACTAAGATTTCGAAGAATTATTCAAGCATGATTCAGATCGATTTTTAACAAGGATATTCGATTTCAAATCCCAACTGATATGTGAATATTTTCTTTAAATTTAATATTTCATTTGTTTTCAAAATATTCTATAATTCTCCTCTCTATGGTTGATCCTGTTCTAGATATTTCAGGACACCCATAAATTTATATTGTAAATGAAATGCATTGGTTTCAATGCTTTAAAAAAATTTACTTCATTGGTAAGAAACCAATTTGCGTAAAAGCATTTCTGGATAATAAATTTATCAGGTTTCATTTAAAGGAGGTAATTTGTTAATTATATAGGAAGCGATTTTTATTTATATAGTAAAGTCATTGGACCGAGAAGCCATTTTTGTTAGCAATAAAGACACTTTTGGGTCTAAACAGATTTCAACAACATTTTATTGAAATCAATAAGATAAGAAATTATAGAATATGAAATCACAGAAATAAAGGTTAATTTCCAGAAGAAAATTCAAATCATGGATGATTGAAATAACTGCAAACAATTGATATTTATGGGAATGAAACGATTCATCACCGGAATCGACGTTTCTTTTATTTCCCTAGAATAAATGTTTGTTTTATTTTCACGTCATACGAAATAGATTACAAAAAAAAAGTGATATTTGAATAATTCAATTCTGTGAATTTAGTGAAATTTCGTTTGTTAGACCTCCCTGAAGTAAAAAGCAAACAAGAAACCTTTTTGGAATTATGTCCGCATGATGAATTTTATATATGGGTTTTACTCCAAAAATGTAGTATTGTCTCGAGTTTTGAGCAAAATTTGAGCAAGAAAAATTACTAAGTTTTTCAGTCTGACTTTGTGCATGGGGAAAAGAGAGCTGAAACAAGGTTAGATGGGTAAAGTTTGGTATTAGGTTCTATAATAAGTCTCAATGATCTCTATCAAATTTGGGGGCAACTTTATCAAATCATCGGCTGTTTGTTCATCTGTCGATTTGTGTATGTTCCATGAAGGCAATCGAACTGAAAACAAGGCAAGAAAGAAAAGTATCATTTTACCAATTATTTGTATATGAACTTTGTGATATTGGAGCTTTCGATTAGAATGCGATTACCAACAACAAAAGCCATAGAAAGAAGCGTGAGAATTGCATGTAATTAGCAGGATTATGTTAAATATGAAAAATATATTGTTTTTTTTTAAATATACTTTTGTATTAAGGTTATAACTTTTGTCTTTTTGAAATTTTGATTTACTTATCTCCATGCAATAAATTTACTTGACGAGTACAAGTAATTCACTGTCCAGTTTGAATAAGGTTTTATTAATCACATATAATAAAATCGTCCGGAATAAATAAAGGTTTAGTTATATTAATAGCCCGATTCAAAGAAACATTTGAACTATTTTGGGACGGACCTCTTAATTTTGAGTCTTGGTCAAATGACAAGGATCACCTGCGCTGTTACCCCACTCTCCAAACTTCTGTATCCCACTAGCGGGAGGATCACTATCATTGATGTAAATTGCATACTACAATGGATTTAATTATTGAGATGTTAAGTCACAAAGAAAGAAATTAAAAGCATTCAATTTGAAAATGGATAAAATTCCAGCTAGTACAAAGTAATCCTCTTATTCAATGTCTGATTTTTTTTTCGGGAGAGCACTCTAGCTCAGATGAATTTTAGGATGAATAGGAATTTCTTTAATATCGATTTTTACTTTGGATTTGTGTGCTCGGAGCGATGGCATTTATTTATTTAATTGCGTTTCTTTTATATGTGCTAGTTTAATTTGGTCACGCTTAAGATCTAAATATAATGTCTATTGAATGCTAAATTTCCAGCAAAGGAAATAAATATTTTTTCCCTGACATTTTCTTTATTGTAGCTGAAAAACAATATGCTTGAAAAAGGGCAAGAAAGGGACCCTTGCAAAAATTGTTACTGAGAAAGAGTGATTAAATTCTGTATCTCTCTTACAAGATTTGACACGAAAGGTTTCCAATTATTTTCAGAGACCTTTATCCAATGTAGCCCTATTAGAGTCACTAAAACAATAAATATTGCACTCCTTGATTTTGAAAAGCGTTTTCAAATAGTTAGCAATTCTGGCAGTAATGTTAGTTGCCATTAATTCTTAGCTAATTTCTTTAGAGGAGCTACTCTGTTTTTGGACAATCCGAAGGATGTTACTAAAGCACTGGGATTCTGAAAGTATGTTATATAACCGTATCCTTTGATACTAGCTTCGACGAACACTATTAGAATCTTATCTTCTTTCTTAATAGCAGTACCACTTAAGAAATACTTTCTAGGAATATCGATATTCACAAGTTCCTCAGTTTCAGGGTACTAAATCAAAAATTTATTTCTTAATTCATCGGGAACCTCACAATGCCAGTGGTAGCCAGATACCCATAATTCTTGTACCATAAATTTATCTCTAATGACATACACTGAATTGGGTCATAAATTTTTGCTACGATCTGTAAAATGAGTATCGTTTTTTTGTGTTCATTAAGTGAATTTCCGAATTGTGTTACATCTAAATTTAAATTGTCCTGATCTGTATCGCAATTCAAGCCTATAATTTTGAGGAGTTTTTATTTAACTTACTTATCTATACTATACTTTATATATACTTATTTATCTATACCATTTTTAGATCCACAATTCTTTTAAAATTCTAGAATTACTCTTCGTTTTATTGAAATGCATGTTTGCATCTTTCAAATTCTTAATAGCAGTAGTTGAAAAATAAAAGACTTTGTCATTGCTTTCCACCTCATGGAGTAGGCCATCTACGTACAAGAAATTATCTAACATTTCTACATCACTATGTTCCTCTTTATACTTTCTTATGTGATATTTAAGAGTTGCCGCAAGCGTGAAAGGCGATTTGCAAGTTCCAAAGGGCAAGCGTGACATTTTGAATATTTGAAACAGTAAGTTTTCACCATTTCCGAACCAAATAAATTTTAAGTAATTTTTCGAATCTTCCTCAAGTAAAATAGGATGAAAGGCATCTTTCATATTTGCCCCAAAGGCTATTTCATGCGACTTGAATTTGAAAATGGTATCTAATAGGTTGTTATGCAAGTTAGGTCCTGGAATTAAACATTCGTTTAATAATTTAGCATTTCTATCCTTAGAGGAACAATCATAAATAATGAGCACAGCGGATATAGTCTTGTTAGTACAAAGGACTAGTTACAGGATTTTGAGGAGTAAAATATCTATCTCTTTCATGTTCATAGTTATCCTTATCATAGCATTTTTCAACTTTCCCCGTTTCTAATTGTTTTCTTGCATTCATGCAGTAACCATTGATATTCTTCGATTTATTTTCTAATTTCAAGAATCTCTGTTTAACAATTAAGGAATTATTTTTAAGCTGTGTTTTGCAATCATTAAATAACAACTTAATTATATATTTTCCATTTTCAAACAGCACGTTTTTATTGAATAATTCAATGACTTCTAAATCCTTTCGCGATAATGAATCACCGTCTTTAAAGAATTCCTTTAAACGTCAAAAGTCTGAATATCAAACAAGACAGTTGGCTCGTCTACTTTGCTAATAGAAGGTATAGCATAAATTAATAACTGAAATGTTTTGATTTGAAGAGGTTCGTCCGCAGAGTGTTTCTCTGAACATTGTTTGAATTAAAAATAATTCCTCGGATATTTTTGTTATAAGACCGGATTGAATGTTCCAAAAGTAATTCAATCTTATTTTGCTTGCATTTATGGGATCATCTGCAAGCAGTAGGTTTATTTCACAACGAAAGGAGATATTTGACCTAAAATAAAATTATATCGTGTGATATTTTTTTCATCTGTTATGTTATCAATAATTATGTGTTTTGGTGTATCATTTCTACTTATGAGATTAATGGAGCTAACTGGGAATTCTTTTTCTTCATAGTTATTTCCAAATGAGTAGACTTATAGTTTTTCTATTCTTTTTATGGACAAATTTAAGTCTTTGACTCATTCGTTTGAACAATAACTCAATTCCGAACCTGAATCTATCAAGGCACGAGAAATCTTGGATTTATTTCTGTTTTGTGCGATAACTGAACATGTTTCTTGTATTTTTATTCAATTGCGTAGTAGTTTCGTTTTCGTTAAAGCTCGCGCTCAACTCAATGACACTATTTATTACTTCGAGTTTACTTTTGGATGAACTAAATAGTTTATTATGGGATGCATTTTTGTAATTTTCACAAGCTTCGATTCTGGGTCTACAGAATATTGCCTTATAGTTTTTAAAACAACGGTAACATGAATTAAATGTTTCTAAGGCTTTCTTTTCTGTTTATCAGTATATTTCATATATTCAAGGGAATCTTGATTATTATAAATGTTATAAAAAGCGCAATATTTCTTAAAGGAAGTGTATAAATGCGGAAGTTGATTTACTTTTAAACTGATAGCTATCATTTTTGAACTTTTGTTTTGGATTAATCTTACCATATATGTAACTCTTAGAGATATTAATCAACATAGTAGAGTCTCTACATTCTCTTTCTGTTTTGAGGAATTCTATTTATTTAGTCACATCAATACTTTAATTAGATGCTCTTCTCCTATGAAATTCAAGCGATAAATCTTCAGGTAACAACTTAAGTATGACTGAGTTTAATAACTGGGAATGTGAACCACGAGTGAAATCCAAACTATTTAAATTTCTAATACAGAGTTTTCTTAAATCAAAAATATGAGAACTTTTTACTGGTTCCAACTGTAAGAGCATCTGCATAAATTTCGATATTAACATGTCTTTACGATCCAAACCTCTGATTTAAACTCTTTATACACATATTATAATGATCTTCAAATAAACTATAACCATATATACAATGAACAGCGTTACCTATTAATAAACTTTTCAAGTACCGGGTGCGACATAAATTCGTACAAACTTCAAAAAATCATAATAAAAAAAGTAATGCTCGAAAAAATTGCGGTTTGCGGGAATATGTTCAGAGAGCCTTTGGATTTTGTTATTTCATTAAAAAATTTTATTTAAAAATGACCGATAGATGCTCTCACATGGTCATACCGAGACGGCTTATGCAAATCGGGAAAACAGAGCACAGTAACATTATAGTACATTTTATTTTAAAGCAAAAGATGCTCAAAATGATCGCCACCACAAAGTATTAAGCAAGTGAGGCGCGTAACTACGCCTATTACAGCTGAGTGTAACATGTCAGCATCGATGCCACTAACGACCAATTGAATGGTATCTTTCAGTTTCATCAAAGTGGCAGGAGAGCCCCGGTAGACACTAGACTTCAGGTATCCCCACAACCAAAAGTCGGCTGGAGAAAGATCTGGCGATCGTGTGGGCCACTCATTCTTACATCCTCTGTTTATCACTCTGTACTCAGTGAATGTGTCTAGGAGGAACGTCTTAATGGAACTACCGACGTGGAGCGGGGAACCATCCTGCATGAAGGTGACGGAAGATAACGCACGTCTTTGCTGCAGAGCAGGCATAACGTGGTCTCGCAAAAGCCTAAGATAGCGTTTTGCAGTGAGGGAACAGGTTTTCCAACCGGATACAGGACAAAGCTCTTCAAAAAAGAAAGGGCCTAGAATGAAGGACGCAGTGAAACCGCACCAAACAGTCACATGTGGAGAATGTAGTGGTTTGGTCGTGTACGCACGAGGGTTTGATGCTGCCCAGATACCACTGTTTTGCGTATTGACAAAAGTTGGCTTCATCTGTCCACATGATGTTCAGTAACCATTGTGGGTCACGTTCCATTTGTGTGAGCACCCATGTTGGAAAGGCTTGTCTTTTCTCGCAATCTGCTGGCAACAACTGGTGTAATCCCTCTATCTTGTACGGATGCAGTTTCAAGATTTCATGCAGAATGCGTCGGATCGACCTTTCCGGAATTCCTGTTAATTTACCTGCTTCACGTACACTGGAACTCCACATTGAAGTCTCGGCTGCCACATTTTTCATGACCCTTTGGACAACAGGGACGCGGTAAGCACTGACAGCACTTATTCATCCTCCTATAAAGATAACAACAAAAGGGAAGCGTACAGTAGTAGGAAGGGTTTTTTAGCTATTTAATTTATAAAAACATACGTGATTTAGCCGGTGTTTCCCGGGATTAAAACGTTTTCAAGTGTAAGTTTTTTTAAACGTAAAAACGACTTTTCTATAAAACCTTATAATCCTTTTATCGTCTCCAGTCCTCTTTTTTTGCAGTACTATATTTGTCTAGTTGCAGTACTAATACAACAAAATACATTTATAGTTTAAAATGTTATTTTAATGAAAATTAAAATACCAATTGAAATAGACGATTTTAAAAACCACCAATTGCTAATTTTCACCGAAAGTTTGAAATATTTGTTATATTAGTACGGCAGAGTTTGTTCACAGATACTGAAGTAAGACAGTTTTAAAGAACATTTTCAGAGATAATTAATTAAATAGTTAATTTTTTATTAATAAAAAAAACATGAATTAAATAGTTTCAATAGTTCAATAGTTTTCCTGATTCAAGTTGCTAATTGTCTAAGTTTCTAGAATTTTCTCTTAGAATTTTGCTAATGCGTTCTGGCAATAGCCTTCTTCAAGTATTCTTATTCGTTTACAATAAAAAATATTTAATTTCTTTGCCATAAATGTACTTCTTGATCTTTCATTTGAATTTGAGAGGTGCATTTATGTTTTTTTCAGGCTCATTTACTCACTACTTTAAAACAATCAGAAAAAATTGTCAACAAATATGTGTAATTAACATAAAAGAGAAATAAAAAGAGTGGTAGAGTAGTTCAACGTTTTAACGCTGCTTAGCAAGATTATTTATAAAATTCCTTACTTTACAATCCTTGCACTAAATTTTAAAAAAATGATATCGATCGATAAAATTGCTCAGAAATGAAATTGATACCATTTAAAAGGCAAGAGTTTCAGTTTAGAAAAGGACGGGGGGGGGGGATATTTTTCTCGCATAATTTTCTCCGAAGTTACTGCAGAAAACAGGAAAAATTTGAGTTATTTCACGTAGCTTGAAACCAACCTGTCGTTGAACATCTGTTTTTGCAACAGCTTTATCTTACTTGCCTCCATCTAAGCGATTGACCTATATTTGCTTTTGGTAATTGTTAAATCATTACTTCAGTCTTATTAAAAATGATGACAAAAGTTTTGTATAAAAATAGTGGTAGAGTAGTTCAAAGTTTTAACGTTGCCCGAAGGATTATCAACAAATTTCGTTTTTTTAAAGTCATCTGCGCTAAATTTTCTATATAATTTAAATTTTGGGAATTAAAAGAATTCTCGAAAAAGTAATTTGTATTTCTGAAAAGATAATTTTTTTTTAGTTTTATAATGGTCTAAATTTTTTTCGGAATAATTTCTTTCGAAGTTTCAGTGGATAAATGGCGAAATATTACTTATTTTTCCACATCTTGAATCGTTTCCTGTCTGAATACATCTGTTTCATTTGCACGCAAAAGCTCTACATTTCATGCCGACATCTGAGTTACTGACTTATGCTTGGTTTTAGACGTAGTTAAATCACTATTCTGAAGCAAACGAATGCCTGGCACAAAGATATGTATTTACATAAAGCAGAAATTAAAAAATATATACTGGTAGAGTAGTTCAAAGTTAATTTTAATGTGTTTAAACTCTTTTTTTTAATTAAAAATTGTTGCAAAAAATATTGCACAAAAATGGAACTGATATCATTCAAATAGCAAAATTTAGAATTTTAAGACGATATCGAAATATTTCGTGTAGAATCATTTAAGCGAAATTTACTGCAGAAAAACGGCAAAATGTTTGTAAATTTTTAATTAATTGAATGATAATTTACTTTTGCATTTTAAAAAGTTAACAGTATTCCTTTTCTTGCTTTAAAGAATAAGTGCACAAAGTTGGTTTAAATTGGGCTAGTCTTTTAGGAAGAGATGTTGAACATATAGATACATGCATAGCCACAATGACTTTTATTTATATTAAGATAAATGATATTCCTGTGAGGAAAGACAAACTTGGTTTGAATTTTTTCCAAAGAGCGCACATTTTCGATTAAAGTTACTTGGCCTGAAGGAATGAATCCTAATAAGGGTTACTGAACATAAAGAATTAGTTCGGGAATTTTTGAACCACCTTTCGTATTCTCCCATCTGAATGATTTCTACCTATTCTTACCTTAACAGAATCACTTAAACAAGAGCAAATTAAACACTTCTGAAAAGAGGAAAAAGTGAGATCGTCAATTCTCCAAACTCGGAAATTTCTTTTTTTGAAAGATCTATATTGAAATTGTAACAGAGAACATAGATAAGGAGGAGGATTGCTTTTTTAAATGATGTTTCTTGTTTATTTGTTTCCCATATCATTTTCTCCAAACAATAAATTTATGACAAGAGCATTGTTCCCTATCTAATATGATAGTTATATAATATAGTTATGATAAAGAGACAGCTAGTGTAGCAACAACAGTTTATTTTCAGTAAAATGAATTTTTTATAGCAATAAATATAGTATAATTTATTAATGTTCACTGCTATGTGATTTCAACATTTTTATCACTTCATTATTTACAAAATTCTTGAATATGTAGTTTGTTGTTGTTTCTCTCTGTATGGAGAAAGTTTCAAAGGCTATAAAATCTAAGTAAAAGAGAATGTAGCCTTGGGAGGGAACAACAAGTGAAATAACAAGAACAAACAAGCCTTCCAACACTTTCTTCGTCAATGTGATATCTGCAAACTCTCACTTGTTACCATCTCATTAGTAAACTGTCATAATTATGATTAATTAGTTTATACAAGAATCACATTTCTGAAGCTACATTATTCTTACTAGCTACGTATAAATTATATCACTCTTTCATCTCTCCATTTTCTAAAGCGTAGTGATCACTTTATGATTAGAATGATTTAAAATAAAGTTGTTGCTGCGGAGAATCTCTCTGGTGGGTATATGATGGTATAACCAATAAGCTCAAAACGTATAATAATGCTTTGGTTCACAAAAAAAGTAAAATAAGCAGTTAATTAAAGAAAGCTGAATAGTTCAAAAATCCAGTATTTGCAGAAATCAACAACATAGTATTAGATAGCAAATTGTTAATAAAGCAGCAAAACAGTGTTCAACATAAAATAACAGGAGAACTCACTCCATGCTCAATATTGGAAAGAGAGAATTTACTCGACTGATTGACTCTCCAATATTGAAACGAAAAGATGTATTTCAAAAAATTCATGCGAATCAATGAAGATATCCACTTTTCGTTCATATGTCTAAATAACAGCAACTTTGTTCACAGTGTAGATTTTATTGCCCGAATTCAGAACTCGAATGGAGATGACTTATCTTTTCAAATCAACGAGTGTGGTCCTCACAAAGAAATCTTTCTAGGAGAACTTGCTGGGAAAGTTCGTTACAGCATATTTGAGTTGTCCAGAATTGTCAGAACTTATAGAATCAAACATTACAATCTCGTTGTTATTATAGTCTTCTTCTTTGCCAATACAAAATGTGGCTTTGAGTTCTATGTACTGGCTGAAGCCAGAAAAATTTCCTCTCCTCCTGTCAGTATCTTTCTTCCTCAAATCTTGATAAAACTAAGCTTTTGAAGAAAGATAAGATCGAGAATACGTGCATGGTGATACAAGATACGTAGACTCTGTAATAGAATTTTCTGAATCCACATTCGATTGACGTATCCAGTTTTCTGTGCATCTCTGCTTTTTCAGCAGTATCAGTCTTTAAGGAAATGTTAGGAACCGTGTAAAAGATTTTCTTTCAATTTCTACCCCGAGTCTGCCCTAAAAAGATTTTCGTTTGCACTTTTATTCACTAACATCATATATTGGATGCTATAAATAGGTGCTTCTAGATGAAATGCATTTTCCTCTCCTCTAAGCGCTGAAGCTTCCTATCCTTCAGGGGCTTCGTTCTGAAAAAATAACTTTCGCCTCGCAAGACGACCGTAAGTCAGTTTTTATGTTTGGGCGTACTCATTTGGTACTCTCTATACTTGGTTCTTTTTATAGCATTTCCAACCATTCACTTTCGAATTTCAATGTGAAGCCTTTTTCTTCTCAGCAGCAAAACTGATAGATTATTTTTTCGTAGTTTTCGATGGAAATAAAAATTTATCATCTCTCTTTACCGGCATTATATTAGATCCCTATCAATCTTGCCTGGATGTTTTTGATACAGATTTTGTAGGCTCATATTTCATGCTCCATACCAGAGCTCATTTAAAATCTTATGAGATCACCAGTCTTTTTGAGTATCGCTTGTTTTCGTCTCTGATGATGTCGACGAAGTGACGGGCATTCTCGAGCATTCAGAGGGTACTCGACTGAGGCCAGGCTCGTTAGTTCGCTCCACATCAGAAACTAATATCTGAAGATTTTCTCCTGGTTTCTGCCCTCTAATCTTCACCTTGGAACCATAATGGATCAAATTTCAGTAGCATAACTGTGGTATGAAGGAAGTTCTGTAAAATTGGTTGGAATGGCTATCTATCGAATCGAGATTCTAGAACTTTTTGCAATTGCCATCAGATCCGTCAACTTATCCACTGGAATTCTTCGTAGAATCTATACTGCCGATCCTCGAAGAAAAGCTACAAGTTAACTGGTTTTCCCAAATTCCATCTATCTATATGTAGCACCCAGCTTGTCACAACGAGTCTTGAAAATGGTCCAGGATCACTGTTTGTTGTATTTCAAAGGTTTTACAGTTGATGTAGAAGGTACAAATTCTAGTCAGGAAATTATTTATTATCTCTAATCTTCTCTTGATCTTTCCTTTCATGCCTTGAACCAATGTTTTTTTTCCATTTCGCCCTTTACTTCTTCACTATTTTCTTTCACCACTTAGACTCTTCCTTGATTCCTTCGATTTCACTCTCGATACGTGGTTTCATTTCTTCTTATTCCTTCTTCTGTTCATTCTCTCCGTTTTCTCCTCTTCAGTTCTAAAATATCCTTCATTTTCGTCTGTCCAGATTAGATCGCTTGTTGCATTTTTTTTTGTTTAGATCGCATCTTTTGTTTCCAGCTTCCATAGATCCATTCCATCAATTTAAGTAACGCAATTATATCGCCATTTTCTCCATCTTCGCTTGAAATCTCATTCAAAAACATTTATTGTAGAATCCCGTTTCTGACCAGAATATTTCGGAAAATATGTCCAATTGGTCTACATTATGTCCTACAAGCTCGGTAACGGGAAAGCACACTTTTATTCCGCAAGAAAATTCGGAACACAGTAAGTAAATCACAACCAAAGTGCTTACAATGATAGTATTTGCAGAAAGCAACAACATAGTATTAGATAACAAATTGCTCATTAAACAGCAGAACAACGCTACAGAACTCAACGAAAAACAACTGGAGAACTTGCGCCTTGAACAACATTTCAGTCGATTAACTAACTATTGTGTATTCGCCTACGCTTTTATACCTTCCGTGACAGAATATGGAAATTTCTAGAAAAATCATGTGTCAGCTTCTAAATGAAATGTCGTCTTAATTCCTCCAACTCAGAGAATACTCATTTTTGTCGTACAATTCTTCACCAAGTCTGGGGTTTATTGATCTGGCATCCATTTAAACATCTGTGAAACTTTTTCTTCCTGACCTTGGGGCATACTGCACAGGGAAGGCATATTATAAATTTCTAACACTATCTGCAGATGCACTCATCCTTAGTTAGGGTTGTAAGAAAGTTAAGAAGGTGACGTGGAGGTACACTGATAAATGATAAATTAATGATAGTTAAATTAAAATGTCAAAACTGAATTTAAAAGTGCAATAATTAACCTTTCCTTGACAAAAGTTGGGTGTCTTCTTTTAAAAATATCGAAATTTCGAATCGTTCGTGTTTGAAGATTTCTGACGCTGTAACAAGCATTTTGTAGGAAACCACACTGTAATAATTTTTCGAAATTTTTGTTCCTGAAATGTATCTTTTTAATTCAACTTGCTTGGAAACAATTCCCTGATGTCATTCTTCTTGTAAGTAGATTATTCTATGAATATTTTCTAAGAAAATCTTAATAATTAAACTGAAAAAGGGCTGAAATATTTTCCATGATAGCAATATTGTTTTTCTCTTGAAGTTGTTAACTGCTTCATCGATTCGCCCAAGCATGACTAAAATAAAACTTCCGGTCATAACTGAATGTTTTAACAAATTATATCGCTACGATCCATCAATAACTGATAGAAAAATTATGCTTTCAATTTGAAACGGCTGAAGGTTTAATTGTTTCACATCCTAGTTATCGATTACTTCATTGCATTTATAGAGACTAGTATCGAACTTAAATTATTAATTATAAAGCAGATCGTTTGATAAAATATGGAATAGCTGTGGATATACCTACGGGAATTTTGTAAATAGATACATATTGAATATAACTGGATAATAATATGATATAAGGCAATAAGAAATGAGCATTGCCATTTGAGAATGTAAAATGACTGATTTAAAAATTCTCCCGTGAAATGTGTTACCTTATTTGCACTGAATGTTATTTCTTTTCAAATTCTACCTTTTAATTGATTGCTCAGTGACTGAGGAAAGCCGCCTTTCATACATAATACTTTGCGCCTCAGAATGATCTTTTATTCTTTTTAAAACTTCTATTTCGAAAGCATTTAGAAAAGTAATTATTCTTACGCTAAATTAGTTAGATTTTAATCCTCAGAAAAACAATATATTCGTTGAAAGCGAAGGAACGAAAAATCCGGAATAATGAGATAAAACATTGTTTTTCCATTTTCCATCGCTCGGATGATTTTTTATGATTAGAAATTAACCAGCACAGGGTATCTTAAACCAAAATAATTATTGTTTTAGAATCGGGTAATTTTCATATTATGGTAAGATCCATTATTTCTTGGAGTGCAATCTTACACACACACAAAATTAAATGTATATTCAGATTCAAAGTAAAACCTCATCTCCTTCCACTTTTAGCATTTTGTTTTTATCTTCATTATTCAGAGACATAAATCTTTCCATTTTTGATACACGTCATTTGGCGCATATGGGGGTGGCCACATTGACATATGCCAAATAGGGAATGTTTATTACAGTATATTCGGATTTTGTTAGATTGCGAAAATTTCATTTATTATTAGAATTCTATAATGTGTATTTAAAATATTTTATTCTTTTATTAGAAACATTCTATTTTAGAATTGTTCACGAAAAAGGTTTTGTGATCACTCGTATATTTTTCATTCTTATTTATTAAGTGGTGCAAAACTTTAAAAAGTTTGATAACCTGTGGTTTAAATTTTTCTAATGATGATACTTTTAACTTATTAAATTAGATGCTTAGGAAGTCAGGGTGAGACTCTCAAGTTTTAGAGTACCAAGCAAAATTGATTAAATGATTAATTGATTCTTAATTATCTAAAAATTATAAAATCCTTTTCTAATTTTGATTATAGAAATTATTTTTAAAGGAGTTTTTGGGTCTTGATTGTGATACTAAATGGTTTATAATATTGCATCCGATAGAGATGCATGCATTTAAAAATTCCTTTCCAAGGTATCCTGAATTTGAATAATTATTATTTCCTTATATATGTATATTTGCGAATTTCAAATTGTTGCAATATGATACATTCCTTTGCATTTCACCTCAAATGTTTGGAACAGTATTCTGATTTATTGAAAATTCTAGATAAAAATTTCCTGTTGGCAAGAACAATAATTAATAAATTGGAAAAGAGGTTTTTCTTTTCAAACTCACATTCCCCCATCTTCAAAATTTATTTTTTAAATTCTAATATTTTTTTAATAAAAACTGGCATTTGATTATTTTTCATATGCTATTCTCCTGTATTTAAAAAAAGATACTTTAAAGGCCAGACTTCGTCAAACAAAATATGTTAAAAATGATGTTTTCTGGAAAAAAGATTCTGACGACTAATCAATACATATTTAAATATCATTTATCAAACCGGACGCAACGGTACTTTTTAATCGCTTCTTAATGTGCATGGAAAAAAGAACAACAAATATTATCAATATCTTATCAGAAGACAGTCGACTTTTTCAAAATTTTCTATTTTGTTGCGGAAACTCATATGAATTATATTTTCTCTCTGTTCGGAATACATGGAATATAGATTAAGAGACAAATATTATTATCTAAAATGAACGTCAGTTTTTATTAGGATAAATTTTGTTGCTAAAATTCTATAGATGAAGATGTAGATGCGCGAAGAAGTAAAATTGTATTATAAAATAATATGATAAAAAATTTCTCAGTGTATTAATAATATTGTTTATGGCTTATATTGTTGAAATGTATCTTTTATGAAAACTTAATCTTAAAAAAATGAGTCGTCATTATATCAGACTTTTGCAAATGTGTTTCAAAATGTAGCAGAATACTGAAAATTTGACTGAATTCCTTCATAAATCAAAGAACTAAAGTAATCATTGTACAAGCAACAAGTAATAAGGCACATCATTTTGACTTGGAATTTAGATTGGCAACAATGATTTTGAGTTCATAAACTGACATTTAATAAAGTTCTCTTCATAACAGGAGGAAAGATAAAAATTTAATTTTTTAAAATTTTAGGTAATTTGGGATAAAATTTTAGTGAGTTTTGCCTTTTTATTTTTTAATTGAAAATTGAATATTAACTACAAAAAGTAATAAATTCGATTATTTGCTTTCAGTTAAGAAATTTAATAAACAAGTATAAGGCAAATCATATCAAGTATTCATTTCTTTAGAATTGAAATCTCTAGATATCTATGTTTGAATGATATTACTACATCACTGGCATTAAGCTTTGAATCACTAGAGGCAGTTGATTTGTTTCATCTCTCATTATATTCTGAAAGTTGTAACATCACTCAGTCCTCAGTCAATGTATTTACATTGATGATGTCATTAAATATTCCAACATTTAATCCTTAATTATGAAATAATCAAAAGCTACTCATAACATCGATCTGTGAAAATATCTTAGTACTGGATTTTATTATATGCAGGTGTATAAGTCATGTCATATCACTGACTCTCCGACGCCCCCGAAGGCACACGGATAAAAAAAAAAAAAAAAAAAAAAAAAAAAACCCTGAATGAGCGGACCTCTGCTTCAACAACACTGCCGGGAACTATGGTTGAGTCCTAAGGGCCATCACCGGCCACGGTACAACTCTTCAATAAGGAAGTACGTCCCATCATCGTTGGGAGGAGCCAGACACCAGCCTTTTTGAGGATCCTCCAGGATAGCGAGAACCAACCACCATGACGGAAGCTTCTCATCTTCATTTCGAGATGCCCTCGGGGGGTATGCAGGTGTATAAAGGAGAATCGATAAAATTTATTTAAATGCTCCTTTCCTTTTCTAATAGAAGTTTTTACTAATCAATCCCTAAACTACCAATATGATCCAAAGCATCTCTTATTCCCATGAAAAATGAATAGGAACTTTCCTCGCTGTTCTTTGCTCTTCAGATGAAGTTATTAACTGCATTTAAATTAACTTAAAGAATCTTTCCAAGTAATAAACTGAAATTCCATTTCTCATATCTCAAACAAATAGTAATCTGACGGTTAGTTAATTCTTGAAGCGCCGGGAGCATCATCATTAGCTGACGTCTTATTCCTGGTTAAAATAAAGACTTAAGGGATATATGTATCAAACCTATCTCTTAAAGTTTCAGTTTTAATTAGAAATGAGCACTCCGTTTTAATTTAAATGTTAACAAGATTTGAAGTATCTGAATTCTGTAGAAAATAGAAACTTGATTACAGCTGAAGGTTTAAAAAGTTGTGTAGAAGTTAAATGTTTCACATAATGAATTATTATGACAAAAGGTTTTTAGTTAAATAGTAAAGGCAAATCTTGAAACGGAGGAGAAATTTCTTCTCAAATTTAATTACGAACTGATTGCTTGGATATGAATTGAATGAAAACAGCAAAGGCTCATATCTAGGTCATAAACAAAGTGGAAGTGTTACAAATTAGCAACTGCTAGTTTACTTTTTTTTAGGAATTTAACTACTTCTCAGATTTCAGAGAAATAACATCATAGAATTAGAAAAATGTATTTTATGATTATGATAATTTGTTTAAGTACACTCCTCTTTTTTAAAATGCTGTCTGTTGAAATTGAAAATTGTCATTGTCTTAGCTTCTCCCTTGTCAATCTTATAATCTCTATTATCTTTTTCAGTTTGGTTCGTTTGACTATGAAGAAATTGCCTTTCATATTGGCAGATTTGTTCTTATTATTAAATGAATGTCTTTATTCGCATGAAAGCTCATAAATGCATACACTTTCTTGGATTAATTTTTTAATTTTAAAATCTTTATAATCAATAATTTAGAATTCTCAAAACTGTTGATTCTCAGCCTTTCTTTTAAAATGGTACTAACGCAATGATATCTATAGATATTAATCGAAAATCAAAGGATGATATACAGGAGAAATTCAGATTGTTCTAACAAACGTAACTGTTTATGCTTTTAACATATAGTTATGTTCTTTAACATTTGTTAATAATTATTTTTAAAATTTTATGCTATACTATAATGTTATGCAAACCCTTTGAGTAAATAAAATAGCTGTTGAATAGCCTTTGGTTGTTGGAATGGACAAGAAAAAACGAAGACGCATTTTCAGCTTTTTACTTTACGAAACCATAGTTATTATAAACATGGGCTGAGAAAATTCTGAGGAAAAATTTTAAGTCTAGACTTCAGTTAAAAATAATTTTTTTTTTATTTGCGCTGCTGTAATACAGACTTATAAGATATTTTTAAAAATAAAAAGTAATCAAATAAATAATTTTAGTAAATATTTTAAAAATTGAAAGAACGCAGTGTAAATTAAATTAGAAACTTTAATAATTATAATATAATTTAAATAATATAAATAATAAATCATATAAATTTGAAACGACAACATGGCTTAATTGTAATACAGTAATATTTAATGCTCTAATATAAGAACTAAAATCCTATAGCCAAAGGATACATACAGCAAATTTTTTATATATATAATAGATCTATCTGTCTATCTGAATATTTAAGATGTGCATGGGATTCCATATTTAAATTCTTCCTATGTACCTTACACCTCACTTGACCATAAATCGAATCTATTCACGCATTTCATGAAAACGTTTGTACATATATCAATGACTTAATAATAGCAATTTAACTACGTCAGGAAAACGATTAAAAATGGACGTAGACAAATTTAAATTATAAATAAATCATCATAACGTTTATCGAATGCTTTACAAAGACTTACACATATTGTTACGAATTTGTAAGACATTTCCACTGCCATGTTAGTCTTTTGGTTGGAAAGAGAGATTTAAAGAATTTCTTAAGGGAGGATTCAACGATCACTAACATAAATGAAGCAATTGAAGAAAACAAGAATTATGACTATATTTTATTGGGAACTGAGATTTGGAGATTCTTCTGAAGAATTCTATGCGTTGTTATGTTTACTCGGGAGATTCTCTAAGGCGAGGAGCTTACATGAGGTTTCATTCTCTCTTAAAATGTTGATTGCATTGGGAGCCGGCGACATCGAGCGCTGTTATGCTGTTGCTATTTCTAAATTAGCGATTTGCTGTCTGCTTGTATATCGTTAACTTCTACAAGCATTGATATTTGTGTATATAACGGCTGTGTTTTTGTTGCCTGTGTTTCATGTTTTCACAGTTTTCCATTTTCTACCTTGTTGAGTCACATTCACCGCATACCCACCAAACAATATCAGTTACAACATTAACAATAGTTCTTACTTTAAGATACAAAACAATAGAATTCAAATTGTTACTGCTAATTTCGTGAAATGTTGGAATTCTTTTTTTTTTTTTGCTAATTAACATTGGGAAATTAATGGAAAACTGAATTAAGGAGTCAATTTCTCAACTCAGTTCCAGATTCTGTGGAGACTGGTTCAATAAAAAAATGCTACAATGCGTTGCCTACTTTCCTAAACATACTAAAATATATCTCCTTTATTTATAAGTAATGATATCTTTTAATCATTTCTAATTAGGAATTCACAGTGGAAATAAAATTAATTTAAAACTAAGTAAAATATCTTTAAATTAAAAGAGAAAAGATGTATCTTGCTTATATAATCGATCCATGATGCAATAGTTATAAATAGTATAAATACAAAATATATATATATATATATAACAATATGCTTACATGATATTTCAACTCGGAGAAGTCTGCCAGCATTTGATAAATAATATTTAGTATTACATCATTTGGGCATGAGCCGATTATATCAATAATTAACTGTGTTTTTTATTGACATTAGATTCAAATTAAATCTTAAACAAAGTGTATTTTAGAAATAACACAAAAATAGTAACAAAAAGGCATAGTTTTAAATGAAATTTCCTCAGCCACTTATTCATAAATTTTGATGGAGTTTCTCTTGAAATAAACCATCTTTTCTTCATTCAAAGAACTCATTTCTGATAAGAGCACAATTCTTTTCCAGGTTTCTCAAAAATACCTTAAATCCAAGTATAATTTAAAAAAATTCAAAATAAAATAAGAAAGGTCTGGCCGATATTTTGATTATCCAAACAAATACCTCGATTTATGCCTTAACAAATGACAAAGAATTATCTCAAAGCACTCTGTGTTTCTTCCCTTTTCCGAACAAAAGAAATCCCGTTTGAAATGTTTTGAGATATATCTTTACCATTGCTCTTTCATAATCCTATAGTTTTATTCTGCATATCAAAAGAATAGCCTATTATTTAGAAAGAAAAAAAAACAACAAACAAACAAACAAACAAAAAAAAACACCGTATTCTTTTTCATGGTTCAAATGTCTCAACTTTGCAAATTCATTTTTTAGGTGGGTTGCATTTAAGGAAATAAACGAGATAAAATCTTCGATATTAAAATTTTTTTATGTTCAATTCAATGAAAATAGTAAGAGAATTGAAGATTAGTTAATGTGAACTGTTTTACGATATATATCTTATTTGTTGACATTTTTTGTTCGAAGAAACTTATGCTTTGCTTATTCCATTTCATAAATAAACTTTGAGACTAAAAATTTCTGAATTTTTTAAAATAAAGTGAAGATTTCAGAATAAATATTTTCTCGTCTCTTTTAAGCCCATTCTTAGTAAATTTGCTTTGGAAAAATAAGTTAAAATGTTGTTCATTGAATATCCTGGTTTTACACTGCTAATGATGTCTTTCATATATGGGCATTTAATTTGTATTAATATAAAAAGTTTTTTGGAATAACTGAAGAACGCTACTAAAACGGTCAATGAACTAATTCCATTGTCAGAATCAATAGCATTTTCTTCAGCTTTCTGAAAGACTCCGTTGAGCCTCGGTGGCCTGGTGGTAATGTCTCGGCTTCGGAACCCAAGGATTTCACCGATTCCACCGAAGAACCGTCGTGTAAGAGGGTCTGGTGCACTTTAAATCCGCCGGAGCCAAACGTCCTCTCGCTGGTGTGGTGTGGAAGTTTGAAGACGAGGGTGCCAGATCAAGTGTTGTCCTCGTCATCTGACCGAAGTTAAAAAGGACGAGGTTCGTCTCAAAGTAGCCCTAGTGTTGCTTTAAAAGGGGACATTAATATATAACTATCTAAAATAAACCGAAAGAATCTGCTATAGGACAATAGAAATATTTAAAAACTGTTTCATATTTATATTTTAATATGCACTTTTTCGAAAACAATGGTGCTCAATGCGAATATTTTCATGCGGCATCTGGAGTCAATGCCAATAGTAAATGAATTTTCTATTCAATTTTCTTTAGTAATTTACCATAAACTTTTAACGTTCCTACTGAAATATTTAAGTAGAAAATCAGACCAAAGATGACGCAGTGCTAGGTAATATTTTGGAAAATGTTATCAAAGGAGCACGTATGGGAATAATTCATACTCCAATTGATTAAGCTTCTAGAATTGACAGCAATGCAGCTTGTCTCGAATTAAAATAAATTCAAGTACACATCTGAAGATATGAAAATTTAGTGGCAGAGAAACAGAAACTAATAGGTCTTCTAACACATTCACTGTTATAGCAGTCAAATATTTATCCCATCTATAAATACAAATGATAGTTATACCCATCAATAAAAAAATTGAAAAAATGTGTTTTTTTAGTTTTCGCCCTCACTAGTAGACTACTCCATAAAAAAAAGTCACTTCAACCCTGAAAATATTGCTAGTTCTACTTATATTTTAAAACTGTCCGCGAATGCGTTAATAGAGTTAGTAAGATAATTTTAAAATCTAATGATTTAATTTATTTGAATTTTTACCGAAACACTTCAGATAGGCAGATGTTTCTTTCTTTTATTTAACTTGACTTATTTCATTTTGTAAAGGTGGTAATTTGCCACTGATGATGATAAATTTTTCACACACTATCTGATGTTCTAGAATTTTGAAATTTTGTACATGTACGTCGTCTCGACGACGCTATGCTATTTTTACATTTTCAGGATTTAATTGTAAGATAATATAATTATTTACCAAATTTGAGAAAAAAATTATTACTATAATTTTTATTATTATTATTAAATACATTACCAAGTTTGAGAAAAAATTTATGGAATCCATAAAACTTATAATAATGAATTATAAATTAACAATCAAAGAGTAGAAAACCAATGAAACAATTTTGACCTTTTAACATTAATAAAAACGTGTCTCTAAGAATTGTTTTTCTTAAAATTATCATTACCTTTTAATATCATTTATTGGCATTTAAAAATTTTAGTCTCTACTCGGTTCTATTTTTTTGAGGTTTATTTCAGTATTTAGGCATGGATAAATTATTATATAACCCCTAATATATTAAGGATGATGTTTTCTACTCATATCTCAAAATATTTAGCATTTGAATCAAGTCCTTCTGTACTTTCCCTGAAAACAAAATATACTTTCTTACTAACTTTTGAATTTTAAGTGTGGGCATTTCGATATTTAGCTATTTGCAATGATCAAGTCATTTTATCATTCCGTAAGCTGCTGTTTCTTAAATTGTTAAATAAAAGTGAAAACTAAAATCCCTTTCATTAATAATGTTCAATTAACAAAACCGAAACGAATAAAGAAGCTGATGTTATCAAGAAATAGTTAAATGCATTATTTTTCTAAAAAAATATTTTGTTCAAAATATTTTTTTAGTAGATATATTTTAATGCAAAAAATATTTTTCATTATTAATCTAATTAATTTTAACTTTTGGTATTATTATTGATAAAACGAATGTCAAAAGAATCCTTAGAAACCATGAATACCATCTTCTTGAAAGTGATAAGTAGCTTCCACTAGAGAAAAAATAATTGAAAGATTTGTAATAATTTGAAATTAATAATGATAAAAACGGTGTAAAAACACAAATATTCCCAAACGGTGTTCGAAAGGAGATTGCTAACACTTTAAATAAAACTACAATCCCTAAGAAGATATCACTTAAAAGTCGGTTCAAGTTATAAGGTGAAATGCTCTACGTATTTAAAAGTCGATTTTCAACGGCATTATTCTACTTCATTATCACCAGTTATCAAGAGAAAAATATCTTTCGCATGAAAAATGGTCATAAAAATGATAAATTATCAATCTAAATTCTTTTTCTTTTCAAGTACTGCTGAAAAAACTGTGTCTCCTATTTCTTACAAGATAAGATCATGACAATCATAAACTCTCATCTTAGTGATGTCAGCGAACCATTGTCTAGTATACAGGAAATTAAGAGTGTTTTTTTTAAAGCATTTTTTTTGTTTCGTCTCAAAGTTTTTTACGATGAATGGTTCTCATTAAATACCATTTTTAAAATGAAAGCACGTACACAACACACATTTATTTTGATCGAAGTTGCTTTCTTATTCAGCTCATGATAAAAATATCCAAACTGAAACTCGACATATTTTTGTATTCTTTTAGTAAAAATCGGAAAAAAATATCTTTTATTTTCCCCTTTCATTTGATTGCATGCATTAAATGTACTTTTTAATTAAAGATGCTCATATGGCGAATGAGGTTAATTCAGATTCACTAAATGAAATTCCCAGAATGTATTGAGAATTAATGGAAACATTTTTTAAAGTGAGGAAAAAAAAAACTACAATTAAAAGCTTCAGAGCAATGACTTCGTTTAATGAATCTGAAATATTTTATTTAAGGAATTACTTAGAATTAAGGAACACATAAGAAATTTTACTACAGAAATGAAATTATAATGTTGTGATAATATTGTGTAATGCATAACATTGACAATGAACAATAGAAGTGGATTCGATTGAATGTTCAGAACATGTTAAATTATATGAAACTATTGTAATTTAGCATTAAAAGTTGCATTGTATATGTATTTACAGAGGGCCGAATTTCTCAAACATAGTATAATTTGGCACACCTGGAATAATGTTCTTGGATATAATTCTTGATATCATTTTTAAACTTCTAAATGGGTTTCATTTGTGGAATATTAATTTATCGAAATATCTATTTAAAGCATTTTAGGAGAGTGGGATATTCGAACTTGTATGATCTAAAAAAGCAGAATGAAAAACCAGGGTTAAAGCCAAATAAATAAATAAAAAAAAAATAAAACAACAACAACAACAACAACTCGGGATTAACATCATTTCACCTCTAATCTTTATGAAAAGAAACAAAATCCGAATAAATGTTAAATATATTAAAGCAGTAAATAAATCTTCATGCGATGATTAATCAAACTGGCTCATTTTCATAATTAGACCCCTTACCAATAAATACGTAGGTTTTATCGGAGAGAAGATAGATGGATTGAAAGCAATCCTACAAAGTTGAGGAAAGTATTGACAAAGATATGACAAGTGCTGACAGATTCATGGCGAACGTTATAGAGAGCAAAAAAGATGATTAAGATAGTCCTACAGATTCTTAACTGATCATAGAATCACTGCTAATTCATTACCAAGCTCTTTTTACCACTCACGTACAATTTTTTTCTCATATGACACTTCTGGTTACCTTCCTGGAAGATACCAACCGCCTCAGACAAAGCCATTTACATATTATGGTATATGTGGTCTATATGAATTGATGCATGCATAAAAGGAATAATAGTGTCTTCTACAAAGATGAATGAATCCAGAATATGCGACGAAACCATTTCCTAGACCATAACGCTGTTTCCCGTAATTTGAAGTTGTTCAAAAGTCCAATTTAGTGAAATGTAGTTTTTCAATCAAAACTGTGATTATTATTTATCGCCCTAAGCTATGAATTAGAAAGAATAAAATTGATTTATTTACTTTTATCTTCTTTAATTTCTTATTAAGGAATGGTTATCGACAACATTATAGAAGAGAGTGTCTAATAATTATGTTATTTTTAAATTATTATTTAACATTTTTATCCACAACCGTGATATTGGTGAAATCCAGCAGTGATTTGTTCCGCAAAATAAGTTTTAAGTGAAATGAGACAATTCATAGAAATTTATTTCTGGCAAAATCCTGGCCAAATATATTTTTTATGTGTTTCAAAATTAAAAGTATTTCTTTATATTAATAAATACATTGTGATTATAATTAAAGTTGCACTTCAAAAGGCTGTAAGGAAAGAACCAATGGTCAGAATAAAGTGTTAATTGAGTACACGTAAAACGATGGGAATTTGTTATAATAAAGTAAAAAAAGTAGTCAAAATGTCTTTGTGATACTCTTTGTCCAAGCCCATCCACTACAAAAAGAGTGCTAAGTGAAAAGGAAAAACAATGCAGATTTACCAACTGCTTCTCTTTTGTTGCAATGTGCGGAGAAGTGCCGCTTGCATAAAATTTGTGTTATCTACAAATCCGCGTTGCGGCAGTTAAATGAGCTGGTTGCGCAAAAAAGATTCACAATGTGTCCCTTTAACTGTGCAGTTTCAGGATCCCTAAGGACCAATCGCCTCGAAAAAGAAAGGATCACTATAAATTCTGCCGTTAACCTGCACCACACAGTGACCTCTTGACAATGAAGAGGAAATGATTGCAGTTGGAACGGATTCTCTCTTACCCGTATTCTGCAATTTGAAGTATTGGCAGAACCTTGTAGATGGAAATAGGCTTCGTCTGTACACAAACTGCTCCATGACCATGAATTGGCCATTTCCATTCGAGTAAGAAATTGCAGAACTAGAGCTTCTTGTTTTGGCAAGTCAGCAGGAAATAAATCCAGAAAAAACGTAACTTTGAATGGATAGCACTGCATGATGTTTCGTAAAATTTTACGAATCTTGCTGACAGATATGTCTAAAGTTCTGGAAATTCAATGTGTTCCCTAAACGTTGCTTGACTCTTTCTGAAAGGTTGTAGTCACATGCTTTGATGTCGTCGAAGCAATTGCTTTCCTCCTTTTGACACATTTCATGTTAAAGGAATCCGTCGCTTCGAATTTTTCAATCATTTTCTTCAAACCGAATGCAGTTATCAGACCAGAGCCGCTTCTTAAACTTTTAATTGTCAAGAAGTTTTTCATTGCAACTGCCGCATACTCACCCTTCTGTTAAAAATCGTTGCAAGCAGAGCCCAATACTTTTATGTTAGAACCATAAATAATTTCTCACTCACAGAATAGCTAGAACTGTATGTTCCCCTTCTTTTTATCACAAGTATAATGTGAGATGCCCATTTCACAATTTTTAATTTGCATTTTAAAATGAACACATATTTTAAACTAATCATTTTTTAGCATCTATCGGACAAATTTTAAACTTTTATTTGTGTCGCGGAACAAATTTCCATTTCGTCACATAGATGAAATATCAGATCATTCTAACCAGTATTTCGTATGTTACAGCCTTTAAGAAGTACAATTATAATCAACCTGTACATTGAAAAATTTTACATACATATTAATACACGTATTTTTAGAAAATAAAATAAATATAGAAACTCCCAAAAATGAGGGAAGCAGAAAGTTAGAAATAAAACTATTAAAATAACCAAATTACAGAAAAGAGGAATACCTAAGAATGACTGCAATATAAAATGTTTCATTTGGGAGAATTTTTCTATTTTTTAAAGATTTTTCTATATTTTCTACCTTGATTTATTTTTCCTAATAGATAGCGCTGAGTGGGTTTTCTAGTTTTTACAAATGGCTCGTCCCTTCACCGTTGTTTTAAAGTTGCAGTATTTTGTCCTTCATCTTTTCGGTGAAGAATCACTTTTAAAATATTAAAGGAATTTTCTATTTGTGCATGTTTAGTAATTTTGTCATTTGGCCTTTTTAAGAAATATTTTAAAAGGTTTGATATTTTTCCATTTTAAAAAGTTTTTTTGAGTTTGTTGTACGCGTTATACACATGTTTTTTTAAGGGTTATGGCAAGTCCCCCCACTTTTGTCTAAGTGGATAATTATAGTTAAACTATTTGATGAATTCTATTAATTATGGACTTGTACTTAATTTTGTTACTGGGTATTTTCAACTTCCTAAAATTTTAGAGTTTGAATTTTGTTTTTTCTTATTTTTTTGTGCTTCTGTTTTTTATTTTTGTTTTTCCTGCTTTTTTATGCATATTTTCTCTTGTTTTTTCCGAAACTTCAATTTCTTAGGATTTTTGAGTCACGAAGGATTTATTTTTGAACGATTGTCAGGCCCTTCCCAAAGAAAAATCCCTGGTTTAAATCTTTGCCTGAGGATGATCCTTGCTAAAGTCTTTGAGCCGGATTCATTTTTTTCTCTTCTACTCCTATTCCTTTATTATTTCAATACATTATTCGAGGAAGAAGTTGTAAATAATACAAAGTTCACTCAGTTGTTTACTGTTTTGTGAGATAAAAGTACATGTTGACAGTTTTACTTTCTTTACAATTAGGGCCTGGTGAAGTAAATTGGAAAAAAAGCATAGTTGTGAATAATGACTACAGTTTGAACTGATGAGCCCTTGGTGAGTTGGAAATCATACGATTTGCTTAACATATTTTAGAAGAAAAGAAAAAGAAAATATTCTGCTATTTGCAGTATCATTTTCTAGCGTTTGTTTACTTTAGTTGAAACTGTGTTTAGAAAAAAGTGAAGCCAAAACATTCGCAAATTTCGTTTCTCGTTTTCATATACTATTTTTATATAAGATAAGTCATATATTTATTGGATCTGCACTATACAATGGTTACGGTTAATTTCAGTTTTCATTCTTAGATTTTCTCCTAAGAAACTGGTTAGGTTATCCCTGACAATTTCGTTGCCAGATAATGGGAATATGCTTTTATTTTAACAAAAAAAGTATATATTTTTTTAACAAAAAAAGTTTATATTTTTATGTGCTTGGAATAATTTTATGCAACAATAAATCTGTTCAGTATCAGACGAATCACAGACAATTTGATCTGAAGCATACTTAAGGGTTTCGAAGTTGTTTGTCAAAGATTAAAATATGAAACATATTCGTCAGTGTTTTTAGTGTCAACAAAGAAACTCAAACGAACTACTCAAGTTTGCTTCAGTAATAAAAACAATCTAGAAAACATATTGGCGTTGTACCCGCTATTGATGAAAAATGTAACGAATTCCTTCGGTTTCCACTTAGAAAATCATTCGTATTACATACTAGTGAAATATGTTTTCTAGAGAATCATAGAACGTTTCTAAAATAGGCTAATTTTAACTATAACAACCTTGTATTTATAAATTTTAAATAATTTTTTTATTTAAATTTTATCAGAGTAAGGATAGACTAATATTTACTTACGAATTTATTCTAAATTCATAAACTTTCTGTTAAATATAACAATAAAGTTAAAATAGGATCACTAACCTGTTAGTGCATATTTGTTCTTTACATTTGCCTTAACCCTTCCTCTTCCATTTCTTAATATTTATACTACTCTTTATCAATATCTACACATAATTTCGAGATTTGAATCAAATAGTTCTTATTTTTATTTTGTGTTGCAGCTGAGAAAAACGGCTTCGACAAAATGAATGAATTCACCAGAATACTTCTTTTATATTTCTGGTCACTATGCAATACAGAAAAAAAATAGCAAAGAAAAATTTCAGATTTTGTTGGAAAACTGTACGTAGTCTATTTTGGCAGGTTATTAGGCGATAGTCACATGAAGTATGTTTCGAAAGCTTGAAAAAAGGTTTGAGTTCCACCACTTTCTATTACAATAGACCACTTGCCCAAATAAGGAAAAAGTGTCTCAGGCTTATCAAAAGGAAAACTGGAAAAAAAAACCTGGCCTAAGGGATGAGAAAAGAATTTTTGTGTTCAAATGGAAAGAAAGAAATGTCTAGAAATCTTTCAAACTAGTAAGAATTGGCTTTCTTTGAGCTTTAGGGATTTAAATTACAAATCAATTGCAGAAGAAATGCTCAAAAACTGCGAAATATTAGAATGTAATACGAGCTTAAGAATTCATTGACGTACCTGTGCTATTATTCTGAAAATTTCGGCATAATAAGTGAAGAACAAAATATAAGATTTCATCAAAAACAAGAAAAGTGAAATATCAGCTTAAATTACTTCCGTGGGTTGGATGCTGTCTTTCCTGACACCATCAACAGAAAAATAGAAAAAAAATTTAAAAAATTAGAAAATGCATGCCAAGAAGTACATTACGCCTTGTCTAGAAGATGCTCATAGAAGAAAAATGACAAAATGCTTCGATTTCGTTTGTTCCTTCTAAAGTATGAAATAAGTTTATGAAAAAAATCTTACTCGATAAACCTGATTCCAGCATTGAAAATCAAATGAAAGTTATCGAAATTAAATCTATATCAAATAATAGAAAGCTATCGAAATTTAAAAAAAATCAAAGTTTATTATTCTACGAATTTTCAAAATATTATCTTTTATTTATGTAATCGTAAGTTTTTCTTTTAAAATTGTTTTAAAACTCATTATTAGTATTCGTTTTCAAATGCATCCAAGAAGCTTAATTTTTGCAGAGAAGGAGTAGAAAATTTGGGATGCCAGTTTTAGAAATTACAAATCATATAGAAAGCACAACAGTTTCATTTTACTGATGTGAGATGACAAGAGAACAAATGAGAAAAAAGGGTGCAATTGCGTATACGAAGAGATTTCATAAGATTTGCGTTTTACAGTTTTTAAAATTTCATAATGCAATCAACAAAATTAATGAAAAGTTTCCAAAAGTAACCACTTTCAAATTTGCACTTATATGTTATTATATATATTAAATTCTTGTATATGTTAAGAGTTTAAACATATCTAGAGACTCTTAAAAAGGCTCCAAAATAATTTACTAATAAGAATTTTTAACATATCAGATTACTTAAGTGTAGTTCTTTTATTCCAGATGTCTTAAAGTGGGTGACTTTACTCCATTTTAGAATTAAAATTGAATCTGCCTATGACGAGAACTGTCGTACAACAAAAATAAACGTGGAATTTTTATTTTTATAATGTATTAGAAATTACTATTATAATATATTTATATTCTATAATATAGTGACAACTCATTTAAACCGTTTAAATTGAATGAAGTTAAAAATCTGAAATTATAGATGCATGCTTCGTATAAGCAAATATGAAATTGTCAAATAATCTGAAATTTTAAGCCCAAAAATATCTACCGAAATTTCCACTGAAAAAGAAAATATTTCGTATGAGAGATCTAGATTAAACGGGATGTATTTGTAAAAATTACTAATCTTGAAGGGTAAATGAAATACTACCTGCTATCGCTTATTCTCAGAAAGTAAGAACACTTCGAAATTTTCATCGTATCATATGTTAATATTTTTCGTCATGTAGCGATTCATGAATTCTCATCTAAATATCTTAATATCATAAGGTCGATGATTTAGAAATTCAGAAGATTATTATATTGACTCAAGATCTGTTTTCCATATTCAGTCGTGCAGAGGCACAAGGAGCTGTGTAAAGAAATATCATTTCTCTTCTGGCCATTTAGATATTCATATTCTTGTTATTTTATCTTGAAGAAGGCCGATTTGAAGAGATATGATCCTCGACCTTCCGTATATCTTCAGAATATACAGCTTTCCTTCCAAGATAAGATGATTTTTTTTTCTCTAGGGATTTCCCTCTGTTGACAGTCAGATTTCTACCAAAATTCCAACAATGACAGGAATGTATCTTTCACTCTTGACTGCTTGTTCTCACCTTCTTGTATGACCATAACAGGGATCCTTTGAAGAACTTCATTTCTATTCAGAGGGATATTGCCATATTTCATGAAGCTTGAATAATATATATATATATATATATATATATATATATATATATATATTAAAGACTTTCTTATATTCTCCTCATTAGATATCCGAATACACAAGTATTTACTGTACTTTCGAGCGAATTACAAGATAGAACCTTCATTTTAAAGTAGATGGAAACCTTTCTCATTTTCGTTTTAGAGTTGCGAAATGGAAACGAAAAACGAACTTTGTGTTTTGCTCCAGAGTACTTAATGCCTCGCCTAAATAACAAGATTTTTGTTCATGTTAGATTCAGTATATTTAAGTATGTTTTCACTAATGACGGCTTACGTTGAGTCACAGTAAAGCTCCCTCAAAGTTTAGATTTTGATTATTAGTCTCTCCTCGAGGGTTCCGAGAGACATGCGGCCATTTCAGTTTGCCCCTAACAAACTATTTCATTCAAAATTTCCATTTCCTCTTGCCTTTTTCTTTTGGATGTCTATCGAACAATTCAATGGGTAATCTGTTTTTCCTTAATTTTGTTTTTCGAGAGTCAGGAGCTTCTCTATAACAGACCAAATAGACATATCTTAGAAAGAACATCTTCTATTGTTTTTGTTTTTCAACTTTCAAGTAGTGTATAGATTGTTTTTGATTTTCAAGTTCAAGAGTCAAGTGTGTTTATTGAAGTCTGTAAGTTGACGCCAAAACCAAATAAAGAACTAATCTTTCGATTCATTATTAAAAAAAATGGCATAATATCATTACGAATTCACAAAAATAAGTACTTTGACATAAAATGATATTAAAAAATGGGCAAATTGATCCCACATTTCCTACTTTGCCTACCAAAATAAAAACTTTCAAGTTTGATGTAAAACCACAAATCACGAATATTTTACATTCTTCAAGACATTTATTATTTATTGCTGATATATCTCACTTTGTTATGAGAAATGCTGCACAAATAAACTTCCATTCCCATTTTCTTTGATATTGAATACCATCAAAAACAAATAATCTATCACTTGTAAGAAAAAGTTGCTCAAAATTTAGAAATATGTTTTAGTATTGTTTTTAAACGAATGCCGCGACGATTGCAGCAACTCCCGAACGATCATTTAAGCATGTTTTACACCTCCAAATACATAATTTTCAAAATGGGTCATACTATTTGACATTCTTTCTATTGATAGAGAGTAAAACAATCCTACGGCATTTAAAAAATGGAAGAAATAAAAAGGAAAAACATATGAAACCAAATAACGGTGTGCGTCGAAAGTGTTATATGCTTATAGAAAAATTTTAGCATTGAAAAGGAATTAGAGAAAACAAACGTCATCGGAAGAGGAGAGAGATTGTTATAAGAAACTAAATAATTACACAAAATGAAAGTCAAATTTATCTTTTTTTTCAAAAGATAGAGCCTATTGCGGATGAGTAACTGCCAGCTGCAGAAAATGCAACATGTCCGAGATTATGGATAATACTTCTAAGCTAATTGCATCGCTTACATCCGACTAAGTTGAAGATTGCGATCTATGTATGGGCAATTTTACATAATCCGATTAGCGGAATTTTACTAAAGTTAAATTTGCTGATCAAGGGGACCATAGGAGTTTGATATGGTCCCCTTTGAATGAATTTTGAATGGCAAATGAATTTTTCTATCAGGAAACACTTCCTTTGATATTCAGTGAGAAGTTTAGTTGATCCTGGTTAAACATTGTTGTTATAGGACACACTTTCTTCTTTCTTTCTTTATAAGAAACTGGATTGCATGTCTACTCAAAGAAATGAATAGAGCTCTGCGGTAACATTTGGAATTTTCTAACAATTTACAGACATTGCCTTCTACAAAGGCACTTAAAATAATAGAAAATGTGAATTCTTTCTATGCTATAATCTTAGAAAGATGGAAAGATTTCTCCACTGTCTCATGAGGGGGAAAAATCACCGAGATGCAACGATTTTGAATAATGTAGTCTCCACGCTGTGAGAAAAGAAATATCCATTGGATGTTATGTAGCCAGTTACTTTTTTGAGCAAATATGGAAAAAGCTAGCTTTGTAAAAGCTCCCCTTTGTGTGGCGCCTGCTGGTAAAAGTTCATAGCACAGCTGCTGTTGCCTTGGATATCAGCCCAGAGTTCCATGAAGAATACAAATATTCCGCACTAACGATGCCTGTAATCCTTAACATCTTGCAGCTTCACAGTCCCCATTGCGGTATCTCACACGTTAGTTTACCCATTTCAGATACCACAAGATAAGCACGGAATTCATCTAAACTTGAGTTTTTGGAAAACATATAACCATCCAGAATGCCAGTTTCGTCTAACCGTTTAGCAAGTTTATTAACCCTCACGTTTTAAAGAACATTTTCAAGGTTTCATGTTCTTCTGATGTCGGAATTCTAGAAACGCAGTTGATACTGATTCAACTTAAAACGTTTCATTAACAACGATTTGTATGACTTAACATTTTTTAAAATCAGATCTGACATTAGATATTCCTATTTAGATCGACACAATTGAATTGTTGGGAGCCTATGGGTCCACAAATAGCAGTCTAATTCAACTATTTCTTTGGTAGTCTCTCTTTAAAACACTAAATACTTGTGTTTTTTTATTCTTATATTATTTTGATCAAAGAAAAGAAAACTTATATATGGAATGCTGACCCCTCAAGTTATTTTAATAAAATGATTATTTTTCAATTTTTACAATGTTTTCAGTTTTTTTGCCCACGATGTATTAGTAGATTTTATTTACTGATTAAAAGTTCTTGTTCATGATTATAATTCTTTGGTTAGCCTTCTTTGTTTCTTATTAGCTTTAATTTTATAATCAAAGGAAACTTTAAATTAAATGATTCAACAAAACTCTGAGAAAAAATAAAGAATTTTTAACGCAGTGCTTAAAAATATATTTTATGTGCTTTCTACTCTAGTACCGTTCATTAACAGAAGAATACCTCAAAACACTTGATAAAGTTTTTTAATATATTTTAGAAAGCTTTTTTTTTCACAAATGCATGAGGACTTATGTCAAATTTTTTTAAATCAACTTTAACCCAACCAATTACTGCGTAATTTCTTCTAATGAGTTTTTTGTTAAAGGCTGAAAAACAAAATTTCTCCACAAATCAATACAATGTTTTTTTGCGGATGAAGATTCTGAAGGCTGCTTCTATTCAAGGACCTTTCATTCTGATTTTTTTTTACTTTAATTATTTAACACACAAATTTTAATACTGAAAATTAATTGGAAAATATTCATTAAGTATAGAAACTCATATGCCGAGAGCTTAAGATTTTAAACAACAACAAAAAAAAATGTTTTATGATAAGATTCAGCATTTACGTTCATTAATAGGTTTTAATTTTGAGTTATTAGATAGAAATTAATGTTTAATTAGAAAAATAATTGGAAATCTTTTATCTAAAAAGAACAACTTCTAGTAATGAACTTGCAGGAGCAGGAACAGCTTTTAAGACCAGATTAATGAAGTAGTGTAGCTCGCCTCAGTGGTATGTTTTTTTTTTGAGAAACTATAAACTAAAGCGCATTTTAGCTGCAATAATTCATACATCGAAAGCATTTCAGTGCCAAAAAAGCTCCTTTTTTAGCTACTTAAAAATAATACTTAAAGTCTTGACTGGAATTTTTTAAATTTGATCATGAGTACGGAATTTTTTTTTATGGCGATATGGAATTAAACTTCATGAAAAGAAACAACAACAAAAAAATCACAGGAAACGAGCTACAGTGTTCATTACAGCCAAAGAAGTAAAATATGTTATGTGTAAGGTGTCCCAAAAGGTCATTTCAAAACTGTTTTTCTGTTAGACCATAATGGTTAAATTTTGCAAAACAATTTTTTCTAAAAATAAATCCACACAGTGCTATTGCAACATTATCGACATTCGTCTAAAAGAATGCTATTGTCGGTATTAACATGAATTTATTAACAAAAACAGATTTAATTATAAATATTTACGGAATACATCATATAAATTTTTGCTTCATATCTTCAATGCATGGATTTTGAGATTCGTTGTTCAGAAATCGGATAGGCGTGTCTAAGACACGTGTTGCTGTTTCAAATGGATATAGAAAGCATTGATAAAAAAGATATGTCATTCCAGTGGCATTAAAATGCATCAGGCATTCCAATGCGGAAATAAAGATAGGATATACAATTCATAGAATATCAAAATTATCATCGATTTGCTACTCATATTAGAGAAAAGAGTTGTGGAAAGCCATCGAAATTTCATTTTAACCCCTATTGTTCACTCTACAACTATAAAATTTTCTGTCGAGATTGGGTGAATTCGTTTGAATGCCGCATAAGTACTCTTTAATATATTGGAAGAACTATATATACCATTTCGGATTTCATGATAAAATTATTTTTGTATAATATTGGATGTCGGTATGAAATAAACTTATTATTTGACTTCATTTTTAAAAGGAAATGTACACATTTCATGCATTGTTTTGTGCTCATTTTACTTCACTTCATTTGACCACATCTTCATGAAACCATTTTACTTCTCCATTTTCTGCTTCGTTAAAAAGAAATTGTATTTCACATCAATAAAAAAGAAAAATAAAATTTTCAGCAAAAAAAAAAAAAAAAACTTATTTATTTTGCGATTAACTCATTTTTAATAAAAATAAAATCTGCTAAAAGATTCACTAATTCCTATAATAAAAGGAATTTCCCATAAAGCTTTTTCAATGACACATATTAATAAACCTGGTTTGAAATGAAGCCTCTTTTTAATATAGGATCAATTGGTGAGGAGAAAGCAATTTTATGTATGTCCTTCAACATACCTGAACTTAGACACTGCATGTATCTAAATGTGAAGAAGAATAAAAGTGCTGATTTATTTTTGATGTTCTTTACCTCGTATTTCACGGCCAGAATCAGAGGAAAAATACGAGGAGCTAGAAAAAAAAAGGCTGTCAGCATAAAGAAGGAAGAAGAGCAACGGGAGATCAAATTGCTATAAGCAGCATGTATTTCAAAAGTGCCATCTCTTCTTACAGCCAAACAATGGACGGCGGATTTCAGCTATTATTTCCTGAATCGAGAAACAGAAATATACTTTCAGCTTCTAGCTTCCGGTTCCTAGACAGATAAAAGAGTAAGTACTGATCTATGATCAAAATTAAATAATGCTGCTTTCCCAAAATTCATGGAATTTTTCTATTTTATTGCTGAATACACTGAGAAAAATATGACTTTACTTTTTGGAAGAAATGTTCCAAACGACTCTTTTGAGAAAGAACAGACATTTTTATATAGTCCTGCAAATGTATAACAAAAGATTTGGCGTATAAATTAATTTTATTCAGTTCAACAGATAAAAAGGCTGTCTTCAGCTCTTTTAGAGAATTCCAAAGTCTCGGTATTTGGAAATATAAATTCAAAATAATAGTTTTTACTAAGATTTGGTAAATGTTACTCTTTATTATTTTTTAAAAAATGTATTAGGCTAGTAAGAAATAAAAACTCAAACTATTAGTTTTTTTTTTGTGATTTCATGTGATATCAGTAGGGCTTGTAGCCTTCCCGAATAGCTAAGATGGTTGAGCATCGGCTTGTCTTGGAATTTTGAATGGATCCTGTAAATTCTGTGTCATTTTTCTCCCATTTCTTTACAAAGGCTGTTTCTAGCTCTTGAATAGTCAGCAGTAGTTTAAGTAAAGAAGTATCAAGCAGTCAAAGCATAAATCCATCTCCCTAAAGTGTTTCATAAATGCTCTACTGGATCAAGATAAAATAAATATTATTCATACGTTCAATATTCTGCTTCAAAACCCAGACTCCAAGAAGACAAACTCAATGATAATGAGCGTTGTATACCTTTAAAATGGAAGTATCGTAGGTGAATATCTAATCTTACTATACAACAAAAGGCTAAAGAATATTTTTTCTAAACCTTTTATTCATTAAATTGTTTGTCTTTTGAAGCATATCTGCCTACAAGTCAAATTGTATTTATTTCCGTTCAAATCATTAACTTACAGCTTCCATATCTATATCTTTTATATGCAACATTGGGATTATTTGTCATACTATGCTTTCCCTTTATGACAGTTAGGAATTAACTACATCATCATACATACAGAATTTTAAGTAGTTTATGCAGATAACTTGAACTCACTTCGTGCTATTGTAATTGCAGTGTTTATTCTTCTCGCTTTACGAGTTTTTACTTACGAGGTTACGATGACTAAATGCATATAGAGATGATTTCGTATAATTTGTATCTAAAGATTTCAACCTGTCATTCGGCAAAGGCTCCTAATATAAATTTTTGACTTTTCTTGTTCTGCTTCTATGGATTGTTATTGTTAGACAACGACTGATGGCTCGAGTTATTTGTGGATACGGCGCTGACCTGACTTAAACTAGCATTATCAGATATCAGTCTAGAATCAATACCCAAGTCAACAAAATTACTCTTTAAGACACTTAAAATTTTTTTTTCATGTGTCTGTAGAATGCATCCTTTCACAGACATTCATCCTTTCATAGTTGCTCAGTTGTTTGATAAACTATTAATTTTGGTAAATTAATTATGATATTGAGACACTGATTAAAAAAGTTCTAGAAAAAGAATTTCAGTAAACCGGTATTGCAAATTGAAGAATCAAGGATTCCCAATCTACGGACGATTCTCTTACGTAATTTGACGTCGTCGATGCTATTTTTCCCTTCTTCCAATGGATTTAAAGAATCTAGCAGCTTTTAGAAGGGTTTTAAACATTGAGGGAGAATAAAATTGTGAAAACAGGAATAATTATTTCATATTTTTAGAAGTGTGTTATAGAATTGGTATTTAGAAAGACTACAAATTTTAGTCCGGTACCAGATAGTTCTACTTCAAAATTAAAAAAAATAATAATATTTAATTTCTATTTTATTGCTACCATTTCGGTTTAGCATCAGGATTAAAGGCGAGTACCAGGGGAATGAAGACATACTTAAAATATTTCTCTAATTTTTATCTTTCATAATATTTCATTAATATTCATCATAATTTCATTTTTCGAATTAAACTATGTTTCTAAAAGATTTATTACTAATTAAATATTGCTTTCAAAATAATAATTGCTTTTCCTTTCGTAAGGCTTAAAATTATCTTGCTAGGAGATACCCAAATACAATTGTTTCATGTAACGCTTCTTTAACTTCTTTGAATAGTAACACGCTTATTAAAAATTTAAAAATAGAATTTCTGAGTCAATGAATTGGTCAATAGAGAATAATAAAATTTATTATAGGAATGAAATAATAGCCTTTATTGCCAAAAACGTAATTACAATGATTAAAAGTATAGAAATTTAAAACTTAAGGGTTGATAATTCGTACGTTTAAATACATATTTATGATGCATTTTGTAAGCTCCCTAGAATTTCAGTATCAGTGGCCCCCGAAATATTTAAATCGCCCAGGTTCAAATCATCAGTAAAGACGTAAATGCAATTTGAAATCTTTTAAAGTGCATAATATAATACATGGCATTTCAAGGAAGTATTCAATTATATATAAAATTTTGCAGTAACTCTAAAATTTCCGATAATTTAACGGAAGTTTTTGAAACAAATAGTTTTTCTTTTATGTTCTTATTGTTTATTTCAAATCCTTTATAGTTTGAAAGTTATAGCGTTATGCGGGCTTTATAAAATCTGCAGTGGATGACGTAAACGGCGTGAAAGAAAGGGAAATTTAAGGGATCTTGTATTATTGTAAAAATAATCATTTAATAGTTGAAATCTAGCAAAGCTTTAAAGTCGTTTTTGTAGGATACTTTTAATTTTTAGTAGGAAGTTTGTTTTGTGATATCAGTAAAAAAATTCTATTTTTACTTTATATGCTCTGTGTTTGTAAAAGATTCATTGATTCATGTCCTTATGTACAAGATTTCTAAAATTTTGGGCACTTTTTGGCTTTTATGTCAATAAAATATTTTAATAATTTAAGAACTCTCAATTATCAATTAGATGTAAAAGCGTAAAAGGATGAAAATATTGGCAGAAGAACATAAAATCACGATTTATATAATAAAAGATAAACAAAAAACTACTGAACATTCATTATATAAAAATTAAAATATATTTTCAGCGTCATTACAAATTGAATTAATTAAGACACTTCGCGCATTTGTGATTTTCGTTTTAACTTTCAGAATTTTGATAAATATATTATTTGTTTGTATATCATGTAACATATAATAATTAAAACTGACATAGAGCTATGACATCAATAAATTTTATTTCTTTTTCACTATGGGACTAGAAACATTAATTCTTTTCTAAATTACAGCAATTTCTTGATACCAAATGATTGACAGTCTTTTAGGCATCTACTTCTGCACATATAGAGAATCGAGCGAAAACTAGAAAATAGGAGAAATAATTAATAATATTTTGCCGTTAGTAAACCCTTCTTTCAATTCTTTAATCATCCTTATGCATGACATTATTGACAATTCTTTACATTGCCTTTTTTCTGATCATCATAATATTCTTTTATTTCCACACTTATACTTGCATCTGCATTTAACAATTCTTACTCACGAACACGCATCGCTAATTACTTTTATAGCCATAAAAGAAATATATAAAGCAAAACATCATTCAGAAAATATTTCGATTTTTGTTAAATGGCCTAAATTTTCGCAGAATAAATAAACAGATATCATTGGTGTTATTTTGATATAAAATTATTGATGTCTTATAAATTATTTTGAATACTGAATAATATTTCCAACAGAAAACATGTTATATGCATATGGAGTATCTTTCGGAAAAATGAGTTAAATCTTATTTCTATTTAAAAATCATAAATTGTTTTTTATATCAATTCAAAGCTTATAAGTTGTTCGTCGAATTATAATAAGATCAAATCAATATAAAATGACGCTTTGAAGTGTATTGTAGCAGAAGTAGCAGGATGGCTTTACTATTGTTAAAAACTGACCAAATACTCATTGCTTTAAACATACTCTAGAGTGGCTCTTATTAGCATAATTTAATGTATGATATTTTTACGATATTGTTCGACGTTATGAATGCAGTCTTAAGGATCATGGTTCACATTTCATAAGGTCGTTTCTTTCATTAATTAAAGGTTTATTCATTCAATTATGATACTATAGGTCATCAGTATTATTACCTCTATCATCGTCAGTCATTATCAATTTTAGATACTTTTTGGGATTTACTTATAGTAAAAAAGTAATTATTTCTAATTGAATGTATAAGAAAAAATGAAATACTTCAAAATTAACTAACAATATATATAAGTAACAAATATAAGTATTGTTAAAAACCTGTAATTTTGCTTCCCAGCACGAATAGTATCATTATAAGAGATACCGTTTTACAGTCATCTGTATTGGATGCTGCCGGATGTCGAGCTAGTAATCTCAGAGCTTGGCGACAAATTTGCCGACCATTTGGCAACAAAATGGATATTGCTGGAAAGTTCGAGAATTTTCACGATCTATCCACTTGGAACCGAAATACACCCAGATACGCCGTGATTGGTCTAGAAACTTCTAGCTCCGCCTCCCGAGAACTATAAAAGGCCGGCACTCTCAAGCTGTGTGTCGTGAATCAGAGTAGTAGGAGTCACCGACAAGTAACGAGTTTTCCAGAGAATAGCGAAGCAACGGTGAATTACCAGCGTTGTGTGGAGAGAGTACTGAACTGCTATGAGCTGAATGCTCTTGTCTACTGAGTAGGCAGCGTTGTATATTGTGTAGTAGCCAATTGTGAGAAGTAGTGAGTCGGCAGCTAAAGCGAGAGAAGACAGCGAGAAGTTCAGCCGTTGGAGAGACGGTAAAGCGAACCTCCCAGGATCACCTCTCCTGCTGGATTCTGTCTAGCCGCTTCGTGTGCTGTGGACGATTACTACTTGTGGACTACTATCGTCTGTAATATGCTGTCCTGTGTTCGTCTCTGCGGTAAGTATTTGTCGACTTTGTGTACTCGTGTCTTCGTGTAAATAAATGTCGTCGTCGTTTTCTACTGAGGCCTGCTGATATTGTGTTCTCACACCATATCACTACCACTATCCAAAAGAACCCGCCGGTGAGAAGAGGTAAAATCCGTAACAGTATATAACAGTAACAGTATCCTATAAACTAACAGTATTTCAGTCATAAAATATACAGCACAAACTAAAATCATTTATGTATTTTACACAAAACCTACTGATTTGAAAGCAAAGGTATTTGCACTTTCTTATTGAATATTTCTACACTTAAGTAACCAGTGAAAGAAACGATTTTCATAATGTTTTCGAGTATCTCTCGAAAAAGCGAATTTTCTCCCGAATTTTCCTTGAACATCGGTCATGTAGGAACCAAACCAGGAATTAGCGATGAAGAAAATGCTCAATCTCATGTCGCGCGCACACAAAAAATATTATTTTCAATTTTTATAAATAGTTTTGTTTTCTGTGAACAATTGTTTGCATGTCTTTTTGTAAAAATAACTTTCAAATTCGGATAAATAAAGGGCTTTAAAAAAATCCGAAATTTTCCGTATTTCTTTTTTTTTATTACATAATGAGTTTTAACAAAATTATATAAAACGTGCAGATAGGTGACATATATACGTATATCATAGCAAAACTCATGATAAATATTGCTTTGAATATTCGTGGAAATATAAGTACTAGTAGCAAATAATTCTTAATTGCAGAAGTTCGAACTCATATCATATATTTACTTTCATAATTTCGGAACCAATTAATTAGAACAATAAAAAAAATCTCCAGTTGAATACCATTAACATTCAAAAAGACATCAGCATTGTATCGGGCAGCTGCCCTTTAAGAGAAATTAAATGATGACAGTTTTTTCTTTTTCAAATTGGTATTTTAGAAGACTGAATATCGAACAGTTATATTGAATTGCATAAAGTTTAGAAATATGTAAAGTACATATTTCTTACTTTCTACACACTAATATTACTAATACATATAATGCTATAATTCTGCTTACATTCATATAATTCTATATGATAATACTACATAATTTCTGCTTTCTCTACATATTAATAAATTAAGTGTTTAAATTATTAAAATTGAATTAATTGGTGTAAATTAAAATTAATTAGTGTAATTCATTAATGTAAAATAAAAATCAAAAATTAAAATAAATTTTGTATGTTATTCATATTATTGGTACAAACAAAGTTATAACATTATGTATCTTGATGAATCACGATGCGTCATTTGAGGAATTAGATGAGGCAGGATCCATTCTTACCATGCTGTGGCCGCACAATCCGAGATATGTAGAACTGATTTGCGCATAAGGATGTTGAAGAAACTGGTTTATGCAGAATTCGGATCTCAATCTATTAATACAAAATGCTTTTAATTATACAGTATAGGATGCTTTTAATTACACGGTATATTTCACGCTGCACAAACATGAGAATGGTCACATTATGTAAACAACATGAATAAAGTAGAAAAAATTATTTTTTATGATGTCCATTTTACAATAGTTTAAATTATGTACTGAAATTATAAGTATGCAGAGCTATTCTTTTTATATTTCTAACCTTCACATGAATCAGTATATACCTCCGAAGAATTAAGTTTAAAAAATGCCAGTTTGTGGAAAACTATCTTCGTTTACTTTTTCTTAAAGAGCAACAACAACAGCAAAATAAAGTCTGTGTATTGCCGATATTTTTTTGAATCTAAAAGGTATTTAACGAAGTTTTATGTACACTGTCTTATTTCGCTTTGAAATAATGAAAGAAAACTTTGCTATGATATGAACATGAACAGTTAAGAATGTGAATTTTAATATAATGTTTTGCTGGCATATTGTCATGCTATTAATTTCGTATCATTTGGATGAAACTTTTCTAGAAATATTCAAGAAACAAAAAACAAAAAAATGTTTAAAATTGTGAATCATTATAAAGTTTTCTGTGATACGAGGTGAGTTAAATCCTTTTCTTGTTTATTATATTTGGGCTATCTCCTCAACACTCACGTGACGGAATATGCAGAAATATGTGAATTCAGACATATTCTAAAGTCAATGGAAAATTCTTCCATTCCTTCTTCAGGTAATCCAAAAAATTTGCAAATCTTTTTCTTATTCAATATATTTTATGAATATTCTAGGAAAATTCTTAATAAACAACATTTTTTCTGAAGAATTTTTGCAAATTTTTGAAGGAAATTTGATACACATACAGAAAGGTATTGCCAGAACAAAGCATTGAAAAAAATTAGTTTCCGTTTCCGAAAAATTTCGAGATGGCAGTTAATTGCTTATTTTAATTGTGTCGGTTTGAATAAAATTTTTTCCTCTTGTCATTTTCACCGAAGTCAGATTCGTGAAGATGCTTGAACTCTAGAAGTATCCTATTTTTTTGTTATCTATATACCTTATAGTTTTACATTTTTGTATGATAGGTTTTGTATGATACACTTTAAATAATGTTCACACAAGTAAGTTTATTATAATATAAACGATTAAAATTATTTTATAAATTAACAGTTAAAATTAAAACAGGATCTAATTCTCTTTGTATCTACTTTGAAAGTCTAATTTAATGTGTGTGTTTTTATAATCATATAGCCTTATATAAGGTTTTCTTGATTCAGATTAGAAAGTTCTGGTAAATTCTACATGTAAATTCTTTACTTAATATTTCTTTGTTTGAAACTTTAACTCTTTTGTCTCCGATGTCAAGTTTGACATATCATTCTGAAGGAGGCATTATTTTCACATTCTTGTTAGAAAAGGATTATTAAAAAAGCTATAGAAAAGAAAACACTTTTGCAATAATTTTTTAAGAATTATAAAGAACTTTTAATTACATTTATGAGCTTCCTAGGCGCTAAAAAAGGTTAGTATATGTACAATTATACCTCTTATTACCGGGGCCTAATGCCAAGTCTCAAGAGTATTAGAAATTGTATTGGAACTAAAAAAAAACGTATATTAGGCCAGGTTTCGGAAAGTACAGTCTAGATTTGGGCATGGAGGAAAAAATGGAAACTCTCGAAAAAAAATAATAAAAGCGGACTTTAGTAATTTTATACGGCATAGAAGAAGCGCAAATGAGAGCCTCCGCTCGCTCGTGTGTTGATTTTCTGAGGCTGCGATTAGATTGGATCGATTTATAGACGAGGCAAAGTTCCAAAATGCAGCTACATCACGAAGGTGTGATTCCTTAAGAGAACACAAATGAATGGCCTCTTTTTTTAAGTTATGTGGGATTTTTTTCTATCATTTTATTTATTCACCTATTATTATTTTTTTTGTTATATTTCTTAATGAAAAACCAACTGTGCTGGGAGTTTGAAGAAGGTTTTCAGAATGGCACGAAATCGAATTTCCGAGGAAACTCTTTCTTGGTTTGGCAAATGACACTTTCTTTCATTCAGGTTTGCATTTTCATTATTTTACATTTCAGTTATGTAAAATATTTCTCGACCATTTATTTCATTTCCCATACATTTTAGGACGTATATATTAATTCAGTTTTATTTCTGCTCACTTATCTGTAGATATGAAATGCCGCAGTCTAATATAATTGTTATATTTTTTCGGGGGATTAAATAAACTGCCTTGGCATAAAATAATCCTTTTTATAATATTCACAGGTTGTCGGAGTCATTTTCTATTTCACAGGCTTTAAAATGAAGAAAGCGATATTAATATGAATAGAGTTTGAAAAAATAAAACGGAATATTTACATGAAAATGATTTAAATGGAATAAATTTCCAATTAGGTATAAATATCTAATGAATGTTTTAAGATGAATACTGGTTATGGATTATTTATTAGACAATATTCACCTAATTTTTTTGTTTCTAAATAGTATTTTATGATATAAAATTTGATACATAATTCCATTAATAAGTAAGCCTTTTTTTCTTTCTTCAATTTCTAGGAAACATATATGTTAAGACAGTTTATCATATTTACGTTACAACTTTAGTGCATATACTACAAAAGAAAAAGAAAAAGAAAAAAAAAAAAAAAGAGAAAAAAGAAAATGGCATGCAGCATAACCGTAATAGGATTTCGCAGTGCATCGAAGAAATAATAATTAGAATAGATTGATAGAAGAAAAACGAAACAAAACAGATTTTTAAACTATTTTACATCTTTTCGGGCAATTCTTTTATCATTCTGCATAAAAAAAGTATATGAAAAATTAAATATCGATTTACAAAGGAATAGCGTTTTATCATGTTAAAATTGCATTTTTTTTATTTTTAATGCGATTTTCATTATTTTATTTCTTATGTCCATTACTAAATCATGCAACAAGTTTCACTTTGAATTCATATACAATGAGATAGATTTTTTTGTATTTAAATTCGTAATTAAATCGTAGTTACGTATGTACTAATCAAAAAGACACATGCACATTCTGTAATGTCAAAAGATTTTTCAGAATAGAATTTCGAATTTCCTTAAGTTATTTTTTTATTTTTAAAACTTGCAGTAAAGGAAGCAAAATTTAAAATAAATTGAAGTCATTTCAAAAAATAAAGCAATAATAACAAGCTTAAAAATAGTAATTTCAATAAATAAATGTATAGTTTTAATAGGCAAATAGAAGACATTTAAAATAATTGTCATATACCGTACAACTTGAAAACAAACAATACAAATCACTACTAATGTTTTTTTAATGCGTCATTCTGCAGTAAAATCCATTAAACATTTGTGCTTAGACTCGTTGGGGACACAAGTTATGGGACAAGCGAAAGTAATTCAGAAATCATTACAATTAACTTTAAATTAATTACAAGAAATTTCAATAATAAGAACTATTTTAATCCGTTGCATTCCTTTTAGACATCCTCTGAGTTGGTGCATTATTTTCGCGATTTTATTAGTTTAAAAATATCTCCAGAATTGCAAGCAGTCGTAGATGACCTTTTCTGAGAAAATTAATTTATAAAGTTAATTATATTTCTTTTTTACTTCTGGAAATAACAAAGTCAGCCTTTGTAATCACTGAATCTAATTACCTCTCGAAGTGCGAAGAATTAACTTTATGTTAATAGGAAATTCGAAATTAACTATCAATGAACAATGTTAATAAACAACACAAGGCTACAAAATTATTTTTTTCTTGGTGTCTGGAATTTTTTAATTGATTTTGACTGTATTTTTTTCAAATACGTAAGTATTTTTTTCCCTCTGTTATCTATATTTTTTGAGCTAATTTGTAAAATATTCTAGAAATGTAAAGAACTGGTTATTACTTCGAAAGAAGTATCAGATGAATAGAAAGAAAAAGAATGTTTGTATTTGTTTCCACAGAGAAAAACCTGTGATGAGTAAAAGAACAACTTATAACTTTGGTAATGGAGAAGATTATGTTTTGAGATAATCATCGAGTAATTTTTGTTGACATAAAAAAGGTATAACTATTTTTTTGATAAAATAAAACAGGTTTACGGAGTGGAGCAAAACACTCTTTCTTTTGTTACGGGAATTTTTTCATTTTTAATTAAAGTATGGTAGATTTATAGGAGTACTGCTTTATTTTTTGAAAGAATTAAATTTTTATACACAATGTATTAAGAAAAATGGTTTTTCATTTAAGGCCTTTATTCTAAGCCTAATTGAATGTGTTAATTTAACTAAGAATATCAGCATATATATGGACAAGAATTTAGAAGTGAAACTAAAACTGTATTTGTTTTCAACACGTGAAATATACACAAAATCAGTTAAAAGCTCTCAGCCCTTGTGTTATCCAGTGTAATACATAATAAACAAAAATAAATACAATAAATAAAATATTTATAATAAAATTGTTTGCTCATTTAAAAGATTCAATAAATAAGTAACTTTTCTAAAGAAACAATGTACAGCCTTTTGAATACTGTTTCACAATACAACTCCAAATTAAAAAATACAATTATATATATAGGTTATAACATTTTTAAAAACGTTAAAAGTTCTTTATTATTTTTTTATTGAATGCTTTATGTCAATCGTCCAAGGCCTTAAATATTATTGACTTATTATCACTGAGAACAGAAGGCTCGCAAGTATTTAAGAAAAAAAATTAACATTTTTTCTTTGTTTTGAATTACATGAGGTATTTGGAAGAAAAAAATTCGAATTATTCTTGAATTAAAATCATTCGAGTTAGCCAATTTCCACTTATTTCTAAAGTTCTTGTTTTAATTTACATCTGAATGAGTGTAGGTAGTTAGTAAAAGGATAATTTAGAAAATCTTTTAATTGCCGAGTACGAATTCAATAACATTCCTTAAAAAGTCTCCTTAGTCAAAAGCACGAGCGAGCCACTTTCTACTCGGTAGTCATAAATTATTGCGCACGTCACTCAGCGCAGTTTTCGTGACTCATGGTTCTTACTAATAACTGCAGATTCAACAAATTGCTACGCAGATCAAGCCGCGTACAGTGGCCTCTCCATTATTCGACGTGCAGTCAATAACAACAACACTTCGTGCATTTATTATCACATTTTCAATTGCTTAAGGGTACAGGTGTGTTTAAATAAACAAATCAATTTACGTAATTAATTAATTAGTATTTCGAATTCTCCCTTCACGCCTACCAATTTTTCTCCCATCCAATTCTTTGCTTGTTAAGAAATAACTGGCTAAAAAAAGTTTTTAACCATTTGATAACAATTTTGAGAGTAATAAGGAATTTCGAGTGGGGCGCTCTCAATGTTGAAAAAAATCATAATAAGCTTTTGACGATATGTCGGAAACCATTATGTATTTCTCGAAATTTTTTTCTTTTCTTAATGCATTATAATTTATTTTACAAAGCCGTGAAATAAATTCATGAATAAAAAATAATTATATTTTTTCTAAAATTTTTTAAACAATACTGTAAGCAAAAGTGAATTATAACGAAGTGAAAATTTTATACCAGAGCATAGATAAGATATTGAAACATCGGAATCCTAAAAAAATATCTGTAATAGCTTTTGAAAATTTTGAAAAAACCTGAAAAATTTGTTGTTCTTTTTACACGCCTTCACGTTGAGGAACCGTATTTATTTAATAAACTTTTCTATAGATCTACTCCTCATGAAACATGTGTTTTAACTGCCATTAGACACTCATGTCCACAAATTAAGGATACTTCAGAGTCACGCTGAAATCGAACTCTAAAATACATATCTCACCCTTAAAATGCTACACATATCTTCAAAAATCATATGCAAATTGCAGGAAGCCATCAGATGACACCGATAGTACGCCACAATGACGAGAGTGTATGAGAGTGATTTATAAGGAATACAGGCAAAGAAGTAAAATTGTTCGCAAGCGCTTTCTAAGCCTTTCAGTGCAATAACCACATAGTTATGGCACAAAGGACGCATTTGGATGATTTTTTACTTGGTAGAATTATCGGCCGTCTGGAATGTAGACGTACCCATCTGGAAGTATCCAAGGAACTTGGAATCGCCCAGAGTGTCCTCTCCAGGCTTTGGCCAAGATGATGGTAATGTGAGTAGACATTACAGCACAGGTCGCCCCCGAGTTGCAACGCCGAATGAGGACCGGTATTTGGCAGTTATTGCCAAAAGAAACAGACAGAGCACAGCATCAGACCTGTCTTGTCAGCTCTCTTCAGCCACTGGTACGACAATTTCAAGGCAGACCGTGTACAGACGCTTAGGGCAGATTGGTCTATATGCTCGTAGGCCTGTCAAATGTGCCCCACTTACTACAACTCAATGTCGCCTGAGGTTAGCCTGGAGTAGAGAGTATGCATTGTGGACACCGCAACTGTGGGTGTGTGACGTTTTCTGCTGAGTCCAGGTTTAGCTTGTAGTCTGATTCTCACTGGACACTCATATGGAGAGCGTCAGGTACCCGTTACTACCAAGAGAACATCATTGACGGTGATCCTGAACACCGTTACTGTGGTGCAGGATTGCACCAGAACTGACCTGCATGTTCAAATTGGAACCATGACAGGCTAAATTTATCGGAACGTCATTCTGGAACAACATGTACGTTTGTTTCGGGGTGCCATGGGCGCAGAATTCGTGTTTATGGATAAGAACGTCCGTACCCACCGTAAAAACATCGTAAACGAATGCCTCGGATCGGAGGATATCACCCGCATGGAGTGGCCAGCATTCTCACCGGACTTGAATCCAGTAGAGCATGTGTGGGACATGCTTGGCCAACAAGTTGCAGCTCGTCAAGCACCTCCTACGTGTCTAGCGGAAGTTCGGAGAACATTGCTTGATGAGTGGTGTAATATTCCCCAAGATCAGATCGATAATTTGATACTCAGCAAGCCTAGGCGTTGTGCGGACGGTATTGCATCGTCTGGGAGACATACTGTGTATTAACCATCATACCAACCATGTAATATTGTTTTTTGTAAATATGTTTTTTTTTTTTTTTTTGTAATTTTCTCCAGTTAGCCAAAAATCGCAATTTTCATGAATGATATGAAACATATAGCATCTTTTTTGCTCTCTACCTTTTGTTTAATAAATAGGCTTTACAAAAAAGTTACATTTGTTTTGCTTCTTACTATATATTGTTACGGATTTCCGGGTTCCTTTAGATAGTGGTAGTGATATGGTGTGAAGAACACACAATCAGCAAGCCTCAGTAGAAAACAACTACGTTTATTTACATTAAGACAGGACAGCACACAGACGACAAATATTTACAGCAGAGACGAACACAGGACAGCACACAGTAGCACATCACAGACGACAGTGGCCCACAAGTAGTAATTGTCCACGGCACACGAATTGGCCAGACAGAATCCAGCATGTGAGGGGATCCTCGGAGCTTCGCTCTACGGTGTCTGCAACTTCTGAACTTCTCGCTGCCTTCTTTTCGTTTTAGTTGCCGACTCACTATTTCTCCGACTCCGACTACTCACTCACACAACTTTAGATTACCGACCTTTTATAGTTAACGGGAGGCGGGAATAGAATCTTCTAGACCAATCAGGGCGTATCTGGACGTATCTCGGTTCCTAGTGGATGGATCGTGAAAATTCTCGAACTTTCTAGTATTATCCATTTTGTCGCCAAAGTCGCCAAATTCATTGAAAAGTCGTCAAGTTTGTCGCCAAGCCCTGAGGTTATTGACGCGGCACCCGCTCAGCACGCACAGAACAGATCGTAGAGCGGTCTTTCTTACGATGACACTATTCGCACTGGGAAGCAAAATTACAGGTTTGTAACAATATATATATATATATATATATATAAATAGAAGACACTTTCGAATTTTTAAACTCCATTTATTCCATCTCGGGAGGCATAATTTATGTACAAAAGGAATGATGAAAAACTGACTTCCGTTCACAAGCGATACAAGAGCAGAAGAGAGAAAAGAGCATGAAATATTTTCCCCCGATGATTATATACTATGAGATTCTGATAGGGATTTCTTTACACGTGTCTATTTAGGTAAGGGTAGGTATCTTTTAAAAGAATTGTCGTAGTTTGCCAGATTAAAAGTAAAAAAGTAAAAGTAGTGGTAAGTAAAGTAAAAAAGTAAAAGTAGTAAAAAAGGTGGAATTAGATAAGAAATTAAGAGACCATTTTAGAATTAAGGTAATATGGGTGAAATTAATAAAAAAATTAGGAAATTAATTAAGATTTAAATTAGATTAAGAGATATCATCATATATATAATCAGTTGATGAAAGTTTGTGCTTTCAACAGCACCATTTTACATAGATAGCTTCATTTTAGAAATTTGGGATACAAATAAAATATGAGATTCCAAGAAAGCCACTATTGACACACTGGTTTTATAATTCACCTGTTTTGTAATGTAGTGACCTCTTTTTTAAAGAATGTATCCAATTAATATATCTCCTGAGGATCATAAATTGAATCTATCTAAATTAATTTCTCGTTTTATATTACTTAAAAAAGCGCCTTTTGTTCATGCAGGCTAATTTTGTTATATGTGATTAGTAATCCTCATTAAAACTAGCTGGTGAGTGTTCTTATTACATAATCTTATTTCACAAATATGGATGAAATAACATTTTAAAAAGATAAAAGTTATAACCTTAATATAAAAGAATATTAATAAAAATCCGATGATAGTTTGGCAGCTCATATCTGATACAATCTAACAAATTGCATGGATTCTCAGGTTCTTTCGATGGTTTTTGGTGACTATAATCGGCTAGTTTGTAAAGTTCCAACATCGTAAAGTTCTTTAATCGTCACATAATCCTTTACTTTATTGCCTTTTTTGTTGTATTTGCCTTTATGGCTGTGTACATATTATTTTAGTTTCTGTACCTGCAGTTGAATACTATTACATAAAATAATTAAAAAATAAATGTTATTTTAGTTACTATATAATAATAAAAATAGTCTGTTGGATATTAACTAAATGAGTCGAAAATTTGACAGAGAACTACAGTTTAGAGTCAGAACTATATATGAAGTTTATATGAGTTTCAGAACTATTATGAAGTTTATATAGTTTTCAAACAGGACCAAATTTCTCGGCTTCTGACAGAGATATCCTCACTTATTTTGTAAAATCTAAATTTTTATAGCCAAATTCGGCTGAGGCCGGGAGTCAATGACTGTCATCCATTCATTAATCATTAAAATATTTTTAAACTTATAATATATCTTCTTTAACTGTGAAACTAAATGTGCAGGGAAGCAATATAGCAGATTAGTAATAATATTTTCAGTTGGATATAATCTCTGAATAAATTTTTAAATACTATATCTGATGTTATTTTTGTTTCGTGTAATTTTAGTGTAGTTGGTTTTCCAACAGTTAGATAAACTAAATGGCAATGATTTGAAACAAAAAATTAGTAATTTAAAGTGCTCTTAAAGAGAAATTGAAACAAACGTAAATTCAATTAAATTCTGTTAATATCACACCCAAATCGTTTTTGACTTAAACTTTACGTACCTTTGTGCTATATGATTGTTTACTATTGTACTAAGAAAGAATGTCTTTGTGCTATATAGCTGATTGTTATATTACTAAGAAAGAACTTTTCAAAAACTGATAGGGAAAAACAAATGTAACAGCCTCATAGAAGGAATAAAAGGCGAACAATTAAAGAGGAATAAAAAACTCTATACTGTTATAAAGAGATAAATATAAATCTATATGGCATCTAATGCAGTTTCAGTTCATTTATTTTAGTCCCAAGTTCTCTATCACTTTTCGAATTTCGAAGTAAAAGCTTTCGGTTAGGGCCTTTTCCCGTCAGAACAATGAAATCAGTAGCGATACTAATGGGATACATTTTATTGCGACATAAAACCGAACCACGGGAACAAAAGAGAAGGAAAAAAATTAAAAGAAGGGACCAAAGAGAAATTTCCTATACCATAGATATTGCTAAACGTAAAACTGTGGGGCTCGCACGAATTATTCTGTTGAGTTTTGTATGGCATCGTTAAAAATACAGGAAAAAATACTACCGTTATTCTGCTGCAAACGAAGCTAAAACAAAAACTTCCGCAATCAGTTTTTCACAGTGCCAACTTTTTCATTAAATTAGGTAACTGGTGGAAGATCTAGTCATCAATGTTATTGGACCATTTTGGGAGTAATTCCTTTTTAACGTAGCCGGCATTGTCCATTTTAGTAATTTTACAGGTCATTTCTTTTGTTTTGTGACGATATTTTCAGTATTGTACATACTTGTTGTGGCATGTTTCCTCACAAAACTTAAAAAATTCACATTTTTTTCAGGAGTCAATTCAATGGTATTTTACCATTGACTCCTAGGCATCTTGAGAACTTTTAAACATAGAAGCAATGAACATGATGAAAAAGAAGTTCTTTAATCAGTAGAATCAGCAAAAAAAAAAAAAAGAGTTTTCCTTAAATGTCATCATTAGTGAGCAACATTTTAAAGTGATTCTTATTCAGAAATCTTATTTATTTACTAAGACATTTTTTAAAGCCAAATTTAGGCTGATGAAATTTTTATTGCTATATGCCTTTCTTATTAGGTGCTTGCATGTATCTTCATCTGCGACATTTATTGGTAAATGTGCAAAGTATCTATTTTAACGACAATGGTTTTAGGTTTTACCAATTTACTATTACTTTATTGTTATCCTTTTGAAAATTTTCCCATTATTATTATTGTGTTATTCATTATATAAAGACTTCAATAATGGAATGCTCCAAATTGACATTGCAATTATTGCTTTATTTGTTTGATTTGAAGAAATCTGCTGCCGAAGCCCATCAGGCACTTTTAAAAACTTATGGCGATTTTGCTCCGTCATATCCCAATTATTAGGTTTTGGTTTCAACGATTTAAGAGTGGTGAATTCGAAATCAATGTTAAAAAACGGCCTGGAGGGGAAAAAAATCGAAGACAATTAATTGCAAGACTTATTTGACGAAAATGAGAAAAATATAGAAAATGATGGAAAATATTTAGTTAGATTTATATTATACGAATTTTTCTCAATAAATGATTTTTTAAAGTGAAAAAATGATTAAAATACATGCAAACATCTAATACTTCAGACGAAAATTTGAAGACAAAAGTAACTTAATATTTATGTTATCCGACTACGTTTAAAAAGCTTTTTTTGGTTAAATTTTAAAACAAATGGACATTTGGACTTTAAAAGAAATTTCATTGTTTTGTTTTAAAGTCCATTTAACTGGGTTTCAAATCTCTGTTTGCTTTACTTCTATGATAAATTGAAAAGAGATGTCTTTTTTTCATCAAACACTGATGCATGCCTCTCTGAATTTTAAATTGGCTCACAGTATTCTCTGTTCAGCAAGTCACACGAATTTGAATAAGTTTTTAGGAGTTTTTACGTCGACAAGACTGGCAACTGCATCTGATTTTCGAACATTATTTATGTATACAAAACAATTGTTCTCTCGCACTTCATTCATATTTTCGTTGATTTTGAACAGACTATTTTTACTTTTGTCTTTTTAAAATTACGTATCATTTAAAATTTTTACATTGAAGGATGAATCATTTGCAGATCAATGAATATAAAATTTCATGGAATCAGTATTCTTTCAAGCAAAAATATATCTTTTATGGATGTTCCACATGCAAAAAGGAAGAAATGCTGTGAAAAGAAATTGTTGGGTTCTTAACAACTATCTGAAATGGTAAAAAAAATAGCTATCTGATTTTTGAATGATAGACATTGAAATGCTAATATAGGTTTTAACAGTTTTTTTTTGTCCGGATTGTCTTAATCGTAATTTGATAGCAGATTCCAGATTTGGGTTATGCTCCGATTTCTGTTTAAGTTCCAAAACCCGTTCTTTCTTGAAAGGTTTTTGCAGCTTCTAAAAACACATGCAATGATATCGACTTGTATGTGCAATGAGGCAATTAGACTTATTCAAAAGGGTTTTAATGCTGTTAGGAAACTTGTTGTTATTCTTAATTCGACGTCTTCTCTGTCACAAAAAGAGTTCAGACTGCAAGAAATGGATTTCTTCACGTTACAGAAAAATACACGAATAAAAATGTTTCTGAAACAAGAAGAAATGCACAGCCTGGAATTTCTTCTAAATGGGGAATATTAGTAACTGGGTAACGAAGAGGATTTCAGTCACTCAATGGAGCAATGAATTCACAACCAATTATGTGTTGTAAAATGTTTCATCTTAAAATCAAGAAAAAATTTTCAAGCAATATCACTTTGGAAATATATTTTCATTGCATATAGCAAAATATCGTAAAAATTATAAAATTGGTCGCATTGTAAATATGGAACTTTACTAGACATTGTTTTTTTTAAATGCCTTGAGAATTCTCGGGGATTTATATATTCAGAATACAATGGAGATAGAGGCTCTAAATGTTATAATACAAAGAAGGTCGCCTACATAATAGAAGCAACCTATATGAAATTATGCGGCCAACAATTATTAAAGCTTACATGGTAAGACGCAAAATTCTAACGAAAGTTTTTCAAATCATTTGTGCACATCTTTGCCTAAAACCACATAAGTCAGTTACAAAATTTATATTTTGGGACATCACTAGTTGTATCACCATTCAACGATGGATTTCCTTTAGAAGTTTTTAATGAACTCGGAATAGTTTCTGGTAAATATATCAAGTGTTAAGATTTAACGACTCAATTTTACTGACGTAACTAGTGTTCAAGACATTATGAAATTTTAGTTGAAATATAATGAAGAAATGGCAAATAAAAAAATTAGTTTAAAATTTCACCGTCAGAGAGTATTTTTTAACGAATTACACATTTTTCATATATTTACAATATATTACGAAATTTTTATTCCATTATTATTTTTATTCCAATGAAATCTGTTCAACATGAGGGCCGGCATTTTCAGTTAACATCTGGAATCGTAAAATAGCATGTTCCGCACTTGATCACAGTGTGCTACGTGAGAAACCACGAAATGTGTGGTGAAACTCTGTCTTTAAGAACAGGTAAAAATCCTGAATTTTCATGAAATAATAGATGTTTCAAATGTCTCCAAAGCCAAACGTCACATGGGTTGCAGACTGGAGGTCAGGGAAGCCACAGATCAAGAAAGTGGCGGCTAATGACATGCTCTTCAGTTAAATAATTTTTCATGATGTCCTTAACACAAATATAAAACTGTGCTTCTTGCATAAAAGTTGCACGTGAAAGAAACTGACGTGCTTACATATAGGGGACAATTTTTTACTGCAACAATGACGCATATCGCTGCCCGGTAATACAGCATATTACTGGAACTCTAGCATTCGAAGAAATATTGGCAGTGAATAAATAATGCAGTAAATCCACATCACAGCGTTACTTTTGGTTAATGCAACATAACCTGTAAGATTGAACGTGGATTTTCTGGTTTCCAGATTAGGCAGCTGTAAACACCGAAATTGCGCTTCGTCTGCCCAAAGAATATTCCAAGCTCAAAATTATGTGGAAGCAATCACCGAACAAATTCAAGCTTGTGCTAATAATGCCGAAGAATATTTTCTGGACAGTTGGACCGAATACTTTTGCCATACAACGGACACTGGTTTTAGCCTGTACATTGCGTCTTGTTCTCTTTTAGAAAGAACAGGAAATTCAAATTTCGCTACCATTCATCGAAGATTTTAATAGTCAATGAATATTTTTGCATTCCCTGCAAAGTCCAGTATTTACGTAGAGAAATGAGTGTGAAGTTATCGTTTGGTTAAGAAAATTTATCTAAGAAAGCTCGATCTGGTAAACATAATAACGATCTGATTACCAATAGAGATAATACTGGAAACAAAATCTCCACCTTAATTTTTAGATTTTCTAACAGCTGTTGCATGGTGTATATAAAATGTGCGTTTTTGTTTCAACTTCTTTGTTCGCTTTATTCTTTTGTTTGAAAATGAGTTATTGAGAAAGTTTTAGATCTAGTGCAATTATGGAGTACCACTTAGCGAAGAAACCTTGCGCTTCATAGTTGCTAATTCACTGGAAAATAAATTTCGCAAGGGAACTCAAGTGCCTACATCGAAAAACATTTCGCAGCTTGAATGTTTTGTTCTTCTCGTGCTGACTGTCAAAGTGACTGTTTTTTCACACGTTTCATTTGAGAGGAATGAGCTCAAGTTTGTTCAATGGCAGTTACTGTCCAAAACCAAACGATGTGGCAGTAACCAAATGAGTTTTTAAGTGTTTAATTAAAAGTTCACAGTTCATTTTAATGATTATGTAATTTAATGAGAATGAGTTATTGTAATAAAATAACCTACGGATAAAAATGAGTGAAATCTAAATAAAGAACCTCTCGTAAATGTGTTATTCGTTAAAAATATTCTCTGATTGCGTCATTTTGAAATAATATTTTTTATTTGCTCATACAAATCTCTAACCCTTCATTATGTCCTACACAAAATTTCATTATTTTTTGAAGAATATTTCGTCTGTAGACAACTTTAAAATACTATTTTTAATTACGGAGGTCCTGTACATTAAAGGAATGAATGAGTTCCGATGATGAGAGGATCTTTACTTGAAATGAGTAGTTTTGGACCACAGCAGTGGTTACTAGAAAACCTTATGAACTGCTCAAAAGGAAAAAAGAAGAAATTTTTATTTAAGAAGATGTATCAAAAAAATGTGGAGAAATTTGAAAGAAGTTAAATAAATGCATTTTTATTACAAATCAAATGAAAACTTAAAATGTTTTTTAAACTTCACAAAACATGATTGCTGGGAAACTTAAGGATGTGTTACTTTGAAATTTGAACACATGTTAAATGAAGTGTTATAAAGGGAATGGGTTAGAGATGTAGAGCTCTGATATGAATTGTTTTTGTTTAAGAGCTGCCTAATGTAGCTTTCAACTCTGAATTTTGTGAAATTTTGAATACAAAAGTGCTCGATTAGCCGTAAAGTTTTTGTAAATGCAATATCCTTAAACTTTATTTATTTCACTACAGCCGTATGTATGCTATGAAGAAAAAAATTCTCAATATGTGAAATAGAATTTTTTGTCGAGCGTTTTGCTTATTGTTGTAGCTTTCATTTTAAATCTAAATTACCCCATTTTATAGAATCTCAATTGAAAGAAAAATTCTTGATTGATATTCACTGTGTCGAATCGCACTGACCCCGAAAATGAACTGCGATTGCACATTAGAAGGCCTTCTGAAAAATTTGTATCCGCTTTTAAGTAAGTGTTTTTTTTTAAATTTAAGACGGAGGACGACGCTGTACGGATATCACTGGAAAAGGGTTAAATCAGCAAAAGAAGAGACTTTCGGATTCAGGTGAGATTTATCGGAGCATCCATCAACATCAGAGAACTATCTCCTTCACGTGAATGGGAATGATAAGTGCCATTACTTTTGATGAAATGCCATGAAAGTCGTGTGACAAATGAGAAGTCTTCTTCCTCATTTGGTGCTTGCCTTAAATTATCTATTGGTGAGTCTTCGACAACTGAAATTAAATTTTTGACGATTGTTGGAGGTGGCGAGGGAGTGGCGCCAAACCGTCATATTATTTGAAAAAAAAATGGAGAAGTTGCATGGACTTTTAAATAATATATTAAATAATAGATGTCATTAGTAGTATATTTTGATTTTAAAAGTAATTAAAGGGTTTATAGGTAAATAAAAAAGGGTAAAAGTAGGATTTTCGAGGCCTTAATTCTAGGATTGATAGAATCTTTAGGAATAAGCTTATTGGGCTCATTATAAATGTTATCTGAATTTCGATAGAAATTAGTTGCAATTTTTTTTGACGAGTTGTTTAAGGGAAGAATAATCAGTGCTCTATAGACTGTGTTGGGAAAAATAAGCTGGGTCTCTACTAGGGATTGCAATAACGGTCCAAAAGTTCAATACCGGTATTCGGTATTTTTTAGATCTTAATACCGGGATACCGGTTTTAATACCGGAATTAGAAATTTTAGGAAAAGAAAGAAAACACGGGTGTGTATTTGTTTTATTTGCCAGTTTTATTAGAGGGTGTAAATATCACAAAAAAGAATTTGTAACCTATAAATTATAACAGTAAATAAAGAATCACAAAAAAGTTAAGGAACATCTTATTTATTTAAATCAGAAAAAAGTATAAATATCACTATTCAGTCTGCTGTAGTATTACAGATTTTTGAAAAGTGATCTTAAAAATCATAATGCATCAATTGTACTGTCATTAAGCCTGAAAAGTAATTTTGTGCAAAAATTACCAGCTGCCGAAAACGCTCTTTCGGCATCAACGTTAGTTGGTGGTACTGTTAGCAATGCGCGATATACTTTTTCCAAGTATTTACAGTACACTCCCGATTATCCGCGGAATTGGGTGGCGCGGCCGCCGCGGATAACAAAAATCGCGGATAATCCGAAAAAAGCTAACAACGGGTATAGCAAAAGAGAAAACAGTTATTCCAACTTTGAAAAATCGTTTTATGTACAATAAAGCGTAAAATAAACAGCAGGAAATGTTTAAATAACGCTTAATATTTTAGTATATCACTCAAAACTAACCTAAAATGCATTTTGTTAATGAAAACAGAAAAGTGCTTTGTACGTACGAAACGCGTCAAGGATACACATAAAAATTTACATATGTACTGTTTTAATACTATAATGTATTATGCAATTACAAAAGCATAATTGTAAAACTACACCTTTTTGAAGAAATCAGTCATTTGTGTTTGCTTCTTGCTTTGGAAGCATTTTCTCTTTGCTTGGAAGCAAAAAAAAAAAAAAAAAAGAACTTTGTGCGGCAGGCGCGGATAATCTGCTCCGCGGATAACCCGCTCGCGGATAATCGGGAGTCTACTGTACCTATAAATCCCTCATCTTCAAATAAATCGATTTCTCGTCGGATGGTTTTGGACATAGCTGATTTCTGTATTGTATTTTGGCTCGCTGAAGTTTTTTTATTTATCGCGAATTCTATTTTTTGTTCAAAAGACAATTCATTTTCACTATCGACATTAGTATCATCATAATCTTTGATAACTGAACCGAATTCTTCTGAATGTGGATAGATTTGTGGGTAAATAATTTTAAGAATATTTACTATAAACGTGATCAGATTTGAATTGGTTAGTCTCTTTTCTTCTTTTTCATTTTTTAAATCATTATAATTATGTAAATATCGTCAGGCATTTTCTATTTCGGTATGTCTTTCTTCTGTGCGATTTTTCAATGTAATATATAATTCTTCAGATAGTGATGTGTACTGTTCTTTCAGCGACTGCCGTATGACATTTATTTTTGCATTAGCTGTTAATAAATTAGAATCTCTCTGACATATTGCCTCAACAGCCAGTTTTGATATTAAGTTTATATTAAGTTATAACAACCTGTTCTGGATATTAAGTCGAATTCATTATCTGAAAAATTAATTTGCTGGTTTAAGTCGATTATTGCTTTTTGGATTGGATTTCTCAGTTTCAAAAATCGTTCCATCATTAGAAGAAAACTTTTCGAACGTGTTTCAGAATCTTCTCCTAAACATTTTCTTTCATGTTTCCTCTCACTCCTATTTTGTCAAAGTAAACCCATACTAACGCATGCGCATAAGGTGGAGGGTTTTACAATCCATTGTCATACAGTATTTTATCACTTCTCTTGATTGTACGATGCAACTTTGTATTCACAGTCTAATTCATTTCGTCCATTAGGGAGGCATAAAAATAAAAGCGTATACTAGTTTGCTATGTTGGCGATTCCTGAACAATTTAAACAATTACAAGATAATTTAAAAAATGTCTAGTAAATACCGAAAAATCGGTATTTAAACTTGTGAATACTGGTATTACAAAATTGTACAAATGGCTCAAAATACCGGTATTCGGTATCCCGGTATTGCAATCCCTAGTCTCTACAGATTTGTTTAATAATCATATTTTATTGTTGAACGATTCATTTAAGATTACTTGTGGTGGAATAATCCCATACCGGATGAGCATAAGTAAGTACTGATTGCAAATAGGCGGTGCAAATAAGCAATTTATTTTTCCTATTTATTTTAGAGTTTCTTGGTATCATGGAGAATTTTCTATCAAGATCTCGGAAATCGTTTCTATTGTATGAGAAATGGGGCTTCCAATCGAGTCTTTTATCTAAAATGACGTTAAGGTACTGACAGTTCTGACACCACGGGAAAATTTTGTCATTTTGAATTGTGGGTAGATGATATTAGCAGATGATTTATGAAAAATGATCGGTCCAGTTTTAGAAATATTAATGGAGATTTTCCATTTATCGAATCAGGCTCCCAGCGATTTAAGGCATTTGTAAGAATTTGGGAGTTTTGATTTTTGCAATGATTGTAATGTCATCTGCGAAAATGCATAGTAAGATATCAAATTAGTTCGAAATATCATTCAGGAAGAAGGGTCGAATTTTTGAGCCTTGATTTACTACAGAGAAAATATTATTAAGTTTCAATCTGGACTTTATATGTTTTAATTTTCATATAGGAGTTAATAAATTACTTTATATAATTGGGAGTGTCGTAATTGATAAGTTTAAAGGTGAACACGTTTTGTCAAACTCTGTGAAGTACATTTTAAATATCTAAAAATAGAGTTGTCACTTTTTTTCTTGTTTTGGAATGCACCGTCATTCAATTTCGTGACTCGGCACAGTTGAAGGGTGCTTGTCAAAGTTTTCCTGAATCCCCATTGCTAGGGGATGAGGATGTTAGTTTTGAGGTGATTATTAAGTCTGTTAAAAATAATGTGTTAGGCTAATTGAAGAGAAAAGAGAAGCGGGTCGATAATGAATTGCGTTTGTAGAGTCTGGTTTAAGAATGGTTGCAGCCGTTGCTGTTTTCTATCGAATAGGAAAGTATTGCAATATTAAAATTTTATGATTAAAATGGCTGATTGAAGCGTTAATGAGTGGGTGGAATCTCAGACCATTTCATTATTTATTACATCCATTCCGAGTGCATTGTTTGATTTGAAGCTTTTGATAACATTAGTCATTTCAGAGGGTCATCTTTAATGATATTGTTTCTATGGAATTTTGGAAATTAGATACAATCTTATTGTCCAGATTTTCAATTTCAACATCTTTTATTTCATTATTTTGCAATTGAGTTTCCAGACTATTTGCTGTGCATTCAGATCTTTCAAAGTCAGTTAGAGAAACTTTATTTGGCCTGTTGAGTGGCGAAAAGTTTTTGCTTTTCTTTTTAAACTATGTGTAGGATCTGGCTAAAGTTATTTGGTCTGAAATTTCTTGATTTCTAATGTTTAAAATGACGAAAATGTGCATCAAAGTTTTGGACTGCAATATGGTTAGAGTTTCCCATCTTTAGGGAAATTTTTTTTTAAAAAATATTTTCCGATTTGATTTCTCTTGCTAGTCATTCTATAGGATTATTAGATGGAGTAACTGAATTAAATTGTTGTCTATGACCAGTGGACAAGACACTTATCAATCCTTCTAGAGTTATCGGTGTCGATAACTCTGACTGATGATATTTAATTTTTTATATGGATCAATAATTGCTATATTGGAGCTATATACTTTTCAGTTAAGAAACAAGTGAGTTCTTCCTTAGTTGTAATAGCATCATGAGAATCAGCGCACTAAGTTAAGATACCATTTTTTAAGTAACTAGAAATAATAGTTTATTTTCAAGAATCACCTAAATCAAACTCCTGAAATTCAACATTAAAATATTTTAGCCATGTATTTACATTCATGGAATAGTTCAGGGTGAATGAAATGAAATTAATAAACTTACTTTCTTAATTTACGGAATTTTTCATACTGTTCTTTTATTACAATACAAAAATAATCAGATTTACAAGTATTTTTTCCCGTCATTCTTATTTCCTTTCTTCCACGTAATTTCACAAACAAAAAACACTTTATAGAAACGGACTATCTGAGACTAAATAGACTCTATGGAAAACGTTTAAAAATTACAACATTTAGAATATATCATCTTAATTTTGATATATTAATAAGTTGAAGAATTTTTCAAAAAATTAGTGGCAATTATGATTATTAATAAAACCGAAATTAATAATGGAGAACGTTTTTCTTTTGACCAATTTTACCTGTAATCACTTCACTAAATAATTATATAAATAAATACCTACTCGTGACATAATAGGGCTTCTTTTGATTACATGTTTTGATACAATCAATTTAAACTTCAATTCCATATAACTGTTCATCATTTACTTATAATTAGTGTGTAGCAAGAATCTTTATGAACTTTCCTGTATTCATATGAAGTTTGAAAATTGTTTTCCAAAATTTTTAAGACCTTATTCTTACCCTTTTTTCAGCAGAATACTTTAATTAAGATTACTTTAAGAACATGTAAGTGGTATATAATCAATTTATTTCTTCTTTTATGTTATTGTTCTAAGTTACTTTATCTCTAGAATTTGAAGATATTTTCATACATTTATTTCATATCATGACCATTAAAGAAAGAAACTAAATTTTTAAAAATTAATTTAAGGACCTTTTTCATCTTCACAGACTATTAAACAGCAAAGAGCCCTGTTTTCTTTCGAGTTTTGTAGAGTAGGGAACTTTTAAAATCAAATTGATTCAATTCTAGACTCTTGAATTTAAACATAAAAATACTTTAAATCCTGAATTGTGCAGGGCTTTGATTTTTTCCGTGCCTCATATTGTCTAATTACAATAATTTTAATTGCCTAATGTTGTTCTACTGTATGACGTAAAAATCGCAAGGTTATTTTTTTTTTTTATAAATTTTCTGAACGCATGCAAGCTAAAATATTATCATTTTCTGTTTTTGGCATCGGTTCTATGAGGACACATAGCGAATTCTTTGTCTTGTCGACTCAAAGATAAAAACTGTTGTCTTATTCTGAAGGGAAGGAATGAAAAGTGTGGCTTAACGGACGATTCTCCTACTCAATTTATTACGAATATCTTAAATATACACTTTTTATTTAATGAAATGTTGTATAATTAGATGAAAGTTTTCAAATTAAAACGTCTCTACCATTTTTATTACTTATTTATGATATGTAACTTAAAAGAATCACAGATTGTCAAGATTCTTGCTACCCTAAAATTTTTTTCATTATCTCATTTTTTTTATCCCAACTATCTACAGTTTAAAATTTCATGCTATAGTAAATAAACAATACTATATAAAAGAAATGAGATTTCTCAAAGGATCTGACATATATCATATTTGGTTGACCTTTTTGAATGCTAATGAGCTAATTAAGAAATTAATGTCATCATTGTGAATCTCATTTTTTGAAGGAGAAAAAAAAAACAATTTAATCCCTCAGTTCCTACTGACTGAACGCATTTATATAATAAATTAAACATTTTAGGATTAAAGAGGGATTATGTTTTTTTGCGAAATTGATTTTGAGCTCATCTATCAAAATGTAGGCATTTCCTAATCAGCTTTAATCTTTGTAGATTTCAAGAAAAACAGCGGAGTAAAAACGAAATTAAAAATCAATTTGCGGAATAATCTCTGTCCTCTTTCATGCTATAGATATTTTTTTTTTTACTAAACTTATGTTTGTTTTAAAGTATACGATAGGAAAATTCTTTGTGCTTTCATTTAAAAAAATTATTATTAGTCCAAAACGGGGCTTTTTTTTATTAATACAATTTAGAGCTTCCAGATAGTGAAACTCGTGTCTTCCATTCATTCATTTTGGAATATAAAGATATTAATATCAAAATTTTACAGCTCCATTTTGATATTAAGATACTGCATATTTTTATTTTTGCGTCATCATACAGAGTGTCAGCTTCTAACTTAGCACAATAGCTAATTTCTAAATTTCTGAATATAATATACAATACCAGATAAAAATAAACTTAAATGATGGGAAGAATTACATTTTAAGACTTTTCAGCCAATAAAGGTACAGGGTTAAAGTTGTCTATATATAAAACAACTGTTTAGAAAGCTGTAAAATTTAGTGTAGATCATAATGAAAGGATGGGAATTCGTTTGAATGGATAAAAAATTAATTTGGATTTTTCTCTCCAGAGGGTGATTTTATAATGAATTATGCATATTTTCGATAGTTTATAAATTTTGTTACAAAAAACATGTACAACAAGATTTCCATTATTTTCAGTTAACATTTTGAATCGTAAGATAGCATGTCCCACAATTAACTGCAGCGTATTTTGAGAATTGTCGCGAAGCATAGTATGAAATGCTGTCTTTAAGATCAAGTGAAATTCTTGAATTAACACCACTTATTAGATGCTTCAAATGCTCCCAAAGCAAAAAGTCACATGGAATTCAATCTGGGGATAAGAGAAGCCACAGATCAGGAAAATGGCGGATGATAACACGTTCTTCTGTAAATAATTATTCAGGATATTCTTATATATTAAAGTTTGCATCTTTTCTAAAAGTTGTCCGTGAAAGAAACTGACGTGCTTGCAGATGCAGGACAATTTTGTTTTGTAACAATGACGCATATTGCTGTCCGGTGAATCAACATTTTACTGGAACTCTAGCATTCGAAGAAATATGGGCAGTGAATAAATGATGCAGTAAACCCACGCCACACCGTTACTTTTGGTTACTGTAACGGAAACTATAAGATTGAACGTGGATTTTTTGGTTTCCAGATTCGGCAACTGTAAGTGCCGAATGGTCCAAATGAAAGTGAGCTTCATCCGCCCATAGAATATTCCAAGGCTTTACTGAATCAATCTCAAAGCCAGTGACAAATGGACGGGAGAATTGAAGGAGCCTGTGTGGTGGAAGTTTTGTCCTGTTCTGCTAGAAGAGCAACCTGCTCTATTCCTTCTGGCTATCTTTTAGAAAACGAACATGAAATTCAAATTTCTCTACCATGAATCGGAGATTTTAATAGTCAATGGATTTCTTTTCATTCCCTGCAAAGTTCGATATTTCCAAAGAGCAGATATTGTAGAATGATCGTTTTGGTAAAGCAGTTTAGGCTATACAGTTTCTTCTGGTAAACGTAATAACATTCTGATTAGCAATAGCGAGCGGATTAGAAACAAAATTTCTGTGAAACTTTCCATACTTCACAACAGCTGCTGTATGACTTAAACAAAATGTTGCGTTTTTGTTTTTCCTTCTTCGTTTAAATCTTCCAATCGGACATTAGATTTCAAACAGATTTTACAACTGAATGCAGTTATCAAAATACACTTTTTTGAAAAGCTTTGTGCTTCGCATTTACAAGTGAATTCGAAAATAAATTTCGTAAGAGAACTCGAACGCCTGCATTGAAAGAAATTTCGCCGCCTAAATGTTTTGCTTTTCTTTCGTTAACTTTCGAAGTCACTTTTTTGTTATTTTTCAGTTGAGAGAGTAAGCTCAAATGCTTAGAATAAAGGTATTATAAATCGTCGAACCGCAAATGATGATTGTATATTATTAGTTTAGGACAGTGAATCTTTGAATATATTAAACGTATTTCGATCGTCTTCTCTTCCTTATTACAATGCAAATAAGAAAGATAATTGACGCACGAAAATGTTTTTCCCAAATTTTTATTTTATTTTGAAAAGAACAAAAGCAATAGTTTGATCTGATGATTTTTTAAAAACTGCATTGGACTGTATGTTTTAATAATAATAAAATAATTATCGATATAGAATAAAAGAAATAAAAATTATTGATGGCACTTCCTGTCCAAGGTGTAGCGAAGAGGGGTTTTAAGGTTTACTGTTCACTTAATTACTTTATTTAATTAAGGTTTACAGTTCACTTTAGAGATTATGTTATTTAATGAGCATGAGTTATTGTGTTAGAGTGGCCTGTGGATAAAATGTGGTGAAACTAAAATAAAGAACAAATTGTAAATGTGTAATTATTTAAAAAAAAAAATACCCTCTGTAATAGGGCCTTTCAAGTATGGATATCTTGTATTTCAGAAATTTTGAACGAAAGTTTTTAAACAAACAAATTCCTTTCCTTTCACTATATCCTACACAAAATTTTATAACTTTCTGAACAATAGTTTCTTCTGTAAACAAACATTAAAATAGGCTCCTTTAATTATGGGCAACCTGAATTTTTGAAAAAGTTGCTAATTCTAACTTATTACTCCGCCCCTAATCCTATCAGACATATTTAATTAAAATTGTTGATACGTTTTGAGCTCATATTGACTTTTAATAGAGAAAGAAGACGTCTAAAATCTCTCCTCATTTATACTTCACGTGTGTCAAATTGTTAATGTGCTAACCTCTATAAGTTCATAGAACGTTATACGTTGACCTACGGGTTTCGTGATAGGCATCAGATATGTCTTTCTTTGAGAGGTAACGAAATGCTACAAATGCGAAAAAAAGATATCCGTCTGGATCTTGTCCATAACGCAGTTATTCGTACTTCTTCTCAGGAATGACTTTTCAGCTCGCTTTTCTTCCGCATGCGCTTCAACTGCAGAAAAAATATTCGAAATTCTTGAATATCTACAATGTCCTTTCAACTACATCTTAAGAAGCAGATCGAACACCTTTATTTAGCATTTACCATTTGTGATACTTTCATGCATTAATTATGGATGCGAAATATTGGTTCCGCATTCTCAAAGAAATTGGATACTACACATGATACTGCACTGAGGATTTGATCTGAAAATCTCAGGATTTCACCTGTACAAGCCTATAAGTAAAAAGTCATCCTTTACCATTATATCTCTATCTAGCTATCTGCTCAACATTTCTTACTCCAACTGTTTCTTTCAGAATATCCATTATAATCATAATTTCGTCCGTAAGTTGTCAAAAGTGAACATTGCCGACTGCCGTCCAAAGGAAAAATCTAATTTCTCCCATTTTAACCTATTTTTAAATTTTGCTCAAAATAGTATTGCTCCAAATATTTTTAAATAGTTCTTTATAACTCACCGTCATGGATATGCTATTTTTACATGAGTAAATAGTGAAAGTAAAATAACATTTGGAACTGTTGGGCGCAGTGTCGTTATTGTTCATGACGCATTTAGTAACTGATGAGTGCTTTTCTTTCTTAATGCCGAATTACCCGCAATCTTGATAGCCGGATAAAATTTCTGTTTCTCAAGATAAAAAAAACAGTATATTTATTCAAGCAATCTGAGTGTTTTTGAGACTCATTTTGAAACTTGTAAGCATCTAGTCGCACTTCAAATCTTGTTTCTCTTAGAAGTACTTTAATCTAAGGGCTATGATTTTTTTTTTGGATTCCTGATCATGTTGATATCATGATCATGTGGGACCTACAGATTCACAAGTTACATACCATTTATTCCTTGATACATTTGTGTTCGTGGTCCTTGTGTATGAGCTTGATGTCCGAATTTGTCATACCCATTTCATGCACATGCACCTTCTGCTATAATATACAACTGATTTTAATATCATTCATATTTTGGCTGAATGCTCACATCAATTCAAAATTTTCAAATTTACCGATTACGGTTTTTTTGTTGTTGTTACTTCAATTTTAAATATACATAACGTGGTTTCAGAATATTCCAAACCAATTATTTTTTAATTTCTTGAAAGCCATTTGCTTTATTTATTAATTTTTTCACTGGTGATTCACTTTTTGAATGTCTTGGCATGATTTTATACCATTTTTTCTACTCCTTATACTAAAACATGTTTCGTCTTTATCACCTTTACATTTTCATACATTTCACATTTTAACTTATGCTTGTAACTTTTATTATATGTTTGGTGTAGCATGCTCTGAGTCCAAAAATCTCCAAATTAATTAATTAATCAATCAGTATTTAGATTTCAAATAGTGAGTAAGGCCTCTAAATCGAAATCTTTAAATGTGAAAAAGATGCTTAGCTTAATAAGACGTAGGTATCAGGATAAAAGTGATTAATGAGTAGATTAATGAGACAGCACTGCGGTTCCTAGAGATGATGTCACTCAAGAAGATATCAATGATTGGCAATTTATTAATGATGAAGCGATTACTAGAAACAGATAAATTTCTAATCTTCAAGTTAAATTTTTGATGTCCTGATGAATTCAAAAAAGTACGTTATGGCTTTCAAGAAGTTGCAATATCGGCTGAAAATGATAAAACATTTGGTATTTGTATTTTTCTTTGTGGAAAAATTTGTAGAATGATTTTTTCCAAGTGTCTTCAAGCTCTTTTTTTATTATTGTTTCTAGATTTTTCTTATAAGAAAAAGAAAGGTTAAAAAATAAAATTCATTTTTTTTTCATACGAAAATGGCATATCATGCTACATTTTGTTTTATACCTTCACAGCAGTTAAAATTAAGATTTTTTAAAAATTATCATTTGGCAAATGCTTAAAGAATTATTTCTTAAATATTATTTAATTGTCCTTTCTTCTATTTAAGAGAAAACGTTTGCAACTAAAGATATGCAATTCAATACCTTAAAATTTCATGCTTATTTTATTCTAATATGCCTATAGGCACAAATGTTTCAATATTTTTCGAGGAATGTATTACAAACAAAGTCTCGAAATTACTACAAAACATCAGGTTTTTAAATGCGGTACAAATGATTCTTATCATGCTGCAAGGTAATTCAGCTATATTTCTGTTTTCAAAACAAATTAATTAAATACAAATTTCTTTGAAATCAGTTTATTTTCATTTCATCCTCAGCCACATATCAATTTCAACGTAAATTTTCTCTATTGAAGTAAGTTTCAAACCTAACAAATGAAGTTCTTAGAGAAAATTGATTACATTTTATTAATTAATAGCATTAAATATCAACTTCGACAAAACTGAATTTTGCTTCATTGTTTGTATTTTCACGCTGAGAACTTTTTAAAAATTAGATTAAAGGATATTTTATGGAAATTGTAAATGCTCTAAAATGATTTAATTAAAAGAAACTTAATATATCACTAGTTATTGAAAGCGATAACTGTTTTTTTAATTTATACGAACTAAATGTTATAAATTTAAATTGCCATATAACAGATCTATTACTTTTGCTTCCGTTAGATATAATGTAACGGTGTAAATTTCACTCTCTAGATGCAATGAAGAATATGTGAGAGCATACATAGAAGGAATATATCATTGAAACTGATCCAAATTGCAGATGAAAAACACATTACCAGCAGCTTATTTACCTCTGCCTAGAAAATATGATGTTTCATCTTAAAAAGTATATGCTCTTTTCATATGAAGGTAATAAATAAAAAATCAGAATGTGTCAAGTTCGATACTTTGAATCTTTTCTTTCAGGTTCAAGGTGTCTAAGAAACGAATGCATTTTTTTTTTATTTTGACATCGCCTGTCATTCGCTGAGAAAGTTTGGGAGAAACAAATAGACTCGTCATTTCTTTCCTTTGAAAAAGAAAATTCTTAACTCTGGTGAGATGCAGATACATTCCTTTAGCTGAAGATTCCAACAATGATAAATATGAACTTAATGATAAATATTTATCTAATAAATAAATACATAGGATTTTATCTGTTGCACTTCATGAATTTTACTATTAATTACCGCACAATGCAAGGAAAAACTATTCGAACATTTTTTAATTAATATAATGAATTCTATAAAAGAGAAAAATCTTTAATGAGTAAGGATGAACATATAAAGCTATTTTTAGCCGCATTGTTTATAATACAGGGGTGTTAAAATTAAAGCAACCTTATTTGGGACGGCCTAGTTAGGGAAGCGTGATGCAGTGTTGTCATATTTTACGGGCTTACATATCAAACCATGAGAAAATGATTGGAGCAAAAAATTTTAGTTCAATGAAAGGCTGCTAAGTACAAATGGGGCACAAAGAGCGGCGTAAGGTAAGGGAAATGTAACAAGACACAACCAGTAAATAACAGAATATGAGGTATCTGTAATTAAATGTACTTTCACATCTCTTTACAGACTAACCAATGATGTTAACCATGTTAGTTAGATGAGAATTTATTCTGTGAATAGTCGTCGGCGAGGGCAGTATTGGAGAACATAATTTAGCCTTAGGAGTAAATAAAAAGGAGGGAGAATAGATTCTGAGCATTCTTAGATTACCACGATGGTTCTCTCAGTGCTAGATGTGGTTTGTTGCTAAAAGTTTTCTACAATTCCGGCAATAATTCTGCCAAAGCGTTTATAGGTATGGGACGCGTGAGGATAGAACCTGGGACCCTTTGGTTAGCAGTCCAGTAACGATCCTATTTTACCAAAACAGCTGTCCGGGTAGAAGCGCTGTTACTGGCTTATATGCAATTCACCACAAGCGCTTCGCTTCTATTCATGACAGAAATCATTGCTTATAAATCCAATTCATTAACGATGCAAAGCTCTTTTTCACAAGTGTGGAATAGTGAACAAGCAAAAATTGGCCAATCCAACAAATGGCACTGAATTCTCCGCACGTTATTGTATGGATAGATTTCACAGCAACTTTTTTTATTAAGCTATTTTTCTATGGGGAAATCACCACCCAGAGACCAAAAACTTGTTTCTCAACTGTAGCATGTTACCGAGGCATGCTGCAAGGTGTGGTCATTCCAGAACTCCAGCAGGTGGATACTTCGCTCCAACAACATTCTAATAAGATGGTCCGTCCCCTAACATTGCATGTGAGGTTCAGCAATTGATGTGACATTATTTTCTGGAGGATCAAATTATCACTTACGAGTTTTCTTAAAATAGCTTCCACATTCACATGACTTAATTCTGTGTGAATTCGGTTTTAGAGTTACCTCAAGGATAAAGTTTGTAGTAGAAACATAGGAAATTTGGCGAATTTGAAGAACCCGACAAGCACGCAACATCGCCGCTGTGGATCATGTTGTAGGTCGGTTTCACGTATTTCTTCCGAATTAAACTCAACACATTGAAACCCACATGTGAAATTTGTGAGTGTCGGGTCTTTCGTTTGTGCAGTAACTAAACTTTTTGTAGGATCAACAGTTTTTGTGTAAACAACATAATAATAATGTTAAATACTGACACTTTGTATTTTGTCTTTTATTATTAGTATTATTATTTTGCTATTTTTCGTACCTTAAACCAATAGCTGCGCCTAGTGACCTTTGATTGAATTATTATTATTATTTTGCTCCAAACAGTTCCCTTGATCTGATACGTATACGCTTCAAATATAAGGACGTTATGTTCACTGCTTCATCAGATCATTTCAAACAATTTCCACGCCAAAATAAGTTAGAAACCGTCTGTAGAATGTATAAGTAACTCGTATTTAATATATCACAAACAAGAGCTGCAATAAAGCATAAATTTTACATTAACAAAATTCATATCTAAAATTAGATTAATTTTATTCATTATTATTTTCAGATGAATGCTTGTTAATAATGAAACATATTACTTCGTATGCACTCAAAATTCAGAAAAAAATGTTTTTTTTAGTTTTATTAACGTCCCGTTTAAAGCAACACTAGAGCTATTTTGGGACGGACCTCCTAATTTTGAACCTCGGCCAGATGACGAGGATGACACCTGAGCTGACACCCCCTCTCCACACCACGCCACACCAGCGGGTGTGGACGACTGTTCTTTGGTGGAATCGGGACACGAACCAACCGGTTCGGGACACCGGTTCCAAAGCCGAGACCTTACCACCCGGCCACCGCGGCGCCCAGAAAAGCTGGTACAAATGAACTTATTCGAAATCTACTGCAACATCACCTAAGTTTCGTTACTAACAGTATCCTCTCAGCCAATGAAGCTGTTTATGGTGTGTGAATAATAATTAGGATTTAAACTGTGTTCGCCATGATGTCATAATCGACTTTTGTGGAATGCCCACAACTTTTCAGAGATAAAAACGAAATTTGGATTTTCAAGGATAACCATTACAATGTTATATATACTATGAGTACTTTCATTTCGGTTAATGGCATCAGAGTAACTGTGAAAAGAAGTTGAGTGAACGAGACCTTAAAAGGTTACTAACATTTTTTACGTGATAAGCATGCAACACTATTAAATTTAATATCGGAATTCAGCGATGAAGCCCTAAACTTTCGGTCCCGATAACCTGAAGCGTTTTAAAGCGATGGCGGCCACTTCGAGTTGACTTGACTGCTCGACAAGAAGCTATCCATGTATCTTGTACATAGCATTACCAATGCCAGATATTTCATAACAGGTGCAAATAGCGTAATCGGACATGTCGCGTTTCCAACTTTAATGAGTTCGCATTTGGTGGAAACTCCGTGAAGTCATAGAAGTCTGCCTGCCAACAGCAAACTAAACTGAGCAGCTCGGGTTCCAAATTGGGGTAGATGGGTCATCTGGAAATCATTGGATTCTCTGATATGTGTATAAACATAAGTGACTGATAATCAATATATGAACATCCTTTTTGAAGATGTACACACAGTCATGCTTACATAATAAGCTTATTTCAATAAGGAAATGCAACTTTTGATAAGTGCCAGAGGCTTTTATCTGAATTTAATGTTCTGTAATTTTAGCCCATGTTCACAAATATGAGTTTGATAGAACAAGTTTGAGACACCATGCAACATGCAATAACATATACACAACAATGCAGCATTTTATTTAACAGAGAAATCAAAGATATCGGAATAAACTTGGCTTGTTCAGAACCGAACCCTTTTCAAAATGTATGAAGTATATTGTTTGCATTTAAAATGGTCGCGGGTATCCATGTACGCTGTGTTTTTGCAGTTTTCATTTCCTTGGTTCATGTTATAGTGTTGTGTTAATTTCTGGCATTTAAGTGTATTCATTGATTTAAATTATCCTATGCATAATATAACGCCGTCCTGTGCCCCCAGTCCGATAACATTAAGTTATCTAACCAGTTGGATGAGCACAGGATGGAAGGGGAGAAAAACCAAGTATCAAAATGAAAAAAAAATATTCCTATACAAGTGAAATTTATTCGAAACTTTATGCAATTGTTTCGTTATGAAATATTTTTACTTACTTGATAAGAAATTCTTTAAAAAAATTATTTTCTACGATACATTTATTTTGATATTCAAGTAAATTAAAATGTGTTGTTTTAAGACTTTATCTGCTTAGCTTTTGTCCATCATTTAAATATGAAGTAAGAAATGCGTCATTTGATGCTGATAAAAATAGATGTGAACTATCAATATTTCGTGAAGCAATAAAACTTTTAAAAAATTTTTCGTTTTCGCATTTGTAGGGAATAAATGTAAAATATATTTTGCATACAAAACGTTAGAACTACAATAAATACGTTACCTAATAAGGTTTTCTAGTAATGTTTCGATGCATAATTTTTTCCTTCAAATTATGATTATACACAAAATTATAATAATTACAATGATCGCAGATTAGTTTTAGGAAATTTGAGACTTAAATAAGAAATATTGAGCACATAAACAGATATCAATAAATTTAAATAAACGCAAATGGTTTTTTTACCTGTTACAAAGTATGGAGTTCATTAAGCATTAGTTATGAAGAAAATTAATTTGTTCAGTATATTTGTAAAATTAAACAATCATCCTATAAAGTATTTACTAAGAAATAAAATTCCCTTTTTTAGCAATTTCTTATATTCTCTAAGTGACATTATCTCAGCAGATGAGAAAAAAATTCGAGCTTGCGTAAGGACAGAGACTATCCTCCACTTTTAAAAGTAGTATTTTGGCAATGAAAAGCATATTTTCATTTTACTTTGATTTCATATTTTTTGCTGCTGACGAATTTTTTTCATATAGATTCTAAAATTACAACAACATGGAAAATGATACTTGATTCAAGAAATCCATGATCAGTAGCATTTGAATGCCCCACCCCCCACACACACCGAAAAAAAAGGAAGGAAAAAACAAAAAGAAATGCTATCTCATTTGGAAATTTGTGAATGTACTCCTAAATGCATCGTTTTAGAAGCAATGCAAATAATAATAATAATGTAACAGACAAACTACTTCTAGAAATGAGCTGAAAGTTTGCATGCCCCTAAAATCGCCTTGTCTATCTATTTATTTCCAAATGTAAGTATGTTGCCACTTAAAAAGTAGTTAACTTAAGATGGTTAAGGTTGTTAAGTTAAACTATAAGGTTGAAAAATGTTTTTGTATATTAAAAATCACTTTTTAATGATCAATATATGTACAAAATGTGTAGATACCTTATATTTTTAGAACATAAAGGCTTTAGGTCAAAAAATATATTATTCTTTAAGATGTAAATAAAAGTTAAAAATTTTATTTTAACATAGATAGTCAAAATTTTGTCAGTTCATAATTTCGAAATTTATAGACCTGAAATACTAATTCTAGATAAATGAAATTTTGTTTCCTGGAAGAACTTTTGATGTAGTTTTGAAATCTGATAAGAAAAATTGAATCTGCTATTGGAAATTTTGAAATTTGTCATTCAATGTATAGATGGCCTCTTACGAAGTTTTTAAATCAAAATCTTTAAGATTACACTCATTACTTTCGAATGATATCGTTATAATTGTACGATGAACGATGCCGAAATAAAGCTGGATGGCTCTTTTTTTTTCCGCGACCGTACATTTCTCTTCTTCATTCAAATTGCTACTGAACGTTCACAGTTTAATGCAAATTTTTCTTATTCTGAACTCTTGTTCGAGAAAAAAATACTTATTTGCTGTTCTGGCTTGCATATAAAAGTAAACTCTGAAGAGAGAAATGTGCATGTAATATTATATTATAAACACTTCAAATAAACTACCAGTTCTATTGAGGTTTTTTTTCCATTCTCGGTAGCATTCAAATGGATGGGATGCTTGGGATTTTATATTTTGCAAACAAAATTTCTTTTTAGTTCCATGAAAGAGTTTGAAGGATCGAAAAATGAAACAAATATCTCCAAAAGAGGTACTCCACGTTTACCTGCATTATTTGACTGGATCAAAGCTGCATATCCTATTTGAAAACCGTGAATATTTCTTTGCTGTCATTTGGAAATCGGAAAAGTCGATTAAATGCAAATTTATGAATTCGGATTTCTCGATGGTATTGAAATAATTTTCAGAACCGCAGTTCGAAATGTGGGGGGAGAAACGATATGAGCATCACTTTGATGTATCAGAATTTAAATCGAAATATATTTCAATATATTTTTGAAATCGATACTTTCTGATTTTCTAATAATAAATAAATTTCTCTTCAAAATCCGTATCATTTTGCTGACGGAATATTAAGATTAGGGACTGAGAAAGAGTATTACAAAGTAACTAAGCTTAAGTTAAGATAGCTTTTATTTCATATTAAATTACGCTTATTTCAGGAAATTAAAATCACATAGGTGATTAAATACCTGGAAATATTAAAACCATTTAGCATGATTTGTTGTTGATAATTTTAACAAAGCTAAAGTTAAAATACATACAGAAGTAAGTATACAATTTTTAAATTTTATGACATGAATCAATCCAATTAACTGTTTGATTGAAGACATTTATTTCTGTCATGTCATATTTTGGCCTTTGGTCAGAACAAGAACAAACATGTGCCCTGAAGAAAGCAAATGAATGGCGACATAAAACCGTTTGAGAAACATGAACTGTGTTATTGGAAGTTCATTTAATAAATAAGCAAATTTATCATGGGAAAGGTAATGCAATGAATGCAGGATTGTCGAAAGTAAACTTTCGCTACTCAAAAGGCTCTGGAGGCCGTTTTACTAGTCCGAAACATTGGATAACAGACACTTTAGGGAATGCGTTCGAGATTTCTTTTTAAAAAGTTTTAAAAATTGCTAACAGATGGCGCTGCGAGCCACCAGATTGCATCAACTTATGAAAATGTTACGCAGGAAAAAAGAAACATGTTGTTCGTGCCGCAATCAGATATTAAAACCAGGTATATAAAGACCCCACCGAGCCCATTAGTCATAGGTCCATATCTTTACTTCACTCAGTCAGCAAAATATCTCCGTATATTGTACTTAATATCACTTAGATTTAATTATCACTTAGAAAATAAAAATATCCTTTCCTCTGAGCAATTTGTCTTCCGTAGAACTCTTTCCATTATCCACCAACAAATTAGAGCAAATTAAAGCGAATGTAAACCATATGGCACGGGTCCACTGCTTCATTCGTTATCGGATCATATTTTTTTCAGCGGGTGACCCTTCAAGGTCTTACCACCTGTTCTGTTAACGGGAAACGGTATCTTGACATGTTGCAGACCTACGTAATTCCTTCTCTTCATAAACGAGGCTTCCTGCAAAAAACCGTATTCATGCAAGATGGAGCCTCATCTCTCATCGCACGATCAGTTCAACAATTGTTGAGGCTAACACTTACAAACTCTCGAGTAATCAGCCAATGTTTCCCATGAACTTGACCTCCACGATCACCCGACCTTACGCCTTGGGACATCCAGTTATATGGTTTTCTGAAAGAGAACGTTCAAGGGAACGTTTAATAACTAATTTGGGTTTGAAGAACAGTATTTGTCGCTATATTCAGAACATTTACATTGACTCTCTAGGTTCCGTGGTAGAACGCGCTTTTTTCAGCACAGTAAAGCCCTGACTTGCATGCTTTGCACAATATGTCATTTATATATAAATAACCCTAAATATAAGCATTATGAAATTCAGAAATATTATTGAAACAGTTTAAAATTAAATTATTTCGAAAACGAAACCAAATTATTTCGGAATCGGAACTAAAAATTATTACTGAATCAAATTAAAAATTAAAAAAAGTAAAAAACAGAAAAAGCACCATTGTATTTAGAGAGCTCAAATGCAGCTGCTACTAAAACACAGATGAATCTAGACAATTCGTAATAAAAACCAAGATAGAATCAAAATTAAACTAAATAAAATAAGAATCCGGCCTGAATATTTTCTCAAAGGTCACCCTCAGGCAGGGACTCAACATACAGGATTTTTTCTGTGAGGAATCCAGACTTTTGTCCAACAGTATTGGCCCCTCGTGACCCGAAACTCCCCTGAAATTAAGTCCTAAGAGATACACCATTTTTGCATAAAAGAATCAAAACAATAAATTAAAAGAATACGACCACCAGTAAGTAAAAATACAACAACATAAAATAACCTATATAATAACTCTCATTACCAATTATGAAAACAAAAATGTAAGCACATACCAGCAACAGGCAAAGGAAATATTTTACAAAATGTGTCCCGTCTTGTTCATTCTTGTTTCCTGCTCCCTAAACTGTTTCTGCAAACGCCATTCAAGGTAAAAATAATTTAAGGGTTTCAGCGCCATCTATTGAGTTAGTTAACAACCTAATTAGTAATAAATACTAAGTTAATACAAGTAAAAAGGAAAAAAAATCAGGAAATAATTTATGTTTAATTTGTGAATATTATTATAGAGCACTATTAATTAATGAATATAACTCTAATGTAACTTATATTTCAAAGAATACGGGGAAAAGGAATTAGATAAAAGAATGCTAGCCTTCGTGAAAAAAACTAAAATTAAGACTTGATCTCTAATCTATCCTTATTTGTTACCAACAGTTAAATTTCATAAAAAAACCATAAAAATTCAGATTCGTGACTTGTAGCACTGTCAGTTATAATTACTTTACGGGAAAACATTTCTTTAAATATTTAAAAATTATCCTGTACAAAATTAAAGATGAAAATTACTTTATAGTTAATATGAACAAAGAAGTTTTAGATTTTCTAAAAGATAACAACAATAATAAACTTAATACTTATGATTTTGAAAATTTATGCACCAATATACCTCATGAAAAATTGATAAATGTCTGTACTTTTATATATGACGAATATTTAAATGAAGATATTATTACAAAAAATAACTGGCTAGAATTATGTAACTTTAATATTACCAAAAATTACGTTTTTAATGGAATTAATTTTTATAAACAAATAAAGGGCATTCCAATGGGAACAGCTTTTTCAAGTGCTTTAGCCAATATTTTCCTACATTACTATGAGAAGAAAAAATAATTAAATATAATTTAATTAACGGTTGGAGACATATTTATGACTTACTTTTGATAAACTTAGATAATTCTAATATCGTTATTAATTGTTATCCAGAAGATTTAATTCTAACTGAAACAAATAAAAATCTTCTTGAAGCTACTATATGGATTTAAAATTCGAAATTTTTAATGATGAAACATTAGTTAGTATCTACGACAAAAGGGATGAATTCAACTTTAAAATAATTAAACTTAGTAATTACCATTCTAATTTAAACTCTAAAATTTTCAAAAATTTAATTTTTTCACAATTTAACAGGATTAAAAGAGTTGTTCAAAAGGAATGAAACAACATAGAATTTTGCATATAGTTGACTGATTTTTCTATATTGACAATATGATGAATATATTCTTTATATGAGGATCTTGAAATAACGAACAAAAATTTACTAGTACTCCTTCATTTTTTTCAGCTTTTTAAAACGCAGTTGAAAGGCTTGTTTTGTTAACGATACCCTTTGTATAATCGCCGGAAAAAAACAAAGCATTGAGTTAATCTGGCATCGCTCACTGTGTATTCACACAATGCAATAGAAATATTGCTGTTAAATTCTTTGATGTCTCAAAATTTTGTAAGGGCTTGGTAACATATTGAAATAAGCTATCTCTAAATGCGAAACAATTTTATCAGCAAATTTTAAAGATTCATTTCTCCAGGTGTGTGCATTTCCAAAATGCGAGAAAATAAAATTTCAAGTCTCTAATATAAGAATAGAGTTATGGATTTGAATTCGTATTTTGAAAAACGATATATTTGGAAACAGTATATTGGCTTGGAGCGTTTTTTGTTATAGTGGAATGTTCTCATGATCCAAATATATAATTGATCAAAATCAATGTTTTTTTTAATAGGCATGAATTTTAAGAGAAATCAACGAAGTAATTCATTTTATATGGAGATGCAGAATTTCAAATCAATTTACCTTTTATGACAAAAGTGTTCTTTCTATAATATTGTGCAGTGACGCAAGAAAACCTGACAGCTTGTATACAATACAACAGTTCAATATAAACAAACTTGCTATAATACTATGCAGTTAAGAGAGAGAAGCTAGATCTTTATCTGGTAATACTTAATTCATAGCTAGGAGGTCTGTCATAAGAAATAAATCACCCTAATATCGTTCAAACTTATAGATGAGTTGCGAAAGAGATTTAATGGTATACAATTAAAAGCTTTTAAAAATTTATGGAAAACACAGCTTTCTATAATTTAACAAGGTTTTAAAAAGATTTAAGGAAATAAATTTATCCCTTGAAAAATATAAAAAAAATTAAATTGGTGAAAATGATTAAAAATCAGCTTTTTCTAAAATAAAGATTTTAATATGATGACATCTTGAACCAAAGATCACATTTTATTAAGCTCTGCCGAGACAACTTGGTTATCGGATCATTTCGATATCAAAGCTTCCATTTTCTCTTAACGCTTTGATAATCAAGAGAAATAATTCTGGTTGTTATGTTATCAAGAGAAATAATTCTGATGCTCGACAAGGATGATGAGAAGTTAGCCAATAGAAAAATATGACAATTTTGCATAAAAATATATCAAAAGTATCGCAAAAGGTTATCTGAAAATAACATTCTGTAAAATGAATCTGACGGGCCAAAAGATTCATTCACTCTATAACATCCGTTATCCGAATACAATGGATATATTATTCGTATACAGTATATAAATATAGTGACACCGTCATCACCTCGGAAAATCGAAAACTGGATGAATAAAAACTGATTTCAAATCATGATTTCTTTTCTTTTGACGAAGATTCTAAAACTGTTTATTTGAAACTATAAAAATAAATTAATAAGTACTATCACATACTAACATTTTAACAAACTCAGAAACCAATCATCCATAAGAGCGAATGCTACTGATTTTGTCTGGTTTTCCATTTTGTTAATGATTCTCTCCGAACATTTCTCTTCTTAGGAACTCTCTAGACATATTTATAAAACACTTTTTTTTTTGAAACTGCACTTATTTGCACATAAGAATACTACTGTATTATTTTTAACCAAATAATTTCTGGAGTCGTCATTTCCCGATAAATGTCCTTTATAAGTCTTTTCATAATAAAAACCTTTGTCAAAAATTCCTTGACTTCATTAAAAACTTCCTGGTAGCAGCTTGGTGAAGGAAAACCTCAGTTGATACAGGATAGGCTAATAAATAATATTATACTACAAAATATCGTTATTTTATTTTGAGTATTATTCATCATACAATTCACGATTTAACGGACACTTTCGCACACAAATGAGTCCTTGAAATCCAGGGACTTATTATGGACAAAGCAAATGAAACGGAATAAAACTTATCTTAATTTCTTTTTATTTATAACACATTTTTAAAAATTTATTCTGTATGTAAAATTTCAGCGGAGATACATTCTTGCATAAATTATATGACTTGCAAAGTTTATCTTAGTTGAGATTTCAGGAAACGCGAAAAGATTATCTTTTTTATAAGTCGTGATAAATTGCGTATAATGTAAACCTGCGTAAAATACGACGCTGAAGCGAATAAGATGGTAATTCATCTTCCGCGATATCATTGCCTGGAAAAAAATGATGGCAAGGTCATCAGAGTAGATAGATTTAATAGATGACCTCAATATTTTGGCTGAAGCTGGATCTTTATCTGGTAATACTTAATGCATAGCTGGGAGGTCTGTCATAAGAAATAAATCATCATAATATCGTTCAAACTTATAGATGAGTTGCGAAAGAGATTTAATGGTAAAGCTTTTAAAAATCGAGGGAAAAGACAGCTTTCTATAATTTAATAAGTTTTGAAAAGATTTAATGAAATAAATTTATTCCTTGAAAAGAATAAAAAAATTAAATTGGTGAAAATTATTAAGAATCGTTTTTTTTTTTTTTTTTTTTTTTTTTTTTTTTTGCAAAATAAAGAATCTAATATTATGAAATCTTATACCAAAGATCATATTTTACTAAGCTCTGCCGAAACAACTTGGTTATCGGATAATTTTGATATAAAAGCTTCAACTTTCTTTAAACCTTTGATTGCTGCACCCATCTCTCACAAACAGAGTTTAGCATTTAATTCTAATAAAAACTTTCCTGTCAATAATGAATGTAGTTTAACTAAATTAACGTTGCGAACGACGCTATTGAGGACGGTTTGAAACACTGGAGAAGTTATTTAAAATGAACCTCGCAATTTTGAACAAAAATAACTCCAAAGTTATTTTTTTGAATATGTAAGACGAAAAATGATGAAAAAATATAATTTCCTCGATTAGAAAACACAAAAACTAGGAAATTAAATATACATGCTGAACCTTATACATTTAAATTTTTTTAAATGCAAAAATAACAAATTAAATATATATTCTTAATCTTAATCATTACATTTTTAATGCAAAAATAACGAATTAGATATATATTCTTAATTTTACACATTTAATGTTTTAAAAAATGCAGAAAATATTTTACGTTGAAGTGGCAAGCTACTATTTACATTTCAGATTTAAAATTTGTCTTAAAGTATACAATTCTTTTATGAAAAAAGTGAATTAACTTGAACTAAAAATCTCTTAAATATGAATTGCCGGTGAAAACTGAAAACAAAACTAATAATCTTATAAAAAACGAATAAAAAAATATTGATAAATAAATCATTTTTTTCTACGCCATGTTGCCAACGACGTTATTGAGGACGCGTAAATAAAATATCGATTTGTATTTTAGGTTACCCTTTAAATTTCGCGTCATTTTCGATGAATTTTTGTGCAATATGTAAAGTTTTTTAAAGAAATTATAAGGAATAGTCATCAGTCTTAGGGAGTGTAAAATTATTTTTATCATTTAAAGGTTTCATACATGGTAAATAAGCAATACATTTTTTTAGAAGAAAATTTAAAGAAAAATCGAAAAAATTTAAGGAGTTTGAAATATATTAAAAAAAATATTTGCTTCTAATTATGTAGCAACGATAAGATGCAAACATTAAGAAAAAAAATGTATTTAAAATCTTTGAAATACGAGGGCATGTAAATTAAAGAACTAACAACAAATCAAACTTTTCTCCAAACCAAAAACGACAACCACAGGGGAATTATTAGGGTGGAAAACTGGACAGGCATTTAGCTATAGCGCAACAGGTGTCCCCCTCCAGTTATTACTCTGAAAGAAGGGAAAATTCCATTCTGTTTTCGCAGACGAAAAAATAGCTAGGGCTTTGAGGCACCAGAATTCTCATATTACCCGGTCTCATAGAGATAATTTATCCTTAAATTAAAAAAAATAATACAAAATATAGGTTTAATTTAAGTTTCTGTTACTATTAACTTCAAATCATGGGACATCCATCTTTCGATGGCATAACTAATATGCACCTAGGCATGGCAAAATTTGGCAACTACATTTCGGCATTTCGACCAAGACTCAGTCCCACAAAAAGTTAGGCAGCCTTTGATTCATGAATCAAACATTTGTTATGTGGAAGGGGAGATTTCTTTAATTTTTAGAAGAAGGCAGAAACGTTAAATTTTATTGAATTGCTTGCAAATAAATAAATAACTTTGTAAATCAGAAGAAATCGTGCTCTTTTTGCTTTTTTTGCATTTTTTGGGAATCAGAATTGATTGATTTGATTTATTATAGCATTCATCAAAAATAATTCTTCGATAATATTTCAAGTTGTTACATAAATATCCCTTATTTTACAAAATGACCCAGAAAAAATAAACGTTGAAAAGAATTGTGAAACATGCAATGATTTTTTGAAAATTGAAACAGATGATTAAAACATTGCTGAGGTCCCGACAAAACATTTTATCAATACAAAAATAAATATTGCATCAGAATCATTGCTCATAAAAGTGATCGAGAAGATCAAATATTTAATTAAATGCGTAATTATTTTAAAGTGAAATCTAAACATTCAAATACAAAACATTTATACATTTTTCCTTGAAAGTTCAAAAAGAAGTTATAGTGAAAAATTATGGCATGAATGAAATCATTTGATGGCAGATAATATAAAATTATTCATATTCACATTTTTTCCTACGCTTGAAAAAAATGCATTCAATTTCAAAACTACATTTGAATGAAATGAAGGTAAACGTATTCTTTCAATCCGTTTTTAGTATACTTTTTACACTTGTCGTTTTCAGATGCCTTGTTATAATTAATTTTACTAAATTTTAATAAATCATGTTATATTAAATGAATTCTAATTTCATATTAACTCTCCTACAATTTCACATGAAACAACGAGTGATAATTATGTATTCTGGGAATTATTAGATCACAGTGGGTTCAATTATGAGGATGAGAAGATGTCTCTTGAAAGAAGATACTCTGCTTATTTTTAATAAAAAAATAATTAAAACTCTAATCTAACGCTCAGATGGTGATATGGAAATGACTTTCTTTCCTTAAGCTTCAAAATTTAAACTATCCTGCTTCATATGAGAAGAAACTTCACCTTCTTTTGATACGCCATCAGGAGTTCTGTCCATGACAAACGATGCATATATTCTGCTACTCACAGTGATAATTTGAAATACAGGAAATCCATAACTAAATGACACTATTTTAAAGTTATCTGCAGACAAAACTGTTGTTCAGAATGTTATGAAACTCTGTGAACATAATGAAGAAATGGTTTTTTTTGTTTGAGTAAAAAAAAAAAAAAAAAAAAAATGTTCAGATTCTTCGGCTAGAGGGAGTTTTTAACGAATTGCACATTTGCTATTGATGTTTTTAAATTTAAATTTCATCTTTTTATCGTAGGTTACTTTAACACAATAACTCATATTGGTTTAATTACAGTGTCTCTAAAGTCAGTTGTATACTTTAAAATTCTTAAAACTCTCTTGGTTGAACTTGTGATTATAATTGTCATTGATCCCACTCGAGTTCACTGCTCTCGTTTAAATTTTGTTACTTTGTCAGTTAAAACGAAAAAATCAAAACATTCTAGAGGCGAAATGTCTTTTGATGCAGGCACTCCAGATCCCTTACGAAATTTATCTTTAAATGCAAGGGCAATTGCGAAGCCAAAGGTATCCTAAAGAGGTTGCTGTTCAATAATTGCAATCGATCGAAAACTTGTTTGATAACTAATATTCGAGCAAAAGTTTTAAACGAACGAAGAAGATGAAACAAAAACGCAAATTTTTATTCAAGTCACGCAACAGCTGCTATCTATATTATCTAGACTAGCTGCTATTTAGAATTTGCTTCCCATGGGCTCGCTGTTGCTAATCAAAATGTTGTTACGTTTACAAAACGAGATTTGTTAGTGAAATTTTTTTAGCAAAATGATAATTCCTCAATATTCTCTACGGAAATATCGGACTTTGAAGGGGCTGCAAAAAAGTCCATTGGGTATTAAAACTCTTCCATTAATAGTAGCCAGAGTTGGAAAAACAGGTTCATTCATTTCGTTCGGAGTAGGAAGAATACTCGTTTCCAAAGAAGGAATAGAGAAGTTCGTACTTTTGGTAGAAAACTTCCAACACACAAGCTAATGTTAGGATCTGTCATGTGGCAAAAAAATTAAATATGCAGCATTCAATTATCCAAAAGATCGTGAGGAGTATTTTCTAGTATTATCCACATTTTCCGTAAAGCTTCAACTACTGTAGATGCTGCTTCTACAAGATTTCCAGACTCGACACAGGTTCTCACTTGAGTGTTTTGCTCTCTTTGAGGTTCATTCAAAACTGCGTTGGAATATCTTCAAGACAGAGGCAGCACGCTTTCATTTGTACAGTTTGTTGAATACTCACATCTGTTGAATTTTTGAACCAGAAAATAAGCATTCATCTTTACAGGTTTCCTTGCAATCCCCAAAAGAACGGTGTGATGTTAGTGCACTGCATTATTTATTTTCGTCCCGAATTTCTGAACAGAATGAAGAGTAAAAGTCCAGTAACATACGGAAGCACCTGGAAGCGATGTGCAAGGTTGTTACAGAATAAAAATGTTCCGGATCTGTAGCATGTTATTTCGTTTTACGTACAGTTTTTATGAAAGATGGAATTTTTTTTTTATGAAGGATGGAATAATAGTTTGTATTTTAAGGACGTCTTCAAAAATCACTTTACAGAAGAACGTGATATCAGTCGCCTCTTTCGTGATCCATAGCTTCCCGATTCGAGAACTCAATGCATCATGGCCTTTGGGAGCCTCTGAAACATCTCTTATAACGTGTTAATCCAAGAACTTTAATCTTTAAAGCAACATTTCTCAGAATATGCTGCAGTCAGCTGTGGAACATGCTATCTTACGATTCCAGAAGGTAGCAGACAGTGAAGGTCATCTCGAACATATTTTGTTGTAATAAAATTTTTCAAATGTTATAAATGCGTGTTAAATACGCAGTAGTTTCGAAAATGTTAATTTCGAACTAATTGTTTTATTCATTCAAACGAAAGCCAATCTCTTCATTCCGTAGTTTACACAATTTCATAGCTTTCTGAACAATAGTTTTGTCTGGAGAAAATTTTAAATTTTTTTTAAGACGTTTAAGTATGGACATCCTGTAATTCGCAATTCCACTATATGTACAAGAAAAGTGAACAAAGACGAGAATGAATAAGACGTTCCGAAAATCATGGTTTAAAATGAACTTAATTTTGATGTATGCTAATATTTATTGTGAAATGAAAGTGATGTGCTAGTTAACTTATCATGGAAGGTTTATATTTAAAACGCTAATCAATATTTATCCATTTTAGTGCAGACCGAAAGTATCGTACCTATGTGTAAAATGTCGGACCAATTTGATGGCTTTGCTAAGGTTAGGGAAAAACTCTTAACAACAAAATAAGAATGATATTACGGAACAAATTAAAAATAAATTAATGTCACTTGTATTTCCATATTTTAAAGTAAGACGTCATCACCAACGATATATCTTCGTTGGCACATTTTACAAGCGTTACGAACGATGATATATTGTCGCTTGGCAATAAGAGAGATAAAACTTAAACTAACAGTATACAAAAGAAATATTTATTTATATGAAGAAAATAGAAAATAACATAATACTCTATATACCGGGGTTAAAAATAAGGATTTTTTTGAAGGTGAAATTTTATTATTTTCAAAATTATGTCTTATTAAATTTAAGAGATTTATTTAAAAGAGTAGAAAAGAGTTTTTTTAAATTTAAATATATATATTACAAAAAGATATAAGTAAAAAATATATGGAATAGAAATGGGAATATGTTCGCCAAATTAAGTGATTAAGAGCTAAAATAAAGCACCGACCGATTTTCGAGCTTATGAAAGCATTTGTATCAATTTTATGAGGAAAAATTTGAACACAAAGATAAAATCGCATTTCAATTTTTAAATAAATATTATAGATGCATAAAAATAATCATTGGAAATGAAAGACTTAAAATACACCTTGATACAAGATATTCAGTAGGGAATTTAAAAAATGAAAAACAAACATGCGATACATTTTCCTTCCTTTAAAAATTGAATGTATTCTTGAATAAATAGGGGTAAAAAGATTGGAATCATACATTTAAACAGGGATTTAAAATAGCTGAGCGATTCGTAATAAATGGGAAAATATGAAATTAATGGAAAGTTTAGAAAAAACTTTTTTTTTATCGAAATTCTTTTTTACGCTGAATTCTTTTTATTATAAACTTGCAATTTGCGTACTCTTTTGCAATGTAGGTATAATTTTCAAAGTAAAAAATCTTTTTTCATGTACTCCATTGTACATAACCATCGTCATGAAAACATGAATTAAAAAAAGAGTAGATTAATAGTTTTTATTTTCAAAAATGAATATTTGTGATAAAATTTCTAGAGTTTATTAGAGCAGATTGATAAGGAATAAATAAATATTTACAGAAGATTCTCATTCATTTTTTGAATTAAAATTGCATTTTGCTTCGTTTTTTTTTGTAATTATGGAGTACATCTAAAGAGGTTTCTATGAAGTCATTTATGAGATCATTTTCAACATCCAATTCAAATTGTCTGGGGATGCTTATCGAGTATTCTTGTTATCTCAGTAAATGCATTAACCAAACAGGAAGTTTTTACAAACACGTAAAGTTCGTAAAATCCATTTGAAAATTAAAATTTCAGAAAAATTCATGAAATCAGTATTTAAAAAACTTCAATTCCAAACATTTTTTGAAATTTAATATTTATAAAAAAGAGAAAATGTATATATTTTTATCTTAAATACATATTCTTTAAAAATATACATACATTTTTTTAAAGCATGAGTTTGAAATACTATTTAATTTTAAGCTTTTGACTAATTCTAGACATGTAAAAATGTTATGTCTTTTAAACAAAAAGTAGAAGCAAGTTATATAGATTTAACACTCATTAAATTAATAGAATATAATTGCTGGAGAAAATGGAGACATGATTTCCTTAAATAGGAAGAACTGTACACAAAATATTCTGAACAGAACTTTCATTTTGCAATTATTTATTTGAAATGCAAGGAAAAAATGCATTAAAAAACTATTTCATTGAATCATATTTATAAAAATTTCGTGATATAGTACCAGACCACAAACGAATAATACATGAACTTATGATTTACATATATATGGCTTTGAATAAAATAAAATTCCAGATATAGTCAGGAAAATCAAGATTTCATCGATTTTTTTTCACTCAATCAACACTGCGACAACCAATCAAACAAGTAGAGCAAATCATTGCAAATATTTGAATGTTACTCTATTCTACAAAAGAAAACTATTAGAATGAATGTGAACATGCATTTAAAGTGGAGAGGTAATTAACCTCAGGTTTAAAAAACTACTTAGGGACGAGCCTAGGGTACGAGTAATCTGTCGTGAGTACAGCATATCTTTATGTTGATGTTATATGGAAGTTCGGAGAGTGATGTCATGCCATAAATACTGTTGTATTTCAATATGGTGCAAAATGACAAGATCCTTTGTCAGAAGCTTTGACATACCATTAAAAAGGGATATTATATCTAATAGATCATTGTAAAAGGAAAAAAATTCATATATAAACATATACTTACTGCCTCGTACAGTGTTTGGGCTTTTGCATGATTATAATGAACTGTTTAAAAATTGCATTTAAAATTGCCGAAAATCGTTGAAGACATTGCTATGACTTAAGTACAAGTGCAATTATCACTGAAAGTTTGAATTTGTATCAATATAATTATACATTCAAAATTGCTTAAAAGTCTTAGATTTTAATTAAAGTTATTCACACTTTCTTTTATTTAAAGGAAGAAAAATATCGTATATTTTCAATAAATTTTTAAATAGCTGATTTTTACAAGTGTTTCGTATATTTTTTCAAGATAAAATGAAATACCTATGAAAACTATATACTTTAAAAGTAAAGCCTTCATTTAATATGTTTTAAATTCTTTTTGTAAATTTATCAGACAGTATTTGAAATTTTGAAGTTGGAATTGGTTATTCCATAATGTTATGCATGTCTTTTCCAATTTAATGAATTTAGAATTTTTTTTCTTGTTAAACATTATATAACGCGCACCCTCATAATAGTAGAAAAAAAACCAGTATGATGTCACTATTAAATCGGATATGATTGATTGTTCTTATAAACCGTTGTATTGAAAATACAATCTATGAATTTTTATTTTTATTTCGATGACGAATGTTGTTAAAATAACTCCAGCTGAATCTCATCTCATAATTACAGGAATATAATAAAATATCTTGATATTTTTCACTCTTATTAAAAGTACAATAATTTTCATATTCTGAATTTCAATAAGTACATAATTATATTCATTTATATAGAAGAAATGGAACGTTATATCGAAACGCTTTGCTCTGAATCGTAATAGAATATTTTGTCTTAAATGCTTTATGATAATTTCGAAAGCCTTTTTAAAATTTCTTTTACTTCTTATTAATACTTTTATTAGTGATTTTCTGTTTCCATTGTCGAATTTTTCCCCCCCTTAAGTTGCATCAGAAGCACGCAATTCCGTTATAATAGTTTTTAAATCCATCAATCTATTTAAACATTTCAGAACATGACCGTTGCATTATTAATACTTTATTGTGGTTATAACATTGAAAATTCAAATGTAAACGACAAAAATCTTACGAATTTATAGAAAAAAGTTGTACACACTATAGAAATTAAAAATATTGAATAGCTTTTCTTTAAATTCTAATCACAAGTATCATGAAGTAAAATGTAATTTTTAGTGACGCTTTAGTAATATATAATTGAACGGTTCATAATTTTCCTTTTCTTTAAAACTATATTTTCGTATATAGAAAACTTATTTTATCTTTACAGTCATGACACATAATCGCAAAAAAGGGGATTTCAGTATTTTCGATCAGAATTTTTTTTGTAATAATTCTGAACTATTTTTTTAATTCTAAAATATTTAAATATCTAAAGTATTTTTTTAAATTTTTTAATATTTTTATTTCTCGGTTTTTATGTTTGAGATTATTTTGTGAAGTTCAATTTTTCTTAATTTGAAGTCTGCGTCTTGCCTGCCTTTAATTTTATCAAATTCATTGAATGAAAATATTATAGATATTGCCATTTTACTTCATCTTGTTTTTTAAATGAAATATTTTATTCATTTTAATTCAATATAATATTTATTTATATAGTTTTTGAGGAAGCAATATTATGTCGAATTTAGAAAACGGAATATTTTATTGTGGATCATCTTCAGGAGAAGTGGCTCCAACATTTTATACTTAGAAATATTCAAAATTAAGATTAAAAAGCACTTAAAATATGTGCTAAAATAATTTCTAAACTGCTTTAAAACAACTAAAAAATTCTTTGATTATTATTTCAAACCGCTTCTAAATCACAAAATAATGTAACGCTGAAGAGTTCTTTTATTTTTAAAAGCTTAACTTGGCAACGATATATACAATCAACTGCTGACTAAAGCCAGATAAGCTTCGAGTGGTGGGGCAATTGGTTTGGTGCATCTTCAGGCATGTAGGTGACAAAGAGACTTTCAGAAAAAGGGCTGATTGTATGCTATTAAAGTATATAAATTCCTCTTTTCATGATTGTTAGAACATTACAGAAAAGATTTTATGGCTAAAAATACACAAAAAGAAAACCTTGTCAGTCGCGATATTATCTTAACCTTCCTAGCGGGTTAAATAAATCATCCGAAATGGCAAGTGAATAGGATGTCGCATTTTACTGACTGTTTTTGGTCGGTCGAATAAGAAAGAAATCATTGCGAATATGACTCCGAAGACATTAAATTAGACATCTGATGAAATGGGAGTTAATTAAGTTATAGTTGGCTTACAGTTATTTATTAATTTATAGTTTGCTCTACATTTGGCAGAAAAATAGAAATGAATAAATTACAAAATTTTATTGGACTGTTATTGATCTTTTCTCTGAGATATCATGTTTTATGAAAAATTGAATTTCTACTTTCATCTACTATTTGAATTATCTGTCAGTATAATTATGCGAAAATTAGAACTTCTATATTATGTATGAAAAAGCGTGACAGGTTCCTTTTTTAATTCAAATTTTGATGAATAGTTCAGATAAGAAGCGATACTTTATTCATAACTGTTACTTCCTCGGCAATAAATTTGCAAGCTTTTCTAATTTACTAGGCTTTATTTCATTATGATAATTCCCCGTCTAAAATCTGTTTATTATGGTTAAAATAAATTTCGTCGAAACATGAACAACTGTTGTAGACAGTCTTTTGCAATATAAGCGTGCTAAGAAGATTTATTGTGCTGTAGTCAAATATATGAGCTCACTATAAATCAACGGAGTGAATAAACTATGTAAATGTTGGTTAGATTACTTGATTGTAAAATACGTGATTTTTGAGACGTCATTTTTTAAGCTACAATTATTTTCACTATGAAATACTATCGACTGCAATCTAACGACAATAAATAATTATATGTGAAATAGCAGTTTTTTTTAGTTGCACTTAAGTGTAGGATACCTATTTTAATAGTTATCCAATTGCACACTAAATTCGTAAAATAAATTACTACCTAAATTTATCAGATTCTCCATTCAGCATTACTATGCAATCGGAAAGTTTTTTTCTTCTTCCGCCAATTATTTCACGACAAAATCGATATTATTCGAAATGCTTCTACATTTTTAATAGACTTTGGATAAAAAGTTTTTGTAAAACTATGATTTAAAAAGTTGTTCATTGAGTATTTATATGTAGCGCATTGAGAGAACCATTGCATAGAATGGAGGGAAAAATCCTTATTTTTGTCAGAACATTAAAGCTTGCAATTGTAGAAAGGGTCAAAAATACTTGACAATAAAGAAAACATTTCTAAAATTGAATATAAGGGAGTTCAAGTTTAACACCTGATTGACTTTCAATGAAATGCATTCTATTTTTGAGTTTAAATATATACATAAAGATAAATCCAAGGAGACATTTTGAATAGTTTTTTTCGCCTGGATTTTTCATATCTTACTAATAGGGTCGGTTTGGGGGGATACGAATCCCAAATAGAAGCAATTTTCGATAGTACCTGGTTGCCAACCACCTTTCATTCAGAATATAATTTCAGTTTAATATAAAAAGCATGAAAAAATAGATTTTTTTTTATTTTAATTATATTTTTTTACTTTTTAATCATTAATTATTGTTATACACATTATAGAATCTTAAAATGAAATTCTTTCTCAACTTTACTATCAAATGGTTTCTAACACTGAATTAGAATTTAAGTAAACTTATATACCAATTAATAAGAAAATTCTGAAAAAATTAAAATTGTGTAAAATTATAGAAAATGTAAACATGAGTAGAATTTCAAAATTCTTCCACATCAAGAAATAACTGAAAATTCTTTACAAAGAAGGGCATTCCCTTAATTATATCTATTGAGAATTCCATTACAAAATACACTAGAAAGGGAAATAAATAATGTATATTAAAAGTGCAATTTATAAAAATAAATATTTTTCAGATTGAAGTAAAACTGCTTATTATTTAAAAGACTGTAGAAAAGAGTCAAATCGTAATATTTCAGACTATCAAAATTGCTATAAAGGACAAAAAAAAAATAATAATCTTGGGGTTAAAAAAATGGTTTCGAAAATGAATTCAACTTAAATTTTCATTTATTGTCATAATATATTTCGCACTGTACGGGGAAAAAAATCCTCCTCCCATTCTTTAATTTCTTTTTGATTTATTTTATCAAGAGCATCCATTGATAATTTAAATATTTATACATTTAAAGAGCTGTTAAAATAATTCAAGTTCTTGTAAGCAAATAATACAAAACAAGGAAAAGAGCGAAATTTTCTGAAATGGAAGTTGCCGCAAAAGCTTGATTTATCAGCAAATTTAAAGGAATTCAAAAAGAAAACGAAGATATTAACCCTCTGGCTGCGTAATTCTTTAAAACCACTATTTAACCACTATGAGATGTTTATAAATAAATTCAAATATTTTTCAATTAAAGTGAACTGATACTATATGTTACACGATATTAATATAATATAATAAAAATCTGTAATAGTAAAAATAAACACTCTGAACTGCGAAAAACGCGGGATGCAACAGAAAATGATCTGATTGCAAACCCGCGGAAATTGCGGGAGGCGCAGCTGGAGGGTTAAACTAAAATAGGCAAAGAGTGGTTCATTCATTAAATTTAATAATTCTAATATATAGTATATAATAAATAAATAAATTTTTAAGCTTTAAAAAGCGATGAAACAATATTTATTGATAAAATGTTTAATTATTTTATAATAATAATGATAATGAACATACTTAATTAAAAATATCCAGAAATGAGTCAGTTTAGAATTTTTTGTTTATTCGAGACAATGAATAGCAATAAACAGCGTGAAAGAATTGAAGTCTTTAAAATGTTATTTATTCAAGATTAGTGTGTGCATAAAGTAAGACTATATTTAGCTATAAAAATAACGCAGAAATGCATACACTATACAAAATACATATAAATGTTTCCATACAAATATTTAAGTATTCCCAAAACCAAAAATCATAGGGATTAAGATCTGGAGAACGAGATAGCCAGGTTGTCGAGAACGCACGATTAATTACTCTATCATTAGTAAAATGTTGCCGTAGAAACTGCTGTGCACAGAGTCCAATGTGTGGAGGCGCTCCCTCTTGCATAAAGTTAATTGAATCAAGACATTGGCGTTGTTGCATTTGGGGTATTTCAAAATTTTCGAGCATTCTTTGGTACCTCCTGGCCTTCACGGCGCATTTCACAGGGCTATTGCGTGTAACCTCTTCGATAAAAATAGATCCAAAAATAAATGTGGCTGTGAATCCACACCAGACTAACTTTCGGTGCGTAAAGTGAAATCTCTTGGAAGATCTCTTTCCTTATCCCAAATGCGACACTTTGGGTGTTGACTGTTCTACTTAGATAGAAATGTGCTTAATCCCTCTAAAGAATCTGCTATGGCCAAGAGGCTTCCACTTTAAATCTAACCAGATATGTCAATGCAAAGGTTAGTCGCTTCTCCCTGTCAATGAGTAGCAACTTCCTTTCTTTCTTTCTTACACCGCAGAATCTCTAGGATTAGGAATCACTTGGAATCTCTAGGTTTTCCTGTCGGTTGAAAGGATACGTGGAAATATTTATTAAGAAAAAATTAAGTTTACATACGGTACACAGAAAAAGTAAACATATACAACATTATGATGATGAGTGTTCAGTGGTAAGTAGAAGTAGAGGAATTCTATTGAAGTTAATATATACTGGAGAAGGACTTGATTGAGATACGAGATGAAAATTTATTCAGGGCTTAGGTCTGGGGAGATAAATTTATTGTTGTCTTGTAGGAACCGCACAAGATTTCAAATTTTGACCTTGGACATCTTGTTTAACATAAAGTAGATCTACCAGATTTTATCTAGGTTGTGGGTGAGTTTGTTGAGATGGAAGGATTTGGTGAGAGGGCAGCTAGTGCCATAATGAAGGGAATCGCCTACTTCACCGCAGCCACATTGGTCCGATTCTTTAATACTGAACCGCTTGAAGTACGAAGAGAAAACACCATGGCCAGTTGTAAAGATAATGTCTAGTCTGTTCCAAGATGATGAGTTAAAGGAGATTTTGGAGATAATTTGATAGATGTTTCTGCCAGTTGAGCTATTGACCCATTCCTGTTGCCATCGCTGTAGGCTTAATTTATTTAGTATACTTTTAAGATGGCTTCTAGGAGCTGCATATTGAACGGGCGTACTTGTAAAAATGGCCTATTTGGCTAAGGAATTTGCAGCCTCGTTACTCTTATGGCCCACATGTGCTTTAACTCATCCTAATTGAATAGAAGGTTGGCGGAGTAGAATGGCTTGAATTTTCTATACAATTGGGCTTGAGGTGGAAAATGAGCAGATCGTTTTTAAACTGGACTCACTATCGCTCCATTTTAGCATTTTGATCAAATTTGCTAGCCCATTTACATGCTTCCTTAATGGCAGCAACTCGGCCTAAAAGACAGTATTCTTTTCGTTCAGTTTTCCGAGCTACTGATGAGTGAGTCGGTCGTTTTGGAAGACGCAGAAGGCAGAGCCGGTTTCTTGTTTGAATAGCAACTGCTGATTGTAATGAATTTTGTAAGGATAAAAATACACCATTTTTCTCAGTACGTCCCACAATGTATTGTAGAGAACACCCGCCATGACACTGCACTACAGTCTATGACGTTATTTATTGATTGTTCAATAGTGGCGATGGCAACATCTTCAACGACATTTGAATGAGTCGATTTGCGCCCTCGACCCAGCTGAACTCTATGAGCTCCAGTTTTTTCGATTCGAGAGATATTTCTTCTGAGAGTTTATGGAAGCAATGGTCCTTTACGTAAATTAATAAGTCGACAAAAAGTGCAGCTGTAGCATTTCCTTTGCTTTGATAAAACAACTTCACAAGCAAAGTGCGTTCTGGCAGCGTGACAGTCTTTGCTGATAAGAATGGCATTTTACCAGCTTTATCTCCTTTTATGCCCAGAGCAGTAGCGGCAAACTAAGGGTTTATAAAAATTTTTGTGCTTACAGTACGAAATTGCTGTTACAATGACAGTTTAAGTTTCTTCATTGTTTCTTCTTCTTTTTTTCATATCAGCAATAGAAATTAAAAGGAAATGATTTTTTTTGATTATTTGTGTCTTTTCAGCATATTTTGAACAGTGCGATATATCGGTGTTTTGGAACTGGACTTTTTTCGCTTAAACTGTTTCCCCAATTCTTGATTAGCATGTTCAACAATTCTGGAGCCTTTACACGGAGTAGTTCGCTGTATAGAGAGCTCAGAGTAGGGACGTTTAATTCTGACCATTTTGTATCTCTCTCTCTCTCTCTCTCTCTCACTATATATATATATATATATATATATATATATATATATATATATATATATATAGAGAGAGAGAGAGAGAGAGAGAGAGAGAGAGAGAGAGAGATGGATAGATAATATTTTTTTAAATATATACCCTATTTTATATAAATTTTTATTCCATCCATCTCAAAATACTTCATGTCTTTTTTCGCATTTTATACTATTCCTGAATGAATTTGTTTTTTAATTAACTATTTTGGATTTCTGAAAATTTCCTTTCACAAAAAAATTCTACACAGTATTGTATTTTATTGTAATGGAGACTACATAATATAATGAAGTCTTCATTACAAAAGCAGTAATATCATTCATTTAACTTGAAATAACATCCAGGGGCAATTGATATCGAAGTTAAATGAGCTCTATATAAAGAACGCTTTTACAATAATTAAGCTAAAAGACGCACGAATGTGCAGCATATTGAATTGGAACTATAATATAGGGTAGCTCCTGTCTTAGAAGTGGGAGCTAAGAAAAGTGGAAAATCAATGTGAAACTATTTCATCGAAAACTCCTCAGCGTGGTGAAAACTCTAATATTCTTCAAGGCATTGCTGTTAAAGATAAATGATTTTTCCTTTCTTTTTGATATAAGATCCTACATAAGAATAAACATAGAATTTATTATTTCAGTATCTGCGTTTGTGTCAACTGTGTTTTAGGCATTAATTCATTTTGTATAATCACATTTTATAGAATATGCCCACTTTGAAGAAAATTAGCTTTTCAAGTCTTAATTATAATACAGAAAATTAAATATAACATTTTAAAATCAGAAATACACTTTGAAAATTAATTGAAAGTAACGGTATATGTTAAAAGTAATACTGGAGATAAGTAAAATTTTGGACTGAAGCCTGAAGGAATGCATTATTTTCGATATATATTTAAATGAGTATTGTTTATTTTTCCAATTTTATTTTGCAAATTTTCATATTTCAGCATTAAATGAAACTTTAAAAATCCAATGTCATGTCCATTGAATCGCTTTAATCAAAATAAAATTTTAACTTTTGCCGAAAGATTTTTTATTGTTTTAATAGCTTGATAAAAATTGAATAAAAATAAGGATTTTCTTGAAATGGATATTTATATTAATTTTTATTTCAGTGGTTTAGAATCAAACAAAAATATTTGGAAATATAACTTAGAACTTATTCCTTCCTTTTGTTAAAAAAAAAGCCCTTCAATTAGAAAATGATATGATAAAAAAAATCTACATTTTTATAACGAAACTTATTTAAAAAAAGTCAATGAGCGAAACTCTTCACTTTAAAGAATGATGACATACTTGAGTAAAACACTCAGGTTGAAAGGGGGGGGGGAGTTCTTTGTTGAATAACTGCAAGCAATTATTTATAGTAGAGTGATGACAGATTTATTACTTCGAGCAACGGGGAGTAAATGACTCTCAACAGAGTCATGCAGCGGCTCGCCGAACATGTCCATTTGCTTAAAGAGAGCATCGCTTGAAAACTGTTTCATTGTTAACCCTTAACAGAGAAAGTGAAAATTCAGGACTTAACTTTGGAGGTGCGGTCTACGAGACCGTATTTCCGTTACACTCAAATTAAATTTTCTAATTAAAGTATTAATATGAAAATCAGCCAATATATTCTACAGATATTTTTGTTGATATATAAATAAGTTTTAGAAATTTTTCAAAATATATTATCATTAAAAAAATTAATTGCTTTTGAACATACATTTTCTTCTCAAATTACATGTTACAACACATAATATTCTTGAAAAAGCTTATTACTTTTTCCTTTTTAAATCCCATTTATTTTTCCAGTATACTAAGGTATAGAGAAAACAATATAATGGAAAATTCAACAATTATATGAAAGATTAAAAAAATTGACAATGGGTAAAATTGACCTTTTTTTTTTATCGGCATCATTTCTATGCCGAAACTTGTGAACATTCGTAGCACGGTTTTCGAGAGTATTTTAAACATTCAGGTTAAGTACTAGTATAAAAGTCAGCCTGAAAATTCTGCAGATATTTTTCTTGGTATATTAATATATTTTAGAAATTTTTCAAAATACATTATCACTACAAAACATAATTATATTTGAACATACTTATCAGAATCAGTCGAATGCAAACTTTCATCGAAAAAATCTTCTGTTTAACTATCCTCATCACTAAAATCTTTTTTTTCTTCATTTAAAAATCTCTGGAGCACTGCTTCATAAGGGGATCAATAGGTTGGATGATATTTCGAGGACCAAGTTTTAGAGTTATCTGCTAAGCCTTGTATTATAATACCGGAACACTAAAAGGGGGACGCAGTCTCACAGACGTCGCGCAAAGAATTAGCTAAAATATTTAATAAAGCATCCGCTGAAACTGGTTGAAAAAGTGCCCGTGTGTTGCAGGTCACGAAACAAGACGCTACAGGATCAATCCATTCGATTGAGCTAAAAATAGAATAGAGGTAACTGAAAATCCATCCTTAAAGGTCTGAGATACCGCACACCTCAGCTAAGGATTAATGCCTTTTCTGCAAAACCTGTAGATCCAATTTAAATTGGATGCTGGCAGATTTGAAGCTCCCAAAATTAATAAAATGTTACTATTTAATCATTCACCATGAAACCTTCAATAAAACTTTTCTCATGCTGTATAGCAATTGTATGGAAAATTTGAAGAAATTGTATATTTTTGTTTGAATTTCTAAAGTATATATTTAGCGTTTCACTTTTATTCATATAGATTCTAAGATAATGTCATCTACATTTTGGAGATAGCTGTGAGGGAATCAAGACCGAAACATCGTACGTCTTTGGCAATACAAGTCTTGGGTTCTCTTTCCTTTATCAAAACATTATATCTATTTTTTATTAATTTTAATTTACTATATAAATATCTTTTAAATAGCAAATATTATGATAAACTGAAATCATTATTCATTTAATTGCGACTAATCTTCCTGAGATTAGGTCAGATTATCACGCTTATGAAAAAACTCCTAATTAAGTTTTAAAAAAGTACTAAGAATATGGAATTTTTTATGTATTCTAAATGTTCCTTAATTACATGATCAAGCACTTTTTAAATAATAAAATAACATGCTTTAATGTTATAAAACAAAATACAAATATTTGAAGAGAACGATAGTTTTCTGAGGTTTAGATAAAAATAAATGATTAAAGCATTTTATTTACAATTTCTGAAAAGAAAAAGTATTTTCAACCTATAAGGAATATATATAAACATTTGTTTGAATACAGGATAAACTTTTCAACGTAGGATATGATATTAAATATATGAAATGTTATAACTTAGAGCATTTCTTATTTAATAAAACTAGAAAAATATAGCAAGCTATTTCTGTAATTCAGTTTATTGTAGTAACGTAATATTCATAAAAATATTTTATACATAACTTAGTAATATAGGAACTAGGGAAAAAGAATTTGATATTAAAAAGAACTTCTAAAATAAATGCTACTAATGCTGAAACTGTAATCTAAAAATAAAACTACTTAAAAATAATGCTGGATTTGGGGAAGTAGATTTAGTTTCAGAATAATTCATTAGATTTCTTTAATATAAAAAAACTAAAATAATAACTACATTTTTAATAGTATGGAAAGTTTTTATTTGATTCTATTTTAGGGAAAGAATCAGCTAAGCGCCCAGACCGATTAATTTTAAATTCATTTGAAAATTGCACAAAAATATATGAAAAATAATATGCTCAAAAAAGTCAGGTGGGGGGCGCTGTAACTCATACAATCCTCTGGTTAAAATGAATAAGCAAATCGGTGTCGGGGGAAAAAAACAGGTTTCCGGATATTAATTACAGCATTTTTCAACTAAAACTGACATATAAAGTTTAATTTCTAAAAATTAGTTTTCATTTTGGAAAATGAATTAAAGTAGTTTAGTTTTAGACTTGAGAATTTCTGTACTTCACTGGAAACTATTTTACAAAAATTCATAATAATCAGCAATTTTTGCGAATACAACAATCTTTTCAAAGAAATTGCAACCATAAAATAATTACTAATTGTTTTTTATACTCCCACGTAACTTTGCATTATTGAATGTTTTCAAATCATACGCGTAAATAAGAAATGAAATAAAACTACTTTTTCACAGATTACTTTTTGCTTATGAAATAAAATAAAATTACTTTTCCACAGACTACTTTTTGCTTTATGGATTTAAAAGTTTAGAATATCATAATTAATTTAATTATAAAATCATGTTTTGAAAAAATTAAAAATTACCATCTACTTAAAAAAAAAGTGCGCTACAAATTTTTACAGCAAAAAAAGGGGAATATATATTTTTTTAGCGCAACAAAAAGGATTGATTTTTGCCATAAAATTTAAAAGCCAAAGTATGCGTTTATGTATTTGTTACATATCCTACATCAATTAATCAAATCCCAAGCAATTGGAAAAATTTCTAAAAACACACCACATATTACGTATCCCTCAATCTTACTTTTTTCCGAACGCACTGATATTATTTTCATGCCCAAATTTTTTAAAAAAATTACTTCATATTATTTGTTTTCTTTCCCTGTAATCTGTAAAAAGATATTTCAATTCAATTTTTGTCTTAAATCTGATGTACGATTTTTTTAATGCTGTCATATATTCACAACTATATCGTTTAAATTAATTTTCAGAATTAAAAAAAATATTTCAAGGAAAGTCATTTTTTAAAATAAGATGATCCCATTTATAAACATCATATTTAAAGTAAACATTAAATATGAAACTCGCCTTTTGATAAAATTATTACTGATGGACTAATATTACTTTTAAAAGCGTATGGATAAAATTAATATAACAGCTCAACCATCTTCCTTAGAAAAACAACAGTTTCTTCAGACATTCTGGTCAAGTCATCCTGTAAAAATGATCAATCAAAAGGTCACCGAATCCCCTCTCCATGATCTCAATCCCTAAAACCTGCAGACTCGGCTTTCTGAAAGATATCCTCCATCTCCCACAAAGGATATCTTCAGGCCATTTTTAAACATATTTAATAGCGGAAAATTGACACTTCTTTTGTAGTGCTTTGAGCGTATTTTGTTGCCTTTCCGATCTCCAAAGGAGGAGAGAGCATTCTGTGATAATTCTTAACACTCTAGTTAACAGTATGACGGTTCGTTGTGAGGTTTGTATAGCAATGTACAATGGCAACATTTCATATTAGATGAACGTTTCTGGAGCTATAATTCGTCAGGATTCATTCGTTTTTTATATAACATTTATCTTAATTAACAATTAACTTCTTTTACATATTGTATCATTGCTAATACTTTCTTTCATACTCCCATTTCTACGTGCCAAAGTTTGTTGCAATGGATCCGATATTTCTCCAGTTATCACATATTTTATGTTTGTGACTAATTTTGGATGCCAATGTATATTGGTACAATATTATAGTATTAGATTCTCACACACTTAATAACTTGAATGGAACGCGGTTGGGCAATTTCGCACCTATTTGGTCTAGAATGTGAATTAAGAGATTCTGAAACCATATGGATAGTTGACTATGTTAGAATATCTTGGTATCTTGATGTCACTCTTACTCATAATAATCAGTTGCAATATTCTAAAATCTGATGGCGTCTAGACATATCACCAGCAGTTGAATTTTGGAGGTCAGTAACTACATAAATTTTTTTCATCAGCATATACACTGCAATATGCAATTCCACAATAATGAATTTCTCAACAATTCCTTTATTTCTGCCATTTAAATCAATGCCTTACGTCCTCTGCGTAAGATGAATAATTCCTTTAACCATTCATTACCGAAAAGTATAATTTTAAATGTCTCATTATTTTATTATCATACATTCAAAAGTAATTAATTATTAGTCCTAAATCCTTACAAAAACATTATTACACATTATCATCTAAATCGTTACAAATTTATATTTTAAAGGTGCATACATGCTTTTAAACAAAGCTACATTAAATAAAAATTTATATTACAATTGAAGCTTGATGTTATCAGAACAACAACAATTTAAGAATGCTAAATAAAGATAATCATTTCCTTTTTACACTGTACAATTTCTCATATAAAGAATTTTCACCAAAGAAAAATAATTCAATTATCCATATCAAACTAAGAATAGTATTACATTGGTACAAAAATAAATGTGGTTATTCTAGCAGATTTTCATAGCAAATTCGGGAAACCAGTTGATCTGCTTTTGTTCAAATATGTTCAAAATGTAGAATTTATTTAATGTTAATTATACGATAATGATTCATTTTTTAAGAATAATTTCTATTGTTTCAGAACAGTTTATACAGAGGAAAAATAAATCAAATTTGAATAATATTGATGCTTGAATTTAACCTGCGACTTAAAAGAACAGAAGTTTCCATTAAGATTAACAATGCATTTTCTGAGGGAAAAGGCAAGGAATGTGTAAAATAATATTTTAAGAAATTTTTTGACGGAGATGAGAGTTTTAAAGATGGAGAAAATGATCCAATACTGAATCGGAATATTTGCTAAAGAGCTTAAGATTAGTCACTGAGCGGTGATAAACACTTGCACCAACATGTCTAATGAAAAAGATTGAAAAATGAGCCCAATATAAGATGGAGAAATTTCAAAAGATTTGTCAGTATGAGATCTGCTTGGAATTTTTAAACAACAGGAAGGAGCCATTCCTGCATTGTGTTGTCACATGTGAATAAAAAAGAGTTCTGTGCACCAAGCGAAGATGTTTTACTTAATGATTGAACAAAAGAAAAACACTAAAACACTTTCCAAAATCAAAGTTTGATTTGTTGCACTTACTCATGCATGCAAATGTAGTCATTCCAAAACTGAATGACTTAAACTAACGAAATTTGATATGTGATCTTATAACTACAACTTTTACTGTGTGTTCAATTTTGGTTTCAATATTTTAGAAAAAAGTCTTCTAAAATACATATTCTGACGATTCATTCAGTAAAATTCTAGATTCAAACCAAAGATCTATATTTCGTAACTACTGTTTGCCAATTTCAAGCAAGGCATTCGCGACTTTATTCAAAAACCATAATTTTATAAGGAGGGAGATTCGATCTTTGTTGAAGAAACAATGACGGGGAGACTATTCCCGACGCTTTTGTTCAAAGATGAGCAGGTTTTTTAGTTCACAATTACCATGAAATGAACAGAGTATTGTTTATGAAAATTTTGTACAAAATAAAAAAATAATTAGAAATTATATATATATATATATATTTTCAGATGAGCGATTTGGCGAATATTTTTAATTGTTTAATTCAAATTTAACTTTTGTGAGTCCCATTTATCATTCAATACATTTGAATGATAAACAGACAGAAAAATGGCATGCACTTCTGGTTACAAAAGTAGCTTTCAAGAGACCAGAGAAGCAGTGGAATAGAATAAAAATATTCCGATTAATAAAAGCTCTCTTGGGAAAATAGGAAAACGTTTTACAAATGCATATAATTGATATTCTATAGCATTCACAAATCATTTCACGCATTTTACCGCAAATAAATATCCAATGTCGAAGAATTTGTCATTCTACGTATTCCTCGACTACGAGAAGAGGATAATTGTATTTTCTTTCACAGCACGATGTTGCAATAAATCTTTCACACCATAAATGTTAAGAATCAATGCTGTCAATATAATATAAATAAATATTCAGTTCAGACGACTGCCTCCTTACGAAATACGTAATCCAAAATAGATTTATGTTTGCCTCTCTCATTCCTCTGTTTGTCTTTACAAATGTTATTAAAATTATTTTTATCCTTCCATCTAGATGACGTCATTTCGTTCTGCTTTTTTCTCTTGGCTTGTTAACCCTTTGGGCCCCACTGGGACATATATGCTCCGCTGATATTTTTAAATCACCCAAAGGGATAAGCAAGTGGGGAATTTATCGAAGTGCATATCCTAATGGTTTTCTGTGATTACATTCATATGTTAGTGGAAATTTTTTTTTGTATCCATTGTATTTATATGGTCACCTCAATCCCAATGGGACACATGTGCCTCATTTAAAAAGACCACTGAGACACATATGTTCCACCTCCAAAATTGCACCTATAGTTAATTTTTGCTTTCAGTTTAGCTAAATATAGCTATGTATACTTGATTTGACTCATTAAAACACTAAATTATCTTAGTTTTGGAAAAAAAAACTGGTACTGAAAGACTTAAGAAACATACCATTCCAAAAACTACAATATGTTTATAAAAAAATGAGAGGGACAATCAAAAATGTAAAGATTGGAAAAGCTTAAAGAACTGAAAAGTAAATAAAAATAAAAATAAAATCTTTCATTTAAAATGCTATTAGTTAATATGAAGAGTGTATTGCTGTTTTCTTATAGAAAGATTTATTACTCGAGGCAACAAACTGAAAAACATAATTTAGTTTGTTTAAGCTAATTGCGTTTATATCCCGTTTTGAAGCATGACTCTTTTGGGTTTAATTTTGAACAGTGGTCAAATGATGAGGACACTTGAGAAGGAAAGCCCCTGTCTAAGCATCTTCCCCACATTAGCAGGATGGTGTTTGGCTCCATTGGATTTAGAGTACGTGATACCAGTTCACATTATGATTCTTTGGAGTAATCGGGTTTCAAACCTAGAGCCTTCTAACACTGGAAACGTGATCTTACCATCAGACAATCGTGGTCATATTGCATAGGAGAAGTCGTAAAGATAGAAAGAAATCTTGGGGAACAGTAGTGCTTAACAGTCAAAATTTCTTAAATTACAAAACTTTCATATTGTAAATGGCAGAACAATCGTTTTTACATTGTTTCAAATATTTTCGTCATCCTATTTTAATTTGATACTAACAAACAGTTGAAGAATCCTTACTTATACGCTGTCTCCTGATCAGTATTTGAGAAAGTTAATCTTCCTATTTGTTTCACTTCAAAAAAGCTGTGATAGGGTAAAACTAAATTCCACGCGTTTCAATCGCTTTCAAACGTAATCGCAGATCACGCTAAACTCAAATGTGTTTTCGTCCCAATTTTTATTTATCACTAGACAACTGATTTAATACAGCTATATTTATAGCTTAGGATATTTATTACGAGAGTGTTATCAGATTTATTATTCAAATATCTCTCGCAAGTATCATTCCCGAGTCTTGGCTCATTGTTTCTTTAATCACCACTGAGCCCATTATCGAAAAATTGCTCATTTTCTCGATAATTATCGGTGCTGAATTCCGGAGAAATGCATCACTGTTATCGGAAAGGATGTGGAACGGATGATGGAAGGTTAGATAAAAAAAATTTAAACAGTTTCGGACCGTTACTGTTGATGCTTTTAAAAATTATCTTGGGCTCTTCTGAATTTTCATTGAGGGCATTTTAATACTCATTATTTTCCAGGTTAATTTTTTGGGGGGGAGAATCTTTTAATTCAAGGGAATCATTCAAAATAAATCCATTACTATCAATATTATTAGCAAAAGTAATCGAAACCATGTTTATTTTTGTAGAAAAAAAAAGAATAAACAAATTTGTTATTTAATTTCATATGTTAAAACATTTAAACAAAACTACCTCTAAGAGAAAATTGTAATAATACTCAAAATATCTTATCCTATTATGTATTTCTTCCATTTTTTAATAAAAGTGTGTGTTTTAATTTGAAGTAGATTTCAATTGAATTTTACATTAATAGTATGAAAAGTAATGTACAGTAAATATAAAAAAAATGCCGATTATCTTACCTGTAACAATGCATGCTTATTTTTGTACCCGTGCTGAGATCATCATATCATCATTTTAAAATTCCTCATTTAGTTTAAATAAAAACCATTGAAATCTACACAGATATCCCACTCAATTTATTCGATCCAGAATCAAAAATTTACTTTTGATGCTCAAGATCCTAAGACAAAGGCATTTTCAACTGTTTCTTTGTTGTTGAACTTATTAGAAATTGAGAAAACGGTGAAGGTGTTGGAAAGAATAGATAGATTATTGGAAAATAATTTAGCGAAATTATTAATGGAAAATAATTTTTAAATAAATTAACTCGTGAGGTAGAGTTTCAGGCAGGTTCATTCAACTGCCTCACTGTGATTGTGAGCCATGTGGGGTGCAACTGCCCCAAAAATAATTGGTTATTTTCTATTGACGATTGCTAGATAAAAACATTTGCAATTCTTGATGCACAATTTTTACCTTCCTTTTTCATCTGCAATAGTATCACCAGTATTTAGAATGCTCTAATACATAATTTCTTTTAATAACTATTCTTTTCATTCATTTTCTTTTGATGAACTCCACTAGAAATAACTACAAGATTTGGATTACTTTCTTTTTCAGCTGAAAGATTTACTTTATACATGTTACGGAAATCCGGCATTCTATGTCATGGTAAAAACTAGCTAGCAAAGTAGGAACATTTCACTCATTTCTTAGGCAATGACAAACCGGTAAAGTCTAAAATGCATCTGTTTTAATTTTGATCTCTACTTATTATAGAGATGAATGTGTGTGTGTTTTGGTGCTACACAAGCTACGTCGTTTGAGCTAGAGCTATCAAACTTGTACTTTGGAGGGTGGAATGAACATATCGGAGTGAGATTTTAAAATTTTATTTAAAATTTAAATTAATTTAAAAAGCGAAGTGTTGGCGATAGTTTTCGAAAATATTATAGTACAAAAGAAATTTCTACATCATCTTCAAATACAAAATAATTATCTTTTCAATGATTATTCTCTGATGATTATTCTTATTATTCTGTATTATAAATTAAAAATTTTTTTAACCAATTAAAAAATATTTTAATCGTATTTTCCAGTAATATATTCGACAAAAAACAATTACAAAATTTAACTTGCACACTCTCGTTACGTTTCCAGGGGAAAAAAATACGCTTTATCTTTTATGTGTTGTCATTATGCTGATGAAAGTTCAAATTAAAAGACCAAGCTAACTCTCACTTCAAACTAAACCTAGAAAAGTGTAAGGTTTATTACATATCTATACGAAATAAAATAAACATGACTCATGATATATTATATGAAATTAAATGCTAGAAAAAAGTTTCTGCGACTTTTAAAATATCTATATGATTAATTGAATAATTCTATGTTATTGAAGGCAAACTGAGTTTAATATATATGGGATATCCACTCTAATCGAGGCCCAACAGCTAGTTCCAAAACCTTTAGTAATAGGTATACACATCTAATACGAAACATGATTTAAATGAAGTAAATAATTACGTATTTCGACATTTGGATCAATTAATGTTTCGACGATTTAAAGAATTTTAAATTAGTATAAAGCTATTTTCCCCTTATTTAATAAAAAATTCTTGAGAAACTAATAAAAAGAAGTTCCACTCTTTTGCGACAAAAATGGTTTTGAATTAAGAAAATCTAAATATCATTATTTCATAAAAACTCGAGATATTAGACCACTCTGTAATAACTGTGAACGCCAGACAGGAATACTTTCGCATTTTAACTCTCGAGTTTATTAGTGATGGAATATACATATGATTGAATATGAAATATATTATTTACAATTGTGGATTACCTTATTATAAGGTTATTAATAATTAATAATGACTCAGAGTTCTCCTCAGAACTCCTACTAAACACACACACACACTCTCTGCGTCGAGACTCTTTAATATTACTCATGGCTTCTACCCTCGCGCAACTGTTCTTCACATCCTTTTGAGGACGGCTGGTACAGTCCCATGTTGGTTAGTGACATGACACACTCCAGCCCCGATAAGATTGCGCTTCGCAGAGCTGAGTGAAATCTGACACAATAAAGAAGGATATCTAACATAATAATATATATCATAGCTAGCATAAATATTCTTCAACATTAATACAAAATATCAATTGAGACAGAAGAATAGATGCCTTGGTATAATAATACACATAAAATATACAATCGTCAGGGTTTTTATAATGTACTGACACTAGTCCTAATTTTGCTTCAACTCTTTCTTTGAAAGCAGATTCTAAGATTATTTCTCCTTTCGGCTTCCATTTCTGTATCTGGAATTAATGTAATATTTAAAATAGAAATTTCCGCGCCACTATCAATTATTGCGTCAATTTGTCTACCTGCGATACAAATAGAAACTTTTTGTAAGGGGTATAAATTAATTTCATGAACATTTTCAGAACTCTGCACATGTTTAGAATTTACATTAGTGACGATCGCGGTATTATCATCGGGTTTATTTACGGATACCTCTGAAATATTTCTTGGTTTTCTTTGTGTATCATTACCTAGTTTATTTACCTGTTCATATTTATTTCTTCTATTCGGGCATTTTTTCTCTAAATGCGAGCTACTAGAATAGATGTAACATTCACGCATTTTCAAAGTATATTTGTTTTCATTAGTAAACTGTGGTTTTCTTAACTGCGGTGGAATGTACTTAGTATTTTCATGTGCTGGTTTGCGATAAACAGACCGTTTCTCATATTTTATTTCCTCAAAGGATCTACCCTCCGCGGTAAAATAGATGTCACATTCTTTTTCCAATTCACTTGGTTGTAGCTAATTTTCTCCCTGTGTGACTGAAACATGCATGGGCAGAAGTTTCGTTATCTAAAGTTTCAATCAGATATGATCAGATTTATTAATGAATCAAAATCATTCACTTTGCGAATCTTGCAATGGTGAAGCCAACTCGATCGTAGACGAGATGCAACTATTGATGAGTTTTCCCTGGTAATATCTTAGTTTTCTTAGGAATATCTAAACAAACAAAAGGAGATGGTTCGTATTCTTTAATAATTAATTTTTTTATTTTTCCCATAATCCTTCAAGTCATCCTCATCAATATAAACTAATATATTCGCAGCCTTTTCTCCTATTAGTTTCAATAGAATTTTGAATTTAAATTCTTACGGATTATTTTTATGTTTAAAAGCTCTTTCAATAGAATCAAAAAATATATTCCAAGTTTCATTCTTTTTAGGTACGGAAATCGACAATGTTTGAAAAGATTTCAGGAGTTTATCCAAAGATTGATTATTTTCAACACTATCGTATGTTATCTGGCTACTTTCGGTTTGCTGCTTCAAACGCAACCGATTTAATTAATCTTCCTTTTTTCGCTGCCCCACTGTTGTGGTAAAAAAGTCAGTTATATAAAGACTTTGTCTTTAAGAGAATCTTTGGATTTTAACAAAATATCTTGTAACTTAACTACTTTTAAGCTTTCATCTGCTGTTTCGTCGATCTCCTGTAACAAGGCGAGCAGATCAACTTTTGTAACGTTTTTAAACATGTTTATCTTTATCAAATATATTTTGATAATAATAACTTATGAAGCTCATCTTTTCTAGGTAATCTCCAACTGTAAATCCTGATATAAGCTCTTGTTCTCGAATGAGAGCGTGCTGTAATAACTGTGCAGGCCAGACAGAAATACTTTCAATTTTTCTTCTCGAGTTTATTATTGATGATATATACATATGATTGAATATGAAATATATTATTTACAATTGTGGATTACCTTATTATTAGATTATTAATAATTACTCTTCTCGGAACTCCTACTAAACACGCCGACACTCTCTGCGTTGAGACTCTTTAATATTACTCAAGGCTTCTACCCCTGCGCAACTGTTCTTCCACTCTTCACTTCACATCCTTTCGAGGAAGGCCGGAACAGTCCAATGGTGGTTAGTGACATGACACACTCCATCGTTCAATTAGAGAAAAATACACCTCTCGATGCCCGGAGTTTCTTTAAGGTTGATTGTCTCAAACAATGAAATTGTTAATTGTTCTAAAATAATAATATATAAAGCTACGTAACTCTATTAGATTTGGTCTCAAAAGATCGAAATAGTTTTTGATTTAAAAGTTGCAATGTGAAGAATATTTTACTGAATATAATTCACAGGATTGAAGGACTGCATGAAATTTAGAATTCGTAATATTTTCAGATGTATATTTATTTATTAAAACAAAGTGAATATTATTATTTAAGCTATTTAAATCATTTTTAAATCGAGACTAAAAATTGAATTTTGTGATTATTTAGAGGAAATTTTATAGAATAATACTGTGAGATATTGTATAATGTATGAAAAATATTTCTATAAGATTTCAGTGCTGCACTTTTGTATTTTCAGTACTCATACTTTGAAAGAAATACGTTTGGTTTCAGTAAAACTGTATTTTTTGTATTAATTGAAATTAAATCATTTCTGATTCAAATGAGGGGAGATGACAGAAAATTAGTGGAATGTATAATGTAATGAATAAAATGGTGTAAGGCTTCTATCTTAGTATAAGTTGTGTGATTACTAAAATTTGAAGCTTAGAAATATTTTACTGAGTTAGTCCTAAAGACCAAGTTACGAAAATTATTTAATTGAAAATTTTAATCTATTACTTATAACGAACTGGCTGGTCGCCAAAGACGGCTAATAAGAAATAAAATTAAGTGCAATTAAAATTTTTTTCTTGGTGTAACGAAAAAGTTTATATTTTTTAAAATAAAAATTGCATAAATTTTGTTTTGCACAACTTTATTACTTTTTTTTGCGTATGAATAAAAGTTTTTTTTAATAACAATCTTTTATTGTTTTTCAAAATGATATTTGCATTTTTGAGAAATGAGTTTCTTTTAAATAATATTCTTATCTTGACATTTTTTTCATACATTGTCTGAATAGCATTAGATATTCTATAGAATGCCTACGCATTATATACAATCCCTGGGGGGAAAATATATTTCTCCTATTTCATTGCCTAAAAACGCCAGAATTTCTGTAAAATGCCTAGGTATTCTATAGAATGTCAGATTTCAATATGTTGTTGGTAACATATATATGAATTAACGTATGATGTTGTTCTTTGCAAACATTGAACCCGATACTTATTTAGCAATTTTCCGTTTTATAGTTTTTGCGAAGACACACAGTGCACTTTGCACTTTGAGCTCACAGCAAATTCCTTCTACTGGTTCCAATCACTCTTCGACTTTTTAAATAATATAAAGTATAAGAAATAAAAAAATAACCTACCCCCTCAATTATATTCTGAACTATCGCCTTTTATATTTTTAGTTGGTATTCCTTTGGTTAAAATGAATCCCATTTTCAAACTAAGTATGTTTTTTAGCTATCTGGAAAGATTTTTTTTCAGCGGTTAGATTAACATGCAACGGTTGATGTTCAGTTGAGATATGACTAAAAATTTCGCTTCCCTCTCAATGAAAGTTTGAAAGGAATTCAGCGCCGAAACTGTATTAGGGTTCAAAGTCAAATCCCATCGGTGAATAATGCAGTTGGTTCTCTTCTAATCAAAATCCTTTTATTACAGACAATATTTCTTTTTTCTTTTTCCTATGAATGTTTTTTTTCTTTCTCTTAAAAAATTCAGCCATCTATTGAAGTGATTAGACATGTATTACCCTTTTTATTTACATGCTTTCTCCACTTATATGACAGCAACTAAATCTTAGACGCGATGCATTAAATGGGACAAATAAATTTTGTGAAAGTGCTTAAAAACAAGTGTTTTCCGACTCCAAGCAACATATCAACATGTGAACTGAGATCCGAAACAAAAATAGTATTTTCAAGGATGGAAATTACTTAATTTAAGCTTAAAAAAAGCGGATAATAGCTGTTGAAATGATGCGTTTCAGCATATCTTTTCAAAACTGAGAGCCATGTTGCTTTGCTGTTGAATACACAAAACATTCTGTGTTTCTTTGCACAATTTTGTATTCGCAAGGAGGAATTTTGCACTTAATGGATCTTTTGACAAGGAAACAAATGTCTCAATCTAACTTGTGCTTGTTTCTAATCGCATTTAAAAGAAATGAAACAGAACGGAAGTAATGAGGCGGAATACACCATTTTATTTTCCACTTGTTCTGGACCAGAAACGTAAGGGGGGATGACAGCGAATAAATAGAGAGAAGAGGGGAAAAAAGATAGAAATTTCCACCTTCTCCGCGTTGCAAAACTGTGTATTTTTCTTAGTTCTTTTTTTTCCATTATTGAGAACCATACGTTCCAACAAATAGAAAAGCGTTGAGAGAAGCAGTAAACTAAGAGCTATTGACAAGAAACTGCAAATTTTCTAGTTCTTGAGCTTGGGAAAAAAAAAAATTTTGTTTTCGTCCCTGACCTTTTTTTTTTCTTTCTTTTTTTCTTTCTTCTTCTTTTTTGGCATTCAGTGGATTATTTACAAACAAACAGATACAGAATGTGAAATTTCTTAACGTTATACATTTGGTATACAATTGCACTTCATATAAGCAGGGTAAAAACTAGTAATTGACTATCAGTTAGTGAATAAAGCATTCGTTTAGGTGTTATTGGCTCATTTCGATTAAAAGAATTCATTAGTAAATAAAAAAAAGCATTTATTTATTAGCCTGCGCGTTTTATATTCTTGTGTTCGTAGAATAATTATTTTGCTGTAATTGATTGTCGAATGACTGAATGGCTATCCTACGCCTTTCTTCTCTTTGACTGGAATAAAAACAAGATGAAAGAATAAAATTAATTAATTTGATTTTGAATTTTGAATTTTATTAATCCTAAATTTTTCATTGAAATAATTGAATGTTAATTTGATTGTAATTTTAATCACTAAGAATTACATTTTAGGTTTCTATAGATGGAATTTTGTTGGATGCACAAAATAAGGAATTATAATTCCATCATTTTATATTCGAGTCAATTTTTTAAAGTCCGTTGTGGTTAATAAGGTTTTTCAAAATTAGAACCTGCAGTGAATGATCAAATGATTCGTGAATGATAAACTTTAATAAATACTCTGGCGGAAAAGAAACTTTATATTGATTCTTGTAATTTCTGGCTTCTTTTTGATTGCTATAAATTTAAATTATAACTTGTTTGCTATTTATTAAACTTTCCTTGAGTAATTTCAAAAAAGATTCGCTAATATTCAGATAGAATTATTGTGTTTTTAATGTATTATAGATTGTCAAATCTCCCGTCTTTTCTTTCAATAAATAAACGCATGTTGTAAAGGAAAGGCTAAAATAACATGAAACTAATTTTTTTTAATTAATTCTTTTATCAATCCACTTTAAATTGTATTCACCTTTCAAATTGAAAATAAAATGAATTTCAGTGTACATTTACTTAGAGTCAATGATTATTTTATTTCTATTATTAGATCAACGCATGTTGGGAGACATGCACTGATATAATTTCTTTAAACTAAAATGATACAACAAGAGTATTTAATCGAGTAAATGTTTTCGTTATATCAAAAAGAAAGGTTTAGGAAGCTCCACTTTGATAGATACCCAAGAACGTAAAAAAGATACATCGTAGTAATTAAAGTAATGAGTTTACTCATCTATATGATATTTTAAAACACTTAAGTTAAATGGCAGTAAAAAGGGTTGCTGAGAAACAAAAAGAAAAAAGAAAAACGGATTATATTAATGAGTGCTTGAAAACAAGGAGATGCTATTATAAAGGTTTTTTTTTTAAATTTTTTTTTCCTATAAAGTTCGTTTTATTTGACAAAACTTAATTAAGTCAAGTGTTACACATTAAACACTTAATATCTTATTAAACTTCAGGTAGAAATTAAATTTTATGTAATTAAATGAATGTAACGAAAATATAATTCGAAAAACTTAGAGCTTTTCATATTTTTAATTTTTAATATTAAAAGTGTAGCAAAGCTGGAGTAGCTATTTGGGCTCACAACTGATCATTTTTTGTTAACAACCATTAAAAAAAATAATCGTTAAAAGCATTTTCAGTAAAAACTCTCCTCCCCCCCCCACCGTAATGAGAACATAATTTTTTTAATGAATAGCTTATTCCTACACGCTTAATGCGATTTGCGAATGCGTTCTATTTAACTACGCTACAGCTAAAAAAGAAGAGAGATACATTCAGAACTATAGAATTTTTGAAGATTTTAAGACAGTTTTTATTGTGCACTTCTATAAAAAAGAATGTAATTAGAGATATGTAAAATAAAGCTATTATACCATCTTCTTGCAATTTTTTTCTGCAACTATTCCGGATAGACAAAATCGCTCTCTTGAGAAGATCTCTTGGCCGTATCTGCTTAAGACAGAACTTCTCATTAATTAATTTTTTATGATTATCAATTTTCCTTTCGAAGGAGAGAACTTTGTCACATTGAAGTAAAAACGTTGTTAAAATATTAACAAAAAGCGATGCATTAAGGAGAATTTATGCCGGGCATTTAAATTGTTATTCTCTTACAAAACTAATTAAATGAAATTCTTTATTTAACAAATGTTTAAATAAATCGCATTTGAGTTAGTTGCTTCTTATGTACATTTTTAATGTTATGGCGAACTTATGCAATGAAAAATATCTAATTCAACTATACATAGTTGAAATAGACAATATTGTTTGAGAGAGAAAAAAGGTTATACATTTTTAAAGAGTGTTCGATTTTAAGTACACAGAACAGTTAAAAACAGAAAAATATCCACTTTAAAAGATTATTTCGCAGAATAATAGGCTTATTCTATTGTGCGCAAAACGATCAACGACAGTACTAGTTTTTCTTTTGATTAGAAGAATTATTAGATGAATAGTAATTTATGGGATTATTTTGAAATTACTGTATTGCATGAATGATGTAAAGAGTCAAATTTTATTTATAGCGGTAAATGTTGTACGTAAATATAATTCAATTAATATTGAATAGCAATCCTAGAAAAAATTTATTTAAATATAGGGTATCTGTAACGTTACAGTAATCCAAAGTATTCCAATAATTCCATTATTGAATCCTTAAATTTAAATTTCTGGGGAAATATTAAATGGTAATTATTTAAATAATTAAATAATACGTTCCAGTATTATTATCATATATTTAATATATTTTCTTCATATTAGCTCTATTTTTAAGAAATCAGTTGTTGGATTTTTAAGCATTTGAATAAAGTCAGGCAATTTTTATTTTATTTTCCTGTATTTTACTATATTATTAATATACAATATTAAATGACAAAATTCCCTGTGCATTCAAATTATTATTTATTTTCTATTACAATACATATCGCAAATTAAAAAAAAAGATAAAAAAAAGGCTTGAAGAAGTGGAAAAATGAGGAATAAAATATCTAGAATGGAATGGTACTAAAAATCACTTTTCGAACTCTTTAAAATATTAATTGTTGGCACATTTAAAACTTTTCTTTATCACTGATTAATTAAAATTAAAATGTTCTCTACGGCCATTTTAATTTCATGGCTTTTGAAAATACAAATTTATCTTCATTTCCAAATCAGCATATGCCAACTTACTCAGAGCATATCATAAAATATTTTTGATCAGAACGTGAAAAAGAATTAAAATTGCATTCATAATGCACTCAAAAATTAGATAAAACCGTAGAATATAAAAGAATATTATAACTGACAAGCCCAGTTAAATATTATTGCACTGAATTCATTCCAATTCAATTAGATGACTTCAATTTCTTTGTCGAAAAAAAGAAGCAGATGACTCACTTCAGTTTGAGAGTTGAGCTGGTCCTATGACTAATCGAAGCAGAAGAAAATCTCAGCTCTTTACAAACAAACAATTAGGGTTCGAAGCAGCTGCTGGGATCTCAGGCAGCAGAGCATTTTTTTGGTATTGCGATTCTTAAGTGACCAAAGGAAACCAAACAGCTGATGCTGCCAATAGCAAGAATTAACTTTCTTCGAAAAAATACTTTTCAAGGAGAAAAATCAGAGGAATGTCCTGTAACTGATTCCATAATGGTTTGTTCCGTTAAATATCTCATTACCAAGACTTTTCTTAGGAATGTTTTAAGTCTCATCTTCAAAAATCTTCTTACCTTTTTTCTCTCTCTTCTAAGGAACTAACATTGTTTGATGTTGAAGTAATGTCTGCATTAAATACTCTGTCGCAAGATAAAGTTTTATGTATTCCTCCTTGTTTAATTTCCCTAATTATTTTACTTGGTTTACTTCGTTTAAACGACGCAGTTTCCGGAATTCCAGAATCTTTGTTCCAGGAAGAAGAATATTACGATCTTCTCTAATGAGTTTCATGAAAATGTTAAGCTTTGAAATAAAATAATAATAATAAAAAAAAAAACTTGAAGAAAGGAAAATAGCTAAATGCGGGGGAACTTAAATGATTCAACGCGCAGATGTAATTTTAGAAAAGGCATTCATATCTTCGTAATCGATAATATTAACTGATTGGATTAAATTAAATTAATTCAATTAAAGCAAATATTTACAAAACTTATATGAATTTTATTTCTTTTACTAAATGATTTAAGATGTTTTTAGAATATGATTTTTATCTGAAAATGCTTTAATGTAAAATGAAATGATATCATGAATTTAAAGAAATTTTAAACTCAAAACAAATAATACCTTATGATGAATAAAACGTAATTCATAACAGACCTCAGTCAATTAAATTTTATATAAATAAGATATTTCAAATAAATATCGGGAAAAGTTATTTTTATCGTCATTTGCAACCTGTTGTTAAAAATGAAGGCATTGCAATGATACTATCTAAATGTTTCTTTTTTAAATAAAGTTCATAAAACCATGAATGATTCTATTTAAATTAAGCATTCAGGACTTGAACTAAAAACTAAAACTATATGAGAAACTTCTATTTAAAAAAAAATTACAACAAAACTGTTTTGAATGATATTAATAATATAAAGTTGTGACGATAAATTTAACATGAAGAAAAAAGAAAAGCCATTCGGCATATATATGGGAAAATCAATGACAACACCTTTCTAAAAATTTATTACATGAGCAAGTTTTGAAAAGACAAAACGACCACTTATTTCACATAATATTTTCTGAATAAATTCTCATAATATACGAATGGTTTATACTTTTAATTTAAATACTGTCTTCAGAATAATGGTATAGATTTATCTGAATATTTTCAAAATGATAACAATTGATTCAGTTCTTTTTACAATTGATTCATTTAAATTTATTGCTTTTTTCCATATGTGAATACTTTGAAATTGGAGCATTTGAGCTAATTGAAGAATGAAGCCAGCAGGAATAGTGTCCCCCAAACCTTTTCATATATTCTTCAATAAAGTTCTTATCCGTCCCCACATAAAATTGGAGCTCTTGGGTGAGGCCGCAAAACCCTTCCATGACTTTGGCTAACATAGATATGAATCGAGCAGTTTTGCTGAACCCATCATGCCAATATACATTTTGGTCGTCTTTTCCCCTACTGAATGAAGCCAAAATGAATCACATACTGAATTTCCTTGGTTTAAATGATTGCATTTACATGCATGCGCAAATGCAAACCAACAGACGATCCACTCTTTGATAGATTTGGTTTAAATTTTCTGAAGAATCTTTATTTTAAATACTAAATATGTGTACAACAGCCAATAAAAATAATGACAGACCTCTCTATAATTTTGTTAATTATTATTACTCAAGAAGACAGGCTTATTTCGATCGCAAAATGAATTCACACCGTTAATTAACTTAATTGGAATCTCGGAAATTTCCCATTACGAAAACCGGGAGTTTGAAATAATTCGATCCAATATGCTTTTTTATATATATATATGTGTCAAATTTCATTTCGAAATGTGTAGTAGTTTTTGAGTTATAATTTATTTTGCATTTTTAAAACTTTACCTGAAGAGAACCAACCCACTAAACTTGCTAAAAGCAAAAATTGCAGATTCTTCATTTTATTTCACTGAGAATTCAAAAAATGAATGTGAAGCAGATTGATCTTTAAGAGGGGCATTCATTTCAAATTTAACTAATATATGAGTTTTTTATTGGAGATTTAAGTTTTCATCATCTTTTAAAATATTTTTGAATCCTCCTCTATGGTTGATATTGCCTTAAATAGTTTAGTACGACCAGACATTTTTATTCTGAATGAAAAGAAAGGAACCCAATATTTTAAAGTGAAATTTAATTTCATTGATAAAAAACTAATTCGCATAATGGCACTTTAAGCAAATGAATTTATCAGCTTTTGTATAAAGGAGGAAATTTGATTTTTTGAAGTGATTGTTAATTAGATAGGAAATTCATTAAGCTGAAAAATACTTTTTTTATAACAAAGATATTACACTTCGGTTTCAGATTTCAAGAATATTTAATCAGATAAATAGAAGAAAAGTGTGTTCAGGATTTTAAGTAAGAGAAATAAAGAGCAATTCACAGAATAAAGTTCAATTGAGGTCATCTGGTTAAAATAGATGATACGGGCAATACTTATGGTGATGAAATAATTTATCTTCCGAATTAACATTTATTTCTTTATTTTCTTAGAATTAATATTTTTTCTTTTTCTGGTATATAAAGTATGCACGACAAATCACTGTAACCATCAAATAATTTGATTCACGAATTTACTGAAACATCACGTGTTAGTTCTCCTTGAAATAATAATAATAACAAACATATGAAATTTTGTTCGCCTCTCTAGGACAATAGAAACTCAAAAACTGAGCGAATTAGAGAAATGAAATTTCTTATGTGATCTTCTCATAAAAAATGTAATATTGCATCAGGTTTTGACTCAATCAAAATAAGATTCTGTTTGCCCATTCCACCACATGAATGAGATGACGATAAGGCTAAATGGATGAAATCTAATATATCAGCAGATTTATCAAAATGGGACTGAATTCTATTCAATATTTGACTGCCTGTTAATCTGTTGATTTTGGAGAGTTCAAACGAGATTGTTCAAAGATGTAACAAGCTAGATATATAAAATTTAGGATGTTTTAGGATTTCAAATTTCAGAAATGGCATTAAAACAGTAGACATGTATTAAATTTTCCATAAAATCAATGAATGTCCAAAAGGCATGATTTTATCATCATAAAGTAACTAATTCATTCATTGCCATTTTGAATTTTTTTACTAAAAGTACTCAGTTACAATACAGAAAATTAAGTATACAACTAGATTGACGGCAATCACAGTAAAAAAGTTATCAATAAAAGGATCAAACGATCATTCATTTGTATATAACTTTGAGATATGCAACTTTCCATTTGAATACATTTCCATGAAGAAACATCAGAATTCATTAACTGGATTTTATTTAGATATTCTTTTGTGCTAAGATTGTATGACTTCAGTCCTTTTTAAATGTCATCTTCATGAAATAATATTATGTAACGTGAACAGATTATTTATATATTAGTTTAAATGAAAATGACATTAATGTTGTTATTGCTAATCACACATAATCAAATTAACACGAAAGAATAAAGGATATTTATTTAGCAATATAAATGAGAGATTCAATCGGGATAGATGACAGAATCAGCCTCACGAAGGACATGAAAGTGAATTCATTTAAAGGAAAAGAAAACCATATTCGTAAAAGAAAAGAAATCCATAACAAGAGAGGAAAATTATCATAAAGCCGGTTGTTGAATGTAGGCTTTGATGGACATCTCTTCTGAAATCTGCATCTAGTTTCAAAAATGAGGCTGGCGATTGAGGCGATTGAGTGAAAAACATATTCTCTTATTGCTGCAATAGAAAAAGTCAAGATACATTTTATTTCCTTCAGTCTTTGTGGTAATTGGTTGACGACTGTTTAGGTTAGATTCAATCATTTCATTTCTTTGAGCTATACTATTTGAATTTTCATATTTCAGGGAAAATCATGCGCAGATGATTGTAATTTCAACCAATAGAATATCTTAAATAAATATAAGATAGCATTCGTTTAAATTATTCGATAAAAAATGTTTTTCAAAATAAAAAACGGAAATTTGTAACTATATTTGATTGTCACAAATAAATGGGGGCGATTTTACTGTTTTTATTTGAAAATATTGTCTGGCAACATCTAAAATATTTAAACTATAAGATTAATACTTAAATTTTCCTGCCCCTTTTCCACTAAGAGTGATGTATAAAAATTCAATTTTTTAAACTTGTTACTATCTATCGTCACAGAAGCCGAAGTGCTTTCACAGAACTGCTCATTGTATTTAATGAAAATTTGTAATTGGCAGAATTTGTCGAGATGCGATATTTAAGGAAATCAATTTTCGCACTTTTTTGGAAACCCTGTATAAAGTCTGTAAATCACTGACAGAAGCATCGAGAGAAAACATTAAATTCTATGTAAATATTTTGTCTCCTACAGACAGAAACAAATAACAAGTATTAGAGAATTTCAGTGCTGTCTTAATCATTAATTCGCACTGTTTGACATGAATTAAATAATTTGTCAAACTAGTACAAAGGTTGTAGACAGGAAAAAACAAATTATTTTTAAGATAGTATAACTAAAAAAAAAATCAGATAATTAAAACTAATTATTTTAAAGCTATGTCAATGTAATAGTAAAACTGTTTTTATATTTATATTCATATTATGACACCTATTTAAAACTAATAAAGATATGCAAAAATCCCTGAAAACGTTGCAAAAAGTGTGTTTTTATGAAACTTTAACATCCTTGCAGCATCTCAAGATGTACTCTAATGCTTTTTATATTTTTAATTTATCTTATCTACACCAAAAGGCAAATTCTGGGTGCTATAACAAATTAAAAATCAAAAGTTGATTATTTCTTACAAAAACTTTAAAATGTAGAAAAAATTTCAATTTTATGAAACTTTAACGCCTTTACGGCACCTCAAGACGTACTCCAATATTTTTCATATTTTTAATTTATCTTATATATACAAAATGGCAACTTTTCTGCACTATTACTAATTAAAAATCAAAAGTTTTTTTTTTGTTCTACTCTACCGGTCAGCCCTTCAGTCATATTCTCTTTATAGATAAAAGTTAATTTAATCTCCCAAAGGATCCTAGATGCCACTTTAAATAGAGAGAAATAGGGTCATATTTTCATTTTACTAACATCAGACTTGTGTGAGATGGCAGTGTAATGAATGAAAGAATGGATTTCTATATTTTCGACAAAATTTAAGTGACCAGATATCGTTACTGTGAAGGAATTATCCTCCTCCCATGTACGTTTGTTCCGAGTTACCACTGGTCCATACTTTGTTTTGTGGGTATTAACAAAGAGCCACTCAGGCCTTTTGCTGTTTAAGAGTTTCTGAAAAGTGAAAATATACGCAGAATGGACTGTCCAGCGTTCTTCTATAATTTAAATCTGAATATATTTGGGGTGCTTTGGGGATATTTCTAGGGAACAACGTATCTTCCGGACCGAACGAAAGATTGATGCAGATGCTCAGTGAGGTATGTGTACTCTTACTTCAAGAATTGTCACCATCTGCTTGTAACATTTTGAATTTAATTGGATAGTGTCACGAAACAATTTCCTTTGCAGTTAGTAGATTCCACATATATTATTAAAGAAAATTTAGTTGTTCTTATCCTTCTTGTACAGACGGCATTACCACAGGTTTTCTGGTAATAAAATCGTTTTTTTGCTTCGTTCCTTAATGTAAGGGCTTTGGTCATTTCTTCCCACTACACTTTTTTTTTGTTCCTTACATTGTGCTTCTATAGTATGAATTTCATGTGTTTAAGTTTACTTTTTACAGAATTACTGCAAAATTTAAATAGTTGCTCAAATTTTGCGCACTAGTATATTATGAACATGTACCTAAGCTTTTTCAGGAGCTAACTTTTTCTTGAACCCAGTGACCTTAAAAACTAAAACATAGAGGTGTAAATTAATGAATGCATTATTGCATTTTTTTGTATCTCATTATTGTTAGTTTGACTCGACAGCCACAGGTGCAGATTCTTATTAGATAGAAGAACAAGTACTTCTTATTTAATTTCGCCTGTGAAATATTTTTCTTAATAACGCTGGTATAGGACTAACTAATGGGTAGAATTTAAATAGGTTGGAGTGGTTGAGTACTATAATTCAAAACAGTCTAATGGGAGCAGCATTTCACAACAGTTGGTCAATATTGCATAAATTTATAGTAAAAAAGAAAATCTTATTTTGCTTTCAAACAGAAAAAATCTCTAAGTGCACAGAAAAGTTGAAGAAAACTCATGTTTTAACACTAAGTGATATAGTGACTGTCACTTAAATGATAATTAAATTAATGGAATTAAAATAATTTTTTAGTTCCTTTATGAAGAATATCGAGTAACCGTAAATTAATATTTTGATAGCCGGCGTCCTGGCATAGGGGTCGCGCGTCTTCCCCGTGATCTGGGCGTCCCGGGTTCGAGTCCCGGTTTGGGCATGGTTGTTCTTCTGTTGTTCTATCTGTGAGATGTGTGAATGTGCCCTCCTGTAAAAAGGGGTTGTGCAAGCGAATGAGTGATGCGTGAGTGGCAAAGTCGTACTCTTGGCCCTAGTTGGCGCTGCTATAAAAAATAAGAGACGTTCACCCTCAGGCTTAAATCGCTGTCTTCGTAACAGTGGGCTTGTCAGTGGCAAGTGCCATAAGAAACAAACAAACAAACAATATTTTGATTCATAAATAATTAAAATTTAATTAATTGAATCATTCAAACACAATTTGAAAAGCCTGAATGAGTGTACTTTTGTGAAATTTATTTAAAAAATATTGTTTAACCTTTTCATGTTATATATCCTTGAAACAGTTTTTGCCCACTTTTGTTTAAAAATTAATTTAATTTCTGGAGTTATTTTTTAATATTTGCAATATAAGATTTTTTTTCTTCAGTTTATGAAATATTGATATTTTTTTATTTCTTGCTGAAATTACTATGCTCTTACAATTTTATAATTCCTTAAATTTTGCTAATCAGCCTAGCTAAAAAAATTATTGTGATATTATGAAATTACCTTTGTCATAAATTTAAAATTAATTGAATTGAATGTTAGTATCTTATTTAATTTGGCTTCAAAACGAAAGAGATCACAAGGCGTTATCCTTGAAAGTTAAAAATTAATACAGTTATATCAATAAGAGTAGAATTCTTCAAAAATGATTTGATTAAGAATTGAATTTTCAAGAATTTCTAGAATTTTCTTAATTTAAATCCCAGAAGCGCTATACCAGAAATATTAAAAATTAATTATTTTAAATTTTTTCTCCAATTGTGTAATCTAATATATCTTCATATAAAAAGAAACAAACAAACAAACAATATTTTGATTCATAAATAATTAAAATTTAATTAATTGAATCATTCAAACACAATTTGAAAAGCCTGAATGAGTGTACTTTTGTGAAATTTATTTAAAAAATATTGTTTAACCTTTTCATGTTATATATCCTTGAAACAGTTTTTGCCCACTTTTGTTTAAAAATTAATTTAATTTCTGGAGTTATTTTTTAATATTTGCAATATAAGATTTTTTTCTTCAGTTTATGAAATATTGATATTTTTTTATTTCTTGCTGAAATTACTATGCTCTTACAATTTTATAATTCCTTAAATTTTGCTAATCAGCCTAGCTAAAAAAATTATTGTGATATTATGAAATTACCTTTGTCATAAATTTAAAATTAATTGAATTGAATGTTAGTATCTTATTTAATTTGGCTTCAAAACGAAAGAGATCACAAGGCGTTATCCTTGAAAGTTAAAAATTAATACAGTTATATCAATAAGAGTAGAATTCTTCAAAAATGATTTGATTAAAAATTGAATTTTCAAGAATTTCTAGAATTTTCTTAATTTAAATCCCAGAAGCGCTATACCAGAAATATTAAAAAATAATTAATTATTTTAAATTTTTTCTCCAATTGTGTAATCTAATATATCTTCATATAAAACGTATTATTTTTAAATTAAATAACAAATGAATATTTTTTTAAAAATTTAGAGCTTTTGATTTGTTTTTGGAAATCATTTGAATGAAATAATTTGTAATATATTTTATAAGGAACAGGGATTCTTTTTCGTCTCATAAAATAAACGTCCGTATTTTCTAAAAGACGAGAGCTTTCTTGAATGGTCTTAAAAATTTTTTTAAGAATTTCATTCAGGATAAAGTTTTTGTCACCGCATTGCATTTTGTATCGATGAAAATTTAATACTTTCTTTCATTATGTGGCATTTACATTGAATTTTTTTTCTCTTCGTTCTGTATCGAAAAAGAACGTTCTTATTTTCGAATTTCTAGAAATTTGTGCTGGTCGTTTAGGGGCTCATGGGCAAGGAAATAGATCTTCCATTACCTTTAGAAATTTTTTTCATTTCAGTTTGATAGTATAATCCTAGGTCTTATTACTGGAAAAATCATTCAGAATTTCAAAAGATTTTATACACCTAGTTCTAGTTTGGAATAAAAGTAAAACTTGGACAATATTGTACCTCTCCTATGAAAGTGATATCTTGAACTCATTCTGAAAACTCAGATGAATAATGTATTTCCGGAGAAACACTTTTGTTGACTTAAAACAGAAATATCAATGTATAGTCTACTTATTGATTGTTCAGTCTGATGTTGTTGGATAAGAAGAAAAGTAGCTTAGTGCAAACTTTGGTTTATAATACATTAGGATTCCACTAAACAATGAAAGAAACCCGGAATATGAAATATGAAACGGATAAGAGATTATGTTTCTAAAATAAACGGCAGAAATAATGAATATTTTCGACATGGTAATTTTGAAAGCAATTGGTTGTATCAATAACAATCTTTATCCTGAAGCTTGCTGCAACTGCATTCTCTTTATAATATAAAACTATATTTCATTGATTTAAATCATTTTTCAATTTACTATTGCATTAGGTATCTAACATATTGCAAATTCGCTTTCATTAAGAAAAGTATTTTATAATTTGTGTAATTATGTCTTAATGTCTCCCTCAGCAAAATATTTTTAAATTTTGATAGACGTATACTATTTTAGAAGACTTATATCATGCTGTTCATTGTGCTATATATTTCACTAATTTTTTTAGAAGATAATCAAGAAAAAGAGTATTTTAAAATGCATATTTGAAAGTATTTAAAAAAGAGTATTAAAGATTTTAAAATGGGAGCAATTAGAAACTTTTCACCATTGCTTGATCACGAAATTAAACATTAAATGTAAGAGCAGCAAAATTTAAAATATTTTATTAAAGGCATAACCTGTACTGAAACTTACATAAGAAGAAAATAAAGAAGCCGAATCTCCATATCTTAATCATTAAAAATAGGAAAAAATACAGGATAAAATATTAGCAGTATCAATGAAAACCAATTTCAATTTTAATTGAACATTAAAATATACTGTGAAAACGTTTAAAATAGTTTTTAAATTGATTAAAAATATAAAATGGACTTATACTTCAAAAAATCGAAATAATTAAAATAATAATTTTTGTTTTGTCTTTAAGGTGATGTAAAAATCCTTTTTTTTTTTTTTTTTTTTTTTTTTTTGTGCTGTAAAATTTTTGGAAGTTATCGTGAAGAATGTTAAAATTTCGCTTATTTTCTAAGTAAAACTTACAAAAAAAAAATACTCTGAGATGCACATTCTCTCTCTCCAAAGTATATAAGTATCTGCTTTGGCAACTCTAGGTCAAATAATCTGATCTGTAAAGCGCCAACACATATACTCACATTCATTTTTGTTATTAACAGAAAACACGTGCAGTTAAAGTAAAATATTAATGACATGTCAGTTTTAAAATGTTGAAAAATTTAAAAATAAACAATGCAAATTACTATTATGGATGGAACACATAGGTAATAAAGCACTGAAGTAGATTTTGACGTTCATATCATCACCTAAAACTCTTGGATTGAAATCATTGAATTATATTTCAAGAAACATAGAAACATATAACAATAGCAAAGAAAGTTTCCAAACTAATACTTAATAGAATTCTAGCTTTTTTTTCAGTCATAATTTTTAAACAGTGCTATACATATCAAAATAATATTGACGTATTTTTAGAAAAGAAAAGGAATAATCAATTCAAGTAACAAGAGCAGGTAAAGAGCAAGTAAAAAGAACTCCCAAATTTCATAAAATTAATCAGCTATCATTGTATAAAAGGAATTTATTTTATGTATCAGGGCGGGTGCATTATTAAATGGCACCTTTAGTATTTATTTAGCGGGAGAATCATAGCCTACATTTATTTCATATCAACCCGAAAAACGAAAAATTTCAAATATTTCAATGATTCATAAAATATTAATTGATTTACAATATTTTTACCAACATAAATTCATGAACTTCGTATTTTAAATGAAGTACAGAAGAGATTCAAGTAAATTTTAACTAATAAATTTCAATCAATCTGAATATCAAGATGAACAAACTTCTTGAAAAATAAAACTTCGTAAAACGTCCTTTTGAGATAAGCAAAAATATTTTGTGTCAAAATAACACACAAAATTTTGAATGAAATTAATTTTTAAGTTCTTGCTTTTTGAAAATTTCTTTCTTACAGATAAGACAAAAGATTAAAAATGACTTTTAACGAGTTTGTGGTTATTTTTTATTTCTCAATTAAACTGAGATTAATTGAGATTTTCTAAATTAAATTTGTTTTTATTTTTCAGTTAAATGAACAATCGTGATTTGGAAAATGCTTCTTTTACGAATTAAAGCGCTGTTCTTACACCTTTTGAAATAAAAAAATTAACTTAGAAGAATGAATGCAAAAATTATACGTAGATTTATTTTCGTATAATTAATTTAGGTCTGGTAAATTACATTTAGATGTATTCTTGAAATTTTGAACTCTCATTTATTAATTTTATTATTTCATAAAATGTTAAGTTTAATAGAATTAATTAATTTTAATAACCAGAAAAGGAATTTCATTTGACATTTTGCGTATTATTTTGTTATAAAATATTTTTGCTCATCAAAAGAATGTCTTAAAAAATTATTTTTCAGAAATTTATTTATTTCAGCTTTCAAGTAGGTTGAAATTTGTTATTTAAATATTCTGTCTTTCATTTAAATAAAAAGAAAAAATAGAAAATTTATGCTGACAAAAATAGTTGTAATATAAAATATTAAGCAATGCTTTCTGAATCAAAAAAAATTATTTGAAATTATTCGTTTTCGCATGTGTATAGAATACAAGATGTTTTTGCATCCAAAAAAATTAATGCTAAATGCGGAATCATTATAGTGTCTGGATACCTGAATTTTTTATTTCCTTTACGATTATATACAGTATTATAATTAATACAAATCCGTCTTGAGTCTTTTATAAGAAATCATGAATGCAAGAATAAAACAATAATAAATATGAAATGAATTGGCTCTTTGATTTAAAAATATTTAAGAATTTAATTTGTATTAATTATAAACAGAAATAATTTGGTCAATATGTTTGTGAAATTAAATAGTTACAACCTTGCAAAGTATTTATAAATAAGAAATTTACCATTTTCCATTAATTTCTCATATAAAATATTATGAATCAACAAGTGAGAATTCTAACTTTCCACAAAAACAAAGACTCTCCACCAGACTTAAAAGTAGTGACTATTAATAAAATGTTACGGCACTTGAAAACATTTTTAATTTTATTTGATAATTTTAGCAGCCTCTGAAATTCTTTAGATGTTCTTACATTACATAATATAAAATAATGTTTGAAACAAGAAATTCATAATCAGTAGTATTTGAATGTCACGTTGAAAACTGTTACTGATTTAAAATTTATGATTGTACCCTTAATGCCATCGCTTTGGAGGCTATAGAGAAAACTGAATGTAATGGAAAAACTACTCTTAGAAATGAGTTGGAATTTTACATGCCTACATAAAATGGCCTTTTTCTATTGCTCTATGACCAATTAAGTGCCTTGATATTAGAAAATTTGAAATATTAAGTTTTAAAAATTATATTGTATGTTAAAAATTACTTTGTAATTATAAATATCCGTGCAAAATATGCAGAATGCCTTATATTTTATTAAAAAAATATCAGATCAGTGAATATATTATTATATGTATAATATATATATTAAAAAACTTTAATTTATTTCTTAAATTTAAAGAATCATAATGTTCTTAGTTCTTAATTTCGAAACGAATGGATCTAAAGTAAGGACATTTGGTTTCCAGACATGCATTTTTGATGCAGTTTTGAAATTCGGTTAGAAAAACTGCTGTTGATTTAAGAAATGTTAAAGCTCGTTCTCATTTGAATATATAAATGGCACCTTACGAAATTTTTTATTCCAGAACCTTTAATCGTATATTAATTCCTTAAACTCTTTGGATTGCTCATATCATGTATCTTCTGTTAAAAGTTATCGATAATTAAAAGTTATCAGTTTTCATAGTTTTAAGCTTTTCATTCTAGATTTTACCTCGTTTTCTTTACTGAATTAAAATGCTAATTAATAGATGATTTATTAATCTGATTAAGTTATTTATTATTCAGACAATCTTGTTGAAAAACGCAATCAGGTACTACCAGTAAATTTACTAATGTATTCAAATTTTTTGTAGAAAGTTCAACTTTCTTCCGTAACCATCGAGCTATATTAAAGCTGAAATGATTTCAAGTCATAGATCTTTCATTTTACAGTCTACAAAAAGTTTTTTTTATTCCTTCAGTCGTGTCAGTAAATTTATATCTAGAAGATTTTGCTCAATTCCACTTTTCTTTTTTATCTCTTATACGTCACAATAAAACAAATGGACTTCCTTGTTCTGTTAAGTCGCTCTGCATTTTGGATTGCTTTCAAATGTAGTTTCTTCACTGCTTTCTTGAAAATTTTTCGTTTAGCGTCTCTAATTGTTTTATGACCTCTGTTTTTTAGATGTTTCAATTCATGGAATTCGTTCCAGCTACATATTTTCCCTATTTGTTATAATCAATTTGGTCAATTCCACAAGGACGTTTCCTTTTTTATACCAGATTTTCTTATTCTCACCTTTGTTACCAAAATTCAATAAAAATCTTTCAAGTGTCACTTGAAAAATCTTAGAGATGTCTTTTGAATGTTCCGTTTTATCTATAAAATCTGATATCGTATAACTCCCTCCTTCATAATCCATTTAACGCACGGCATTTCAACGAAACTATAAAAACATCAATTAGTAACTTTAGACAATTTAAATAACTGTTTTCAAGCTATAAAATTGGCAAAATTCTGATGATGCTCATTTCAAATTATTATTAATACCTAATCGTATTTTAACAAGATGATTTAAAATAGCAGGTAGATATCAAATTAAAAAATATTTTTTTCTTTTTAAAATTAAATGATGTTTTTGAAGAGTTTAAATGATCTACTTTTGTTGTTGTCTTATCTTTTTCTTTTTTGCAATTAAGTCCAATGACCCAATAACTGGAAGAAAAGTAAGCCACTTAAACAGGTATATGTTTATGCTTTGGTTTGAAAAGCCATTTCTATCTGTGTTAATATTTTAGGTACAGGGTGTATTAATGAGAATATAAGTGTATTCAGGAGGATGTTTTAATAAAAATATGAGAAACCACATTCAAAAAATATATCTTTATCTTTTTTGAATAGGCTTTTGGACAAGATACTGGAGACATTCGCGAGTACTTATCATTAATTCTTATTAATTTAATCAGAAAATTAGTTTTTCTTGACTATTTGCAACGTCTTTTTAATCTTTTCAACCAATTTTGTATTGAATTCAACACTCGCTTTCCTCTAAAAGAAAAATCAATATTTTCTTTTCAAACCAAAATTCTTCTAAGTAAAAGGCACAATTCCTCCGATAGGGAATTTCCTCTTTCCGACACCCTTCTATGTCATAGAGGAGAAGGTATTCTTGTCAGCAATGGCCGTTTCTGTGTCATATTTATGTGTTCGAGGTCGGAATTACGTACAGTTGTGTCTTTTTGGAGCCGGCTCTTTCCTGGGGCAGTCAGATAACGCCAGTTGGTCAGAGAAAAAAATACCTTTACCACCACATTAAATTTGAGGAAGACTAAGCTCTGCCACTGACTAGACCAGGAACCTGGCTGGCTGAAGTTTAGTTTTTGCAAGTGACGTATATTGTTTCCAAAGGAGGAAAAAGAACGCTTTGAGCTTGAAAAAATGGCTTCTCATGAAATTATTATGACTTTCTTTCATTGGAAGCTGCTTTTTTAGATCAATAAATATTGTTAACAAAAATACTGGTAAGATTTATTGTTCAGTGAATTTTCTAATATCAGAAGATGTTGAAAGAAGAAATCAGATTTTGGATTGTATAGGTTGCGAATACAGTGGGAATGGATTATGATCTTTAAAAAAGCTAAATACTATTGAGCGCCCAACAGAATAATAAAACGTAAAAATGATGAACGTGAATAATGTGCAGAATAATGCTTCTTTCACATTCATACCGAAATGTAGAAATAAATACAGTTCTAAAGAAATTAATACCTGCTACCAATTTCCACAGTAATAACAAACTTAAAAGTCGAATCAAGTTGTGCTCATGCAATTCACACTAAATACATCGAGTTAAATAAATGTTGGTGTTCATTATTAGTCTTACAGAAAAAAATAAAGTACAGTTTGATGTTACATGATATATGGAGTATCACTTTTCGTATAACTATGATGCCATATGAATGAACTACCCTATAAATTCACTTTATTTAACTGAAATATATTGGAATCTAGCATAGCACATAATGCTGTTTATGAAAAAGAATAAATTTATCTGAATAATTGAAAAATAACGAATATTAAACATGAAGTTTTATACTTATCCATCCATAAACACGAGGGCCATTTTCATTTTTCAAGTTTCGATGGGCTATCAGAAAAGATAAGAGCAGAAAACAAAATGGAATTATTATCAAAAGAGTTGTAAAATCACGGTTACCTTTCAATATAATAGCTTAAAAGATTCATACATTTGTCATTTCGGTGATTCAGGTTTCCTATCCCATTTTCAAACAAAGCGTTGCAGCCAGTGATGTGTTAAAAATTAACTTGGCACAATTTTCTTTTAAATTTGTGTGAACACCCAATCTGGTGGAATAAAAGAGTATCCTAGAATACGAAAAATACATACTAATCTGCAGCATGTGAAATAAAGTTTAAGCAATTTCATTAGAACCTTTTGTTATCCGGATTCTCCCCAGGTGAATATAAATATATTATTATTGGTAAAGGGATCTTTTGATGAGTCGTGTGCGATTAGGAAATTATAGGGCCATATTTTTCAACTTCCAATGGATCATAAAAAGAGAGGCATGAATAGAGGAATAAAATGTATTTATTACCAAAAGTTTTAAATTCATTTAAAATGGCGCGGTTAATTTTCGATATAATTGTAGTGAAGATTTAGGGCTTTTGTCATACCAGTGTACCGGATTTCCGATCCCTTGTTCGATAGACGTTACCACGATTGATGTGGGACGAACTTTAATGTTGTTTTGAAGCTCCTCATCAACCTGGAATTATATATTTTTTCATCTTAGTCAGCTCAACATTTCAGGGTAAAGATGAAAATCCCTCGGCTCTAAGTCATGGTGGGGAAAATAAACAAAATTGTCGGAACAGAAAATCTTGTTCAACGAATCCTTCAAGTAGTTCGAAAGAGAAAGAGGACTATAGAGTTCCAAATAGCGAGATACCTACTACTAACTACTAGCATGCCAAAATTGAATCTTTGAATTGGAATCTTGGCAATTCTCTTCCATATTCTCTTCTTAAATAATAATAATAATAATAAAATAAAAAAAAAACTCAGAGAACATCTAAGTTAATGAGAAACGTTAAGGCCCATCTTGCATCACTGACGGCAACGTTCTTTGAAGTAGGGACCGAAAAACCTGGTCCATTGATATGACCTGAAACTTTACAGTCATTATATAGAAAGGTATCCACGTTCGTGCATAATTTTTGGTAATGAATTCACTTTGTTCTTTACACTTTTCTTTTCTTAATGTTCATAGGAGCTTAAAAAAGGACCTTCGTATATTCAAAAGTTTAAAATATTATTTACTCTCAAGAATATGAAATAATTCTAAAATAATTCACTGCTGAATAGAATGGGTAATGATTTATAAGCAATAACGTGAGGCTTTGATCATTTTTGAATAAAAATTATTTCTTTTTTGTGTTCCAGCAGTGCTTAAATTTACGCAGAAAGAAAACAAATTACTGAAATAAGTTTGTCCCAACAGGCTTTTAAAGTGTTTTATACACTATTTACTTTGGAAGTTATTATTAGCAGTTAGGGAAAAGTGTTGTACTTTTGAAAGATGTTCGATATTAATTTATTCCTGGTTTCATTTTATAAATTTCCTGCTCTTTTATAGATTCTGACTTTAACTCTTAGTAATTTTGCTTTATTACTTACTTAAAGACCAACATTTCCATTTTAATATTCTTTATTATTTTTTAAAAGCTGACGGTAGTGAATGGTGTAATACAATGTTGTAACTCTTAACGGGAAGTGTTGTTCATTTGACCTAACTCAGTATGAAATCAAAATGAAATAATGATTTTAAATCACATAAAACAATGAACTAATTGTATAATTCCTTTCTTTCAAAATATATTCAATATTCTACTATTTAATAAATGGAGAAAATATACAGTCATCTCTATAGTTTGAAAGAATTTATCATTATTTTCAAAATTTATCCTTTTTAAAGAAAACAACAGTACGCTCATAGTATTTCCTTGCACTGTTGTTGGAAATTCATGATAAGTCTACCTTTTTATTTCCCCGTATACAAAGTATACGAAAATGAAGTATTGTAATTGTCAAAGAATTCGAATTCGAGATTTTAAGCTATCGCCATGCTTCAGATTAGATCTAAACACACTTTTTTGGAATTATGTATGGCTGTCGCTCTGTCAATCATCATGATAGCTCAGAAATGTCTTAGGGGAGATAGATGAAATTTGGCATTTCATCTTTTCACCAAATGGTTAGAATTCCATTGAAATTTGAAGGAAATCCATTTTCAGGAAGTCTGTCAACCTGTCTGTCCTGTGCAGGTAAATAAGATAACTACAAAGTGCAAAAATCTAGATTGATAAAATTTTACTTATAGTTTTAACAATTAAAGTTTATAACTGTATCAAATTTAAATCAAATCCATAAATGTGTCTGCCGTCTCCTTACTGTACATTCTCATGCACGTGTACATGCGTGAGAATGTACGAATGACTACATAAATAAAAATTTGCTTTATAATTTTGTTACAAAATTTTCAGTTGTTATTGGAATGTTGTTTCAATCGATCGATAACAAAGAGACGATAATACATACTCAGTTTTTTCATTCTACTAAGGAGAACAAAACGCTCATATTTGGGATTCTGAAAATAAAATTCTATACGCTCGCGACGTTTATGGCTTTCCGAAGTTCCACAATTTTTATATAGGTAGGAAGGGGAATAAAATTTTATTATCGAAGATGCAAAAAAATTATGAAGTATCTTTTTTTTATTGAAAGCGGCAAATCCTATTCATTTTTGAATTAGTAGCAGTACATCTCAAAAAAATATATCAATTTATATAAATTCTTATTCTGTGAAGTGTTTTTTTGGTGACTCCAAGTATCTCTAATTCACTTCGTTCAATTATTCCTGAATTTTCGATTTCCTTTAAATAATCTAAAAGTTGAAGCTAAAGCTAAAAGCTAAATAATCTGAAAAGATAAATAATCTAAAAGCATAGTTGTAGTTCAATTTCACATTTAAAAATCTAGAATTCACTTTAAATGAAGAGTAGAAAAGCCAGAGTGTGTACAAAATGAAATTATAAGTCTATCTGCTGTAGGCATATAGTAATTTTATTATTTAATAGTATTAGAAAATATTATGTGACAAAATTAATATCTGTCCCACTTACTGTTCAACAATGAAATTAGATAAATACTTTTATTCAGTTCGTTAAGCATTTCTTTTACATAGCAACAAGTTTAACTAAGCAAATACGTGGATAATCTTTATACTTAAGACACTGCCTTCCTAATTTTGTCACCAATTGCTAGTGCAGGTTGAAGTGTCCAAATCTGCCAAAGTTTCGTCCCTCCCTTATTTCACCAACGAATCAAAAGGTTTCTTTTTTCTAGTTCTATACCTACGGATAAAATGTGATTTGTAAGTGTTATCAAATTCAATATTTCATTTCTAAGGTTCCTTTGATGGAGCAACGCCAATAAGTGGATATGACTAGTATTCTCATCTCGGTTTACCGAAGAGCATAACAATCATATGTGGTTGTATTGATTACATCCTAATAGGGGATCATACCTCCTAGGGGAGGATTTGGTACACGAGTCGTTGATGCCTATTTTGTAGCAGATCCTGGATCCAGTTTACGGCAACTTATTCATTAGATATGTTTGGCTGTTCGAGATTTCCTAATGCTATTGGAATCCCGGATAGTTGCCATTCATAGTGCGGTTTCTTCTGGCCATTAATGTTACATATCGATCTTCATTTTGTGTTGCCGCAGGCGTGCGACCTTGTCTTGATTTTCGGTGAACACTTCCAGTTTCCAAAAACCGATTATATTGTCTAGACATTACACTTTCAAAAATTCCTAATGCTTGCGCTACAACGGATTGTGTTTGGCCCGCTTCTAAACTAAGCTACCGATTTATCTATGTCTTGTTGCTGAGATATAGCATTCACTGTTACGAAACATTCAACACGTATTAATTGTTTTTAATCTCCTCGTACCGAAGGAATTCCACAGATCGCTGTTCACTTCTAATCTAAAATACGTAGTTTTCTACGTCACATACACACTCGAAAGGTGCATATTCCCAGCTTTGTATACATTATACATTTCCTTTTGAATCTCTTCTTTTTCAGTTTGTTAAAAAAAGTTGTCGTTTATATAGTTGTTTCATACTAAACTCATAATATCCCTTCATTGTTTTGAGCAGTGTATATATATTCATCTCAGTGTATAACTTATTGTATATATTCAAATACTGACATTTGCAATTTTTACCAAAAAATTTTTGATTTAAAGAGCAGAAGCTAATTGCGCATTATTGGGATAACTTTTGATATTATTATTGGTACTTTAGAAAATAAAAATATATGTTTTTTTTTAATTTTTCGTAATTGACATAATAAAACAAAGCCATAGTTTCTAAATAGTCTTTAGTTACTTGTTAAAGCTATACTGCTTTAAATGACTTAATATATTATTTCGTTTATATCAACTGATTTCCGGTTTTATTTATATAAAATAAAAATTTATTGCAAACACATAATTTTTTTAGTGGATGATTACTCAATCAACAAAAGAAAAGTAAAATTTTCTTCAACATTTAATTGACCCTTTTCAATCAAATATTTGTATTTGTTTGAATAAGGAACCTGCTTTATTTCTTAATAAACTTGCTTTGATAGTAAAAATGGTTTTATTTGTCGAACTAAATCTTCTTTTTGAGGAATAGCGGAATTATACTTTTGGACAAATGAAAAAATAGCGTTTGTCACACAAAAAGCAGAAGTAATCGTAATAATTTGCTGTTATCAATCCGCACCATCAAAACAGAGATTCTTTAATAGTATCGAATTTTGAATCCAGAAATTACGAAACAATGAATATCGGAAAAATAACTAAGTGAACTGGTAGTGTGTACATAAATTCGTTATCTTTTTATTTTTTTTAAACATTTGAATGCTTCATTTAATTTGAATGATTTAAATTAATAATAATTTCAAAATTACTTGAACTTCGTTCAAAATACTTGCTTTTTCTAATTTAAGACATTATTCTTTTGTTCAAGGATGAATTTACTATTCTGATGATTGCACTGTAATGATTATTCAGTATCTTTCAAATTTTAATTTACCAAATAAGAAATTCTCATTCGTCTCGTGATTATCAATTGTTACATATGGAATTTTACATACTTGTAAAGGAATATTTTATAGACATTTCCACGAAAAGAAGCTTTTTTTTTTTTTTAATTCGAAGCATAGTCATTTTGCAACATACAGAGAAATAGATAATTGTATTGAATAATTGTATATGGAACTTAATCATCTGCAATTTGCATAACGGATAATTTTGCAAAATAGTTGCTCTGCTGATATCTTCTATTTACGAAAAATGGAAATTGTATGCAAAAAAATGTCGCCAACTTCAATAAGGCTCATGTAAAAATGTCAAATATAATAATATTGTACGAAACTAGATTTTCGGCTGATCATTTAAAGGCGTAGGAATTAAATAATTGAAGCATAAACAATTTAGAATAATAGAAATTGTTTCAACTCGAAAATACGTTTGAAAAGAAATTACGCTTTAGAGAGAGTTCGCTGTATTTCTTCTTCCAATCAATCTCATTCATTCCAATGAATTGATATTAAGATTTCAACTAGAGAATCCAATTTGGAAAGGCAGGTTGACAAATTTCAACTCCGGTTTGATTTATGGTCCATTGCGATGAGCCGTTCCTTCTTGGATAACGAAATATTTCGATAACCATCGCAGCAGTAATGTTTCCGACTTGCTAAAGTGAGCTGAGGTGAGCTCTCCTCCACAATCTGTCGATATATCTACATGGCAACGTATACTTTTTTTTTCCCTTTTTCGGCTCGTTACATTTTCGCCTCGAAATGGGCGACAGATCGTTATATTTCATCGCGATAAAACTGGTATCGTTCCGAGGATATCGATCGATTGAATTACTTTTCAGAAGAATGCGCCATTGTTTTCAAACTTTATTCATTCTTTGGCGATTGGGAGCGACACTTCCCTTCTTAAGAGAGAGGTGATTAAAATGGGTGTCGTAATTAATTGTCAAGACATTAGGCAAGGATTTATTGATTGAGTTTGTTATCTTTGTAAAGGGGTTTAAATTTTGTATGTCTGTTTATTTGGCATGCATAAACAGTGAACCATTATATTGACTTAAATGTAAAAGGGAAATTTCAAGTTTGAAGCATTTCATTCTTATTAAATTCATTGTGACTTCATTATTTATTTCTTATGTTAATGAATTTCAAATTTATATTTTTGGAAATCCTTTTGACTTTCACGTCACTAAAAAATGTTAAGAATTAATAATGTTTAATAGAGAACACAAGCAACACCAAATGTTCGATAATCAATGGAAAATAGGCGCATTGATATGTAGTTTTTTTTCATAAAATTACATATGTTTTTATAAAATATCTGTCAAAATTTTACTAATATTATTAACACCTAGATAGACCAAATAAAAGTATCCATCGGTGGGAAATATTCATGACAACAAAAGCATTTTTGTTTTAATATTCTCAAGATTTCTTTTCCAACTCAATATCCATTTTATTTATCAATTTTTCATGTTACATAGAAAATCTTTTTATATGATTCATTGATTTGGTAATATTTCTGAAGGCACTTCAAATTTTTTGTTAGTGAAGTAACTAAATTACTAGCTCTTAGTTTAGTTTAATTATATTAAAGTCCCGTTTTAAAGCAACGCTATGGTTATTTTGGGATGGACATCGTTATTTTGAACCACGGTCAGATGATGAAGACGGCACTTGAGATGCCCCCCCCTCTCACTAAATTACTAGCAAACTGTTATTTGATTAATACTATGATGAGACAATAATTTTTTTCTTTTTAATATTTATAAATATGATTCTTATTAGTGAATGATCCGAATAGAGAGTCTCATTCAAATAATTCAATAAATTTTATTGTAAATATCTTCCTGAATAATAAAAAAAAAATCTTTTCTAAATATCAATTTTACTAGAAACAGTTACTTGTGGATTTCGACAACTGACGTGTAAATTATTTTTTAGCACCAAATATTCTCACGCTCTTTTCTGAGTGAGATAAAGAAGCATTATGCTTTCTTCTTTTAGAAAATGGGGGCTACTTCTTTTCTTATTCCAGACCATTAATGATAAGAAGTATGAAGAAAAATTATAACGATTAATGCACACAGTAATGAATAAGAGTTTCTGAAATATAAAAAGAAAATGGGTCATTGTCCTTCTGACGGTGTAAATTTATTAATAGTTCACTCATTGAATGAATAAAATGTGTATAATATTGAATTTTCTTAAGGCAGAAACAAGCTTCTAGACACATTGTGAATAAAATATCTGGACAATTTTATATGATTCTAGATGATCTAATGCCATTAAATCAAATAAATAACAGCATATCTGATGGTGAATTTTTACTTCAATGAAATACATGCAATATGTTTTCGTTCTTTTAATTGTGGGATTCGTTTGTATTTTCTTATCAAGACTTTCTTTGCTATTGATAATTATTTTCTATTGTTTTATTTGAAAGTAATAACTATACAAATAAGAAAATATTCTTTTGAGTCATTTCGAAAATAACGAAAATATTCTTATGCTCTAAACATAGAAAAGTTGATTAGTTTTCCATATGTAAAGTTTCCGATATAAAACTATTCCTTATTTCCAAATATTTCTGTTTCTAAATTTGGAAAAACTCGGCTGCTGTGCTAAAGCCAAAAAAGTATACAAAGTGCATATAAACAATGTTGGAAACTCCATTTTTACTTAGTAAGAACAAATAAAGTAAAGTTACTTAGTAAGTACAATTCATTATCTACAAATAGAATACGAAACTATACAATACCGACTTCGATTTGTTTGTTATTATAAATACATATTCCTGGGAAATAATCGTAACATTTCGGCATAATATTTTTATTGTAGGGCAATAGAGATGGAAATAAAAAAACATTTCCAGTGTGTCTGCTAGATTAAGAATATGCAAAATGCTTGTAAGTGATGAACTTCTGATTAAAATGCAAGAATGTTGCAACTTCAGGCAAATCGAGCATTGACGAAATTTATTCATTTGTTGAGATTTGGAGCTCTGTCAAAATCTTTGCGAAATTTCTGAAAATGAGAGTAAAAACGGCCATCGGTGATGTATATAGGAAATCATTAGCTTTCATATGTAATACAAATTGACGAAATAGTTAGAAAAGGGGTTGTTTTTGTCAAATATTTTAAGTACATTGATTTCCCAAATTTTATTTTAGTTTATTAGTTTCATAGCATAAATTATGTCAGAAAACTTTTTATTAAAAAACTATCTATTAATTATTATCTCAAATTCAAAGAATCAGCGGTAACCTACATAGATATATTGAAAACACGGAATGAATACTAAAAACTGTCATTTATAATTTAAAAGCCCATTCACGTCTGACACACAATATTACTTCTAAACTTATACTGAATTTAAATATTTAAAAGAGCCGTGAAAAAAATAATTCCCCTTTCGTATATACTTCACTGAAATTCCTAATATACTGAAGATGATACCCCGACTTCCCTTGAAAATGGAGAAAAAAGTTGGGAAATTTCCCTCAATCTAAACAGTGCTCCAGTAAAAGCTGACGTCGTTAAATGTGCTTTCCTTCAAAACATTTATCCCCTATCCTCCCATCCCTCTTGAAAATCAATCTCTGTGCGAGCATTTGCTCAGAAATTGGGTTTTCCAACGTCAATCCTCAATAGAATTCATCAATAAAATGCAAAATAACAATGCAGGCAGGCTCTAACCATTACGGAGAAAGGCGCGATTTTCAACGCTGTTCACCATTGACTATTTCATATCGATCCCCGAAAAGAATCTGCATAATCACCAAAGTAAGGGATTGCGTCTCATAGTATCCGCATGTGATGAAAATCACCAACAGGACTCAAAAGAAATGGATGCCGGAGTTTTACACAGATGCATACGAAGAGATAGTAAAAGATTTGGATATTAGATCCGAAACTGCAATCTTGTTCGCATCTTTTCTTTGCTTTACTTGTTTCCTGGGGAGGTCAGCCAATGGAATGGAAATTAGCTTTATTTAACAGGTGCTTGGAAGGATATTTTCGAAAGTTTTGAAAATTTAAAATGATAGCTTGTTTAGTTTTTAGAATGGCTTTCTAAGCACAGGAAATGAGTTTTTCTTTCTTTTGAGAGCTTAAAATTAATTTTGATGTCAATCATTTGTCTTGAAGTAGTGTCTTTCTGCAAGTAAAAGATTTACCGAAGCAGATGGTTTTATTATAAAGCATTTTTTCTCTCTTTTCTTCTTAGCATATTTTTTCCTGTTGGTGAGAAGATGTCAGCCAATTTAACAGAAATGAGTTTTCATAACAAAGTCTTTAAGGATTTTTTCTAAAAGTATAGTTGAAATGGCTAATCTCAGAATTATTATTTTTCGCGAGAATGGAACATTTTTTAAAGTTTTATAAATTAATTTTGTATTTACTCAAGTGTTTTATTTACTTGATTTTGCTATTAAAGTAGCTACAGACACCTTTTTACTTGTTGCAGATAATATTAATATTTTCTATGAAAGATGAAAAATAACAATTTTTTTTAATGTTTCTAACTTAAAGCGAAAGCCCGCTTCACTTTTATAATATGCAAATATATTTGTTTACTCTTTTAGAGATAGTTAATCCTGAACATTCTGTTCGAACATTTCGTACTTTATAAAATTCATTCATGAGATTAAAAAAAGGAATCAATTTTATAAATAAGAATGTGTAAATGTCTGTCCTGATTGTTTACATTCGACAGGACTGACTATCTGCTCTAGAGTTATCAAATCTGGCACTTATGTACTTTGAAATATGCATTTCGGAACCATTTTACTTAATTTAAATTAATTGAAAACCAAACAAAACTTCGGCATTTTTTTTCCATATCAACTGTTGAAAATATCATAACACACACCCAAATACACAAAAAGTGCACCACTTCAAAATTAAAAAAATAACTGTGATACAAATTTAATTTCCGCACGATTTGTTCCCTAATTTAAATTTTAATTGTGCTCAAAAAGTTAAATGTTGTTTTCGTTGTATGGAGAAGCCAAATTCAATCTTTTAAACTTAATCCTGCTGCCCCTTTTGGATTTTTTTAGCTAGAAACATTGTTGAGCTGCTTATGAAAAACGACGATAAGAAGTTATTTTATACATGCTTCGTGATTTCGTTTGGATGTTATTTCTCTGAAAAGGATTTTATTTTATTTATATATTTTCTACAAATTTTTGCAAATTGTATTAATGTATCAATCGGATCTACATGTCCCGACACTGATTTGTCTTAATTGCATTTAAAATTTCTTGCACTGTATATTATTAATTCAACTAAAAAATAAAAACATTTTTTTGTGATAAATATAATAATAAAATAATTTCTAATAAAAACAATTTCTTCTGTTTGATAATACAACAGTTTTTCAAGAAAGTAGCCACCAAATAAACGTTACCTTGTTGCGGAAATTTGAAGAAAGTGGCAAGAAATTCAGCCAGTTTTTTTTTTTTTATCTACATGTAGAATATTACAATAGATGAACAATTATTTCATTTTGTCAACAGTGAAGAGTATGTGTCAAATAAGCAATTTAAGATGGAATTAAAATATTATCTTTATGTAGCAGCTTCATTTATTATAAAGGTTCGTATATTGGATAAAAACCTGGGTCAAAATTAGAGCTGTGCCGATTTTCGATTTATCGAAAAAAATCAATTTTTTGATGCCTGTTTTTGAAAATTCTATCGAAATCTTGATCATGAATAATAGTTCATGATAAATTGCCATACAATAAATCGATATTTACAATTAATTTGAGTTTTCGATTTCGGTTAGTATTTTTTTTTTTTTTTTGCTCTTCATTCTTATTGTCCTTTATACAGAATTTTTGTAAATATTTCTATAAATACTGTCATACTCTAATATATAAAAATACTTGTTTTAAATACAATATTATAAATTGTAACATGCAGACATTGCTTTGGAATTGACACACTTTATGAAAGGGGTTTTAACACAATTATTTTATAACTATTTTTATTCAAAGAAAACAAATATTTTTATTATAAAAATTGAAACTTCCTTTTATTTGGAGTTGTTCTGATCAGTCAATATGTTAAGAGATGCTATGTATAACTTATAATAGCTATAAATAAATAATGATATCACGATATATCGAAAAATATCGATATGTATTGGACGATATATCACGATGATGAAGCTCCGTCATTGCCCAGCCCTAATCAAAACTAGAAAAAAATCAGAGCACGAGAGTTATATTTAATCTAATATATAAATTGAAAGAGTACAATGGTACATATAATTATTCCCTTCGTACAAACTAGATTAACTTCTTCTAACGTGAAATTGTACTTACCTGCTTAGTGCATTGCGAAAAAAAAATAAACCAAAACTTCCTGATCAAATGACAAGGAGAACAAAGTTCAAGTTTTAATTTTATAGATAGTACGATTACTGTGAATTAAGTTCCAAAAAAGTACAAGAATGTCAGTCTGATGAACAAAATACATAATGATACAAGAATTAATACTAGACAAATCCGAAAATATAAAAACCTAGAAATGATACACCAAAAAAAGAGCTGTTGATCAGTTTTTGAATGTATACATTTTTTAAGAGGAAAAGAATCGTCGATAAGATACTTTTTTTTTAAAAAAAAAAGTTCTTCTAGTTTAATTTTATTTGTAAGGCATTTATTCTCTGAATATGAATCAACAAGTGGATCAAATCCATAGAATAAAATCGAATGGATTGTAAAAAATTGACGTAGAAAAGACTATATCAAGCAAATAAAAAAAATCAAAAAATTTCCCTCAAAATGAAGAGTTCTGTAATATAAGGTAAAAGACAGAATGATTTATCATTAACTCCCCCTATTAATTTACAATTGATTATTAATAAACGTGCGCATTTCCAGTTATGTGCATCAATAATAATAATAAATTAAATATATTGTTGAAGAATTGTATATTATATATACAGAGTGTTGCCGAATTCGACAGAGAAATTTAGAAGGGTGATAGGAGGCATCAAGAGGATACAGAATCACAATACAACATGGGGTCCCAAACGACGTTAAGGGGGTGCAAATCGCAAAAATATAAGGAGTCGGCGAACTTTTGAAAAGTGTAAAAAAATTAATTGCATATTCGTCATTCGTGAAATCTGACATGTTGTTTGCGAAAGAAACTTATCGACAATCAATTCTGCACTGCTCTTTAATGAATACAAGCTGCTTTTATATTCCTCGAACCATCAATTCTGCAATGCTCGCTGCTTTTATATTCCTCGAACGCATGGAAAATTTAGATACGAGAAAGCTTCTTTTTCTCGACTACCAAGTTCCAAATCCTTGCTTTCTTAGGGCCATTCTCTTCGCCAGGCTAATTGTCTCTTCGATGTCTGTTTTTGCGATTCTCATAGAAAAATCGTCTCCTGCGATTTATGTTAATTTTGAATCTCTTTAATGCCTACTATCACTTCTCTAAATTTATCTTTCGAATTTGGCAACACCCTCTGTAAACATCGGTACCGATGTTGCAGCGATGTTTCCTGGCAAACATTTTAGTTTTTCATGAATATCTGAAAACCTCCTCAATTTTTACACTACAGAGTTATATCAAATTAAGGAGTATAAAATTCCTTATATTTTCAAGATTTTATTTTTCTTATAGTTTTAATATTTTTGCAGATAAGTGTTCTAAACTACTTTTTCGTTTTCAATAATTTACGAGCCCCAGGTTCATCAAATTGGCATGTTACATACATGAAAAATAGCCTTCAAGAATGTGCTTGCACTTAAAAAAAAATCATAGTTGAAACATCTTTTGTTATTTTTTTATTAATTTTTTAGTTTCCAAAAGTTCGCCGACTCCTTTAATTTTTTCGATTTTTACCCCCTAAACTTTGTTTGGGACCCCATGTTGTATGGAGATTCTTTATCCTCTTGATGCCTCCTATCATCTTTCTGAATTATATATATATATATATATATATATATATATATATATATATATATATATATATATATATATATCCAAGTTCCAAATAGAAAATATGAAAGAAATAATATACATAAAATGCACTTTATTATTTAAATTTTAGAAATGTTTTATATTTAGGTAATGAGTGTTTTATTTCCCAGTTATATCAAGATTATTCTGTTTCAAAAATTCTTGTTTATCCCTAAACATAATATTTTCCTGAAAACTAGGAGAACATAGGTTCCTGGAGATAGTATTAAATGTTCGGGTCGCATTGACCTAAACATTATTACATTGTAAACACGAACAGAACAGCATGTTAAATATTAAACGAATGGCTAAAATACCATTAATATAATCTTAACTATTCGTTAAAATGCATTCTGTTTAAGTGTGCGGCTACAAAGAAGCGAAATTAATTATCTATTTCTCCTTAAGAGTAAAAGTTTTATGTGAAACAGAAGAATAATCTGATTAACAACAGTGGGTAATAAGAAGGAAAAAAATATCTAGGCATTACTGATAACTGCCATGTAATAGTAGCGAAGCGAAGGAGGGATGATATTGATTACTCCTGGCGCTATCATAATAGGGAGATGCTTAAACAAGGTATCTAGAGGGGAAAAAATGAATATTTCGAAAAAAAAATAGCCTATACAACCGAAAGGATGGTATTAATATAGAAACGACTCAAGACTTTTTCTAAAGAAATTTTACATTGTTCTGCTTTCCTATCGTATATGACTTACTGTTCAAAAACAAATAAAACTATAATTTCTATCTGTGGTTATGAATTTCTTATTATATTTAGTTCATCTTTCAGTCAGAAACTAATGCCACCAGTAAGAAATATATAATAGATAGTGTTATTTGTAGATACAGTACCTAGATATCAAAACATATTATCTACAAGCATAATATGCACTAGTAAAATATTTTCTTCAGACACAGCCAGTATTCTAAATGCCGGTTCTTGAACGACCGTTATAAAATGTAAATGCAATTAAGTCGCATCGAATGTCTTCAGTACAAGGGAGAGTGACCATCTGGGTATTCTCTCGGTTGTTGAATTTTTTTCACCAGAGTCCTTTACTTTGCTAGTTATGCTAGATCAAGAGGAATTAATGAGAATTGGTAAAGCACGTGCAAAAAAAAAAATACTAATTAAAATTTAAGAATAAGTAATGAGTTTTTTATGATATTTCCTTAATTTTAATACTAAAAATAGTAAATATGATATTCAAAATATCTTCCGTTGTTATGTTTCAGTTCAAATTCTTTCAATTGTTTTCAAAAGTGTTTTGTTTGTCCTTTTTATCTCCGTTTTTAAAAACCGTATGTGGAGCTGCTTATTACTTACGGATTGTACTAGTTGTAGATACTGTTATTTTTGAATGAAACAAAGTTGTAAGAAGAGGGCATTCTTTTAAATTTAATTGCTTTTCTATAGGAGAAAATTTAAATTACTTGAATGTTTCTTTAATGAAGAATATATGAAAGTAAAGAAAGGGGGAAATTTAAAAAAAAATATTATTTTTAACATCTTAAAAAAACAGCAAAATTGAATCATATATTGAATTTGATTGAAATAACTTTTAAAACTGATTAGAGAATATTTTTTGTATAAATATTAGTCACACGAAAGATAAAGCCCCGGGGATGGAACTTACACCTTTAAATCAGTCATTATTAACCAAGCTAATCATATTTGGTTCTCAAAGTTCCGATGCTATCTGGTTCTTACTTTTATCTTTTATTTGTAAAAATTTTTCATCGCAATCACTTCGAAAATTTTTGAAATATATTTTAATCAGATTTGACTTTGTAATCTTTTTGGGCTTCTCGCAATTACAAATATTTTTTAAAAATTATTCTATGATTACTAACTCTTCTATTAGGTACAGGGAAGTTGACAGGATGGAAAATTCAATATTTACCCTAACTTTCTAAGGCAGGGTTTATAATTGAATGTTTCAATAAATGTATAACCTTAAACATATTAAATCATATTTTTAGGACACTTACTAATATTTAATCATATTTTTTAGGACTTTACTGTACTCAAAACAGTAAAATGGAACCCAAAAGCATTTATTCATTCAGCAACCAAGGCAGCTAGCTCAATAGTTTGGTTTCAGCATGTAGATTGCCTTTCCAATCGGAGAACATTACAGCAAGATGGAAGCCAACAGACGTATTAATAGGATAAAAATGAAGGTAACACGAATAAAATTTGCATCAAATATTTAAAAGATAATAGCAAATTTGCAAGGTTGCACATGATGGGAACGTTTCTGAATTGTTAATATTTAAATGTAATTTTAGTTAAAATATAGAAATGGTTTATTAAATAAAAAAAGCGATAGAAAAAAAAATCCCACCCACAAAATAAGTAACAAATAACAAACAAACAACAACAAAAAACAACAACAACGGTGGGAACTCATAGTAGTTTTAGTGGTCAAAAAGGGGAACAAAACAACTGAAATAATAACAAAACCATAGAATAAACTTAGGAAAAAATATATATAAAAAATATAAGGAAAAACAATTTGAAACAACAAATTGTAGATTAAACGAATCAAAAATTAAATAAATATAACAAACATAAACCTAATATAATGATACAGAATGACAAACAACAAAATACAAACTACGGTAAAAGATTTAAAAAGTTATAAATATATAAAATTGATACATGGCGATAAACAGCAGAAGCAATCAAATTTTTCCACAAGGAATACAAAGGAGGCCATCCTTATTGGATCATATAAGCAAATGAAAACCATAAAATGAAAGCAAAGAAAATAACACGAAAACAGTAAATAATTACCAACAAATGAGGATCAAACAATCAGCCATGACAACCTAAAAGTTGAAACAGGAAGAGAATCCTCAGCGTCTGTCATTTGAGTGCCCATTTCATAACTCTCTCAGTTCTAAAGCAATGATCATTATCTATTGATGGCTTCATTAAATAAAAATCAGCTGTTAAGCTACAAACAAATATATAATGATTGATGCCATAAAATAATGGGATGCAAGAATTATAAAGTCTATGAATGTCAGCCATAAGTGAAATTGTCCTGTCATAAAATAAACTCAATTCTATTTTAATGTCAATCACTCAAGATCAAAAGAAGGGATAAAATCCGTTATCAGTTTCAGAACTCCTCTCTCTTTCTTCAGAGTTTTGTGTATATTTTATATGAGAATAGAATAAAAAGTATCACTTTCAAACATTTCATTATGTTAAGGGGTCCATCATTTCATTCTTGCAAGGGTTTTCACACAAGATAAACTGGCAAACACTAGACGAGGTGAGTATATCTTTGATTTTAAAGTGAGATTTAGATTTGGATATTTTCAAATCCGCAATCAGCAAAAACGGCCCTAGTAGCTAATATTTTGAAATCTTTCTCCATTGTCCAGCCACCATCAAAATGAATTACAAACAGCTTCATTTGGGAAGTGGGATGATACGATTTTAAATAGAAAAGCGAGCAGGATATAAAATATTATCTTGAAAAACAAGCAATGCGAACAAAACAGTGACGCCAGCCTGGGATTCGTCAATATTTACTTCAGGATAAAAATGATTGAATTTTTCTTGAAAGTTGACACTTTTAAAATTTAAAGCAAAATTTCTAGATAGTAGAGTGTGATAAAAACGGTTTGGATAAAGAAAAACTCAATATATATATATATATAATTAAAATTATCAGAACATTTACATATGCTTTAAAAATTCTACTCGCTGTCAGAGTTATTAAATGTACTGTATGGGAATGCCTGCTAATGCTTTCAGAAGACATAGGATAAGCCTTTGGTAATTTGAACAAAAACATTTTTCTTTTTGTTTTGTGGATAAACTTTGAATACATTCTTTGATGAGATCATCACCCCAGATATTTGCGCTTTAAAGTAGAGAACTCAATGACAGTAATATGCCAAGTTTTTAAAATGGCCGGAACCTACTATGCTTAAAAATGGGAAATGAAATAACATATTTTAGATTTGGAATCATTTATATGAATAGTTTGTTTAAAGTTAGCATTGGAAATTGGACCCGGATATTTTTGAGTAAAAGACACAGTGATTGAAAAGTTTTTAATTTTAAATATATGTGTTCTTTCAAAGGCTGATTTAAAAAAAGTATGTGGTTTATATCTGGAACCATTGCCTGCTGTTTATCAGAGGAAATGAAAAGCCTAATACGTTGAATGTTTTCGATAGTATGTCTTTCCTTTTTTTAAAGTTTTTTTTTTTGCGCTGTAACAAGTGCCAGGTCATCAACGACGAGCAACAGAAAACACTTTTCATTATCTAATTGCAAAAAATTAAAGAAAAAATACCACATTGATTCAGAAAGAATAGAATGGTGGGGCTGACAACCATTGTTTAAATATTTAAGAAATTCTTATTGTTTGTCAAAAAATGATCACTATGCTTGGTTTCATTTGAACTTGTAAATGAATAGGTTAGTCTAAAAAGAGTCTAAAATTAATGTTCTAAAACATTATTATGCAATCAAATGCTTTTGTAACAGTATATTAATCTGAAGTCATAAATACCCATAATGGGTTTTTATTTGTTTAAATTTTAATGTGCGAATTTCTTAGATGAATTGACATTGTTAGATTTGATTTAAAAATAAGTAAAAGGCTTATTTTTGGCAAACTCATTTAGTAAAATTACACATAATACTATATGTGATTACATTATACAGTAGGTATAATTAATGTATTCATTAATATTATTTGGTTGTTTATGTATATATATTGCTTCCATCTATGTTTCTCTACAGTTCTTATTTTTATGATATATGGAAAGATGCTCTCTCCTGAGTTAAAATAACTTTTCGCCGCATTGGTTATTCATGCCTATCACTGAGTAATACCCAATTTTCACTAGATGCAGTTCTTGGAATTTCATAAGGGGAGACAAACATTTAATTGTGAGGTAGAACCCGATATAACTTTCTGGTAATATCTTTTGCTTCGGTGATAATTCTTGTCCAATAAATGGAATCACGGAACCTTCCTAGGAGGATATGTGTTTTTTCAGGATCCGGAAGAAAGGAGATTTTATGGGGAGACAATTTTTGATTTCTGATGAAAAAAAAAAGAATTGACGATGGTAGAACTTGAAGTAATTTTTTGCGTGGGAAGCGTCTGCTTGTGTCTTACAATTAGCATGGGGATGATCAAGAAACAACCGCCCTAGATGAAAGCGCTGCTAGAGGTAGGAAATCGGCCTTGCGTTGTTCGGAACAAAGAAAAGTTGCCCTTTCCTCAAAGGAAAGTTGAGTACACGATCTCGATGATGAAAAAGCAAGGCTTATAGATGGAAGAACATCCAATCTTGAGATACCAGTTACTAGGAGAGAAAGAGATGTGTAATTATTTTTTTAGGTGATCATATTTGCCGCTAGAAAATGCTAAAAAAGTGGAACACTGTCTCATAAAACCCTTGTGAATGCCAAGCCTGTAGCCAGATTCTGCTGCACTTTGAAATGAAGGTTAATTTCAATTTAAAATTTTTATTTAAAAATCTGTTAATTCGTGATTTCGCCGAGTATTAAAATTTCCTTTAAGACACTTTTATTGGCGTGCATAAAATGAGATTATACTTGAAGTGAATTAATTTGTTGAAATCTAAATTTTTTTTATAGTCAAGGCCGTAAAGAAGTGAGTTTTTTAACTGTGTTGTATAAAAAGAAATGACACTTTAATTAGGAGAATATATTACAAAAAATGGAAAACAATTAATTGTGCAAAATATTCTAAATCCCTGAAATTCTAGTGCACCAATTTATATACTAAATATTGATTTCAAACTTCATTTTTTGTTATCAGAATCAGAATAACATAGATATGAGTTTATAACAATTAGCATTACTTTGCATTTTTTTTTTTTGTATAATCGAAATATTGACATTTTATTTTGAAAAGATTTTTATATGTATCACAGCGAACAGCATTATTTAACTTTAGTCTTCATTCGAAATTTTTGTATTTGTGATTTATTTCATGCCCAATGAAGGCATCTTTAAGTTATAGCCTGATTAACTAATATGTTATTGCGGGTAAAACACTGATGAATAGGTATTTAATTTGATAGTAGGTTAACTTCTATTTTTATTGCCTTTTGAAAAATCTGGTTTTTATATATCATGAGGTAATAAAAGATTTAATTAATAACCCATATAACTACTCTAAAGACAACTTTATAAAACATTTTAATTTTACAAAGGTTTTCCAACAAAGACAGCTCTAGTTGCTATGAAATAATTCATGAAATTAACAGAGGAATTAGAATATTCTAATATTCAAATTTATCAACAAAAAAAAAAATGCAATCCATAATATCAAATGTAGATCTGATATCAATAGATAACAAGCACATTTTAAACCAGTAACATTTGATTTTATTAACAGTTTTATTCACTGCCATTTCATTGATTTTGAGCTCTGTCAAACCAAAATCATGACATATCTTTGATGAAAAATGACTAAATATCTCAAAATAGCATTACATTTATGATTTCAAGTACGAAAAGAATATTTTGAAGCTTCTATTGATGCAATATTCAATTTGACTTTCCCTACAATAAAATTTTCATTCGTACTTAAAGTTCTTTCAAGTGAATTAACTCCTAACTTTAAATTCTTTAATGAAATATGTAGCATATTTCTAAAATCTTGAAACAAACTTTAACGGTAGCTCAGTCATACAGACAGAATTTATCTGAATTTCTGTGCTATTATGACATGCTAAATTCATGAAATTATTTCAATATAACTGTTTTATACTAGCCTTACTCTTGAAGATTTGTATATTAAATTTTTATTTAAAAATTTACTTTAAACGTTTGGGATAGTAGTTGAAAACGCAATACTGTTAGATAAATCAATTGAACTGGTGCCTTTCAGATAAATTGAATTCATGGAGTTTTGCGTAAAGTTTCAAAATGTTCATTGAGCAGGAGATAAAAATAACCGCTTTAATAGAAATAGTGTATTTTGCCCAAAGCTAATTGTTTTCTTTTTTTTAAATTTACACTATTTATGATTTAAATGTAAAAGGAACAAGATGATGCGTTTTTAGAAAGAAAATAAAAGAAAGAAAGAAAAAATAAAAAAAGAGAAGAAATAAAAATTGTTAAAGAATGGGCGCTACTTTATATTAATATATAAACTAGCTAATTTATATTAATATATAAATTTATATTAATAGAAGCTGCATTTGAGCTATAAATCACTCCTTTGAAATAAACAAAATACGCAAATTGGCAAATTATTTAAAATTTAAAATACATTTTGCGACAAAAAGTTCTTGACAAGACTATTTAAATTAAGAAAATATATTTTTTCTTAAAATACTTCTTCATTCACGCCAAATCTGAATTTCATGCACTATTACGATGATCAAATAACTTAAAAATACATATATAAATATATATGCATAATGTAATATTATCAAATAACATTTTCCAAGGATTGTGAAGCATTCATCCCATTTTTTGAGCCAGTCGTTTCTGTATATTCGCTTAACCATAATGGGTAATAAGTTAATTAAAAAAACAAGATAATTTCATCGTTGGAAAGATAATATTGAAAAGACTTCAAGTATGTTTTCCATTGAAGCTTTCAAAACCTTTTTAGTTCTAATCGTTAATGGATTGAAACTTTTCCCCATCCTATCAGGCAGAGAGGCCATAAGATGAAAAAACGGAAAATAAAATAAATGAAATGATAAAAAAATTCGAGCCCTGTCACAGCTTTAATTCATCATGGTCGACCTTCAGGCGAAAAGCTCTTCCCATAAAAGTAGGTAGAGGGCGCATGAATTGTTGATACCTTCCTGCTGCCAGATCCCTAACATTCATCGCGAATATGATGGATTACAAAATTTATTAAAATGCATGCTGGGGTGTTTCACCTGAAGTAAGAAAAGGCTTTACCGTTATGCTTTTTTCTTCCTCATAGTAAAAGAAGTTCATACGCACTTGGAAAAATCTTTAGAAAATAGGGAGAATTGAGAGTTTCCTATTTTTCTTTCTGTTGTCTATGGAAAAAAAAAAAAAAAATTGACCGTTAGTCTTAGTTGAAGACTCGTAGGGAGAGTGGCTTAAGCTTGTAAAAGATTATCACAAATCTATTATGCATCGTTGAAATGTTTCTATTACAAGGTAAAACTAATATAATAATACTTATTCTTTCTATTTTTGAGTCCCCCATTTCCCACGAACTTTTATTTATATTATAGATATTGTATTCACAGTTGAACTTAATGATTAAGTTGTGGTATAGCTAACGTCTTAAGTTATGAATTTTTACTGAGAAATATTTTGAGTTATAAAAACAATTATTTTTTAATAGAAGGATGCAAATTTTTCATTTGTTTAGTTACAATTTTAAATACAAATTTGAATTTGATGAACAGCGTATTTTAATTCGCTTTATTTAATTAAAAAGCTTGCAACAATTTATACGTCCCACTTTCTACAGCGGAAAAATAAAACAGTGAAAAAATTATATTTTTCAATTACCGAAAATGTTCTGAAAACTATCAGCTCCATTGTTAAAGGCCAATGCATATTTGACATACTGACACATTTCATTTTGCTTACAATATAATAAACTAGCATTCATGAACTTTATTTTCGGGAAACACTCATGAAAGAAGATCAAAATCCAGAATGTTGCCATAAAACCTGAGAAAAATGAAAAGATGATTTAAGTAATTAATTATGTAATATTATTGAATTTTATTTGCTCATTCTTCTGTCAGCCTTAGGTACAAATGTATGTTACCTAATGTAATAAAAAGGGAATGGGAGGATTTAGTATAGTGGAAACCTGAATTCTTAATACAAATGAAATCAAAGCAATTACAGTATAATGAAAACGTACAACTTGTGACTAATGTTTGACAATTAAATAATGAATTAATTTCATAACTTCGATTATTTACATTTACATCACTTAAATTACAGAATCGTGTCGCTAATCATGCTATAAGTAAAGTAAACTAAAAAATCATTTACTCAGGTTATATTTTGATATTATATTTCAGTATCACACGTTATTCATAAATTGCAAAAATATGTAAGGAATAATGTAATACTACAAAGCAATGAAATAATAATTATATTTTGTAACATGAACGAAGTTTCAGAATACGGTAACTCTGATGAATATTTATGAACTACTTTAATTGACTTTTTATTTATTTCAATAGGATTTTTCCGATGACAAAAATTGAAAGATTTTTTCCCTATGGAAATTTATTAACGCTCTTATTATAAAATAAAAGTAATATCTGTTTAGAAATTTTTATAAATAAAGAACTATTCATAGGATTAATTAAGAAAGCAGAACAAATATGAATCAAATTTATCATTTCACATCGATAAAAAGAAGACAAGTAAAGTTCTTCAATTTTTCATCAAATTTTCAAATCAGCAGTTATACCACTTTAATCTACATTACCATTATAATTAATGACTAATCAAAATGGAGTTTTAAACTGAGTTTCATTTTTTTAATTTCCAGCAAATAGATATGTTATCCAATAATGATTTTTATCATTCAAATATCTATATACAACTTCCTTTACGAATAACCTAACATAAGGAAAAAAGATCCAATGCATTTATAATGAAAGAAGAAATAAAGCTATCAAAACGTAGCTAAAAGGGAAATACAACAAAGCGGAAGTAGATATTTTTTTTTTATTCAATTATGAATAATTCATTTGGGAACCTCTAAATCCACTTCCTTTGTTCAAATAAAGTTTCGATCTACCTGTGGTTAAAGAAAAGATTTCTTTTTGTATTCTCAATCAAGAGCTTTTTCGAGTCAATGATTAATATTGTACTGAAAACATCATTTGGGCAGGGTTAGTGGCAGTAAAAAAGCCTTGGGAAAAGCCGATGATTTCTTCACTTAAGGCGATAAGAATGACATTAAAGGATTTTTATAGGCTATCTCTCCTTAGCACGCTATTTTACATTGTGAAAAATACCGATGCATTATCATTATTTATAACGTTCAGAACAGGATAATATGCCTCTAAGAGACCGTGAATTAGGAAACATAAATATGGTACCGAACAACACTTTGTTTTCTGATACTGCATGGAAGAAAACGCTTTGATTCGAATTAAAATTTAAATAAGAAGTGGCGTGATTAAATTTGGGAAGATTGATTTTTGTATTGAGGCATCGGATATTTTGTAGCAGACACTGAAGAAACTTACTGAGGCATAAATATTTAGTTAGCTATTTATTTGACTCGAGTTTCAGATTTATTAATAACAATGAAACTTGTTGAAAGCTAAGTGAGGTTTAATAAAGGTATCGAATTTTAATCTGCTTTACGAAAGAAAAAAACATGGTGGTAATCTAAATAGTTTGGAAAAAATTGGAAGCGAAGACGAAATTTTTGTTTATGAATTGCGATAAAGAAAGAAAGGCGATTTTGTTTATAAGTTTTGTGAATTCATTTATTATGCGTTATTTTTATAAGGGAAACTTTCTGATATTTGTTCTCAGTAGCTATTTAGAAAAGAATACTTGGCATAAAAAATGAATATAGATTTTAACTTTGGACGTTTCATAGATAATTGGAAGTAAATTCAAGGTCTTATTTGGGTTTGAATGGAACCTCATTTAATAATCAATCATTAGATAAAAATGGATTCAAAAATCCATCGAAATCATCTTGTTAAAATTCATCGAATAAATGATATCTAGTTTGTCTAAGATAAATAAGATAAAGACTAGGTTTGTCACGATATTTCGTTTATATATAGTTTCTTTACATGTTACTTTTAAAGGTTTCAAAATAACATATATTCTTTAAATGAACCACAATCCTTACTATGTTGTTTTAAAACAGCCAAATTTCCCTGATCAAATTTATTACTAACACATTTGATCGACACCCCTTACTCCTCTAAAATGCGTTTTCCTCAAATCAGTAAACCATCAAAAGATCTTATCAAGAAAATATACTTTTGAATCCCTTCCAAAATATAAATCAACTTCGATTCACATTGACAGAGCTTTTCTTTGATTCAGTGTACAGCGGGATAACCATTCACTGAACGGTATTTTTATAGGTGTTGACAGTTCATTCTAGATTTGCAGTAACGGAAACTCTTTTGTTATTGCATGGTTAATAATTAAGGACTACGAAAATGTTTTTGTTATACTATTGTTCCAACCATCTAATGAAGTATAATTAATACGGGCATGCATTTTTTTTCATTTTTGTCCTTTAAAATAGTGATTAGTTAACTTATACTATGTTAAGTGTTAGAAAACATTATTTTTTTTATTCTTTAGTGCATTAATACTAAAAAATTAAATGGAAAAATACCTTAAAATTGAGCTTGTATTGTATTTAGTTAATTTTGATATGCTGAATGCATTTAGAGGACCATAAATCTCTCTTTATTATAAGAAACTGCTTAAATGTAATAGAATGCAAACTGCTTAAGTGTTTAGGCATCGATATACCAACTGAAATTTACAAATTGTTTTACAGGGAAAACAAACATCCTACCTTGTTAAAGCAAATGAAGTTTATATTGATAAGGTTATTTTATTTATACTGATAAGGTTAAAGGAAATATTTCGTTCTCAAAATTCTGAGTACAGTTTTATGATGAAAATAAGTCGTTAGAAGAATTAAAATTGCATATCGTATTTTTAACTTTAAAAAAACTTTCAGAACAGGTAAAAATGACTGTTAACCTTTATTTTTATTCCATTTGCACGAATTAAGTGAATGCAAATAAAGTGATTGCTTTGCTAGTGATTTTCTATGAAACTCTGAAGGGAATGTTTGTTTTGTATCTAATATCAAAACAATTAATTCTATTAAATTTAATTAAAAGAAATTTTAAATGATGCCATCTCTAAATTCCGTTAATTATTTGAAATACAGCTATTCCGTCAGCTCGAAAGCTCTTTTCGAAACAAAGTCTATAGTTAAATGATTTTTTTCCCTCGTCAAAGCTCTATATCATATTACAGGTTTATAAGTAAATCTACATTCATTTGAAATTTCTGGGTCCTCGAACACTTAAAAAATTATAGTATATTCGTTAAAATGTAATAAACATATAACTTCTTTACAGCTAATAAGTATGCATATTAACATAGATTTGAATGATAAAAAACGAAATATTTGCAATAAAGTTGTTTTATTGTTGCCCACGAAAGTATGCTTAAGCTTCTTTCCAACTTAAAGCCTTGCAAGAACTTCTTTCTGCGATACATAAAAGGAAACTCCATATATTCTGCGAAGTCAGCAAACATTAGTTTTGAATTTTTAACGGATGGTTTGTTTTTCAGATTAAAACTATACGGTATATTTTTGAGTTTAGTGAATTCGAAAATTTCTGAATTCAGAAGGAAGTATAAAAAATAATCCATTACAATAAACTTCGATGTTGATTTTGTTTACATATCAAATGAATTGTCCCAATTAGAAATCAGTGAGTCTTTCTTTTGTTCAGGGCGTAATAAATAGATTGGAAAAAATACACGTAATTGTTACGAATAGCCATTATTCAACCGATAGAAATAGAATTATCAATTAATAATTAGGAGAAAAATTTCATTCAAAGAAAGTACTTTAGTTTCATACGAGATCTCCGATCCATTCCTCGACGAGAAATGTAATGAATCAGAAAATTAATCTTAAAACTCTGAATTCATTGAATGATTCTGAAAGAAGTTGATGTGGAAATGTCATTTTGAGACAGATCATTTTTCTTCCCAGCGTCTTATCATAAGAGGTAATTGTTGAAGCTGAAAAGAATAAATGAGATCTATCTGATACATCAGAGAATCCATAACGAAGAGAAGATTGCATCTCTGCTGTACGTATCTAGATCATTGGCTTTTCTTCAATGTAGATCACGTTATCCGTATAAACTATAAAAATCACTCACGTCTGAGATGTAGTTAATAATATACTTTTTAGACTTCAACATTGTGTGTATATTCTAGTAGATCTATGTGTTATGGTTTAATTTATATGGATATTTTAACATTATCATCTTTAAAAGTATAAAAACTACTTTTTAAGGGCAAAAGAGGTTTTAAAACAGTAATTAAAGGTCCTTTGTTATTTTTGTTGAAAAATATTATTTTGGTAAATATTTTGCATACCCAGGAGTCTTGTTAATCCCAAATAAGTAAAAATGAAATCTATTTAGATTAACTGATCTTAACTGATCTTTGCACATCAAATTTATGTTTAGAGATTAATGTAAAAATTATGTGCGCATAAATAGATAAATTATTCAGAAAGAGGAGAGTAATAAAAATGTCATTATTTAAAATGAACACCATGGATTCCATTCAGATAAATTAGATTTTAATGCTTGAACTTGATTTTAATTTTACATGTAGTTTTCATCTATAACCCATTGAACAGATACGTTATATATTGTGGTGTTTTCAAGAAAGACACTTATTGCTATTTGATTATATTTTGTATAGGGTATTTAAAATATAACTTGTCTTTGTCAAGAAATATTTTTACTTTTTTCTTTTTTGTATTAGTCCAAATTGCAATGTTTCATTAATCTTCGATTTTGGAGATTACAGGATTTTTGAATATTGCTGTTTCATTTACATGTGATTACTCATAGTTTGTGCTTCTTATGTGGAACTTTCGATTATTTTTCCTTTATAAAACAATTTGAAGTTGAAAGCAAGATAAAGCATTTCTATAAAACTCTGGTTTCGAGCAAATGAACAGAAATTATTAATTTTATTATATTAAGAACAAGAACTATAATAATAGTGTATTTGTGACAAACAATTATTTTAGTTATTTACCATTTGAATCTTTCTTTAATTATGCCCTCATTTTCACTTTCCTTTTCAGAATAATAACCTATAAAAATTTTTCATTGGGAAACGAAATATATAAAATTTTAAAAGGTTTCATTGTGGACTAATATCATATTCAAATAAAAAATATTTTATTCGCTGGAAACGCATAGAAGCAATAAAGAAATTTAAATCTTTCATTTTAATAAAACAAATCTTATTTTTTATAAAATTTTTATAGTAGCAAACTATAATTTAAGCAGTCAAATGTGTTTTATATTTTAAAGCATTTGTATGTTCAAGGAATTGTTTGCCGAAATAAATTTAAACATTTTTTATTCATTCCAGTGAGATTTTATATCTGTATTTAAAATATTGGCAACGCAGAGCAGGCACGAAGCATATTGTTTTTGTGAAGAGTTTTATATCCATTAATCATCTCCCCATCCATTAATTACAACAGCAACGGAGTAATGCAGTAGGGTTTGGGCGTACTGATTTCTTTTGTAAGGAAACCGAATTCATTCCCAACTGACTTACAGTTCATAACCGATGTCTCTCCGATCGATAGGAAAAAATGAATTGTTTAGGGTATAAAGCGAGTAATACAGACATCTATCAAGAATAGCTGTTGAGGGCACAACCTTCTGGCTTTTTGATGTTTGATGGATATCTCTAATAACGTCTCCTTATGTGTTGCCGAGTATTAATGATATCATTTTGTCAAAGGGTGCTAGACAGAGTCCCAGGGAAGCCTTCTAACGTGTCTAACTGGCATTTCCTGGCCTATTATTCTTTCGAGACCAATGATTTATTGTACTACTTTCTCCCGATCATACATCTGCCATCTTGCTATGACGTCACACCCACGTGGCAGGATTACAGTGGGTCTCAGTCATTTGTTGGCTGGTGTTGTCTGACGTTAAGAATTATGGCAGAAGAAAGCATAAAGATATCGGAAGATCTAAAGGAGATTTCGGGTGATCTCGTTTTATTCCTGCACTCCAGGCGAGTTGTTGTCTAGTATTTTTCTTCAAAGAACCTCGAATCTATTGAAGATTCTTGGGAAGATTCATATTATAATATACAGGGTGTCCAATTTAAGCTTTGCCCAACAACAGATTTTCTAACCTTGTGATAAAGTGTATATTTCCAGTTAGAAAAATACTTTAGACGCCAAGAAAAATATATAAATCAATTATTTATTCAATAAATGAACTACTGAGAAAATACCATCCCTAATTATTTCTGAACTACTGTAAAAAATCCATTCCTATTAGATTATTTATTTAGTATTTTTGATATATTAACATTTTAAACAATAAAAAAATGTTACATTCCTTTTTTGGCAAATATGAAAAATTCAGGAAGCTTTCAATTTCCTTATTTTAGACCAGTTTCTTCGCGGAAGAGGAGTTCATTAATAGGATTATCTTCCATAAAACAGCCGTTAAAATGTTTTAAATCGATTTAAAGAGAGATATTCAAAACTTTATAAATCGGCCAGTGATTGCAGATGAGTTAATGCTTTTTATTTAAAATATTACAGCATGAAGAATACTTTGCTAATTATTATATATAGAGCTGATGGACTATATAAAATGTAATTTTTTTCAACAATATATTTATTGAATGAACCAATATGAAATATAAATCATTCCGTTATTAAAGTGTTTATCCAACTGGGACTATTTTCTCATAACTAATGATTCAGAAATTAGCTCAAGATCAAAGGAGACAAATATTATATTAATAAGAAAATGTATTTAAAAAATTGTAGATTGCATTGATTAAAAAAAAAGATTTTTGAAAATGGTTTGCCCTTTTCATTAAGTTATATTTCATTGATTAAAGTCCGGCAATTTTATTACATTTTCTGATGAATAAAAATATGCTTATGAAGGAATGGAGCACATGCTTCCACCAAACTTCCTTTGGACTTATTGCTTTAAACTGAGTCCATATGAAACTTTTGCTACTGAAGTATGTAGGTTTTGTGAGCAAAGAAATATGAATATGACAATTCGGAAAGAAAAATATCTATTTTTCTGCATAATTTTGAGAGAAAACACTTATTTCATAAACATTTGTTTTAAGTTTAAATTTCATGCAATAAGTAATAGTCACCCCTAACAAAATTCAAATTAAACCACAACAGTGTCTAGATACTGTAATTTTAATTTTTTTCATAAGGGAGGATGACTAGTAAGAATTAGGAATTGCAATATCGGACCAAAATTTCAATACCGGTATTCGGTATTTTACATCTTAATACCGGGATACCGGTTTTAATACCGGTATTAGAAATTTTAGAAAAAGAAAGAAAACACAGGTGTTTCTTTGTTTTATTTGCCAGTTTTTTAGAGAGTGTAAATATTGCAGAAAATAATTTGTAACCTATAAATTATAACAGTATATAAAGAATCACAAAAAAGTATAGGAACATCTTATTTATTTAAATCACAAAAAAGTGTAAATATGACTATTCAGTCTATGGTACTATTACAAATTTTTGAAAAGTGATCTTAAAAAATATGATGCATCAATTGTATTGTCATTAAGCCAGAAAAGTGATTTTGTGCAAAAAATTACCAGCTGTCGAAAACACTCTTTCGGCATCTGCACTAGTTGGTGGTACTGTTAGCAATGCGCGATAAATTTTTCCAAGTATTTACCACTAAATCCCTCATCTTCAAATAAATCGATTTCTCGTCGAATGGTTTTGGATATAGCTGATTTCTGTATTGTATTTTGGTTCGTTGAAATTTTTTTTTTATTTATCGCTAATTCTAATTTTTGTTCAAGAGACAATTCCTTTTCACTATCGACATTAGTATCATCATAATCTTCGATAACTGAACCGAATTCTTCTGAATGTGGATAGGTTTATGGGTAAAAAATTTTAAGAAAATTTACTATAAACTTAATCAGATTTGAATTGGTTCTTTTCTTTTCTTTTTCAATTTCATTTTAAAAATCATTATAATTATGTAAATACCATTAGACATTTTCTATTTCGGTATGCCTTTCTTCTGTGTGATTTTTCAATGTAATATACAATTCTTCAGATAGTGATGTGTGCTGTTCTTTCAGTGACTGCAACATGAAGTTTATTGTTGCATTAGCAGTTAATGAATTAGAATCTCTCTGACAAAATGACTCAATAGTTAGTTTTATTGGAAATAGAGCTGATACAGTTCTGGATTTAAGTCGAATTCACTATCTGAAAAATTAATTTACAAGTTTAAGTCGATTATTGCTCTTTGGATTGGATTTCTCAGTTTCAAAAATCATTCCATCATTAGGAGTAAACTGTTCCAACGTGTTTTAGAATCTAATATTAACATATATTTTGTTTTATTTTGAGTTAGTATATATTTTAGTAATATGTCATTTTTATAGGGGCACGTTTAAATATCTTAACAATTTTTCGAACTTTATAAATTATAGGAAGCAAATCTTGATGGGTTAATATTTCATCCTCGTTAGCAATATCTTCTTCAACAATTACATTGTCATTATATTCTTTGTCAATATCAGTCACACTCTTACTCTCTTCAAATTTGGAATCCGAAGTTTCTATATCCAGAGTATTTGGATTGTTCTGTTCTTTATTTTTTTTGTATAATATATCTATTATTCCTAATTGAATTCCATGAGCATAGCACAATTGTTGATTTGCACCAATCAACTTTCCATCTTTTTTCATAAATGTTGCTCCATCAGTCGTTATGGATACAATATCTTCTTTCAGGGATAATTCATGTTTAGCTAATTTAGATTTAAGCAATTAATTAACTCATTAATTAGCTAATTAATTTCGCCCGTTAGGGAAACATAAAAACAAAATCGTATACTTTTTTACTATGTTCGCGATCCCTGAACATATAGTGGAGACATTTTTAAAAATGTGTAGTAAATAACGAAAAAACTGTATTATTGTGAATAATACTGGTATGTAAATAATTGTGAATAATACTGGTATTTGAATAATTGTGAATAATAACGGTATTGTTGTGAATACCAGTATTACAAAATTGTACAAATGGCTCAAAATACCGGAATTCGGTACCCGGTATACCGGTATTGCAGTTAGAATGAATACTGTGACATTATATGATTTCTCTCATTTCTTCGAACTTTGCAATTTACCCCAAAGGTAAGAACAAATTTTATTTTTCTGAACAATGTGAATTAGTTTAATACAGGTTTTGTGTGACCACCTGTTTTGGCGTACATTAATACAGTTGACTTCGGAGCATATTCTTATTCATCTTCGATGTATGATTTTTTTTTTTCAAATCCTTTTAAGTCAATCAGTTTTTCATCTTCTGTTTCCCACTTTCCTATCTTGTTTCAATCAAAAACAACAACAAAAACGAAATGTGCAAAATGTTAGCTCCTCATCGACCTCATCGACCGACCATGAAATTTTGGAATTTTCACCTAGAAAGTCATTTTGAGATTAAAAATAGTTTTTAATCTGAAAATGACTTTTTATCCTGGCAGATTATGTTTAAGTAAAAATAATTTATATTTTTATTTTCTGGCAGATTTACAATGTTGGAGACTTTCGATCCTTTTACGAGTCTCATTCTGCTTAAAAGTTTTCTTTTAGCGATTTTATATGCCTTTTCTCTTGGCTCCTTTTTGGATGATGAAATGTTGAAGCTTACGATCGAAGGAGGTTCTTCCTTGTTGCCGCTGCCGTTTCTAAAGCAAACTTAAGGAGGTTCTTGTGTTAGACTTTGGTCACTCTCATCACCATTAACCTTAATCATTTTAATGGAATATATAAAGGACAATTAAGCTTGATAAATGACCAATTGATATACATTAAAAATTATTAGTGTCTTTTAGTAGATCTATCTCAAAAGTTATTGATAGTGTTAGTCCTTGAAGGCCGTTTCCCACAGTAATTTTAATAGTTAGGGCATTCATTTCTCTCTATATCTAATTTCCTGTCGATTATTGACACTGTGATCGTTGGGTGACGAGGCCATTGACTGACATTGTTATATTCGTAAGGAGACATTGTTACGGTGTTTGCAGTATTGAGAGAGTGATAGTCTTTACTTTAAGGACAAAAAAACTGTGAAAAGAAACTGTGTTAAATAAACTTTTTGCCAGTGAAAATGTTTTTGTCACCAGTGAGCAAATGTCAGAAACTACCACAACAGTTGCAAAAATTCAAGAAACTAAAATTACACTTCAATTTTTTACTCTCTATCACTTCAAAGATTTTGGTAGCAGAAAACCACTGACAGAAATAATGTTTACATATTGAAAGCTGTTGCGAAAACTTTTAGCCTTGATACCTAGAACCTGATAATAAATTAAACTTCTTTTCAACGACTATGAAAAAAAAAATTAAAGAACTGAACAGAAAAACTATAAAACTTCAAAGAACTATAGAAATTTAGCACTAATTTAATCAAAAAGACTGCCATGAATTAATGTTGCATAGGGGTGGAACATTTCTCTCAGGACTCGCAGGTGTTGAAAAGATTGGTAGATTGGCAATAACATTAATTTTTCTTTAAAGGAGTAATTGCTGGGGGTCCTTGAAATTCCAACACCATCGGGAGAATAGCAAGCTATGGCTATTTACCAAGCAGTGGAGAAATGATTTATAAAATTCAGGCACTTTGCTAAGAGAGCAAGCAATGTAGGTAGAATAAATGATTCCTGTATAAATCTAGAAAAATTGTTCAATTGCCATCTTACCTCTCCTTGTGTTATTCTATTTTTTGAGTTAATTCTCTGTTGGATTCTCTGATGAGTGTAATTTCTGGTCCATACATGACACTTACTTCTCAAAAGAATTAGAGATACCTGGTGAAAATAACTCGAAAAGAAATTATTGCAATGAAGTTCCTGATGATGTCCACTCCACTATTCATGGGTTTCTTGAATGCCACATTTATGCACATAGAAAAAAAACATTGAGATGATTACCAACAATTGTTGGGGTTATCTATGATTCTTTAAGGCGGCATTACAAAGCACGGGATATCATTTCACTTACCACGAGATATAAGTCATGTTAGGTGAATGGCAAAGGTAATTTTTATACTCAAGATGTACTTATTTCAAGAACATTATCAAATATCTGAGAGTGAGAAGAACTCTTTAAAAAATTTAATATAGATTTCTTGCTCGAGTGTGCATTCGAACCTGGTATCTATTATCAAAGACAATTAAAGCACCTCATTATGAGGGTGGTCTTGTTATCTGATTCAAGTGAAATTATCCACAATTTGTTTTGTTATTGATTAGAACAAGATTAAGGGATAGAAGCAGAAAAATTTTAGTTCCCGGATACAATCTAGAGCTAAAGGCCAACCTATATTATATACAAGGTGATCAAAATTAAATCACTCTTACTCTGAGCTCTCTATACAGCGAACTACCCAATAGAAAGGTTCTAAAATTACTGAACATATTATTCAAGACATAAGGACGTGGATTCCTCTAAATAAATTAGTCCCAGAAACACCGATAGATGGTACTGCACAACAGAAAACATGCTAAAAAGATACAAATTATCTAAAAACACACACACATGCAGCATGACATTTTCCTTTCTAGTTTCTGTTGCTGACTGAATAAATAAACAAAAAGATAAAAAAAGTGAAGAAACTGAAACTGTCATTGTAACTGCAATTTCGCACTGTAAGCACACGGAATTAAGCGCATAAATCCTTGGTTTGTTGCTACAGTTCTAGGTATATAAGTGATAAAGCTTGGAAAATACCATTCTTCTCAGCGATGGCTTTGTGCTTTGCTTATAAATCTGTTTTATGCAAACAAAGGAAATACTGCAGTTGCACTTTGAGAGTTTCGTCGACTTGAGAATTTACGCAAAGAACCGGCTGTCTCGAGGACAAAAAATGCTCGTTAATTTTGCTGTACCCCAAATGCAACACAGCCAATATCTTGATTCAATTTCCTTTCCGCAAAATGGGCGCTTTACCTTTCAATTACCTTTCTGCATCTATGTACAGCAGTTTCTTTGGCAACCTTTTACTAATGATAGAGTAATCAGTCGTGTGTTGCCGGCAACCTAACCATTTCATACTATAAATCTTAATCTTTGCGATTTTTGAGGGATACGTACAGAATCTTGTATCGAGGACGTCTGATAACCTTGGCAGATTTGAAAGACAATATCACTCTGAATGTGAGAAGCATCTCAATCGCCCAATTAGAATCCGCAGTTGAAGGAGTTAATATGCATCGATAAGGTCATTGTGATTGAATGTTTGATACGTTCGAATAAAGTGTGTTACAAATGTGTATTTTGAGTCTTTTCAACCTATTTTTTGTTGTACAGCGCCATCTCTCAATGTTTCTGGAACTAATATTGTTTTCGCGTAATCAGTCTCCTCATGTCTTGAATTGTATGTTCACCAATTTTTGAGTCTTTACACTGAGTAGTTCGCTTCATAGAGAACTCAGAGTAGGGGTGTTTTAAGATCCAGTAGAGTAGTCTTGGAGACTCCATGTCTTCAAAACATGTAAGTTCAAGAACAGCACACAACTGAATCTGTCAAACCTCTGACACAACTTTCGAGTTCAGGGAAGAAGGCCAACAAAGAGAAGCAGGGAAAATTGAAAATTTATAATGAAAGAATTGCATAATGGGAAAAAGAAGAAAATTCATTTTAACGTAGAGAATTAGAGATTTAAAAAGAACAACAGTAAAAAAATGTGTGAGGACATTTTGAGAAGTCAAGTAAACAAAATAATAAGAAGAACAAGAACCTCGTAAATAAACACAGATTTCACAAGCCATACTATTGAATTTGAGACTAATGATTCGTCATTTGATTATACAGAATTTAATCAGTTTATCGATGACGATTCTTCTAATGAGGTGTTTTTTTCTGGGCTAATGTTGATAGTCGCTAGTTTGTTTGTTCTTGTAAAATTCGAAAAAGTTACGAAATCATTAGAATTGCCGCAAAAATCATGTCCAAGCATAATGAAGATTATTTTAATCATTATCTGTCTACGTGCGAAGACAAATTTTTGAAAAAACTGTTTAATTTTCATTTTTAGTTTATTTTTTAGGTTATTGCAATTCAAAACAATGAATAATACCATTTAAAAAGTTTTATGTAATTTGCAACTCAGTCAAATGGGGAAATTTGGGTAAAAAACTGTGAAAATTGGTGTAAAACGCAAAACATCCTAACAAGAATTCTAATCAAAATTTTCAAATTCTTTTTCTACAAAATATAGTTAGAGCTTTAGTGAAGGCAATGAACTAGGATCTAAGAAATATTTGCATTTATAAGAAAGTTATAGCAGTTCGAGTATTTCCTAACTGAAAATTTATCAAAATTCTTATGCATAAACAACATTAATGAGCTCTAAATAAAAAACTATTCATCTCAAAACTATAATCCTAGTTCATTGCCTTTAGGATAGTATAAATAACATACATACAAAATTTCATTAAAAAATATTCATAATATTTTGAGATATCATGTTTTGCGTATCAAAATTTTTACAAAATTAAAGTTCTTCAAAAAATGCATTTAAAGTTTTTAATTGTGTTTTATGAAAAATATCTCTCTTTATTTTTATTAATATTCACCACATTTATATGATACACCTTCTTTGTTAACAATTTTATCTGTTTTCTTCTTTCTAACAGCTCTTAATTTTTTCCTGGCAACTTTTGTTGTACCCAATGACTGCCTTTTTGACGTGATGATTCTTTCTTTATCGAGAGAAAGGAAGTGTCTCAGGGTATAATCCCCAGGAGTTATTCCCAGTTCAAAAAAAATTGCCAAGAGACCATAAAATCCATCATTAAAAATTATTGCAGTTATTGATGCTCCCAAACGTAAAGTCTGTAGCTCCACAAATGTGTTTTTGGGAATTATTGTCCACAAAAGATTATTGAAGCTTTCATTGGCATTTTGAGTCTTACCGTGTAAGCATTTTTTCAATAAGTTTTGATCGCATAGCTGCATATACGTTGGCTTAATGATTTTAATAATGTTCTTTGGAAGACCTGCATTTGTTTCTTTGAATTTTTTTCCACAGGAAATTGCACGTTGATATTTACACCAACTGTCCTTTCCTGTTGGGCACTGTCCATGCATGGGATGTTTATTATTAGAACATGTGTGAGCAAATGCAGCAATGGTTGCACTCTGCATTTGCAATAAATTCCCTGCATTAGCTCTAATTGCTATCCCATAGTAATTTTGCAACTTATTTATGAAGGAGTCTGTTAATTTCCCTTTGCCACCAAGAGATTTATTCGATGACTTTAATTTTCTCAAACGAGTGCCTACTCGCTTCTGAATATGGCCAATGCATTCCAGTTTTGAAACGGAATCTTTCCCATAAATGTCTTTAACTGTATCATAGCCCTTAGAGTCACCATCTCCATAGTATTGTGAATAAATAAGTTTACGACAACTCTTGGAACGCTCAAATATTCTGTAAGCACCAAGCACTTCCATACTTCCAGATGAACCCTTATGATTTGCACACTGATGTTTTGATGCACATGATAAATTCAGCTTTTTCGTGTGACACCATTGGCAAAACTGAGACATCACTTCAATATCCAGCACCTTACCACATGTCACAGAGATTGCACTCACTACTCCATTCAGTGATGAAACCCTCTCCGTTGCCATGTTCCATCAACAGATACACCACATTCAGTAATAGCAGCAGGGTTTTATTGTCTTTTAACTCAGTAGCAGCAATATTCATTGAATTTTCTGCAACAGAACGAGCAGCACGAAGAAGCTTCAGTTCCTGCATTCTGAATGCTTGTTTGGAAAGAAAAGATGGAAAATTGAGGGTAGCAAAAAATTTCTTTCCAGCCGTATAACCCTTTCCAATGATTCTAAGTGCACACACAAGTCGAGTGTTTATTTCATTGGATGTGTTTTTCTTTTTAGATGAAGAAAAACCTTTGTAAAAGGAGCAATTCTTGCATTTGAGGCAGAAATTCGAACACAATCCAAAGGTAGAATCCTCTATCAAATACAAGTTGCTTTTGAAGCATAAAGGACAACATAAAAGAGTAAAAACACTTATTAATATCTCGATATCCATAATTCGAAATCCAGAAAGGTTATTTGTTTTCAAATCAGGAACATTATCTTCACATAACTGCGAATTCAGCAGTTTCTTTTCGCTGCAAGTCTTTTGTTTTGAATCTGATACACCAACAGAGTCTGCAGCTTGCATGGAAGAAGAATGCCTATTTCCATGAAACTTTCGTTTCTTACTTCTGTTAATGCTTTTTCCACCCATTTAAAACACTTTTTAAACAAAAAGCAATAAATATTCAAATCAAACTAAGCTGTATTCACTCGAAAAAGCAAAGTAAATAAACATATAACACGAGACGAGCAGATGTTTTCAAACGTAAACAATGTTCGAGAAGCAGCTGTTGCCAATCTTTTCTGTATATAAAGAGCTGAAAATTAATTCAAATTTAGGTGGCTTGCACATAGTTTTGTATAAATTTAAAAAAATAATTAATTTATGATTTTAGGAGCGTATGTTTGATGAAACGACGAAAAACATTCAACTTCCGGTTTCGTTTTCGACTCTTTTGAATTACATAAATCTTCATATCTCCATTTCTATCAATCGTAGGAGAAAAATAAATACAGATTTAGAAAGCTAAATAAATGCACTTTAAAATAAAAAAATAAAAAAAAAATTGTGAATTTTGACCAAAAGTGGCCTTTTAGACGTAGACAGATACCTTTTGCGTCCCCAGATATGGATCACGGGGTATTAATTCCTAAATCAGGAAGGTTGCCAGTACCCAATTCATTAGAGGAGCCAGCAGAGTGGCATCCCTTTTGAATTTCAAAGAAAGTGGCTTCCCTTCTCAGTGATTCTGCCTCAATTAATAGTAATAGCTTTGATATTTATTTTGCGTTACTATGGCTATGTTCGATTTTCTTTTGCTGTTATTATGTTCCTAAAAGTTCATAATGATAAAATGTAGACACAAATTCTGGAGTTCTAATCTTGAGTTTAATCTTATATAGAGTGGGAGAGTTATTATTAATTTTTATACATTATTTTATAGCGTTTTTTAAATATCTAATTTCATTAAAAATATTGAATTTTTATTATATTAAAAAAACAGAAAATTTGTTATTTCGTTTTAGTTTGAAAAATTAATTTGCAATCAACAAATTTTGTATCTATCCCATACCTATCAATCATCTTTATTTTGGATATTTTCAAAGTTTTCCAAGGGCGTATCATATTCCTACAAATACGAAACAAGTTGAAAAAAATCCAGTTTTAGGAAAACAATATGATAAGAAGTTTATTAACTTGCTTTTGATAAAAATTCGACTGATATCATACATTAGATTTAAAGCACATAATTACTATGAATTAAAATTAGTTTTCCTTTTTCAGCTTTCTAAATATCACTGGAATCCCCCCTACATCAGAATTTCAGTGAAAAAAATCAGGGAAAATTATTGCTCGCCTTTTGATAAAATATTACACACTTGTTTACAAGTTTTTATTAATTTATTAATTAAATGCATGCTTCAGAAACTCTAGTAATTACAAGCACATTTGCATTTTTAAAAATTTCCATACTATAGACTTAAAAAAATCGTAAGCAATATAAATTTAGCTTTTAAACTAAAATATTTAACTATCATTTTGCCATCTTGAAAGCTGTTACATTTCCATATAAGATAGAATGAATGTAGTTAATAATCTTGAAACTGCATTAAATTTCTAAATACATCAAGGGAAATTTGCATTTTCAATTTTACTTCATCAAGTAACTAAAAAAAGACACAGCGTACATAACATTTTCACCAAACTCTAAAATAATAAAATCCGTTGAAAATTCGCCTTATATTTGGATATTAAAGATATTCTACCATCACATTGCAATGCAAAAGAAATACATAAGTTATTCTGTTTATATATATCATGAACATTTGTGACACAGCATCACCTGCTTTTAATTATACCTAAATAAAGATTATTTGAAATTAAAAAAAAACAATTCTGATCTTCTCCAAATAATTACACATTTTCAAAATCCGAATAGGATCCCTGAAATTGTGGATACATGGAACCTTTTTTTCATGGCATTATATGTTATCTAACATCCCCTCACGATACATCCTCCCTGCATAATGTTCGTTACACATTCTGCATCTGATTTTTATTTAACAAAAATAGTAACATGACCTCACTTGAAGTAACTGTTCTCTAACCATCCCTAATAATTTGTCATCAAATTTAACATTGGTTTTTGGTAATCAAAAGAGAAAAAAGACTGCTGAAACTTTTCGCAATCTTTAAATGCACAACTGAAGATATTAGGAAAGTACAAAAAGTATGTTCAGAAAATTGCAAGTTTGTTATATATCATATTATATATCAAGTTTCTTTAATTATTTAATGAAAATGAACAATATTTTAATTAAAAACTGCTTCATTTAAATACTTTTAGCCTTTTGTCAATAAATTATTACTTTCTCGAATAAGAATGAAAAATTCTAACGAGGTTTTGACGAATCTCTTGTTTCAAACGTTAATGAGAACACCATTTGAGCCTTCTCTCTGTGAACACGATCACTTTCAACTAAATGATGAAATGAAATATACGGATTTTAAATCCAATGCAAATATTATGATTATTATATTTCAGTTCTTAGGGTCAAATGTGGAATGAAATCAACTTGAGAGGAAATCTGACACTACAATTGAGCTCGATCATTTCAAAACGGAAAGGAAGAGACTGAGAACATTTCGCACACACTTTTAGCGACTTTTGTAAATTGAATATCTCAAGCGCAATAACTTAAATGAAAGAAATTTGGTATATTCCCCTTCAAAAAAAACTGTAGTTTTCCGTTGGCAAAAAGATATCCCAAATACATATTCGCGCGATGGATTTAGCAAAAATGCTAGATTTAAGGGAAGAAGGAAGAAGGTATATATATAGGGAAGAAGGATAAGAACTTGGTGAGCACATGAGGAAGTTTTGGGAACATCACACCTGTTGGATTTTGTGAAAGTGAATTGACATGTCCATCCATTTTCAGCAGTCAAGAAATCCTATTTATTATAAAACAGATGAAAACGTTATTCCCACAAAGTACTTTACGGTAGGAAAGTTGTACTATCTAAGAAATGTAGAGAAATAATGTAGAACATCAAAATTAAATTAAAAAATTTAGTTAGAGAAATAATGTAGAACATCAAGACATAATTTCTTCTATTTCAACCTCGGTAATATGCAAACCGAGCATTTGTTAAATTTCAACTAATTAATGCGGCTATGGCAAAAAATATGGCAAAAAATGTATAATATGTCAAATGGCAAAAAATGTTGTCAGAACTTAAATTAAAAGAAATCTGGGGAGAACTATTTAGTACAGAGTGATATTTTTACCAAGATTTGGCACGTTATTTTAAACCATAATTTCATGAAAAACTCTTTTTTTTCCTGCGTTTTTAGATCACAAATAAAATTTCAAAAACATTTCTTGGTAGCAAACGTCAAATTCGTAATCAGAACCCCATAAAAATAAAGGAGCAAACAAAAACCTGCGATAGCATTTACTTTAAACTATCGACTTAATGTTTAAATAACGTACTAACAGAGCATGCGATGCAGAGTAATTTGATCTATCAAAATAATGATAAAAGAAATCAAAAAGACTGTATATATATATATATATATATAAGTAACCAATCTAAAGTAAGAAAAAGTTATGAAATATGAAAACGAAACTAAAATGGAAACGAAACAAAACAGTTTCGAAATCGCAACTAAAATTTATTACCTATTTAAACTAAAACCAAAAAAGAACTTCATAGTATTTAGAGAGCGCAATTGCAGCTACTTCTAAAACACAGATGAATTGATACAAAAGTACTAGAATCAAGTTAATAGGAAAAACAAAATTCAAATAAAAATTAAACCAAAAAAATTATTAAAAAAATATAAAAAAAGAATCCGGCCTGAAGACTTTTTCAAGGTTCACCCTCAGGCAGGGATTCAAAGAAAGGGATTTTTTCTGTGAGGACATACAGACATTGTCTAATAATGATTCCTCGTGACCCGAAAATCCCCTGAAATTATGCTCAAGAGATATACCATTTTAACAGAAAGGAAATATAAAATAACAAATTAGAAGAAAATAGCCACAACAAAGTAAAAATACAATAACAAAAATAACAATAAAAAACAAAAACTAGCACTAAAATTAAAATTAAAAACGAAAAGGCCAGACCATACCATCCAACAGTCAAGGAAACTTTAAGCTATCGATTGCGATTCCCTGTTTTTAAAAAAATTAACTAATTAAATTTAAAAAATTTAAATTAAATTAAGTTTTTGTTTTTTATTGTTATTTTTGTTATTGTATTTTTACTTTGTTGTGGCTATTTTCTTCTAATTTGTTATTTTGTATTTCCTTTCTGTTAAAATGGTATATCTCTTGAGCATAATTTCAGGGGATTTTCGGGTCACGAGGAATCATTATTAGACAATGTCTGTATGTCCTCACAGAAAAAATCCCTTTCTTTGAATCCCTGCCTGAGGGTGACCCTTGAAAAAGTCTTCAGGCCGGATTCTTTTTTTATATTTTTTTAATAATTTTTTTGGTTTAATTTTTATTTGAATTTTGTTTTTCCTATTAACTTGATTCTAATACTTTTGTATATATATATATATATATATATATATATATAAAGAAAAATGTGTGGATTTTTTTTAATGAATTTTGTGGTAATTGAAATGAACCTTCTGCTTTGGTTTATTTCACTTTTTAACATGGTGGACGAAAAAAAAATCTAGCCTGCTCAACAAATAAATAACTATTCCCTTCAAAAATGTATAATACACTTGCGCATTAGAAAATGCAGAATATAGTATAATGTATCAGAAAACGTCTGTAGCTGTTTGGAGACTGATTCTCATAAGTTTTATACTAAGATTTTTTATGAACCAGAATTAAATGAAATGTGCACATTGCGTGTATTACTTGAACTTGAATGAAAATCAGGAATCTAAAGTATGTTACGGGAATTTTGATTTCCGAAAATAATGCAGTCAATTAGTTTTAGTATTATTCAATACTGGTTTAAGGACTATTAAAAAAATGATTATTTTATTTCTTACTGCTTACTACATTCCTCACTCTTTCAATAAAAAAGGAAACAATTAAAACATGCATTTTTGTTGTGCTGAAAACTGTAAATGTGAGAATATATTGTAACAATAAGAAAGAACATTGGAAGACATTGTATAAATATATAAAGAAGATCGTGAACTTAGTCTTTTAAATAAATATAAGTATGAAATATTAAAAATATAGAAAAATGTTTTTCAGTACTATTTTTCATAAAACCAGTCAAATAGAAATATATAACAGTGAAAGATGATTTTGATTCAAATATTTCTTGTCACTTTAAGGAAATGATAACATTACCAGAAGTAGAAAAAAAATGACAAAACTCGACTCTCTTAAGTTCCGAGACGACCGAAGGTTTCTTAGAAACTATATTTTATTGTAAAAATGCTTTCTTGGAATTTATAGGGCTACTTTGAATGTAGGACTACATCACTTAAATGGGAAAAAAAATTCATAGATGAAAACCTGGAAATACATAGCTGTACCTTAGTTTTCGTTTCTTCACAAAAATGTATAGAGTGTCTATAAATTATATTTACAATTTTAGACTGGAATAACTTCAGAACTATAATATATAAGAACAAATGATTTTCAATATGTGACAGGATAGCTCATAAAAATTTCCTGTTATGTGAATTTGACAAAAACATACGGTTGTCATCAGAGTGTGTTGTCCGATACCCAAATGCAACTATACTTTCGGGCACAGTCTCAACCAACCTCTTCGGTCTTGGTATAAGAACCAAAGATATATAAGAAGACATGCATCTTCAATGCATTTGAACAGGTTGCTGGAGCTTTTATGGAAATTAAATGAATATTGACCGGATCACACATTGAGTGAAGAAATACAATTTTATGGGTTGAAAAACGTTAGCTATTATCTAGCACAATTTAAAAATTAAGAAAGTTTGAAAGCTTTGGACACTTGGAACTCTACTTTGGGAAATGTAACACGATTTTTCTTGCTTATTCTTATATTTTATAAACTATTTTTTTATTTCAAACGTTTTTGGAAACAAATGAATATTTTAAAGTTCATTTCCCAATAAAAAGAATTTAACTTGTCATTGTTAAGAGAATAATTTTGTTATTTTTTTCAGACTTAAATGAAAAGTCTTTTATTGTGAATTATTTTTGTAAATTTATTTGTAAAATTAAAAAAAGCTAAAATGACAGAGAAAATACGTTATTTGTCATTGGAAAAAGAGAACATTTTTCTTAAAACATCTAATTACATGTTGACGTCAGCAGTTTTTTATAGAGCCAATTTTTACCTTATTGTATATGTAAGAACGCCATCCAATTAAATATATATATATATATATATATATATATATATATATATATATATATATATAATTGCATTAACCATATAAAACTGTAAACTTCAACCCTCTGAGACTATTTTATCCAGATGAAATATATATATATATATATATAATTACATTAAACATATAAAACTGTAAACTTCAACCCTCTCAGACTATTTTATGTCTTTATATAATCTTCGTTAATCAGTGAAAGTTTCACATATAGTATTACTGAGAAATATATATTTAAGACAATTTTTTACAGTTTCATTAAAAAAAAAAAACGAATAGAGCAGCCTGAAAGTTTATAACCACCGTTTCCAATTACATTTCCCCCAATATTCGCACATTAGAAAGAAGGAGAAAATATCCAACCACACCGTCTACAGCAAAGAAGATAAGTCCGGGAAAGCCTTGGGACAAATACATTTTTTTCCATACCGATCAGGCCCGAAGCAATATTCGTATCTATTATATCCCATACCTGAATACGATGTTTACAGCAGCACCTTAGTTCCAGAGAGAGAAAATAAAAAATAAGAAAAGATTCTCACTCACATTTTAAAATTTTTCTTTCCAATGGGCAAAGATTCTTCTGGCTTAGGTTTAGTTGTATGTACTACTGTTACGACCGTTACAAATGTTCTAAAAGGAATGAAGATTTTTTTAAAAATCACGAATGAAAATGCTTGGGAACTTAAAAAATATTACTATACAAAAAAAAGTGAAAGAAGAAAGGTTGGTCGGATAAGAAAGTGGTAAAAAATAGCATCGTCGTTTTGAGTGATATCAGAAAAGTTACTTTCACCATCGTCTTACCGTATAACACTTTTAGTGGATTTAGTTTACAGGTTCTGAAGGTGTATTGAATTTCTTTCAAATGCTTGCTGTCGAGAATTTGACGTGAAGTACGCCTGAGGACCACAAATATCAAACTCAGTTTCTTTGGGTTTGAAGAGAAATTTCGTGTACATTCAATACTGAGCCATTCCTGCTTTGCATCTGTTAGGGTCGTCTAAAATTCGGTACTGTATCGTTTTGATCTCGAAGACATATCGGTGGCAAAAGCAATTTAAAAATATTCGGAATGCGATTTAAACGATTCAATAAGTGTCATTTTTTCGTGTTGTTTTTCTTTGCGTCAGTATTGTCTTTTATAATATATAATAAAACAAAATGCAAACAACTATGGAAACATGGGTTTTACACTTTTATTAGTTTTTAATGGTTTTATTAGTTTATTAGTTTTTTTAATTAGTTTTTTTTTTATCCTTAAGAATTTGAATGGGACGTATATCTATGGAACAAAATAATGAAAAGTCATTTAATGTTTTCATTTTAACCTACTCTTCTTCAAGAGAATGTTTCAAAGAAAAGATTATACTAAGAACAGCTGCAAATAGTTGAAAATCCGGTGCTCACATATGATAGTTGAATAATTCACGCCCTTTACGCTCCATAATAATGATGACATAATAAGAACAGTATTAACTGAATTGTTACATTGAACATGTTACATGTTATACATGTAATATACATACATGTACATATGATATGCAAGATTTTTTTGTATGAAAATTTGGTTACCAATAACTATCTTATTTTACTTATTAGATTCGTCTGCTAATTACAAAAGAAATTACTAGAAAAACTAGGTTTTTGACTCACTGCACTTATTTGTATTAGATCCACTTCCTTTTTTACTTTTTAATAAACAGGGTGACACTCAAAACTCATCTCTCACCCCCAAAATACAAGGAACTGAAAATAATTTCTGTACAATTGGGATAGTTTTCATTCTTTAGTCATTTGCTTTTCCTTGTAAAGTTATCTGAAAACAAGTGATCGATGACCATTTATTTGTAGCGATGTACTGTTTTAGTTTCTTTCATTCCTTGAATCACAACCGAAAAATATTTCCTAACCTCCTCCACGTGGAAAGATAATCGCTGGAATCATTCAAATTATGTTTTCATGGGTTTTGGAAATCCCACCTGTATTCATTCATGGAATATTCTTTCTGCCTTTCTCCGGAGAAACATCACCATTGATAAATGCAATCACTGTTGGGCCAACCACGAAGAAAAAAGGAAGAAATTTTAACCATTGTAGCATGATTTATTATTATGTTTACTTACTTATAATTTACTTATTTATTTATTATTGATTTATTTTAAAAATTTCTCTTCATTATATAGCAAGGGTTAAATGCTGATAAAGATTTATATTATTACTTATAAATGAAGCTACCAAAATAAAAATCTATTGCAAAATATATGTAAAATTACTTCTTAAAAAATAATTCAGAAAAAGAAAATTGTACTGATAACTTTGAAATCCTCTGATATTAATTTTAAAGTAGTATAAAAATGGGTTTGGTACTGTGAATTAATTTGAATATCTTAAGGAGAAATGTAAAAAATTCAATTAGTTAAAAATTTAGTTAGAATGTTGAAAAATTCTTTCTTTTACAACACCTAATACTCAAGAAATCACTGTCAATTGAATCTGGTAACATTAAATTTATCAATTTGTTCTGTAGAACGTTTTCAACAATTTTTGCTTTATACATGTCGCAGTTTATTAATAGTATTCCCTCTTCTAAATATCATTATGCTTAAAAATATTAAGGCTATATTATAAATTTTCCAGCCTGCTTTGTTTCAAAAATAAATGTATTATTGTATTTTCATAAAACTGTTGCTCTTTAGATTTATGCTTTATATCCGTGACATCAATTTATTTTCAATCTACTAATCTGAAAAAAATTTACTCACTAAATTTTAAGGATAAAGAGATTAATGCTTGTATTTGTTTTTATTAACCTTTGAGGTGTGTAAAATATATTTTCTTCATGTAACAGTAAGTAAAAGGAAGAAATTTTATTAGTAGAGTTATCAGATATATCAACATCACGATTCTCGCGATTTTACGATTCCCTTTTAGGTCTTGCATGCATATAAGCACTTATTATGCGGATAGTTTCATAATAATATATATAATAAAATAGCCTAAAAATTAATAAATAGAAATATTCTTTTTATTCTATGATCATTCTGTTATATAAATCAATATTCCAAGTACACTCATGTCAATAAATTAAGGATAATTCACGTGGAAATCAAAAATTAAAATACATATATCACCCGTAAAATGGCTACACACATCTTGAAAAACCATATGCAAATTGCAGGAAGCCACAGATGACACCGATAGTACGTCACAATGACAAGAGAGCAAGAGAGTGATGTATAAGGAATACAGGCAAAGAAGTAAAATTGTTCGCAAGCGCTTTATAAGCCTTTCAGTGGAATTACCGCATAGTTATGAAAGAAAAGGACGCATTTGGATGATTTTTTACTTGATAGAATTATCGGCCGTCTGGAATGTAGACGTACCCATCTGGAAGTATCCGAGGAACTTGGAATCGCCCAGAGTGTCATCTCCAGGCTTTGGCCAAGATGATGGTAATGTGAGTAGACATTACAGCACAGGTCGCCCCCGAGTTGCAACGCCGAATGAGGACCGGTATTTGGCAGTTATTGCCAAAAGAAACAGACAGAGCACAGCATCAGACCTGTCTTGTCAGCTCTCTTCAGCCACTGGTACGACAATTTCAAGGCAGACCGTGTACAGACGCTTAGGGCAGATTGGTCTATATGCTCGTAGGCCTGTCAAATGTGCCCCACTTACTGCAACTCAATGCCGCCTGTGGTTAGCCTGGAGTAGAGAGTATGCATTGTGGAAACCGCAACAATGGGTGTGTGACGTTTTTTGCTGAGTCCAGGTTTAGCTTGTAGTCTGATTCTCACTGGACACTCATATGGAGAGCGTCAGGTACCCGTTATCACCAAGAGAACATCACTGAACGACACCGTTACGGTGGTGCAGGATTGCTCGTTTGGGGATGAATTATTCTGAGTTCCAGAACTGACATGTATGTTCAAATTGGAACCATGACAGACCAAATCTATTGGGACGTCCTTCTGAAACAACATGTTCGTTTGTTTCAGGACGCCATGGCCGCAGAATTCGTGTTTAGGGATGACAACGCCCGTCCTCACCGCGCAAACATCGTAAACGAATGCCTTCGATAGGAGGATATCACCTACATGGACTCGCCAGCTTTCTTACGGAACTTAAATCCAGTAGAGCATGTGTGGGACATGTTTGGCCGGCCGACGAGTTGCAGCCCGTCAACCACCTCCTACATATCTACTGGAACATAGGAAAGCATTGCTTGATGAGTGGTGTAGTATTCAACAAGTTCAGATCGATAATTTGATACTCAGCATGCTCACATTTGATACTCACGGACTGTATTGAACCGTCTGGGAGACATACTATGTATTTATCATCATACCAATCATGTAATATTGATTTTTGTAAATAGTTTTTTTTGTAATTTGCTCCAGGGAGCAAAAAATCGCAATTTTTATTAATGATATCAAACATATAGCATCTTTTTTGCTCTTTTCCTTTTGTTTAATAAATAGGTTTACAAATAAGTCACATTTGTTTTGCTCCTGACTCTTTCTTTTCCTGAACTTGCATTATACTTAATTTATGGACATGAGTGTAAATGGTGCTGACATTTTCCGTCGTCCCCACTATGAACATATTTAATTGCAAATAATACTGAATCAGAAGTTTAAATTTAGCAATTAATGCCTTAAATAGTAAAATAAATAGTTTATTCTTATGCGCTTGTTTAGTACACATGATGGTTCTTCTGTTATAGTGAATTTTTTGAGGGGAGGTGGAGGGGACTGAAAGTCTACAAGCCAGTTTGTTGGGGAGGAACCCAATTCACTTTAAATCACAACATTAGGTCCTTAAACACATCGTCTTTTTTTTTAAATGCCGGTTTGCTTTTATTGATATATCTTATCATAGAGTCTTTTCTGTTCTTAAATAATTCGGATAGAAATTTTTACCTCCGTAAGTACTGTTAAAAATAGATTAAAAGTCCTTTTTTATGTAAGTTTAAAATGTGAAAGCAATTCTATTGATTTTTTCTTGAATTTTCTTAAATGTTTGACACATTTTACTATTCTTATTTATCGTGGTTACAATACTTTGCCTTTACAAACTCGATTTGTGACTTTATTATCTTTGAAAATATTCTAAAGTAGTTAGGACTCTGCTAATGTATTGTAAGTGAAAAGAAAAATTGTCGGAATATTTTATTCCGCATGACATATTATTTATTGCTACATTAGTAGGTTTTATAAGACATTATATAACTCAAATGTTTCGATTATAACAACCTTTTTTTCATGAATTAAATAAATAAAAGACATGTAAGTTCCCGCCTTCACATTTTACATAATATCTTAAACAAAATAGAATTGAATTCATATGGTTTTAAATTTGTATCTAATGTTATTGAAACAGAAGGTGAATGTAGCCTATTTTATTTTACGTTACTTATTATCATGAATCAGGCAGACAACAACAACAAAATTGCACCATATAATAGTCAAATACATTCTGTAATTTCAATATAATTGCCGCAAGATTTCACCCACAATCAGTGAAACAATAAATAACATGTTAACCTCCATCGGCTAACGAGTCATGCCGAATATTTTCTTGCAGAAAATAAGCATATAAGCGTCATTTCTATTAAAACAAGTTTGGGTGACAAAAATAAGAACAATTTCCAAGTTCATTTTTGTTAGATTGCTTCATTTTTATAAAAATTAACTAAAATTATCTGTTCAAAAACATTCATTTGAAAATACATTAAAAAAACAATATAATTTTAAAAGCAAAATTTTAGATACTCTCGCTTTTCTCAATTGTTTATAACTTCATCACAGTGTGATATATTTCAAAACATTACAACAGAAAAAACAAAATCACAATCTTTGCATTAAAATCTCGTTTCTGTTTGAATGAGCGTTTCCGACCTATTTTATTTGAAGGCAGCATAAGGCATTTCTTTTCCTAGAAACATCATTTTTAACAAATGAAGGGGAAATCTGCAACTAAGCGGGTTGTATTTTTAGATCCATCAGAGATAACGTAGCTGTAAATACCAGGATTAGTACTTCGTTTTTTGGTCTATCAGTTTCTTTCGAAAACAATAGGATTTAAACTCTTACCGTTATTTTTATATATTACGAAGGAATTCCACGTAAACTTAATTTAGCGGCCTATGAAAAAGTTTCTTGCAATATTTTCTATGCAGATTCCTCTCTGCAAGATAGTAGGATAGACATTGAACTTATTTGTGCATTCCAGCTATAGTATTATTATGAAACATAGCTGCTTTGAGTTTCATTTTTACAAAAGAATTTCCTTTTCATTTAATTTGTATCATATCTGGATTATGAAAAGTGCTTATAGTAAGAGTTATTTTTGTCTTCCCATTTCATGACGTCCCTTTTTGAAATGATATTATTACACCTTTCTTTACAGGGAAATTTTTTAATAATAAATGCAAAATAAATGCGATTTCTTCCCATTCTTTTACATATGTTGGTTTTGCTGTTCATCAATAACTCTGCTCGTTCAAGTGAGGTATAGTTGTGGTCCGATGATAAAAAGTATCCTTTTCCGTTTAATTTGCGAAGTAAAGTTGTCACGTATATTATAGAAAACCCTATTCATTGTATTTATCTTGAAAAATGATGCTGTATATGTTAATGAGTTTCAAATATGGCTACTCTCCGACAAAGTTGAAATAAATTTATACAAAAGCCGACTGATTTGTTTGGCTTTATTCCAAGCAATTCTTATATGCATTCACTCATATGTAGGGTTTCGATTCATACACAGATTTCAATCTTAGTACAAATGGATTGTACAATTCACTAATTTTCCGAAGCTCAGGCTTTAGATGAAACTTTTAATCGAAAGAGTTATTATTCTCGAAGCTCGTGAACTTATATAGTAGTCCATATTCTGCCTCTCTCATAATTTAATAACATTCCAAGAAATGGAGTATGTAATATTGGCTTTTGCATTGACTTTTCCGTGGCTTCAACATATAAAACAGAAATTGTTTCATCTCTTGGATGTCTGTATCTTCCATTTTATTGCTCTGGACTGGGTAGCATATTTCTATTCTTCTGTGACAATAATCTCTGGCACCATCTAGAGAGTCATCACAAAATGAGGCATTTTCTATGAGAATAACTATTCAGCTGCAGACTAAGCGCGTTTTACTCTATATTTGGATCATTGATCAGCGAAAAGTAACTGAAATTTCTGAAGGAATAGCAACTCATTTCGGCCGCAGTCCCCATCACCTGTAAATCTTTATAGGTTATATTTAGCAATAATGGAATTTAAAACTATTGACTAATTGTGTGCACTGAAATGAAATAGAGAGATTAAGTAAAATACTTAAAAAAAATAAGTAGTTATAATAAAAGTTAATATTTAAGAAAGCACTTTATCCTGAGTTAGTAGCAGTATTAAATAATCAAAAGTTGATCCGTTTAGATGCAAACAAATGTTTTTTTCCACTGTGAATATTTGTCAGCAGGGAAAACGTGGGAGAAGGAAGAGGGAGGGGTGGCATTAGTAGTTATTTTGATAAGCTTTTAGAAAAGAATTTTCCTAATGGAATTTGTGAATGTTTTTATTAGGGAACAGTAAAATAAATATAAATTCTGATTGTCTGAGGAACATAATCATTCAAAAATCGAGAAGGAGTAATAATAAAAACCAGAACACAACTTCAAAAAGAAACCCCTTGTGCCTGTTTCTCACTAAAAGGTTTGGTCCAATAGGCCTTATTTTATGATTCTTATATTTTTATCGCTAACACTCTTATATTCTACGAACTTTCTCTCTCCCTACACATATTTTTAGCTGCAGCTTTGAATAGAATTAGCAATGAATTGAAATCTTTCTTACCATACATGGTTTCATTCAAAGGAAAGATTTTGTTGCAACAAAATTCCTGTGCATTCATCTGACATGTTGCTGATATATTTATCACCAGTGACAATTATCTATTATTGTGTACCGCGGCATTTCGTAGAAATATTCTGATTTGTACAGCTGTACGCTGAATGGTTATCGATATATTCACGTAGTTTTGAATCGCTTTAATTTTTTTATGTGTAACCCATTCTATAGTGAATCTTTCCCGCCGAAATCAAGAAACCTGTCTTAATGTCATAAGTGATGAATGAGAATACGTGTACGCAAATATTGTTAGAAGAGCGTAACTTTCTATAGATATTGAAGGTGTTACTTTGAAAGTTTTGAAAACACTTTAATTAATGCATTATTTTGAATTAAAAAAAATATTAGAGTTAATAAATTCATTACTATTTTCTGAGTCACCTTTTTAATAGCTTATTATGTTCTGAAATATGGGAGAATGATCTAAATCAATAAGTTTGCTTTTTAATATTTTAGCATATTTTACAGATATAAGCGTTATACTTTGTGTGCTTATAGATGAGTGCAAGAAGGTAACTTACTTATTGACAATTTTTTTTTAAATATGGGGCAAATAAAAATGTAATATTTGTAACGTATTATTACCGATCTATCAAAAAGTCAAACATTTGGCATATAATTGCTTACCTTATTTAACAATAACTGTAAGTATGCGCCAAATGATGACACTTGAAGTGAGGAAAAAACTCCTTTGCCTCGTTCTGAGGACTTTCGCTACAGTATGTAAATTCAAGGAATGCGTTTTAATCGTAGGTCGAATACCCAACTGCAAAAACGTTAGAGACAGGCTTTAACTTCCACTTGGAAAAATATTTTAAATGATATGAATTACACGATTTTTTGATTGATTTAATAAATATAATGCTGACAAAAATATGCTCAACTATTTATCCAGTTTTACACCATATTGGGTAAAATGTTTTTGACAAGACAACAATTGAAACAAGAAAAAGTTCCGAATTTCTGTGGCCGGAATTGACCGCTTTATGAAGTTTTTAATATTATTTCAAAAAAAAAATTAACAGCAAGTGCTTCCTTGAGGCATCCGTTAACTGGCGAAAATCCCATATTAAACCTCACCATAATTAATGAAAAAATATTTTTTTAATGAGTAATCACTTTTTGTTCAAAAATTATAAAAAAATAGATATTTTGATGTTAAAGGCAAAGATCTGAAATTTCAGAGCAGTATGAGCTCTGAATCTTTGCAAATTACCTAGAAGAACGGTTTATTAAGTATGGATATCAGGAGGAAATCTATTCATTTTTAAATTGCTCATGTAAGATTTAGGATTAATTGCATGAGGAATTTCTATGACTTTATTTCAGATGCTTCTCATTTCGATGATTTAGCATATTCGTAATGAATCGTTTTAAGTTTGTAAATAATACCGCTCCACATCGCATTTTGCTTTCAATGTCAACGCTTTGAAACTGTTTTTATAATATAATGTGACATTTTCAAAGAGATCATTTGAATATCAGTTTCATTTATGGAACCATAACTCAACGACGCCAAGCGTTTTGGTAATGTTAACATACACAAGAACGCAATGATTTTTCAAGAATAAAATTACAGAAATAATTATATAAATTGAGAAAACTATTACAAGATTCAGGTGATCTTGATTGTTTTGAGAGATGCTTTATTGTCCTACACATCAAAAATCATTGGAGTAATGGCTTTTTCCTTGAGGGAATTGCAAACATAAAAGAAATCAATTTGTTACTTTAAATGCAAAAATGATCTCGATCCTACTAAACCTCTAAAAGGCTTCTTTTTTATGATTTGATATTCAAATTCAAAAATAAACTTTAGGACACTATTTTTCTTGCGGAAAATTATTCAAATTCAAAAATACATAAATACAAGAATGTATGTTTTATACATCTCACAACACTTGACAAGTCGTAAAGTAAATTAAAATAAATTGAGCCCTGAGAGTGGCTAATTATTCTGAGCATGGGTTGTTTAAAATTTTTCTTCTTCTGAGAAGGAGCTGCTTCTAGAAATATCAACCTACATGGAAACATAAATGACCGAATTTCTCAAGTTCGTATCCCTCCGCGGGAAGTTCAATTATCCCTGTGGGGAGACATTTCCTGGTTGTCCCCTTCCCCTTTTCTTTCATTTGAGCAAACTATAGTTATAAGGTTAATCCTCTGTTCCCTAATTTGTATTTTGAGAATCTATTGCTTCTTGGAGGTAGGAAAAAGCTGAAAAATATTTTTCATAGACATTTTTAATTTTGCAAATTAAAACTTTCAAAACTTTTCCTAATTTTAAAAATTAGTACGCATATTCTTTAATTTCAATATTTTTATACTAGAAAACCAAAGATCACAAATTTTCTTTTCTTTACTAATTAATGGTATAATAAAAAATTTTCAGTGACATAAATGTACCAAAAACCATATTATAAGTTTACAGCCTTTTAACAAAGTTTAAAAGCAAAGTCTAGAGCAAAAAATAATTTATTTCCAAGTGCATTTTAATTTATGTGTTTTTTTTTTTTTTTTTTTTTTTTTTTACAAAAAAAAGTCTAAAGTAAGATGTTTTTTGCTTTGAAACTTGAAAATTTCAAAATTTTACAATGTAAAATATCGACAACATTTTTCTTTTAATGATATGCAGAGGTTTATGTTTGGACTGAATAATTTTTTCATAAAACTATCAAAGTTTTTTAATGCATTTGGAATACAAAGATTTGCATTATTGGCTTCGTATCTTATGAATGTATATAGGCTTTGAAATATCCTTTTAAGGGAATTCGATACTCCATAATTTATGACGATGGAGATTTTTTAAATTTCTACGGTCAGATAGCTAAACTAAACCTCTAAATCACCAAACTAGTAGAATAAATATTTAGTGAGATATGAAGGGTTATTAACTTTAACCCTCTTAAAAGTTTGTCTCTTTCCACTGTTTACTTTATATTTAGCACAATCTAACTTTTTACTATGAAATAAAACACTTTTATGGAAACTATTGTTAGCTCGTTGTTTGCCAATGATTTTGATTACTTAAAAATTTTCTTGATTTAGTATCCTTCAATTTATTTTGGACCATTTAAAAAAAGAAACACATTAAGGCCAATACATGATAGAATATAAACTGAAATTAATGCTTCTGTAGATGATAACCAGTGAATACTTGTATCAACCGAATAACTTTCAAAATTGATACTAATAAATTGCATTAAAATTTTTATCTCATACTTTTAAACCTGTTTTTATTCATCTCTTGATCAGAAGAATCCTTATAAAAATATAAAGTATTACACTTTGCCTGCCTTTAAATATGATTTATTTTATTTATATTTTCTACAAATGTTTAAAACTTATTTCTGTATGTTATTAATCATACGCTAAATACAATCAGGAATGAATTATTAAATTTTGAAATTATAATTATTTAAAAAATACATAGTTTTTAAAAATATGTTTTATTATTTTGAAATATAATAAACAGTATAACTAACTATTGTAATGCTTCTGTTACAAAAATTCATTCCTTTTTTCTTGTACATTTTAGGTTTTTTTTTAATAAACTAGCTAAATAAAGGCTGTTTTTATTGATATTTTTTTATTTGACGTCTTAAACCGATTTTCACAGTGTGCTGTTAACCAAAAAGTATCTGCTATAAAATATTAAATGTCAGGCAAAATTTATTCATATTTTCCCAGACCTTTTGCATGTCTAAGCATAACCTATTTTCAGAAACTCTGGTTTCCCTTCTAAACCTTAGCTAATTTTTAAAGACAAAGGGACATTCGTTGTTTCGGAAGTGTAATACGGTATGTTCGCTGTACAAGCCCTAATATTATAAATTTAGGGCTTGTATGTTATGTTTTTATATTTAGCAGTATATAGTATCGAATTCGGATAACAGATTCTTAATCTGTCACTATCATGCTTTTCTGTTTCTGTCTTCAAATAAACACTTTTCTTTCAATGAAAGCCATTTTTCTTTGCCTGAACACGTATTTCGCATCCTTCCTATTTAATATTTGTCTTTTTACAAAAAATAATAAAACCGGGGGGTATTGTTACAATTTCTGAAAAATATTTAAATTTTTAAATGCATTTGCGACTTTTTGATTATAATTACTTTTTAATAGCTTAAATATTTCTTCATCATTTTTATAAAAAGACATTCAGCCATTTTGTTGATTTTAGCACCAGAAATACTTATTCAAAACTTGTCTACAAACATGGGACGTAATAATAAAAATAGAAATATTGAAAAAACTTTTTTCTATACCATTCATTTATTAATATAAATGTAGACGATATATGGTAGTTATTATTATTTGGCATAATGATAGTAAATTTTAATAAAGATAAAATTGTTTAACCCATCATCAAGAATTTAGACTGCAACAGAATTCTTTTAATGATAGAAAATGACAGACTGCCTCCATCGTACACATTTCCTTCCCAAATGTAGCAAATGAAGTATTGAAACCATTTTACTTCGTGAGAATCACCGGTCTATTTGTAACGTCTTGCTCCCAGAACGCAGTGTCTCTGTTTCGAAATCTCATTTCTTCAAAGGAAAACGGTATCACTGGTGTGACGCATAAGCTTGAGGAAGTAGTGCCAGCTCAGGTAGAACTGTTCAAAACCACGTGGTCTGCCCTAAAATAGTATTAAAGTGGCTTCAAAACGGGATGTGAGTGTAATATAATATATCGTCAAAGTTGCTGCACACATCTCTGGAGTAAAGCCATTTTTCCTTTTCAGAATTTGCATGTCAGTTCAAAATCCCTTTTATCCGCTTTATTTTTTCTTTTGGAATTTTTCTTCCAGACCTTTCCCGTATCATTTTTCTTGTTCACATTTCTTATTATGATTATATCGCCTTTTCAAGTGAGTCAGAAAAGAAGGGAAATTTTTAATAAGTAAACCACTCTTTCCGATGTGAATCCTTAGGGGGAGATGCAATATCTAAAGCAGAAAGTCGAACGAGACGAATGAAACTCAACTCAAGAGAAATACGGTAATTTGTAACTTGCGATATTTTTCTTGATATTAATTTTTATTAATCAACAAATTTTAATTTGTTTATTAATAAAAATATTGCTATTAGAAAAAAAATTAAACCAGGTTCTTTAAATTTAATATATATGCAATATAAATTAGCAAAAATATCTTTGAAGATATCAATAAACTTATCTTAAATCCAAGTTTACGAAAAAAAATTCCCATTTATAAGCTAAACGGAGCACACGCTCAAAATCTCTCACGTGCATTTTGGTTGGACAATAAGTGTGTTGATGTCATAAGGCCTGTCAGAAAAATTATATTTAGCGAAAATTCTGATTAAAAATTTAAGAACCTCTATGTGAAATGTGTGTTACAAATTGCCCCTGCTGGAACTAGCACATGTCTCCTATATAATGAAATATTTTTCCAGAAGAACATCGTCAGAAAGGTTGTTTGTTTAGATATTCTTCTAAAGACTTATTTCTGCAAATGTTAACAATATTTTTCTGTCAATACTTGGTCATCCTAAAAACTATACAATATTATACAAAATCGAAAATATTTTTTTGAACATTTTTGGCATTTCTTTTGACATTATTATAAGGATATCACCAGCATAATGAGTAGTTTGAATGAAATTGTATATTATTTTATTTTGAAAAGACCCTATTTTTAATTATTTTAAAAACACAATAGTTGAAATAATCATTAGACTTTATAAATTTGTAGCAAAATTAGCATTTATAAAACCAAGCAGTTCTATAAGAACGGTTGTTTCGATTAAAACTTGCCTACAGCTTGCTGCATTCGAATGTATTCTTTTCAGAATATTTCATATTTATGCAATAGAGGTTAAATTTCCCAAGTAGTTTCATAAATTACTTTTAAGGGCCCTTGAAAGGTTAATAGAATAAATAATAGAATTTAATTATCATCATAAGATAAAAATTTAAAATAAAAATAGATAACATATTTGATATTTTCCAAAAAATGTGTAACCATTTTTGAGAAAATATTTTTTTCTTCTCAGAAACTGAATCGAAATCTTAATTTTATTAAGAATCTTTTCCGAACCACTTAGAAAAATTAAATGATTAAATATTCAAAGCTAAACCAGATGAAGCATTTAATAAAGTGTTTTCATTTTTTAATTTTCAAATTTATAAATGCTTTATTTCTTAATTAGACAATTAGTTTGATAATTTGTAATTGCTAAGCATAGCTTGTACTCAACACATGCCGTATGTTAATACATTTTAAACACATTTTTTGCTTAATTTAATACAAATTAATTCAAAGAAGCAATATTATGCTATATTTTTTATTAGAATTACGAATAATATGACGGCCCTTAATAGTTGTTAGCTTTATGATCTAAATGCTCCTAAAAACAATTTCATTTTCTTTATTTGTATAATGCTTTAAACGAATAAGTCTATATTTCATAGTATTTTCCTTTCCCAAGTACTATTCAAAATAGAAGGGAATGTGAATGTTGTCAAATGGAAAACAGATATAAGAATAGACTTCAGTGTCTTTGCACAACATATTTTCTTCAAGTATTCATTAGGGAAAGAAAATGATTTCTGTATTATATGGACGAAAAATAAATATTTAATTGATAGTATTATTGCAAAGGAATTTCTTTGATCCATTTCCAGAGCTAAGCAAACGAAATTCTGGAAAAAATCAAATAGAACCTAGTATCATATATTGTATCTCTGTTATCAGCAGGGCCGGCCATAGGAGGGGCGCAACCCAATGGAAACAATTTTCGATAGAAGCTTGTCCACAGCCAAATTTTTACCGTTGTCCATAGAATAACAAAAATAAAAATAAAATTAATTAGTTCACGTTAACTTCAAAAACAATTTCTATCTGCTCAACAGATGCCATTTGGAAACCATATATAGCACTTCAGTGCATAAATGCATTGTACAAGGATATTAAAATGCTTATAAAAATGCTATACATAGGAGATGCAGTCACGAAGTAACAGCCATTTTAGGGCATGTTTCTTTTGTATGGTGTCATTATTTTCGACGATAGTAAGTTAGTCAAATTGTAATGTATATGCTAATATTTAAATTGAAGACGGCAATAACAATAAATGTTTTATACTCTTATAATTTTTTTCTGCTTATTTGGCGAGAAAAAGTTTTCATTCTTCTTGTTTTCAGCATCATCATATACTATTAAATTTTATCTGTATGCAGTTGTAAAACTCTTTCAATCTTTTTTCCTTTCTATGTGCTTTTGTTATGTTTTTGGACGCAATAACCACATTTGTCTTTTGTGGAAGGAAATCAAAAATAAACTCTAGTAGTACTTTCAGACAATCTATTATGATATTTACTGCAAAAATAATGTCAAATAAATGTCATAACTTTTAGAAACGGGCTGTTTTCAGTCTTTATCTACGAGGAGAAATATTTCCACAAATTAGAAGGTTGCTGCATTCAGGATCGAATGAGGTCCTGTAGGAGATCTTAAACATGGTTAGTCTAGGAGGAAGCCATTTCCCTTCTTTAACTTCGAAAACAAAAACGTTTTACAAAATTTCTGTTCTGTGTAAGGAATTTCTTAGTACCGAATATTATGAAAAACTGAAATAACAGAAAAACTTATTAGATTCGAATTAATAATAAGCATTAAATTATTTTCTTGAATTCGTCAAAAATGTTAATTTCTGTATCTTAAACATATATATATATATATATATATATATATATATATATATATATATATATATATATATATATATATATATATATATATATAAAATCTGGTTTTACATAACTCCCTGCTGTTCGATAAATAAGTGAATATAAGACCAATCTAGCTCGAAACCAACAATGCTAATATTTTATTGACTTCCAAGCTTTCGATTTTTTTACATCAAATACTTATTAGAAGAATATCCAAGATATCGAAGACCTATGTTTCAATTTGAACATTTGACCTATGTTTCAATTTGAATTATGCGGAGATAAATCTTGAAGCAATACAGTTCCTCGACATTCTGCAGACATGGGTAAAATAATGTTGGTACACGATTTTTAAATATCACGTGTGCAAATATTTAGATGGGGTACATCACTAAGAAATGAATCGATGGGGATGACCTACATGAATGTAGTTCATCGCAACGTAATGTTATTGGAAATCATAAAAAATGAATTCAGACACATGAAATGCATTTATTTTGTTTTAAAATAACGGTGTATTTCGAAAAATCCCATTCTCACAGAAGTTGCTGAAAAATAGCATCACAAGCTGTAACTCATGCACGACATTATCGTTTCGTGGAATCATGAAAATTCTAGATTATTCATTATCTAGGAAGGTTGGAACATCAACGGAGATGCGCGCATTATATACTCAACATTGTCATCGGGAATGTCATACTTTCAAAGTTACAGGAGAGCCTCCCCCCCTAAATAAAACCCACTTGAATCTAACAACCATATTGTCCAATGTATGATTACTTTATTGTTCACCCCACCGTTATTCAGTCTCATCGAAGTGCCATGACACAATAACTAAGAATATTACCCGTCTAGAATCATATGATATGCAGCAGTGTTTGTTTATCATTCAAAAGATCTCTCCGAGGGGCACCTCGTAATTGAGGATGAGAAGCTTCTAGCATGGTGGTTGGTTCTCGCCACCCTGGTGGCTACACGAAAAGGTGAGAGTCTGGCTCCTCCCATCGATGACGGGACGTATTTCCTTAGGGAAGTGTTGTACTGTGGGCAGTAATGGCCTTTAGGACTCAACCACAGTTCCTGCCAGTGTTGTTGTAGTGGCGGTCCAGTCATTCAGTTTTTATCCGTGTGCCTTCAGGCGGGTCGGAGAGTCAGTGATGTGCCTTTTCATTCAAAAGATAATGCACAGCTGACAAAAATATTCGGCTGGATGAAGCAATTGATGTGTGGTATGGACATACAAAGTTGATGCCGACAATTCGCAGCTGAGGCTATGGAGGAATCCATCTGCCTTACAAATATTTCTGCATTCTAAATGATTATTTATCATTCTTTAGCTTCTTAGTATTCGTATGCTCTGATTGTAAATGCTGATTCAGATGCAAGGGTATTTAAATACAGAATGAAGCTATCGTCTGTAGACATGAATTCAAATTTTATGAAATAAAAATGGATGAAAAATTAGTTTATGCCGTGAAAAGTGAATGTTTTTCGAAGTAAAAGGAGAGGAAACAAAAGTAGATTACTCAATGTTATCTCAAACGCCTGCTGACATATTTTTTAAAGATGAGATTTGTAGAAAGCAAAAATTTAGTTTTTGATTAATTTGTTTGATGTTTGTGAAGAGGAAATTTTGTAATCAACTTTTCACTAAAATTCGTTGAATTCTGAAATCTAAAATTATGTATTTTAGATTTAATATTTTAAACAATGTAATATTTGGGCAATATAATATTTTTAAACTTTCAGAGATTAGTTATGAATTTAAAGCTTACTTTATTTAATTTTAATTCTTTACGATAAAAATCACTCATCTATGAATTCGAAAAAAAATTACAAGATTCCAGAATAAATTTTATGACTTATGTAAAAGACTCACAAATATAAAAGGATATAAAAATGAGTTTGTAAAATACACAATGTTGTTAGTGTTCGAAAAAGTAGAAAATACAGTCTTTTTAATCAAAAATCTGGAAATCAAAAGGAAGATTCGTAAAAGTATGGATTGTTGAAAAGCAAATATACGCATAGTGAATATCAGATGACAAAATTCTTAAATATCCATTTGAATTTCAAATATGTCATGAATGTGAATAAAATTCTAGCGTATTTAGTCTATTCATATTAGAGCTTTAAAATTTTATGATTTGTTCTTTAGCTTGGAGGTTTTTCATAAAAAATTGGTATCTGTATTTTATGCGAACACAAGAGTTCTTTCAAAATACGTTCGCCTCTCAAATTTAAGCGTAGGCGTAGTAAAGCTAAATTTAGATATAAAAAGTACGAAGTGAAATTTGATGCTTTAAATATAGAATAGTAGTAAATAAATTTATTATTTCTCTTTTCCTCTCTGCTTAAGATGCTTTTGTAAGAAATGAGATATGAAAAACAGCGATTATGTTAATCCAAATCGATATTCATAGAAATGAGGGAAAAAAAATCCAATAATTATTTTTATCTTAAGGCCTTTGAAAGTTATTTTCATATTAATTTCACATGAGCAGAATGATTTTTTTTATAACAACGAACAAGAGAAAGTGAATATTTGTCTTCTCAGCGCGAGAAATGCCTTTCTTAAACTTAATGACTTCAAAATGAAATTTCGTAATTCTTATGAGGCAAGGAATGAGTAATGTGGCTTTAGTAGGTCACTCGAAAGAATAAGATATGCCATTAAGAAGGCATCAAAAACCTTCTGAAAAGATCATAAGGCGAAAAATAACACGAATTCCTTAAATGAAATCTTTTAAAGATTTGGAACATTTAACAGTGATGGATCACTAAAGATACTGTTATTACATACTTTTTTCTTACTAGAAATAAAATCTGAAAGCTGTTTTATAGCAAAAAAATTTAGAAGAAAGAAAATCTGTTACTTACGTTGGCATAAATAATGTATCAATTATATTAGATATTAATTTATGTTAAGCAAGAAAGTATAATAACAAAAGATATTTGGTTTTCAAAGGTATAGTAAAGCTTAGCAGTGGTGTTACGTAATGTATAATATCCTATATTTAAAATTAAGTCTTAAATCGACTTATGAATCCTTATTAATTTGTGAGAAAGCTACCTAATTATAAGAGTATTGAATTAAAAATTTTAATTTTATCACTGTAGAGAATAAAAGATTAGATTCCATTTTTGATATTATGATTAAAAGTTTCCCTTTTAGGAGTAATAAGGGAAAAATGAGGTCTTATATCTCTAACAACATAGACTTCATTTGATTTTAGGGCATTTAATATTGATAGTTTGTCTTGAATGCCATGAATTTTTCTCTAAGAAATCTTTTCCAGCCTGATGCGACACAAAATGTATTAAAAAAAAATGGAGAAATTGATGAAACGCACTTGGAATTTATATTTTAGGTATTAATGCGTTTTATTAAAATAATTCTTTTCACAAAAGAATAATAGTAAAGTTTCAACTTTGTTTAAAACTAGAAAAAACTTATTTCTTTGAACATTTTCAATTTCGGTATTGACTTATCTTCATCTTTAATATTTCTTCACTTTTATTCCACTAGTGCTATTTCATGTTTGTGAAATTTTAATAAAATATTTTTGTTTACGATCGTAGTTTTATTTATATTATAATCTGCAAAATAACTATTTAGTAAGTAATAATTTTTTGTAAAAAAATAAAGAAATAAGTTATTTTGAATTAAAAAGAATCTAATATAGAAAAAAGGACACAATTACATAGATTATATACAAAATATTATACAAAAGGAACAATGCAAAATCACACAAATCCTTTATAAATATTTGTTCAGTATAAAGAATATTTTATTCTAATGAAAGTAAATATCAGAGAAGAGAATACTTATTTATTCAAGAACTTGCAGATAATAATATAATGCAGAAAATAAACTAGTCCACACATGCAAAACTGTTTGCTTCAAAATCTAACTAAAATCATGGTTCGAAAGATTGAAATATTAGAATTAAACGCACAGCAGATGAGTGCGGCATTTCAATGAAGGACATGAAAATTCGAGCTTTAAACAGAGTCAAGAAATTTCTCTAATTGTTTTTAAAATTCTGCTTCAAATGCTGTGAAAACTCTAGGAAAAGCAGAAATTTCATGATTTCTTTAATTCTTTGTCGAAATCAATCCTATACTTTCATTAGAAATAAGAATTTTATATTTAAGGTTTTATTCAAGATTACCTTTAAATAGATGCCATTTAGCAGTTTTTAATCAAAGAAAAACATTTTACGGTAGATCATTTAAAATGATTAAATACATTTTTCAATTTATAAAAAGCCAAATTTATGTAATAAAATAAAAATAATGTATTTGACAGCTATTCAGAAATTCAAAAATGTATATATTCATGCACAAATACGTTGGAAAGACATTTTTCCTTTTATCAACTTATTTATCTAGGCAGTTTGAAACTTTTACGCCTTCGAAGGTGTTGATTATATGGTTAAGCTTTAAAAAGAGGAGTAAATGGAAGTTTGTTATCTGTTACTGAGATCTATAAAATACATCAGGTGTATTAAAAAGATGTTCCTCTTGAACAGATTTACAACACCTAACCTCCAATGCCATGCTGGAAAAAAACATTGAGATAGAAATAGGTAATCTAGAAAGTAAGTTCTGTTTTCCGATTTCGCCACGGGATAGCTGCGCTTGTTAGTTCAAGCATTCTGACATTGCCATCTGAACCATATATTAAATCCGGAATTCTTCCAATTTTACCATTTCAAGGAGAGAGATTATCCTCTTTTAAGAGAACCATAGATTTTTCGATACATATTTTTTCTGAAATTACCATCTGTGTTTGGCTTGCAGGTTGTTTAAGTTGTCCAATTTTAAATTAAAAAAAGTTTTCCGGTAATCTGAGCTATTTTGTCTAATTTTTGCCTCTGAGACAATAGATTATCTTGTTTTTTCAAACAGTCCAGATCAGAGGTACTAATTATAGGGCGACTGATCAAAATAAGTCCAGGGGTCAAAATCTAACAATTGTCTGGATCAGATGATAGAATGAATAAATCGAATTTATTACCGTTTTTTTTAAAATATCTCCAATTTGAATAACACATAATATTTACAATGAAAATAATGCATTACCAATAAAATAAATATGTGATTTGTTAGAAAATAAAATAAGAATTTTTTTTTTCAAATATCAATCGATATTGTTCAATGCTCCTCTTTCACATAAGACAATGTTCATCTAAAAATTGATTCAAAAACTCATTTGACTCATGGTAACACCCTATTCCCTTTCAAGAGATTTTAATTCACATTAATGCACCGATTTGACAAAATATAACCTGATCAATTACAGTTCTTTTAGTGCTAATGGACATGTATGTTTGTTGGAACTGTTCAAATTATTTAAAAATTTGAGGCTACTATTATGATTAGTGCACAAATGTTATTTGAGATACTAAACAGATTATCTTAAAATGAAAATCAAGCCTTTGCATACCGATGGCTTCTTTCAGCCACAATTCAAGATGGAGCATCATTTTGATGGTTTTTGTTTGTGATTGTTAAAAATACCTAAAGACTGGTAAGAAGATAATTTATTTTTCGGAGTAATGAACATGTCATTGTATTCAGTGAGTAATTATGTATATAATCAGCATTTCGCGTGCAAAGTGTTAAGTTGCAATCAGTCAAGTGTTTGAATTATGTTAAATAACTTTTCTTAAGATATTTCTATGCTCTGTTCAGAACTATCTATATAGTCATTTTGTAACATATAAGGATAATTCCACCACCAGGCCATTTTTGTGAGTTCTTAAGGATCTGGTTCTCTAGAAATATTGTTGGTTGGATTGAGGTATGACGAGATATGACGCCATTGACAAATTTCAGGCAAGTCTTATTGGGTACTCTGTTAGTGATGAAAATCTTCGACTGGAGTGATAGAGTGATGATCCATGCAAAAACTATGGTGAGATCTACATGAAGAATGACATCGATTTCCATTCTGAGTGCATAATGAATCCTTTCCATTAGTTATTAAAGAAGACATGCTGAATTCTCTAGAGGTGGAATAGAAATTATTTTAATTAGATCTATTCTAGATTTACTAATGTTCAATTTCATGGAAACTGAATTTGTTTTATTTAAACAATTTATGTAGATCACAGCCTGAGATGCATCAGTAATTGTTTAAGATTGTCTTCTTGATGTCGCTTGTTAAAATATATGTATCAATCTGTAGTTCTTCAATGGATTTCAGAGAATCTTTAAAACTTGTCCATTGCTTTGTAAAAGCTTTGTGAAGTTCATCGACTCAATACATTTATAGTTGTCAAAATTTCTGAAGGAAATTTGTATTTTGGTTATTACAGGTTCGATGAAATTTAAAGGAACGTACCATATGGTTATAATAGTAAAGGAATCTTATTTAGTATAAGATCCCTGCTCAGTGATGGAGATACGAAATCATCCTCCACATGCTCTCAAGCATTTACTACCATTTTTCCTGCTATTTCTGTGATTTAAAAAATCTGATTCCTTTGATCAGTAAATGGGTAATTATTCCAAAATTTCTCCGAATTGGAATTCCATTTGTGCAAAATCATTCCTTCAGTTTTCAGCCTATTGCAGAACTATAGCTGAAGTTTTTTTTGTTCACTCTAAATCTGATGTTCTTCTCAGTATATCACCTATATATTTATCTTGCTGCGTGACATTTGAGGCTAATGGAAATCGTTATCTAATTGGTAATGATCTAATATCTATAGATATATGGCGATACATTGTTTAAACGTTGGCTGTAAAATAGAATTAATACTTCCTAAGTCTTGATATTATTTTAAATGTTCCCTCCTTGACAGGTTCTTTGAAGATATGATTATTGAGGCAAACAGATTTTTCAAAAGAAGATGCGTTGACTACATTAAATAGCTTTGTTATTGTTTCTAAAAAATAGTAGACTCCATGATAGAGAAGACAGTAACATAGATACGAAGCTGATGGCTCATGATTTGCATCATTTACATTCTCCATTCTAGATGGATGCTCAAAAGTAGAATCAGTTACTCTTCGAGATGAAAGTACGCGGCATGAAGTCTTGACACAAGCACTTCATTACTTCATTTATTGAAAGAATATACCATAAGAGATGTAGTATTATTGCAATGTTGTTAGGATATCCTGATTCTTCAAAACTTTCTACCGGCATTTCGACAATGCATTAGCCTTTTCATCACGTTTATGCATTGTTTACTAATGATGCTTGCGAATCTATTCTTCGCTTAACACTTTCTCAGATTTATTAATGTACTCTACTCCACAGAATTTTCTAGTATTTTACTGGGGTATTGGAGTTAATCCTATAGCCTATAACCTATACTTGAGTTATCCTACAGACAAAAACCCGAAAAATGTATTCCGAAATTCTAAACCAATTCGGATAATGCAATTTGATGGAATTTTCGATCATTCCAAAAAGTAACTTAGCACCAGTCAGGATGTTGATTTTATCTATGCTTTTAAACTGTAGATCAGGTAGACTGTTAGGAATTACAATTTTCTAATAGTATGTTAATATTGGCAGGATATTTGTTATTTTCTGAACGACTAGGGAATACATTAATTTCTAAAGGATACATTTCCCTTTTGAATGGATGTTCTTGATCTTTATTTTATTTTAGTCACGTTTATTCAGAAACCGCGACATTTGTTTTTCCCTGGAGAGACCTAATCTATTTCTGAAGTCGGATGCCAAATCTAGAATACCACGAGCTTAAAGAAAGCTATCGTTTAAATGAGTTAACCACATGTCTTTATGACAGGAAGAATCATGAGTTTATTTATTTAATCAACGCTGAAAAAAGATTGAGATATGACATCCTGCATTAATGCTCTGGAATTCATTTGCATTGGGATTGACTGCAGGATATTTAATGAGTGAAAACTGTAGGGGAGGAGTTGCGATGCACTGTTTTTAAGAAATAACTACATTTTTTAAGAGTTCTTTTTTGACTTAAAAAACTCTATAAAATGCTGGTTGCTGAAACGATAAAAACAATGGATTCTAGTTGCGACTTGATTCGTTTGATTGGCGGTTAATTTCATGAACATTTGAAAATCGAACGGACTCATTGAAGCATAAAACCTGATCGTCCAACTTTGCCGGGGTCCAAAAAGACTCATCTTGTCTTTGGCTTTCTGTCCAGCGAAGGTTTCCGCTTGACAGCTGTGTTTTTATTCATATTTTTTAATACTTGAGCTTGCTTGGCAAGACAAGAACTTAAAAATATCTCATTTAAAACTTCGTTAGAATTTAAACTAGATTCATAATATTGCCGCGATTATTTGTCCAGTTTGTTAGTAGTAATGTTTAAAATGGGGGCATCTGAAACATTATTTCGATCGTGTAAAAGAATTTCAACTCACGAATGCTTTTCATTATCGCGTCATTTTAATTCCTCAGATGAGTGGAGAATTCAATGGTTATTTTTCCTGCTTCTAGAATGTCATTAATATGAAGCTCTAATAATAACATTTATATTCAGATCTATCAGTCAGCGCTTAGAATAATGAATTTAATATAGCATCCATTGACTGCAATTTTGTATAGACCCAATGAATGAAGAATTTAAGTAATATAATTTTTGCTCTTGCGACAGTTGACTTGATGTGATTAAGCTGTTTATTTGCTATTTGAAATCATTCCGTTTCTCATATTTCCCCGGGAATATTCGGTAAGGAATTTACCGCGGTTTTGTAGTTAAAGTATTTGAAAACGAAATAATACTTTATATGTAAGTTGTTTTTTTTCCTCCAACAACTTAATTTGTTTTTGAATCTTTATGTTACTTTTAACAGTGCTTTTCCTATTTTTTTTTTACTTTTATTTATTTCTTTATCATACTGATTTCCATCTGATATAGTTGCTTCTACTTTAAAATTCTTTGTATTTGACAAATTTCGTTTATTATTCTTTTATGTTTATTGGTTTTGATTCTGTGTTTAATTTCTCTAAAACTTCAATAAAAACCCATTTGCTTATATTCAATGAACTTATCCAAATTTGAGATTTTGTAATGGCATTTCTAATTGAAGTGCTCTTTTGAACAGGCTTTTCTTCCATAATTGAAATAAAACAATAAATAAATAAATGAAGAAATGTAATGTTTTGTTTATGATTCAATGAATATAATCATATTAATCATATTTAATATGTTCATTAGCACTGTTGTATTTAATTCACTAGTGAGCATTAGTGAATTCATATTCTACGCTCCATTTTGAAAATACTCCAATCTGCTTTCTTTTTTATTGTGATCTCTATACTCGACGTTGACCTCTCGTATAAGCAGCAGACTATAAAATGTATCTAGTTTATTCAATAGTCATAAAATGCGATGTGATGGAGATATATTTCTACAATATACGAGCAGTGATACAACTTAATACGAGAAGCTACGATTTAAATTAGACAAATAGAAAATGTTTGGTTATTGTCATTGAGATGTTGAAGCGTCAACAATAATAACAGCGTGTATATTCGGAAGATAAAGGTGTTTTTCTTTAATTTCAAATTTTCTCGCTTAATTTTTGTTTATAGTATGAACAAATTTCAACCAAATAATGGATCAAAATGCCAGCAAAAAATTGTTATACAATTCAAAATAAATAATTAAGAAATATTTGTTGTAAATAATTTTTGAAAATGCAGGTACAAAGCATAGCAAATTCTCTTTTTTTTAATAAAATCAAAGCGAAATATTAAATACGACTTACATAATAGTTTCCAGTCAAATACCATTAAGATTCAGCTAGCTGATTTTCTTGAAGAGAGGCAAAATAATGAGAAATTTTTCAAATATTGACATTTTATAAACTTGAATCTCCAAATATTTACACTGAATTGTAAAATTTAATATATAAGAGATCAAAATGTGCTAAATATTACTATATACATATGTTAAATATGCAGGATATCACATAACTTAAATTGAAGTAAATTATGCCTTATGTATAATAGTAAAATTTATTACGTTATTCATATCATTAGCACAAATAATGGAAATGCAATGCTGTGTAATTAATAAACATTGTATAATTAAATGCATCTTCATATCTTTTATTTATTTATCCATCAGATGCATCAATTAACTGGGATAATTTTCGTTCCAATGACGGCATCTATAGAAAAGGTTATCCATCAGTTTTGGAAATGAATCTGGCAGGTCTGCTGAGATTCATTTGAGAGAGCTCATTCACTGAGACCGGAACACATCTGAACGGGAATGCCGAATTAGAGCTAGGCTTTAACGCCTCACATGAATGATAGAACTTATGGATTCTTTTTAGAAAAGAAATGTAGAATTCCTACAAAAACAGTTCTGCTGGATCAATAATACAGAGGAATTATCTTCGAGGTAAATTATAGATTCTAAAAGAGATTTAGAAATATATTCACATATTGCATTTGGGGTAGACACACTTAATAATAAAATCGTCTTGCAAAGATTTCCCTCGATTCTTCAAAATTTCACATCACAAGACAACTCATTTAAAATAAGAATTTGGTCAAGATAGATGAAGGAAAATATTTGAATAATTACTTCAATACAAGAACATCTGATTTAGAAATGAAGATGTCCACATATTTTGTTCGAATGAGATCATCTTTTTGATTTTCCAATAACTTCTGAGAACGGACATGAGTTTTTGAAAACCCCTTACCGGGGAATTTTTTCTTTATTTTCCTGTCAAAATCAGTTAGACATTTGAACATAAGATCCACTTCAGTACCAGACGCGCATATAATTTTACGAGTTTCTGCTTTTTTGAAATATATTTCCTCTTCTTCTTTAAACGTCTTCTGGAAAAATGGCTCAAAGCAGATTGAAATAGATTTTGAATGGAGTTTTTAAGCAGTCTGTTTGATCAATTGTTTGCGAATTTATTCTATGCGATTAAAAAATTCGTTTTGTACAAAGTTATTTTTATTCCTCCGAATTCAAGGAAATATAGACACAAATATGAAGACTGTTCTTGCATCAGTTTCACGAGCCAATTGGCAAATGAAATCTTTTCAGTTTGAATTAAATCTATAGTTTAAAAAAGACATTCATATTTTCCGAATTTCCTCTATTTTATCACTGATTATGTAGGACAAAGCGAGCTTACGATTCGATTAACATTGTTTTGAAGCAAATGATTGATTAATCAAATTCTTTCAAATAGTTTTGAAACGTGCAGTGTCCTTCGAATTGCTATTGATATGCAACAGTTGGTGATTAGGAATAGTTTGGCAACTTTTGTATTCATTTGTAATTCGAATGTTTAATGGTGTATTATCAGAAATTTATGCAAGAAAGTAACTTAAAAGTTCGATGAAATGATCGAGAGGCTGTCATCAGAAAAAAATATTAAATACAGAGCATTAATATTGATTTTTCGTGACGATATAAATGTCTACATTTATAAATGACTCATTCTTGACAAAGAAAATTGATTTGCGTCTATAATACTCACTTCGGCTGAAATCTTTATTCCCATCTTTTGTCACCCTTTCTCTCATCAGCTGGAAATAAAGGTTTATTGCCACTTTTTATATGTTTGAGCATAAATTATAGCTTTTGATTTTTGGCATGGCTTTGACAGACAACCTTGAAATACTGAACTTAAGCAAAAATGGAATAGTATAATAAAAAAATTATTTTTATATAGAAATGCTTCTAATTTAGGCAATTTTCATCGAATCAATATCAATATAATCAGTCTTAGAAATGAAGAAAATATTAGTCACTTTCTTGAAATACAACAGTTATTTAATGTAGTTTTTTTTCTATTTTTTTTTTATAAATTGTAATTGCTGTCATTATATTCTAAAATACAAAAATCCACACATCTGTTTTGGAACATATTTGTTTATTACAACTCTCTAAAATAAAGTACATGCTTTAATGTAGATGAAAATCACATATTTAAAGGCAATACGTGTAATATTTTATACAATAACAAATTTACTCTTTGTCTCAATCATTTCAATCATTTCTGAGGAATATTGAAAATTTTATTGCAAGTTCCAAACGCTACGCGTACTTAAATGTAGTTTATCATTTATCAACATTAAAATGTTCGAATAAAATTTACTGCTAGTAATAAAAATTATTTACCAAAATAAAACAGCACCCAGGGCCCATATCAAAACTGCGCTCTTCCTTTTTTCTTTTTTTTTAAGTGACCTTTATTTTTTTTATTTTTTTTCTGACTCCTTATTCCGAAGAGTACAAAGATTGAAAATTCAACTAAGCTTTAACAATAAATATAAAATATTGTGGAACCGATACGACTAAACATTACAAATAAGTTCACAATGATCATCATATATAGAGAACAATGGAATATAAAACATGTTAGAAGAATATTTGAAAAAAGGTTTGCAACTAATATTATAAAATCAATTCGCACATTTTATACTAAATATAGACAGAAAGTCTTTTTCTTTCTAATTTTAAATATTTAAATTAGGCTCAAGTAAAAATTCAAATAGTTGTTAGGTTGAAACTTTTAATATATTAGAAAAATACAGATAAAAAAGTTTTATATTTATATTATGCATGAAAAAAATATAAACTGCTACAAATCTCGTAATCCATGAAAAAGGAGATATGTATATAATAATATTAATGATAAGTTACAGATATATATGAATTATCTATTAAGCATCACATGGAAACTCTGAGCATTGAAATAAATCATTTGTTAACGTATAAAATCATTCAAATGTTGTAGTTAATTTATTATCTATAATAATATGCAGACTTATTTCATGCATATCGTTTAATACCATTGAAGCTTTGAGATATAATAATATAAACTTTAGTTAAAAGATCTTTTGCACATTATACTTCATGTTGCTCATCAGCGAGCTACCTCACATAATTTAAAAATGAATTATGTGAGGTAAATGAATATGTGTGTGTGGTAAAAATACCGATTAATGGTCGGTTATTATATTTACATCAACTAAGTCATAGTATAGATTTTTGTTGTATAATTTCCATCATAGATTTTTTGATTTGTAATGAAAATTATTTCCGGTTTTTAGAATTCAAAAGCAACAGTCCAAATTCCAGAAGTCATTCAGAATACTGTTGTTCTGAAATTTCAATGAATGAAAATAAATGGGATCTTTCGTGATTATTGACATCTAATCTGGCGCAACGGTTCCGTTTTCTACTGACGCTCCAAATAAGAAAAGCTGAGAAATTTCAATTTATTAAGAGTATTTTCTATTCATTATTTTATATTGTTATGTGCATGTCAGTTAGATCAATCATGAATATACTTTATAATATTCGGGATTCCATTTTCAGAAAGGTAATTTCCGATCATCTGATTAATTGTCCAGGTACTGGAAAAACGACTCTTTTCTGAAATAAGCAAGACACTCTTAATGAGTAGTTTTGAAATTTATACATTCTCTAGTTATGGTGTTGTCGAGTGTTCTTTCCTTTCGCGAGAACAGAAAAGCAAAGCTATTTCATTTCTCTTAAATACGAAATATTTAAAAAGGTCTACTTATTGCTTTTCATGCCAAAAAATGAAGTCTTCTAATACAAATTTTGTTATAATTTATTTTTTTAAACATATAAAATAATCATAAGCTTTAAGCTAATAACACTAAGTTTTTATTAAGTCCTTATTCCCAATTAGAGAAACCTATTGCCTTTGAAAGCTTTTAATTTTCTTTAATATGCTCCCCCTGACAACAGCGCCAAGGACACATGCCATGTTTGCTCCACCTGAGTTGCACCACTGGTTCTATTGCGCAATGCAGCATAGATAATGGACTACTATATTATTAACTAAAAAAAAATATCATATAATTCATTCAATCAACAGGAAAATGAGGAACGGTTAAAGATATGTAGACAAATAAAATTAATATTTACTAATTTTAAAATCAAGACACAGATTTGAATAATTTCAAAGTAATATATTTGTACTGAAAGTTGTACAAGGGGTGTTCAAATGAAAAGGTACGAAATGACACTGTGGATATAAATGAAGACTTTATTCAAAGTATACATCATAGGCCTGAGCACAACGATCCCATTGATTAACGAGCCGAAAGATTCCTTGTTCCCAGAAATCCTGGGTCCCTGACGAGATCCAGTCCTTCACAGAATCCTTGAGTTTGCCGTCCGAGTTGAAGCGCTTCCCTTTCAGATGTTTGTTCAGGAGACCAAACACATGAAAATCACAAGACGACATGTCCGGGCTGTAGGGTGGATGGTCGAGCTGCTCCCACTTCAATTTGACCAGTTCCGCGTGTGTGACGCTGGAGACGTGTGGAAGCACGTTATCATGGAGCAGAACCACACCGTCCGTGAGTAGCCCCGGCCTTGTGTTCTTGATGGAGCTGCGTAGTCTTCGGAATGTCTCACAGTACAAATCAGAGTTAATGGTTCTTCTGTGCTCGAGGAATTCAAAAAGTAGCATCAATTGGACGGCGTTCTTTATAAGAGCATCTGTTCTCTCCTGCGCATGCGGACACCCGCGTTTGCTCCCATCTACGCCGGACACTCCAATCGCATCTCTAGATGTTTCGCTACGTTTTCCCATGGCGGCATAGGTAAATATGTTACCGATTATGTTATTACGACGTTTCGTACCTTTTCATTTGAACATCCCTTGTACATACATGACACGTAAAAAAATGAAAAAAAAAAAAAAAAAGCAAAAGGTCTTGCAAAAACCAGAAAAAGATATTTATTGTCAGAGAAGAATTTATATGATTAAATAGGAAAAAAGAGCGTACACAGTACTTTGGAATATCCTTACCAAATGATTAACAAAGCTGTTATAATTATGGATTATCCTGTGCATTCTCATCATGAATTCGACACGTTGATTTTCTTTTTGTTAATGCGAAATTTTGAGATATAGTTTGTCTTCTCCAAGATAGGTTGCAATTTTTTGATTGAAGTATAGAGAACTAAATGTCTTTGTATGTAATATTTTAAAAATTTTGTTTCCATAAATAAAATTTGCACGAAATCATACCTACAAAGATTATTTTCTTGCAGTGCATCATTCTTGAATGGGTGGTTTTCGCCATTATTTGATTGAGAGCTATTGATTCAGAACAGCCGTTAATCGTGATATCTTTAAAACGACCTCCTCAATTATTCCTTATTGATTTCAAAATAAGTTCCCTCTTGCTTACAATCCATGTCTCTTTTGTAACAGATGTTTGGAATATGATTACAAGCTCAAGCAGTATTCACAAGAAAATTCCAAGTTAACCGATGTTGCCTAGGCTCATTTTATTGAATCCGGCATTATTAAAACACTAGGCTGTTAGAAGAAAGAAGCATATTATGCAAATTGGGGGAAAAGCCTTATTTGATGGAACAGGATGATTTCTGTGATAACGAGGAGAAGACTTCTATTAAACATTTTAGAATAGAGAGTTAGGACAGAAATTATTTCTATTTCTATTTGTGTGATACTGAGCTCTGCGTATTGAATAAAAAGTGGAACGTTTTGAAAAATCTTAAATGAGAGAGATTTCTATCAACTATGGAATAGGATTCCAAATTTTGAAAAATCTTTTAAGAGTTGCGTCATCATATGGAATTTTGAATGATTTTGTACTCCAAATAATGTTTCCTCACATGAAATTATTCATTGGGTACTAGTTAAAGTTGATTAAAACCTCATGCATTTCTCACGAACAAATAATTCTAAAACACTTTGAAATATTACGCATGTCGCACATTTTCATATGAAATAATTTCCTGGTTCAAAATGGGGCTAGAATGACCCATATATTTCTATAGAAGATTCAACTACTATTCTTTCACACAGAAAGCTTGACATTTATCCCAGACGATAATTTGAAAACCTTCACCGTCTGTAACAGTGTTTTTTTTAATTTTTAACATATCTTTCTGACTTTAACCACTTCATTTCGAAAGCTTTTATTGAAAAAAGCGAAAGAAGTATTGTCGAAGGTTCGAAACAATGAAGGTCGTAAATGAGCCATTATTCAATATTAAATAAAATATTATTATATTTTGATAAACAAAAGATATAAATAAGAAATCAGAAAGAATATTTCATTATGATCTCTAGTGAATATGCTCTTATTACTTTATTTGATTTTTTATCTTTTTATGACGCTGGCTTAATGCGTACTAACTTTTACTTTTAAGTGTTTTATAAATATACATTTATATAGCTAAATAATTTTAAATAGAACTGAGTTACTCATATAGATATATGAGCATATCCAGTATTCGCGATAGCTTTTTATGCTGTTTGTGTAAGGCGACGCAATCTCAGACTCAAAAATGAACCAAACTGATATTTACCTCCAGATACATATTTCGCAATGAACGTGGGTAGCCAGCCTATTCTTTTGCTGCAGCCATCACTTTCTTCAGTGTATTCCTAACTATTATAGAAACTGAATTGCCATAGCGTTACATCTAAATAACAGTTGATTCCTTTTCAATGATATTTAGATCTTTGTGTATGTTTTCCATTTAAACAACTTAAAAATTACGCAGTTGGAAATGCGTCTTTTTTCGTGTATCTTCATATCTGATGCATAATAATGTTAATCTGTATATAAACTTTTTATTCAAATTGTGCAACTTTAAAAAATCAGTTTCGATATATTTAACAAAATGCCAATGATTTCTCCTTCTTTAAATCTCTTTATCTTACAGAGCTACATATTTTAGGAAACAATACCCATTTGTTTGTATCTGTTGCTTCCTTTAATGATTTATCCCTACATTTCAGTAGATTTCAGACATAAAGCTGCATACGGACATGCAATAACTTTCTTGGGAGACTCACACATTATAAGTAAATATACAGTGAGCCACAAAATTGAGTATACACCTCTAAAACTTTGACTTCTTCCAATTACAAATTACATATTGATTTAAAATAGATAATTTTTTTTTATCCTAGATACTTTAACCTCTGCTTTACCATCCTATAATAACACAATTCTGTAGTTAACATATTTATTACGAAAAAAGTTAAGCGATTTGAAGAAAAGATAGAAAACCATGCCACAAAATTGAGTATACACTTCTTATATTTGTAAATTTTGCCACCACTTTTTTCAGTTTCAAATTTTTTTAAAGAGATTCAGGAGTAGCTGCCGCTTATAAAACGTGCTATTGCACTTCAACGCTTTTAAATAGTATTTTTTCTCATTAAAAATCGTAAAATGAGCTCTCGTAGAGAAACTACTGAATCTGAACGTTTAATGGTTGTAAATTGGTCGAAAGAGGGCAAATCTCTTCGAGAAATCACTTCGTTGATTGGTGTAACTCATGGTTGTGTCCAAAAAATACTACAGAAGTATAAAAAAACTGGATCTGTGGCCAATATTCCTGGAAGAGGATGTAAAGAAATACTGAGTACTACAGCGAAGAAGAAGATCATTCACTCAGTAAAGAAAGATCCGAGGGTGAGTGCTTCTAAACTAGCTTTATTAATGTCCTCTACAATCGGGAAAAAGATCTCAGTTGAAACAATTCGACATACCCTTCACCAATATGGGTTTCATGGCCGTACACCAATACTAAAGCCACTCATCAAGTCTGTGAATAGACAAAAGAGAGCAATTTTCGCCAAAGAACATCGTTTAAAGCCTATTTCTTTCTGGAACACTGTAATATTTTCTGATGAAAGCAAGTTTAATCTTTACGGAAGCGATGGACGATTTAAAATATGGAGAGAAGCTGGGAAAGCACTGGCACCTAAAAACACCATTAAGACAGTCATGTTCGTATGTGAATCTGTCCTCGTTTGGGGTTGTATGTCGGCTGGAGGAGTTGGAGAGCTTGCTTTTATTGATGGTATTATGGACAAACATGTATATTTGGGGATTTTAAATGATAACTTGAAAAAAGTGCCAGTAAGTTGGGGCTTCGGTCAAGCTTCATATTCCAGCAGGACAACGACCCCAAGCATACAGCGAAGATTGTGCAGTTATACTTGCTGTACCATTGCAGGAAGCAATTACACACTCCAGCCCAATCTCCAGACCTAAACGTCACCGAAAATTTGTGGTCGCAATTAGAGAAAGCTGTACATGAGCACGAAATCACAAGCAAGGAAGTTCTCAAGAAGGTTTTGAGAGAAGAATGGGCTAAAATTTCTGTTGAAACCACTAAAACACTAGTAGAATCTATGCCTAGAAGATTACAAGCTGTAATTCAAGCAAAAGGTTATGCAACAAAATATTAATTTGTACGTTAAAAGGAAATTAATAAAGGTGTATACTTATTTTTGTGGTGTTGTTTTTCCTCTCGTCTCAGATCTTTTATTTTTTTCGTAAAAAATAATAAAAGTAACAATTTTATTAATATAGTACGGTAAAGCATAGACTGAAGTATCTAAGGTAAAAATTTCAATCATCTTAAAGCAATATTTAATTTGTAATTGCAAAAAGTCTCTAAGTTTCTAAGGTTTCAATTTTTTGGTACACTGTATGTTGTCCACTATTATAAACCAAGATTTGACGATTGCAAAAAGCTATTGAAATTCATTTGTTAGATGAGATAATAAAAGACGTAAGATCTAAGTCATGAGATATTAAATTTTTTTATATATGTTATTCATAAACCAAGAACTATTTATTGTTAAAAGCCGTGCACTAGATTGTGCATAAATAAAAATATAACACTGTATGTTCTTAAAATTTGATTTTTTAAAAATGATTGCTAGCAATATTTTTACAAAGTATTGTCAGGTAGTAACCGATATAATTTAGTTTAACAATCTTACAAAATATATTATTTACATTATTGTTTGTCTTAGAAAGAGCTGTGAAATAAAATTTAAAAAAAAAGACACTACTTGTGAAAAAGCATCGTTTATTTTCATTTATATTGTAAGCTGTCTTATGCTGAAAATCTTTCCTTTTTCATGCAGCTTTTTATTCTTCAACAAGAATTTTTAATGCTAAGTAATTATTTAAATTTTTTAAACAATGATAATATTTGAACTATGCATAAGTGTAATTATGTGAGATGTCCCTTAAATGAGGGGTTTTTTTTCAATCAAAAAATTATAAGAAGTTTAAAAGAAAGGTTAATAAATTGAATGGTTATAAATACTTTTTTTACTAATTTTACTATAATACTATTAATAAAATTAATAATTACTATTAAAAAATTAATAATTTATTATTAATAAAAATATTTATGAAATTAAATAAAGTAAATATAAGTTAATTTTTTTCCCTAGTCAAAGACCATTAAAAGGGAGACACACTGTATTTAGAGTGCGCCAGTGCTGCTACATCTAAAACACAAATGACTTTAAACAAACTAGAAATAAATATTAAGTTTAAAATGCAAAATGAAAAAATGGAATAAAAGAAAAGAAGGAAATGATAATTCAGGCCTGAAGATTTTATCAAGGGTTATCATCAAGCAGATATTCAAACCAGGGATTTTTTTTTCTGTAAGGGGTCTGACTTTCGTCCGTGTATTGACTTCTCGAGACTAGAAAATCCCAGGAAACTGAGGTTTTTGGAAAATACGAATTAATATCAATAAAGGAATGGCATTGAAATTATACAATAATAAACAAAATATAATTTCAAATTTCAAATTCAAGGAAACCACAAAAAATTTGAATTAAACCAAGTTAATATAAGATAAATATCTTACTATAAGTCCGAAAAACATCAATAAGATATAAAAGCAAAGAACATACTAGTTGAATGTAAAGATACTCCAAAAGGTTTTTATGACGAAAACTAAACTTACTTCTGTAGACAATCATACGAATCTAAATTCAACTTTCCCGCCCTTAAAGCTGAAAACGACTACGACGCTTAGTCAAAGTGCTTCGTTACCAAACTAAATAAATTTTACGATCTCAACGTCATCTATTTAATTGAAATGAATACCAAGGAGAATAAACTATAAAGCATATCTTCAATTGTGAAAATATTAAAATATAGGTTAAAAATAGATAAACTCTCTCTTATTAAAACATCTCTATTGCAAAAATTTTTGGGAAAATCATTAAAAATTAAGTTTGTAATAAAATTGTATGTTGCTTCAATACAAGACATTTTGTAATTACAAAATGTCTTGTATTTTAGGATTTATTAATGGATTTTAAAATGTGTTTTTAAAATTTTGTTAAAGTGTATAGAGTTTAAATTAGAATGATAATTACTCAGTTTAATTACTTTGAAGTCAAACCCTTCCCTTTTATCATAAAATCATACCTATGTTTTTTCATTAGAAATTTCTATTTTTAAATTCAAATAAATAGCTTTGTGTTGATTTCCATTCATTACAATTAAACTTATTTCTTTTGGATAACAATCAATAGCAACATGAGCAATGCCTATGTTTAATTAAAGTAAATCATCAATATATCTAATACCCTTTATTAAATTACGTTTAATTATTTTTTTCTCATAGTAATGTCGAAAAATATTAGCTAAAGCACTTGAAAATGCTGTTTCCAATGTAATTCGTTCACATAATTTTCGTTAATATTAAATTTACATAATTCACACCAGTTACATTTGGTAATAAAATATCTATTTATATTATAATTCGACATATATTATAAATAATACAGATATCTATTCAATTCTCGTGTGGTAGATTTGTGTACAAATTTTTAAAATCATAAGTATTATTAATATTATTATCTTTTAGAAATTCCAGAACATCTTTGTTGCTATTAATTTTAAAGTGACCCTCATTTTTTAAATTTTATTCAGGATTATTTTTAAATATTTCAATAAATGCTTTCCCGTATACTAATTACAAATCAAGAATCTAAAGGTTAAAGGTTTTCATAGAATTGGGCTGTTGAGAACAAATAAAGATAGTTTAAAGAACAAGTTTTTATCTTAGTCTTTTTAGAGAAAGCTAGGCATTCTCCTTTTCCCCGGTGCTGTTTAAAATGCATGTCAAATTAGAATTATATTCATTAAGTAATAATTCTTTATAGTAATATTTACATATTAAAAAATTGTTTGTTGCTTTCTCTACTACAGTAATAACAAAACTCTTTTTTAGTTTTTTTTTTTAATTTTATCAACGATTTGTTAAAATAAATTCCCCGTTCTTTGCATCTGCCACTATTAGAGTTAATTTTAGGTGTTATTTCCTTTAAAATCTTCACTTTCCATTCTCCGAAAATGATAGCCAATTGTATTTCTGAGATAATTTCTAAATACAAATATCCAAACTCTGTCCAATAGAAATTTGTTTTTTTTAATGTTTAACTTTTCTCTCAATTTAAATTTGGTTTCCTTCTCCATCAATTATGTTAAAGTGCTTGAATAAATAATCTTTAAATTACATGTTACAATAAGTCCTTTATCAGCTTTTGCGAAATCTTTATAATTTTCATTGTTACAATTGCAAATTGCTTTATTTATCTTATCAAAATTTTAGCTATAGTAATTTCAATTACAAATTTATTTCCTTAAAATTGCTGATTAACTAAAAGCTATTGAAACAACTGAATTATTCTTTAAAGTAAAAAATTCGTTACTGTTGTTGTATTTTTGGTAACTTCATATTTTCGAAACCGATATCCAAAAATCTCACTGCACTGAACTCTTTATTTAAAATATTTTTATTTTTAAATAGTAAAGCGTTTTTTCCCATATTGAGCTTTAATTTTATCAGATCTAGAATGATAAATCTAGTGAAAGAGTTCGCAAATTTTAAATCTCCAAATTTATAATTAAAAAGCCTTTTAATTTTATTCTTTCATAGCTCAAAGAGAATTTTTTTAAATTTTAATGTTTTCACTATTAGATTCTAGATTACAATAATTCTGAAATTCCTTAAATATAATATCATAATTTCGCTTCTTCCTTTACCTCTGTACATCTTTCTTGTTTCCTTTACTCAATAAGTCCTAAAACACATTAAATTCGTCAAAAATGAAAAAAAAAATATGTAAATCCCAGTAACTTTCACCATTTAACTTGCTATTGGATTCATAAAGAAAAAAAAATTTAAATGCAAATATGAAAATTTTCTAGATCTAATTTTGTGTTTAAATTAACAATTTTAACTTTCAAAATGTAAATTCTAATGTAATCAAAATTTTGTCATTGAAAGTGCTGAAGTTCATTAAAAAAAAAGACTCATTTTTATAATGTTTTTAGTAATTATTTATTCTTTTGTAACTTACTTTACTCTTAAAAGCTTAGACTGTTTTGCTATGCTTAATACTAATTTGTCCTATATAATTCAAATGATATTCCTTACATTGCATCAAATAAATCTTTAAATATCTATAAATAAATAAATCTTTAAAATCTTTAAAATAAATAAATCTTTAAAATCTTTAAAATAAATAAATCTTTAAAATCTTTAAAATAAATAAATCTTTAAAATCTTTAAAATAAATAAATCTTTAAAATCTTTAAAATAAATAAATCTTTAAAATCTTTAAAATAAATAAATCTTTAAAATCTTTAAAATAAATAAATCTTTAAAATCTTTAAAATAAATAAATCTTTAAAATCTTTAAAATAAAATAAATCTTTGTTTTTATAGAACACTTCCAGAAATGATTTTTCATTTTTCATTTGTTCTTTGCAAGCTAGAGGAAAAGGTTTACATTTTTTGTTACCGCAAATCGATATTTTTTTGTATTTTTATAAGTTTTGAACAAAATAGTTGTCCAAGTAACATTTTATCAGCGATTTCCCCAAGCACAAATCTATAAACAGAGCTCCTTGGTAAAGCAAGCGATGGACCATGAACTGTGAGAAATTCTTTTATAGACCGTTGCATAGTTTTATTCAATAAGTACCTTAATAAAACTTTCTTTTAATCTGAACAACCCGAAATCCTCGTTTCTAATTCAAAAGAAAAGAACATTCAAAATTTTAAACTTTTGAAATGACTGGAAAAGCGCAAATGCAGCTGAATTCCAGCAAAGTGCATATATAAGAAGCAACAAACCGTAACGTTAAAAGAATATTCATGAAACTAACTTACAAAGTAAACATTTCCTGACTCAAAAACTATTAAAATTAGCCCTAAATTTCAGCAGATTACAGACATAAAATTGGATCTACACACATGCAAGTACTTTGCTTAGGAGCAATCGCAAATTATAAGTAAACATATGTAATCCACTGTTAAGAACAAAGCTTCGATGATTGAAAAAAAAAAAAAGGTATTGAAATGCATTTGTTAGATGAGATAATTAATGACGAAAGATCGAAGTCATGCCATATTGAATTTTTTTATATGTATTATTCATAAACCAAGAACTATTTATAGTTAAAAGCCGTGTACTAGGTTGTACATCAACAGAAATATAACACTGTATGTTTTCGAAATTACATTTTTTGAAACAAGATTGCTAACATTATTTTAACAAAATATTGTTAGGTAGTAACCAATATAATTCATCTTAACGATCTTATAAAATATATTATTTACACTATTGTTTGTCTTAGAATGAGCTGTGAAAATAAAATTAAAAAAAAAAGTTGTTGTTCCTTGTGAAAAAGTATCTTTTTCTTATGCTGAAATGAGTGTCTTATGCTGAAAATATTTCCTTTTTTATATCGCTTTTATCTTTTCAGCAAGAATTCTTAATGTTACTTCAGTAATTATTTTAATATTTTAACAATGATAATATTCGAACGGAGCATAACTGTAATTATGTGAGATGTCTTTTGAATGAAGTTTCCTTACAATCAAAATTATTGTATTTATAGAAATGGTATATAGTTATGATGTCCTATATACAAGAATTGCTAGCCTAAATTTTAAAAGTAATGCTGTTCTTTAGGATAGAAATTAATTTCAATTATTTGAGTTCTTTTTTCGTTTTATTCCTCTAAATTGAATTTACAACTATCAGTTCATTCAATTATCGGAAACTTTATTTCTTAATACAAAAAAAAATCATTATTCATGGAAAACTCAAAGTGCGAGTATTTATTGAGGCAGTTTAAAAACAAACCGCTATTTTATACACATAAAAGTCAATCATTGTTTCTGAAAGAAATTAAAAAAAAATAATTAACTTGTCCTGATGATTGAATTCTATCTCAATCCAGATTTAAGCTGAAGGGTTGAAATAGGTATTTTTGATCATTTTTCCCTTAAATATAAGTTCTTGTCTAGAATTTTGGAAAGAAATGTAAGAAATTGAACATCTGGAATTGTCTGTAGATATTCAACTGCAAACAAAATGGCATTTAAAAAGCCTTGGGTAGATCTATGTGACATTAAATATATGCCGTCAATTCTTTCTCAACGGGAATGTGATTCAATTTAAAATACATCTTCAATACTCAACATGAGGAGCTGACGTTTTGGATGTTCCCTTAAAATGACTGACGGCTGGAGTTATGACACAAAAGATATAAAAGAAATATAACGTTAAAGCCTAAAATCGATTTGAACTTCGACTTTATCATGCAAACCTCTCATCTTTGACACCTTTTTACCATAAACTTGGAGCTAAATGAGTTCTTCGTATGCATTTTCGGGAAAAGTTTACCTTGAGTATTTTCACTTTGTGTTTCAAGTTTGATCTAGAATCTATCCCTTTTATTTATTTGTTTTGCAAATTTTTAACAACACATTTTTAATTGCAGTTTAATATATTCTAAGGAGAAATTCGATGATACTGATTTATGAATGGGATTTAATAATGATTGCATTATCATGTTTATTTAAATTGAAAGGTAATTTCCAGGAGTTTTTAATTCACAGGACAAAAAAATGTTGTTGAATTTATTAAATATGTTTCTTAATTGTAAAAAAATACATATAGTATTAATTTGAATTTTTTTTAGAAAACAACGTAAGGAATAATGATTTAAATGTTTGAGAGTATACTTAATTTTCTCCTTATCTAAGTCATTAAGAGAAAACAAAATGTTAACTACATTGAAATATTTGTTCAAATATCATTTCTAGCTATAAATCAAACTAGAGCCAAAGTTAATAAATTTTTTTGGTTATTTCAGCTATTATTATATTTTTATTTCTTCAAAATTTTCGTCATAGTGATTTAACAAAAGCAAAAAACTTCTTATATGAATATAATTTCAAGATAGTTTACTAGGACGTAATTAAGAGATACAAATTCTTTAAGCAAATCATTTAAATAAACTCATTAGCCAATGTTAAATTAGTTATATATTTCTTTGATTTCCGTCAAAATGTTTTCATTTTCTAATTTGGAAATTTGAAAATTTAATTCACCATGATTCTTTTTAACACTGATAAAAGATTTCAGATTATAAATGTTATTATAATGATATTTTATAAATAAATGAAATGCTCACTGGAAACACTCGGCTATTCGAAGGAAAAAGAAAGATTTAACAACAGGGCTAATTTATTTTCTCTAAAAATTCTTTAATGTTACAGACATATATGAATTATTTTTTAATCTGTCTCTAAATTAATGAGCACCGGATTTGTAAATAATGTCAGTAGTTTAATTGTTCATCGTCACATTTTATTCATTTTTCGTTTCTTTTGCATGAAGGAAAAAAAATTATAGTTCTTTAATGATAACATGTCCTTGTTTAATAATACACGAGACTCTTCTTAAACGATAAAGTTCTATCACCGTCCCCTACTTCAGAGAGTTGAGTAATTGTGTATAAATTTTCATTATCAAAGGTATAATCATTACTTGAGGTATCACGGACTTCGTGTTTGCAACTGTTTTTTACTATACACATTTGATATACATATACATGTTAATATCTTTTTTGTGTCATTTTATTTTTAGATTTATAGTTGCTTTATAGTGAGATAACCATTCTATTCGTGGACCAATGTTTAATTCCTAAACTACTAGATGTTAGAAATAATTCCAATGGCAAAAGAAGTAAAGAATCATCCTTTATGTATTTGGATCCTTAGATATCTGACAAATTTCGATATCTAGTTTTTTGCTCAATTTTCATGATTAGAAATTCAATCTATTAAAATAAATAAATAATTAATTATATTTACCAATATTTTAACTTTTACATTAATACATATTTCATTGCTTTATAACTAAAACTGACTGAGAAATACTTGCTAGAAGTAAACGGGGATCGCATTTAAATATATTTTAGGAAAAATTATAAATTTTTGAAAAAGCAAAATGTTTTAACTCAATTAAAAATGTCCTGTCCATCTTCTTATTCGTGAAAACATTCGTATTTTTATATCTAAAAAACAACAATCTTGAAACTGATGTGCAGCTTGCAGTCAAAAATGTAACTGAAAAGCAATGAAATTGGTACGGCAAACAATTAATCACATGTCATTGCAAACATTATTATTGGAATTATGATAAACTGAAAACATTTGATTAAAAATCACTTTTCCACAATATTTGTTTCTTTCGTTCAAACCAAATTCTTCTTGCATGCTTTACGGGCCACGACGGCCTGGTGGTAAGCTCTCGGCTTTCGAACCGGAGGGTTTCAAGTTCGAGACCCGTTTCTGCAAAAGAACCGTCTGGCAATATGTAGGGGCCAAACGTGCTGACGTTGGCTTAGTGTGGACGCCACCTCAAGTGCCGTCTGCTTTGGCTACTGTTCAAAGTTATGAGGTGCGTCCCAAAATACCCCTAGTGTCGCTTTAAAACAGGACGTTAATCTAATTGAGCTAATCTTGTGCATTATACATTATTGATTAACATGTAGCGGAACAAAGTCTATCTATTCTGCTCTATTTGCATCTTGCCTTTTATTTATCTTGAAGAAGACCTCGGAAAAAATTGACCAAGAAAGTACTTGGAAGATTTGTGTGATGATAAAATAATAAAATTTCATACTTGACATATTCCACCACGGAATATATTCCTCCAAATACGCAGATGAAGTAGTTGCGTAATTCTTAAAAGTTAAAGTAAAATCGGAAACTAAGTTAAATTACTCTTAGAACAAAATATTAACATCTGATAATATTGACTATAAGGTCGCGTAGAATGAGAACCACCAGAAGGGATTATTGCACTAAGAATTCTTTTTCTCAGACTAAACATCTATTAAATAATATACAATACAATATATAATTGAAATATAAAAATACAGTAAATATTCCTTTTTCCTTTATTTCCTTATGGTCTTAATAGTAAATAAAATGGGGAAGGTTACGCAGATTTAAACAATAATTGCATTTATTACAAATTTAACATATTTAAAAATTTTCTAAATAAAGATAACTATTTTAAAAGATTTAAAAGAGGTAAAGGAAAAGGTGGCAATTTTCAAATTATATTTGAGGAATTTCAAAATTACTGTAATCTGGAGCACAATAGTGAAAACATTCACAAAATTAGGAAATACATTTTTGGTCTTAGAAATAATAAAATTAAATGGTTATTAAATAATAAATTTGGGGATTTATAGTTTAAAAATTCGTACACAAAATATATTATTCTAGATCTGATTAAATGTAAGCTTAAAATTGGAAAAAACGATTTACTTTTTAAAGATCAAAATAATGTTTACAAAGAATTCTGTGTGATTAAATTCTTGGATATTTTCTTCGAATATCTAAAATTATCCAACATTATACATAATAATAATATATTTTTTCCTCTATCATATAAAACAACTGTTTCAATAGCGTTTAGTTATACTTGAACTTTAAAGAAAAAAAATTGTAATTATAATTACTATAGTAAAAATTTAGATAAAATAAATATAACAGATTGTTACTGTAACAAAGAAAGGTTTAAAGATTTTATAGATGTAGATAAAGGTCATATTATTACAGGTAATTTAAAAATTATTGAATCCAACTCTTTAAGAGATTTAATGGAAAGAGGAACTAAATTTAGATTAAGAGAAAAAATAAACCACAGTAAAATTTTGATTTCTATTGGTAAAGATTTGGATATTTTTATTGCTAAATTATCTAGAAAATATCCTTGGTCTGCGGAAGATTTCGGAGAATGGAAAGTGAGAATTTTAAAGGAAATTAAAATAAAAATGAATATTGATATTGACAGATCTAAAGAACGTGGGATTTATTTTAGCAAAAGATTAAAAAACGAAATAAAAAATTTAAAAGAAAAATTTGTTATTACAGTAATAGATAAATCAGCAAATAATTTCTGTTTAATTTGTAAATATTATTATAAAGAACTTTTAATTAATGAATATAACTCTAACGCAACTTATATGTTAAAGAACACCGGGAAAAAGGAATTAGATAAAAGAATGCTAGCTTTCGCAAATAAAAACCAAAATTAAGACTTGCTCTCTAAACTATCCTTATTTATTCCCAACAGGTAAATTTCATAAAAATCCATTAAAATTCAGATTCTTGACTTGTAGCACTGGCAGTTATAATTACTATACGGGTAAACATTTCTTTAAATACTTAAAAATTATCCTGGACAAAATATAAGATGAAGACAACTTTATAGTTTCTAGTAACAAAGAAGTACTGGATTTTCTTAAAGATAACAACATTAATAAACTTAATACTTATGATTTCGAAAATTTATACACCAATCTACCTCATGAAAAATTAATAAAGGTCTGTACTTTTATATATGACAAATATTTAAATGAAAATGTCATTCCTAAAAATAACTGGCTAGAGTTATGTAATTTTAATATTACTGAAAATTACGTTTTTAATGGTATTAATTTTTATAAAAAGTAAAGGGCATTCCAATGGGAACAGCTTTCTCAAGTGCTTTAGCTAATATTTACCTACATCGGTATGAGAAAAAAATAATTAAATATAACTTAATAAACGGGTGAAAGTATATTGATGACCTACTTTTGATAAATTTCGACAATATTAATATTGTTACTAATTGCTATCCAAAAGATTTAATTCTAACAGAAACAAATAAAAATCAACTTGAGGCTACCTTTCTGTATTTAGAAATCGAAGTTGTTAATGATAAAACAATAGTTGGTATCTACAATAAAAGGGATGAATTCAACTTTAAAATAGCAAAACTTTGTAACTATCATTCCAATCTAAACACTAAAATTTTCAAAAATCTAATTTTCTCACAAATTAACAGGATCAAAAGGGTTTGCAATAATAAAAATTCCTATATTGAAGCATCAAATAACCTCATTAAAAATTTAATTAAAAATGAATTTCCTAGAAATTAATGAAATGTCAACTTTTTAATCAAACAAGGTATGGTTTGGGATTAATCCTTTACCTAAAATAAAAATAGAACTTTCCTTGCATATTAGATCACTAAATAGATGGCGCTGAGGGCCTACAATGGTTTTTATCTTAAATATGTTAGCTTTGTCATTTTGAAAAGCGAGAATCACAATCGATAACTTAAAATTTCATTGCCTGCTGCTGGTATGTACTTTCTTTTTCAGTTTTCATAAATGGTTTCAGTGTTATTTTATGTTATTTTGTTTTTATTGTTATTTTTGTTATTGTATTTTTACTTATTAGTCTTTATTTTCTTCTAATTTGTTGTTTTGTATTTTCCTTTCTGTTAAAATGGTATATCTGTTGAGCCTAATTGCAGGGGATTTTCGGGTCACGAGGAATCATTATTAGACTTTCTTGTATGCATTACTTCACAGAAAAAAAATCATTTTTTTTAATCCCTGCCTGAGGGTGACCCTTGAAAAAGTCTTCAGGCCGGATTCTTCTTCTTTTTTTTATTTGGTTTAATTTGATTTTCCTATTAACTTGATTTTAATATTTTTATTTACTCAAATATGTTTTGCCTTTTATTTGTTTAAAATAATGACGTCCCTGAATTGGTCGATTTAGATATGCCCCATATTGATATAAATTGTAATTCATATGGTCTCTGTTCCTGACAAAATTTCCATCTCATATCATCATCGATTGCCCCTTAGCTCAGCTTTCAGGCGACAATAATTAATCCAGTAAAAAATAATGCAAATCAAACTCATTTAACCAATCTGTATATAAACAATTACACACAAAAAATATACAGATAAATTAATCCCTGTTAAGTAAATAAATAGCCATTAAAGCGTTCTAACATATCATGATACGTAATCGAAATGAATCTAATAAATAATTTGTGCCCCGTTTCAGTTTGATAAGACATTCCCAAAGCGTTTTTTTTATAATTTCAGCCTCTGAATAAGAATATTTCCCAAGAAGGAAGTTTCATAACTTGAGTGAAATGAGACAGAAAATTAATTTTTTTTAAATGCTAATGTATCAAGAATATCTTATCAAACTTAACTAACATGATAGTGTGATTGCATAAAATTTTCAATTTCAGAAGTTTATTTATTAATTAAACAGCATGAAAACAATTCTTTATCTCATTTAAAATATTTTTGGGGGATATAAGCGTTTACCTATATCGAATGGTTTATAAACAATCTATTAGCTCATAATTAGAGAAAACACTCTGTACATGCATTTGATAAAATGAGGTCAAATATTTTAAGAATGCATTATTATTTTGAATAACTTTCGCTTACTGAATTATCAAAATTATTTTAAAAATTTTATGGAAGATACTTTTAAAGTGATCAGTTATAATAATTTATTCTGACAGAGTAGTTTTAAATCATCCAATTTTTCAGGACACAGTAAATGAGGCTGCTCTTCTCGCTGAGGTTTGGACACCAAGAAGAAAATTTCATTTGCAGAACTTTCCTCTGATTTGAAATTTTGAAAAAAATATTTCGTCAGAGAAAAGAATTTCGATTTATCATTCAAAAATGGTCATAATAAATGCAGGTTGCATTAATTTTTTATTAAGTAGTTAATTTGAATACTTTTTTTTTTGGAAGAAAGTTCCCCATCAACTTTGATGAGTCATGAAAAGTTTTGAATACCTAATAAAGGTTTCATACTGCCCCCAGAATGTAACCCTTCTTTTAAAAGCAAGCCCGGAAAACTACTTAGGGGGGAATCGACATCATTTCGTCTCTCACTGTCTCAGGCCAAACTATTAACTCTTGATTTTTCTCCCCTTTCTACATTAGCTGGGAAGTTCGTTAGTGGCATTTAACGATGGAGGTTGCTGGCAACATCTGGAAGAATTTTTCTGTGGATGAAGGAATGGCAGTGTTTTCAGATCTTTCATCTTTTTGAGTGCAAGTCCAATTATCGTTCTTCAGGGCTGTAGCTCCTCAGTTGAGTTAGCGATAGCGCTTAACGATCCGTGTGCTGCCAAAAATTGGAACTAATATCAACTCTAGATGATGAAAAAAATAATATGATAAAAAAGTATCAAAAAGGGGAGGAAGGTTATAGCCGACTGATTTCTGAAATATACTGAGTTCATTGTTTTATCTCAGGCTCGTGATAAGGGCATCGTTAGCAGGTTCCATTACAATTGAATCAAGTTCAATTTTTCTCTCTTTAGAACAATTTTCGACCAAGGGAGCCAGTTCAGAAAGATAAAAAAAGGAAATAATTTTAAAGTCATCTCGTCACAAATCTTCATTAATATTTTAGAATTTGGTTTTTGAGGAATGCATGCAATTTAATCCTAAAGATTGATTTTTAAGATGGTTATAAGAAACGATACTTAATAAGCCATTTGGAAATGTCTTCTATAACATATTTTGGAAAAAGATTCTCAAATTCAAATATCTGAATATTACCATTTTAATAGTTGCAAGTTTTAACCTCTATGGAATATAAGAATAAATTTAGAAGACATTTTTTTATATCTAATAATGTGATCTGACAACTGTTTTTTATAATAAATGATTACTACGCTAGCTTTAGATTTACGGAATAGTTACTTAATTAATAAGGAAAAGGCACTATATAATATTCAAGTCACTTAAAACTTTTTAAATTACAATCTTAAATTATTATTGGAATTTTTGAAACTATTTAAACTATTTTGATCAATTTTGAAATCATTAAATTCGAAACTCATTCAATTTTATCTAAAGCAATTTAGTGACTGAAATTGTTTAATCTCATTATTAAAGTCCATTGAAAATAAATCGAATTATTAAAATAATTTCGCTGAAAAACCATTGACATTTCCTCATGAAGAATATAAGAACTGATTTTATATCTAAATTTTGTAATTAAACTCGATATCGAGATTTGAAAACTGTGAATTTGTGTCAGAATTACAATAATTCTGCAATGTTTTTGTATTCAAATACAATTAACTATATACTGATAGGGAATAATATCAAGTAATCTGGAATTCACAACAACTAGAGGCAAATGAGGAACTAAAATTTCTAACAAAATCTCAACAGATTATTCACTGTTTCAAAAATCAAAATAATTTTCAGAGCATACACACTTGTCGATTGATTTTAAAAATAGCATAAAAAGACATTTTAAACAAATTTTAATCATTTAGTTGAGAAATATTTTAATAGCTGATACACTTTCATCCAGTACCAGATCAGACGAATAAATGTCAGTTTGGGATAAGTACTAAAATTTCAATAACTATAAAAACTTTAAAATCAGCAACTTTATTTAGACTACGTTATTTATTGCTAAATGAACATTATTGGTTGCACAGATTTTGACATTTGAAATGTATTATTTTCATTGCTGGGTGCCATTTATTTTGATGCCAAACTTTTCCAACAAAAAAACACAAATTTTAGCTTTTTAAATACCTCCCCCCCCCCCCGAAAAGAAGAGCCCATTGTATTATTTGGTCTGTGATCAGAAAATGAGACACATATGAAAGATCTGTTCATAGGCTGTTTGAATTTTAACTATAGATCATTGAAATGGGTTATGCAAGGTACAGATGAAATGAAGAAAAACTAGATCTTCTTCCATTTAATTGCTTGTAATAAAATCTGTCTATAAATTATTTTTCCCTACAATGTATTTATTTGTATTTTACTTTAAAAGCCCTATTTATTAGACAAACTTATGAGCTAGATTTATTTTTAGCAGATTTAATGGTGTTTTTTTATTAATATTTATGCTTGAAATTTAAATATGGAAGTTTAATCAGTATTTTGAAAGATTCTGTATGTAACTGAAATTTATCATCGATCAATTGAATTAAAATAGTGTCCAGGAAGAAAATGATAGAACAAAGCTATTCCTGAAACGTGAAGATTCGATGAAATTTATTGGTAAATTTGATTGAAGTCTATAGCTCTTTATCCTGTTTCATTCGTATATGACAAGTAAAAAATATTTATTCCAAATATTGTTTCATCACTACTAATATTACCCTCATGTAGTTAGTTCTATGACCAGATAAGTGGAATTTCATCTTGCTAATTAACTTTTACTTCTGTAATATTTCCATAATTTAAAATAAATCAAAATTTTATTATTATAGCATTAAAAGATCAATATTTAAACATCTTAACATTTGATTAGAGCATGAAATAATTAAAATACTATTTAACATCTATACAATATTATAAGAAAATAGTTGTATGAAACGTAATCTCTTATCCCTTTAACAATCGTCTCTACCTGATATTTTTTTTTTCTTTTTAATAAACACCGATAATTTCATTAGCTTAAAATGTCTTTACTGTATACGCATCTCAGCAATTAACGATTTCAAAAAAATGGGTAAAACATCGTATTAATTCGCCATAAAAATTAAGATACATGTTAATTTCTAAGGGCGGAAAAACTTAACAGCCAAAAAGGGGAATTGACTTTAAAAGTAATGGAAATGGTTCAATATTTAAATAAAAATTCAATATTTAAATCAAAACAAAGCAAAAGTATTTATATTGTGAAAACTCATGCTCTTATTAAGGATAAACGGAACAGTATTATTTATTTTTCTGAAATTTTGGTTAATAAAAAAGGCGAAAAAAAGTCTTATCTTGCTATTCAGAAGCTGAGCTTTATTTAATATACGGTTCCTCGTGGGTCTTTTTGGCTAGAGTTTTCAACAAACAAAAATGAGTATAACTAACTCTGTTTATCAGTTTGTCTATCTCAACAAACCTGTCTCTTTAAGCCATTTGCATCGACACCAATTTTGCGAAGATGGGATAAAAAATAAAAAAGTTACATAAATGTTCCATTCACTTTGTTGATTACTGTACCACCGCTTCCTTTTGCCGTTGTTCGTTTTTATTTTCAGTTAAATACTTTTTTAATACAGTCTATAGAACAGAACAGTGGAATGGAAAGGCATTGTTGATTTTCAAGCCATTCGTTTTATATTTACTTCAGATAATCTATAACAATGAGCAATTAACCCCCCCCCCTCAAAAAATATGTTTTAAGAAAGGGCGGTGATCAACAGTAGTAAAAAGTTTTTTTTTTTTTTTTTTAAATATAGAATAATCGCATATATATATTAGAAAATTATCACAACAGCTTTGAAGAAAGGACATTGCATTTCTATACCATGGTCAAAATTTGAGCTGCACCATTCAGAATGTATTTGATTTCCAAATTTTTACATCACACTTAACTCAGAAAAAAAACTTCTGATGAAGTTCAAAGAAGTTGAATGTAAAATTCTTAATCATGAAGCATGGATTTTAATGAAGCTTTTGTGTCTAGTTTGTATTTATTGAAGGATCACGGCTTGAAGGTTTAATTTCTTTAACCTAATTCAATATCTTCTTGTTTAATTTTCTTTAATATAAACTTTAAAAGTATGTTAAAAATATTTCAGAAAAAATTCTGAAAATGGTAAATTTTTTGTAGAATATTATTGAGTGTAACATTTGAGAAGCATAAACGTTTTTGAAACATACTTTGAGTATTTATAATGTAGTTCAAAAGTTGAGTAACTAACCTAGGGCCCACTCTTCTAGCTTAAAAATACTGAAAGTCAACCCTGTTAAAAAAAATATGTGTTTAATTCCTCAAGAGTTACAGTAGTGACCAAAATTGTGGAAATTTTTTTGAAAAAGAATGCACTTTTTAGATTCAATAGTTCATAACAGACATTTTATAAAGAGGAATACCAAAAACTTTTATATCATTTTAAAGGTAATTTAACCAATACTGTAATAAAATAATTTTTATAATAATACTAGTTTTGATGTAGCAGACATAAGGAAGAAAAAGGACTCAAAGACTCTTATTTCTGGCAGTTAATACTTGATTGGGTATCCTTTAACACCATTGACGCTTTTCATTTCCGTTCTATGAAATTCATCAATGCTTTATGATCCTCAAATGTTATGTGATGCTAAGTTTGGATTATTGATTCAACTATTTAGGTTTTATTACAGGGTTGGTTCTGTGTAACAGGTTTCTTTGGTATGCTCAATAAATTTTCGATTGGGTTAAGCTCTAGGCTGCTTCTATACGATTCTAGTAGTTAAATATGATTGTCTTGAAACAACTTTTTACATATAGTGGCAATATGGCATAAAACTGATTCCTGTTGAAATATAAAGTCCTCTTTAACTGCGAAAAGATCAGATGCAGGAGGCTGTAATTTGAAAGGAATATTCCATTTCCTAATTTTTGAGTATTCATATTCCTGTAAATCACAAAAATTCGGTCCACGATTTTTGCTGTCATATATACCTAGATCATAGCATTAAATTGTCGTTAATAATAGTTGCAATTTCAATTAGAATGGAAATCTCTTATTCTTCTCATGTATTTTATGCCATTTCTACGAAATAGTACGATTTTGGCCTCATTCTCTTTTATATTTTACTGACCAGCTAGCATAGTTTTAGAGCCAGTTTATCGTTTTGACCACTATTTCAAATGAAAAATTGCCTTTTTTGTATAATTATTTCATTTTGAACCGATTGCTCCAATCTGCCTCGAATGATCCTCGACACAACTTTGCATTGCGCCAACACTGCATTGCGTCATTTCACTTGGAATGCTGCCATATGAATTTCATCTATCACATAGCCATAATCTTTTAATTGCTCTATCATCACTTGGTATTATACATTTTCCCTGCCTTTACTAATTTCATTTTGCAGTGATTCATTTTCATTATACTCTTTCAAAAATTTATGAATACCGACTTTAGTTAAGCTTTCACTAATTTTCTTTTTAATTTCTTATAATTAATACCTTTTTCCTGTACTAATAATACATTGTATTATTATATTTTGATGAATAGTGTTTTAAGTAACTTTTATTTTTTACGTTTTAATAACTCACAAATGGAAAAATTCAAGAAAGTAACCAATTTGAAAAAAATCAAAAAAAAAAAAAAAATGAGAAAAGCATTTTGATCTCAGCTCCTAAATATCGCGTCATTTGTTGAATTGTACTAATAATAAATACCACCTCATTGTCTAAATATTCCTAATCATTAAACATATTCAAATAATGTAAAGCTACATCTGCCGCTTAAGCACGGCGTGCTTCTTTCTTCTTATTATTGAATTATGTTAAGAAAATAATGATGAATATAATTTAATCAATTAAATTCTTGGCTAAATTATCTTTAAAATGTTATATAGCGTTATGATATTTTTGTTAATACTATTGCTGTTACGTGCCTTTATATCTCCTAAATGGACTTTTTCCAGTACTGTACTTTAACCAAAAGTAGGAAAATTTAATTTAAATTTGATTTTTTGATTAAATTAAAAGTTATCTTCAGACAAATTTTGAAACTCAGTATTTTATATTTCTTTTACATAGATAGAAACCGCTTTTTTGAAGGCTCTATACGTATTCACATTATTGTTAAGCATTGGTGTGATACGAAAATTTGAAGAGGTGATGCTAGTTAAGGTTCGACCTCACCATCTGACTTGAGCTCAAAATTACGATAATACATCCCAAAACTGACATAGCGTTGTTTCTAAACTAGATGGTAAGATAAACAAATTAACTAAACTAAACTAAACTGAAACTTCGACTATTATCAAAAAAATTCACGTTAAAAATAAACAAAACACATAAAGTGATAGATGAAAAAATAAGACATATTTAAAAAAAAAAAAGATTCAAAGTTCATTCATTAAATACTATAATAAAAAATTACTTAAAAAATGCTGTAATATTATGGTTTTTTTCGCTGAAAAAGAAAGCTAAGTTAAAATGACTTTGGAGAAATTTGTTTTTGGGAGTATGGTTGAAAAACTCTTTAGTAATATGTGAGAATGGCTTTAGAAGCTTCACTGAATTTTCAGTTCTGTGAATTGTTGTAAAGTTTTAAAAATACATGTGTATTATTTCATGTATTTTTTCCAAGACCTCAGATTTCTGAAATTTCATAAAGTACTGTCTTTATTTTTGTGATCATTGAAACAAAAATTCTTCAGATTTTATTTATAAAAGGTATTGCATCAAATTTAAGAATAATTTAAAAAAGGATAATATTTTGATTCTTACAAAGATTTTAAAAAATTAAGAATTTTTAATGTTAATAGTTTTGCGATAAATATGCCAACAAACATTATCATTGAAATATATAATTTCTGGAAGTAAAATCCTATACATTAATGCGTATATTTTAATTTTCAATTTTTTTTTTTTTTTTTTTTTTTTTTATAATCCAGAGGATATTTTCGCTTAATTTTTCTTTTTTTTCTAGTTTATCACATGTCTGTATCATCATTTCCCAAAGTATGAAAGTTTTAAATCGAAATTTGTAAAATAACGAATCTACATATGAAATTTGGAAATTTCACTCTAATAGTCATTTATGAGTGCTGCAAATCGAAGCATGAAGCAAATCTCTCCCTGATTGTCTTTTTTCTTTGATCGGAAAGATTTCGATTGCTATCCGTTGCTTTCGAGAAAATCTATTTGTAGGGAACATATTTCCCTTGTCAGAAACAAAGCAAGCGGGGATATTGTGGGCTTTACCCTTTTAGTGCAATCGATCTTTAGGGTCAGCCTCTGTTGTTGGCACCGCTTGTCTCTGTTCATCAAGCTGAAACTGTTGCCCGCTGAACCGTCAGGGAACGCATCACCGATTCTAACCGGAGGAGGGGGAAGGAACGAAAGTGATGGACGCCATGTAATAACAATGCTAAATAAAAAAAATGCCCGGAGAAAATATGTGATACCAACATAGTAGTGATGACGGGTAACAGAAATAAGGGTGTGCAGAAGTGTTTAGCGAGACGAAAAAAGTTGGAATGCAATCGAGGATTTTGTTTTACTTTTACTCCTTTTGATTACCCGGGTCGATTCACAATTCATACGGATGTCGTTTTTCTGTCTACAGAGCAGCGATATTAATTGCAGATACGCTGATGGAATAACAACTATTTAATAAAGAAATATCTATACAAGAATTATGAAAGCGGATGTCGGCAGGTAATTGGCGGCTGATGCAAGCATTTTGTGTTCCTTGAAATATTACGAATCCATCAGAGATTTTGTCATACGGAAAGCTCACTTTTCTGGATAGACTTTCACTGTTAATATTAATCTAGAAGAAGATACTCGTATATCATCATATTAAATGCATTGAATATATATAAGTACAAAAAAGGCATATCATATATATAATTAGATAGACAATGATCTCAAAGATTTGAAAAATAATGAAATAAAGTTTTTAGCAATATGCAGTTTTTACTTTCTTTATAAGAAAGTATCAAAGTATACTTTAACTATCAAAAAATTCTAACAAGATTTTGACGCATCTTGGTGTTTCTGAGTCTAAAAAAATATTTTTAGAATTATATTTGCTAATTTTTGTGAACACGATGACTGAGAAACGCTTTGAACTGGAAATTGGATTCACTGTCCAACACAGTAGACTTCGGTCAAGTTTTGAGCACAATCCCTTCGAAGGCTGTCCGAATACAAATTAACAAGATAATTACAAATCGAAGAGAGCTATATCAATAAAATTTGATATACAGATTCAACATTTAAATTGTATATATGCATCTAATTTTGAACAGATCTGTTAAGAGGAACCCAATAGCTTAAATATATGAAATTTGGCATGTGATTTTGAGAATACAATTGTACTTCTGCATCAAATTCTGGCTTTAAGTAGTAGACAAACAAGTGTCCACTATACTTTTGAACTTTGAATATTTTGAAAAAAAACTTTTTGAAAATTGTTTTAATTTTGACAACTTATTTTTCTGTTATCATTAGTGCTGATTCAAAAAATGATATCCATTTATTTTTATCATGTAAGGAATTTTTACAGAATGATTGCATATTTAGAGAGAAACTATTAAAGTCGCAAAATTTTGACATTTCATATAAATTTTAGTATGTCATAAATCCATATAAATTACATTTATATCCTAATTCAAGTAATTGTTAAGTACATGAAGAAAGTTATAAATCCTCATAGTAAAATTTTCTTCTTTACTACAAAAGTTAATTTTCCTTGATATTGCCTCTCCCTTTCTTTTATATCGTAATGAAATTTTGCATCTTGTTTCTCCCTAATTCCGACTAAAGTTTCAGAAAAATAGCCCAGGTGTGAATCGAGAAAAGGAACTTTTAAGCTAATCCTAACCTCTTTTAAGCAACATCCAAAAATATAAACATTTTTTGTCATCTCTTCTACAAGATCTTTTCTTTCATTTGTTTCCATTTTAATCTAAAAATGTCCATCATCTTCCTGAAGTCTGGTCCTACAAACAATCTACCTTCACTTTTACTTCGGCTAAACCAAGGAATTAGTCACAAAAGTATTTGAGGCATTCACTTTCTTATAGTAAAGCTTTGACAAATTGTTTCCAAATACCTAATTTTATGCGAAGTGATGGAAATAACATTTTTTTTATTAGCTATATTTTCTGTTTGAATATTTCCCCTTATGTCTTCCTCAGTGGCCATATTTTCTTAATGTAATATTATTTTCTCTTCCATTCACAAAGAACGTTCCCATTCACAGGAACGTTTTGTTTACCCTTTCTACTGCCAAGTAACGTAGAAATCACTTTCAAATCATCGCAGCCTGCCTATTTATGATCTGACTCTCAGAGTTCATTCAGAATGAAATCAAGATTTTCAGATGAATATTCTGTATTAAAATAGTTTCTTCTCTCTTATTTAATAGTTTAATTAATAAACTTTTTTTATTTTTAGCCAATAAATATGTTTATCGAGCTCATATAATAAGTATTATATAAAAAGAATTATTTATATAATATATTTTTGGTCCGAAATATACTAAACTCGCAAAAAATAGATTGCCATTAAGGATGAAACTGTGCGTGATGAATTTTTTTTTCTTCCGAATAATCAGTAAAATTGTTAGAAACACTAAGTGCTTTATCACCAATTTTTGCGGAATCAATTGCTTAGAGGTATAATTTTCACCTTGAGCCAGCTTAATATTAAAAGCCCATTCAAAAGTCGACTAGAGTAGGTCTGTATTATTCCTATTTTGTGAAGATTTTCAAAACAAATTGAAAAATACATGAGAAACATAATTCATGATTGTTAGTAGAAACTTTCAATAGATTTCTCAATATATTGAATAAAATAATTATTACCATAAATATATATAAAATAATTTTAAAAAATCCTTTTTTTCTCAGCTCGATCCGAACCCGAAAAAACGCAAACGATATTGGGTTGCCTTTTAGCTTCTTAACTTAACTAAGGCGTACGATTTGCTATATGATAAAATTTATCTGGTAAAATTGAAAAGTAGAAGTAAATTTAAATATGATTTAATTGCAATTAAAATCATTTATACAAATAATCATTTGTATTGTAAACATGAGGGCTAATTATATCACTCATTTTTTTAAAAAATATAAGTATTTCTAAAATAAGTTTCAAATATTTACTTTCTTATGTCTTTCGTTGAATAATGTTATGGATCTTCTACCTTCCCTAGAAAAGTCAATCAAGAGCTAAGAAAAAACAATTTTATAAAAAGAAATTCACCCAAACATTTCAATCTGATAATCACCAAGGGTCAATATTTTGTTTCGATTTTCGCTTAACGTAGAAAACTAAACAAAGACTTGAATTTCAAAGAATATGAAACATGATCTTCCGATTATTCATATTAAAAATTGAAATAAATACTATCTTTAAGTCAAATGAAACGAGCTTTTTTTAATTGCAAAAGCCACAGTATAAAATTGGAAGAAATATTTTTGCGGTATTGTACATTTGAAAATAAGAAATAACAGTCTTATATCTACGGTATAAATGACAAAAATAGCTCTTTTTTTAGTTCTTATAATGCAAATGACCCTTGATTAATATTTTGATGAAACAAAATTTCAGGAATTTATCTGAAATAAAATATTTTGAAATAAATTATAATTATTTTAAAACTTGTTAAAATTAGAGGAAAATTGTTAAAAATCAAGCGAAAACCATTAGAGTGATAAGTCAAGTTTTAAGAAACTGTAAAAATCCTACTATAGTATGTCAGATAGTTTTGGTTAACAAACAAGATAAATTAATTATTAAAAATCTAATTAATATTTTTTTAAAATATACATTTTCATATTGTTACTGTTTAAATTTTGCTTGTGTTGAATTTCGTAGCTTTTGTTTCTATTCTTTTAACTGCAAAGGCATGTATGAGATCGGCAGCAGGTTATAAAAATTCAATTTCAGGTCCTTTTATTTTTATTTGTTTCAAAATATTAACAAATACTAATTAAATCTTGCGATTATGATGTTTCTTTGAATTATCCTAATTTATATTTTTAATTCTTTAAAGAGTAGAATAGCTAGATTAAGTGATGATGGGAGAAATTTTTCAGACATTTCAAATAGAAAAATTTGTTTTGCGTAAACATGCAAAATATCTCACTGATTCAATCGAAATCCAAATAAATAAATATAAGAAAAAACAGAATATTTCTACAAACAAACTCATATGAGGCGAAAATCCTAATTAAAACGATATATGTAGTAAAACTAAATTTATTAGTTTCAAACACATTTGTACTTCCTCAAATGCGGAGATGATTCAAATAGAGATAATCTAAAAGCTCGTGTATTTAAACTCTCTCAGTCTAAAGCAATATCGTCAATTATGGGGATATCAAGGCTAAACATTCCGTTTAATTAAAACTATAGTTTAATCTAAATATCTTCGAGAAACCGATCTCCGATATGAATTCCTACAATTAACTCAGAATGAATACAAAATTCAATGCTTTGTTTGCCATTAAAAGACAGGTCACTTGCAATTGACTCTGATGATATTTTAACGATATCGTCTGAAACTAATTTACCCTCTGATGGACAGCACGTGCATTTGGCATCACCAGCAAGTTTGCTAATTTATCGTAGTGACAGTTATACGTCCGAATTGAGCGTATAATTTAGACTAAGGGAGGTACTTAATACTGAAAATTGTAGCACTTCAATTAGGCATATTTCCAAAATGCTTAGCGGAAGGACATTTGGATGGACCGTCAACAGCACTGATATTATTGCAGATTCCAGAAATGGGCCTTCGTCTCTTCACAAGTGGTGTATGTATAGAATGTTCTACTGAGAAGAATAAGTTTCTGGAGCTTTGCATTTCTGCTTGCTCAAGTTTTTTTCAGGTTTCTGAATTATAGAAAACATGTTTGAAATTGTACGTTTAAATGTTTGCCATGATGCTTTTATTTTAGTTTAACTATAATTATTTCTTTATGTAATAAATGATGTAGAATAAAATGCATAATTTTATGATGTTGCTTTTTTATAGAATATGAGAAGAAACGAAGATGAAATGTGAAAGTCAAAATTTTAAGACATTTTCAGTGTAAAGTTCCTGTATAGTATACTCATACTTAATAAAGTGATATCCAATGACTGAGTATCCTTTTGACTTACTATTTGTGGAAATTATTGCATATTTTAAAAGGCTGAATATAAATATCAGTAAAAATTTGTTTTTACAATCCGAATAACTTTTGTTTGAAATTGGGTTGTGATACTGGATGATCACTTTTATTATGACAAAAAGTGAAAAGTAAAAAATACTAAAAATGTATCTCTAAGGAAAGCGGAACCACGAATCTTTTCAATTGAAGAATTAGAGGCTTCACCTTATAACAAAGACAAAATGTTATTTACTACATTTGAGATGAAGAAGTCATCTGATAGAGAAATAAACGCACAATTTTTCTGTGATAACATATATGTGGATATATTCATGGAAAGTTAAAACCTATCATAGAAAATTTATAAAAGAAAAAAATTGAGTAGAATGTTTGGATTTAACATGAAGGAAATACAGAGTCATATCTACAATTTCCATAGAGAATATAACGAAAAATTGTTTTTGTTACAGTCATATTTAAGAAGAATGAGCTTTTGTAGATGAAATGCGATTGACATTACCGTACACATTGAATAACCTGGTTATACGAATCTAGAAATGAGATTATGGCTCATATGCATGTAACAAGGAATGCGAAACTTTGCATTATCAATACTGGAAGTCTGTAGAGGACATATTCTAAGTTTTCCGTTAATAGTCTTTTGAGACACAATGCTGTTGAAATGGATAAATCAGTTATTTCAATAGTTTATACTAACTTAGGAATATTTTACGCTTTTAGTTAAGGATATTTTCGAAGTATTGGATTGGTAAATTGTTTATGCACAAATTTAAGTCTTGCATTTCAAAAAATGGAGCATTTTTTTGATTATTTTGTTAATTGTGGAATTTCATAATATGTATCATGAAGGTAGTGCTACAAATGATTGCCCATACAATCAAACTACGCTGATATCTATTTTTTGTTGAAAAATCTGAATCATGCTATTCAGAAAGTAAGTCTTTCTATAGTCCAGTAACCAGGAAATATAAGTCTCTAAAATTTATGACCAAGAAACTATTGATTTAAACACTTCAGTTAGGGTCCAGTATAACTATCCTAAGTTTTTTCCCTCTTGCAAGATAAGGTGGAAAAAAAAGTGTAAAGGGGTCTGCTTCTAATTTTTCCTTTACTGCTGTTAATTATGAGCAAAACTACACAGTCAACAGTCAAAATATTTTATTGCAAACAATTAATTTATTATAATTGTGCAAATTCAAATACTAATTTAAAAATGTTAAATATTATAATTCAACTGATATATATTTCATAATCATCATTTCGGATCCCTCTGTCATTTTTCATTCTCAGCGATCATCTTGTTTTTATTTTTAGCCAACTCAAACAGGACGTCCAATTCTTCTTGGTGATTCCTATATAGGAATAGGGGTTGTAACGATCAATATATATTTGATGATCGTTACCCCCCCCCCTCCTTAAATGTCTTTTCTGGGAGAAAAGTCTCAAAGATACTTGATTAATAAAAGTTCACCAACAAGAGTGCAAATTTCACAAGAATTAAAAATGGCTTGATAACCAATTACAGAAAGAACTAAGGCAAAAACATTAATGATAATTATGCAAATTATTTAATAACAAATACTCATTAGTAACTCATTTGTCAAACGGCTTAAGTTATCTGTTTTTTTTTGTTGTTTTTTTTTGGTTGTTGTTTTACCTGCTCTATGGACTATCTGAAAATCAAGTAATTGCAAAGCCAAAGCCCACCGCATTTGACGTTGATTAGTGATCTGTCTGAATAGTAAATTTCTCATCCAAATAATAGAATAACTTTTGTCAGCAAAAATTATGCTTGCACACTCCTTTTCGTTAGTAGTATATTGGTTTTCGCTATCACTAAACTTTTTACTAAGCTACAGAATCGGATGCTCTTCTCCTTGTGTCAAGTTTTTCTTTTAATGTTTGAATAATTTTTCCAATTTTTCGGCACATGAAATCTCTCCTTTTTTCACTCTGACCTTGAGAACATCAGTCAGTGGTGCTGCGATAATTGAATAGTTCAGTATATATCTACTATAGTATCCAAATAATCCGAGGAAAGAGCGTATGTCGTTTTTTAGGTGTGCGAAGTCTATAAGTCCTTTACTTTGGTTTCCGAAGATCTTCTGTCCTAAATACAGAATATGGTCTTGAGCGATTTTACATTTTGAGGGTTTTAGACTCAAGTTAGTCACTAAGATTATCGAAGTCCGTGAATCGGATTACACGAGTCCAATGATTTTGGTAGAGATAAATGGAAGAGATCTCCGATCTTTTTTTAAAATTATTCGTACATTCTTCTATCCTTTACCAAACTTGGAAGATAGAGTAGAAACAACGGCAACTGCAACGTATATCACAATACTAAATATTTCAAAGGGATATTTATAGATACTCCCGACTTCAAAGGCCTAACGGATAGCAGCTTTTCTCACAAGTTTTGAAACATAGCTTCCGCTATGGCTTCAATTTGGTCTTAAAAATGCACCCTATTTTTCAATAAGCTGATGGCTGGCAAAATTTGAAAGCAGATGTAAGTATAGGAAAAATTATATATACTTTTAAGAATAATTATCATGTATATAATTTTGCATATTATTACTCTATAAGATGTCTTCAAAAAGTATCAGTCTAAGAATCGAGCATTTATATTAGAGTTCTTTTTATTAAACACAACAAAATGAATTCCATTAAACTGTATTTATTAACCAAATATGTTAAATTAATAAAAAAAAACATTATAAAAATAAAAATTACAAATAACAATAATATTTCTAAATATAATTTATCAAAAACAACATAATTATATTTTTATATTTGATAATAAATGAATGTTTAATTTTTTATTAGTTCTTAAAGGTTTAAAATTGCTTCCAAAAGAATTGTAATTTTTATTAGTGCTTTAATTCTCTTGAACAGAATTATTTGACAAATCACGATTATTCATATAATCGAGGTTAAATAAAATATGACCGCGAATATTTCATAAAGATGTCATTTTATCTCTTGTCTTTTTTGTAAATATCAAATAAAATAATAACTTAAAAATAAATTTCATTGAAATTTTATGTAATTTTTTTATTATAAAATGTTTTTGCTTATCAAGAAAATTTTTTTTACAAAACTTTATTTTTCATGAAAGTTACTCATTTCAACATTTAAATAGATTGAAATTTATTTTAAATTTTATTTGATACTTTGTAAGAAATACTGAGCAATAAGCATCAATAAATTTAAACAAACACAAATTGTCCTTTTCTTGCTTCAAATTCATTCGTTATTCATTAGTTGCAAAAATAAATAATTTGGTCTGTAAGTTTGCAAAATTAAATAGTTACAATCATACAAAGTATATATTAGGAAATAAAACTCCAATTTTTCAGTTATTTGTTATATTCTGTAAATGACATTATATGAGCCGACGAGTATATATTCTAGCTTGCTATTAGGTATAAAATATCGTTGCAATAAAAAGAAGAATTTTTATTTTTGATGCTGTCGAAACTTTTTGTTCATATTCTTACTCTATAACAACATGAAAATGATATTTTATTCAAGAAATGCATAATCAGTAGCCTCCAAATGTATCCCCCTCCCCAAAAAAATACTGCCAATATTTTGAAATTTTCGAATGTGGCCTTAAATGGATCATTTTAGAGGAGGTGCAGAAAACTTAATATAATGGAAAAACTATACTTAGGAATGAGCTGAAATTTTGCATGTCCCCATAAAATTGCTTTCTCCTTCGATTTATGCCCAAATTTCAAACTTTTAAAAATGCAGTTTTGAAATCTACTTCGTATATAAAATTTACTTTTTAATGATAATTATAATATGATAATGATAATCTGTGTGGTAATATGTGTGTAAAATATGTAGAATATCTTATATTTTCATAAGAAAACGAGTTTAGATTAATAATTATATTATTTTTTAAAATATGAATAAAAGTTCAAAATTGTATTTCAATATTAGCAGGTCAAAGTTTTGATAGCTCAAAATTTCGGAACAAATACACTTAGACTAATGAAATTTGATTCCCCGGCTGAACTTGATGTAGCTTTGAAATTTGATGGGAAAAATGAGTGTTGCCATTGGAAAATTTCAAGTTTATTCCTATTTCACTATATAAGTGGCCCCTTACACAATTTTAAATTAAAAATTGTAAAGAATATGTTAATTCCTTTTGAAAGACATCTCTTTTATGATCCTACAAAGAACAATTGCAGAACAAATTTGGTTGAGTTTTTTTTTCTGCGATCAAAGAGTGTATTGTTATATGAAGTGCGAAGACCATTGATTCAAATTGTAGGAATCTTGTATAAACGCAAGAATTCCTCGTAAAAAGCAATGTTTAAATTCGAAAAATCTTCCAAAGGACTAAATTAAGCAAACATCCATGTTAACTGGACAGTAGAAACTACCGGATAATATGATTTTGATTTACGAGGCCAAAATTTCATTCTAACCTAAAATACGAAAGAAGAATAATTGAAGAAAATGCTCATCTTGATTGCATTACATCTATTGTCAAACACTCAGTTAGTGTTATGATTTGAGGTTGTATGACGACAAAATTTATGAGCAAAATGAACGTGCTTGATGGGAATAGAAATGTCCAAGAATATGCAATGGAAACATTCATTCCTAAACCCTCATATAATCTTTTCCGAAATATGACAGAGTTTGTAATTCACCAGAATTCAGCTCTATGTCTTGCTGCAACTATATATAAAAATCTTGGTTCGAGACAATCCTATTTCACTCTTGGAATGGCAGAAGAATAGCCTAGAGTTTTATTTAATCGAAAACCTATGGAGCAGACTAAAGAAACTTACTACACAGAGACAACCCAGCAATTGAACCCATTTGAACGAAATAATAATTCAATATTTGTATCGCATTATGACAATTGAGGAGCTAAAAACATTGGCGAACTCCAAAGCACGACTTGCAAGGTCGTAATTGATGTTAAATAATATCCAAATAAGTATTAATTACCATTAATGAGAATGCTTGTATATGTAATTATTTCCTTGTTTTCTTTTATACATTTATTATAGATCCTCCAATTCAAATATCCATTATAGAAATTATATTATTAAATGTTTGGCTAAATTATTTTTAAAATAATGTATAATTTTTAGGTATTATAGTTTTCAGTTGATAAAATTACTTTTATAAACCATCAAATCTCATAAATGCGTTTTTTTCAAAAGGTGTTCACAATCTGGCCACTACTGAATATTGAAATATTTCAAAATACAAATGTAAATATACAAATGCATTTTTCATATTTTTAAAAAGAACATTCTTCCAAGTTCATTGACATGTTTTCTTTGAGTTTAACTTTTATATTTTATAAGCAATAAGAAATCATCGAATACTTTCTGACGCAGTGTACATGTGTTTAACATATAGTTATTATCTATTTTTGAAAGTTTCATGTTTGCTCTCTTTCGTTTTCTCTTCAGTTAAAAAAAATATTAAATTCGATAAATTTGTCTGTTATTGGATTAATGTAGTGAACTAGATTAATGTCTTGTTTAGAATCTATAGGAAATATTTATATTTAGTATGTTTTCATAATTTTAAGTTGTGGTAATTTAAAGAGGACAAGTTACTTTGAAACGTCTACATTGCATAATTTCTCCCGTATTGGTTCACAAACAGGTATATACATACACACATGAATAAAATTGCAAATTTGTTAGACATATTCGTTTATTATATGAGGCACTTTTGGAAGAATAGTAAAGTTTATGAAAATCGAAAAATATTGTAACTTTAATAACTGTTTGTGCATATAATCTTCCAAAAAAAATGCTCGAAGCCGGTTTTTACTTTAAGCAGAATGCTATATTCTTCAACTTTGTGGCAATAATTTTTAAAAACAAGCCGTTTTCGGATAATATAGGAAATATTACAAAGCACGCCAAATTTTTTCTTCACTTTATTTTATTCACCAGCCGAAGCACATATCATCAGAGGTGAAGAACATGGAATAGTTATATTGGGTTTTAATTTAAGTCATTAAAGCAATAACATCTTCATATATGTTTTTCGTTCTGTCTTTTTTTATCCACCTCATCCTCTGATTTATTATGGAAAAATAGAAGGAAAACAGTTATAAGGTAGTATTTATGAGAACAAGCGCGGTATTAATTCAGTTGATTTTCAACATATTTTTCTCCAGAAATGGTCAATAAGTAGGATAAACTTTTGCATTTTTGTGTCTTCAAAATTTGCCATTTGGGACTGGAACTATTGGCACGAAGTTCCGAACATCAGGATTTTGAGGTGATCATCTAACATATAATTTCTGAACAACAAATGGCCACTTACTCTTATTTGATGTATAACTTCTGACAGTTTCACATTCTGCTGATAATGGCTGCTGAATTCTGTTGGTGCCGTTCATTGCACTGTGCTGTCTAGCCTTTTCTGCAAATGAATGAGAAGTATTTCTTAGTGCCCTTCTTATAGTGGAAATTTTACCGATTTTTGAAAGATTGATAAGTTGAACATCTAATTTATGACACGTAGCTCGCATTTAACATAAATTGAAATGATGTGTTTGATTGTTCAAAAGCATTAACACAGACCTATTTTATTAGTCGGCTGGAGAAAGAATAAGAAATTTTTATTTTCAACTACTATAACTGTGAAACTTCTTGTATATAAGCCGACTACCCTGCCACCATTGAACGATGCAGTATTTACAGGATTTGTTGTGGCTGCCTGCTATCTTTAACATAATCCATCCATATTACTGACAAATTTTCCGAACTGGCATCCTTTTTGATGCGGCTGGCCCTAATCCACAGGTGGTCAATCTCTGACCTTCCCTCTCATTTCCCCCTACATTTGTCATCCTGTTTCACTATAACTGTGATATTGCTGAAAAACTTAGAGTCAACTGTTGGTGTCATTCAGATGCGCTCATCCGCTACACAATGAGCTCCCAGCTATGTATTGGTGACATATAAAAGAAACGGAAACATTATTGAATATACTCATTGATATCTATATCATATATCGTGTATGTATTCATGAGATGAAAAGCATTTTATCCTGCATACGCAGGATTAAAAATATGCTATTCGGTCTCACATACTTACATTTCTCTTAAAAAACCAAATGCCTAAGCTTTATAAAAACGAAACAAATAATGCGTCTGTTTAGGGCTAGTTTCGAATAATGTGAACAAACTGATTAAGTAGTACATTATGAATTCGTTTTCGTTTCATATGAACTATTCGGTTTTCAAAACTATGTGAATTTTTGGAATTTTATAGCAGGAGTGATCATTTTAGTTCAATAATGTTAATATGATTTACAATAGTATTTTACTAAAATTATAAAACAATTTACTGACAGCTTGGAAAATATATTCGAAATTATCAATCAAAAATAGATAAAAATTTTACAGTATTTTTTATTCTTCTTGCAGTACTTATATTAAAGTAATACTATTTGTTATTCTTTTTCTGTATTCTATATGAAGATTTAGAAAGTAGATAATTTTCATCATTAATTAATTATTACTTTTCCTTTTATTGAATAATTCTTTTATACTCAGTTTCCTGTGAAACACACTATCAATGACTTTGCTATATTTGGTGTCTTTAGGAGGTAATATTGAATTCAAAATATTTCAAACATTTTATTCCTAATAAAATATAAAGTATCATTAAATAAGTTACATGCAAATGAACAATAAAAAAGTAGTAGTAAAACATTATTAAAAAAGGAATAATAAGATTCCTAATTATTATCTTATGTATTTTATTTAGAAGCAAATTATTTATAGGGAATTTTATTTCAAATTTATGTTCTAAAATTTTGAAAAAGAGGCTTTAAAAATAGATAAAAAAGCTTTTATCATTTAGAGTAACATTTCCAATTTTTTGCTTTTATTTAACTATTCGGAAAAATAATTATATAAAAAAAGATTTTCTTCCTTGAGTTGTTCAAATAAAATATTCATTCTCTTCTTATTTACGTATTGTATCTATAATTTTATCCTCATGTGAACACTAAAGAGACAACTTGTTATATCATGCTTCAGGAGATGTTTCTTCTATCATGCTCACCTTCTTAATGCTTCGTAATTAAGAAATTAATTTCTTTGAAAAAGTAAAATAAATTTTCGTTGAACTGAAAATGAAATATTTGATGCAATATTTGCTAAAATTTTGCAAACCCTGTTTAGAATATAAAAAAAAAATTGTAATCGTGCTTATTGAAAATGAAGTATTTTATCAGCCAAGTTCACAGTTCCTCGTTCATTGATTCTAAAATCGCTTCCCTTGAATAATTTTAACGCATTAGTGAATATTATATAATTAAGATGAGTTAGAAGTTTTAAATTATAAAAATAAAAAAAAGTTCAAATTGTCTCTTCTTTTAAAATTAACAGCAAGAGAGGAAACTGCTTTCAAGAGAAAAAAGTGAAGTGCAAGGGAAAAAAATATCTAATTGAAAACACCAGTTCTATATTAATAAGTTGTTGACTTTTTAAATAGCAACAGCAAAAAAAAAAAAAAACATCTTTGAACAATTGGTAATTTTAAAAACAATAAGCTCGATTATTTCTACATTCTGTTTGAAGTTTCTGTAGTTTTCGAATTTTATTTTCATGTTTATAGATATCGAAAAGTTGACTAAGGCGATATAAAAAAGAGGAATTTTTAAGATCATATTTAAGTTGAATAAATTGAAACTTAATCTTTCATTAAGGAAAATATTTAGGTTAAACATATCACGCAAAAATGAGAAATTTTAGAGCATTTGAAAATTTTGGAGTAAATATTTATTAAAAATAACAGTTATCCTCTGTCAAAAATTAAAATTTTTACTTCGCGATTATCACTTATTTTATGCGTCTTAGAGATTTCAACATTATGTCTTGTCTATCAGTTGCACTTTTAAAAATACAATGAGAGAAATAAATAATGTTTTGTCCACTTTTTTTTTTTTTTTGCTGAACCCGAGGCATCAAGAGATGATTTATTACACCGTCTCTTCTCAAAACAGAAAAGAAATTACACTTGCACAACGAACGAGTTTTTGATACAATATATTCACAGTAAACAAAAGGGATACTTTATATACTGAATAAATGAAGAATAAGAAAGATTTTTTTCTAATTAGATGGCTCTCTATCATTTAGAATTTTGTGGTTATTAAAAGCATACTGATATGGGGTCTGCGCGAGAATTTTTGTAAATGAATTTTCAGGAGAATACTTCAAGAAAAGAAACGGACACTTTTCTTGTCTATTTCCCATTAAAATAATATGTATCGAAATTGCTGCAATTTTAGGAAATAAAAAGTGAAACTAGTTTATTATGTGATTTTCTTGAATTTTCCTCATTTACCAGGATTTTACAATATCAGCCTGTCTCCTTACGGTTAGAGCAGTATAAACTGAAAATATAGATTACGATATTAAAAACATGGAATTTTTTCTCATGAAGAAAAAGAAATCACAAGTTTTGAAATAAGTCATTCACTTCAATAAATTTTCAAAAGATATTGAATTCAAATATCTCATATAGTAATCAAATTGAGACTTCATTCTTGAAATAGTCACGTTGCCTTTGTCAAACTGTTTATTTACTGTTTTAATAAACAAAATGCGTTATCAAGCATAATGATTCAATGAATACCATATTGCCTGAAGACAATGTACCAACGGAAGCTAATTTAGTTTTGAATTTCATGATTCAAATATTATTTCATTTTTCATTCAATATATTTTCATTTTTCAAATATTATTTCCAATGTCACGTGATCAATTTTTTGGCGAATTAATTCCTTCTTCAGCATGATTGCTAAAGTTTTAAATAAAGAGGCTGATCAATCTTTTAAAACATTAAGTACAAACAATAGGTGCAAGAAGTAATTAGGCTTATGCGAATTTTTGATTTATCAAAAAAAAAAAAATCAATTTTTTTGATGCCAGTTTCCGAAAAATATCGATCTGACGAAATAATGATCCTGAATAATAGTTCCGGATAAATCGCGATGCAATAAATAGATATTCATACTGAAGATCGATTCACAATTAATATGCTTTTTCGATTTCGTTTTGGTTATCGGTTAGTGTTTATTTTTGTTGCTCTTCATTCTTTTTCATCTTCACACAGAATTTTTATTAATATTTATATAAATACTGTCATATTCTAATATATAAAAATACTTTTTTTAAACGCAATGTTATAAATCGTAACATGCAGACATTGCTTTGTCATTGACACACTTTATTAAAATGTTTTTAACAAAATTATTTTCTAACTATTTTTATTTAAAAGAAAACGAATATTTTTATTATATAAATTGAAACTTCCTTTTATTTGGAGTCGTTCTGATCAGTCAACATGTTGAGAGATGCTATTTATAACTCATAATAATAGCTATAAATAAATAATGATATCACGATATATCGAAAAATATCGATATGTGTTGGACGATATATCGCGATGATGAAGTTCCGTCATCGGCCAGCTCCAGTAGTAACTGAGATCTCCAATGTCATTTGATATCCTTTTTCAAATCAAAAGAAGTGGTAAATTAGAGCATAAATCAGCAGTTAATTGAGGTTGACGAAACTTAATCGAAAACTAAATAACTTTCTTCCACAGTTATAAAAAGAGAGATCATTTGCCAATTTATCCAAGTGGTAAATAAAGTGTTTCAAATTTAACTAATAGAGAGACGCAAACAGAGAAAAGTATTTCTCTCTCCCTTTTTTCGTACGTTCTCATTAAGTTCTTCTTATCCGAACTCCACCGGCATAATGATTTTCACGGAATCAATCACTCCAGCTGATATAAACGGTACAGGCGTTTATTAATGAGAAATCGAAATTTCCACGAAAGAAAGGGAACGATAAGCTTAATTTTAATTCAATTATTGAACTTTCTCTATTTGAAAAAAATGGTGGAAGGCTATACGTGAAACATCTTCGGGAATTCTTATCAGAAGTTGATATCGATTTCGTGAAACAATGATGATCATTATGCTTAAAAAGAATTGAAAGAGATAGAAGCTACTATGTGCCAAAAAAGGGAAAGAAGGCTGGAATATCGAAAAGTGCGAAAAGAACGTCTATTAGACATCCTCGAGGCATTTGGAAATAAATTCCAGAAAAATAAATGATAAAACGAGGAAAAGAGAAGGAAAATAAGAGACAGCAAAAGCCATTTTTTCCCCAAAGAAGACAGCCCTTTGACATTAACGGGCTATTATCAGGAGCACTGTGGTATCTTCTGCATCCCGTAGGTGGCGCTAGAGAACAATAAAATTGAAATTTAACGACCCATCTTTCAAAAGAGAAAGCACCCCGGTATATTTTCCATCTACCTATATAGGGTCTTGAGTCGGGAATTGCCATTATACAAATTTGAAATTTTGATAGGATGCAGTATCTATAGAGGAGGAAATGAAGGTCTGATAACAATACGTGTCCAGTGAGAAATTTCAATACCTATCCTCAAGCAGCGGCAGTTTAATGCACAGGCAATGGAAGCGATCACCTCGTACCTCTAAATCTAAAGAGCTTCAAAAGCTATTCGACGTCTATCGCATTGTAAACCCGACGGTAAATTTTCGACATTGCAAACTTGTTCACAGAATTCTTTCTCCACTTCCGTTTTTTGAAAGGAAAGGAAAGGGCAGAAGGAAGAGTAGTGAGGAAGAAGCACCGATGAAACCACGTCGAATACACATTTTAAAGAAAGCTTTTAAGAAATGAAAATAATAAAAAATAATAAACGATATTATAAAATTTAAAATTAGTGCTGCCAGTTTCTCGCTTTTCCAGCAATTGATCCAATCTATTGCCGATTTCCGCTATTGTGCCATTTTTTTTACCAGTATTCAGGGGACTTCGTTTTTCTTCAAAAGTATCATCGTCATTCAAGCCGGAAGATTCCGTTTTGAATAAAATCGATACCAATTTGCAATGCAAGCATAGAAAGAATGTTTTTCTAATCTAAAACGCATCAAGATCATTGACTCACACTACTTGCAGAATACTGTGAGTCAATCGTATATCAATGAATTGTCACTTTTATTAATGAAAATAATATAGCACAAGAATAAGATTATAAAAAATTATCGACTTCTTCTTTTAGTCAAAAAAAAAGTAGTGTTTTAGTATTCTGATGCCTCTCACGATATGCTTCTATGTTTGTAAAAATTTATTTGATATTTTTGTTTTTATATCTTCTATTACTATTTCAAAAATAACATTTTATTGCTACTTATTATGTATTAACCTAAACTAAATCTTAACATGTTGATTAATTTAAAAATGTGCTCTAGTATATAAGTAATTCATCAGCTTTTTTTAAAGAAGGTACGACATATCATGCTCTGGCTTATGACTAAATCCACCATTCATTAAAAAATAATTGGAGTGATTTCATAAAAAAATAACACTTCAATTTGCATTTCAATCTTTATTATAATATCCCTTTAAAGAGAGTCAAATAGAGTTTAACTGTAAAGGATGCTCAGTCCTTGTTGTGAGTTCCAAATTTCAAACATGTAATCTGTAGAAATTGAACATTTCTTAACACGACTTTTCTAATACAGTTCGTGGATCAGCAGGTCATTTGAAACCTTTAAGAAGTCCTTCACTATGGAGTTTTCCTCTCTTGTATACGAAAGGAAATTTCTATGATCGCAAAAATATTCCATCTTGAGATTTTCGCCTTGTTTTAATCCCTCTTAACCACCGTATCCGAGAAATACATGTCTGTGAACACAATGACTCAAAAATACAACGAGTTGGAAAGAATGAAATTTAGAATTTGGTCTTTACAACAAAATTGTTGGGTTTCTTTCGAATTCTGAACGAATTACGCCAAAGAGAAACCTTTTTTTTTTGCCAGGTTTTGTAGAGCTAATAAATGTTTGAAATATGCTATCCGCTGTTACTACTATATTTTTTAGAGAAGGTTTTGCAATTTCACTGGAGTACATAATAAGAGAGAATATCTGTTAAAGGATTTAAATCAATATTTCCATTAATTTTCGGAAGAGAGAGAGAAAAAAAAAAAAACTTTTGATTTAGAGAGAAAAAATTGAGGAGGCGAGAAACTTGTCAAAAAATGCCTACAAATACTATATTTGAATTAAAGTAGCAAAAGAAGTATCTAAAAAACTTTATGTTAATGTTTTATAATTTCACGTGGTTCCTCTATGATCGTTCTTCAGAAGAGAGAGACGACAACACCTTTTCTACTATCCAAAGGCCGCCCAGCGTTATGCTCGCAAACACTGTTTTTCGAGATCCAATTGTCATATAAATTTTTTTATCTCCAAATTTATCATATACAAATTAACTATTTGAAATCCTGTAACACTTTTAGAATATATTTTTTGTCAAACAGATAGAAAAGTTTAAAAACTAATGTAATCGGAGTTTTTTCTAAAAATATTGACATCTTTTTAACAAAGGCTTAAAAGGAATTGCAAAGAATTTATTGCGATTAAAAAACTCCTCACACTCACTCACTCACATAAACACACGCGCGCAAACACACACACACACACACACACACACACACACACACACACACACACACACACACACACACATATATATATATATATATATATATAAGCACATATATACACACACAAATATATATATAAGCACACATATACACACACAAATATATATATAAGCACACATATACACACACAAATATATATATAAGCACACATATACACACACAAATATATATATAAGCACACATATACACACACAAATATATATATAAGCACATACACACACACACACACACACACACACATATACACACACAAATATATATATAAGCACACATATACACACACAAATATATATATAAGCACACATATACACACACAAATATATATATAAGCACATACACACACACACACACACACACACACACATATACACACACATATATACAAACACACACACACACATACAAACGCACGCACGCACGCACGCACGCACGCACGCACACACACACACACACACACATATATATATGCATATATATATATATATATATATATATATATATATATATATATATATATATATATATATATATATATATATATATATATATATAACTCATAATTCAAAAGTATAGTTCGAAATAAAATGTAAATTCCTATGGTGATCAACGCATAAATTGCTCTTCAGAAGATGAAATTAATAATCACCACAAAAGGATAACATTTTCTTCTACAGTATCGAATAATTAAGTGTAAAAAATATTGTCTTCACTGTATATGTTACAGTAGATCAAAGTAGAATGATGGAAAAACGATGCAAAATTCAAACATAAAAATTTAAAAGAAAAATGCAGAATAAACTGAGGTAAAAAAAAAAAATGCGGACATATCGGAGATTCAATATAAATATATTAAAAAATGCATATCATAATAGAAAAAGAACAGTATGAAAGACATATCTTTTTCTCCTTGCCGCACGAAATATCGGATGTTTACACAGTGTTTCACGTTACGAGACTTTGCATTGTTTATGAGTGTTGCTAGTTGAGGATTAATAACGCTTGAGTGTGTGCGATGAAGATAACTATAGAAAAGCTATGATTGAAATTAATTGGTGTGAAATGGTAAGAAATTAAAATAAGATTTTTAAATAAAAGTTAATAAATAGACGGAAAAATTTTGAACAAGAGTATTATTATAATTAAATAAATTCTGTTCCTTCAATTCCGGCCAAAGCATGCTCATTTGAGGTTCAATAACAGTTTTTGTTATCTTGGGGGACACTTTCGAAATTTATAGTTGCACCAAAATCGCTTTGATACGTAATTCTTTACTTACATTTTTAAGCCATGAATTAAAGGTTCAAATACTGAAACGGGGTTATTGACAATAAGGTTATCTTAAACGCTTTTCTTTAATTTTTGACTGAGTTTGACGTTTGCATATTTTATTAATATAAGTTGATTTATAACAGTTTTTTCTAAATTTAATATGAGATATTAGATTTTCAAAAAATATATATGTTAATACTAAATTTGGATTCGTTTCTTTAGTCATAAACATCAAATTGTTTTGACCTTCCATAAATAAATAGAAAATATGCTAAGTGATGGAAGATACTGACATTGATTTTTAATTTTCTCTCTTTTTATTCAAATGTTTTAGGCATATTTCTTCTTTACTCTGATTTGCATTTTGTCTTCACTTTTATTTTCGCTGTCATATTTTCACATGAATTTTCTCTACTGTTTGTATATATATATATATATATATATATATATATATATATATATATATATATACACAACATAATATAATAAGCATTATAAATGCAGTATATAATAATGTAGGATTTGCCTTGAAATAAAATAATGAATATTGGAAAATCACCATAAAGGTAAAGTTCTAAGCGCAAATAATTAAAATTATTGATACTTTCTTGTGGTCAGTGGATTTTACCTGGGATGGGGCTCAAAATAATTTGGCGCTTCTGGCCTCAAATTATAAACTCTGCCACCGTCAGCAACATATACATCAATTTGCGATTCTTTGGCATTTTACAGGTTATGTGATCGGAATCCTCTAGTTAGTTCAATCCAACTTATAATTAATTGGCACTGAAATTTTAGCTAAGGGCTCAAAAGTTTCTCAGCTATTCCTGAAAGGGTTTACTTTTCTGAGAATTCAGATATTGCTGAAAATCTTCTCTGGTTGAATCTAGAATAATAGTTGATTCATAATTACGAAAGTAAATTTAATGACTTCCATTCAGAATCATTGTTAATGTGTAGGAGACTACTAAAGTAACAATATTTTTACATGCTTCTTAATGGGATCCAAGAAAATAAACGTGACTAATAATTCTCTATTTTTAGTAAGATTTGTGATTTACTATCATAAACGGTACTATATTTCTATAAAGCACATATTTTTAAAAGCCATTTAAGATTCTGTAAATTTGCAGCACATCGACTAAGAAATTAATAGAAAGCGATACTTTTATATTATTGAGAACCAGGAATGTTTATAATACTCAGCAAACTCAGCTTCAAAATCACAATAACAATAAAGTGATACTGAGCGAAAAAAAAGTAATAGAAAATTTATTAACTATTGTTTTTATACATTATATTACTATCAAGCATGTGAAAAAATGCTTACTGTTCCACTCTAAATCAGAAGTGCGCTATCATGGATGACGTCTTGCACACATTTCCCCTGAATATCCCAAGAATATTCAGTATTTATAAAATTGGGCTTGTTATGTTTCAAGTTTGATAAACCTAATATTCTTTTAGTAGCCCTATTTACGAACTGGAACTTGCAACAAGATCAATATTAGTATTGAAATATTCTAGTCCCATCGCGAATCGCACAGCATAGCTTGCTCAGATGAAATGCAGGTATCATTAAAAAAGACTGGAAACATTTATAAAATTATGATCTCCAAAACCTTGTACCGTCCAAATCTGTTACCGTGGTTGTGTGTACCCGTGGAATTTAAGGTATGTTCCGTCATCAACGCAATGCAATCAAAATAGCCTTGTTCTCCATGCATTTCCAATCTTCAATGGTCTAGTCTCAGTGTTGTTTTACCAGACTACATTAAAATGCGATAATTCGGAAAGAGCGTTGAATTCTAAATTGCCTGAATTCCTTATTTAACTGAACGATTACGAAAGTTCAATTTTGCTATAGGTGGTACTTATGATACGGTATATGGCTCCGAGGCGTATGATTATTCAGGGCTAATGCGATAGCAGTATGTGAAGCGATAATATAAGCTGAAGAAAGGGAATTAAATTGTAGTGTATGACCAATTTACATACCTTCAAGATGTCTTAATACAATTAAATCAATTTTTATTTTCTCTTAATTATCCAGAACATAATTAATATTGCGAAATAACTTGATGAATCGAATGATCTAATTGAACTTACTTATAGGATTTTGGTGTGAAGAATATTCTTAGTGTTGTTAAGAATTCATTCGTATGATTCGGATCTATAACCTTCGATTCCGATGACTGATACACTGAACATTTATAGGATGACAAGGGCACAAAGAAAAGTAGGCTATGTAAGCATAATATTATACATACTTCCTACTGCTTTCTGTTGATGCTAAATGCAACCATTATCAGAAAGTATGCTTAAAAATCTTTGAGGTCAGTTGTTTTCTGCTACTACAATCATTGGAGCTGAAATGAAACTAGATTCAGAGGAGTTTATGACATCATGTCTGAAAACTTTGTTTTGCTGAGTGTCATCTTGTTACTGGTACAGGTCAGATCATGTTAGTGAATGTGCGAGGGAAATTAATTTAAGGCAATACATTTTTGTATTCCCTTAATAATATTTCTATTTTAAAAATAAATTTGTAAAGAATTTTCCTATTATATTCTTATTTGTCCATTTTTGGTATTTTTTTTATAAAAACTTTGTATGTCAAAATCATAAAAAAGGGTGATAATAATAAAATTTATAGAAATTTACTTTTTTATCGCATTTATCATATATTTTAACTTTTAATGAATGTTTAAGAATTTTTCTTCTAATCCTATAGCATTTTAATTTCTTTATAATATTGTTTGATTCTCGATAATAATATACTATTTCCTGTTGTTTTTTTATGAATTTAATGCAACAATGTTTAAAGCCTTTATATTTTTTTTTTGTGTTTCTACTTTGCAGTCTTGCCTATATTTCAAAATTCTATATTTCAATTCTATATTTCAAATCTATATTTCAAATATAATGGATTCTAAAAATTACTTTCTAGATAAATAATTACAAACATGAAATATATAAACTTAGGTAAAAATGTTCAATGAAATAAAGGAAATGAAAGCCTTTCTTCTTGATGAATTTTTATGTGAAATAGTTTGAAGTAATACATCAAATAAAAGAATCCATATAATTAAAGAAGGGTATTAGATGGAGAAAATAGATTATATGATGAACAATCTGCCGTGACAAATCTAGCATTTTTTTCACAATAATGGAAGTTGTCTCAGGGCACCTTAAACTGCAGTTGCTCTATATGATTTTGAGTCATAATTCGAAAGAATAATTCAATTTGAGGACACTTGAGTCTCGAAGAAAGATTTCTGCTGCAGAAAACCGTTACGCACGATTGATAACAGAGTTTGCACATGGTTATGGGATAGTTGAGAGCTCGACATTTTATATCACCAAAATTCGCCATGTCCTCTATCTAGTACACGTGTTCTCTTACTGTTAACGTTTTGAGAGGAGGTGGCAATCACCTGACCATCTCTCAGATTATGCAGTATGATTCTTCCAAAAATATTTTTTATATAACTTCAAAACGAAAGGTTAAACTAAAATTTACGAAAGTTTCCAAACTAGAAGCAGAGACTCTGTATGCTTAGAAACTGTGCAATCATGTTTCATTGTATTGATTCATATTTTTTGACCTAATAATGTTTAAAATACACCCCGCATTACGTAACAAGAAATATTTAAAAGGTTAAAAATGTGAATAAAAGTACTATTGAATGTCAAATTTTAGTTGTTGTTTTTTTAATGCGTAAGGCGTCCAAGAATATTTCTTAGAAAATAACTATTGATAAATGTTTCCTACGGTTCTCAAGGCATTTTAGACAATAATGAGTAATTACCTCTTTTCTTAGTTGTTTTCAAATCCATTCATCATCAATGTGTAAAATAATTTTTAACGCAATAAATATATTTAAAGCTAGACTTTCCTACATCAATTTCTACGTATTAATTCCGTGTTCTCTGCGTATAAAACTGTGGTAATCGAATGTATTAAAAATGCAGGATTGGTTCTAACCTTTCACCAAGGATTAGTTCTTAATAGAATTAACTGGAGTAATTAAATGAATAGTCCCGCGGGAGCTTTCAAATAATGCCATTGATTCTGTTTTACTGATTGGATTGTGTTGTTTTAACCAGAAGTTACATGAGGCTTAATCAATTAAATGGCGGGACGAAAAAGATGTTAGACCAGATTCCTTTTTATTCACGTTAAATAAGGAAACTGCTACTTGGAATTTGAAACATACTGTGTGCTAATTTAACGCGCTATAATATCGTTTTTTTTCAAGAAATATTTGCCGTATTTTAAAGAGTTTTTTTAAAATATTTTTTTTTATAATTTAAGAATTTTCTTATCTGTGTTGCTCTGAAACACCGATAAGTAAAAGTTACGTGAAAGTTTTAAGCATGATACTTGCTTGTTAAAACATTTAATACGTTGTGAAACGTGCATGCAATCTTAACAATATTTGCCAAAACAAAAATACGTGGAATAATATAGAAAAGTTGAAAGGTCGTAGAGTGAAATAAAATTGTTAGCTATATATTCATATTAAATTTTCATGACGTGATGACAAATAAAGGTATCATTTGTACACTCTATGAGTAAGAATAGTATTTTCCTTCAAAATAAGAATTTACATATAAATTTAAGATCTAAATTTATACATAAAATATAGTAATATTTTTCAGATCAACTTTATATACATAAGTTGATTTGCTTTCAGAAATTACTTTCCATGTCCATTTATATCACTAATTATCAAATATGGAACGAATATTATTTTTCAATTTATTCTATAAATTTTATTTCATAAACATTCGTTGCTATAATACAGATGCAGAAACTTATTACATTAATATATTTAATATTTTTTTTCAACTATCCTATTTCTTTATCAGAACCAATAAGTAAACTTTTACTGAGAGTTATATAATTATTCCTTTTCTCACTTTTTAAAATAAAATACTTTTACGATTATTTAATTTTAAAAAAATGGGAAAATAAATTTAAACTACTTATTAAATAATTTATTTATAAAAAAAATTTAAACTTTCTATTTTTATTGTCGTTCATAGTCATGAAATTATCTACATAGAATTAAATCATGACTAAGAATGAGAAAGTATCTGATTTAAGAAAAATGTCTCACTTTAACTTTTTAGTGTTTTCTTAGAGATTAATACTTTTATTAACGTTTATTTTCCAACAATTTAACTAATTTACATTAATTTATGATAAAAAAAAGGCTCCATTCGTTTCAAATTAATTTTCTGTAAAAACAGATGTTGTATTTTAAAATTAATATTTTCAATTTTTTTTAAAAAATGTTTTAATGATGAACGCTTAAAATTTTCTCTGCATTTTCAGAAGAATAGTAATGAGTGCATTCAGTTTCCCACAGTTTACTTGGTTTTTTTTTTGTTTCAATCGAAAAAGTAATTATCTACCGCTTTTTGGATTTATTTTTTTCATTAAAATAAACATTTAAAACATTAGCATTAGACAAAATGCATACTAAGCTGTTACTTCTAGAGTAACACCTTAAGCGAGACATCGCGGGAAATTTCATGAGTTCAGGATGTTGCTATGCTCCTTTTTTGCATATACCTCCTTCCAATTTTTAAGTTTTCGATATAACAAAGAAAAAAAAAGTCGGAAGAAGATATCGAAGGACATCAAAGTTCTAATGCGTGCTTGGAACTTTTCTGTCATAATGGTTATTGTCGCGCTCGCGTAAGATATATGCATTTCCATAAATATAACCTTACTTCAACTTTTTTCTTCAAGAATAAATACGAAAAACGGCTGGCGTACGCAAAACGATTTAAAGGGGGAGGCGGTAAGTAAACGTCCCTCTTTAACCTTACCATGTGACCGGTTTCCTCCGGTGAGAGTGAAAAAAAAAAGCAAATGCTCCTTGCCTGTAATGCATTTCTTTATTCTGAGGAAAGTACATACTTGATCATTATTTTGCAAATTTAGTTTTCACTGCCACCAAGCTTTAGGGATTTTTCTCACTTTCCTATATATTTATCGATCTATCTTTTTATCTATCCACTCGGCGTTTCTATCTTTCTTTGGGTATGCTTTGCTTTGCATTTTAGTTTCCAGACTTTTTTTTAATGTTTTTTTCAGTATCCCAATGCCCTTTTCTACGATTTTGTGGATACAGGGGCTGAAGACTGGCGGCCATGTTATGCACACACGCTGACGCCCCTTCATCCACGAAAGTCGATAAGGGGTCTTTTTATTCTCTTTTTTTTTTCACTTCTCGAAATTTACGAAAGAGAGGAAATAGTTGAAAAGTATCAAAACTTCTCCCCAGTGAGTTCTAACGACGATATAAACTATTTACTTTCTTCTTTTGAGATGGAAGGTCTCACTTTGTTTGGTGGAAGCAAGAAGAAATTGCATTAATAAGTTAAGTATTAAATTATTTGTATATGGATATTAATAGTTTGATTCACTCGCGTCTTTAAAAAAAAATTAGCTGTCTTAATTGGCTTCATTTATTCTACGATTGTCTCTAGCAATTAAATTTAGCAACTATACTTTTTAATCATTTCAAAGAATAACAAATTTCATAACTTATTGAATTGATGTGAACTTTTGTGAATTGATGCGAAATATCAGTAAATGTTTTATATTCTCTGAAAAAGGAAACTTATAAGATATCAGTCCAGGATTTAATCCCCTTGTGAGAAAATATTAATGCATTCAGTTTCTAACAAAGGAAAATTCAAGCAAATTTATTAAAATGAAACAATAATTTCAACGCATACTAAAAAATGTGAAATTTTTATCAATCGCTGATAAATTATCATACAAAATATGTTTTTAATAATAAAAAAGTTATTTTGTTATATTCAAACATAAAAATTATTAATTCATCACAGCGAGTATTATTTATTTTTAAAATATCGTTATATAACCTATGACATTGAATTGTGGAATTGATATTATTTAATTTTATTTCAGGAAAAGCAGTTTTGTCAAGGAAGAAATAAGGTGAATTTGATATAATAGATATTTAATTTATTAAAATTACAAAATATTTTCACATATGGTTTTGAAAAATTCTTGAAACGTTTGATATATAATTGAATTCCTAATGCATTGAGCTGTTGCGTTTATTAAAAACAATTTTTATCATCGGAATTAAATCACAGTTTACAATGAATGAATATTTCGCATTGTTGAAATCCAAAGGCATAGATGCAATTTGTGTGATTCAATTTTTTTTAAATAAATTACCTCGACCTTCCTTAAGTAATTCACTTTGATGTAAAAAAATATTTTATTAAGTTTAATTAAGTTCATAATATTTAATCATAATTTAACTAAAAATCACATAGATTTATATATGGTGTAAAACGGACTTTATTCTTATCAGTAGATTATGAATAAATTTAATAGTAATAAGTACACATCTTTACACACACACACACACATATATATATATATTACAATAAGAATATAAGGAGGGCAATAAATCGGAAAATCTTTTCTTGTATCATTTTAGAAAATACTGGAATAGGAATAACCGCAATAGTAACAATTGGACATATCAGATACTCAGTAATATTAACGCATTATCAAATTGTCTGCAGAGTAAAAATCTAATGAATCAATTATTGTTGCGTCTGAACTGAATTTATGAAGACGCATTTTTTTTTTCTTTTCAAAAGTATTCAAGATTTCTTTCAAAGGTTTCCAACTGAAAGATTAATATGATCTTATATTTGTATGAAAATAATAAACAGCTCCATGACGAAATTTTGCTTAAATTGAAAAAAGTTAGGTTGGATTTCTTTTTAAGGCAGATTCAAGCGCATTTACGTTTAGTTTTAAAAAGAGAAAGAATAGAAATTGCAATATTTTATATCGGTATACACGACAAAATTGATTAATAATAATTGAGTAAATTCTGCAAGTTAAACTTATGTTTTTAAAGATAAAAAATAATACAACAGATTAAATCATATAACTAAAATATGAATTTACCATTAGAGAAAATTGTGATAGAATGTAGTCATAATTTTTCTGTTAGAGAAAAGTTAGAAATGGGAAAAGAGAACAATTTAACGTGAACGCTAATTGTGTCTGCAATTCTTCAAAATATTATATTCAGGTAATATCAGTGACTCTTTTATCAAACTCATACAATTCTATCATTATTAAAATACAAGCGTTTTTAATTCTTAACATTAGTTTGAAAAATATTTTAAGACTCCGAAAATTGTTAAAATTGTTTAGATTTTTTTTACATTGCCTAAAAAAACTTTAAAAAATTAAAGACGAAAAAAAAAAAAAAATGAAAACACAAATACGCACATTTCGAGCAATAATCTCCCTTCGCAAATTTTTGCTCACATTCTTATCGAAGTTGCATTTTTAAAGAATTTCTTTTCTATAAAAATGTTTTTAAAGCTTGGGCTGCCAAAAATGCATTTTTAAATGAATACTTCGTTTTTTTTAATAAAATCTTCTCTGCTGCTAATTAAACAGTTTTTTCCTTCATAATTAATACCCTAAGACAATTCAGGCTTAACTTGTCCATAATAATGTTCAATAAGGATTTCCTTTGAATACCTTCTGAGTAGAAAATGTTTTTATAAGTATTGGGAATAGATATAAGAAGATGAAAATCTTTTTTTCTTTGGATCTATCTCACGCTCGTTCATAAAATGAAGTTAAAAGCTTCCTTTGCCCGCAGATCACTTTGTAAATTATTTCTACGTACCTTTTTTTTTTAACTAAGAAATATAGCAAATATAACAGTTAAAAATAGCCTGTGCTGTGTCTTCTCAAAATGAGTAGACATTTTCGACGTCCTTCGAACTCTTGTTTTATTTATTAATTGTTACTTCAAAACGGGAATTTCTTGAAAACATTTATTATTCCATTCTCACCAAAATTACACAATGCATTTTCAATAAGAAGTAAAATTAACTTTTAGAAAAACTAATTAGAGTGTAATCAGAAAGTTACATCCTCAAAATTCAATAAATACGTTAATACATAATCACATTTCAATAAATATGTTAAAATATTTGTAAAAATAGTAATATTTTAGTAATTTGAGCCCTCACTGGATATTCTTTAGCATTCGGAAGAGCTTTCAAATTTTTGGTCGATGAATACACAATTTTATTTATGAGTAATTTTTATGTCAATTTTCTTCCATTCTTAGATGAGCAAAGTTTCTGTTCACTTTTTGGTTTGTTTTAATGTCATGTTTCTAAGTTCCCTCCTCGTCCTCTTTCTAAGTTTCCTCAAATGTGATTGGGGTGGTCTTTTAAGAATTTCCGTTAGATATCAGAGGCAAATCCTATAAGACGTATGCTTAAGGTCATTACTTTAATTTAAACAAGTGATTTCAATTGCCCAAATTTAGAGCTCATAATTTTACATTCTCTTTCAAAATATTTTATATAAATAAATCAATTCCTTATTCTTTTTCACCTAGACTTAGATGCACCCATTTGCTTGAATGTCTACAATGCCACGTTTCAATATTTCAACTAAGTTTTTAGGGTCATGCTATTTTTTATTTTTTTTTCTTCTTCATACCATTATACGCTAAGGTGAAACGAAACAGAATCGATATTTTGAATATCGAATTCTAATATGGTTCAAAAGTTGCATATTCGATTGCCGATTGTCGAAAAAATATTTAAAACCTTCTAATTTGTTAGGAGAAAAGACATAAATTTGGAAAATATGGTGAAAACCACCAAAATTTACTTAAACAAAAAATTAAACAGACTACTGTTTTTGTTTATAGTAGCTTCCATGTAAGAAAAATTATAATCAGAAACTATGCTCCACATTTTGAGAATGCATAAATAATCAAGTTTTAGAAATTCACTGAAGAAAAGAGAGGTATTAATCATTTTACTGATGTTGTTATCAGATCTAATTATAAGACTTAATAAGTTCATTTTTCCGGATAATTCGCTACTATTAATGATTTTGTATGCTCTGTTTTAGTAACAGTGTCTTAATCTGCAACATTAATCTGATTTCATAATTTTTATAAAATGATCAACAGTCAACAAGAAGAGGTGTTTGCTATTTCAGCTTTACCCATACTCTATCCAACTAATCAGGTTGAGTAAAATTATGTTTATCTAATCAAAGACAATATCTTAAATTCAGATTTTTTTAGTTAAATTTTGACACAGTGGACAAATCAGGATATGACAGAAAAATTATAAGAATCAGAATCAGCAGACTTTAATGTTACAGATTTAATGAGATAGCATCTTTTGCTGAAATTTCGCTCATTAGAGAAGGGGATAGCTTATATTTTGTTCAATTTATCAGCTCATGCTGCTCGGGGCATCAAAATTTTCCAGGGAGTCTTGAACACTATTACTGACTTCAGATTTAGGTATCTTGCCTTTAATATTCTCCTGTAATTAAATCTCGTCTGTGTTGTTTCTCAGCAACTATTGCAGTCAACAAAATGTTCTCTGAAGGACTGAAAAATGCATTTCATTCAGTCATAGATTCTTTTGAAGTCTCTGGTTAATATTACGTTGCTTGAATGATCTTCGAAATATTTTTCTGACTTTTTTTCCACAGATTGATACTTTTCAATGTCATACTCGGCAGACATATAAGTTCCCATAATTTATCTTATATTCCACTTTGAATCCGCTTATAGGATTTGTTTTGAAAACGAACAGAAGTCTGTCATCATGAGTGATTGTGAGGTCCTAGATTTCTTATAGCCAGATTTGAAGCACAATATCCTGTGTGAATTTATGTTAAAATGCTTGAAAGGAACTGTTGATTCTAACTTAGATTAGTTTTATTTTAGTTTATTGTATTTAATTGTTTCAAAATATATAAGGGCATTTTCACACAATTAAAGATTGTTCACCAAATTCCAAATTCATCTCTCTGTCTCAGTATTCACTTGATTCTCTGAATACCAACTCGTTACAGTGAAGCCCCCTCAGGGAGACTCACCTCCTTTAGGTGAGTATGGGTATCCCAATCCCGAGGTTCCCAGGGATCTATATTCCCTTTAAGTTACTCTCCCCTACGCCTTCTGCTGTCTTTTTAATGTTTCAAAACCTATAAAACAGTATTTTTTAAAATTCAGAATAGAATATTTCTAACACTGAACAAAAGTTTTAAATAACTTTTTGAAATGTGACCATACGCCTTTTTATGAGCAATATGTTTGCATATATTTTGTAGTTGGCGCTGTATAATTAGAGATGGTTTTAGCGCCAGTAAACTCCATCAAACGTGACACTGATGTATGTAAAGGATTCAATTTAAGGGGTGCTGAATGTTAATACTCAGTGTTGTGGATAACTTTATTTTTCTTACTTGTGTTTCTTGCTGTACCATTATGATAAATAACATTCAGTTCACTGATTTTAATACCATCATCTAAAAGTTAATTCAGCTGTACTTGATTATTCTACAACCATAAAATAACCATTCGCCAATGAGAGATGAGCGACATATTGTCCACTAACTACATTTATCTTTATTTTTCAGTCATTTTAGCTCCATTTTTAAAGATAGTATTATCGTTTATATCATTACAATATATTCCATTTTTTCCTATGAACTGGTTTATATCTTAACATATATGTTTCTGTTACAAAAAATACTGCGTATATTTGTGTTTCGGTAATGGATTTAAATATAATTCTTCAATCAACAGGCATCTAAAATGAAGGATTTAAATGGTATTAGCAGCCCAAACCCTTAGTTCCATATTTTTGGAGTAATGATATATTTTGGTGATTTTTCCTAATTTTGCCAGATTTCGTATCAATATATATTTTTTCGGCATTTTCCGTTGATAAATAGGTCTGAGTTTTATTAGAATTTTATACTCCAAAAATCGGTTTTTTTCATCGTCCATCCTATTTTATACACTTATTGCAAAAAAAGTTAGGTTTATCCTCGCTTCAACAGTTGTTACAAGAAAAAAAACATACAAACTATTTATCCTTTAATTCGCGAATGTAAGTCCAGTTTTTAATGTTCTCTGTACTCATAAGATCTAGTCTTCCAGCTGAACATCTGTATGCGCCTGTATATGGCTGATACGTCTGTTATCAGCTTGCTATATGGATATGGCTGTATCAGCCTGCATATAGCTGATACGATTACAATTTTCCTTGAAATTGAATTTTTTACTAAATTTTATGGGCATTTTATCACATCGAGTTAGTTTTGCTACTTTTTACGTTTCCCATTCAATAATTTTTCTATATATATTATTAGGTATATTTTTGGATGGATTTCTTTTCCTATATCTTAAATTAAGGGTTTCAGAAATGTCAAAAAATAAACTTCATTGCAACTCTAAAAAAAGATTTGTTAAAGCAATAATTTCCTCATTGTTCGAAAGTGCTGAAATGCTCTTTTATTTTTTTACATATTTGAGATAGGCGGGCACTCCGAGGTGCAAGAATGTTCAAAATAACATAAGAAATATGTTTGTTTTAAAGAAATATCCCAACTATTTATTGATTAAAAATTATGCAACTTTAATTTTTATGCGATCTTCCTTGACACAATTGGTCAATCAGAATTTTTTTCCCTTTTCCATTATCAAATTATTATGAAAAAAACTTCACATCGACGTCTTTAAAACTGACTGAATTATAAAGAATTAATAAGATGACTTATTCCCCTTTTTCTTTTGATTTAAGACAACGGAAGTAAAGACAGTATAAAAAGAATGTACAATGATCTTCTTTAGATCAGTTTCAGGACAGTTTAAAATTCTTGAACTGCGAAAGTGCCTGCGTCCAATGAATTTTTCATTTTCAGCACCACACCGCAGTAAAAAGTAAATTTTCTTTGGTTGTGTGTTTCATGGAGAAAAAAAGGGTTCGTGTTATTTCAGTAAAACTATTTGTGGTTTTTTTCTGCTTTATCCCCATACATAAGCAATCATTCCAAAGAATGCTCAAAAATCGAATGCATTTAATTCCCAAAAAGCCACGACTTGTTGCTCGTCGATTCGTAGAATGAAAATACACATAAGGATAGTTCTCAGAATGATATTAACTCTATACTTATTTTAATATATTAAAAAAGCATGCTTTGATAGAATATTACCGAAATATCTGTCCTTAAAAATCCTATGTTTTTTTCCCAGATTTTTTTTTAAAAAACTGCTGGAGTAAAAAATTGTATTATCTCTTATGTTTTTGATGCACTAATATAAGAGATAAAAACAATTTACACGAATCCGTTTTACATTTCTATTTGGCAATCCTGAGTTAACCTAAACTGGGAAATTTCGATGGCGATTTCTTAAGCCTACACCAAATAATCAGCTATGTTCTTTTATAAATCTACTCTAATAATGTCACATAACAATCAACTGTACATAGTTATTAATTAATTTTTACTAGTAAACTGATAAAATTTATATGACAATAATTAAATATGTTATTAATTAGAAACATTCCAATACATGTTGAATTTGATATAATCAGGTATTGTGAACGAAACGTATGATTCCAAAATAAAAAGAAAGCCCATATTAAGAAACTTTAAGTTAAAGTATGAGAACTGATATGTGTCTACAAAATGTAATTCATTTTTTTATGCATATGAAGGTAAAGTAACGAAGAAAACCTAACGTAAAAAATAAATAATTACCGTTACCTTTCACAATTTTGCAAGTTTTTGAAAAAAATTATTTTGATCTCTAATAAGTTCCTGAACTCAGCAATAAAGGTGCCAAGGCTCGTTTTGGTGTTTTTGCTCGTTTTAACCATTTTAAGCTGTTTACAAGTTTTAATAAACGCTTTTATTTTCAAATTGTTATACAAGCGCTATTGGTAGTCAAATTAATGGAATAGTCCATTCATTTAAACGTAAATAAAAACTACTTCTTTTGTTTAAATCAAAGTATAACTCCATTTCAGAACCACTTTTAAGTTTTATTAACATTTCGGTTTAATTATACAACTTGAATAAGCTCATAACAGGAACCTGTGTAAAAATGGGAAAACTTTGCTTATCTAGAATTTTGTCTTTTTTATCAAATTCTTGTATACTTCTTTCAAATCATGTGTTTTCCGTGTTTGTTTAATAAGTATTTCATTTGCCAAGATGCCTTAGGGCCAAGTTGTGATGCCACTTGTATCAAAATTACGATATTATATTGCAATGTTTTGTCTCTATGTGATCAATAAGAAATGATTATAGGGAAAGCATTCGAATGTTATTATATCTCCCAAAGAATAAGTGAGAAATCAAGCCTTTGAAGAAACCTTTGAAGAACCTTTGAAGAAGCCTTTGAAGGTGCCAAATTGTACTGAGCAATGACAAGGAAGATGAAATCCTCGAGCAAGTCATTATTTGTGAAGACTCGTAAATGAAAAAACTATTAACGGAATAACCATGACCGCACAGATGAATCTGATTGTGCATTTTCTTTATATAGCACATTTGACGAGTATATCTAATGAAGTTCTGAATGTCAACGTGACCCAACAGATTGGTAGTACGGTTCTTTAAACTGAAGCTCTGCATGTTTGTTATGGTAAAGTTCTATGGAAAATGATTGTCTAGCATTTTGGTGATAAACACAAGGAATTGTATAAAGAGGTTTGATGTATCATATATTCGAACGAATGAGAGAAGGAAATCTTTTTAATTCCCATACGTGCATATGACCAAGCATTATTGAATATACAAGTCATAATGTGTATGATTGACCCTTCATACAATGAAAATTGAGAAAAATTCACCTTTTCTGATGAATTTCTTTTTATTTAGATTTTGAGGTTTGTAAAATCGAAATATACCGAATTTTATTTTTAAATATTTTGTATAGCTTTCTTCATAATAAAGAGTTAATAGTAATGTGTAAAGTATTTGAATAGGATAAAATATTTTTTCTTGTGTTTTTTGAGACTTCGATTGATTTTTATATAGTTTACAAGACTCCCTCCTTTTTAGTATTATTTTGCCAATGCTGTTTATTAATATAAATATTTATTTAAATTTTCACTTTTTTAAAAGATATAAAATCAACTATGGAAACTAATAGTTTTAAAATGTTTTTTTATGCATTGCTAGTTTGCAAAGGAGCTGAAAGAAAAAGAGAATGCGATTCTCCGAGTTTACGTTTTCCATTCTACGAAATTTCTTTCACTTCTCTCAAAGAAAGAAATAATTTCTTTTATTTCTCTCAAAGTAAAAGAAAATCTACGAAATTTGGGCAAGAAATTTTGAAAAGAAAAAAAAATCTGTAAATTTGAAATTTGAGTCCTTAGAGCTCATTTTAATTTTCTCTTGTGAGCGTAAATTTATTCCATTATATATAAATGAAAAATCCATCTCTGAATTTATCATTTGATCAAATTAAAGCTCAAATGCATGCATTTTTTTAAAAATGAAAATATAGCACACTTCAGTGTGAAGTACGGAATGTACCGAAATTTAAAAGCACTGTTCATCAGATTCACTTACGGAGGGTGAAAATTCTTCTTCCGACCTTTCGTTTTCGATCGCCATTCCTTTTCAAACTAAAGCAAAAGTACATTGTTTAGCTTTTAACTTGAATGTTGACAAAAACATGGCAGTTGCAAATAAGTTTATATAAGAGTTATTTTCTAATGGATTTCGGAGATATACTTATCGGGGAACACTAAGATAGACATAAATGCAGATTCTTTATGAAACATACCCTTCAAAACTCAGGATAAGAGTTTTGAATGATTCAGAGTGATAATTACGACCAGAGCGCAATCTCGAAAAGAAACCCCGTATATCTCTTTTATACTAAACAGCTTCCGAATGTAGGCATTTATGCTGTTCTCTTAGTTTTAAAATTTTTGCTTTTATCTTCTGTGATCTCCAAATATATAAATATCCATAGAATACATTTTTAGTGATAGCTTAGAATAAAATTAGATATGAACTGAAATCTTTCTTACGATTTGTTTTACTGAAGGAATTGCATTTTGTTGTAACCAAATTCCAGAGTATTGTTCTTCAGGCATTCGTGTTAGTAAAATCTGATATTAAAGGAAATAATTACATTTTATAAATATTTTGTTCGTTTTTAATGAGGTTATATAAAGATGTTATGAACTTTTTATTAATATTGCCGCATTAAAAAGAGTCAGTTGACTCTCCATGGCTAAATGGTCATAGAACTGATTTCATAATCAAGGGATTGTGAGTTCAAATCCCGCGATTAACAGTTTGTGTAAATAAGTTCAATTAATTGATTTTATGTTTCTCTTTATTTCATGTTCCAGAAGATTCTGGACATTTCTTTAGTTTACCAGACAAGTGTTCTGAACTTTTCTTACTGTCTCCAGAAAAGTATTCTGGAACTTTCCCTGCTAGTATGAAAGCAGATTTGTCAGTCACTGGGTTCTCAGTTCAGAGTTGAGTTAATAAATTGGTTTAGCTTTCCTTCTTGTGTGTGTTATTGTGTTCCATACTAAGGTATCTACGGGACATTCTTAGGTGGAGGCGCCGGATACGATTCCAGTCAGCGTGGAAATGGATTTACGCAGATGCAATCGCCTTAGAGGTCTTGACCCAGAATTTGGACTTTATAACACCCCACCCAGAAAGGCAAAGAAAATGCCTGTAGAACAGGAGGCTGAACCGATCATCCTGACTCTAGTACAGCCACAATACAGGAATCCATCTATATTTAAAGGAGAAGTGGGACAGGATCCAAACAAATAGCTTAAGGAATATGACAGAGTATCAAAATTCAACAGATGGGATGACATGACTTGTCTTGTAAATGTGTTCTTCGTCCTGGAAGGGACAGCGAAGCAATGGTTTGAAAATAATGAAGACAAATTGACTTCTTGGGATGTTTTCAAATCAATGTTAAAAGAGGCATTTGGGGAAACAGAGCACTATGTAAAGAAGGCAGAAGATGAGCTAACCTATCAAGCTCAAAAATCTGGCGAAAGCACGCAATCCTACATCCAAAACGCGTTATGATTATGCCATCAAGTCAAACCAGATATGTCAGAAGAAGAGAAAGAGTCTTATTTGATGAAAGGAGTCGCCGAAGATGTTTACCAGGCACAACTGACGAAAGAAATAACTACTACAGAGGACTTTATTAAATGGTGTAGAAAGATCGAGGAGATGCAGCAAGGAGGATTCGGGGTAGGAAATTCGAAAGGCTCCCAAATGTGGTACCAATGGCTGCAATTGACCAACAACTGGATCTGGTATCTCCAGTAGTCGATCCCGAACTCCAAGACAAAGGCATTGAAGACATAGTTCGAGAGGAAGTGGAAAATGCTTTGGCTCCTTTGTCACAGACAGCACCAGAGTGGACAAAGGTCAAACCAAGACGCCAACCTATCTATGCTAACGTTGTCAGATGACCTACGCCCGTAGTACAGCAACACAGTAGTACCCGTAGTACAGGAAGACAGATGTCTGGCGGCCCCCTGATGGAAGACCCGTCTGTTTCCATTCTGGCCACTCTGGCCGTGTAGATCGATACTGTCGAGATCTCAAAGCTATTTTTGAGGCATATCGGGCGAATAGGAGATATTTAGGCCGTCCGCCGTCGAATGAAGGACGCTATGCCGACGAGTACAGCCGACCAGCTGTCCGAAGTTTGTCGCCCAGCTCATCACGAGGACGATCGCCGACACGCCGTTATAGATCTCCGTCGCCATATAGAAGATCCAGTCAATCTCCTAGCCGGAGAAATGAGGAAAACTAAGCGGTGCGACCTTCCTTGGGGGTGAGGCCGCTAGTGACAAAAATCCTCCGATTGCCGCAAAGATGTCCGGAAAAAACATTGAAGTAATCGTCGACAGTGAGCCAGCACCTGCCCTTGTGGACTCTGGAGCCTCATTTTTTGTTATCTGGGAGAAGAATCGTCGCCTACTGAAGTTTCCAGTAACTAACAATGTTCTTTTAAAAGTCGCCAATGGAAATTGCGTGAAACCAGTGGGAAAATGTACGCTTCGTCTCGAAATCAATGGCCGACCTCAAGTTTTTGAGTTTTGCCACAATGCAGTCACGATATCATCCTTGGTTGGGACTTTTTGGGCGCTTCTCGAGCTGTTATAGATTGTGGCCGTTCGGAGCTCTTGTTTCAAGACGTCATTCGAGAATCCCGAACTCCAGACTCCAGCCGTTTATTCACGTTGGAAGACAATACAGTACCTGCTCGTTCTATCAGAAAGATTACTGTCTTAGGCCTTGAGAACCATCGAGCTATCGACGTAATAGTAGAGGGAAATAAAATGCTTCGCTGAAACAAGGAAGTTGCGATTCCGTCTACTATAGTTACGCTCCTTAATGGTGAAGCTGAACTATGGGTTGAAATGGACAAGGTGAACCTCAGATCATCCCTAAAGGCATGTGCTTCGGGTATGCCGAATCCTTACTACGCGAAGACTGCGTAACTACTATAAACGAAGGATCGCTTTATTCCATGACCATTTCAAAGGCAAAGTTGGGTGTCATTGACTGTATCACGATGATAGCTCCGGATTTGAGGATCGACCAAAAAGAAATAATGTTGCATCTACTCCAGAGGTTTACAGAAATTTTTGATCAAGAAAGGAAGTCAACTCAATGTAAAACATCGAATAAACACAGGCGACCACTTACCTATCCGTCAGAGAGTTTACAGAGTGCCCCCATGTGAACGCCGTATTATCAGCGAGGAAGTAACCAAAATGTTAGAGGCATCATTCAACCATCAGAAAGTCCATGGCCATCTCCAGTTGTCTTGGTCAGGAAAAAAGATGGAAGCTGGCGTTTTTGTGTTGATTATCGCCGACTCAACAAAATTACCAAGAAAGACTTGTATCCATTGCCGCGTATTGACGTTGCCTTGGATTGCCTGAAGGGGACAAAATATTTTTCGTCTATGGATCTCTACTCCGGTTACTGGCAAATAGAAGTTGATGAAGCCGATCGTGAGAAAACAGCTTTTATAACACCTGAGATATTATACAAGTTTAAAGTGATGCCATTTGGCTTATGCAACGCTCCTGCAACTTTTGAAAGGATGATGGGTAATCTTCTGCGACATTTAAAATGGACAATGTGCCTTTGCTATTTAGATTACATTGTGGTGTTCTCAGAAACATTCGATGAGCATCTTCAGAGGTTGAATACCATCCTTCAATGTATACAGAACGCAGGCCTTATCCTTAATCCGAAAAAAATGTCGCTTTGGAGCAAAAGAGATAAAGATATTGGGACACCTAGTATCCACGATATACCTAGATACCTAGTATCTACGACCGGACCCACAAAAAATAAAAGCCGTGAGTGACTTTCCCGTGCCTAGGAATATCCATGACATCAGAAGATTTCTGGGACTTTGCTCTTACTATCGACGATTTATAAAGGACTTTTGCCATAAAGCCGAACCTCTACAGTTGTTACTGAAGGGGGACACAAAATTCTGTTGGGGACCTGAACAATTGGAAGCTTTTAATAATTTAACGAAAGATCTTACCTCCGATCCTGTCTTAGGCCTTTTTGACGAAAATGCACCAACGGAACTTCATACTGACGCGAGTGGATACGGAATCGGCGCAATATTAGTTGAAATACAAGATGGGAAGGGAAAAGTAACAGCTTATGCCACGCGTACTCTGACGAAGGCTGAGAGAAACTATTCCACAACTGAAAGAAAATGTCTTGTGGCCATATGGGCTATAACTAAGTTTCGGCCATATCTCTTTGGAAAGGTTTTCAAGATCGTCACTGACCATCATTCCCTGTGTTGGCTGACAGAACTGAAAGATCCCTCTGGAAGACTTGCTAGATGGGCTCTGCGACTCCAAGAATACGACGTATCGGTGGTGTACAAAAGTGGAAGGAAACACAAAGATGCTGATAGTCTGTCCAGAAACCCATTAAAAGTCGATGCTTCATGTTCTGGGGTCTCTATAGGTGCGTCTTTATTCACTAATATCTCAGAAGAACAGATGAAAGATCCAGAATTGGCAAGAATAATAAGAGACCAATAAAGTACCGAAGCAAGCAGGCTGGGAAACTTTGAATTAGTCGAAGGAGTCCTCTGGAAGAAGAATTTTGATCCGTCCGGAAAGAGATTTCTACCAGGGATCCCGAAGCTTTTACGGCTCAGTATTCTATAATTTCTCCATGACGACCCTACCGCCGGAAATCTAGGACTCACCAGGACGTATGATAGAATAAGAAAGCGATTTCATTGGCCAAATGTTCGAAGATATGTGATGCACTGCCGAGAATGTCAAAGGAGAAAATCTATTCCACAGAAGCCACCAGGTCATCTCGTGCCTATTTCACCAGCTCCGCTCCTTTCCATCGCATCGGAATCGACCAGATAGGATGATTTCCAAAATCTGACGACGGCAACAAATGGATTGGAGTATGCACCGATTATTTGACACGGTACGCAGTCACCAGAGCTTTACCGACGGCGGAAGCTACACAAATCGCCAAATTCCTACTAGGGGACATAATCATGAAGCACGGAGCTCCACAAGTTATTATTACAGACCGTTTACAAGTTTCCACATCATGTGGACAGAAACTGGTGTCCGATATTAATCGCCTGTGCGATATCACTCATCGAATGACAACAGCCTATTACCAGCAAACAAATGGACTTACAGAGAGATTCAACAAAACGCTAGCAGATATGCTTTCTATGTATGTTGATGTCGAACAGAAGAACTGGGACCAGATATTGCCGTTCGTCACATTCGCCTACAACACTGCCAAGCACGACACGACAGGTTTTACGCCCTTCTATCTACTACATGGGCGAGAAGCTAAAACGCCATTGGATATGATGTTTCCTCTCTGCCCCAACGAGTTCAGCCAAAAAGACGATTACGTCAGTCATCTTATCAATAAGGCAGGAGAATCGAGGCAATTAGCTCGTGCATGAACTCTCGAGGCTCAGCAGAAAGATCGCTGGCATTATGACTCCAAACATAGGATGGTGGCATACGAACCAGGGGATTTGGTGTGGATTTTTATTCCAGTTCGTAAAAAAGGGCTTTCAGAGAAGCTCCTCAAGAGGTACTTCGGCCCTTATCAAGTATTGAAGCGATTCTCAGACGTCACCTATGAAGTAGCCGATTTCGATCCTAATTCTAGAAGGCGGAAACCAAAGAAAGTTTTCAACGTCATACGCATGAAGCCATACCATGACCCATAAGAACAAGACGGCCAACAATCTTATGAAAATATGGAGATTCCGAAAAGAGACATTTTTTAAGAGACTCTTCCCCGTCTTCACGGGGAGGAGTCTCTTGTTATAAGCTTATACTGGCCCTGTGACTCGATCAAAAACTAGATCCATAAAATTAAATGTCATAACATCGAGATGCTGTTCTTCTAAGGAGGGAGTAATGCCGCATTGAAAAAAGTCAGTCGACTCTCCATGACTGAGTCAATCCTCATAATCAAGGGATTGTGAGTTCGAATCCCGCGATTAACAGTTTGCGTAAATAAGTTCAATTAATTGATTTTATGTTTCTCTTTATTTCATGTTCCAGAAGATTCTGGACATTTCTTTAGTTTACCAGACAAGTGTTCTGGACTTTTCTTACTGTCTCCAGAAAAGTATTCTGGAACTTTCCCAGCTAGTATGAAAGCAGAAGATTTGTCAGTCACTGGGTTCTCAGTTCAGAGTTGAGTTAATAAATTGGTTTATCTCTCCTTCTTGTGTGTGTCATTGTGTTCAACACTAACGTATCTACGTGACAATATAATCCATGTACGAAGAAAGTCTAACAAGCTTATAATACGTACTTTAATCTTTATGAAACCCAACAAAAAAAATCAAAATATATATCAAATTTAAAAACGTCAAACAATTTAGAAAGAAAATATTTTATTTATGGAAACATATATATAAAATTATTTATTAAAGGTCAAATTAAAATCGCATATATATATATGCTGGCATTTTATAAAACGCCATACTATAAGCATAACAATTAATACAATTTATTATCATAAAGTACCGGGTGCGGCATTAATTGGTGCAAACTTCAAAAGATCATAATAAAAAAAGTAATGCTCGAAAAAAATTACGGTTTGCGGAAATATGTTCAGAGAGCCTTTGGATTTTGTTATTTCATTAAAACAATGTATTTAAAAATGACCGACAGATGGGGCTCACACGTCATACTGAGACTGTTTATGCAAATCAGTATAGCTATAAAACACAAGACTGGAAATGGATCTGTCATTCGACGCCAGTAGCATGCTGTCGCTACCAGATCGAGCATAAGTGGTGAAACTGTTCATTAAGAACGGTGAATCCGTGACTAAAGCATTGCGCCAGTTACGGACGGTGAAAGGAATTAAGGCGAAGAAAAACCAAATTTCATTGAATGGGATATTGAATTTAGTTCGCCGTTTTGAGGAAACTGGAAGATTAGAGGATCGTCCACGAAATGGCATACCATCCGTCAGCGCTGACCGCGTCCCTGTTGTCCAAAGGGTCATGAGAAATGTGGCAGCCGAGACTTCAACGGAGAGTTCCAGTGCACGTGAAGCAGGTAAAATAACAGGAATTCCGGAAAGGTCGATCCGACGCATTCTGCACGAAATCTTGAAGCTGCATCCGTACAGGATAGAGGTATTTCACCAGTTGTTGCCAGCAGATTGCGAGTTGCGTAGTTACGCGCCTCACTTGCTTAATACCTTGTGGTGGCGATCATGTTGAGCATCTTTTGCTTTAAATTAAAATGTACTATAATGTTACTGTGCTCTGTTTTCCTTATTTGCATAAACTGTCTCGGTATGTCCGTGTGAGCGCCATCTATCGGTCATTTTTAAATACATTTTTTAATGGAAATAACGAAATCCAAAGACTCTCTGAACATATTCCCGCAAACCGCAATTTTTTCTAGCATTACTTTTTTTATTATGATTTTTTGAAATTTGCACGAATTTATGCCGCACCCGGTACATTCTCAAATGTGTTTAGAGAAAATTTCGAAATTTTTCAAAATCTGCGACTGCTATTAAGCCAATTGAACGAATAATTTTTAAATTTGTTGCTAGAGAATATAAATACATAAAATGTTTGTAGAATATTTTGGGGTATTTCCTATTTTATCGAATCAATTAAACTGCGAATTACACATAACACGAGATTCCCCAAAAGCAATATAACTTAGCCAATTAGATTTTCTCTCTAAGAGGTTTACCAGTTTTGAAAATTAAATTTTTAAATTCTTCATACAGTTAAAGAAACATCTTTTTATGGCGTCAGAAATTTAAAATTTTACTTCGCGATAGTTAGTTTCAAAATAGCGACCCGTATCCAGAAAATTTTTGACTAATTGTACAAATGTTGCACAGATACGTCCAAGATTTCTATTGCAAATAATTTAAGAGAAAAAATAAAATTTGTTATAGACAATTAACGTTATTACAAGCCCCCCCCCCCCTCCTCTCTCTGTCACTTATTCCCATCTTTTTCAGCTTCCGGTGAAGAGGCATATGAATATTCTGATTTAGGTTCAGAAAACTGCCTTCCTACTGTTAGATAATTTAAAATTCGAACATAATAATTTATTCTAATTTCCCCTACTTGCTTGGATTGTATCTAAGAACTATAAGTTCCAGTTTTTCGAAAAACAAGATATCTCGAATATGTAATGATAATTTCGCGCCATACACCGATGCATCCAAATCGTAGATCTTTTTTATTTGGCTGTCCGCGAAAAGCGAATGTTGCAATTTCAATGTCAGGTTCTTCAGAACTACGGGAGTAAACCTGTCACATGACTCTTTCAGTTTTTTTTTTTTTTTTTAAATCATGCTGTTGAGTAAAATCTTTTTAAAAAATACAATGTTTAGTAAATTCCTTAGTTTTTTCACTTTTAAGGAGTGCTGTTTTATGTTTCACTTTATTCTGTTTGCGGAAAGTGTTATTCTATTCAAATTCGAAATGGGGAGACTGGATCAAGATGACGATGTAAACAGTTGGCAATATTTGATAAATTCAATTTTAAGTGTAAATTGTTTTTCTATGCATGTATAATTAGAATGGTATTTTCTTGTATTGTATTATATGTAGGCGATTAAATTTTTATTTTAATATCATCAATATTATTCTGCAGTTTTAAAAAGATGACGCAATAATGCCTTGTTACCCCAGTACCGGGCAAGATGATAATCCTGATAAAAATTGAATATATTTTTATTCTTAGAATATATGAGACAATACTCTAACTAATTAAAAAGTTTTAAGTATTGTTTTCTGGAATAGTATATGATGAAAGAATAGTTGAGTTTAAAACTATAGTTCATAGTAAATTAATAAAAATCGTAACCAGTGGGTTTTTCTTTTTCAAAATTTGAATACAAATCCCCCCCCCTAAGTTTGAGCATCCCTTGTAGCACCATGCGTAGATTTTGTAACATTCTACCCTATTTCCTATTGGAGATTGAAAATAGATCTCACAACATGCAGGAACTGCATTGTACTTTCTTAAAAAGTTTCATGAAATTTGTTTCCTGGTGCTCATGCTGCGAGTTTCAGGAAACAAATTTCATTTCCTTAGTAATAGCTTCTTTTTTAGCATTCCGAGTCTCTTGCTTTCGTCGTTTTAAATGTTGTTGTTGTCCTTTATGCGTTTCTTTTGGAACTAACATATTTTCAAACGTGATATTGTTCAAATATTATCTCTAGGTATATGCAACTGTAGTATAGTTTGAAATAAATTGTGTATCATGTTAATCAAGAACATCGCAAAATAAATAATAAATGAATATATGCATGAAAAAGAAAATAATAAGAAACACTTGCGATAAGATGACGAGTTTTTCAATATGACACACTCATTTCTTTTCTATTAGGAACTTTAACAGATTTAGATTTTTTATTCGCATTATTTTACTTGGATCAATAAGAATAGTAGGCAAATAAATAGTGATGATGAAAGGCGTATTGTCTAAGGTAGTATAAAAAAGAATAACCAAATATATTACCTTCAAATGAGCGAGACCTTCTATTACAGAACTTGAACTAACAACACGTTAATCAAAATGCGCTAACATCATCCAACAAACAAATAAATGGTTGCAGTTGTCTCACTGTGCATTTTTAATGTCTATCAGTATGTAGAGTTTTGCAATATACGAAGGATAGTAGAGTTTCTACAATATAAGTATAAACTACGTCATACCATTTTCATACTATACTCAGTTGACAAGCATACTATTTTTAATTGATAAGGATTATGTTTCCTACAGAAAAAAAAAAGTGAAATAACGTTCTGAGTTATTATCTTTATCAAAATGCCAAGAAAAATTGCCTTTACTTATTATATTAAAATGTATCAATGAAAAATTGCTTTTACTTATTATATTAAAATGCATCAATGAAAAATTGCTTTTACTTATTATATTAAAATGCATCAATGAAAAATTTAATTATTTTTTCAAAACGTGTAGAGAATTAAGCTGCATTATTTTTATACTTTATGAATACTATATTACTTATACAATTCACCAAGTGAATTACTATTTAATATTACATTAATTGTAAATATTTCAATACATCAATCTAATTTTGTTTTCAATTTTTTTCCATATTGCTGAAGCCAAGTAGGAAACAAAAATAATTTCTTTTTTTTTCACTTATCATTGCTCTATATAAAAACAAAAATTAAAAGATCATAGTAGAATAACTGTCACACAAGAGGAATATTATAGATTTTGAAAGCTTTATATATTAATAAACCTGTTTTTAAAAAATTATTTCAATTCAGCATTGCATACAATTACGAAATTTGCATTAAATAATTAATTAATTGAACATTTTGTATTTTAACGAAAAAATGTTCTCCTTAATGCTCATGTTACTTCCGAATGGAAAGAGAATGGTAAGACTTATCAAATAAAAGTGAAAGATCTTTTTCCTCTTTTAGAAAGAAGGAGACTGTGCTATGTTGCTGCAAATAAAGCAACTTGATTGAAAATATGTGTTTGTCATTCAATAAATAAAAAAGTGGTGCAGCTTTGGATAGGAAAAAATAGTACAAAAGTATAACGCAACTTTCCTTGTAAAGTAGATATGATTTTCAGATAACAAGAAACCTTTTGTTCAATGAAACTGTCAATAAATATACGTTATAACATGAATGTGTTTAATAAATGCAAATAAATTTTGTCTGTTGCGAAATTGTAATTTATTAATGTCAAGTACATCATCTGAAATCGCGGTTATCCGAATTTTGATTTATTTGTAGCAGCAAAAAGAAATCTTTTAGGTGTGGGAACGATGCTTATCTAAAAGAGTAGAAATACGAATGAGTAGTTTGCTCAGAAATTCTTTTTTCTAGAAATTTCAGATTATTTGTAATAAATTATTTATTAAATTGCAAGCATGGAGAGATATTGACCCAAATGAGTGAAAAATATGTTGCTTAATTTGTAATATTGATACAAAAATCTGAAAAAGAAATCAACGAGTTTTGGTTTTAATGATTACATTTCTCATACAAACGTTCATAGGCTTCATATTAAATAAATAATTTTCTTGTGATATTAACAGTGCTCACGGCATAAATAAGCATCCAATACAAATAATATAGTTGTTTTCAGTGCAATTTTATTAAGGCGAGGGATGAATAAGGGCAGGAAACTGAAATGATTTTCTGACTCAATTAATTTTCAAAAGAAGAGATTTCAGGGTGTTTTACGCCAGAGTTTGAAAACAAATAAATATGGGAGATATGAATAAAAAAAATTGTTTACATGAATAGCTGTAGATCTCTAGACGTCAACAAATACTGACAAAGATAAAAGGATTGCAGTTTAATTGCGCAAGAAAACAGAATGAAATAAAATAAATTTGCGGTAGAATCTTCCAGTTCTACCAACAATAAAAGAGAAAACTCATCTTTCAGATGTGAAAGATGTATTCTACAACTTCTTGCGATCCATCTGTCAAATCCACGAATGTGTTCCGAAATAATTTGACTTTGGAATCTTCAGAGCCGATTATTGTTTAATGTTATTATACCTGATTTTTTAAACTCTCTCGGATAGAAATACCTCCCTTTATCAAGCTACCTTCTCTTAGATCGAACAATTTTTGAAAGTCTTCCACTTAAACTAAAGGATTTGGGAAAGCAATTATGAAATTGATTTGGAGGGAAAGTTTGTTTCCAATTTACTTGAACGTTTTGGAGATTAATTTTTCATCTAAAGAAGTTTTGAGTTCAGAACTCGAAGTCATTTGCCTTATTGATATTAATTTGTATTTTTTGAACATTAAAAATTACACAAATAGGTTTTGGTGTAATGTTTCGAAAGCGTTTTAATTCCTCATATTGCCTATTTTCATATTTTATTATTAAGAATGCTATGAAATGGGAAAAATAAAGTTTTTTCAATATTTTTATTGATGGTTTTTATAAGTTAAATAATTATTTTTAGGAATAAAAACCTTTATTTCAGAATGGCAAATGTACAATCAACACAGAAGAAACTGTGATATGCTAATGTTCCTTTTAAAATACATCATAAAAACATCATTATTTGAAATAAATAAGCTAATCACATATAAAGTTATTCAATTTAATGGGTCGACAGTTGAAATTTCCCCTTGTTAGGAAGAGAAGAGAAACTAAGAAACTGAACATCCTAGGCAAATACTGGAATGCCGAATAAGGAAATAAAATTCTTTGCTCACAACTGTTTGCTTTTTAAAGGAATGACATATTTCATAACAATGAGGGTTTTTAAACGCTTTCAATTTACGTTGAACACTTTGTAGAAAAATGCAAATGTCATTCTTTAAAATTTGGCCTTTTTCTTGGAAATGGGCTTACAGAGCCCTTAAAATATACCAAATTACAGGACTCTTGCTTTCCCACGCAGGAGTCCCGCGGGGGGCACCTCGTAATTGAGGATGAGAAGCTTCCGGCATGGTGGTTGATTCTCGCCAACCTTGTGGATATATGAAAGGTTGTGGTAGCTTCTCCCCATTGATGACGGGAAGTTCTTCCTAAAGGAAGAGTTGTACCATAGCCGGTGCTTGGACAGTCAATGTTAATGTACGAACAGTCAATAATTTCAAACCCAATAGTATAGAAATTATTTTAACATGACAAATGGTATCCATACAGTAATTCTTGGACACTGCAGTTTCATAGACGGAAACACAATTAACGTCCAGAATTTTGCGATTGAGCTCACTCTTAGGTAAAATCAAACCCTTCTTATCTGAAAAATACAATTTGGATAGACAATTATGCTTTAAACGAGATAGAAATACTAATCAAAACTAACACTTTTAGAACTGAAAGAAGCCATTCTTCGTGCAAGAGGTTAATGATCAGTGGCAATTTTCTGTAAATGGGTGTTGTTTCCTTCTTCGAAATTCTTTACTTTGCTCCATTTTGCATAACAGAATGCTAAATGGCTGCCGATATATTCAGTTAGATTTGGGTGGTGTTATATCTTATATTTATAAATTTAATACTTTTTTGTATTCATTTAAAACAAATTTGTAATTAATTCTTGTTTTTGAATACCAAATACAATTAGTTTATTTTTTTGCCAGAAGAATTTTCAGGGTACTTGTTATTGGTAATAATTTTGTGATAAAAGTTCACTTGATTTAGTATGTAATCCATCGGATAGAACATGAAAAACCTCATATAATGATAGAATAATCCTAAAAATATATTATAAAAATTTTGAGTTAACAGTACTTTTCAAGCTATTGCTAAGTAATCGAATGTTATTGAAAATAAAGACATTTCAACGTTGCATTGTTAACTGTTGTCTTTTATCCCAAATCATCTTCATCTACGCCGTGATTTTCACCGTTAAAAAAAGTAAATTATTAACTTAAACAGAATTCTAAAAAAAATAGTGAAACTTAGATTGATTTCAGAAAAAACTATTATTTCTTAAATATTAACTGCCGAATTTATTTTTCAAAGTCCCTCAAGAAGTCCCCCTTTTTAAAGTCAAGCGATGATGCATATACAAGTCGAACACAATGCAAATGGTTGTATAATAAATTTTGCAAACAATCATTATAAACATTTCATTTTTATTAGATAAAAAATTATACTTCGATTTGGCAGGTCGAACGTCGAATGCTCTTAACTGGTTAAATACAACCGAGTGAAGTTTTTAATGTAAATTATCAATTTATAATTGAAGAATTTATGGTCACTGATAGCAGTGTAATTCAGGCGGTTTCATCAGAACGCTATAATAGATCAATTAACAATTTCAATGGCTGTGAAAATTAATTATTTTAAGTCAAATAGACCATGTTTATTATTTTTCAAAATTTAAGTCGGTAGCTATATTCTATGCTAAATGATTTGAAGCAGCTTTTTTCCTACTTGTTTACATACCTTTATTTAAACTGACTTCAAGTTTCAAAATAAGAAATTTTCTAATCGGATTTTCACTTACTTTTTCAATGCTAAGTAATACAAAAAGTTGGAAAGAAAAAGAATTGTTAGTTTTTAGAAGGCAAATAATAATACTAATAATAAAAAAAAATAATAGTGTGCGCTTGATTCCTTTCTTCTTACTTTGGCCAATCGTCCCAAGCCACTTCGTGAATTCGCTGGCCAAAGCCGAAATGAAGAAAAGATCGGGCATTGGCCGGTAAGTTTACAGCAACGTTGGCCAGTTTGCGAATTGGCCGATTTCGGGCTTTGGCCGTAACATATATAATTTACCACAAATGCCTGTTGATATTAAGAATAGAGCCGAATCTTTCACAACATTGGTTCGTAATATTTGAAGTGTTCAGCATTTGTCCATTCTATGCAAATCACTGGATTCACTCAATCTCGTCTGAATTTTCAGTTAAGCGTTGTTAAAATTTTTTTTACTAAACAACTTAACTTACTTTACTTAACAACTTAACTCTTAAGTATAAAAATATTGCTTTTTATACTTACGCGTTGCGAAGTATATCATTTATAGAACTCTTGAGGATTAATTCCACAAATAGTTGCAATGAAATACTTATTTATAGTAAAATTAAAATAATTCTAAAAATGTAATTGAGATTTTTGTATCAAGTATTTACAGAGAAAGACTTATTTTGAATTGAAACTTTGTGATAAAAAGACGATGCCAATTTTTTCCGAATATTAATCTACCTTGCTTTGACAATTTGCTATTAGTTAGCACCAATATCAGTTCGATAGCGCTTATTGAAAATTATAAAATAAACCCTTCTTAGACATGAAGAGATGAAAATAACAACATAAACATATCACATTACTTGAATCAATGAACTTATAATTACTTTAATAACAAAAAATTATTGTTCCGCTGATTAGAATAGTTTAAAAAAACTACAGAATTGGGAAACTTTTGATACAAATAATTCCGCAGAAATAATGATGAGTAAGATGTTAAGCAAATCAAATGTGTTTATCTAGGAGACTTAATCTAAAGTCAAAAGCAGTTTTGATATATTATATTAGTTATAAATAGCAAGACATTTCGTCCTATAGCCTACATTAAATATAAATACTCCTTCGTGTAATCAGCGGATTACACGCAACTGCGATAAATAAAATCTCATCAAATAACGTGACACTCACTGGATAACTAAGGCAAGAAAAGAGAAAATCGTTTAATATGTATGAGTGCAAATAAGTTACGATTTGTGAAGATAAATTGATGTCATCTGACATCTTGATGTGTTACTATAAATTTATTAAGAACTATATATCAGTTGATTCGCGATTTAATTCCATTCTTCCTTATGAAAGGCTTATTTATAGCAAAGTTTGGGAGAATTTCGTTTCTTTTTAATAATATCGCATTAAAATAATCATGTTAAAAATATTGTAGAAATGCCTAACAATTTTAGGTCATCAAATTATAAAGATACATCTATATCATCTGTATCATCAGTCATTTCAAATTTCCATCTTATAGGAGATATTTGAGTCTTCAAATTAAATAAAACCTAAATTAAATCAAACTTTAACTGAAAAATTATCATACATTAAGAATATTAAAAAAATTGAAATTCCAATGTGTGATATATAGGTCATTGCTCCAAAATAATTCCTTTTAAGACCTTTTCTTTTGCATAAAAGGACAAATAATTACTGCTCATCAATAAATAAAATTTATATCGATTACAATATTAAGGAGAACTTTCTTTATATATTGGTTTAAAAACTTCTTCAGAGTTATCAAAAATTTTTTTTGAATGCATGGTTTATAAAACAAATGATATTGCTTGCGAACTTACATTTAAATGAAAATTAAACAAACTAAAAGTTAGACAAGTTTAAATATCAATGAACTTTAATACTTAACGAGTAGTAGTTTACATTAAAGATATCGTGGATTGCATATAATCTGTTTGAAAAGAGATGTCTTCACAAATGTCTTGGAAATACTTTCAGTCATTTTAGGTATAATAAAGGAAACAGGAAAATATGTTCAGTAAAAGATCGAAATAAAATAAGCAGCAATCTGTCAGCAGTCATTACTTTTCATTGTTTGAAATACAAATACCTATTTCATTTAAAAAAAAACAACTTCGAATGTCTTTTAACTTAATTACCATGAAAAACAAAAATAATCCCCTATTGCTAACGGTTGGGAAGATGCAGTGATTATGAAGTTAGGCATACTGTGAGCAGCTGAATTCAATCTTGTCATGGTTAAATTAACGATGTTATTGGATGTTATTCGCTAGAAAAAAAATCTTTTTTTAATTTGCAGACTATGCAATGCAACAGAGAAAAGGAATTCAAAACGAAACACAATTGAGTAACAATGGCAGAAATAACTTTCTAATCAAATTTTAGTTATAAAGTCCAATCACGATAAAAATTATATTACATTTGTAATGCCATTTGTTTTTTTTATTTGAAGTCACATAAAATAACACAAAACAATAAACACTTTATTATGATATTATGTTAAGCAAGCACGAAAAATGGGTCAGACATTTGAGAAATATTAGTCATGTTTTGGATTAACAGATTCAATAGTTTGCACACATATTTCATAGAAATATGTTTTTATTCTCAGAAATGAGTTAAAATGAAAACTCTCCAGATGACTTGAATGATTTGTTGCTTAATTTCCATAATAATTTTGTCAGGATAGCATTTTAAATATTTATCCGTACTAAGGAATTATTTCTCTTTATCACTCGTTACAAATTTCAGGCACAGGAAGTTTATTTGCTGTAAAGAACTCTCAAACAAATTAAATGAACTGAAAAATATTTAGCTCTTTGTAATGAAAATATTTATATATTTATTAAGGGTAGGAGACTATATCTTGCCTCTGGATTGTTAGTTTAAATTTGTATATAGAGAATAATGCATTAATGATTGTAGAAACAGAAACACAATTAAAATTGTATAATATTAGGCATTATCAGTATCATTCATGATAAGGATTAATAAAATATAATTTTTATTTATTATACAATTAAATTCTTATAGTTAAAATATTTTAGGAAAGTTAGATAAACTTATTCTCTTGTTCTTGATTCTAAAGCTGCAGAAACATATATCTGAGTACAGAGAGTATTTACATATTTTTAGAAACATTTCGATAAGGAATTAGAAAAAAAAAATGTTCTGGAAAATTTCTGCAACAGCTTATTATTTGTAATGAGAAATAGCGTTTTTAAATTTATTCTTCTTTCCAAATGTTATTTGTAATCAAGCTGTGAACTAAAAGTTAAGTTTTTGTGCTTTCCGAAGTGAAATGTTCCTATTCTATGATTCAAAAATGTCTTGAAATGCGTGGAGTTCAAATTTAAATGAAAATAAGTAGCATTATTAATCGAACAGGGAAAATCCATTCATCATTATTTCTACATGAAAAGAATCCACACGTTAGAAAAAAGTACTGTTTCAAATTCTTCTAAAGTGAAATCACTGATAACAAGAGAAAATTCGTCGAAGAAGAAACTATTTGCAAAGTTTTTAAATACATCTGTAGCATCAATATATATTTAAAAATTAATTAAGATTTACAATATGAAAAAACTAAAAATCAATGTTCACCATTATTTGCCAAAGCATATGACTCAATGCAGAATGAGTTTGTAGAACCCTGTATGAAAAGTATGACCTTTGACACAATGACCTTTAAATGAAACATGAATTTACCTAAACGAGTGTAACAAAAATATATTTGCTATTGAGAACGAAGAGAAAAACTGTACAAATGTATAATTGTTCCGTCAATTCAAAGAATGTTTTAAGGATAATTTTATATTTTTCTCGGTGTTCTCCTACAGTGGGAATTAAAAGATAAGAAGAGTGGCAATATTGTTGAAATCAACTCTACATTCTATGAAAAGAAAGTTTTAAGCCAGATATTTACGGAAAAAAGGTCGATTTTTTTATCCTAATGAATCTTTAAGATTTAAAATCCATCAAAACAAAGCTGCGAGTCATTGCATTCCTTGAAAAAATAAAGACTAATACAGATATTGCATATACAGTGGTGGCCAAAATTGTGAACACTTTTGAAAATCGTGATGTTTTCTAACTTTGTATGCTTATAGAAAATGTAACGTTTCACAAAATGCAAACTCTTACATGTCATTTTAAGAGCATTTAATGCCGATTTCAATACTACAAACAAAATTCAAATATCTGCAATACAAAAAAAGTTGAGCGGCAGTAATTATGGAGATACATTAAATACTGAGGACTGCAGTGAGTTATTAGTACTTAGTAAGGTAGCCTTTACTTTTTATTACAGCTTCACACTGATGTTTCATTGTGCTGAAGAGAGTTTTAAGTTCTTCCTTCATTTATTTGATATCATTGCTTCTGGACTAAATATTATAAATATTTACAAAAATTCTTATTATATATTAAAAAGTTTAACAAAATTTCTAACTTGCAATTTGATTACATAAAAACAGTCTTCCTTCTACAGAAAAAAGCACAATAATGACTTGTTCCAGCTTTAAACATGATGCCAGCTTCGGCTGGCAGTTATTAACATTAAACTGCTTCTCAGAACAAGAATAGTGATTTGTCAGGAAAGTTAGAAATTACAATCCACTTCATCACTAGGTATGTTATTCAGATTAAAGTAAGAATAACTTTTTGCATTGAAAATATTTGAATTTTGCTTTTTGTATTGAAATAAGCATTAAATTTTCTTTAAATGGATATGCAAGAATTTGCATTTTGTGGAATGTAACATTTTTTATAAGCATACAAAGTTAGAAAACATAACGATTTTCAAAAGTGTCCACAATTTTGACCACCACTGTATATGGCCAATATAGTCCTGCGAAGAAGCTGATGTTTTTTCTATGGTTTATTGCATCTTTAGTCTGTTGAAAAGATTTCTCTGTAAATTCACCAGAAGTGACGAAATAAAAAGTGCACAAAAGTTGTAGAAGAGAACTGGAAATCAGTACCCCTGGAAATTTTAGAAAAATACCATATATTATGAAAATCAAGATGCATGCTTATAGAAAAGCTATTTGATCAAATATTTTAAAAAAATAATCTTAGCCTTTTTAAACATTAATTAAATGGCCCCAAGTTATTTTTAAAGATGAGTAAACACCCTCTTCATATGCTGTAATACATCGCTTTGAATTATCGATTTAACTCAAACCTTAAAAATATTAAATACTGTTATTTTAAATCACCAGAATCTTTCTAGTAGTATTGAATTACAATTTTGTTGTTTTAAAAAGGTGTTAGATCCGGTTAACCTTTTTTTCAATATTTGTTCTTCTTGCCTTGTCCTAACCAAATTATAAATATTGTAAATTTTCTGTTAAGAATAAGAAACAGAGCAAACGTATGCTCAAAAAAATTCTGAAAATCTTAGGAACCAAAATATGCTATCCATTTGTAATATGTTAGCAACTGCAGAAGTATGAAGCACGCATAATCAATATGGAAAATATTTTTATTCTTTCTTTCAAAGATACGTTATAAAGTTGGTTGGAGAAAAGTAGAGGATCATTTTTTTAGTCTAATAACTTGTCTTGTTCTCTACCGACAAAGAACACGTTTCAAAGACTTAAGAACATAATGCTTATGTCCACTAAAGCAGAATTTCTTTTTATAGGACTTTTGGAACATTATAAAGCACTCTAAAAATCTCTTTCTTCTCCTATCATCCAGAAAGTAATAGTATTTGCTCTAAAAGAAATAACCTTCTGACATCCAACTGATCACTGACATACGTGCTAAAGCTTTTGGAAATGAGGACTATTCGTCTTCTTGTCGCTAAACTGTTGCTGGCACTCCCCTCCCTTACTCCGATCAAAATCTGGACGAGCCATCAATTTTGCGTCCTATCTCTTGGAGTTCAGTGTGTCTTTTTACACACCATAAATTATTACAAGAAGCTCATTGGCGAGTCTTCAGAAAACAGTTTTTGAAAGTATCCCTTTAAGCCTTTTTTTTTTCTTTTTACTTTGTTCAGTTTTTTTACCCTCCATCTTTCTATACTTCAAATCAACTATCCCCGTGAGTCCTAGGGCAGTGTTACTTTGTGAGTGGGCAGTTTTGTTCATTTTATTTTAACTGATAGGTATTGGATGACGTTTCTTGCATTTTTAAGGCAGTCAGGGTAATTATTTAAGTTTTTGGATAAAATATATTAAAGATAAGCTAGATTAAAATAATTCAACAAGGCCATTAAAAGTGATCATTTCTAAGTTCTAGAAAGAAATAGAACATTCAAAGTCATCAAAAAATTTCGTTCCTGTTTGCATCACAGATAAATATGAATTTGGAAAGATTTCTAGGGCATACTTTATTCTTCAACAAAAAAAACTTTCAAATGACGAATTAAGTTTGTCGCTGACATTACAAGCAAAAAATATTTATCTTATATTTCGCAGATATTAAAGATATATGTATGATATGTATTCACAGATATATGTATGATAATATAGAGATAATACCAAGTTATTTGATGTGTTTTCATTACACTCAAAATATAATATATATAAAAAGTGTTGAAAAATCTACAAATATTTAAACCCTATTAAAATACTTTCTGAAAATAGTTTAGTAATAATTTTAATACATATAGATTAGCACAAAAAGATATATAAAGGATCGTGTTTATGAAGAAACTAATTTCATACATTTTTTTATATTTCAATTAAAACACTGGGGATCTGATTATTAAAGAAAAATTATAAATTATTTAACTCTGTATACTTTTTTCTTACTATACATACTCCACATCTATTCACACGTTAGTTCAAGTCGGAATCATAAAAAAAAGGAAGAGTTCAAATTATTTGAAAAGATCCCAACACTAACTAAAAGGATGTTGATTCTATTTTTCTTAATCATGAAATGCTAGTTAACATTAGTACGCTAGAAGATTTATTGATGGTTGAATAATTAGTTAAGAGGTTTGAAATAGGAAAACTACTCTATTTTTTTTTTTCAGTTTAATTTAACTCGTTCATCCCGATACAGTTTCTAGTGATTTGTATTAATATTTTCGAATATAGAATTATTTTGCGTTATTCTTCCTTATTGTCACCTTTTTCTACTGATTATATTTCCGGTTTAACTTTTTGTTTTATAACTTTGTCAGTAACTCGTGTAAACTGATGAATTTTTTCTCACAAGCCGTTAAAAGAAAGGGTTAATGGAATTTTTTTTAGTAAAATTTCAGTAAATTTAGAAATTATTCTTTGGATTTTATAATTTTAGCCTCAGTAAAGATAATTAAAAGTTTCATGCTGTTGATGTAAGCATGAACTTCTACAAAATGTTAAAAAAAAGGAATTACATCTTCTAAGAATTGCTAAATGCAATTTGCACTTGAATTGCTTGAATACCTCATTTGAATACGTGAATCAGTTTTCCGAATTAAAAATAATGGAATGCCTATTCCCTGCATTGGATTTTTTTTATTATGTGTTTAAATACTAATATTAGCGTTAAGGCTTAGCAATTTTGAGAAACTTTTGTATACCTTTTCCTTGTAAAGATACCTACCTCACTATGGAATTTTTTTACCAGAAATCTTTTATCAAGAAATCTATTTCACAACAAGAATGAAATAGTAAATGTCATTTAATTTGGAAACACACTTGAAAGCTTCTTAAAAGTTTGTTTAGTGAGAAAGGACAAACGGTTTTGCCTGGATATTCAAAAAAAAAAAAAAAAAAAAAAAAAAAAAAAACTTACACTATCATATTAGTAAAAAACTGAACAATTATATTAATCAAATCAGTAAATATATATATATATATATATTAAAATTATCCAAAACCACTGTAGTTTCACGCTCTTAATTTTATCAAATAAATAATTTTTATGAATTTTAAACTGAGATGGATAAAAATCTAACCATTTTATATAATTTGTTTTCATTAAAAATGTAAGACTATCAAGAATTGCTCCATGTTTTGCTATCAAGAATTTAATTTATAATTTTTGCGAATTTCTTATGAAATGTCAGCAATCAAAATTATTTTTACAAAGAACAGATTAAATAAACTTGTTAAATCATAACGAAGAACTTTCTACACAATATATTTAGATTTATTCATAAATGCTTAGCAGACTTCAAGAAATGCAATGAAACTGCAACTTAAAATTCCATTTAATAAATCTCAAAAAAATCGGGTGAATCGCTCTACACCAAGATTTATTTTAGTTTCGCTTGTATTAACAAATAAATATAAAATTGCATTAGTTGTGCTAATGAATTAGTATCCATCTTAATAATTTTCATAGCGTCTCATTAGTATTCATATTTATAATTTAATAACGTCTCATTACCCCAATATTTATGTTAAACATAAAAAATAAATAATAAAATGTTGCAGTTTTGAGTATTTAATGAAAGAACTCTATTCAATATTCAATAAATTTCAAAATTGTGTTGAAATTTGCAAGCGAACATTTCTTGCTCAAATATTAAACATTTTTACACACACACACACACAGACACACACAAAAAAAACTTTATGAATAGGATGCTTAAAAAATATAAACATGAAAAAATGTTAATATTAAGTGAAACGTTTTAATACATCAAAGTAAAAATAAAAGTAAAATTTATAAACATAGTTTTTCGGAAATAGCTTAACAGGTGTAAACTGAAAGAACTCCAACATGCTGTATAATGGAATATGAAGTTTTGTTCCATGGATATCCCAGAAAACATGGAGCACAGATAACGCAAAGTCAAAATGTGCTCATGGAAGACCTCTTGCAGATATAAACAGACAGTAACAGTGCTCAGCGATCACAACTTCTAGCTCGAACTCAACTCCAAAACGAGGAACATCATTGCTTTATTATCAATTCGCCAATTTTGAGAAGTCATTGAATCATGCACTCAGGCATAAGCTTAACATGGCAGGAGGATGATGTTACTGATCTCTATAAAATTGAAGAGAATGCAAGTATGAATCTGTGTTCTTTACTACGGGCAGTCCTTCAGAATCAAATTTGGAAAAGGATGTCGATAAGTTCATTGAGGCTCATTTAAAAATTTTTTTGTTATTTTCATTAAAATTTTGGTGGTAAATAGGTTTTATTATTTCTGGCTTTATTATTTTAAGAAAAAAAAAACGTTTTACATCTTTTTAAAATTTATAACATACGTTCCAATGATCGATGCTCCTTCGATTCCAATGCGAATGATTTTCTTTGATTGAAGCAAAATGTATTATAAATTCTAAATATCAATTTTAACAATTCATTACAATTTCCAATTCATTTAGTAAATCCAATGGTATTTTGTCTATCTCTGTTTTTTGACCGGAGTGTCAGAAGGTATGATAGATTTAATTTTTGTCTTAAGTGACAAAATTAATTATTAAATCAATTTTGTTTCATTTTATAACACTGCTGAAATAATTTCGGGACACTTTCAAAATGAATATGTTTGAAATCACAGAAAAAGACAATTTTTTATATACATTTTCCAAAAGAAAAATTTTATTTCGTTTCCTCTTCAAAATAATAGATATTCAGGTGTTTCCATTTTTTTGTCCCTTAATGAATGTGAAATAATGAGACAAACTGGCGTAATTCACATCTTTTATAATAGAAAATTTAAAGAAATTGTTTTAACGAATGAATTAATTTACACGAATTTTACAGAAGGATTTTTTTTCTGTATTCGTGATTTTACTTTCTAAAATTTCGGGTTTTTTTTCTATTTTAACTAACCATATATTTTCATATCTTCTGGGCTTTGGATCTTTTTCTATAACTGGGTGGTCGGACAGAAGATATAGCCTGAAATTTTCAAAACTTTTTATGAATTCATTAAAATAGTTTGGGTGGATAATAAATCGCTTCGAGGTCAAGTTATTTTTAAACATATTATTTGACATAAACGTCATCATCAAAAGAAATCCTGAATTGCTTCATAAATGACACGAGTTTCCCGCTCTCTGTTCAAATGATAGAGGAGGATAAACGTGGAAGTGGAAAATTTTTATGGAAAGCATATCATGACATAAATTGTTGCCAGTTTCAGAATGGATAAACCTTAAGAAGCAAGGAAGTTCTTCAACGTCTCTTTGACTACAATTGTTTCAGTCCAATAAATTTCCTCATTGAAATAAATGATTGGGGAAATGCTGCCATTCGAATTCATTTGAACTGTAGGTAAAGTATTGTTTGTATTCCTTAAAGTTTCTTGTTTTCTTTTTAAAAAGTGTAGAATATTTTTAAAATCTTCCAAAATTTTGAGGAATTCAATCAGCATTAATTTTGTTGTTAAATTTATCCCCAGAAATAAATATACTTTTCTCAATACTTAATGGAACTGATATCAAAACTATTTCAAGACAAGATGTAACGCTCGTGACGTTTTTAATTTTTAATAGAGTCATTTGGTTTTAGAAAAGAAAAGATAGTTGGACTCTATGGGCATTACGCAGTTGAGTAAAAATCAGAAAATTAAACTAAATGCAAAGAAAGATAAAAGAATTGTTTTCATTTATAGCTATTATATGAATTATATGCAAAATATATTTACTTATATTAAAGGAATGAGAATATGAAATCACTTTTTTCTTCTCTGAAGTAGCGGAATAGATATATTTGAACACATTCGATATATAAAATGGCACAGAATATGCCGTAGGGTGGATCGAAAAGTTTCGATTTTTTTTTTAAAAAAGGTGTTTTATTTAACATCATTAGGTGAAAAAAAATGACTGTTGACAGGAATATCACTGCTGAATTTTTTCATAAATTTTGCATTTCGTCTTCCTTCTCCACAATATTCCCAAAAATTTATTTTATGCAGAAAAATCGATATATTTTGCTGTAGTTTTAGCCACATTTTTCTGTAAATGCGTTGCAGACTTACTTACCTAGCCAATCAAAATGAGCAATTCTTTTGAATTTTTATTACAAAATGGGCATTTTTATAACAATTATTCAACACTGAGTAATTGCGTTCATTTTTGTTACTTCAGCTTGCGGACAGATGATGTTGAGATTTTCTCTCGTTTGCAAAAATCATTCTACAGCAGCTGCGTTCCTAATATACGATATCTTATCTCTGAGATTAGCAATAACTACGCTTTCTAATTTTGGATACAAACATTTCCCTATTTGTTAATATTTATATTTTGTTACAGTTAATTGCTGAGATACCGATAATTTTATAGACGATGGAGGTGAAAAGGAGGTTTCATGAGGTAGGATTACATTTAATAAAAAATTAATATAATCAAGTTTTATTTTTAAAATAAGTAAGCATAAAATTTTATTATGAATTTAATGCCTTCCCTAAAATTTTTGATGTCTCTTTGATGTTTAAGTGAAGTCGAAACAATCCATTGGCACTTGGAAACCATCTCACTTATGACAATTTTCCAGGAGTTAAACTAATCCTTATTGCATATCAGTCACATGTTCTTGCAACTGATTGATGAAAGCTTTGTTTAGGAAGTGGAATATGTCTGCGAAACCTACCTTGACTGAACTTTTAAAGTTGTAACAATTTTCCAGAAAATTGTTGTAGTACAGATTTTTAAGAAGCTTATCTGTTGAGTCTATATAAGAATCCCAGCTATTAAATGTTTTAAATTCTGCTAAAATGTAAAAAAAATAAGTTTTTTTATTTTTTTATTTTAGTATTAAGTTCGAATAAAAGTTAAATAATTTATTCACTTTGAAATGAAATTCCTCCCTTTCATCATAAATTTCCTTTTGTGAAAGCAAACATCTTGTCCTATTCTTCTTTACAAATTTTAATTAAACTAAAGGTTTATTCACTAATTAAAGTTTTTAGCAATATTGTTAGCGCATTAAACAAAAGTCGTTAGTTGCTTTGTCTACTACTCTAATAATCATCTCCCTTAGATACTTATTATCATTTAATTATTTAACTTTAAATCCTTATAATTATTATTTATCAAATATTTTATTCTATTCTTTTTACCCCTTAGTTTGGGAGATGTGTTATCTCAGACCTCTAAGGATCGACTTTCGGTCACTCCTTTTCTTTTTTTAGCTCTGTCGAATGGATTGACCCAGTAGCTTCTTGTTTCGTGACCTTCATTGCATGTGCACTTTTTTAACCGGTTTCAGCGAGTGCTTTTTAAAATATTTCAGCTATTTCTTTGAGCGACACCTGTTAGACCACACGTCCCTTTTAGTGTTCCAGTATAATACAGATCTTAGCAGATGGTCCTAGAAATATCATCTAACCTACTGATCCACGTTATGAAGCAAAGCTTCAGATACTTTTAAATGAAGCAGAAAGCGATTTTAGTGATGAGAATAATTGCGCAGAAGATTTTTTTGATGAACGTTCGTATTCGACTGATTCTGATATGTATGTTCAAATCTAATTAATATTTTTAATGATAGTGTATTTTGAAAAATTTCTAAAATATATTAATATACCAAGAGAAATATTTACAGAATTTACAGACTGATTGCTATACTAGTACTTAACCTGTGTGTTTAAAATGTCCTCGAAAACCATACTACGTATGTTCACAAGTTTCTGCGCAGAAATGAAGCCGAAAAAAAAAGAGTAAATTTTAACCAATGTGATTTTTAAAAATTTTTTACATAATTGTTGAATTTTCCCTTATATTGTTTTCTATATTCCTGGTATACTGTAAAAAGTAATATGTTTTTTCAAGAATATTGTTTGTTGTAACACGTAATTTGGAAAGAAAATGTATGTTCAAATGCAATTACTTTTTTCAATGTTAATATATTTTGAAAAAATTCGAAAGCATACTTTTATATCAAGAAAAATATCTACTGAATATATTGGCAGATTTTCATACTAATACATTCATTAGACAATTTAATTTGAGTGTAAAGAAAATGCGGTCTCGTAGACTGCATCTCCCCAGTTAAGGGTTAATCCAAAAAACTTTATAATGTATTCTAAGTTTTCTTTAAGATTACAGTAGCTCTGACATTCCTCATTACTTATAACAGATTTCTTGTCCGCTCATCCCCTTCATCTGTCCTGAATCTCTTCCTATTGTTGTCCAAATCTAAAACATCTTTAAAAACATTAAATTTTTTATAATTGTATACATTATCTAAATCTCCATATCCTTCACCATGGAAGCATATAGATGTACAGGAGGTTACATTTATATTAAACAACAATAATAGATGTTTTTAGAGAGAGCAGTCTATTATTGAACAAACTTATATTAAAGGATAAGTTCTAAAGAACAAGATTATTATTACAATCGAGTACAAAGCAGCTAATAACTTCTATTTAAGGAGCTAACATTATTATAAAGACATTTTAATTAATGAATAAAGTTGTAATACAACTTAGAATTTAATTAAGAACGGTAAGAACGAACTGAACAAGAGAATGCTTGTTTTCTTGAAAGGATATTTATTTAGATTGACTTCAAAATGATAAAATATGTAACTTTCATTCAAATTTAAATAGCAACATTTTTAACATGATTTTTTTCAGAATTAAAAGAAATTGTAATAATAGAGATTCTAACATAATCGAAAAATCTATACTACAACTATTTTTCAAACAATTATTGCAATATTGAAGGTTCAATCAAAGCAGGTATTGTGGACTGTTTATATACTATTTGCATGAGTGAAAATATTCCCTCCATTGTTTTCCTAACTTCTGGGGGGAGGGCTGTCTTTTTTTCAATTTTACTTTTTCCTCTTGAAGTTAAAAGATGGTGCTAGGATTTATAACAACCGCGCAGCTTAAAAGATGCTCGTTCTTTGTCAGAAGTCATTGCTCATGGGTTTTGCTTAAAGAACTGAGCTTTCATTCTAAACATATGCTGCTTCTTGCTTTCCACAGTACTTGGTATGTTTGCATTCTCTTGATTTATTTTCCTTTTACTGGTGTTTTTCTTAATTTTTGTATGTATGTTTTTATGGATTTAATAATGAATTTTACTCTAGTCATTTTTATATGTACATATTGATTTTTCTACAACTTCTCGATATTTTCGGATCATTAGGAGTTCATTTTTAGATGTCAATTTGACCTCTCACAGAAAAAAAAATTCTATTTGAATTCTATCTATAAACTAGTATCTGAGGTGACTCTCCAAGCCGGATTCTTGAAAATCTCAAAATTTCTATTTAAATTGATGTTTGGAATTCGAGAGAGCTCTCGCCAAAACTGTGAACCAAATGTGGGAAATTTTTGTTAGAAGTCAACTTTTGTGGCTATTGCGAAGGAGTGTGAAAATTCTGAAAGAATTCCGCAATGCTATGCTAATCAATAGATAAATAGGCTATTGAGTACTATTTAATTTGAAATTTTTAAAATGTTTCAACTTGCCTGTTGTGTAAGTTATTAGAAATCGATTTAGGCTTATCCCTATCCATGCATCTCCTAAATGAAATAAGGCATGATTTCATATAAGATACAAATATTCATTTAAAATGAAAGCTGAAATACACTTGCAAAGGCTCATTCCATGAAATTATTATTTTAAAATATATTATTTATATACTGTTTCATTTAAATATTAACCAATGATATCCCTGAACCATTCTTTCGCTGATATTAAATTTTTCTTTGCATCTGTGAATTAAATTATATGGTAGACTCACCAACTGGCATGTTATAATTGAATGATTCATACGTTGGCCTGAAGGTAGTTGGATTCTCAAATGACATCCTTATTATCTTCTTATAATCATTAAGAAATCTCTTCTACCTTTAAAATAAGGCAGTTAATTAATGAAACAAATGAGGCAAGTGAATTTCATGGAATGAAATGAATATATTGTCTGTCAATAAATATACCTAATAAAAATACTGTCTTAACTTTCAAGATATCTAGAGATGGTATGATAGTTATTAAGACCAAGAATCTAAACATGACCAACTGTTCATCAAATATTTACTTTCTTTAAAATTGTCTAAATTTTACTAAAATATCAGAAATGTTATAAGCAAAAAATATTATGCAGAAAGCAGCATTTGTAAATTTATGTATAAGAATACGATATATGAATATATGTGATAGGCAGTGCGTATCCATTTTTCAGGAAAATATCTCTGCTTTTTTTAATTTTTGCCCTTCATTCCTTTCTAAAATACCTTGGGAAAGAATTATGAATTCCCGAACCATATCTAAATTTAATGCCGGAGAAAAATTTTAAGAATTCTCCCGAATCCTTCAGCCTTGACAAAATCCTACCAAATTCTCGAAGCGAGACTAAAAATAGAGCTCTGACTGTAATTATATTCTAAGGAATGTAGACAACTCAAAAATAAAAAATAAAACTCAGAACAGTTGACAAAAACAACGACTACTATATTTAGTTCAAACTCATGAATTTCATTTCGGAGTATCAAAGCCTACGTAACGATAAAAACTGAATTTTGTTTGGATTTTTAATGAATGAAAAGATAAAAAAAAAATTCTTTCTGTTCCACAGGAACAGAGAAATTGAAAAGGCTCAACTGTTGGGTAAAAAAATATATAAAGAGCCAATATGATATTTTAAGAAGTTTTATGATAGATTTTCTTATGTAAGTTGAAACCTTCTAGTTTCTGAACAAGTAAACGGTAAATTAGAGATATTATTTAATGCTAACTTTACTTATTGAAATTGAAAAAAAAAGTTTTTAATCGAATCAAATTCAAGATAATAAGCTTTAAATATCAAAGAAAATGATGGTTGATTCAAAATGCTAGAAGTACTTCAGAAACACAATTAAGTAAAAAACGGAATAACTATTGCGCTTATCAACGTATAAAAAGGTATCACATTAGGGCCCAAAAATTTTATTTTAAAATAAATTCAATTAGAATACCTTCAAATAATAATTATTATCAGAGTAGTTTAAAATGATGATTACCAGCTGGAATTGGAGATTGAAAAATTTGAACCAAATTTTTTACATTGCGTTTCACAGCATAAAATTTACATTAATAAATTTTTAATAACTTTCAAAAGTAATCAATGTCTTTAAATAACTAATAAATAAAAGGATAAATGTTTTTATTTAATAATATCATATTTTTAAGACTGATAATTAGTAAATTAAACTTAAAAAAGGCTTTTGAAAGGAAAAATATTTCCAATATCAACTTAAAGACATAAGAATTATTGATTCTTCCTTAGGTCTCTGAATTAAAAATTTGTTTTCGTCCAGAATGAGCTGAGATGAGTTTGTGAGCTTTCTCGATGAATGGATGCTAAACGATGGGTTTTGTACCAAGTTATTTTAAATCTTCCAATATGATAGATTTGAATGACTAGATTTTGAATATTCTTGTTGATATCATCTTAAATAAATTTTCAGATTTTTTTTTTCTCTCTAAAAGGATTTATATTAAAATTGATGTTTGACATTGATTTTATAGAAAGTACAATGCTTCAGGTTGCAGCGTGATATTGTCGTTTCAATACGTATGCACATCTCCATAACAAATTCTCTATTCAATAAAAGTTGCTGCTTTTAGTGTCTAATTTTGAATAATCAATACAAAAGAAAAGCAGGCTAATTTATCGAAATCTTTAAAATTTTAAACTACAGAGCGGAAAGATATTTGGACTATTTATATTTGTTTGCGTTTAGCTGATAACCTTAAAAAGTGTCTTTTTTGCTAATAATTTCTTTAGAAAAAATAAATATCTCATGATAGGTTTTTATTTTGTAACTATATCAGGATGGAATGCAGTTTCTTTTGTGAATCTGTGAAAAGAAAATCATTACATAAAGGAGAGTCCCTTTTGCAAGCTGATATTCAGTCAGAACAGTTGAAGTTAGTGTAGAACTTGGAGAATGAGCCGCTTATGAATTCCTCACTTTCAATATAACCCATAATAAATCCAAATTCCATTAAATATGCATGAAGTTAACAATATACCACCGCTGTGCGCGTGTCATCCATAGTCACTTCACACAACAGAGTAACATATCGTGTAGCAAGGGCCCATCCGAGACTTTAACTAATAGACAAATGATTGGACGAGCGTGAAATGCTGTATTAAATTAGGTGCCCCAACATCCTGAGCGTAGCACTCTATGTTTAAATGAACGTAAATCCACCGCACACAGTTATTAAATCTTCCCCGTGAAGCTCTCAATTAATCAAGAAACACCTCTTGTTCCCAACAAACGTCTAATTAGACCCATGCGGGTAAGCTCTGTACACGCATCCCTATACGAGATAAGTCGAGTGAAGATAATATATAATTATAGCCACAAGCCACGATGCCAGTCAGTGGAAAGATCATAGGTTGGGTGCGTGCGTTTCAGTTGAACTGGTTAAATATTCAGTTTGCGCAGGGACAGTCGGATAATTTGTGTCACATTTGCGTGTTAATCCAGCAATCTGCGGGAGTCCGGACCTGCACAGAAACATCTAATATGCTTGTATGCTCTTAGGTGAATCACGCAGATGATGGGAAGGATTGTTTGTTGATCTTGGGGTCGGAACTCCTAAGACAAAATCGGTTAAGTCATGTTGGCGGAAGACGCCTTGCTTGTTCTATGTAAACCTTTCTGACTCTACTTAATATTTATGACTGTCTACAATGGGCATGAATAAATGAGATGGCAGATGTGCAAATAAATAGCTGCATTTCTAAAAGTGAGAATTTCTACTGGAAAAGGAAGGCTTGAGCATTATAAGTGGGGGTCTGGGAACACTTTGGGGAAAAGGATTTATTGTTGGGAATGGAACTTCTGAATGCCAACTTTCTGATAAAAATAGAATCAGTGGATTCACATAGAGATGTGTCGTAAATTTCTCTTATTTTCGTATATCTATTTCATTCTGGATTTTGGGCTTTAGAATCGCCTTTTTATTTAAATATTAAACCATCTTTACATATAATAAAATCTTTTTGTAATCAGGATAAAAAATAATGTGGCACGACTAATTTACGAGATTGAGGTTGCAAAACAGTACACTTTAATAAAGGAAACTCTCACAAATATGATTTTAAAAGCAAAGCTTAATTTCTACATTGAATTCATCTTTAGATTTTGGTCAGATATTTAAAGTATATTTTTTGGGAGCTATAAAACTCAATGCAGTATTTAAGATCAGAATAGTAAGCATTATATTTAGATATCTAAATGTATGACTTTTAGTGAAGAAACCTTAGTATGGGAAATTTCTCATTTTTCTATTCTTAGTATTCCTGCGTATACAAACACTATAAGATGAAATTTTAAAATGGAAGTAGTAAATCAAAAATATCCTGAAAGGAAATTAAAAGAACTGTAAAAACTTTCTTTTTAAAAACTAAATAAAAAATTATCTTAAATTGTAAACATAAGAATTATTCGAAAATATAAAATAATAGTGATATTGCTTTGAAGTTGCGAGATCTATTAATTTATTTAGTAATTTGCGGATTTTTCAAAAATTAATAACTACATAAGAAAGCTTCAAAACTAGGAAATATAAGATCTCAAGATCTCTGTAAATAAAAGTATAAACTTGGAAAGGAAAAATAATATTTAAAGACTTGCAAATGAGTTAATATATATAGAGAGAAATATATAGTTATAGATAAATATGTACCAACATACATAAATTCACAATATGAAGAAATGTATGATTTTGTATATTGTATGTAGTACATTAAATGCCATTTTGCTTTTGCAAGCACAAAATAACAAATGTGCCGCGATACATTTTTACTTCAAAAAAATTTAAAAAACGAAAATCTTTGGCCCGAAAGAAAAATGTATAACATTTGGTTATCCATTAAAGAGATAAAACTCTTTTATCCTTTAAATTTTTGAACATATTCATTCAAATCCAAATAGCCAATTATAGCTGATTAATTCCTAACAGTTGGAGACCATAATTGTTTTCTGGCACTTCTCCACAAATCTCAAATTCGATGATCATTGGTAAAATCATTTCTAAGTGCAGCGCTTGTCCCTGTCATTAATGATGATGCGTAAACTCATAAAAGTGAAAATAATATAACTAAAATGAAGCATAGAAAAATTATTACATAAATAAAGAATTCCTAATTTTTTTTTGGGGGGGGGGTGGATTGCATGTCATTCATATTTTTTACAGGGAAAAGAAATGGTATAGATTAATGAAAATTATGTAAGGATTGTGAAGATCGGCTGAATTAGTCGAATGTCGCATTTAATACTTTCTCACTATCCAATTCTACAACTAGCATGTCCCTACCAATAATGTATTTTTTTTTACAGGAAGTTTCATCACTTCTAGTCTTTTTGACTTAAATTAAAGTGCAATATCACCAATTTATCAGAGTAAAAAGTGGAATATAAAAACTTCTATTTGATCGACAATCATTTTAACTAATTTTTCATGACAATTATTAAAATATTTTGTGTTATTTAACAGATGTGGAAAGATTTTATCATTCTGAAATATGACAAATACATTTAAAAAATAGAAAAAAAATATGATAAAATAATTTTACGTGTATACTTGAGATATTTATCAGAAATACAGGGTGTACAGACTTATTGTTATCGAATAGCTAATTTCTAAATGAATAAGAGATAGACAATTAACTCGAATTAAATAAAAAGTACTTTAAATGGCGTACGTAATTATATTTTATATTATTTCAGTCAACGAATGCACTGCAGAAAAATTTACATTTATTAAATGTGTATTGATATATATGTTACGGCCAAAGTCCGAAGTACTTGCAATTAATATTGTATATTCTACTTTGGCTGGCCAATTCGCGAAGTGGCCGGGAATCCTTGGCCAAAGCCAAAATGAGATAATCTGTACTTATAAATAAAGCTCAATGTGTGTGTGTGTGTGTGTGTATTGGCGCTTCACAGTCCAAACCGTTTTTGACATACAGTTATCAAATTTGGCATCTTGGAGATCGGAAATGGGCACCTTGAAGCTATTTTTAAATTTTTAATTAGAATTTTAATTAAAAATTGTGTAATTTTGGCGTTTTGTCATTATAACTTCAGAAAATATTACAGCACAAAATCGATTTTTGCTTCAAATTAAAGCTCAAAAAATTAACTTTTTAACGATACCAATGATTTAATTTTTAAATTAAGCTTAGATTTTTAACGAATTTTTAAAGAAATATTTTAACTACATTTTTCAATAACATATTTCACTCAAAATAAAAATAAAATTTAGTCTGCACGAGTAAATTTAAAAAATCTGCAAATTTAAAAAAAATAGCTTTTATCAACGTGTTGCCATCACATTGACAGAAGTTTAAATTAACGGATAAATCAACTATTATTGCAAATTTAATAAATAAATTATAGTTTTCGGCAGGTGTCTGTATAAAAGGAAAAAAAAATGAAATAAGATATTTTCTGAAAAGTTAAAGGAGGAAAAGTTTTCTATGAGTTTTGACAATACTTATATTATTAATTCAATAAAACAATTTCATTTAAGTCAAACATGGTTTAATATACTTAGTAAAATCATTCTAATCAGCGATCATCACCTAATTTGGGGCATACATTTGTTAACCAAATGGTCTAAAGGAACTGAATAATTATATTTAATGTAACTTTAGTCAATAAATGCTCCGGTGAATTAGGAATTTTAAATTTTTACAAAGGTCCTCTGCCCTTTGAATCATATTTAACAAAATATTCTTGAGACACCAATATTTTAAATAAAATTTGTTGAACTCAAATCAACAAAATCATTTATTAAGATTGAATAATTTATTCAATTTGAATACCACTCTTCTATAAAAACTGGCGATTTTAGACTACTTCACCGACTGCCTCAATAAAGATACGCTAATCTTCTGCCAGGGTTTCTCAACAGTGATTGGCCTGTGATTATAAAAATGTTGATTGTTCTAAAACTGATACACAAAAACTTCATAAATCGGTCAGATTTATGACCGACGTTTATGGGGACGTTTATTTATTTATTTAAAAGTTGAAGTGTCAAGAGTATTTTTCAGAATAGGATTCCTTGGGACCAAAGGACTGTGTAAAATTTAAAATTCGTATTTTTTTCATAAGTTCATTTATTGACTGAAATGAAATAAAATATTTTTATTTGCAACATTTAAGTCTTTTGAAAGTAAAAAATTAATTTTACGATAAATCAGAGAAATTTTTGCTGAATAATGCTTTTAGATATTATATAAATTATTCTGCAGTGCACATATAAATTCACTGCCGAACGACTCTGATTTCAATTTTCATATTTAAAAAAAGACATAGATAGCTTCTGTATAAAAAGCTTTTATATTGATTGCAGTTTAACATATCCACTTTGATTTAAAGTAGAAATTTTATGGATGCTGACAGAACATTAGAGAAAGTAATAAGTAGTATAATGAACAGAACTGTTTAAGGCCTGCATAAAAGTATGACAAAATCATATAGGTACCAAAATATGAAGCTCAAAAATCTTTTGTAGAAAAAGCTACTAAGAGAACAAGTTACATTAATTGAAAATTTTAGCGATCATTAATACCGCGAACCGGCTGATCGCCAAAGGCGACTAGTGGTAAATAAATATAAGGACATTTATGTATACAATATAAATAAGGACATGTAGGTTAAATTTGGCAGATGTCTTTCGGCAGATGACAAAGAAATGTCTTTAAATAATATCAATAATAAAACTATTTTTCCTTATATTTGTTTTAATTAGCCCTTATATTTACTATTTGCCTTTGCAAAATATTTCATATTTTTTGAAGCGATATTTCGGGATACAGTGTGATCTGGGATCTTTAACATTAGGTCCATCGAGCAGAAAAAGAGTAAGGATCACCCTTAAAGGTAGTTGAAAATTGAGTACTCAATTTGCCTTTGTATTCATACACGATACACAGCTCATTTGTTCAAGATATAATTTGTTCATTTTGAAGGGCGCAAATCTAATCTTCACTCTATCACGTTGTTACAGCATATACGTTCACTGAATAATTTCTATTATGGATTTAATATGAGAACAGAATAACACGAAATCATATTTTTATATATTACAAGCTTATTTTTAACTCAGAAGTGTCACTTATATTTGAACTCGTTTCTGAAACAATTGTACTTAAAAAAAAAAACAGTACACAGAAGTACTCATTTTTAAATACTTTATCCTACCCAATCCCGAAATGAAGAAAAGATCGGGCATTGGCCAGTAAGTTTACAGCAATGCTGGCCAGTTCACGAACTGGTCGATTTCGGGCTTTGGCCGTAACATAATACAAGGTACCCACTCTAATCGTAGTCAGAAAGCCAATGTTTAAACTTTAGAGATTTGCAAGTATTTTCTAAATGGAAAAATTCTTTAAATAAAGAAAAGGATAATAAATTATGTTGTATGAGTTAAAAAAAAGAAGTACTGTAAAAATCATGAAATCTACATTTTTAACCATTATTCGATTCTATTAATCGTTTTCAAAAAAATATTTTTGAGACACTAACATTTTGAATAAAAGTCTCCAACTTACAGATTTATGCAGATTTAAAAACCAGATAGGTAAACGATTTTAAATCTTTTCAACGGTTGCATCAAGGAAGATTTTCCATTCAATCGACTCCCTTTTCTCCGTATAGTCGTTGATTGGTCTCAAATAATGAACTTCAAAGCTTTATAACCAGTCAATTATGATACGTGAAGCTGAGAAAACAGGAATTTTTCTGTTTAAATTCTAGTGTGACGGGCATATTGTGTATGAATAATGGAAATGGGAGAATATATAAAAAAATCAAGGTTTCCAAATTTTTTCAACAGTGCATTATTTTATTTTTAAAAAATACAAAATATACTTTATATAATGTATATAGATATGTATATTTTATCTAAAGCATTTTTTCAATAGAAACTGTATGCCTAACTTTAACGAATTTGAAATTAACTATTATATACTTATAGTGGATTATATAAAATTAATGTGGATTTTAAACTTCTGCAAATAATATTCTAATATGCCGAAAAGAATAATGGATATTCATTCATTATTGATAGCATTCGATTTTGAGCATTCTAAAATGTCTGATCTGAAATAATGTTTCTATATAAACTTCGTTGCTTTGTAAAAGTTTGTTATGTTTTGTTTGATGTTTGTTGATGTCTGAATGATTGGTGTTTTGTCTAAAAAGATGCATATATCTTTCTATTATTCCAATCAGTAGTAAGAGTAAATCATGTAAAAAATGATTGGTTCTTCAATGGTAAATTTTATTTCTGTGCAAGTGATTGTTTTTTGATCACCCTGTCAAAAACAAACTCATTGTCTCAAAAAATTAGTAGGAAATATTTTCCTATATGATTTCAAAATTTAATTTATAAATTAAGAAAGCAAAAATGCTATATTTTAAAATTACATGGCAAAGCTAATTAAATTTTGAATAGTTCCAAACGTTTTGCCATCAATGTGTCATTAGATTCATATTATTTATAATTTTATCTTTCGAAAGTAACATTTCACTTACAAAATCTGAATACATAGCATCCATGTCCAAAACAACGTAACTGTGGCCAATTAAGAGGACACGCATTAAAAGAATCCTTAGAGCAGAGAAAATTAACTGATACTGCCTAACAATTCTGTGTTTATTGTTAAGTTTAAATTATTCCCAATCATATCCGACTAAACTGTTATCGCATTTCAAAGATATTTTAGCGCGTTACCACTTACGCATAATTAAGCAATACAATCCGGTTCACAATAGGCACACCACCTCTATTAGACTAGCTGGAAGATAACAACCACACTTCAGTTCCCCCTATGAGATAGCACAAGTACTGCAGGATAATTTATGTCACATTCGCTCATTAAACTGTCTGGCTAGTCCTGAGAGATTAGCATGCTTTCCCATGATTACTTGGTCTTCGGTAAATCGCTAATTAATCCCTTGATGTTAAGTGGTACAAAACACTGGTTTCAGACATGACGTTTAGTATTATAAAGAGATCGAAGTTTCTAGTACCTGGAGTGCAGTGCGAATACCGTGTTATTCAATATTAATCAATCAGACTAACGCTATAAAAGGAAAGGCTAAAATGTTGGAAAATCCGTTTAATGTTTTTTTTTTTTTTAAAGATTCCAAATAATATGAAAAATGTTCTATTATCGATTCGAAATTTAAACTATTTTCATCAACAAATATTTATATTTCCATTGGTGTTTCCGTTTTTCGATTTCGTTTCTTCGAATGAGCTTGAAAAATACTCTTTTGCGAGTGGTTACTTTTCTACATATATTTGCGTTTTTTTACGAAGATGAAAGACTTTTGTATTTAAATTCTGTATATATTGTAAAGATTGAATCAAAATTCAAGATAGGCATGCAAAGGAATTCGTACCTGTTTCAATAATTTTAATAAACGTTTGAAGAACTATTTAAAAATAGCTTTTAATAATAATTATAATGTATATATATATGTAATTGCGGTTAATGTGATGAATCGGCTGTTATTAATAAATACCAGTAATTAATAATTGCGAATTTTATTAATAATAACTTACTAACTACATTGATCATAGCATTCATATTTAGAAAAGACAATTATGTCAAAAGCACAATTACCAAATTTGAAGCAACAAAAAATATCAAACTGAAAGAAAATACCGTAGATTGAAAATAAGAGAAAATATACATATATATATAAAAAAAAGTGTAACGAAAACGCAAAAATTCCGCAATATGCTATGGTTAAAATAAAATATAATATTAAATAAATAGAAATATCAGCATTAAATGGAAAGACAAAAGATATCTCGGAATTGAATTCAGGCGGATCTCATAAAAATGTTAGTATTTTCTGCAGATAGTGTTGGTTAAAATGAAACAGTACTTCAACACCGAATGTCAGTGAAAAGCAGAAGTCTAGAATATCAAAAGATCTGTTTTAATGTTCGGGGTGAAAGCATTCATTCTCAGCTTTATCATCATTCGCCAACTAAAATCATTCGCTTGAATTTCATTTGCCTTATGAATATTCATGCGCTTTTGTCACCAATATTCTGCCGCCTTGTTACTCTTTCAAATGCTGGTTTTTGATATATATATTAGGGTGGCACTTATTTTTAGATATTTTAATTTTAATTCAAAGCATTTCCTTTTTCTTCTTTTTACTCTAAGTAACAATACGAGACCTCAACAGTTCAAGTTAGAGATTGGAATCACGTACTTCATCACAGAAGTGGGATATCCAGTTTCTACAGACAGCGACTTGATCTTTCACCTCTCGTCTCGACCGTCTGTTGACATCATTCTTCAAACCTATTACGAATGCAAATATGGCTTCTGATTTGAGATGTGGTGATTTAAATATTAATTCAATTAGTATGGAACATCGTTAAAACTTCTCTATCTAAAACAAACTTCCATCCAACCGACAGGCTCTATTTTACAATTTACAAGTATGAATTGACACTTTCGCTGTCCATAAGTGAAAGTACCAATTTGGCAATGGGTAAATATCTCATTTTATCCTTTTATCCGGAGAAGGTCGGAATTTTTACAAAAATGGTATCTCGCTCTTTAGAAAAAAAAATGTATGCACAATGTTCAAAAATTGTTTGCCATATGTCAGACATACAGTAAAAGCAAGATTGGAAGTTTAAGTAAGTCTAAGACAGTCGGGCCGAAGGGGATATTTTGAGAGAGTCGTAATAAAGGCTGCAAAGTGTGAAGAAAGGGCAGCATTGAGAATTAGGTAACATGAAAACAAACGACCTAAAGTTCACTTTAGTTCGTAAATATCCGAAAAATTGTTTGATTAATTGAAAATTAATTTCTGTACTCGGTAGATACCACATTAGTCAGAGAAATACCATTTTTTTTATTATCGGAGCCGCGGCTATATTTTTTGATTACAACAAAGGAGAACTAGGTAACTGTCAAAATTCAATCCAAAGATATCAAGATGATTTTAGTAAGATAATGTCTTACAGAGAGATCCGAATCTTTTAATTGGTAAAGTAAATTACTACCTGCTTCAACTCAAAGGTAAATTAAAAATGAAAGGCTATTTACCATGTTAGATATAAAAATAAAGAAAAACTTCTCTAGATGTCAAAATAAATAAAACATCTTCAGGTAAGGAGGAAACTATGACTATCTGGAATGTTTTATACGACTGAGGGTCGGTAGACAAAACTCTATATCGATAAAATTACTTTCAATACTGGTCATTTCAACGGAATTGCAATTCTTTTTTTAGAGCTGACCAAAGATGTTTTTAAACTTTAAAAAAGAAAAAAAAAGAAGTGTGTTTTCATCCAAAAGTTTTATTGTTCCTCTCTTGGGTTTTATAATATCGCTACATTAGACGTTCTTAATAAGCAGCTTGACACATATGAATGTGCATTCTTAAGTGCCACGTGGCAAATAAATGCAGTTAATGTAATAAATTTTAAGAAGTATAATGCCACAAGAGAGAAAGGAATGCGCAATAAACATTTTCGCAGTGAGTTTCCATGAAGCTAACCGTCAACATTACAATTGCCCCAAGCTTCCATCATCTAATACTTTATACATAATACATAGATACATATAATAAGAAATATTCTTTCATTAATACGTTATTTGACTCGGTTATATAAAATGCATTGCGTCCAGTGTCCATAATACTGACATTATAAGATTTAGTTTTTAGATATTTTATAGAAGATTTTATGTGTAAGTACTTGGCTTATAAATAAGCCAAGCTTAGGCTTATTTTTATAGTGCGATCAACCTTACGATAACATTTCTTTCAGATTTCAAAATATTGTCTAAGGTCCGTCCGTCCTGATTGTTTTTCCTCCCATTCTATAATTAGATTAAATCATACTTCTGAAAAAGAAAAAAAATGAATCAACTAGTGACTTTCCCACTGAGAAAAAACGTTAAGCATAATACACTTTAGGGATCAAATTTCTCATCATAATCAAAATTTTATCATTTACTTGATATTAATGGAATCAAGATTGAACAAAAGAATAATAATTTATGTGGACTAAGGTTCCATGAAATCAAAGTGTAACACTTATTTAATAAAAAAAATGTGTAAAATTGTCGTCCCTTATTCATTTAGACTTACATTGTTCAACCAGACTCCTGAAAAATTTGGTCATCCTGGTGTTCCAAAATTAATTAATTTAAGTACTCCGGAGTATTATTCACGTAATATCTATGATTTTATAGAATTTGTCAAAGATAGAAAATATAGAATACATCTTAATAATAAAAGAAAAAAAAACAATTATGTTTTATTACAATTAATACCTACATCAAGTAAATCTTACGAATGTATTTTTGTTCACAATGTTGGAAGTTTTAATTAATTTAATTCAACAACAAAAAAATTTCTAAATATTTTAAATGACATGCTATGCTTTTGGGGTTTATCTTTAAATAAAATAAAAATTCTGAAATCTATATCAGTATTTTATCAGTGTGTCTATGAAATAGTAATGATAAATTGTAATACGTCATTCATCTCTTTTGGGTTCAAAGAATTTCTAAGAAATATATCTTCCTCTCATCATTGTAAATTAATGGTGAAATTGAACACTTTAATCATAATTTAGTATCTAAACTTAAATTTAAAGTAAATTCTTCTATAACCAAGATTTCATGAACAAAATTATTAAAGATTATAATTTAACTTCTCTTTCTGCATCTAAACATCAATCAATATGCTTGTTGTTTGGTATTTTATTTTATATTTTTCCAATTGATCGGAATAATTAGTATGAACTATTAAGGAAGCTCTTAAATTTGTTTTAAAATAATAGATTTTCATAAAATGAAATATGATGCTCGTTTGATTGAGAAATTATTTAATATAAGTTATTTTTTCCTTTATGAAGAATTTAAATACTTAATGCTGAAAACATTAGCCTTTTTTTGCTTTTATGAACGAATGACAATTTCACATATATTGTTTATTATAACAATAGGACTGTTATTTCATTGATACAGTTTTGTTTCTATTGTCCATATCTTTAATACCATTTGTCTTGAGACACCAATTTAAACATTTGCTGTCGAACGATCGAACGCTTGACGAATCTGATTATGGTCCGCTATTTTAAGATTTTTTAAAAGACCGTTTACAAGTTTTCTTGTTGCCATAAGAATTAGTCACTCGTAAACATAAATAAAACAATATTTTTCAATTTTTAGATACGTATTCCTGTGAAAACGGGTACTGCTGGATTACTAGAATTTTTGACAAGCGAATTTACGTTTAAATGCTAAAACATTCAGAAGATCGATTCGTTAAAATTTCTTTAACTAACACTTAAATAGATAACTAATAGCTAAACTATTAGAGATAACTATATATGATTACGATTGCCTTAAATCATATAATGAATTATGCTTTATGTTATTTGTGGGAACAAAACTGTACTACCAAAAATAAATGATGAAATCATACCTTTTATAAAATTATTCCTTTTTATATTTGATAAAATATTCTTGATCTACTAACATTTGAAACAAAATGAATCCCTCCCTTCTGCGACCCAAACTTACTTATTTACAAAACTTTGAGTTTCATCATTGCAAGCACCTTGAGTAAATGCCACTCGATGATTAATATATCTTCCTCTAGTGAAAGGGTTTAAAATCATCTGAAATTGTAATTGCGAAACATAAAGAGATTCATTTTTGGATACATATTTTAAGCGGTAAACTCCTAAACGCAGTTTAGGAATTCCACTGATTCATGCTAGGAATATCACTCTGAAACGTTTGTTTGATATATTAAAAGACAAGATCAAAATGGAAGTTAACATTTCAATGAATCTAAAACAGAAGATGCCAGCAAACAATTTAGCAATATCATAATAAACAATTAGTAAATCTTTGACCTGAGCCAAAACACAAATGAAATAATGTTTTTCAAATTTATGGTTATAAACATTTTTTACACATTTTCTAAAGCTCACCTTCACTAATATTCCACTCAAAAGCTATACAGTAGTTCCGATCTGAATATGAAGTTGACTTCTGGACCCGCAGTCCATATCGTAACAGCAGGATATTTCTCCCTTAATGAATGATGAAGCGCGCATGCACGCCCACATACATCATTCGTTGCGAAAGCTTGATTCTCCAATTCCATGACTTCACAACTCGGATCTCAGAGCTTCCATATGTAAATTTAGCTATATAAAATGTGGAAAAAAAATCATTAAAAATTCGAAAAATAAACTGATGGAAAAAAATGTAGTGTGCACATTTTGGATCAAAGTTCGTTTGTGGTAAAAATAAACATGATCATGTTTATTTCTCCATAGAATATTTACTTTAAAAAATAGGTAAGTAGGCAATGCTCTGTTGTAAATATGCAAATTTAATTGTGATTGATGGACCTATACATTCCCAACAATTTCGCCATAGGATTCGTTAAGATTATGTGGCGAGACAAAAAAAAATTTAAAAAATGCACCATGCAGCTCTTGACGTATTGATTTTTGTAATCCTATCCACAATGAGAGAATTTTGATGACAGAATAATACAAAAATGGAATAACACTTTTACTACCTACAAGTGGAAATATCCTTTTGAAGCGTATGTCATTCTGGAGGAAAGGAACATTCTGGAAGACCGCATTTATCTGAATTCCGTTTATTGATTGAGATCTCCGAAATCTATGCCACAACATTGGCTAGAAGTGGTCACGAAAGTTGAAGGCATATGGAATATTCTTTAAGGAATCTTAGATCTAAATCTATATAAACTGAAGTTGTGCCATGAAGTTTTGTCAATGGATACTGCACAAAGAGCAATCCGGGCTTTTTCCAAAGTTACAGAAGAACCGAATAAATTGAAAATTAAAAGAAAAAAAAACTAAAACATAAATTAATTGAAATGGAAGAACTCAGTTTATTAAAAAAATATCAACTCTAAATTGTCGCGTCACCGAGAGCATACGCAGAAATCTCTTCATTCTCCTAAGGTGATAGTATCGAAAGGATCCGAGGATTTTTGAGCCGAGGTCTTTTTTTAAGGTAGTGCCAAATAAATGGCTCGGCAACTTAGAGTGTTACCGCAGATACCTACTTAAGTCTTATGTGCGTACATTTACAAAAAAGGGAGATCAATATCTCTATAATACTATTAATTAGAAGAAGCATTAGATATCCTGGCATATCCAGTATTCTTTTTTCATTGAGAATGTTGAGTAAGACAGCATCATTAGCAAGCAAAGTGAGTTCCCTTGATCACCATCGGTGGCCAAATTTCACTTCTCCAGACTTCTGGTTGCCGGGATTTGAATGTTGCGCGTTAAGTTAAAATGAGTGATGATCCTAGAAGTGTCGTCTGGGTATGCTGCTTTTTATTGCCGCTGATATTGTTATTGGTCTGAAATGTCTTGCACTTAGAGCTGAAAGCCATGTCGAACACATATTGTAATAAAAATGCTAAAATTATATATCTATTTATTCATTTACAAAACATCTGCTTTCAAAGAAATTACTAATATTTTTCTTTCAATAAATAAATTAATAAAAATAAGTCAGCCGTATAGAAACACTATCTCGCAAACCATTTTTTAATTATATATAACTTTTTCTAATTTTCATCATTTAAGAACTTTTTACTTAACTCTTTGAAGCTACGCGAGGGTCATTTGGAACTCACATCTCTATTTCGAGCGCTGGTGACATGATATCTAATACTTTTTATTGCCTCTCGCTTATATTACGATCAAAGTAAAAACAAATGAACATTTCTTATTCCAGTCTATCTCCAATTATCAGAAGCAAAACAAAATAGTATGCATCAGATCTATCTTCACAAGAATGAATTCAATTAACATGATTTCAAAATTAATATTTTTTACACATGCAATAATTATTTTTTGTATATCCAATGAATAGAAGATATATATGTTTGTCTGCCAAACATATATATATACATATATATATGTTTGGCAGACAAAAAATTGTTTTCTTCTCGGTTAAAAATTAATCTCTATTTGGAGCACACCTTTATTTTTCGAAAAAACAAAACAATCTCATTTCTAAGAAAGTTTTAGAACGTTTCCTTTAAAAAGATATTTTATTAGTGTTTTCATTTTTTATTACAAGCATATTATAGAATTTTAGTCATTAAAAGTTTTATTTCTATAAACTAAATACGAAATCCTCCTTTTGGAAGTAAAACAAGTGAGAATTAAAGTATCAATTTGTATCTTAATAAATGTGAAAGCAAAAAGGCTCGTTTTACGGAAAAAATTTAACAAAATCTAAATAAATTCTTTTTGTTAGATTTGAAAAAATTTGTAATGTCAAAAAAATTTTAATCCGAGGGAATGAATATTCAAAAAAGATAATGACGTTTCTTTGCAGGAAATATTTACTGAATTACGAATGAAAAGTATTCAGTTAAATATCAAATTTAAAATATCCATTCATAAAACAAAATCATTGATTTCTTTTTAATTTAAGCTTGCTTGCCTCAATATGGTCCGATTAAAATAACTTTATCGGAAAAGTTCAGAGGAATACATTTCGTATTCTGTCATTTCCTGCTAAATAAACTAATGAAAAAATGAGATTTGTGTACATAATATAAAATGGAGATAAATCAAAAATGGAATCACTTTTAGACATAGAGAAGAGAAGATTTTTTAATAATTTTACCTTGACCCCCTACAAGATTCATTGTTAATTATCAAATCGTTTAAGTTTAAATAAATCAGATGAAATCCATTTAAAAATAATCTATAATGGTAATTTTGGGCAACACAATGCAGGAATGTCTTTTACTAAACTAAGCCTTTCTACTTAAAAGTAAAATATCAAAATAAATAAATAAAAATCTTTCATTTCATTTTTCATTCAAAAAAATAAAAATCTTTAAAGTATAAATGAGATATTTATGCATTAGTTGTTTAATACAAATGTGAACGAATTTCGAAAATGCATTGGATCAGCGGAAAATAATGAAGATGCTCGCAGAAAAAAATAGAAATAGAGATTCCATCCTTCAAAGATGGATATATAATAAAATATTACAATATATCCATATTGGATATATTGTAATTATTATATATTACAATATTAATATTATATATTACAATATTAATATTATATATTACAATATTAATATTATATATTACAATATTAATATTATATATTACAATATATCTGCCTGGATTACAATATATTCATACCTGGTTCTTAAATCAATTTAGGTTATACGTTTCCATTAAATTTGAAATATACGTTATATGTATCCTTTGAAATTCGAGTTTACTTTTTATTATTCTTTTAAAAATTAGTCACAGGGTGAATTTTGAGGAGCTTTAGGTGTTCTCAAATTACTGCTTAACTTTCTATTTTCTCCTTTTTATCTGATTATTGAATTTTATATATATATATATATATATATATATATATATATATATATATATATATTTCGCGGGGGTTGTAAAATCGCAATGTAATACAGGAATTTCTCACATGTAAAAGTTTTTTAAAAAATAAATTTCAGATGGTGATAGGGAAAAGATTTGGGAACAGTTATATATGACTAGAAAAAAATAAGGACTGAATAAAAGCTGAAAACAAATAACTTCTTTTAAGTTTCAACACAATGTTACTTTTCAATGAAAAAATAGCTACTTTAAAAACTAGTCAAACTATGAGACAATTGGTTTCCATGTGTTTTGTTAATCGTATGTCATAGTGATGATTTCAAACAAATAGTAATATATATATATATATATATATATATATATATATATAGTTCTTTACCAGCATTCCAAAGCGGATGACATCTAATAAAAATTATTCTAGTTATAATGTTTACAGGATAGAATTAACAAAGCTTTATACGCTTTCTCTCTCTCTCTCTCTCTCTCTCTCTATATATATATATATATATATATATATATATATATATATGTTCGTGTGTGTTGTGTGTGTGTGTGTGGACCCATGGAAATCTGCAGAGATTTCTCCAAAGTCGTGTTTTGAGAACCATTACAACGTATAGTATTCTTATAAGGAATGTGTCTAACATTTTTTTAAATTGCGGCATCATCAACTTATCCTAGGAAGATTACTTTTCAGAAAATATGCAAGTTGAAAAGAATAAAAAAATAATCAGAGCAAGTAGTTGCAAGACTAAATAGTTTCAGTATTTTACGTTTAGAAATTTTTAATGTGTGATATCAATGAATATTTTGCTAATAATTCTTTTAATCCTTAAACGACTTCAAGTAATCCGTAATGTGATGTGACGAATTTTTAAAAATTCGGCACATAAACTGGATCCACTATGTCATGGACAGAGGAATTTTTTTGGTCTATCAGATTAAAACGAAAATCTTGCTATGCAGTGTAAGTGACATGATTAGTTAATTGTCCTAGAATATTTTTTTTTGTATTTTTAGTTGAAAAAAGCAATGTAAAAACAATTCATTTAATTTTTTCTTCTTTTAATTAAACTCTTCTCCATGGTGAGTACTACTTATTAATTAGTATTTTATTGCTATGTAAAAAGAAATATCTTGGATTCGATTTAATAATTAATTTAACAAGCCTATTTAATAGAAACTTAAAATTTAATAATTCCGTGAAAAAAGATACTTAAAATACTTCTGATTAAAAGAACCATTAATGAGCTGAAATAATTCTGGAGAGACCATTTTTTAAGGTCTAGCATGAACGCTGAATTTACGTGCTCATTTTAATTTGCATTAAATAAAGTGTGAGTTCTCACACTCTCAGGGCTTAACAGAAACAGAAATATGCAATGAATGATGCATCTATGTTTGAAAGGTCAATCTTTTCTTACAAGATTAAATGAAAAATATTGGAACACCAAAAATAAGCAAAACGGCTATGTATCAAAAGTTCAGAGCGGTATTTCGAAAAGGAAAATATATTTAACACTATGAGCTCTCACTCGCCTCAAATCATCCCGTTAGACAAAGACCTGACTCGGACATATTCGGACGCATCGCTGAATTCCAGCAGTGAAAGATAGTTTCGTTCATATGGGAGATTCTATTCTTTTTTTTTTCTCAATTTTTCATACGGAAAATTCTTTCTATTTTGCCTCAAATCCCGAGGTCTTTTTTTTTTTCACAAAAAATTACGTCGGGTTTTCAGACACTAGAATTCTCACACTCTCAGGGCTCCTAATGTTAATAACATTGACAGCGATACCGAAAACTGTTAGTAAGTTTACTCATAAAATAAAGTTGTTTGGTAAAATTTATGCCTTTTCTCAATCTTTGCCATGTCCTTTACATGAAATGCATCATATTCCATTCCGCCCTGAACTAATGTCCTAAATTACACTTATGTCTTTAACTAGTGTTTCGTAAGAAAGCGTTGCTCTGAAATACGGTCGTCATTGAGAGGTATCTTTTCTATGTGTGTGTTTTGGTGGTGGTGAGTGAACTGTTTTGGAATTTTGCGTTTCTATTTCTGTATTTCATTGTGCATAATATTTTTTTCTTTTTAATTCTTATTCGAATAATTATACATAAAAATAAATGTTCTTATTTGTTTGTAATTAATATTAAAGTATAGAACCTTGTCCGTATTAACTTCTCTAATAATAGTCTAATATTTTGAAATCATCTAATACTAGTAGTTTTTTCATATGCAAACACTAGAATTTGTAATTTTTTAAATATACATATCTGATGCTTATCTTTCACTTTAAAATTTATTTAATATTCAGGTGACTAAGTGGTTATTTCTATATAGCACTTAAAAGTAAAATAATTTAGTAAAAAGCATTTTAATAGAATAATTCATATTCTTCTATAATTTTATTTACTAGCATTATAAAATTATTACTCTATTCACTGTTTCGACTCCGTAATATTTTAAATTTTTTACTTTGCCAATATTTAAATAATTTTATTACAATTAGATTTTAATGTTTTTGAGTCATTGTAAAAAACAATAATGCAATGTTTTCTCCTCAAAATGCAAATTTTTTATACTTTCTTTAAATTCTTCTTCTTTATAAGTTAAGATTATATATATATATATATTCGACTATCGTTACATTTTTTTGTTACATTTCATAGTTACATTTTCATAAATTATAAATTGCCTCTGTGCTTATCACTCTGATTTTATCTTAATTTGCCTGAAGAATATGTTCTTGTTTCAGTGCAAGGAAATAAATATAAAATAGCGAAAAGTAATTAAGAGAAAAAGATTATTCCCTGCTTAGTATACAAAATTTATTCATCAATGACAAAATTGCTATTACCATTGAACCTAAATTTAAGAAATGGAAAGTAAAGAAAGTTAAGAAATGAAAATATTTTATGTAACTTATAATAGAGTAATTTATATTTTAAAAACATGATTAAACATCAAAAATTTTATGTATTTCAAGTACATAAAATTGATGCAGATTGTTCCTCTATAAATTGAAAGTTAACAATGCAAATTTTCCTAATGAAAAATTAATTATATTGTTTACGTCGGATGATTTAACTAATAAATTCATCACTTCAGTTTCTTAAAAGTGTTTTTAACATTTAGAGAGTTTTCTTTTATTCTGCTCAAGAATTTCCAAGAATATTATGATCTAAACGGATAACAAAATTTATACAAAGAAAAAAAAATAGAAAAACACTTACTTTTTATATAAAAAATTCTTAATTAAATTGAATGAAATGGCTCGCTATGTCATTCGATTTTCATAGACGAAAATTAAGAAATAAATAGAACTCAGGTATGTTTCGAACTTTATAAAATGCTTATACTTAACTTTGCATGTTTCACGTTTGAAATTTATGGTATTTTGCAATTGTTGTTTTTCTCATTTCCTCAAGTACTAGAATTTGAATATTTTACAGACATTAAATAATTCCTGATGGAAATAAATTTTTTATTTAGTTTAGATCTTTCAGTTATAAATGAATTTCTTAATTTTAAAAATCACGGACGTGGTGCCAGCGTGAAATGAACTGCAGAAATATAATTTTTTCCTTAAAATTAATGTCCATAAATTATGAAATATATTAAAACCTAGAGAGTAAATATTTGTAAAAATAAAAGTGTTTTAAACGTCAATTTATTATAGTTGTAAAAACCTGGAAGTAGCATTTTTATCAAAAATTCAGTAAACTTATAAAGTAATTAAAACACAATGCAATCAAAAGAAAAAAAATTCTTAGTTATTCATTCAAAATTAAGTACCTATAAATTATGCCTGTGATAAAAATTCCATTTTAATAAATATATATTTTTTTTTATCAGAATCCAACAAATTTACGAATTTGTTTTGACATCCATATCTTTTATCAAAAATTAATTAAATTAAGAATATTATGAAAAGATAAGAATTAAAAAGAGTTCTTAGAATAGTGATGTTATTACTGCGGATACAAAAATTCACCATTTTTATAGATATGTATGAAATAAAATAATAAAGTCTGGAAAAATAATAGAAGGTGATTTTCTTTACAATGAAGATTTGTATGACTGTTGAAAATATGGAAGCATGTGGAATTATAGCTCACACCTTAGATGACCAGATCAGGCTTAGATATTTTACGTATTCTTTTAAGCCATATTAAATGTCATGAGAAATAAAGACTTGAAATAAGAGAATAATTTAAAAAAATGTATTATATAGAAAAATAATTTTTTCATCTAAGTTCCAACGACAAAGAAAAATGCAAAGGTAAGAGACACAAAATACACGAAAAATAGTTATTAAAAACAATGAATATCATTAGAAATAAAAACTTCACAATTATTCATTATATAAAAATTAAAATACATTCTCTATATAATAACGACTTCCATTTACTGGAAGTTTTTTATCATCCCCTCACACTTTTAATTTTTTTGACATCCAGAGTTTGAATAAAAAATTATTTTCCCTTTTTATCACCCTTACAAAGGTATTTTTTTAAATATCAATTATTTAGCTGTTAAAATTTGTATGGAGTTATTGTTCAGCCATAGCGAAAATTGTTAAAAAGTTTGGAATCTTTCTCTAGCCCATTAAAGGAAGTTTCCAAGTAAAGTCATTATCGAATTTCACCGCCATATTAGTCGAGTGGCTAGAGATCTCTCTTAAATTGATTTACACCTTTCTAATAGGAAACGCACTCTCAGGCAGGTTCTCCTGGTAATCGCACATTCAAAGCGCTTCCTCATTAATGCTGCAAGTGGGCATAGAGGTGCCTAAAACCAAACTTGCGTCCTCATTAAGGACAAGTCAATATTAAGACTAGCAATGTTTACAATTAGGGGAGTGCTTAAACCTGCAAGGATTCCATTGATAGCAAAAATTATCTCGTTGTTGAGTGATTCTATCTTAGACGTCGATCGTTATATTTTGAATGAAATATGAGCCGTCCGAATTGAGACTACCATCATTTATAATGCAGCAGATAATGTTCGCAGTAAAGCTGTCAAATGCCAGGACTGGCATTGTTATTGGGATAACAGGGAAGCTTAAACCTTCTATTATAGACTTCGTGACCTGCTAGCGGGAGAGTGGGCCATTGAATATCATCAACAATGCGAAACGCCTTGGTTCAGTTTCCTCTCAGATGGTAATGTTTTAAACATTTCACTAAGGTGATGCGATCCGCGAAATGTAATCATTGGTTTCTCGTACGAATGAACCTGTAGATCTGCAAATGCTACGCTAAATCGAATTTCATATCTAGGGATGAATTTATTCTACGTACATCTAAGCTCCATTAACCATTAATAAATTATATAATTCATAAAGTGATTAAAGTTTATTTTTATGAACGAACTTTATTTAATGAAACAGGGATGGAATTTAAGATTTCGAAATGATTAACGCATCGTTTCATTTCTAAAATATATTTTTCTCATAAAATTATAATTATTAGAATAAATAGTACTGCCCTTTGTTTATGCATTGTAAAGTCTACTCACATTTTTATCATCTTGGTATCGTTTCTAAAGTCTAGAACTGATACTTTGGGCGATTCTTCGGTCACTTCCATCTGAGTACGAACACATTCCAGACGGTTGATAATTCTATTACGTCTTCCACATGCGTCGTCTGTGTCACAACTATTCGGTTATGACGTCGAACGGCTTACAGAACTCTTATGAACAATTCTACTTCTTTCCCAGCATTTCTTATATACCCTTCTCTTACATTCTTGTCATTGTGACGTACAATCGGCGTCACCCGATGGCATCCTGTAATTTACATATTATTCTTGGAGATGGTTGCGATAATTCTACAGGTGAAAGTTTTACTTTGGAGATCGATTTTCGTGTGATTCTGAATGATCCTTAATTTATCGATATGAGTGTATTGGAATGATTTAATATCTTTTCTCTTGAATTTTACCATAAAAATTTCTATTTTTAATGATTTTTGATTCAGAAAGAAAATTTATCACTAATAAAGCTCATTAAGTTATATTACATTCTTTTTACATTCTATTAAAAAGATGCTTTCTTAGGTATCTACAAGCATTAGGGTACTTAGTAAAGATGTTTGTAAAATAAGTATTTGTCAACAGGAAATATTAAATATTCTTGAGGTAATTACATATATTTTTTAATCCTTCTGTATAATGATTTATTTTTCGCACTAAAAGTTAGAAAAATAGCATATCTAGCTTTGATTTTGGGTGTGTTCTTTCTCTTAAGGAAAATGTTGACATTCTTTTTACAAAAAACTTGATAATTAAGAAATATTGAAGCTAAATCACTAAAGCATCATCATCAACTCATTTCTTCCCCATCCCTGTAAGCATTTATCAGCTGGGACAGTGTATTTTGATGATGCTTAGGGGTTGCAACATCTGCGAAAAAGGGTTTGGAAGTAGGCTGATCATAATAGATTTATGAACGGGTAGATGCACTTGTTTTTATAATACAGAAGTCCTTAAAATATTACTGGAAGAAAAAAAATTCGAACTACTACTTTAAGTGAAGATTATATTACAGATTAAGAAAAAATAGGCAACATTCATTATTTCAATACCAACAAAAGTATGAGGTTGAAAGAGAATGTTGCTATTTATAGGGCAATTCCAACAATGAACTATTTTAGCGAAATTAGTTAAATCGCTATCATTTCACTGAATTTGGTTTGAGTCTTGACGTTGTTAAATCGAATTTGAATTTTTACTTTGGCCCCTTTTTCTATTAATATAATTCTTAAAAATCGCTTGTATTTGCGAACTTAAATGTTGCACAGTCTATCCAATAAAAAATTTAAAAGTTTTTTTTTTTTTTCATTTTTGAATCGTTTTCAAAATTTAAATTTTAAGTAAATTTGTTTTAAAAATAAAAAAATTATAAACTATTTTTTGTAATGTAAATATATATATATATATATATATATATATATATCTGGGCAATCTAAATTTTTCGAACTGGCAGCTATGCCAGGGAGGATATTTCTTTTTCTTTAACTATTGAGAAATTTTCTTGGATTCCCTTCTTTTTTGGATTTCTACAATTCAATGGGTACAGTACCAAAAATTGGTCAAATTATCGGTATTTAGTTTAATGGTTTATTTCGTCATCCTTACTCATATACACATTGCATCGAAATACCGAAACAGTGTTTTTAATATTTCAAACAGTATTTGGATTTTTATTTATAAAGGCAGATGAAATGTATCTTCAAATGAGAATTTTAATTCATCTTTTCGCCGTGTTAGATTTTTTCCCCGCCATTTTTAAACTTTTAAAATGCTGAAGCGTTTTTGTTACTCGTAATAGAAGATTTTAATTATTTGAACGCAAGTATCATTATAGTTATAATAAAAACCCGAGTATAGAAAGTGTTTATTTGTTTAGCCTTTCTAAACACAAGAGAAAAAATAAAATATCATAACGAATATTTCTAAGTTTCCTGATTTCTCTCAATCACAAGTTTTCACTTAATTGAATCTTAATGCCTCTTTTAGACATTGAATAGCATGATTTTCATTCACTATATACAACAGACGATATTTCATTAAATATAAAACAAAACTGAAGCTATAAAATTAGGAATTGGAAAAAAATTGTAGAGATTACAAAAAAATGGATAAAAGTTGCTTTAAATCTAAATTTTATTCAATAAATAAATCTAAATTTCTATTAAGGAGGTAATTTATTTTTTTCTCGGTAAAAATGTTTTTTTTTTTATAAAAAAAACTTAATATTAGGAATCAACACAATTAAAACGCTATTTTTGATAATTTAGAAGAAAAAATTCTTCAAAAGGCTGATTATTTTTTAAATTGCCAATTTCTATATAATTATCAATCTGATTTACTTTTATTCTGTATTTATAATGACTCAAACTGATCAATCATTGATTCACTTACTAAATCATTGACAACTATTCGCAAAATTTTAATTTTCCGGTCTCTCAACACCACGCACACGCACACACACACAAACACATACACGCACACGCACGCGTATACACAAGCACACGCGCGCACACACAACTTGATAATGGCTTTTATATCTGAAGAACGAAAGCCAAGGCCTAATGTCATGAAAAATTATTCCATTATATGAACGACATAAATTTCTTCTTTTTATTTTAAAATTATCAGTGAAAAATTTAATTTAAATATGTAACTAACATTTTTTGCAATGCAATTAGTAGATTAGATAGTTACAATTAAAGAAGATTTAATATCATTTACAATTTCAGAAATCAAAAAATAATTTAAAAAATAATAATACTGAAATGAGTAAAATATGAATAACTTTCTTAAACTCGTTTAAGAAAGAGTCATGCAATACATTAAAAAAATGTTTAAAAATATCCAAAAAAAAAATATGAAACAACATGGAAATATAAAATAAAAATACGCTATTATACAATATAATTAATATAAACATATTTAAATCAAGCTAACATTCAAATAAAACGCTTGTTTCTGAATTTTAATACCAGTTTCAATTATTCTATAAACATTTAGGAACATTATGAAACTTGAATCAGAGCACTGAAAATTAAAATATGGAAAAGAGTTACAAAAGAAATAGTTATGGATTAAAAAAACATTACTAAAAACCTTTATTTAAAAGCAAAAGATATTTCTTGTAGAATAATTCTATTAAGAAGTTTAAATAATGACATTTTTAAGAATTCAAAATGCGCTTATTTGAAAATAAAAATAAAAATAAAATTGTAATTGTACTGAAACTAACATGCATTCCAATAATATAACCTGAAATCCAGTTCTCACATGATATAGTAATTAGAATTTGTATTAATCTCTAATCCATTAAAACCAACAGCTTACAAGTTCGAAAGCTCAATATTTTTTTGTATAAATAAATATTTGTTTGGAATTTACGCATCTGCGCAACGTAACAACGACGAGAACAAGTCCCTGTATCCTACTTGTGTCTTTTGAACTGTAAAAATATAACCTGCCCTCATTTCTTCCTCTTCAATTCAGGTTTGAGTTTTTTCTCTTTACTTTTTGATATTGCTTCTGTCAACTACTTCAGAATAACACATTTGATAATGATTCCCATATCGTTTCAAAACTTTATTTAGAATTGTAGTTCTCATTTAAGAAGTGAAAGGGAAACCTTGACTAATAATTATGCTTTTCGTACGATATCTTTTACATTCAGTATCTCCATACTCATCAGAATTTAAAAAGTGTCCCGGAAGGGGAGGAGAAAATCTAATAACTGTTTTATTTTCAATTCGTCTCGCAAATCGATTTCCTTTTGGTACCTTTCCTTGGCGATATGATATTTTTTCAAGCATTTTACTTGTTTTAATATCTGTATTTCCTACTGTCATTTTTCGAAATGCCATTTGATCCATTAAACTATTTATTTTATCTAGTGATCTTTTAACCTTTGTTGTACAGATTATTTCTTGCATAAAATTTATTTGTCTGTTACAATAAGCATTTAATGCTCATAAGTGTTTGAGATCTTATATTGATGGTAAACACATATTTTCCTTTGTTCTTAAAAGTAAAAAACATGAATAACATCTTATATATACATCTGTTGAATATTAAGAACCTGTAGAGATGGAGATGATCCATAGCAAACACTTAGCACTCATCCAAGGCATCCTACGTAACATGAATCATAATGAACAAAATGAACACAATATGTGAACCGCTTCGTGCTAACTTAATGAAATACGCTCTAATAATAGAAAGAACTCATTGGGAATTCACCCATTCTAAGAAGTAAAATTGAGGAAGACTCACATTGTATGTTAGTGTTTTTGTAAGTTTTATTACAAATTTAAAAATAACCAAAGTTATTTGAGCAGCCAAATTCTTTTTATTTGATTTAGCTGTCATTTCGTAATATAAACAGGTTTTCTAACTTGTAACTTTTCACATAAGGGTATGTTAATATAAGGATTTTTATTTTTCTCACCAACTTATTCAATAGTTAGCTTATAGAATAGGTAAATGGTTTCATCATCCTCCTTAAAAATTATTCAATTATTTGGATGATTAATGAATGAATTATTTTAGAGAAATATTAGCTTATTTTTAAATATTATAATGTAATAATGTAATGTTAGGCATCATAACTGTTTCAATTTATGCGCTGTAAATCTTTTAAAAAAATGTGAGCCTAAAAATAACCAGTTCAAACAGAATAATTTAAATTCTTTTTATCATAATACATGCAAGTGATTTGAGGGAAGGGAGTTCAGTTTCTTATTTTTAAAAAATACTAATTGAGAATGACTGTAAGCATTGATTTGAAGGAAGGAAATTTGTTTTCTGATTTTTAAAAAATACTAATTGAGAATAACTAAGCATCATTTTGGTTGAAACAAAGAGCTCAAAGGAAACACATATCTCCTATTTTTCTAAAAATATAAGATGTTTATCTTAAGCTTATTTCCATGTTAAGGAACTATGTGCAAACATTGTTGCTGGATTTTTGAACAAAGTTATAATATCAGGACTTCCTACAAAAGAGAAAACAGTATACTTTTTCAGATCAACAATTTCAAGATATTGACAAGAAGAGCCTTAGGGAAACTTTAATTATTAAATTAAGCTTTCAGTGACAAAAAACGTTTTTCATGGAATTGTTTAACGGTAACAGTTAGGGAATATTTCTTAATGCTTCACATCTAGAAAATGTATGAAAGCAATTCATAAAAGGAAATGAGTAAAAAGAACGGAATGCTAATTTAAAACATCCTATGATTTTGCCTTTCTGCTTTTACAACTCATACATTCCCAGCAATGTGGGCATATTATATATTCAAACAACATGTTTTATATGGAGTGGATTTCTAGGTTCCAGATCTTTTTCTAGAATCAGTTATAAACGTACTGCATAGTAGAACTTAACATTAGCAAAAACTGAATAACAATTTTGCAGAGACAGTCCATGAGAAAACATGTTACCATGGTATAAACAATTAAATAAATTTTATGATTTATTTCTCATTTCTAACTGCAGTAATTCACAAATTTTGATGTAAATATAGGTGAATAACTTGTGAAGTAAATATATGTAAAAAAATCACCATTTGTCCACACTGAAAGATACTACATCATTACGTTAATGAAAACACATTATTTGAAAGCTCCTTTTCATCATAAATTTAAAAAAAATTAGGGAAGAATTGAATAATAGCATAATTGAAATTTTTGATTTTTAAGTAAGAAATTTTAATTCAAACACAATTTTTATAGTAATAAAAGTAATGCATTATAAAGAATGGAAAAACTAAAAAAATAGAAAGTCTTTATACCCAAATTAAGAGGAAAAGGATATTAAATGCAAATTTATAGAGATATTTAAAGAAAAAATGAAGAACAAGAAATACTTTTTTTCTGGAAACAATGGTAATTATGATGACGAAATTGAAAAATGGTTATTAAATTATTATTCATTAACATTTAATTTATTCAAATCATTGAAGGATTTCTTAAATATTAAAAAGATTTAATTGTAGTAAATCTGGATATTTTTAAAATGAATCACCTTACTGCGTTTAAAATGTCCTCATGAATGTTTGCAATTTTCAGATGTTCAAGAGTACAGTTAAACAAAGAGAAATGAAAGTGTAATTAATAACTAAATTCGTTGAGAAAATTCCTTAAACTGCTAATACATTTGCAGATTTGGACAAATAATTGTAATTCGGCTTTGAAACCCGTTTAATGAAACAAAAAAGAATTATAAAATATGTCTCTATTTGTTTTGTTGTTACTTGTGGTGCTTGTTGCAGACAAGCCCGTCGGCAATGTCAGCTTTTTTAAGCCACTATTGTGCAGTAGCTTCGGAGGATGGAGGCCCATGAACACCCGAGGGTAGAGATCGGCTCATTTGAAGATAACACTCACGTACTCGTGTGCACAACCCCTTCTTTGACAGTGGGGCTCTTTCACACACAGAACACAAGGCAAAGCACAATCGCACCGGGACACGAACCCAGGACTCCCAGAGCATGAGGAAGACGCGCTACCCCTAGGCCAGGACGCCGGCGTGCATGAGACATAAACGTTATTCATAATTACTAATTCCATCTGCATTGTTTTATTTTCTTATTAAATTTAAATTGGTTTAAGTAATATTATAATTTAGAGGTATGTATTAGGAAAGAAAAGGTGGAACGATTCAATGTAAGATTCATTAACTATATTTTCATGAAAAATGTTTTGTAAAAATTGAAAACTATTACTATACAGCGAATCACAAAATATTACGTTCGATAACTTATTGGACTGTGAGATTTTTTTTTTTTTTTTTTGAATTTTGAAATTTTTTTTCAAGTTACATTGCGTTTGCAAAGTATTTTGCGGTGTTTATAACACTGAAGAGAATTTCATTCTTGAAAATTATAGAATACCTTCATCAAGAATATCTTCAACATTGTGATTAACTCGGATTAAAAATATACAGTAGTATCAAAATAAAAGTTTTTTTAGTTCTTTCCTAGAGAGTTCTCGTTACTATTTACGGTACATTGTTGTAACCTAAAACGTAACGTTAGTGCATGATTTTGATTCCAAGAAATGCATTTTGAATTTATTTCAGCAGGAATGCAAAAGGAGATTTTTAAAACGTAGAAAATCGTAAAATAGCTAATAGTAATCCTTTTTTCTGGCATTCCAGCAAATATTTGAGCTGCCTTCTTATTAAAATTGTTTTATTTTGTCTTTGATGCATGTAAGAATAATCTTTTTATTTATAGAAATTGCATTTTGAATTTCTTGTGATAATCGTAACATCTAAGCTGAAAGGAGAAATACGAAAAAATCAACCTCGTTATTGGGCATCACGGCATTCCCTCTTCCCATCAATCTCTTGTAATCGATCGAGATTGGTATCAATTGGCGTGTCAAGAAAGCTTAAAGTCTTACAGACTAAAATGGTTAGGGAAGCGAGCATTTCAACGTTCTTGTCAATTTCTCTTTTTCTCGATGACACTTTGGTCTCGATTGAAAGGGGTGTCACAAATCCCTGCTGCTTTTTGTTAGAAATGGATGATTTTTGATCAAGTACCTAGAAAAAGGAAATAAAGAGGAATCAAGAGCTCTCTCATCCTATGCAAGAATGATTTAATGCTGTTGTAACCAGTGATATATTTCTGTTTAAATATCTTTTTAAACTTAAAAATAGATTATTAAACGCAAGCCTTGTATGATGAGCAATTAAAATACTTAAGTCCTACTTCTTTTAAAAAGATTTTGAGAAGGTAGGATCCAGAATTTTGTTTAGAAAAGAAATGTTTAAAATTGTTATAAAGGAATTAATTATTTTTTATTTATTATCTTGCAAACGGATTAAAAAGTGTTGATCTTGTATGCGTTACATTAATTGTAGCACGACTGAAATTTAAAAGGAAACTTACTGCTTAGTAAATATTGAGCTATTTGTATGACCTACAAATGATGCTTTCGTAACTTTTAATATTCGATTTAATTTTAGGGTGGAAGGCACAATTTTAATAACTCATAGTAATAAATAAAGACAACATTTAATTGTTACATACAATTATAGATGATTAAAAAAATATTTATTCAAATCGATTTATTCATTAATTAAACTTCCTAAAACCAGCGTAATTTGTTTCTTGAATGAAAAATAGAGCACTACATTTAGAAAGTTGATACTCTCGATGGCTTTGGTACCAGTGTATTTGCCAAAATTTCCACCAAAGACCAGCCCTGTAAATCTATTGGGGCCAAATGTTCTTCTAGTGAGATTAGAGAGAGGAGGTGCCTCTTGAGGCCAGATTCGAAATTTGGACGTCCATCCCATAGTTGTCTTTGGATCAAGGAAAATTACCGAGACAAAAATATTACTAAACTAAATTTGAAAACAATATTGTTTCGGTGGGAAATAATTACTGAAATTTAAATACCTAGTATATTTAAATTTTTCTGTCGTCTTTTTTTTTATTTACAATATATTAATGCATCTGTTTTAATTGCTATAGCTGTAGCTTTACTTATTCCTGTTACCTACTGAACATAAATAGCGATTTTTTTATGTAGAATAATCTATGACTTTTGAATTCATTCGTTTCTTTTGAAAAATATAAAAAAAGAAGGATTTTTTCCCATTAGGTTTTTACACCTCTGTTACAAAATACATTAAATGATTTCTTTGTAATAATTTCAGTTTGGTATCTTGAATTGATTAAAAGGAAAATTCTTATCAGTAGAAATAGAATCTTGTGCAAAAGTAACGACTATAAACTTATTTATATAATTTAACTATTTCTTTATTATTCCTTAAACCTATTATTGCTTTTTAATATTTGATTATTATTTCATCATTTTAAAAAGGAATGAAGGTATGTATTTTATAAGCTAATAATTTCTATAATATTTAAAATAATTAAATTTAAGAAGTAAAGTGTAATTGAAAATCATATTTCATTTAGATTAGAAAATAAAGTGAACGCAAAAATGTCCAGCTCTGATTATGTGAAATCCGTAAGAAATGCAATTTGTGTTTAGGGCAATTTTATACATGGGTAAAATGTGTTAGATGAATTCAATAGAATCTGTGTAAAATTTTAAATTATAAGCAAAGCAAATGAGAGAGAAAAAATTATTCTTAAAAAAGGAATCGGAAGTTTAAAATAATCAATAAAATATTAGAAATAATCATGTTTTTCCAATTAATTCTATATTTTCATGAAGTGTAAGTCAAAACTGTTGTTATATGAAATTAAAAAAATACCTAGGCTGAAAGAGGGCTTGGTTTTTTTTTTAGATATGTTTAATTGTATCCGAGTTGTTTCTTAAAGATGACTTTCGTGTAAATATTTTCGAATATTCCTTTGAGTATTAGTTAGAACTTCGTATTATATAGAGAATGCATTTACATAGTGGCCAATTAATTTCTGCGTCAGCTAAAATTATCTAAGCACTCACAAACTGGTTTGTTTAAGTTAGTTAACTGCTACGTATACAGCTTTATTGTGCAATTGTAGTCATCCAATGAGATTCTATTATTCAGAACAAGTATTTGAATATGAAACTAATGCCAAATGGAAATACGATCATTGATTGATGGAAGCTACTCTGAAATTCAAAGTAGAGGAAATGGTGTAGCGAAATCATTAGCAAAGTAGTCTCTATAAAGTAACATATTTATCAGCTCTGGAGTTGTTTAGATTAAAATTTCAAATATGTTATGGGATACATTACTCAAAGTGAAATTTCAACTTTTGGTAAGTTATACATTTTCTAAATCGAGAAAAAAGAATTAGATCAAATGTTACTATTAGAAAACATAGCTACTATCAATATAGATAAAAAAAATTACCGTTCATCGCATCTTTCCACTTTACTTATTAAATATAAGGATTTTTTCACATATTAAAAAAAAGTTAAATATATCAGCGTTGTCCAGAGTAAAGTTATTTTCCCACTTTTCACAAATGAAAAGTCAGATATTTATTACAAGAGATTCATTAAAATATATCTTATACTGCAATATTTAGGATCAAAATTTAAAGCATAATATAAAAAGTATATGTAGCAAAGATTAAAATAGTGTCACAGCAAATCAACTGCCGAAAGCTATAAAGGTATAAACGTCTTATACGAAAAATAAATCTAAATATGTTTAAATTTATCTTTAGTTCGGATTTCAATATAATAATGTTTGATACTTTATTTTCAATGAAAAGAAGATATTCCTTATGAAAGAAAAATTTTCTTAAAAAAATTAAAGATTGTTCTAAAAGATTTTTATAAAAACCTACAATAATATTATTTTCCCCAATAATAATAATTATCAGAAAATGATGCAATATTTATTTAGACATAATGAATGGCAATTGTAATATTTTCTTACAACCCGAAATACGGTGGCAATCATTTTCAAAAATGAATTTCAAACTCAATCGATCGTTAAAAGCAAGCAGTCGAACTTGGAATCAATTTTTAAAACAAATCCCACAACATTTTCCAATATCAATAACGGAAAACAAAGGTGTCTGAAATTCCCTTTTTCACATGTCTTGGCTATTCTAAATTCTATTTATTAAATAAATCCTAGTTATCGCCATTCGTGAGATGGCACCATACCTGCAAATGTGCAAAGAAAACATAGTTTTCCAATTATAAGAAACTAAAAATTTAATTAATTATGACGATGTCTGCAATGAAACTTTCTCCATGCTTCACATATCCGTTAGTAAAAAAATAAAAAATATATGTTCAGCAGTTTGGATTTCTCTATTCAGTAGTTTCAATCTTTTCAAGAAAATTGGCGTTTTTATTTTATTGATATAGATTTCTCAAGATTCAAGTCAAAGAATTATTGTCACGTTATTAAAGCGTAATTTAACTATCACCGTTATTAAAACAAATAAATGACTGAGTAAAATTCCGATTTTAACCCTTAACTGGGGAGATGAAATTTTAGGACTTAATTGTTGAGGTGCTGTCTACGAGACCACATTACATTTAGACTCAAATTAAATTTTGTAATAAATGTATTAGTATGAAAAACTGCCAATATATTTTGCAGATATTTTTCTTATATATAGATATGTTTTAGAAATTTTTCAAAATATATAATCATTGAAAAAATTAAATTCGTTGGAACTTACATTTCCTTCTCAAATTATATGTTAGGATAAATAATATTATTGAAAAAACATATTACTTTTTTCTTTTTAAATCATATTTATTTTGACAGTATATGAAAGTATATAGAAGACAATATAATGCAAAATTCATTAATTATATGAAAAATAAAAAAAAAATTGACAATGGGTAAATTTGACCCTTTTTTTATCGGCTGGTCTGACTTTCATAGCACGGTTTTCTAGGGCATTTTAAACATACAGGTTAAGAACTAGTATAAACATATAAATTCTGTATATCTATATCTCTTGGTATATTAATATATTTTATAAATTTTTCAAAATACATTATCACTAGGAAAATTAATTATGTTTGAACACACATATCAGAATCAGTTGAATGTGAACTTTCATCGAAAAACTCTTCTGTACAATTATCCTTATCACTAAATCATTTTCTGCTATATTTAAAAGTGTCTGGAGCACTGCTTCATTATAGGATCAGAAAATTGGATGATATTTTGGGGCCTAAGTTTTAGCCCCATCCGCTACGCCTTGTTTATCACTGGGACACCAACAGGGAGGTACGGTCTTAGAGACCGCGCTAAAAGAAATAACTGAATTATTTTAAAAAGCATCCGCTGAAATCGGTTGAAAAAGTGCACGTGTATTGAAGGTCACAAAACAGGAAGCAAATTATATATATATATATATATAAATAATCTTAAATATAAGCAATATGAAATTAAAACCAATTTCTGAAACAATCTAAATTATTTCGGAAACGAAACTAAAAATATTTCGGAAACGAAACTAAAAATATTTCGGAAACGAAACTAAAAACTATTTCAGAATCAAACTAAAAAAATTAGAATAAGCGTCATTGTATTTAGAGAGTGCAAATGCAGCTACTACTAAAATACAGATAAATCTAGACTAATTAGTAATAAAAACCAAGTTAAAAGGAAAAAAATAGAATCAAAATTAAATCAAATAAAATAGGAATCCGGTCCGATGACTCAAGGGTCACCCTTAGGTAGGGATTCAAAATAAGGGAATTTTCCTGTGAGGAGTCTGACCTTAGTTAAACAGTATTGACCCGTCTTGAAACAAAACAAAAAAAATTATAAAAGAATACGACCACTAATTAAGCAAAAAATACAATAATACAAAATAAACTATATAAGAACTCTCACACCAATTATTAAAACAAAAAGGAAAGCACATACCAGCAGAAGGTAAACATTTTTAACAAAAAGTGCCCCATCTTGTTTATTTTTGTTTCTGCTTGTGCCATTCAAGGTAATAAATAATTGGAGAAATTTAGCGCCATCTATTGAGTTAATTGATATGCTACGGAAAGTCTATTTTTATTTTAGGCAAAGGATAAATACCAAACCATCTCTTTTTTCAAAATTAAAATATCAATATTGCAGTAGTTTCTGGGAAATTCATTATTAGTTAAATTTTTAAGGAGATTTTTTGTTTCTTCAATATAGGAAATTTTTTATTACAAACTCTTTTTATCCTGTTAAATTGTGAGAAAATTAAATTTTTGAAAATTTTAGAGTTTAGATTAGAATGGTAATTACAAAGTTCCGATACTTTAAAGTTGAATTTATCGCTTTTATCGTATACGCCAACTACTGTTTTATCATTAGCAATTTCGATTTTTAAATCCAGAAAGGTAGCCCCAAGTTGATTTTTATTTGTTTCTGTTAGAATTAAATCTTTTGGATAGCAATTAGTCACAATATTGATATTATCTCAGTTATCGATCATCTGTATTATCGGTATTATAAAGTCATCGATATATCTCTAACCGTTTATTAAATTATATTTAATTATTCTATTCCCATTGGAAAGTCCTTTACTTGTTTATAAAAACTAATTCCATTAAAAACGTAATTTCCGGTAACATTAAAATTACATAATTCTAGCCAGTTAGTTTTAGTAATAATACATATTATATATGCATTAATATAATTATATATACATTAATATAATATATACATACATACATACATACATACATATATATATATATATATATATATATATATATATATATATATATATATATATATATATATATATATATATATATATATATATATATATATATATATATATATATATATATATATATATATATATATATATTTATATATATATATATATATATATATATATATATATATATATATATATATATATATATATATATGAATAAATATTAAGAAAAATGGTTACCAGATGATGCTAATTCAAAAAACGATGCTTTCTCTATGTATTTATGTTTATTACACAACATTGAAGAAAGCAAGGAAATACTCCTGATTTTAGGATAAAAGTATGTTTGATTTATTTTGGCATAAAACTGAGATACAGGAAAAATTGTCTTATCTTTCTTGACAGAATATTTTGAAAATACAAATTTTTAACAGGAATATTTAATGGGAAGTTTGATTAATCCAAAACAGGTTTTATTTTTAATACTTCATATAAAATTAGGCCTCGTTAAATAACTTGTTAAAGCTTTTCCAGAGGAAGGAATAAGTTTCAAATACTTTAACAGTTAATAATACTTTAAGTAAACAATTATCGGCTTATTCAAAGCAAAATCGAAAGAAGGGGTATGTGCAAACATGATTATGAAGAATGAAAATTTTGAGCTCGAAACAGACGAGAGAAAAGCATGGAAAACTTTCAAATTAATATTAATTAGCTTTCATGGGAACCAAATCTATAAAGAAAGGATGTTAGTCAATGAATAGATTTTAGGGTATAAAATGAGTTTTAGTTTGTTTTATTCACAACTGGATGGAATTATTGAAGCGCATTAACAACGAGGATGTAAAAACTTTCACTCAAACAAAAACTATATGGAAAGGCAACATCAGGAAAGATGCATCAGTTATTACTTGATAGTAAAAAGAGACACTGCCTGGCTAGAAGAAAAACATGAAAAGTTTTTTTAAAAAAACCGGTAAAAAAGCTATAAGAAATTGTGGCTTTTTCTTTAACTCATTCATCATTTAAATCAATAAAGAACTTGGAAAATTCCAAAGAATATATTTCTGAGGAGATACAAAGAAAATTAAAATAGCAAAATATTTTGATTTGAGAATTTCGATTTCCCCAAAAATAAGACATCACTTAGTGAAAAAAAATGAAAAAAAAAAATAAAAAAATAAAGTAATTGAAAAAAAAAGGATTTCTTTTTTGTAAAAATTGGATAAATATAATTAAACAAAAAGAATATTTTCAGGTAATATTTTTAGATGGATTAAATTTAATTTAGCCAATTTATTTCGTTATCATGAAATACAGTTTTAGTAATTTTGAATGCTGAACTTAGTTGATAAGTTGTATATTTTTGCTTAAATAAAATTTTTGAGATAACTTCACTGGACAATTTATTCAATTCCTGATAAGTGAATTATTTACAAATGAATATTTTATTCTCGAAATATTCGGAAATTTAAATCTTTTTCTTCCTGAAGAAATATGAAAGAATTTTTATGAGGAAAAAAAATATGAAGAAGAAAAAATAAGAATATATATATATAAATGAACAAAATTGGGATGTGATGAAAAATGGAAAACTTGAAATGGATTAAAAATAAATAAATGCTATTTTAATAAAAAGAATCCTCAATACATTTGAAAGAATTACGAAACAGACTGAAAAAGGAAAGCAAAATAAAACTGTGATGACGGCGCCAGCGCCAGCGCCAGAAGGCTCTTCGAAAGTACAATAAGCCAAGTCTTACAGCTGCGTTGCAATGCATCTTCAATAAAATCATCAATGCTCATTCTTTACTCCCTTTTTCAATGGCTTCATCATCAAAATTATCAAGTGAAATGTTAGTCTTGACATTTATTCAAAAGCTGAACAAAGTGGAGCAAGGACTTTTTTTCCTTCTCTTTGTCGCTTATTGCGAGTTTACTTTGGGGAAGCTCGTCGAAATTCAAATTTGAATTACTTTCTCGAGCAAACGCTTCCATTCTTTTTCATTTGTTCATTTATTCAATGTTTCTTTCCCTATCCTCCGGCCAACCTAGACAGTCTATTAGGAAGTCAATCAGTCCTAACCCTATCCGATGCTCTCCCTTCAGCCGTCTCTTTTGTTACACAAGCCAGTTAATTGGACGGCAGAAAAGAGGCTCGATGTAAACCACTATATCCCTTTGCCAGTACAAAGACCCATAAACAGGGGGAACTTAATGGAAGAAATCAAGGAAACAACTTGGGATAAATAGAGTCTTTGTGAGGACATGCTTTACTTTTCTCGATAAAGGTTGGCCTCCACCAGCAATTCACGGTCGCCATCAACAATGGTTTAAGGGGATCGGTACCAGTGTTTTCGATAAGACCACCACCGAACGGAATTCGGTAGGTTATAAACGAAACCAATACAGAAGCTGTAAATGAAGGAAGCAGTTTTGGTAGCAAAATGAATTAAGCTGGGATTATACAGGATGTGCTGGGATATTGCTAATGAGCTTTGTCTGCATTTTGCTGTAATAATTACGAAAGGCTTTAGAAGATTATTTTCTCCCACTTTCCTATATATCCAAAAGAGGATTTGCTCATTCTACGTGAAATAATATAAATGCTGAGCCCTTATGAATATTATACATGTATTATTAACCAATAGACCACTAATGCGGATATAATATATGTAGTGAATTCTTCTGTGAATAATCAAGAGAATATTTGTGTAGATCAGAGTAATAAAATTGGGGGGGGGGGAGACGAATATAAGCTGAAGCATGAATTAAAATGTGACAAAAAAAAAAACTAAATGGAATCAATTTATGTGATGTGACAATTACATGACAGACGAAACTGCGCATACTATCTAAACATGTAGCTACTTGTTTCATATATATATATTCTATTAAAATGAAGGATCATTTATAATCTGGTTGCAAACATGTAAAGGTAAATAAAATTATGTTTAAAGTTTAGTGAAATATATTTTTAAAAAAATGTATTTAAGTTCTGTCTAAGGAATTTTAAATATATATTGAAAGAAAATATAAAGTAATTGATTATTTAAAAAAAATAATATGCCACATTCATAAAACGGCGAAAAAATTATAAAACAATTTATCCTAGCCTCATACAGATTTAGGATAATCTGTATGGGCTAGGAATCTGCATGGAAGTTATAATTATGGGTATCTATGGGTTTTGGGAGAAAAGGTTCTCTCTCTATGAGCCTCTGTATGGTTTTTGGGGAAATTATTTTATATTTTTGTCCGTTTTAAAAACATGGTATCTTAATATTGTTTTTTATTTAAATAATTAATTTCTGCTTTTTTGTCTTGTTTGTGTAAAATTGCAATTAACAAGATCCCTGATGATCTAACCACTGTGTAAGGCGTCATCTGTCGGAAATGAGAATAAAACGAGTTAATATAGCATTGTCATCCACTTTTCAACAATGTTTAAAGTTTCAAGTCTCTAGATCATAGAGAAGTTAGTTTAAAATTGAAAAGTTTACTCTTGTTAAAAGCCCATCTACGACAACATCTAAATCAATTTTTAACTGTACCTAGGCCAAAAACAGCAGGAAAAGTAAAAATGAAATCGGTTTTTAACTACCCATAGTCCAAAAACCAAAAGTAAAAATTGGATTTTACCGGTCCCTGGTCCAAAAGACTGTAGAAAAAGCAAAAAATGATAACCATCATGAAAGGCAAATCGCTATCGCCTTGATAAAGACTTTAATAAAGACACAATTGTTTAATATGCTTTCTACCTTTTTCGGAGATCGGAGTATTTCAGTGATGATATTGTGAATGTGTTGCATAATACGTGTTTTCAATTCAATGAGTTCGCAAATGAACCCCAGTGCACAGCATCCTTTAGGTAACTCCATTCCTCTGTAAGCATTCGAGTCAGGTGATTGCTGAGGCCAGGCAGTTGAGAAATGGTGACTGATTATTACGTCATTGCCAAAACGCGGATTCAACTGCTGCATCATTGGTGTGTCAAATTGCAGAGAAGCGCCATCTTATATAAAAAAAAAAATTCGCTATTCACTCATCTTCGTGTATATCATTGATTGTACAGCTTACAGGACCTAAAGGACCAATCTCCCGATAAAAAAGGGGGACAATGATAAATGCTGCCATAAACATGCACCACACATGACCTTTTGAGAATGAAGAGACAATGGTTGCATTTGCATCGGATTCTCTATTACCTATATTTTGCAGATGTGAATATTGACAATTGGAAATTGAAACTTGTTGATCGAAATGTGCTTTTTCCATCCAAAAATATTCCATGGACATGCAGTTTTCACTTGTTTTTGAAATTACAGGAATTACAGAAATTAGAGGACGGAATTTTGTGTTTTCGGCAGGTCAGCAGAATTTAACTCCTGAACATACATAATTTTGAATGGATAGCATTGCAATATGTTTCGAAAAACGGAATTGTGCTGACATGCATTTTTAAAGTTCAGGAAATTTCCCTGTTTATTGGCCATCCCAAAGCACTACTTAACTCTTCTTGCAGTGCTGTAGCCAGTCGTCCAGTCACATCGAGGCAATTGCTTTCCTCCCACTGCCACATTTCCCGTCAAATGAACCAGTCTCTTCGAATTTATCAGTCATCTCCTTCAGACCGAATGGAGTCATCGAACTGGAGCCGTTTCTTTAACCCTCAAATGTATGGAATCCCTAATATGCAACTGCCACACACGACTACTTTCTCAGATGCAGAATAGTAGAAACAGCAGGTTTTACGCCTTTTTATCACAAGTATAATGTGTGGGGCGCATGTCATGTCGTCGTTTAATTAGGATCTTAAAATTACCATACACTTTAAAGGAACCATTTTTTGGCATCATATGAAGAATAAATTTTCTGTCAAATTTTGCATTCACGCAACAATTCTACTGCTTCGCGTATACTCAGATCAAATATCAGGTCATTTCGATCAGTGGTCCTTTTTTAAAGTCTTTAGAAAGTGCTTTAATTATAATCACACGGTATTATAAATTCCATTGGGATTCTAAATAATTATTTGATTTTTAATAATCTAATATATTATGTAAGTTTAAATGCCAGATAAAATTCATACTTCCTACTAAAATCGTTCTTTACAAACAGCAATCTAATGAATAATTATTTTAAAGAAATTGTTCGTTATTTGTTATTTAATTCATTCTTTTATTCTATGTGTTTCCCTGTTTACTTCTTTTCAAAAAAATCTTTATATGGCAAGAACTTTGGCATTTAATTCCTTTTGTTTTGAAGGCAAGCTTCTATATGATAATATTTATAACAATATAGTAGAATATATATTTTAAGGTTTTTTTGAAATATTGATATCAAATATTTTTAGAAGAAATTTACGAAGATTTTTCTTAAATATATTGGAAAAAAAAAATATCCTAGATTTTTTTAAAAATAAATTTTCAGAAATATTTGATTAAAAATTTAGGTTTTTTTTGTCGACGAAAATGACACTAAACCCCTCGTTTAAGATATAATAATACTATAAAAAGACAAAATAATAAGATTTTGTTAGCAACTCCTTAGTTTTCATGACTCTCACAGAATGAAACACATGAATACGTTCAAGCTTCTCGACAACATCTTAAATTCTAAAAGCTCACATAAAATCACTGGATAAATGGAGTTATCAAAGGTTCAGTCGTTGTATGTGTTGACATTTCTCGCTAAAGTCAACATTGTGAAACATTTTTCAGTAGCGCAGTAGCTATTTTCTTTCTGAAGGACAGGCACAATAAGATCACTTCCCCTTAATAAAATAGTTTTCTACTGGTGACATGCATTAGAATGAGTAGAAACTTCTGATCTGATTTTTCGTTGAATAAAAATTTGCTTCAGCATTTTGAAATTCTACTTTCAAAGGGAAGAAAAGATGAATTCCGTTATCATGCATTAAAATATTAATATCTTTTATATTAACACTGAATGCGAAAGAGAAAAAATGGATATTCAAACTGGGAAGGAATTTGATTCAATTTCCAAAACTCCATATCAAATGAATGCTTATTTAAATAAGAACCATCAAAGTTTTCTCTTCGATTTTTCTCAATATAAATTATCGGCGAAAATTACCCGCTAAAGTATATATGTTTTATTCACATAATAGAATTCCTTAAGTCAAAACGTAAGTGATGCAAATGTTATGTATGAAAAAAAAAATTGGGATTTTTTCCAATAAAGTAAAAAGAAAAGGAATTAAAAAATGAAATAAGTGGATTCTTATATAATTTTAAATGGACGTCATACATTAATCTTTAAATCAGATGGAATTTATTGCTGTTGAATGACCTAGTTAAATCGGCAAAACATATATTTTACAGAGCAATGACAATTTGGCCTGTTTTCTTCTAAATAACGTGGCAACATTACTGCCATTAAGTTCTGATGACTTCTTAGGCATGATGCACAAGCATTTAAGCAGTTGCTAGAAGAGTTCGTTTGTCATGGAGATACTGATGTATCGCATACAACATGAAAGTGTCATTTCTGCCTTTACATATCTACGAGATTCTATTTCCTTTTCACAAATGATCAAACATGCGTAATCGAAAATAAATAATGTAATTACATGGAAAGCTAGATATAATATTGAAGAATAAAAGGGGCATGCTAAAAGTTAAAATCGGTAGAATAACTAAAATTTCATACAATAATGAGTATAACGCTAATCATAATAATATGCATGATAAACATTTCATAATATTTTTTAAGGAAAAATAAATCTTAAAAAACTGCTGGTAAGAAAATACAAGAGCCGCTACATTTCATTTTCATTTTTCAACGAACATAAATCGCTTCATGTGCGGATATGTCTATATTTCTAAATGCTTTCTATTTTTTGATTAGAGCTGAATAAAAACTAGCAGGATCACAACAACAACAAAATATTTGAATTATTACTGCGTATTTACTACATATATTTAATATCATAAAAATGTCTAATAGTTGTTTTTAAAAAAAATGCTCTTTTTATTTTGATAAGATATATTCACATTGTTTCAACTGAAAACGGTTACTCCCAGAATACATTTGCTTAATTGGAAATTTGAAAATAGTTTTCAACCTTAAACTATGCTATTTCACATCATTTATTGATCTCATATAAATACTCATTTTATTTGAAAAAAGAAAATCACGTCCCTTTGTTTTGTTTGAGTAGATAATTTTATTGCATCACACGACTGCAATTGCCATGAAGAAAAAGAACTTCAAATTTTTAGAAACATTAAGCATACAAAATTTTTCCAAATCGATTCAATGGATGGAATGCGACTAACTCCGTCTAAAGATAAAATTACTTAGTATTCTTTCTATTCGATTCCATTTTAAATCGATTAACTATAAAACAATCTACAGTTACAGAAGTAAAAAAAAATTTTTTTTATGAAATTTTACTTATAGAAAATTATCCTGAAATGATATGAAAATAACAGTAAGAATGTTTCTTTATCAGAGTATTATGCTTATTTATATAAAATTACTTTCGCGAGAGCGATAAGTGAATAGACTCTGTTGGAGAAAACAAGGTCTTTATTTGGATAGATCTAAAACAAGATTTCTAATTACAGTTTTATCCCCCCCACACACTTCTCTTCATCTTTCCGGGAATCTCTCCTCCGCCGACGTGAAAACTCTCCAGAGCTTTTTCTTTTTTCACACAACTCTTCGTTGCGAAGGATTCTGCCATTTATTTTTTCCGGGACATTTGGCCGTTTATCATTTTCTCCGGTCTAATTGGGTGGTGAGGGTAAATTACAGGGCACTGAGAGGCCTTGATTTTCGCTCAGGATTTACGAAAGTTTTCTCGTAGGAAAATTTAATTTTTAAATTTTTACTTGATAAAAGTTTTCTCAAAAATCTTTTAATGCATTTTTACCGATCTTTAATCATTTTTAGAGGTCGCAAGAAGTATTTGCTTTTATAAAAATAAAATCTCCGGCAAGAATACCTTCCATCAGGAAAAAGGAAAAAATGAGCCCAAGGACTTATTGGAACATTATTCAAGCACAACTATAAAAAAAGCGAAAAGTTATCATTCATAAAAAAAAAATCAAGATAGATAAAATCTTCCTGATAAAGGACATTACCACTGAAATTTTATCGCATCCATTGACCCTTTGGAGAATTCGGAAATAATAGGTTTTGATTTTCCCGAAATTTTAAATTTTTTTCGCTTTATGTTTCCATAATATAACAGCGCATCGAATTTGATTCGTAAGGAGATACATACATCGAATTTCACATTTCTGTACTACGAATTTCTGAAAATACAAGTTCTTGCAAATCAAAAATGAATTAATTTCTATTCAATATGAATTCATTTCAATTTATGAATATAAATGAAATTCAATTTAAAGTGATTTCATGCATTCCGATATTCATTTCGATTTGTGAACTAAACTTTGAATATATCAATCAGTTTAAGACTTATTGTATAAAATTTAGTTTCGCAATATGATAAATGATGTATACACATCTCAAGTTAACTTACATTCAACAAAATTTATTTTCATGAAAAATAGGTACTTAAATAATGCTACGAATCTGTAATATTGATTTTCAGGGCAGTGAATGTCATAATAAGTTACACAGTTTTACAGATATCTAAATGAATGCTGAATGGGTGCCAAAACATTGAACCCAGTCTTGGCAACCATTTCGCGACACATTTTGCTAGTCTGGTGTCAAAAATGATGATTCAAGAAAGATATAGGAATTTTAGCGATATCTGTGCTAGAAACCAAGATACGAATTCTTTCTACAAACTTTCATATTCTGTCACGAAACGTATATAGGGGGAGGAGCATACGTATGAGTTAACACTTGAGCGAATTCTCTCTTTGATCAGTTCATTGATAAGATCAGCTCTTCAGTTTTTTTTACCCTGAACTCTTCGTGCTATTTCATTAGCGGTTTGCTGTTTGCGTGTAGGCTTCTGAAAGGCTGTCTCTGTGCACGTTTAGTCCGTATTTTGCTATCTGGGTTTCCTTGCGGAATAAGAACCTTATTGAACTTTTCTCCGTAGATTAACAGAGCGGAATTTCTACAACAACATGAAATATTTTTTATTACTTTATTAATTCTTCGTCATCGTGTTATTTTAACATTCTCTTAAATGAAATATCAGCAAATATCTATAAAGACTTTAGCAAAGCCGAAAACTTTATTTATAAGTAAATCTCTAATGATGTAATCATTGAAAACGCAAAAATTAGGCAAACTTCCAACACAAAGAAATCGCGAGCTAAGCAACTGATATGTTGAATAATTCGTTATAGATTCTATGCATCTGTGATATTTATTAACATTTATTTTAAGTATGCAATTGCGTTAAAATTATATGTGATTTCTTTTAATTCATGAAATTTCCTAATGAACATTTTAATATTCTTCCGTGATTTATTAACATAAATAATTAAGAAGGTAGAATTTAAAATCTTGAAGCCAATATCATATAATAAGCATATTAATTGGAAGAAATTGTGAAAAGGGGAGATAATGATATATTCCCACAAATGAAAATGGAATGCCGTCATAAAAATCAAAATATTTGTCGTGACATCAAATAATTATTGGAAAAATTAAAAGAAAACATGGGTAAAACCACAGTTCACCTACAAACATTTAAGCTATATTAAATTAATACAGATAAGCCATTGATTGCAGTTAAAGATCATCCCTAATTATTTTTAATTTCTTACAACGAAGGAAACACTGAAGGAAAAAAAAACATTCGCTTAACCATCAAAGCTATATCTTATTACCTGAATTCTCGCGTTTCATAAAGTGAAAAGCGAAACGGAAAATGCAATCGATACGATGCCGTATTATACATACTGAAAGCAAGTTTTACTTTATTAATATACAATTTTATTTTTGAATAATTTTGTGCTTGATGTAGTATTTGAAAACGACTGGATGCACCTTCCTAAGTAACCTGAGAATAGTGGGACAAAAAAAATTTAACACTCGTATTTGGCTTTCTGACATTTGTGTATTAACCGCATGCCAGAAATTAATCGCCAAATACTGCTTAATAAATTCAGTAAAAACGCTATAATGGCGAAAAAAATATATTTTGTAGCTATTGTTCCTAAATGCGATGCAAGGCACTTGCGGTTTTACCATAGATCCAAAGTTTAATGCAAGGGGAGATGGAAACAACACCTCTAGTATAGAGTTTGCAAGATGATTTTGGAGAGATAATTCCCATTGGTTGTAATTATTTGTTTACTTATCTATGGCTGCGATAACTCAAAAACACGTTGAGTTATACAGCTGAAAATTAGTATATATCTTTAGTGCCAATTTTTCTAGATTTCCATCAAATTTTGAAGTTAAATCATTCCCAGGAAATATGTCTGTCCGCCTTTCTGATTACAAGGGAACACAATAAATACATAAGGTAAAGAGCTAGATAAATATATGGTTCAGTTTCTATAATGCAGATCCGTATTTAATTTGGAATTAGGATCGGTGCAGGGGTGATCGTCTGTGAGTCTGCATTTCTGGAAGCATAAAAACGCGATGATTTAAAAATAATTTAAGTAAATAAAATTTCGATAATAGTTTTAGCATCTAAAATGTAAGTATTTACTAAATTTTCAACAAAATCTATCAAAGGGGTGATCATATTTCTGTCTGTATTTTCGTATTCATATAACCACAATAACTATTATATATATTCGTGCGATAGATTCAGTATAACTGCTAAATTGAAGCCAAAGTATTATTTTAGTAATTAATGTTCGATAATGTTATGCAAGGTATTCGCTGTCTTACCCATGTTGCAGAATTCAATACAGGAGGAGGGGGGGGGAGATTATACATTTTTTAGGGAGTTTGTGAGAAAGTTTTCGGAAGATAACTTCCACTTGTTTTGGTAATGAGAGAATAAATGTCATTCAAATATTCTTCTTGTTAAAAGACAAAGAAAATATTAAATATTCTTTCAATATTTTGCTTCTATTTCAGTTTCAGTGCAAAATATTTCAGATTTATTAATATTGCATTATATTAGAGGATTGTATTAATTTGATGTACATTAATCGTTAATGTTTGGTTAAGAACTAGGAGAAATAATTTTTCTGTCGCTCATTTAAAATTCCTGAGTTTTTATTTTAACAAAAATTAAATTATTATAAAATGCATTGTAAATGTATACATTATATACCTAAAAAAATGTGTAATAAATAGTTCACATTATTGCATTATTAGGAGTAAGCACATGTATACACAAGCCACTATTTTGATCGAAGTATGAAAAATTTAATAGAAGTAAAGTGATGTTATGAACTTTTAATTTGTCTCAACGGCTAGCATACCGTTTTTATTAACTGACGTATTTATCAATTCCAGATTGTTATACTTAAAATTTCTGCAACTAAAAAGTTGAGAATTTTCGTTTCTAAAAGCATGCAATAGAATAAATAATCATTAAAGCACAAAAGAGGTGAAGAAAGGAATATTATAGATAAATTATCATTTATTTTGTTTTACTTTCTAAGTGAAATACGGCCATTCTACTTTACGAAGAGCTATATTCTAGTTATAGTTTTTATTTGAATTCCACAAAAAATTTGTTCAATTATGAGTTATAGATTTCTAAATTAATATTGAAATTAAAGTAGAGAGAAGTAATAAAGAATACGATATTTTATTCTGGTATTGATCTATGATTGATTAATATATTGAATAGTTCATCCACATGGTATAATTTCATTTTAACAAAGACTTTGATCACAGATATGTCTACATAATCTTTCCGCTTTTAGAAAACTTGCAATATATCAGTCAAACAAATGGGGAGCTTCGGATAACACTCGTCAATTCTTCTGAACATACATGAGAACCATATTGTGATAGATGGGTCACATGATACTTGATTGCCGTGAATCAAATCATAATAGTAAATGTATTTTCTGGTGGAAAACGAAATGTACCAATTTCATTGAAACTGAATTAATAACTGAACGAATTAATGAAAGATTAATAATGATGAACGAATTAATAACAGAATTTTGAAAAAACTATTTGATATTAAATGAAATTAATATTTACACATAATGAAATATTTCTTTCTAAACATGCCTTTTAATGTAGCAAAAATAAATGCTAACATAAACGTTTGTGCTTAGAAACATTATATTTATATTTTTTAGCAAAAGCAACAGTTAAAAGTTCTTATTTGTTCCCTTAATCTTGCCATTAATGAGCATTATTAGAGGAAAAAATGTCTTCTTTCTATAAATTATACAGTAAGTTATTTTAATAATGTTACATAAATTTTTATTAAGATAATTTCACCGACAGTTACTAAGAAACCTAATTAACATTTGAAAGAAAGTTTTATCTTATCTAAACATATTCATTTCCCGCTTTAGACAAAATGATTCGAGTAAGATGGCTTCGGAGTCTCTTTTAGCAGCTCAAATCGTTCATCATGCTTCGCTGTCAATCTTCGCAATCACGCAGGTCAAGTCTCAGAATCGATACCTTAACCCTTACTGTCACCAAAGTAATTAATAGCTGCTATCATTGCCTCGTATCTTCTGATTGGATAAGGAGCTGCATCCGTCAGGAAGGAAAAATGAGTATGAAAGTACATCGATAAGCACTCCGAAAGATAGTCTGGCCTTTCTGTCTTAACATACCCAAGTAATGAAAAGAGACCGATACAATGTTCTAATATGAAAGAGAGGGATCTGTCTTTTCCTGTTCTTCCAAATCATTTGTAAATAATAAAAAAATGAGCAATCTGTTTTATATTTATTTATTCTGAGGATCAAAAGAATTAAAACCCAATTAGAACATTTCCTATTGAAAAGCATAGAAGGGACACAATTATACAAAATATAATCATCTGTAAAATGCATCTTTTGAGTTATATATATTTGAGATATATCTGTTTTTGTAAGACACAACATAAAAAAAATGTTTTATTTTCCCAAAACTAATTATTGCATTAAAAGAAGTTTGTAGTTCAATATATTGGATATGATTCAAATTTGAAAAGAAAATGCATACACTTAGAAACAGTTTGCAATAGAATATTGGAAATCGATGAAATAGTACTTATTTTCCTATTATATGAGTTCATCCAAAACAAAAAGGAATTTTCGTAGTAAGTAATTAAATATTTACATAAGAATTTTGATACTACTTCAAAAAAATCTAAATTTCTTTCCATTTTTTTACTGATGAGGTATGTTTATGGAACTCGAGAGTATGAACCATATACTCACAGAAGAATTATTTCCAAAACTTTTACAACAGGATTTAAAATTAATTGAGGGAATTAGTGCAAATAATGTTTATTAAATATTAATATAAACAGGGTAACCACTTTAATTGTAGTCCAAAAGCAAATCTTTAAACTATTATAAATTGATTAGTATTTTTCAATTGAGAAAGTCCTTTAAATGAAGTAAATAATTAAATTTTGTTTTGTATGAGTCAAAAACTGAAATGCCGAAAAAAATAACTAATCTAAATTTTCATGCTGAAACTAATAAATGTTTAAAGCAAATAGAGGCTCACATAAAATCTTATTTCAGTCTATCAGCTTTTGAAAAAGTAGAATGTTTGGACGAAATGAAAAATGTCTTTGAAATTATTTTATTGGTTCAACAGAAAAGCGCAAAAGCATATTCAACTTATTCATTAAAAATTATCGAAAAATAACACATTTTTTGGAGTAAACAACACAATGAAAAGAACTAAGGCATTTAATTACAAAATGAAATGTCATTTAATTATTATAATGAATATTTTGTAAACTTGAAATAAAAATTACTCTATCCTAATGTTTAACTGAAATGATGGTTGAAATACAAAATTCATAATCGAATCACATACATTTTTGATATTACAGATATACAAACCGTAATAGTACTATTAATGAAAATTGCTCTATTTGTGCGTCCTTTTTAATAGGTTATTTTTTAAAACTCATATGAAGAAATTTAATGGAATACAATGATGTTATTTCTATATGAATATATCTAAAAACATATGGAATACGTATTACTGAAAAAAAATCTATTCCATATGTTCATACTTTGTTGAAAAGATTTGTGAGTCGGAGCTGAAATCACATTGTTAACAAATCCCGCAAAATCTCCAAATAATTAGATCATAAGCAATAGGGTCATATATTTAACGGACGTTAAAGTATAATTGGAAGATAAGTCTCAATGAATTCTCTCTCCATAACAAGCACTCACATAGTTAACGGACGTTAAAGTATAATTGGAAGATAAGTCTCAATGAATTCTCTCTCCATAACAAGCACTCACATAGTTAACGGACGTTAAAGCATTATTAAAAGAGAAGACTCAATGAATTCTCTCTTACGAACAAGCATTCTCAGATCAAAGGATCGTATGTTGCAAGTATTCTCTTGCTACCAAATGTGCCTATTTTTTGTTGAAGAGTTTCTCATCATTTCATACAACCCTTCATGCGAAAATCCCATTTATCAAAAACAGGAGTCTAGACCGCACTAAAAATATCAGCAATTTAAACGTAAATCTTTCAGCAGTGAATATTTCAAAATGTATTTGGTCGTGATGTGTAGTGAAAAATGAGCTTACCACTACTAGTTTAGCCTGAATTATTAAGTGCACAATTTCACTAATTAACTAATTTCATGAATTAATTAGTTTCTTAACAAAATGTTGATGCTTCTTTGTTTTGCGATATCAGATTGTCATATTAACACCCTTATATAAAATATTTTTAATGCTAATACATTATGTTCTATACAAGTTTAAATAATATGACTAAAAATTAAGTTTATTAAATACTAGCCGCCTTTGGCGACCAGCCGGTTTGCCAATCTTAATGCTCTTTAAAATTTTAATAATTAAATATTTTATGTAGTTCCTACCTTAATAGCTACTTCATTAAAATATTTTAAAACTTCAAATTTCAATTCACTGATAATATTATAAAGGCCTTCGGTCATAACGTAATCTGTATCGCTCTAATTTTCTGTTAGCTCCAGTAGAATTCATGCTTTAAATTAAAGTGGAAATGATTAATCTGCAATTAATATAATAATATTTTTTACTGAAACAAAGCATTTTTTTTTGTAATATGATTACTGAAAACAGAGTCACTGAGCATTTAAACCTTATGGGTACTAAGGAATATCTTTCTTAATTTATGTAATATCTCAAGAATTTGTCAGCAACGTTTTTTCAGATTCATCATGAGCAGGTCTATTAATTAAGAAATTTTAATTTTAAATGCAACAAACACTAAGAAAATAAACAGAATCGTTTAAAATAATCGGTCGAAAAGAGGTAAAAAAAAATTACTTAAAAAACGATGAACTTAAGCTAACATAAATACAATTTAATTACAAAAGCATACAACTAACATAAAAATAATTTAAATCAAGTCCGCTTCCGTTGAAAATATATGTAAGCAATCAGAACACAATGCGCATGCATGAATTTTCAACGCCAGTTATGGTAACGCAAATGCGTGAATTTTTATACGCCAGTTGGGGTAAACTATGCAGATTAGAAATTTTTAATTTCCTTTATTCTGTTTTATTTTATCTCAAAAGTACTTCAGAATGAATCTGAAAGATCGATTAATTAACAACATTTAATTTTAAATGCATCAAATATTAAGAAAATAAACAGAATCGTTTGAAATAATCGACCAAAAAATGTTAAGCCTAAGCCTCATTAGAGTGGGGGGGAAATGCTGAAGCCTTACTCATTTGGCGTTGGGGAAATGAAGATTTTTTTTGGCTGGAAAGTTAGTTTTTAATTAATAATTAAAATTCTAATTAAAATTTCAAAAATAGGGACCCCAGGTGCATATTCCCGACCTCCAAGGTATACACGTACCAAATTTGATAGTTATAGGTCAAATGGTTTTTTCTGTAGAGCGCCAACACGCACACACACACACACGCACACACATTGAGCTTTATATAAGTATAGATATTCTAACCGAATCATTAAATATCAAAAGTCTTTTAGAAGAAACAATAAAACCTCTTCTTTTTAAGTGACCTAAAGAAATCTGAACTTAGATGCGAGTTAATGCATAATTTCTGTTTCTATAAGAAGAATAGGGTCTCTATAAGAATTCAACTGTTAAAATCGCTTAAAACTGTCATATTCACAATTTCATAGCTTTAATTCTAGAAGAATGGAATTCTTTTATTTTAAATATTAGTTGTTTTTAGAAATATTTTACTAAATATGACTAACAGGATAGTTGAACTTTATAAATAATTATGTTTCGGAAGTTTTTCATCATTACATTTATTGTCTCAAGCAGCATAAAATGTAGTTATTTACTTATTGATACATAAGTACATAACTATTTCTAACAGTTTAGAAATGAGATATTGGGTCATTATTCGAATGAATACCCACCATATCAGGTACGAAATAGCTTTCTGTTCAGAATTTCTGGGAAGAATATAAAAAGAACCTGAAGACTACGAGTTTAAGATATTTACTTATAGTTTTTAAATTCTAGTTTCAGATTTCTGTGAAAAATTTTATTTTTATGATTGTCATAATACCATTTTTTTATTAAATTGTGTTAATCGATAAAATTATTCAACCTAATTGGCAATAATTCATATAAAAGTATTTCATAGGACACAGAAATGAGGATAAATGTGCCCTAGAGTAATTTACTGATGACCTTTCATATGCTCTGAATAAATTTCATTAAGATATAAGCTTTTAGAAAATATATTATATATATAAATATATACATATATAGTATCATATCAGGTGATGCATTTTATTGATATATTTATTGGTGTTATTTTAACTGTCGAAAATTAAATAAAGGATTTTCATTTTTAGATTAGTTTCTAGTGAAAAAAATTTCATGATAAGAAAATATTTATTCGAATCTAGGAATAAAAAGGAACTTTTTCTTTGCAATTTTGTGGGATAAAATAAGCATTTTGTATAATAGATTCTTGCATTTACTATATCATACTTTGAAATGCTCCTTAGTATGATTCTGTTAAGAGAATTATTAAGCGAACCAATATTAGCATGGTACTATTTAAAGTTTTACTATATTGTGTTGCAAAAATGTCTGCTTAATGGCACGAAATATTTTGAAGCAAGCATGGATATAAGTGCAATTTCTAAGTCAAATGGAAAGGAAAGTGCCGATTTAATTATACGTTGCGATGCACCAGACCGAAGTATTCTCTTATTTGATTCAACCACACGTATGTCCTGCAGCGCGCCCGAATTAACGATACCTTAAAAGCAAATAACTCTCCCCCAAGCAGCATGTTCACAGAAGATAAGCATGAATGTACGGCGAACAATTTAACTAACAAGTCGTGAAAATTACAAACTCCGTCGATGCTCCAAAGCGAATTTTCATTCGTTAAGTCTGGACTTCGCAACAAATTTCTAAAGTTACATCTTCCCACTTGTAACTCGATAGTGTTAAAACGTGGGAGGCGAAATTCTAAACCCAAATTGAATGCTGCATAAATGTACTTTACTTTCAAAGTACTAACAATTCCCGGCTTTTAAATGTCCAACCATAAAGATATTATTTATTCCGACCAGATTTCAAATCCTTGTCAAGCGCAGAATGTTCTATTGAAGTATAGCTACGCTAATATCGGGTGCTCAATGTTAATGCGATCGACATTGTGGTGGACATAGTAATTAGGAAGGTTCGTATTTCCCTCTAATGAGCCTTAGTGGAGATTCTAATCTTGCGCAAGTTATGACGTACGCGGTATAACAGTTTCCCATTTGCTATTTGTAAAGCGACATGACACCCATTGTCAGAACATACAAACGAAATGCAACGGCCGGCTGTGTTATTAAAATGGCTCGACGTAAGCTCGTTTATAATGCTGACTTGATTTACCATGATATTAAGGATCGCATTATTAGCATGTGTTCCAGATAAGAAAGTTCAAGCTTTAATAATGGTCTGTTGTCTTTTCCAAGAAATTAACGGGAAGATTGAATTGCTATTAAAGATTTGATTCGAGAATTTTCTAAATAATTATTGTTCCTTTTCAATACGATTCCGACACTTTATATTTCTTTTTCTTACACCAAATCTGTTTAGCTGATAAGATTAAGACCTTTCATAAAGACTGCATTTAGTTAAAGATTTGGTTTTTGGGCTGTGTTTAATTCAATACACCAATATTATTGTAAAAAAAGGTTTAAATTGTAGTTTTTTTTTAAATATTTTTATTTTGTTACAGAATCAATCGAAATAAATACTTGAATTGAATTACCTTTAAATAAGCATTTCTGAAGCACATCGGGTTTTAAACTGTTAATAATTGTACAATTCTCCATTAAACAATGTGAATGAGATTACTTTTCATTTTTTAAAATGTAGCGCTCTTTGAGAAGAGAAACGTAGCGACTAAATGTTAGAAACCGAAACATAAATAGAGGCATATATGATGCATACCAAAGATTATAAAATCGTTTCCATGGAAAAGATTTTTAACTTTTGATTTTAACTTTATTAGTTGAAGTATATAAAATAAAGTGAAGTATATAAATACATAATCTACCATTAAGTGAAGTATATAAAAAAAATGAAGTATATAAATCCAGTTTCAGATATGTAAAACATTTCTTAACATAATTTCATGCAGTCAGCTGGTGGTAAGTCATATTACTGACTCTCTGACCCGCCCGAAGGCACCTGGATAACGAAAACTGAATGACCAGACCGCCGCAACAGCAACACTGGCGGGAACTGTGGTTGAGTCCTAAGGGCCATCGCCGGCCACGGTACAACCCTTCCCGAATGAAGTATCAGATGATGATAAATCAGCCATCTAACTCTCCGACCCGCCACGAAGGCACACGGATTTAAACCATAAAAACTGAATGACCAGACTACCGCAACAGCAACATTGGCGGGAACTGTGGCTGAGTCCTAAGGGCCGTCACCGGTCAAGGTACAAGCCTCCCCGAAGGAGGTACGTCTCTTCATCGATGGGAGGAGTCAGATCCCTCACCTATTAGTGTACTCTCCAGGGTGGCGAGATCCAACCACCATGCCTCATTTCGAGGCGCCCCCTGGGGGGTTTCAGATGGTGGTAAAGTTAAAATTCAAATTGGTAATAAAATTTTCTTTTACATAAAAATTGTGATGAAGTATTATTTGAATATATTATCATATTATCTCTCAATTTGGTTCTATAAAAAGCTATATACTTTATCAACATGTGATTCCACTCAATTAATAAGCTTTGGTGAATTCAATCAGTGGAAATAATATAGAATCGAGTGACTCGTTCACTACAAGACAAATAAATGAAAGTTAAATGCTGATTAAAATCCTTATTCATTTGTCTACATCCAAAACAAATGCAACGAATTTAAGTCAAGGAAGTTATAAAGCTATTTTTATTTGATAAAAAAGTAAATGGTTTGCTTAATTTCTGTATATGAAAATCTTTTGCTACCTCAGGAATTTCATATGATTTTAATTTCCTACTGGAGAACTTTTGTAGTTTATGGAAGCGTGGAAATGGGACGTTTCAAATTTACACTGCGAAAAGTCATGTAAAACAAAATGATTTTCTAAATGAGACTTACCATCCTGTCTGCAAGTTTTATTCCAATGAAAATAAACCAAACTCTCTGTTACGGCTTATTTTTTCATCGTGCTTCAGTTCAAATTTCGATCAGCTTCAAACAGCGTGGCGTTTTAAATCGGTTTATATACATTTAATAAACAAACAGTAAAAATTCTCAAGCCAAAAAAAAAAAAAAATCGAGAACTATGACATTTCATTCTTTAACGAGAGTTCTCTTACATATAATTGTACTTTAATGGTCAGATTTTATCCTGTTAGTGGCCTCTGCTAACTTCCCCTTTCCCTTTTTCGTCTTTATAATCATTTTCAGCTGGTAATATAACGGAATTTGTGTCTTAAATAAACATTATATCCTACTATTTATGTTAATCATTTTATTTATTGAAATGACAGCTTATCAGAAAAAAAAATTCTAATGAATCATTTCACGTTTTTCCGGTCTCCGTGTGCACGTGAACTGTTGATTGAGAGAAGACAAACTGGGATGGACTCGAATAGATTTGGACGCCTCCAGAATATCGAAGCACGAGCGAGAAACTAACAGTGAGCCGAATTCGAGACAATAGTGAAAGGTTCTTTCATACTTATTCCTAAAACAATTTAAAAAATTTACTTTTATTTTGTAAAAGTTTACCAGATGTATATAAGAGTAGAGAATACGTAGTTTTATAATAATCGTTGTCTAAGATGAAAAAAAAATGTTTTTTTAAATAATTTTTTATAATATTTTAAATGCTGATGAGTAGAAAGAAGAAAAAATTTAAAAATTCTTTCAGCTCAGTTTTATTATAAGTCACAGTCTAATGTAAGCAGATTTTGTTTATTTAAAAATAATTACTACTAATATAATATTATTTAGATGAATTTATTAAATTTATCTATGAATTTCAAATGACATTTTACTTTAAATAAATTTTATCTGAGAAGAAAGAATAAACTGAGATTAATTTAGGATTTTCCCTCTATACCGGTAAGTTCGGTGTTAAACATAATAGTAAAACCGAAGAAGCCAGGTTAAAACTTAATCACTCGTGTGGGAAGTAGACTGTTTCCCACCCACTCTTCACCATTCCTTCTCTTGTTATTTTCCGTACAATCCCATCAATGTTTTTCCTTCTTTAACGCTGCGCATATCTAATTAATACCGAGATTTGAATAAAAATTCCGCTTCATTTTCAGTTTGTTCTTCAACTTACAGACACGGTTTTCGGAGGATGAATTTAAAAAAAATAAATGTTTCAGATTTTGTGGAAAAAACGAACGTTTCTTATTTTAGCATGAAGCTAGGAGATCAAGACAGACATTGGACCCCTTTCAAAGTATGTTTTGTGCATTTAGAATTAAATTTGAGAAAAGAAATCTGTTTAACTTGTAGTAACTAGCTTTCTCAGCAAAAACAAACACACACCACAAATCTATTGTATAATAGATAATAGCCAATTAAAGCATATTAAGGTGTAATATGAGCTTAAAAGTTCGTTTTCTCCATTTGTACTCGGACCATTATTTTGCAAATTTAGGTGCAATCCTCGAGCAGCCAGCTGAAATTACTTTCAATACGTAAGCTTAAAAAAAAGGAATGTTAGGGAAGGGGAGTATCTGCTTGATTTTCACTTACTATTCGATAATGAAATATGTCTTTGGGCAAGTTAACCGGAGAAAAAGCGAAATATATTTTTTTTAAAAATAAGAAAGCTATTGTACTTCATTGGCTTATTTAACATATAAACCAAGACAGAAGTAAAATATAAACATACAATATATTTTTATGAGTTGATAAAATGAAAATGTCAAAATATTTTGATTTGAGTTATTTCTTACGACACTTGAAATCATTTGAAATCTGTATTGAAAACAGAAGTTTTTTTCCTGATAGAATGAAAGAAAGAAAAATTTCCCAGAAAATTAATTTGATCCATAGAAAGGGATTTCATGGTGTAACCTTAAAATACAATTTTGTATTAGTGTGGCGATACTGTGAACTCCTGCACAGTGCATTGAACATACGCGTGCGCAGACGCTTGAATACTACTATATATATATAATAATATAAATAACAGACAGCTGCAGCACAGCCCTGGTGAGTGGTGGATGCCCCATCTGGAATCCCATGACTTAACAGTTCCAATGTCATCGTCCAAGAGCGGATATCCATCGTCTTGTTAAACAAATGTACATTGAGCGTATGTGTACAATCTTCTACCTACAAGCAGCTGCCAATTATGACAACCCTCTCAAGTGCATGGGAAAGATATTCAATCTTCTATATATCTTACAGAATGCCTGCTCACCGGCTCCTCAGGCTGTTACGCAATTACGATGTGAAATGTATCATCATATATCTGCAGATGTTTATTATTGTTAAATTATTGAGTTTTATTTCGACGAATGTTCTTGATAACGTTGTAAAAAATAAATATTTTTTGTCCCAGCATTTTTTACTTGCAATACTCTCTGTGAACCACTGATTGTGTAAGAATAAAATTCTCTATATCTGTAAAATTACTTTAAAATGTCAACATTTCAAAACATTGAACAAATTAATTATCCGTAGAGATATCTAATATACTTTTATGTTTTTGTAATTTTGAATGGTATAGGGATTCAAGCCTGCAGGAGTGGTACAAGGAGTCCCTTTTAAAATCTGCTGGAGAAAATTGTTTAACTATATAAAACCTTTGTACTTGAACATTATTATTTTCTAAGATTTAATGAGTTGCCATTAGAATTTCGACTGAAAAAATAATAAATTCAGATTAAATCTAAACGTTTGATTTTTTTTATTAAGAAGAAGAAATTGTAGTTTTTAATTCATTAACTGTAAAGACCAATTTACAACCGTAAATATTTGTATTAAGTATAAGTATCTGTATAAATAAGTTCTGATGCTCTTAGAAGATATCTGTATCTTTCAGAAGTGTCATGCAAAAATGTAGTGAAAATTAATTTGAAACCTTTAACTGAAATTTAAAAAAGGCACATCCAAGTACTTTTTATATCTTGTTTTCTACAGTTTTATTGAATTGCGGCATTTCCAAAGTCAATTCTTTATTTTGTATAATAATTTCATGATTTTGCACAAAATTCTATCTGTTACTCCTAAGAAGCATTTATAATGTTAACTATTTTTCAAAAAAGAAAATAAGACATCAGTCTAATCTCTGATCTTACGAGCTCCCTCTCACATTCATTCTAACAGAAAACATTCTACAGATTTAGAAAAGAAGGTAACGGACTTTTATGTTAGCTTTTTGTTTTAATCCGCTAGGAAGAAGAATTTTAATTAGAAATAATTACTTTCTTAAAAGTAGAAATCTAATTCAATAATGAAAAAAGAAAATCTTAGTTCTCAACCATTATTTTATTTCAAGAAGCCTTTCCTGTTTCATCTGACTCTCATAACAATAAACTATTTGGATTCTTGGATATCTGAAAGCTAACTACGGAGCTACTGCTTTAACGACAGTGTTTAATGATCGTTAAAACAGGATAGGGCCCCAGTCGTTAAAACCGAAAACTTACGTAATATTTTCTGGCAGCTATTAAGTTAACGAAAGGTAATTTTATTTCATTTTTTTTATTTTTATTTTTTCGGACTGAAAACTTAAAATGCAGCCTGATTTATGGCAACCGATGTTCCTTCATTCGATATTTTCAAGCATTAAAAAGACAAACGCCAAAATAAAGTGAAAGTGGTTTATTTTGGATAAAGCCTCGTAAACATCTGAAACTCATTATGGCGCTCGAGATTTTGCAAACTATGCTCTCCATGATTTTTCTATTTTTTTCTCTTGTGAAGTATCAAGAACAGATATGTTTATCCTAGTTAAACCCTGACTAGCATCCAGAGAATTCCCTTTCATTGTCTACTGTAATTTCTAAAGTTTCTAAAGTTATATTTTTATGATTCAGTCAATAATTTAGTGTACTTTAAGCTGTTTTGAAATTATTTCTAGTAATGGACTGATAATAAATATTTCATTGTCATGTTGGCGTTAAATATTAAAAAAAATATACATTAATTATACCAGTTTACAGCATATTTTTAAAGCTATGCATAATATATTTAGCATCTATGTCATGAAAGATGGATTAAAATAACATATTATGAAAAATGATGTTTGGTACTACGGCGTTTACTTTATGAAACAAAAATAATGTGAACAAACTTATCTAGAATATTCTAAAGTTTTTCAATCACACATTTATATTGAATTCTACTATTTTTAAACTGGCATTCCTCTTGATATTGATTAATTTATTAAAACATTTGAAGGAAGCTAGAAGGATATGTCTAAAAATAAGATTTATTATCGTCTTATAGTTCCAAAATAATTTCTCATGTATGATATATCTAAGAATTAATAAAAAAATGTTTTTACATAATTTATAAATTAGCTCATTCGTTTAGTTCAGATGATTAATTTTTTTTTTATTTCTAAAATCTTACTTAGATCGGGCTTATTGACATTGCAAGCATTACTCATACTCATTTGACATTGCAAGCGTTATTTTAAAAAATCCTATAACGGTCGAAATTATCATCCGAATTTCATAAAATTTTATTATGAGGTTCTTTGCAGGGCGACAAACCGATTCAGGGGAAAAAAATTGACATTCGTAATGGAAAAAATTCGGATGCTGTTTAATTAACCATGTTAAATAGCTCGATTAATCAATTTGTTCATGTCCTCTCGAATCATTTTCCTCGACACCACTTTTGTGAAGATGCGATAGTAAGTAAAAAAAGTTACAAAGATGTTCCATTTCTTTTATTGACGACTGTACCACCAGATATCAAAGATTGCTATTTAATTTCGGTTCATGTTTTTACCATAGTGAAATATTACGCTTGGTGCTAATGCTTATAAGGTGTTTTCAATTTACCTGTTTATTTATTTAGAAGAAGAAACAAATTTTCTTTGATTTAACTTCCAAATAACACGAGTTTATTAATTATATATTCAATGAAAGATAACTAAGCATTGAATTGCTAATTTATTCATCATAAATAATTATTTGCAATTTATTTTGTCGGGTAGAAAGAATCATCTGATGGAACTACAAACAGTGAAAAATTAAGATCATCATCTCAAATGTCGTTCAATACCTCCTTGATATTGGATGCCATGTTTCACATTTTACAGATCTCAGGAAAAAATGAAATAACAAGGAAATTAATTACTAAGAATTCATTAAACTTGATTATTGAATGATAGTTTTCACTAACTGGAGAAAAGGTATGTGAGGACACAAGAGCCAAAAATGAACATACTTTTCTATATTTAATAAATGGGAGATATATTACATGAAATCAAATATCAAAAACCTTTTAAAATCAGCTTTGTATTGTTATTATAGCATAACAATTCAATTGGATTGATTAATGTTATTTTTTGCGAGGACAATAAATATTTATTTGAACTGAAGTTATTTCTTCACAATAAAATCTAAATTAATAGTTCCAAATTTTTATTGGGAAAAATTTTTGGTAGTGAGTCTCAACCGGAAAATAAAATAAAAATTTGTTCGGACTACCGAACCTTTAGAAAAATAAATTTTGTTTCAGAATTCAGGAATTCAGAAATTTTCCTGAAGTTTATTTATTTTAGTAAAAGGCATCTGATTGTTTCTTTTCGTTGTTAATCAAACAAATAAACATATTTTTTATTGTTATAAACTGAAAAAAATGTTGATTCTTCCCAATGTATTCTTAAAATTAAGAAACATTATTGTTATAATTGATGTTGTTGATATCTTCTTCAGTTTAAAAAAGAAATCTACTTTACATTACTAGCTCAAAGATGAAGCTTCGCTATTCGTAAAATGCTATTCTGAAGTGTAGAAACACCGCCCCAGAAACAACTACCATTAATATAGCTATGACCTGCAAATTAGCCGAGCTGTTTATACCAAATTGCATTTAACATAATCACTTTGTTAGCATACATTTCGTTTATAAAGGTTGAATAAGTAATTTATTATGAATAATGGCTTCTTATTTTCGCTGTGGAGTAATACAGTTTTTCAACTATATTATGTGAATGAAGAAATATTTGTTATTCTCAAGTTTAATTTGATATTTTCTTCATTATTTTATCCATGATAAAACAAATACATAACAAAATCCTTGCATTCTATAAAATGCTGCATGGAGTCCTATCCTTAAATATACAATGCTTTTCCTGTAGAAACTCTTGTTATTTTGATAGGTCTAATTCACTAATCAAACTTGAAGTCTGCTTTTTCAAATTATATGATGTTCACTTGAAGGCTCGGGTATAAAATGTCTCTTTAGTTCTTTTCTCTCTTCATCAGATGTCATCTCCAGACAATTAGTATCATTCCACTTCAACGGTGGATTTGGTATCGGTAAGTCAGCTTCATTATTTCGCATTTCTGAAATATTTTGTGAAGTGTTGTTAGCGTTTTCTTTGTTATAGTGACTTATTCGGTATCTTTGACTTAATGTATTGTAAAAATTGATAGTGGATTTCTCTGTGAACAACCTCATAATCCTGCAATATACGTTTTATGTCGATTTTAAAATTTTAATTATTTATATGATATGGATTATTTTCTTTGCTTCTAGGGATAAAAAAAATGGTGAGAATTGAATGCTCAATGAATGCTGCTCAAATGAAAATAGCTTTAAAAAAATTTTTTTTTAGTTGTGTAATAGTGGAGAAAAATTGCCTTTTAGGTTCAAAAAGAATTTTTAAAAATTTGGTTGCAATACTACAAAATCTTGAGGTGCACCAAAGAGCTAAACGTTTATAAAAAAATTGAAAAACTAGGAACTTTGAGAAAAATTTTTTTATGAAACTTTCGTACATATAATGTTACAACGGTTTCAAATACATATATAAGCAACACAACTAAAAAAATATTAATTACAAAATACAATAACAGTAACTCATTTTTTAATGTCACATTGTGTGTTTCTTACTTCTGTATCCTTAATAATTACAGATTTTGCAACTGCAAAATATTGTTTTTACTTCATTGCCACATTTAAATGTCGTTTTTGTCTACATTTAACTGTCTTTAACTGAGAAGAAGAAGTTAACAAAGAAGTTTTTCATTTGTCATAATCATACGTGAATCAATTTTTGTCTTTATGTATCCTTCTCTTACAATTAAACCATAGACATTTTGAGTCAATTCGGTATCAAGTTTCATGCTCTTGCCACTGCTTCCGTATAGCAAGAAAACTGGGGAAAGTCAATAACCGGATCCATTATACTATTTGGCTCAACTTCACATGCTTTGCATATAAATATAATATTACCAGTTAAATATAATATCAATATTACCTAAATAGTAATAGGTAATATTGATGCCCAGCTAGTTACCACAAGTGATTTGAGGAAGAAAGAAGCAAGAAAAAGTAAATAACTACAAAAAAAATGTTGAGTTTAATCAAGAACGAACAAAAAATACTAGTGTTTCACAAACGGTTACTGGCGACAATGACAACACTGAAGATCAACAGTGTTCTTAACAAAAAGCGGCAAACCAACCAGATCCTTTAGATATATCTGAAGACTTTGGTCGAGAGCATACAATTGTAAAAGAGTATGTGTATGTGGGGTTTAATATTAAGTTAAAACCTCCATATACTAACGGTTCCAAATATCTGTTTAATCTTATCTCATATTAAAGATATCTCTATGGCGTTCTCAAAAGTGTTATAGACCCGATTATTCAAAGAAAAGGGTACTTTACAGTTCCAGAAAATATCCTTTTGACCATGGTAAATCACAAACGTAAAATTCAACTAGAACTTGCTTTGAGACGTGTTTTAAAGCCAAGAACAGAAAATAGAGGCGGGGTCAGGAGGTATAAAGTTCCAAAGATACACTTTGATGCAAAGGTTTACATCGACATGACATCATGGCTTGAAAATGACGTACCTGAACCCCCATCCCCTCCTTATTAAAACATGCTTCCAGAGACTAACTCAAAGTATTAAATATTTCATATACAGAAGGATCCTTCTCTGGAACAATTTTGAAGTTATGTCTAATATAACAGATCACTTCATAACAGATTCGTAAGTAAGAGTGCAACTTCAAGCAAATCACTAAATTTTCCAAAAATAGAACATTCCGGCATATGTCTTGTCTTCACTAATTTAGTCTGAGTCATTTACTCACAACAAAGCACACAAGTACACCAACTAACTAATCAGTTACGTTAATTAGTAACACAATAGACGCAGCGGAGATGCCAACTCAATTGAACAAAGTTGCTGACCTGACACCAGCAAGTGAGCTTGTCACCATACGCAAACAAATATCTCCCTGCCCTCAATAACATCCGTTTCAGGGATGATTCAGAGTCCTGGATGCCATACAAATACAATAGAATTGTCACCATACCAATACAATAAAGCTCTTTCTATATTTCTATTCATATCAAAAGCCTATTTAAAACTTTCTACTTCATAATCGAAACATACAAAAATCTTTAAAAAAGTTTCAAAAAGTGGGTTCTAATGAAACTTTGACATCCTTGGGGTATCTCAAGATGTACTCCAATATTCTTCATATTTTTAATTTATCTTATCTATACCAAAAAGAAAATTTTTGGTGCTATTACAAATTAAAAATCAAAGTTTGATTATTTCTTTAAAAAACTTTAAAATATAGCAAACATTTCAATTTTATGAAACTTTAACTTCCTTGAAGCAACTGAAAACGTACTCATATGTATTTCACATTTTTAATTTATCTTATCTACATCAAAAGGCAACTTTTCTTAGCTATTACGAATTAAAAATCAAAAGCTGATTTTTCCGTGCCATCCTACTTTACAGTCGGTCTCACAGAGTTTATTCTTAAAAGTTTAAATGGCTGTAAAAATTATTAACAATTCTAACAAAAAATTTATTAACTTTAAGATGCATATATAAACTCTCAAAATGTGCAGGTAACTTCTTTAATGAAAGTTGAAAATGCCTTCTATTGATTTAATCATATAATCTTTTAAGGGAATTAAGACGGTTTGTACCTTCAAAAACTGATTTTTCAATTTTAATATTCTAAAATGGGACATTCTACAAACGGCAGAAAAGTATTTATATAGGTTTGTAAGACTTGTAAATTCACTTTAAAAATATAGTTATCAACATCTTTGTGATAGAAATATACAATTTCTTTCTTTCCTTTTTTGGGGTCAAAGTTTTTTAATTAAATTTCTATACGAATATTTAAATTTGTTTTATTGCAATTGTATGAAATTTTATGCTGAATATTTATGTGAATTTAGCATCTGTTAAACTTATTAATAAATTATTTTGGAATGTTTCTATTTAGAATAATTTTCTCTAATGTAGGAATGAAGGCTAATGAATTTCTAATGTATCTAATCTCATGAATGATCTAATGAATTTCTATGAATTTGAAGATTATCTCATTACAATGCATTTTCAGTTTGCTATCAAAAACAAATATTTAAAGAAACAGTTATTTTGTTCTTTTTCGTAATGTAAACGGCTAATTATTTACATAAATACTAATTTTTATATCGGATATATTTTGCAAACATTTCCCTTTATTTACAGCTAAACTTTTCAATATTTTTTGTTTAAAATATTCTAGTTCCCTTAAATTTATTTCTGATTATTTCTCTCAAAATGACAATCTCCTTGAAAGGAATTTTGGATTTTATAATGCAATTTTGGTACTTTAATTTATGTTTTCATGCTAAATATTTTTTAAATCGCGCTCAACTTTTTGAAAACTTTGGTATGTTAAAGAGCATAAAATTGGAAGCTTTGAATATTTCTCCGTAACTAGAATTCTAATTTTTAGATTATATTACAAATGACTTTTGCTTAGTTTCTTCAATATTTTTTTCACAAGATAGATTTAAAATTAATAATACCGAAACATCAGGAATGCTTCGGTATGCTTTCTTTTAAAACTCTACTCAAGTTTCAGAATTTGAAAAGTAAAGCTAAATTGGCAGGTAAATACGATTTCTTCAGTAAGTTCTCATTAAAAGAATTCTACAGAATATAAAAATGTTTCAGGAATTGCCTGATTTGCTTAACAGTTTTTTGGAATAAAAGAGAAATTTACAGTAGTTTAGTACTAAAAGGAACCATATTTCAGATGGAAGATCAAGAATTAAGAATTGTAGGAGCGCAATAAATGGAAAAAACAATCAGTTAATATTATTCTGCTCACCTCTTTCATAAAATGAGCGTTTAGTGTTAAAAAAATCGGTATTTTTCATCTGCTTCAACACATGGCTTTTAAAAAAAATCTCAAGTACTTTTAAATGAATTGATTGGATGAAGCGTGCAATTCATAGAGCTGAGATTTTTAAAAAAAATGTATTATTTCATGCTATTTTGTTCACAAATTCCTTTCTTTTGAAAATATTCCCCTTAAAATTAAAAAACTCTTGCCTGCAAGCTATATATATTTAAGTTTATAACTTTGGATGGAAATAACTTTGTGAAAGGGTTAATAATTTTTTTTCTAATATTGAAATTCATGAAACTACAGAGGCCGAAGTCTCTTTAAGATTAGTGTGCATATTTGGTGTTCTTAGAGATAAAGTCACACTACTTTTATAAAATATTTTAAAAGTTTATTTAAATAAACTAAGTGCAATTTTTTAAGTGTTGTTATAATCTACGTTACCTTATTATCTAAAATAGAAAAGGAATTATAATTCAAACACATTATATAAAATTAAATATTTGTGAATTTCGGAATGCATTGCTTAGGGTTCCTGAATAACTGGTAAGTCTCCATATAAATTTATTCAAATTATACAGCATAACTGAAATTTTAACCATATTTAAACTAAATGACTGTATTTTGAAGCTTATAAACTGAAAGGAATTTATTCATAAATCACATATATTGATAAAAAAATTAATATAATTTATAAAGACATACATTTTATTTCATATGCATAAACTACGGATTCAGTTAAGTTGTCAAGTGATGTTTGTAATGAAGGGAAAAAAATGTGTAGTTTCAATAGAAAATCTTTTAATATTTCTTGGTTAACATTATGATCGCTATAATCAAAAACTTTTGGAATTTCCTTGTAAAAAATGTTGAGGATCTTGAGTTGTTGAGGATTGTTCCAGCTTTGTTTCTTAATATATTTATAATAATAAGATTATATTTTATGTGAAGAGAATAAACGGCATTCTAAAAACTTATGCTCACATCAATCTTCTCGGCATGTTTATCGTAGATTTTGACATGATGATATAAATGCACGCCTTCCAGTGTTATTGGAATGGAATATGATAAATTCCAACCACATTTCTTTTGATTGCTTTCTACTACATTTGCTGTAGATAACAGATATTAAATTCTATTATCTCATAACACAAGAATATCTCTTGATCTTAACTTGGACAATACATACTGCTTTTTTTAATTTAATCCAGACCGGACAAAATATTTTCACACTTCATTTGATATAACATCCTTTACAACATCATTTTTAGAATTAATACTTTTCTGTTCTACGTCATTCCTTTTCTATCTTTATAATGGAATATTCCTTGAAGTCGTTTTTTCCTTTATGAAGTCTCTCTCTTCATATGATGTGTTTCTGTCTTAATATAATGTGGCCACAAATATCCATAACCATCTAGATGTCATTAATGACGTGAAATCAGTTTTTTTCTGTTAAATTCTTCAGTGTTGTAGTGATTGCTTGTGTTTTAACCTTGTTCCCATTTTACCTTTTTTCCCTAATTTTCATGTTAACTGATTGAGCAGAGAGAACTGAACATTTCATTCAACTGCAAACCGTTACGCCCTATCTAGGTTATCCTTGATAATTGAACTTGAATACAAAAACTCCTCTCACATTTCCATCTTCTTTCTATTTGAAATGTTTGATACTCCTAATGTAACAAATCTGGTCTCTCCATGCTCATGCACTAGTGCATGAGCCAGCGATTCATTCATTAGGAAAGAGAGGGCGAAAGGAGTCATTCCTTCTTGCATCAGCATGAGCGAATTGTGTGATTATTAAAAACCCATTCGAATCCTCTTGGTTTCAATTCAGAAGATGAATATTGTGCGCTTGTTAGCTTAGTTTCTCAACAAACATGAGACAACAACTATTATTTCTGTATACTAAAAATGTTTTCAATACTTATTAAGTTTTTTGCTGGGTAGAACATTTGTTTTGTGACTATTCTATGGAAATATAGCTCTTCCAGTTTCAATTAGTATTCAAAGAAATCAACGGACATATGTAGAGAAGTTAAACAATTTTGAAAAGCGTTCTCGTCGACCCGATATATGCATTTGTGTTACGTGTTTAATGAAGACAGATTTCAGTCCATCATCTCAATAATAACTGAGTAGATTTCAATGAAATAGGTATTAAATGTAAATATAAAAAATAAATCACATAGCGATTTAGTGAAAACATATGTATGATCATGCAAAAGACAAGCTAATACGTGTATAAAACATATTGAGCATAGCTGGGTTTAAAAGGAGAATGTTCTAGTCTTATAATTAAACAGCTCTCAGAAAAAGAATTCTGAATAGAAAGGAAGTAAATTAAAAAAAAACCGTGAAGTAAAGTAAAAACCCGTGGCAGTCAATCGAAGTCAGTCTTTCCGAAATGCAGTTTCCAGGTATTCCATTCACCGTCTTGAAGAAGATATGGCAATCAGCGACAGGAATTTTAATAAGTCCCATTGGCCTAAAATAACGAAATTGTAGGTTGCTCTAAAATAATGATATCCCTCCTAGATCGGTTAGATATGACTGCAGAAGATTGAAAACGTATTTTTTTTTATTTTAAGGTTAGAGTGTCAAGAATATTTTACCAAATACGTTTCATAGAAAAAATGGATTGTATAAAATGTAATCTTCATAATTTTTTTAGAAATATATTTATTGATTGAAATAAAATGAATTATCATTTTAATCCCTTTGAAAGTATACCCGAAGAATTAACTGTAAGATGATTCAGAGAAATTTGTGACAACTTTGAGAAATTGTATAAATTAAAAAAAAATTTTGTGATGCATATAAAATTTTAGTGATGAACAATTTTATTTTCTGTACTCATAATTTTAAAATTATATTTGGTTTCAGCAAAGAAAAGGTATTAATTGAATTTTGGTCACTTCCATCACAAATTTTACTTCAAGGTTTTTGGCAGATAGCAAAAAATTAGGGAAATACATGGTGCAATGAAAAGAACGGTGAAAAATTTCAAAAATAATATATGACAATCAAAATTTGAATCTTAAAATTATTTTTTGATGAAGAGACCATAAATACCAACTAACATAAAATACGTTATTAAAAAATTTAGTGATCATTAATCTCGACGAACCAACTGGTCGCCGTAAGTAATTGCAGTAAAGATGAATGTGTGCTTATGTCTGCCTACGCATGTTGTCACTCTGCAGACCATTTGAGGTAGAGTTATCGAAATTGGTACATATATATGTTGGAGGGTGAGATTGTGCACAACAGAGCGATTAAAATTGTTTATATTAGGTCTGTACTTAAAAATCAAACAAATAAAAAATAAAACAATTGGTGATTTGCCACATTAACTTCCAAAAATATTACTGTACAAAAGTGGGTTTTACATCCTTTTAAAATTTTAAAACAGTATGTTTTGAATGAAATCTATTATTTTGCTCTTTGATTTGTTTGGTTTTTAATTTTTAATTATTTTTCAAAATATTTTGAACATAATTCCTAACAATATATACCAGACAAAATAAAAATAACATTTGACTTGCTCAAACATGTTATGCTTGCTTGAAAAAATTAGCTTTTATCAAAGTGTTGCCATGTTGCCAAACAAAAGAAAAAATTAAAATATCAAGAAGGGAATTATCACTGTAAATTAAATTTAGAAAGGTTTAATTTTTATAACGTGTTTATATGAAATAAAATAAATATGAAATAAAAATTTCTAGGAAAATAAATGAAAGAAAAAGGTTTGACTGACTTTCAAAATATTTGCATCATAATTAAAAATTTCAGTATTATTTAGGGTTAATCACGGTTTAATATGCAGGATATCTACGTCAATAAGGGGTAAAAAGCTAATTTCCGAACCATTAACAATAAGAATACATATCTAATAAGAAAAATGGTTTAAATGAAAAAAAATAATTATACTTCAGGTCATTTGAGTCAATGAATATTCTGATGAATTAGAGAATCTCTATTTATGCAGATACTCTGAACTGTGAGTCATCTATATTTATATATAAAGCTCAATGTGTATGCGTGTGTGTGTGTTGGCGCTCTACAGACAAGACCATTTAACCTACAGCTACAAATTTGGTACGTGTTTACCTTGGAGTTCGGGAATGTGCACCTGGGGTCCCTTTTTTTGAAATTTTAATTAGAATTTTAATAATTAATTAAAAACTAACTTTCCCGCCAAAAAAATCCTTTCATTTTCCTCACCGCCAAATGAGTAAGGCTTAAGTATTTTTTTTTCCAACAGCAATGAGGCTAGGGCTAACATTTTTCGGCGATTATTTCAAACGATTCTGTTTATTTTCTTAATGTTTGATGCATTTAAAATTAAACATTGTTAATTAATCGATCTTTCAGATTCATTCTCAAGTACTTTTGAATTAAAATAAAACAAATTAAACGAAATTAAAAATTTATAATCTGCATAGCGTTACCCCAACTGGCGTAGAAAAATTCACGCATTTGCGTTACCGTAACTGGCGTTGAAAATTCACGCATGCGCATTGTGTTCTGATTGTTTATATTTCAACGGAAGTGGACTCAATTTAAATTATTTTTAGGTTAGTTGTATGCTTTTGTAATTAAATTGTATTTATGTTAGTTTAAGTTCATCGTTTTTTAAGTAATTTTTTTAACCTATTTTCGACCGATTATTTTAAACGATTCTATTTATTTTCTTAGTGTTTGATGCATTTAAAATTAAACATTGTTAATTAATATACCTGCTCAAGATGAATCTGAAAAAAATTTGATGACAAATTCTTGAGACATTACATAAATTAAGAAAGATATTCCTTAGTGCCCATAAGGTTTAAATGCTCATTGACTCTGTTTTCAGTAATCATATTACAAAAAAAAAAATGCTTTGTTTCAGTAAAAAAATATTATTATACTAATTGCATATTAATCATTTCCACTTTAATTTAAAGCATAAATTCTACGGGAGTTAACAGAAAATTGGAGAGATACAGATTACGTTATGACTGAAGGCCTTTATAATATTCTGAGTGAATTAAAATTTGAAGTTTTAAAATATTTTAAAGAAGAAGCTATTAAAGTAAGAATTACATAAAATAGTTAATTATTAAAATTTTAAAGAGCATTAAGATTGGCGAACCGGCTGGTCGCCATAGGCGGCTAGTATTTAATAAAATAGAGAGCCCAATAAAATCGTTTGACTCACTTGTGACAAAAACTTATTTGAGTTAAGAAATACGAAAATTGAGTTATGAAATTTGAATATTATTATTTTATTAAACTGCGTTCCATTCATCGCTCACATTTTAGACAGCTCGATACACTGCCTTGAAAAGGATATGCCAATCAGCGGCCAGAATTTCAACAAGTCTAATTTGCCTAAAATAATAAATTGATGATTGTCTTTAAATATTGATATTGCGGATTGTATAAAATTTAATCTTCTTAATTTTTATGGGTATATTTATTGATTGAAGCTAAATAAATTATTTATATTTACTTTCGTTTAAATCCCTTTGAAAGTAAACTTGAAAACTGAATTATACAATGATTAAGAAAAAAGTATGAGTCATTAAAAAAAAACGTACACCGTTGAGAAACTGCATTCATTCAAAGAAAAATATCCTGTAATGAGCATATTACTTCAGAGCTGAACGATTTTATTTTCGGAACTCATAAGTTAAAATATATGATTTCAGGAAAAATATGTATTAGTTGAAGTTTGATCACATCCGTTTCAAATTTTAAGATAGACGACAAGAAAACAGAGAAATGCTGTGCATAATGAATAAAATGGTGTAAGGCATCTAAAATAGTGCGAGTTATATAGATATCAAAAACTGAGGGTAAAATATATTTCATTGAAGAATCCATAAATACCAAGATATATAAAATATTTAATTGAGAATTTCAGTAGCCATTCATCTCGGCGAACCAATTGGTTGTCAAAGAGTCAAAGGCGGCTAGTAGGTAATAAGAGTGATTTCTGATGAGTTACGAATTTAATATTTTTATATAAAACCCTCGTCCTATGAGTTAGATTAAGTAACATTTCTTGAGACAGTTAAATTTTAAATAAAAAGAAATTCCCATTCCATTCTGCCGAAAACTGAGAGAGTTGTGAAAATTAAAATATAAATATAAATACATGCGATTTTAGACCACTCCATTCATCATCTCAGAGACGATATGACAGTCAGAGCCAGGAGTTCCCTGAACACTGATTAGACTAAAATTATGAAATTGTTGATTGCCCTGCAATAAATTATTTAAAACTTTCTAACTCATTCAGATTTGGTCTTACAAGATAGAAATGCTTCCTTTTATTAATATGTTGGATCCTCAGTAGCATTTTACAAATTATGATTCCTTACAATTAGAGAATTAATTAAAATTTAAAAGGACTGTAAATAATTTTTTCAGAAATACGTATATGGATAGAAACGAAATAAAATATTATTTTTACGCCATTTATATCCTTTTGAAATAAATCTAATAATTGAATTTTTGAGGAATGAGATAAATAATTATTGGTTAATATTGAGATATTGCATAAATCATGAAAAATATTTTGTTGTGCAGACAAGATTTCAATACTGAATGATTCTGCTTTCTATAATATTTTTTAAAAGTATGTTTGGTTTCAGGCAAATATTTTGTATTAATTGAGGTTTAATCACTTCCTCTTCAATGTGAGGTTTCAATTTTACAGGAGTTGACAGTAAATTATTCAGTTAAATAATACGATGGGCAGAATGAAGTAAGTCTTCCGCAATCGTTTGACTTGAATGACAAGGTGAAGATTAGAAATATTTTTGAAGAAACTATTAAGAGACAAAGTTACATAAATGATTTAATTAAAAATTTTAGTGAATTAATCCTGGTGATCTAGCTGGTCACTAAGGGTAGCTAGTATGCAGTAAAATAATCGACAAGCCACAAATAACACGCATAAGTTCAAAACAGGGAAATTTCTATCCACGATTTCGATAACCAAATGTTATATTTATTCCTTTGACGTGTCTAATCTTGTCTATTTAAGGTCTTTTTTTAGGTCTGAATAGTAAAAGCGTGTTGGGAGAAAAGTTCAGCTAATTTTTTTCTTAGGTATGCGAAATTATGTCACTACTGTGAGACTTTTTTTTTTGCAAATAAATAAAATCCTCTTCCTTCAGGCAAAAGAGAAATATCTGAAGATAATTACTATTCAGAAGGATTTGAGACTGTTCGGAAGATTTGAACTCGTAGAAAAGTATGTTATTGCTTCGCTTATTTAAAACAAATTAGATCCTTATTTCTATCATTTAAGTAAGATTAAAAGGCCATTATTCCGCTTTAAAAATTATTTTTTATAATAAGAAGTAATAAAAAGTATTTTTTTGTGAGACTTAATCTGAAGAAGGAATGAATAATTTGTGATTTACTAAAATTTTGAAGGGTTGAAATATATTTAGAAATGAACCAATCTAAAGTAAGAAATATTTTGAAAACGAAACGAAATAGTTTCGGAATCTCAACTAAAAATTATTCCTTATTCAAACTAAAACCAAAAAAGGAACAGGAAAAGCACCATAGTATTTAAAGAGCGCAAATACAACTACTTCTAAAACACAGATGAATTGATACAAAAGTATTAAAATCAAGTTAATAGGAAAGTCAAATTAAACCAAATAAAAAAAGAATCCGGCCTGAAGACTTTTTCAAGGGTCATCCCCACATAAAAAAGGGAGTTTTTCTGTGAAGGAATACAGACTAGATAGTCTAATAATGATTCCTCGTGACCCAAAAATCCCCTGAAATTAGGCCCAAAAGATATACCATCTTAAAAGAAAGGAAAATACAAAACAATAAACTAGAAGAATACATCCACAAATAAGCAAAATACAATAACAAATATAACAATAATAACGAAAATACCATATAATAACACTCAAATCAGTAATGAAACAAAAAGGAAAGTACATACCAACATAAATTTAAAGCTATCGATTGTGATTCCCGCTTTTTATACCATAAGCTAACGCATTTGAGGTAAAAAACAATTGTAGGGTCCCAGCGCCATCTATTGAGTGATCTAATATGCAAGAAAAGTTCTATTTTCAAATTAGGTAAAGGATTAATCCCAAATCATATCTTGTCTAATCAAAAAGTTGACATTACAGTAGTTTCTGGGAAGTTCATTATTAATTAAATTTTTAATGAGGTTATTTGATGCTTCAATATAGGAATTTTTATTATTACATACCCTTTTGATCCTGTTCAATTGTGAGAAAATTAGATTTTTGAAAATTTTAGAGTTTAGATTGGAATGATAATTACAAAGTTTTGTTATTTTAAAGTTGAATTCATCCCTTTTATCGTAGATACCAGCTATTGTTTTATCATTAGCAATTTCGATTTTTAAATACAGAAAGGTAGCCTCAAGTTGATTTTTATTTGTTTCTGTTAGAATTAAATCTTTCGGATAGCAATTAAATTTACTTTTAGAAATGAACATGTGTATTGATATGACTTTTGATCATGTATATGTAATACTTAATTTAAAGGCATTTTTTTGCGATAAATCACTTTATTATCACGAAGAAACGTTTTGTATTAAATTTTTATAAAAGAAAACTACTTCCGTTCAAGCTTTACAAATTTTTATTTTAGATAAGGCTTACAATTTTAATAGAATAAATGAGTTCATGGACCATCTAACTATAAGAAACTGCACAAACAAAAAGAAATCAATTCATGAATTGAGGGCCATTTTGTTCAAGATCCTATGGACCATAAACATTTTCAGAACAAAATTAATTCATTACTAGAATTTATGTGCAAACATGGTTATTTTTCGACAAAATTAAGATGGAGATTCATTCGTTTCATCGATGGATCATATATTCAATCTTTTCTCCGAATGACATTGGCACTAGTGATGGGAAATGCAACTGAACTCTCCTTTGAAGCGTCTCATTTGTCTGAATTTTATTTAAGTAAAGAAAGTAGAGAAGATATGTCGGAGTAGGCACCCGCCAAAATCGCAATTTTTCCATACTGATCGACTAGCTCATGGCTTGAGATTCCTTCATTTCTTTCGAATTATTTAGTCAACTCATTGAGCAAGATCTGGTGTCGCAAATTCGCATCATCGAGATGATTGGCTTAGAGTCCAGTGGTTTTCCTCTCTTCCCTGAATTGAAGAATTGAAGCAAAGCTTTTAAGAAACGTTATGATCTATCTCACATCACTGGCGACAGCGTTCTTTTAAGGCGGAATCGGATGTCTGATCCAACTATACGATAAATGCCAGAATTTTCATAACTGATCTGCCAAAAATTACTTGTGACTGTGCGTGTAATATAATCGTATGTTTTCTACTCCGGTCTTTTCTTTAATTAGCTTGAAAGAAATGCACCACTTATGTGACACATCGATTAATATTCATAATCTATTGGGTTGATGAACAGAGCAGAGTCCCTATCATTTATTTAATATACTTTTGCATTATGGTTACTTTAGTAAGAAGAAAAAAATTCATTTAATGCCTCCTATTACATGTTATTTCTGAAATCGTTAATCAGTCTTTTAACCATATGAACAGACATTTTATACAAATGAATATAAATGAAAACTATTTTTTGTCCTCGCAATGAGCCCCAAGAGCATTTCTTTCTTTCCGGTATAAAATAATGCTTTATTCGCACATTTTGAAGCAATCTTTTAAATTATCTAAATAGCCGTTCCTGTGAGATCTAAACAAGCTATATTTACTCACTCACAGTAGTGATAAAGAAAACATCTTGTTTGGAAATAAAAATATGTTTTCAAATAAGTTACCCGACTTTTGAAAACTTAAATGGCGAGAGTTTGAAGATAATTTACCCAATGAAAGGATTAATAATACATTGAAGAATATTTATTCACGACTCTGGTCGGAAGAATTTTTAACTTGGAAGTGATTTCATTGCTGTTTCACAAAACAAGTATTAATCACAAAGTATTTCTAAATCTGGAAAAATTGACGACGGGTAAAAAAAGTGGACTCATACGCCACTGTGGTTGCGTTGAAGAAAATATGAGGTGAGAGGTGTGAGATTTTAAATCATCGATAATGTGTATGCTTTCGCTTCCAATAATTGCCGAAGTAACTCAAATTAAGTTATTCAGCATCCATTATGAGGGAACTATTTTTTCTTTTTTCGAAAACGTCGACATTTTACGTTCCTGATGTTAATAATAGGTCCCTTTTTATGTACTTGAAGCATGTTTTAAAGTATAGATTACATGCGAGCAAATAATTTTTATGGAAAGTTTTGGTTTGGCTTAAAAGTGCTCTTTTCTTGACGTTAGTTAAACTTTAACACAAAATTCATGAAGTTTATTGATTTTTTTTTTACATCAAACCTAAAATTTTCGAACTAAAAATGCTATAATCTAACCTTTTAACATCTAATATGTGTTACAAACACTTTTTAAATTCTAAAAATGAAAATTTATATTTAATTCATTTTAATCTTGATGCATCGTACATTCAAAGTAAGTATGTCAGATGAATTATCAGAATTCCAAAAAATAAAATTTTTATGAGACATATATTTATTTACATAAAATTATGGATTGCATTGTTAAGTACCTTTAAACATGCAAATAATACAAGTTCATTTTTTAATGTTTTCAGAATAAATGAATGAATATTTTTTGCCTTCTAATTTCTATGAATTCTATGAATGAAGGAATTGTGCATAAACATTTTCACTAATTTTTAATTAATCTGAAAAAAAAAGAATTTTAAAACAATTTTTTATTTAGAAATCTTTATTCTTATTTTTGAAACTTTTTGCAATTATGTTGCAACATTATATAACCCATGAAAATACAGGGTTAAAATATATACACATTAGTATATACACAAATTTTCATACTAATATCCAAGAGATAATTAGGAAATCCGAAATGTTCGAATTTCGTTAAAATCTTGAGTTCGAATTATTGAAGGATTATAATTTTTTTTCTTTGTATACTGCAGTTGACTGTAGTTTAAGTGCATGATAATTTCATAGCTCCTTTTATTAAATTTTCAATAATTTCCTTTAACATATAAATAATTTCAATTTCATTACAAATATTGTGAAATGAGGTTTAATCATTTTCAAATATGTCTAAGTCTTTTTTTGTGATCTTTTTCTCATTGCAAATCGCAATATCACTTTAAAGAGAAATTTATATTGAAAGGTTATAAGCCCGTCTTGACGAGGCAGAATTGAGATGTATTTTCCTGCTCTCCACGGCCACGTTCCTAGGGAAATATCTGTCCATTCATCCATCCCAACCTCCTCTTATCACGGAGCAAAAGGGTACGGTAAATTTACCTCCCCCCCATCCTCTCTGACTATTTTATCAGCGTTTGCAGACTGCCAAGAATTTTTACAGCTCTGCTTAGTCAGCATTTGTGGGTTTCCCTTAACAAGAGGGATCAAATTAAAGTTTTTTTATAAACTATTAATTAATTTAACTAATGTATAACTTTAATTGAATGAAAATTAGCTCAAAATCCTTTTCTTCGCCAATTTTTGCTTGGTTTTCCGTTTTGAAATTTTTTTCTTAAATCTTTCCCTTAACCCTTTTTAATTGTTTGTCTCTATTATTAATAATGCCATTACTTTACTTTTATATTGTTTCTTTTTTAGGTGGGTCAGTTAGGATAGGATATTTTTTTGAGTTAGCTTCCATTAGACTACTCCCGAAGTGAATATTTATGATAATCTTTTTGATAATTGAGGGCATATGTTGATATTTAAAGCATGTTTACTCAAGCATGAATAAACTCAAATTCAAGATTAATCTTGTAATATGTTACAACCTGTCCCATCACATAGTTTGGAATATTTGTTGATTTATATAAAACAAAAACACATTGTGATTAATAAAAAAAGAAATTAAAAGAACTTTTTGAAACTTAAAACCTAGACTAAATAACTAAATAAAACTATTTTAAACCGATCATTCAACTTATCTTAAATCAGGAATTGCGAAATATCCCAACCCCCATTAATGAGTTAAAATAAAACACGTGTTCAAACCTCAGCTGCCAATTTTGGAGGTCACTGACGTAAGAGAACTCGATATAAGAATTCCGTTTACCAAAAATTCTGGTTGAATATTTTTAAAATCCACTGCCTCAAGAGCGTGTAAATAATTACTCCTGTTGCAACTAGCCACTTTACCTTTCTACTCTAAACTAAAGATTCCTTAGTTTCCTGTACCCAGAGCTTTCATTCTGTTTTATTCTACTCAAGGAAATTATCTTCAAATACCAAAAGAAATTGGTGTAGTTTCTTTGAATCCGGTGAACAATGAAAGTGAATTCTGAAAGAGCCATTTTCTGTTAGGAAAGGCTTCAAGATAAAAATAATGTTTCATTTTTCTCACACCGAGTAAATTGAAAGGTTTTTTTCCCCCTTTCAAACAGAAATGATATTTTTAAATAAATTTTTGGAGTTTCTGTGTTCCCTATTTCCGCGGTTCTCTTATTAATGACTATTTCTATAGAAGTGAAATTATGAAAGCGAGAAGCTATGAATTATGATGTCATTAATTCATAGCCATTTACACACTGAAATTTTATTTTATGTATCATAAAATCTTTAGTTTAACATTTAAAGCCAATTATATTCCAATCCGATAAAGCGTAATTCATCAATATTTCTGATCTTTCTATTATTATTTTAAAAAGCAGCAGAAATTATACACATGACTTAACTTTAATCAATTTTGAACTTTGGTGAAGTTTGGTTTCTCTTCCTTCTAATGAAGAAAATATTGCATTTATCATTATTTGCTTTATAGTTTAAATTTCAAATTTATACCGAAAAATGAAAGCAGTTCGGACTAACGAGGCTTTAGAAAACTGAGTTTTTCCGTATTGAATTTTATGTATTATGGTAAATGATAACAAATATTTCTATTGATTATACATCAATACATTTTTCTTATTATTATTATCTGAAACAGGTATATAATTCTTACTAATGTATTCTTAAATAATTAGAAATAATATTTGTTGTACTAGTAATTTGATGTCTAAGTTAGCTAATGCGGAATTTTGAAACACAAATTAAAATCTCATTTATACATATTTCGCTAGAGTAAATTATTGCTACGAATTTGTAGCATTGCTACTTTTCTTAGTAACTTTAATGATAAGTAAGAGAGTTTCACAGATACTTCTGAAGAATGCCAGATAGTTTTTGAAAATCTCCAGATTCATCGGCAAACAGAGTTTCATTGAACCGCTATTCATTCAGGATCCATCAGAATGATCTATACATTTTTATTTCCCATGAAAGTGACTATGCAAAGAAGCAATACCATACATTCTTAATGCTATTATATCTGTATCGTGAAGTCTTGTAGTCTCTATCATTGAAATATCCCTAAATAATAGCTGTGTGTAAACCTAATAACTAAATTATTTCTTTATAAATCCTACCGGTTGTATTTTTGCTCCATAATTTATTCTATAAATTATTCTGGTAAAATTCATGAATTTTAAAAATTAAAAAAATAGCCCAGACCTGCCAAAAAAGTTTTTTGTAAAGTATTTTAATTTTGATGACTGATTTCTTATGTTATTTTTAGCGCTCTTTCAGATATTCAAATTGCAGGTACACGGGGCTTGCTTTTTTATTCACATGATAAGACAGATATCAGACAATTAAAATTATGGTAATGAAATTCTGAGAAGGATATGCAAAATTGAAAACTAGATTCAGAAATTAGATTGCTTATGTGCTTGAATTTAATTGGTGAGAAAAAAATGCGCATGAAATTTGAATATATGACATTTTTCCTTCCCCTCAAAATTCTTCAAATTTCAAGAAAATTCTTAAGTACTTTTAAAATTTTGAGAAATTGTTTGGATAATGACTATAATTTGAAGTATTAGCAAAATTACAGAATGTCGCTAAAATGGTAAAAGTGAGCGTTTATTTTCCAAAATATTGCCTCCTGAGATATACTTTAATCACGAAGTTCTGTTAAATAATGTAGGCATTTGTATGAAAACATTTTTGCTTTTGTAGAATCTGAAAATAAAAGGATAAAATAAATTAGTTTTCATAAGTCTCCCTTAATATAAAAGTGCAACACAGTAAAATGCTTATCTTACATTCATCTATGCACATACGAAGATTCATCCGAAATTTAGATGGAAACATCTGTCACAGTCGAATTTCGATATAAGCGTTCATTATATCGAAATTTGAAAAAAGGAATATTTAAAATATCTCGGAGAAATAGTGGAATAACGAAGAAGAAAGGTTTTTCTTTTGGTTATAATTTTGTGCTTGAAATGAAACTTTCCAATTAGGTGATATATTTTAGTAATGAGAAAAATTTTGAAATGTTGATGATACAAACAGTATGTAATCGCAATGCTGGTCTAGTTACAGATGAATACTAGAATCATTTTCCAAGTTTTCGGCAACCTTCTAGAAAATTTTACAGAACACTTTAGTTATATATTGCTAGATTCTTATTTCCCCTTTGGGAACGAGCCTTTATTCAAATATTGCAGAAATTGACATTTTCGCATTCTTGCCTTTCAGTAATTATTAAATAATTCCAAAAACGACAATACAGAGAACACTTGAAGGTAATTATTTTCCTCACCCATTTAGAATTCGTGGATAACATAGGCAGATATTATCTGATCTTGATTATCGACCCCATTTTTACAATTTGGGCCCATTTCAGATGGCATCAAATGTTTCTTTTCTCAGAAATGTCATTCGGACAGAAGGATGTGGCTTGAATCGGTATGGAAGCATCAATCGTCACTTTTCAAACGAAAAAATCCATACCTCGTACATCATTAGTAAGAAGTTTCTATAAATGTATGCTGCGGCATTTTGAGATACTCTTTGATAGCTACAATTTTGTACAAAAGGTTGGTGAATGGTGACTGATATATTTAGTTAGCATTGAAGCCATAATGTCTGAACTCTTGGGTCTTTAACAGTATTTCTACAAATGGAATAATAAATAAATTGGTGTTTCTTGCTACTATATGTCAGATGTAGACGATGATTAAATGTGAATTCCTTGATAGGGAGATGGATGAACAAATATCTGTTTTAATTCCTCTTAAACACCTGGCATGGCATATAACCCTAAATTTGCCTTCTTCTATCTATAAAATTTTTTCTGTAGACGGAGTAGAATCTTGTGAAGAAATTCAAGAAGCGATGTCACGAGTGGTAAACTAGATGGCGTATATAAAATATTATTAGAAGAATGCAATTTTGAATAGCTGTGGAATGTGTTCATATTTAATACGATTTTTAGATACTTCTATTCATGTTTCATTAAAACAATTTTTGAAATTTAATAAATGCATTATTTTTCAGCCCTTTTAATAACATTTTGTAATATGTACATTATTCCCGAAAAAAGTATAAGATATGGAAAAATGATTTTAATCAATACATTTGTCTTTTACTAACTCAAGAAATTTTACAGATAGAAAAAGGATACTTTAAATGCTTATAGATTTTTTTTATTAAGGATTTATGAAGGTAGGATTTATGGAGAATATAAAAATTTTATTTTTAAACATTTGGTGAAACTTTGCATTTGGATATACTTAAGTGCAATAGTTTGGAGATTCAATTCTTATTCAACTTTTTTGGAACCCCCTATATATGTGGGGCACCATGTATGCGAATAATGAAATGCAGTCCCTTTTTTCATGACCATTTGGAAACTGAATTTTCTGCTCTATTTTGTCTCTTTCAGTTTTCAATTGAATCTATTTTTAAGGAACATTTTCAGAATTGTGGCTAATAGTAGATGGATGTCGAAATTAGCATTCGCTATTAAAGGATTTTGTGTAGCTATCATTATTTTTCAAAATAGAAGTTTTCTTTTGTTACAAATACCGTTTTGTAATATGAAGACATTTCCGCCATCCCACAGTGGAAATAAATCTGGCTAGTGTATTCCTCTATCTTTAATAATGCTTTTCTTCAAAAAAATGGCATAATCATGATCAAACTAATATTTTGAAATCTCATTATACTCATTAAGGTACCCTAGTTGAGTAGAATTTAAAGAACGAATTCTTAAAATAGAGAAAAGTATCCCACCGTAATGAAATAAATTTAGGTAAAAGTGGTTTTCTGCTCGTCATTTTATTAATCGAAGTAGAATTTTTAGATACAGATTTTAATATTTAAAAAAGTACTTCTCTTTTTGAAGATAAGTTAGCAAATTCCAGACTCTCACAATCTTTTTCATTTCCTTTTCTGTTTAGAGTACATAGATAGAGACAAATTGCATCTGAAATTGTGAATGGTATTTAAAGAAAACATGTAGAAATAATTTAGATAAAAGTATTATTTCGAGTAATTTAGAAATCATTATTTATGATCATAAGGAATCTGTAGAAGCTTTAGGAAGGCCTCTCAAAATTTCTCACTGAACACAACTGGTTATAATTTTAGTATGACAGTTTTGTTTCACTAAAATGTGTAGAATTTGTCTCAGTATAAAACAAAAGCTAATTATAGGCGAATTGACCTATACTAAAACATGATAAACGATGAAGCATAGAAAATGGATTATGTCATTTTGCTTGCAGTTACTTTCTTAGAACTTCGCTTCCACTAAGTTTTAAATTTTTCAAATATATTTTTTTGGAAGCCGCATTTTTTTTAATTACTTTCTTTCAATAGAGCCGACAGTTGAAATTGAATGAACGAATTGAGAATAATTTTGATTTCTGCTGTTTCATTTTAACGATAAACCGACATTTTAAAACTCAAAATCATGCGCATAATGTTTCAGTTTCTTTTGTTTCTCAGACAGTATGAAATTGAACAGAATAGATAATAGTATTTTATGGAAAGATGCAAAACAATACATAATAATGTTTATTGGCATTATTTGGAAAAAATAAAATTATTCAGTTAATAAATCCAAAAATATTTAAATAATTCTGTATTTAATAAAAAAAGAATGAGAAATTGTTCTTTTAGAATAATGGAAAGAACGTTTTTTTTTTTTTTTTTTTTTTTTTTTTCCAATTTCAAGAGACAATCTTTTCAATTGTTATGGACCAATACTGTCAGAAAACCCTCGTAAATGTTATGAATCCGCGTTACTGTACCTTCATGCTTTATAGAGACTGGAGTGACCTCCCAAGTTCCTCAAAATTTCTCATTTCACTTTCTTTTCTGGCTGCAAATTAAGCCCTGATGACTAATTACTGAAATTAAGCATGTAATTTAGATCATTAACCTTAGATAATGTATCGCTTTAGTCGAACTTCAGGCAGACGTGTTTGGATCGTTACACAACGCCAGCTTTCTGAAAGAAATATTTCATGCATACATTTCTGTAACGAAAGTAATCACAAATTGAATCAGACGTTTCAGAACTTTATGCCCACATTTTATTACTTTAACTGCCTTCGAAGCACATTTCAATTACTCTTTCAATTTTCATTATCGTCCGTTGTATCATGAGTTAAATCGAACTGAATTGAACTTAGACTTAGGAAATTAAATTTTAATTTGCTTTCGTTAATGATGAAATGGTAAGGAGGTTTATAAAGTAATTTTATTTTTTTTCATGGTCTGAAGAATATTTTATTTATTTTAATTGATTTCACATCAATTATACTGTAGTTTAATTTTTATCAAAATTAAAAATTGCATTTTACGTAATTTTTTAAAGAAAAATTAAGAAAGATGCAACTTTTGGTTAGGATGGCTTCAAATCATAAACTTTATGAAAAATTCTGCATTCCTATAAAGAAAAAGAATATTTTTGTAGATTTTTTATAACTACAAATTTTAAATTCATTTATTTCTTCTGTTATATGTATTATAATCCAAAATGCAGCAGAACCAATTAAATATATGTGAATTTTTTCCTTTCTCGTGGACCAAGAATGGAAAAGGAAATTTCGATCTCGAGATTTTGAAAAAATTCTGCAGTTTTAAGACCAAAAAACTACTTTTGAAATTATGTCTGCTTTGGAACATAATATGACTATGTTGAAGGATGAAATATGTCCTAAATATATATACAGAATTTATGTAATTTCTATCGATTTTTGGTCAATATCCGATGAAGAAATTCCTGTCTTTGAGCATCTGAACATAACTCAGAAACGCAAAGAAATAAACGCACCATAGGATTTTAGCACCAGAATTGTAATTTTGGATCAAACCAATTATCTATTCTTAGACATAGAAGCTTAGGACTTGTTACAAAAATTTTTGAAGAAATGTTTATATTTTTTAATGTATTTGAAATTCCTTAATTATATTTTTATACATTAATGACTCTTTCATATTATGTATCCGAAAACGATTACCGATTTTAAAGCCGGAAATATTTTTTCAGAACTGTTCGGATATTTCAGGTTAGCACGGAACTACGATAAGTTGTACTAAACGTGGGACAAAAAATATCAATAAAATCCATAATCATTGAAACTATTTTTTTCGTTATCATTTTTAATTAATTAATGTTCATAAGATATTTGGTAATTGTAATTACATAGTGTAGTGGTAATAAATGCAATCAGATTGCTTATAGTAAAATATCTATAAAACTAATATTAATAATATTCAGTTTTTATTTTCATGTATGATTTTATTCCTTTCTGACATATTTTAACATATATTTTCTTCAAACATGTAGTTGTATTATTTTTTCAAATGATTTTGTTTCCCATCACTTTTATGTTCTATCCGCAGTGATTCATCAGCCATTGATAATGATTATAAGTTATATTGTTTTATTCATTTTTTGTCATTCTCATTTAAATAAATTTGTATCAATGTTTTTTTCCCCTCAAACTTCTGATTTACAAAGATAATTCTGCAAACATGTATTTTACGGTAATCTGATTTTTACGCCTTCAAAATTGATTCAGGTTTGATTTAAACTTAACAATGTATTGTATTTTTATTTCAAGAGGAGATGCACATTTTATCTATTACTGGGGGGGGGGGGGGTACAGACCCTGTTTTGCTTTACTCACTAACTCCCAAAAACTCCCGCTGTGATACTCCATTTCCCCAGTCATTTCTCCATACAGTTATGCACTTCTGCTAGAAATGAGAAATTATAAATACATTCATTATTTAAAGTAAATTTAAATTATTTCAAACTGCATAAATGGCTAACATTAATTCTTCATCAATTCCGCTTCCGTGGAAGCGAACGCTAAAGCAGAATTATATTCCCTCACAGGATTCCTTTTTTTTCGATCAAATAACTAATTAGTAAATGTTTCAACGTTTCTTGTGGATTCAATAAAACTTCCATTTTTTTCCGTGATACATTCTATGCATTTTCCACTTGAATTTACTTTTTTTAAACCAAACACTTGTCAGACAAAAAGAATTAAATCCTTCCATACTCTCAGAACTATGCTCCTGTCGTTTTTATACTTTGCTTCGAACATAAAAACGCTTTGCATCTCTATTTCGTTCTTTCCAGCTGGATCTTCAATATTTACATTTGACCTTATTTCGCAGTTCCGACTATAAACTTCTCGGTTTAAACTCATTTTTTGAACTATCCAACACCAACAAAATATCATGGTGGAGATTTTAGCAGGCAAGGTGTAACAGAAAGCAAGTTGTAATTATAAAAACAAAAATACTTAAATTTTGCCATTTTTAATTAAAAAAATAATTATTTGAAAATTATTATTATATGATATGATTATAATAAACGATATTAAGTGTTGTGCAATTAAATAAAGGTAGAATTATTAAACTCGTTAGCATAAAAGCCTGCAAATAAGGTGTTATTTTTAGAATTCAGCAAATAACGCCGCCTTTTAGAGCTGATTCTGTGATTTTGAAATCATTTTTCTGTGGTTTTTTGTGGTTATTATCAAGTGAGTCACTTTTATTGTCAAAAATAGAAAAACTAACTCAGAAAGTTGATTGCTCACCCAAGAAATAATGTAAAGTTTTATTATTGCTTGAACAGGCCATTAATTATAATGAAATTAGAAAGAAAATTTCTGGAAATCTAATAAAAAGTATAACATCTAATAAGAAGTATAACATCTAATAATGACAGAATGATTAAAAGACTTTTGTCGCCGTGGTTGAAGAAAACCGTATGGGTACGTACAGAATGAAACAGCGCAATGCAATGTAAAGTTGAGTGTTAATAATATTTGATCGAATGTGCAGGAATTTAGTCTGAATGGAGAAATTCGCGGCAAAATTTGTATTTGAATCCGAAACAAAAGCTATAAATATTAAACTGGGTAAAAGTTAACTGGACAAAATAAAAACAATGGGACTGTGTGATTTTGAGTCTCATTATTGATATTAATGGCATAAACATGTAGGGAGAAAAATAGGAAAAGAGTTTCATCCTGATTGCATTACTTCTAAATACCAAGTTAGTGTTTGATCTAAGGTCTTAGAGCAGCAACATACGGGGTAGAATTTGTGTTAATGGCAATATAAGGGCGCGAAAAAATTAATGAAATATTCGTTTCAAACTGTTGACTTGCGCATATAATATTCTCCCACATGATGAAGAATTTATACTTAAGAAGGATTCATTTAAGGTGGATGCCAGAGTATGAAAAAGCCTCTTCAAGGCAATGGTATTTCATTACTGGAATGTCTTGAGAATATCTCAGATCTTCTCAATCGAAAATCTATGGAGTAAGTTAAAGAAATGTTTTACACAAAAGTTACCCAATAATAATCCAATCATTATATCACATAATAACAACTGAGACACAAAGCTTTAGTGTACTCTAAGGATCGTTGCAAATCGTAATTGATGCTGACAGCTACACAATTAAATATTAACTGTTAAAAGTTCGATTTTTTTATATGCCATTATTTCTATGCTTCTTTTCTTTCTTCATTATAAATATTGTACTAATACAAATATCCATTATAAAATTGTTTTATTTTATTGTATTACTAGCCGCCTTTGGCGACCAGCCGGTTCGTACGTTAAAATTTTAATAATTAAATATTTTATGCAATTCCTATTTTAATAGTTTCTTCATCAAAATATTTTAAAACTTCAAATTTTGAAAGTGATATAATTCATTCATAATATTATAAAGGCCTTCAGTCATAAAGTAATATGTATCTCTCTAAATTTCTATTAGCTCCAGTAGAATTTATGCTTTAAATAAAAGTGGAAAGGATTAATCTGCAATTAATGCAATAATATTTTTTACTGAAACTAAGCATTTTTTTATAATATGATTACTGAAAACATAGTCGCTGAGCGTTTAAACCTTATGGGCACTAAAGAATTTCTTTCTTAATTTATGTAATATCTCAGGAATTTGTCAAGAAAATTTTCTCAGATTCATCATGAGCAGATAAATTAACAATGTTTAATTTTAAATGCATCAAATACTAAGAAAATAAACAGAATCGTTTAAAATAATCGGTCGAAAACAGAATAAAAAAACTACTTAAAAAACGATGTACTTAAAACTTTAAGCATATACAAAAACATATGACTAACATAAATTCAATTTAATTACAAAAGCATACAGCTAACCTAAAAATAATTTAAATCATGTCCGCATCCGTTGATAATAGTTGTCAACAATCAGAACACAATGCGCATGCGAGAATTTTCAACGCCAGTTGGTAACGTAAATGCGTGAATTTTTATACGCCAGTTGGTGTAACGCTCCGCAGATTAGAAATTTTTAATTTCGTTTATTCTGTTTTATTTTAATTCAAAAGTTCTTCATAATGAATCTGAAAGGTTGATTAATTAACAATGTTTAATTTTAAATGCATCAAACATTAAGAAAATAAACAGAATGGTTTGAAATAATAGGCCGAAAATTTTAAGCCTAGCCTCATTAGCGTGGGGGGAAATGCTGAAGCCTTACTCATTTGGCGGTGGGGAAAAAGAAAGGATTTATCGGGAAAGTTAGTTTTTAATTAATAATTAAAATTCTAATTAAAAATTTAAAAAAAGGGACCCCAGGTGCATATTACCGAGCTCCAAGGTATACATGTACCAAATTTGGTAACTGTAGGTCAAACGGTTTGGCCTGTAGAGCGCCAAACACAAACACATTGAGCTTTATATAAGTATAGATTATTAATGTAATGGATATAATTCATTATTATATAAATTGTTGCGATTTTATAGTCGCTAAAAAATTGTTTTAGCGGTTGTAATTTAACCAAAATTGTTTTTCTGTTAAATTATCTTTTAAGTGATATACAGTTTCATAGTATTTCTCCGAGTAAAATTGCTGTTAGCCGTCAGATCTAAAAATGCAGTTTTTTCAGAAGATGTCACCAATTTAGGTCACTACTGAATTTCAAAATCAATAATTTAAGTGAATTTTATATATTGTACTTTTATATTTTAAAAATTTACATTTGAACAGGTCTAAAAATATTTGAATGTTTTTCATTCCTATGGAAAATGATATAATACAAAGAAATTTAATCTTTGCATTAATTGTTTGGAAATCATGACCTTGTAATTTAAAAACAAATTACAATGAAAACATCTGCATGGAATGAATTACCTTCTGAAAAATCGACACAATTTATTATTTTCTAATCGACTCAAATTTAGCGTAATGATTCGGAAAAGGAAATGTGAATCAACTTTAATTAGAGTTTATTTTTAGAAGTCACTTGGAATAGATCTGCTTCTAAATGATTTTTCAGCGAGGCGTTCAGTGACCTTAATGATAAAAAAGATAATTAGATCGCAAATGCAATTTGGATAAGCCATTAGAAACAATAAACGCTATTGAATAGTAAGCACCTTGAGTGCGAAAAGTGATATTTCAATAAATTTTTCATACAGTTCACTCAACTCCAACAAATAATAAATAACATTTTGAATTTACTTCATTTATAATAGGCATTAAAGTACGATAAACAGCTTAGTGACTTTTTTCGTACAACTTGATTTAAGTGATTAAAATGAACGAATTAAATGATGAATGAATGAACGAACTTTATTCAAAATGAAAGAAACTCAGTTGCAAAATATCGTCATTCGACTTTCCTTTTCAGCTAGGCTGATTATTTTAAACACCTTTTTAGTTTACATTTTTAAATTTGGCGTATTCTGTAAATATTTTTAAAAATTACAGCAAATTTTTTTTTTGTAAACATTATTTATATTTTTTTCGAAACTTTCATTTAGTAGATATATTATTAAAAATAATGTGACGAGACTTAAATCTTTACTTTGAACAATTGACAATGACGAAAAATATTTTTTATTACATTTGCTATAATGATATGGACGTTATTTTAAGCTGCATAGTGCAAAGTGAATTCCATGGCATACCTGATAACACTTTATTGAAACAATTTCGGTCAATTGAAATTGGGAGAAAAGAGTATTTAATTGGTTTAAAGAAAGAACAAATTCATCAAGAACTTTTGATACCAAATGCGGTATTTGAAACAGAAAAAGAATAATAAATATTTTTTTATACCTCAAGATCAAATAAAGATAAGTTTGGAACCAAATCAAAGTGTATTTGCAATTTTTTTTTATTTTTTTTTTATGAAAGTGAAAGGAAAGTGAGAGCTTAGTTTAGTTATATTAGCGTCCCGTTTTAAAGCAACACTAGGGCTATTTTGGGACGGACCTTGTCATTTTATGACGAGGACGACACCTGAGCTGGCACACCCTCTCTAAAAACTTTCACACCACAAAAGCGGGAGGAGGCTTGGCCCCCGGCCGATTTAACATGCACCAGACCGAAAGGAAAGTTAGAAAAGTGCCGATTCATTCTTAAGCCGATTGGATTGGGTTTTATCTTTGAAATGCAAAATATTTCCGTTAACCCTTAACTGGGGATGTGCGGTCTGTGAGACCGCTAGCGATGGATTTTCTATCACCCCTATTCTATTTTTAGCTGAATTGATAATGGATTGATCCTGTAGCTTCCTGTTTTGTGACCTTCAATACACGTGCACTTTTTCAACCGATTTCAGCAGATGCCTTTTAAAATAATTCAGTTATTTCTTCGAGCGCTGTCCCTAGAAAACCGTACTATGAAAGTCACACAAGCCGATAAAAAAAGGGCCAATTTTACCCATTGTCATTTTTTTTATTTTTCATATAATTGTTGAATTTTACATTATATTGTCTTCTGTATACCTTCATATACTGTAAAAATAAATATGATTTAAAAATTTTCAAGAATATTATTTATTGTAACATGTAATTTGAGAAGAAAATGTATGCTCCAACGCATTTACTTTTTTCAATGACAATATAATTTGAAAAATTTCTAAAACATATCTATATATCTATATATATATATATATATATTCAAAATATATTGGCAGTTTTTCATACTTATACATTCATTAGAAAATTTAATTTGAGTCTAAATGAAATGTGGTCTTGTAGACCGCACCTCCCCAATTAAGTTCTAAAATTTCACCTCCCCAGTTAAGGGTTAATAATCTTAATATCGATTCTGTTCCTTCTGAAACCTGCCAATGTTCTGCTGCACTTTTGAAAGAGACGATTTAAAACACATACCGACACATTTACTGTGCAAGATTAGATTGTAAACTTCGTTGAGAAGTTGTTCTGAAAATTGAAACATCTAAATATTTATAAAAATGGAATTTCAACCTATTTCTGCTAAGGCCATTTTTTTGTTCAAATCATCCTATTCATATTTCAAACCAGTTGGAGGGGTCATCCTAACACTTTCTTGAATGCTCTCTAATAAAGGTTTTCGCCGCAGAAAGTTGTGGACCTGGAGTAAGGTCATGAATGTTTTACGTGGTATTGCTGCTTTTGGCAATTCATCCATGACATGCACTTCATACTAAAGTTCCCGTCAATCGAATACATTATTTGCACACTTTGTTTTTAAACTCGGCTGAAACCATAGAATGAAAATGGCAGTCACAAGAAAACATACCAGATTTCATTTCGTTACTTCACGTTTTTCAGTGACATGCTTGCGAAAGTACAGATCGACCTTTTGATAGATTTTATTTGAAATTTGATAGGAACCTATATTTTAGGAGTGTACTCATTTCTATCGATTTAGCTTTTTATGTTTTATAGTTTTCGAGTTCGATTGTATTCGGAAAACCAGACAAACCTATTTCCTCCAAATGAATTCCTTCAAAATTTCATTAGAATCTAGAGTTCCAATTTTTTGAAGATTCCAATTTTTCTAATTTTCGCCCTTCCTACACAAGGAAGTATTTTCGGAGGCAGGAAGATCGGAATCGTTGAGATTCTTCAAAATCTCGAGTCCAATACTTTCTCTTTGTATGCGAGAATGTAAAAATCGGAGGAATGAATCGTTAGAACTTTCGCCAACAAAGTATCTAAAGGCCTCTTATTGTTTCGAACCCATCAAAGTGAATTTCAAGAAAAATATATTATTCGAATGGGTAGTATGCTTATTTCAAAACGTCAACTCCATTCGCATTAGTAGCTATTAAAGTTTCGATGTCAATCATTTTTTAGAGCGGGTATTAGAAATAATTAAATAAAGAGCGAGAGCTGCATCAAGGAATAAGAAAACCTTTTAGAATAAAGCAATACGGATTGATTTTAGTTTAAAAATAGGAAATGAACTAGGACTCATATATACATATACATAAAATGCTGTGTTCAGTAAAGTCCTTTTAAGCATTTTAAATTCAAAATAGTGTCTCATATAGCCAAGTAAGTAAAGTGTATTTAAAATCACTATGCAAACTGTATTGAGGCAGGCTCATAAAAAGGAATAAGAAACCATACGGATGTTGCAAAAAAGAATTAAAAAAAATGAAAAATTGATTCTTCATTAGTATCATATAGTTTCTCCGAGTTAATCCACCGCGAAATGAAAGTGAAGTAACGAAGGAAGTAAACAAAAATAATAAATAATATCTGAAACACGCACTCGGAGAGGAGAATCTATTATACATTTTTCAATTTCAGATGGAAGGATCTTGGATGGCTTTTTCAAATCAAAGGAAGTTCAAAATTTTATTTGCACATAGTTCCGTCATTTTTTCAAATCACTTCTTGACACTTTTATCTGAGTATCTATGATGATATTGCGTACGTTTTTCTTAATGGGTCTTTTGGCCGATCTCCCTTCAGTTACTTTTTGCAACTTCCTTATTTTGAAGCTAAAGGTGCAATAACCTATCTCAATAAATTCAGCATAATCACTTTACTATAGATACATGTAGGGATTGCAATACCGGACCAAAATTTCAATACCGGTATTCGGTATTTTTTAAATCTTAATACCGGTATTAGAAATTTTAGAAAATGAAAGAAAACACAGGTCTTTCTTTGTTTTATTTGCCAGTTTTGTTAAAGAGTGTAAATATCACAAAAAATAATTTGTAACTTATAAATTATAACAGTATATAATCACAAAAAAATAAAGAAACATCTTATTTATTTAAATCACAAAAAAAAAAAAAATGTAAATATCACTATTCAGTCCGTGGTACTATTACAAATTTTTGAAATGTGATCTTAAAAAACATAATGCATCAATTGTACTGTCATTAAGCCTGAAAAGTAATTTTGTGTAAAAATTAACAGCTGTCGAAAACGCTCTTTCGGCATCTACGCTAGTTGGTGATACTGTTAGCAATGCGTGATATACTTTTTCCAAGTATTTACCTCTAAATCCCTCATCTTCAAATAAATCGACTTCTCGTCGGATGGTTTTAATTATAGCTGATTTCTGTATTGTATTTTGGTTTGGTTTTGAATTTTTTTTATTTATCGCTAATTCTAATTTTTGTTTAAGAGACAATTCCTTTTCACTATCGACAGTAGTGACATCATAATCTTCGATAATTGAACCGAATTCTTCTCAATGTGGATAGGTTTGTGGGTAAAAAATTTTAAGAAAATTAACCCTAAATTTAATCAGATTTGAAGTGGTTATTTTCTTTTCTTCTTTTTCATTTTAATTTTTAAAATCATTATAATTATGTAAATACCATAAGGCATTTTCTATTTCGGTATGCCTTTCTTCTGTGCGATTTTTCAATGTAATATATAATTCTTCAGATAGTGATGTGTGCTGTTCTTTCAGTGACTGCAACATGAAATTTATTGTTGCATTAGCTGTTAATAAATTAGAATCTCTCCGACATAATGCCTCAATAGTCAGTTTTATTTTAAGTACAGCTGATATAGTTCTGGATATTAAGTCGAATTCACTATCTGAAAAATTAATTTACAGGTTTAAGTTATTGCTTTTTGGATTGGATTTCTCAGTTTTAAAAATCGTTCCATCATTAGGAGTAAACTGTTCCAACGTGTTTTAGAATCTAATATTAACATATATTCTGTTTTATTTTCAGTTAGTATATATTTTAGTAATATATCCTTTTTATAGGGGAACGTTTAAATATCTTAACAATTTTTCGAACTTTATAAATTATAGGAAGCAATTCTTGATAGGTTAATATTTCATCCTCATTAGCAATATCTCCATCCCCAATTACATTATCATTATCTTCATTGTCAATATCACTCTCACTCTTTTCAAAGTTGGAATCCGAAATTTCTATATCCCCAGTTTTTGGATTCGTCTGTTCTTTATTTTTTTGGTATAATACATCTATTACTCCTAATTGAATTCCATGTGCATAGCACAACTGCTGATTTGCACCAATCAACTTTCCAACTTTTTTCATAACTGTTGCTCCATCAGTCGTTATGGATACAATATTTTCTTTCAGGGATAATTCATGTTTCGCTAATTGAGATATAAGCAATTAATTAAGCCATTAATTAGCTGATTAATTTCGCCAGTTTTGGAGACATAAAAAAAAACGTATACTGTTTTGCTATGTTCGCGATACCTGAACATATAGTGGAGACAGTTTAAAAAATTTCTAGCAAATACCGAAAAACAGGTATTTAAACTTGTGAATACCGGTATTACAAATTTGTACAAATGGCTCAAAATACCGGTATTCGGTATCCCGGTATATCGGCATTGCAATCCCTAGATACATGTTACTACTTTTCTAAAAGCAACGCACACACACACACACACACACATATATATATATATAAACATATTTTTGAGTTCAGTCGTGGCCGAAGAGATAGAAGACACTTTGAATTTTATAACTTCGCTTTTATTCCATCTCGGAAGGCATGTTTTATGTACAAGCCGGAAGCTACTACGTACGTCAATCTACAGTACGACACAAGAGCAAAAAGAGCGACAGAAATATTTTCCCGATGATTATGTACATGAGATTCTGATAGGAATTTCTTTACACGTGTCAATTTAGGTAGGGAACTTATAGGTATCTTTTAAAAGTATTTTCTTAGGTTGACAAACTTTTATCCCTTCACTCGGAACGTGAGAACCGCTGATTTAAGCATTTTTACTGAGCTTCTGTGGCATTAATTAAATAAAGAAAGTTTGATTGGATCAGGAAATAAGAAAACGTTTCAGAATGAAGTCAATAAGGTTAAATTAATATAAAAATTACGTATATATTGCATGCTCAATTTCCCACGAAATGAAGCTTTAACTTACTTTAAAGATGTTTTATATATAATATCCTTTTAAAGAAAAAATATTAAATTAAAACAATTAGTTTACCTAAACAATTGTAAGATATTGTTTCGTTTTTACTAAAAAAATGGTATTTTTAGCAAAGTCCAGTGTTACTGCATTATCCACATATAAGACATTACTTTGGAATTTTAATCGAAAATATGTCTCTCATTTATTCATTTAGAACTGAATAGATTTTGCATTTCAGTCTTTTTCGTTAAAAAAAATAGCTCACAAAGCCTTTCTTCAAATGTGATCAGCTTCCATTTGTCCGAAACGGAGCTTCGCTTGAAATGTAGGCGGTGTGGAATCTGTTACATGTATCGATTTTTCTCCTCGCCTTGCTTGCAAAAGGAAAAAAAATCTTAATCTAAACTAGCGTCGACATAAATGCTTTGTTTTTGAACAATTATATATTCCTGTCAGCGAATAGGTTGAGTCAGTGAATTCAGTGCAGTTGAAGTGTCTACATAAACAGAACGTTAACCGTGCTGATTTGGTTATTGCTTCATATATTAAAAGCAGACGGAAGCAGATAAAATTGGAAACATGGACCTTTTATTGGCATGCGGATCATTGTATTTCAGTTTAAAAATACTCGATTTAGGAAACTGAAAATTTACAAAATATGCTATCACATTTTTAAAACTAGTAACTTTGTCTTGTTTAGTAAGTATTATAATTTAAATTAAGAATTATTATCAAAGATTCGTTGTATTTTGAAATATATTTAAGAAACGAGAACTCTCATTTAACATTAGAAAATAAACATTTCAAATGTTTTCAATTCATAAATTCTTTAATGAAAATTACAAAATGTTATATGTATTTGAGCTATTTTGGTATGAAAAATCTGGATATGAGGAGAGATTGGGGCAAACAGTAAAAATTTTTGGGAAAATACTTACATTTTGAAATTTAGTTGCTATTTCCATATTAAACTATTTTTTTATAGATTGAATATTTATTCATAATATGTCGAAACAATCATTTTTTAATTTCGTTGATTAAAGCACCAGAAATATTTTTCAAAATTTGCTGCTTATTACAGCTTGTCCCGAAAATGGGGCAACTTGTGACAATCAGCGAGCAAGCTGCAACTACAAAAACAACAATGTTTAAAATCATTTTCTCTTCACCATTTTTAATTTTTTAAAATAAAGTATGCGGAAATTATTATTATATGATTGTAATAAACGATATTAAGTGATGTACAATTAAATTTAAGTTAGAATTATTTAACTACTTGGCATAAATGCCAGTCTGCATCAGAATTACAGTTAACACAAGCAAATGATAGGAAGCTTCTTATTATATCCCTATTTTTCAAATTAAGAACAATTTTTTATCATCAGAATTGAGGGCCTTAGTGAATCGTTCGTAATAGCTTAGTTTCGACGAAGGGATGTTTCAGATTTGAAACCGATCTTAGCTATGGAACCACCATGCAAGTGGGTTTGTTGTATGCTAAATCTTTTGTGACTAAACATTTTGGCAATAATATAGCGAAAAAGGGGGAGAAGGATTCTCGGTATCTGGCAGCTTCTCTGAATTCAGTAGCCTCCCCCCCCCCAAATTACCCAACGTTACTTCATAACGGAAAATTAATATAATATATCACCAGATTCACTACACGCGTCTCCATAAACTGAACAAAATATGCTTCATTTGCAGTACATTTGTGCTAGTTCAAAATCTTCTTCTTAGAACATATTTTCCATTGTTTTCTACTTTGGATTTTTTTAAATTCCTTTTATTGGCTTATTCTTTTTTTTTTTAAATTTCTCATTAACTATGTTCAATTTTCATTCCTTCTTTCACTTTTAATTTTTTTATTAATTAAGTCATTAGTAATATTTTTCGATGGTTAATATTCATGGTGATATTCGATTCTTTTGAATATATGTTAATATTTCAAGCAGAAAATATAACTACACAAGTCACGCACAAACTAAAACAAATTTCGGAAGTTGTAATAAGTTTCAACTTGCCTAATCTTATAGTTTCGGACATTTTTATTGATTTATGAAAGGTATTGCAGCTAGAAAAAAAAATTAAGTAGTTTTTTAATACTTAATATATAGAGAAAGTAAATGATTATCACATTTTTAAACAGGTTAACTAATTGAACGTAAATCAGACATCGATAAAATATTTCTTTCCTCCAATGATTAGCTAAAACTTAGCATGTGATCTCAACTTTTTATTGCCGGTTTCAGCTGGATACTGATTGTGATGCCATAATAAGCTCTGTTAGAGGAATCATGTTTAGCAAAAAATCTGATTGTTGTTTTAAAAAGACGGTTACATAACATGCATGTTACAACTAGCTCTTAGATTCCTATTTGGTGTTTGAAAATATTGAATTAGTGTAAATCTAATTATGGAGATACCCCCTTGCATTAAAAAAATATTTTATATACTTATACAGAACTCGTTTCTAAGGCGACAGTTTTATTTAGTATGACTACTTTCGAAAGAGCAAGCTTTCTGATACTTTTTTGGCGTATTTTAGCAATAACTTGGCACTATTATTATCAGAATGAAAGTTTCTGAATATTTAAAAGCAATTTCAAGCATGAATATTTTTTTTACTAGACCTGGATGGTGTTAAACTGTCAAAATGTTTAAACAGGCCTTAGTGAAAGAATTAAACATATATTTTAAAGAGAAGATAATGTATTTTAAATCAATTGGATTTATCAAGAAAATAATTTATTAATTTATTTTACCCTTTAATCAATATAATGAACGATTGTAAACCAGTAATGTATGAAGTGTTAGTGAAAATTATATTACTGAACAGTAAAATATATCAAACAAATTTTCCGAGCGCTGTTCGTTTTCCGAAAGTAAATATAGCAAAATAAGACTGTAAATTCATATCATTGTAGAAATATTTTCTCCACATGTGTATAATTTTTTTCTCCTGCGAAGGTTCATCTCCATATTCATATTTGCACAAACTCATTATTTTTTCAAATTGACACATCCAATCGTAAATATACCACCAACTTTTCCCAGATGAAACTAACACACAAAACTTTGTCACATATACCACTTCGTAATTTTAGATAAATGCTTGATAATATATAAGCAGTTGAAATTTGGATTGGAATTCCTGATGTTAAAAGAGGATTCCAGTTTTTTTCACTATATTTTAAAATATAAGAAATATTTCAAATCACTTCATATTTTACTTGCAAATACTAGATAAACAGAAAAAAAATCATAAGTTTTTTAAAAATATAGAACTGTATTTTTTTTTTTACTTCTTTATATATAAAGTTTTAAATTAGAAACTCAAAGGATCAAGACCAAGTCCATCTGTGCTCCAATTTTTATCGACTTTTATGAAGTAACTTTGAAGATATGTTGTAAAAACCAAAGGTTTCTCAGAACAGCATGATTTCCGCTTTCTTTGAGGGAGAGGGGATCTCAACAGAAAGAATGTATTCACCGGTAGTGATAGAAAAAAAAATTCTAAAATGGTATGGGAAACAAAACATGTTTTCCAGTTTGGAGTTAGATTAAGATATTTTTTTTCTGTTTAAAATAAATGCAAAGGTGAAGAAGAAAAAGCAAAAGCAAAAAAGAAATCAATACGCAGAACAAATTCTACACCGTTTTATTTCAAGCGAGGTTACGTTTGCGTAAACAAATGGAAGACGATCATAGCTGAAGAAATGTTTTGTGAAATTTTTAGTTTTTAAAAGTAGCACAGAAGCAAAATTCTATAGAAAGTACTAATAATATTGTGTTAAATATATGAATGAATAGGCTATGAACCATTATTGCATAAACTAAATTTACAACGTTTTGCGTGTGGATAATATAGTGTTGCTAGACAAAAAAAATATTTAAAAAAAATTTAAAAATGTTTCCATAAATTAACTAGTATTTTTATTTTCTTTCTGATTACAAAAGATCAAATATAAAATTTTTAATTAAGATGAAAATCATCAGTTTGTTTTTGTTTCTATCATGAATTAATGTCTTAAAATATAAGAATCAGTCTTCTTTTTAGCTAAATCAGATTTTTATTTATATCTTAAGCTTGCTTTATTTAATATTAAAAGCCGAACGCATCCAGAATTTTCGATTATTTTAAAAAAATTTTCTTTGAGATTATTATTTAACAATTATTTTAATTAGAAACACAAATAAAAACAAATATTACGAATGCTTATGTAGCCATTTTTCATCGTTCCTAATAGTTAGCTTTTAAAAAAGTATTATACTTTTTTACATCAAGATTATCTGATTTCGGATTGTGATGAGAATTTCAATAAAGGTAAGTATCAACAGAGTAATCAATTTACTATGCTTGCATTTAGTGTAAAAGCTGTTAAATATTATATATTATTGGCTATTTTGAATCGGTTCAAATAATCATTCGTACATGTAAATTTCTCATTATGTAAAATAATTTAAAAGACAAATAATTAAAAGTGGCGATTTGAAAATTGGAAGATGATGTAAATACGTACATGACCCTTTATGTGAATGCATTTTACAAAATCTTTAAAGAGGACATATTTTCACGTTAAAATTCATATTTTCATTGAATTTGACTATTATAGATTACTAAAATCTAGAAGTGTGCTGATAAATTTTGACGAATTGGTTATAATCTAATGCATTTCATCGATGCATTCCAAAGATTTCGGTGGGGAAAATTTATTCGCATTTAACAGTGTTTAATCATTATATTATATGCTAAGGACTCATTTTATATATAGGGAATATTATAGGTTGAGGACTAATCTTGTACTGCGTCATATTTTAATGTCTTCACTTCACTGATACTTTCTACTGAAAAGAATGTTAATTACTAAAATCGTCTATCATTAGAAAATTTATCTTTCACCGCTTCGAATTTTTAAAAATATCTATGGAGTCTTTCTCACAATGTTATTAATTTGATGATTTATTTTTACATTCTAATTAATTAATAATCTGTAAAACTTTCAGTTTTACCCTCTATAATTCATCTTATGTAATTTATGCATGACAGTCATTAAATTAAACGCAATATACTAATCAGAATATAAATAGTAGTCAAATAATGTAAAGTAATATGTGAAATTGTAGTTATTTGCAAAGTATCAGTTCAACTGAGAAAGTTGAGTTATTTATTACTGAAAGTGTATTTTTTTTAGATTATTACTGTTATTTATTAATTTATTGCATATTTTCTTTCGTGGTTTGCAAGTCAAAGCCTTGTCAGGAAATCTGATAATTAGTTGTCATTCGAAAAAATAAGTCTAGCCATTTCGGTTCTTGAAAAATTGAAATTCGTCTTATAATCTTGCTCTTCATACAACCCGTAGCTTACAGAAAATCTAATACCGGTATATTAATAAATACCCACCTGCATCATCTCAAATGACTCATTAAAATGAATTCAGGATTACATCCTAAATATAAAGCAGCATGCTTCTGTCATAAGAAAAAAAAATAATTAAAAATATACAATACATCTTTTATAAAACAAAATTAATCAAGCAAGCAGTTTGCTACTGAAATTAAAAGCATCTGAAATGTTAACATAAAACACATGTCCTTTCTGGATGAAAAGATAAAAATGTCACACTCCATTTATTTTATTTAAAATAATGCCCAGAAAGAAAAATACGCAGGTTTGATAAGAAGATTTACAAGCAGCTCGGAATCTGCCAAGTACCTTTGACTTGCACAAAATAACAGAACCGTTAAATATCGTCAAAGATTGAATTTCATTTAAGGCGAATATCAAGATGCGATTGAAATCATTGTTTTAAATTAGTACGTATAAGTTATTGAATCAGTTTCTCAATGGCTTTATAGTATCGATATGACATAAAATTTGAATCTTTATCGGATTTAATTATCGTGCAAAGAATGTCACCGAATCCATGATTAATCACCCAACATAAGCGGCAAAAGGGAAACTATTTGGCCAGAGAGAACAGCTGAAGATGTCAAATTGAATTTCTTCCTCTCAAGGCAGATAACCGTTGAAAAGAAAATTTACATCTCTACAGACAATCCTGTCTTTGGCACGCTTTTTTCCGAGAGAACTATAAGCGACGAAAAAGACTGTTCGATTTAAAATTTCAGTTTAACTTTTCTTTTTCTCATAGCATTTTATTTTCTATCTCCCTCGCTTCGCCAATTTCTCTCGAGATATAGATATATCCTTGAATATCTATATCTATCTTTTCTTTGTGACTTTTTTTTTCCTTTCTTATTTCACTATATTTTATTTCTCATTCCTACGACACACAAAGGCATTGAAGCGCGCAATTCCACGTAAAAGAGACTCGTCAAATTTTGAGACAAGGTTCCTTATTTTTTTCCTTTTTTTGACAGGCATCTCATAGCTATGAAATTGCAGCAAATCGGTTGTTCCCAAAGATACTAACTTGATGCTGAAAGCAGATGTCACTCTTCAGAACTTTCTATTCGAGATGTGCCTTTTTTCTCCGCTGTTTCGCTCCTTTGTCATTAAATTGTTGCAATCTCATCTCTCTTTCGTCCGTAATACATCACTTGTAGAAACTATTTAAAATGAAATCTAATTTCTGAGAAACGGAAGAGTTTCTTTTCAATTGCTGAAGACGTCTTTTTTTCCAATAAATTTAAGAAGCAGAAATAAAACCGAAAGGAAATATATGGTGTGGACATATATATATTTTTAAATCTTCAACCTAATATTCGGATTTTCTGTGAATCGCAGTAAAATAACTTCTTGGCTTGTGAAAGAAGTTGTGAATTTCATATCTCTTTCAAACAGTTTTTCTCCGAATTAAGGCTCTTCTCGAATCGTTATAGCAATGAAAGAGCAAATTATCTACTAAAAAATGGGGCAACAAATCTGTTTCGCAAGAGCAAAAGGTACGGAAAGTTCAAATAACGAAAATGCTTGAGAAACTGTACATATTCTAGATTTTTTCAACAGAAATCATTTGATTGCATTAATGTTTTTTTTTTATTATTATCCTTTAAAATGAAGTAACGGATGTTTCTTACCCTCTACATGAAGTTACAGAACATTCTTAGAAAAGGAATGTAAATTAAAGTTTAAAAGCTACGCAATTATGAAAATTATTCACTTAGCTAATTTTTAATAGAAGTGTGAATGGTTGATTTTTTCAAAGATGTTTTGTTTCAGTTTAAAGAAGTGGATATAAAAGAATGCAAAATTAGCGTTTTAGACTATTTTTATAAATAGGAAAAATAAATTACATGTTTTTATTTGTTATCAAAATATATTTGCGTTGATAAATAAGTGTCGAAAAAAAACACCACACGAGATATTTCCATTAAATTTAAATATTTATAAAATAATCTATAATCGACAAAAATATGAAAATAATATTCATAGCTAGTGAAGAAATATTTTTTTCAAACAAAAGTTCAATCTTAACAAAAATTTGGCTACGAAATATGAGAGTTAAGATTGTAACATTATATGAGCAATATCTTTTTATCTATTTGTATACTTTAAAAATTGATAAGCATTAAATGAAGTATTAAAATTAAGCATTTTTGTTCCATTAAAAATTTCAATTCATATATATTCGATCCATCTACTTCAGTTTAATTTGTATTTTATGACTAAATAGGTTGCACCAAAAGCATAAAATATCTTCTTAATATACAAGTGACTAACGAATATTTATTATATTTTTCTCTCCTAATGGAAATAAAAATCAGTTGAAAATACCATTCTTCCCGAATTAAAAATATCACATTTACATTGTGTCTCTATCTATCTACTTTACTTTCAATTGTAAATTTTGCTCTGAAACGATAGTTCCATTTTAAACTGGTGTTTCATTTTAAATAAACAATTTTTAAATTACGAAATATTTTGAATCTTATTTCGATGGGAGCTAAGTTAAATTTTTATAGAAATTCGCGGTATGATCCTAAAGCATTTACAGTAAAATTTAACTGTAATGTAGTACATTAATTATTCTATCAGATAAATGAGTAAATTTAATGTAACAATTTCTCTATTACAATTAAGAAGAGTGCTTTTAATTTCAATTAGAAATTAATTTATATTTTAAATTTGTTATCGAAGGAGAAATATTATCCCCTTCTATCAAATATGTTTTAGCATTCTATCTCCAAATTAGAAATGAACCGGAAGATGACTGTCTCGGAGAAAAGAAAAATAGATGGACTCATAGCATATTTTGAAATGAAAACTTTTCTCAAAAGGAATTCATTTCTATCCTTAAATATTTTCATTAAAATTCTGCTAACAATAATCTGAAATATTAAAGAAAAAACTACAGAATTGTAATAAAATAAAGTACAAATTCGTAAGGTATAAACAAATACAGAAAAAGAAATAAATGGTTTTCATAATATTTATGTTTAAATGAAATAATCAAGAAAGGCCTGATGAAAGCTCAGTCAAGATATAAAAACTTGTGAGTTTCTTCTTGGGTGTTTAAGTTTTTATTTCAGATTTCGTGCAGATGAATTAAAGATTAAGGAAAACATTTAATGATAAAGTATGCAAAAGGATCATCGATTCAGATTTTTTTTCCTCACTTAATTTCGTATTCGCTATCTAAATGTGCTTTGCAATTTCATTTCACATTAGGAACTCGATACACACTCATAGATGTTATATTAAATGATTCATACATGCATGAGATAATGCAATGACTCGAACAATTTGATGATGTTATCTACTATGATGATTGAAAAAATATTTTTTGTCATTAGTCTAGAATAAAATGTATCTTTTTTTATGCATCATCCCATTTTAATGAATATTAATATTTAGATATTTTTGCATCACACCATTACCCAGTAAGGCATTCAACTGAACATTTGAAGTAATATATTACTGGTGAAGTTATTATCGAATACAAAATGGTTTTGTCGGAACTAGAAAAAAATAATCTACGATTCGTGAGATATTATACAGAAATAAGTTACTTGAAGTGATTTAGAAACATCTTTAATAATAAAGTATACATATATTACTCAAAATGACAGTATTCCTGCAAATACTTCTCTTCCCTTCGTTTTATTCTGTATTCGTTTGCAATTAGTTCATGGGGATTGCTTATGCATATCCAAATAAAAATACCAAAAATCATTAAAGATGTGATGATATTCAAATATATGAATCATGTCTCATCTGTAAAATTTAAATATGATGGTGGGAACAGATTGTCATCACCAGGAAGGCGTTGTTTGAGGGGTCTATAACTGATACCTCTTTTCCTATTTAATTCCTTGATTAAGGATGCATACAAAGTGAGGCTATGAGTTACCTTACGTGTCAGGCCTGTATGGAATAAAATTTTGCTAAGATATTAAGGATGCTGAATAGCTGAAATGATTCTGATGTGAGATGAAGGGAGTTTCAATGATTTTGAACGAGATTCATTTGCAGAGAGACGATGTGCTTTTCACCAACATCTTGAGAAAAATAGATCAATGTGTTATATTTCTGCGCAGTTTATTGACGGGGCAATTTGATGAAAATAAGAATGTAAAAAATCCTAAAAGTGTTGCATAAAAACTTTTGTTGCCTCAGAAAAGGAACTAATGTCAACAAAGTTGTCCTTGTTGAAGTGAATTCGACCTTGTCCAACAATTAACGCTGCTTCGAAGTCAGAGATGCTTCATTATTTGCATTAGTAGTATGTGTAATGTATGAATGACGTATCAACGTTGCTTCGAAGTCAAGGGTTACTTCATTATATGCGGTAGTAGTATGTGTCATGTGTGTACGACACATGAAATCATTGACTGCATTCGTTTAGACATCCATCTATTAAATCCCATACCAAATGAAATGCCTTTTTACTAACTAGTGTCATTACTGTTTCTTACTCATCTTTCGTTTTCTTTTTATATTATCTACCTTTCCTAAATTGATTCATTTTTAGAAATTAAAATTTAATTATTGAATATATACTTTAAAGTTACTTATGCTTAACTTTACTTACTAACTTATAATTATGCTTTAATGTTCCAAAAAGAAACCGAATATATGAATGTGTATTTGTCTTATTTGGCAACCGTTCAGTTTCAGACTGATGGTTTACTTCCTGATAGAATCTTTTGGACTATTTCATTTTTTCATAACAAAACTAAATTTATTGGGTGTATCATCTTGAGATTGTTAAGCCTTACCTAATCATTTGATAATAGCATTTCAAGCATTATAACATTAATTAGAATGATGAAACATATAAAGATATCAAACGGTGCATTTTGAAATAGTGAATACTTATTAGGATAGCAAAATTATTGTCACTCAAAAATTTACTCAGAAATCAGCAGATGTTCTTTAGAAAAACGCCTGTTATTTTGTATTCATATCAAGTAATGTTTATTTTGCAATCAATTTTCTGTTAAAACATGTAACGTAAGAGTTACAATGTTTAAAAATTGAATTATGTTTAATACCAATAAAATATATTGCTTCCAAGTATATGAAGAACAACTCTTTATTTTCTAATTAACTTAATTTTTTCATTATCACCTCTAATTAGCATTTATGTTTTTGGTATATAAATATATGCGATTAAATTTATCAGAAAGTACAGTGCATTTCAAATATAATCACAAAAGCATCAAAACAATCCGAGTTTTATCTGATATTTTATATTAAATGTAAGATTGCCAAGTCAAAAAATGCTTTATGGCTTCTATGAGAGTGTGTCGGAATCATAAGGGGCCATCAAATGGTTCTCACTTTGCAGGCTTTCTTCTTTCCTTTTTCTGAGATATCTCAATGGATGAGATTTTTTATCTATATGAGATTTCTTAATGTGTGTTTCAACACCAGTTTTTCTCTCTATTGAAAGGGTTTTAATTAGTTAAGATAAATACTCTTTAGAACATTCCAACTGAATCTGAGTCTAAACGCTTTTTCTCGAATTCCAGTTATAAGATATTGTAATAATCAAATGAAAATATGCAGTGGGCCCTCTAAACTACCATTTTCAAGTTGAAATTTCAAAAAGCGCTCATCACGTTTCTACTCTTCAAAGTGTGTTTCAAGTCACTCGAAGTCAAATTGCCTTCAAATGCCAGCTCCCTAATTTTTAAAAATATATCGTAGTATTCAATGCACTTTACCTTTTTAACTGATAAGTGAAGCGAGTCACTTACTTAGATGCAGAATTTTGTTTAGAGATATTTAGTCATGGATCCCGAATTTCAAGTTGGCACCTCTCTTCTAATATTAAGAAATATTAATGAAAAAATGCATGGAGTATTTGTGTCACCCAAGAACACTTCAATTTTATGTTCAAGTATGAAGATTCTTTTTATTGTAGCTATAAATGACCTCAACTACAGCAGTAGTCACATCGTCTGAGGGAATATTTTAAACTTATGATCTGGCAGTTTGAAAATTTAATAAAATCCGTTTTCAATTACTTTGTTGCACTTTGTACATACTTTGCCCATAAATATGCATATCTTGCTCGAAATTGCAAGTTGTACGCATTTGGTCACATTTTCTTAAATAATAATATTTTTAAGAGAATTTATCAGTTTAAATTTAAAAAAAAACAAGGTTTAAAATAACTTATAATTGCTCGAAAGTGTGGAGGTAATGATAGTGTTTAAAAATAATGTTTTATAATGAGAATGTAATAATGTTTCGATGATTAAACAATACGATTCAAAACTAACTAAACCTGAAGAAGTTAAATATGACGACTATTTAAAATACTTCATTTACTGATTATAACATATCACTCAACAGATTTAAGATGACAACAGATTATAATAAGGATATTGAACGGGCATTTCCCTATTAATTAATTACTAAGAAACGAAACCATCTTGCATATTTGCCCACACAAAAAGTGTCTTTCCTCGCTGGGCATTTTTAAATGTCAGACTCATGAAAAAAGGATTCACTTTTAATTTATCGTTCCCATTTCCAATGACTTTCCCAGGATATTTCTGATGCCTATATACAATCTATACGCATTTCAGAGCTGCTCTAAAAAAAGAAATCAATAAAAAATAGAGCTTTTAATTTTTAATTGAAAAATTCAACATATGTTTCTTTTATTCGCATCTAAAATTTAAAACTTAAATTCTAACAGAACAATATTAATAAAAATAAAATATCATACAATTGCATTTTCGTTAACTTAATTTCAAAAAATTAATTATTTGCTGCTTGTTCAGTGTTATTTCCCAGTGAGGAAAAAATAGTATGAGATAAATGCATGAATAAAAATTATTTATTGCACTTACATTAAGCGAACAAAATTACTTGTGAAATGATAAAAATGAATGAGTTAAGCATTATTCTTAGTCGAAATATTGCAAATGGTTAAATTTATAAAGCCTCCTTTTCGATTTTGAATCCAGTTATTATATTTCTTTTAGTTATTCTTATAACTTATTTTTAATTAAGGCAACGAAACATTTTTTCTGCTTGATTTATTATGAGTGTGGGAATAAACGAAATAAATTTTTTTAGACTTCATAATCTTATAAAAGTTTCTGATCTACGCATAAATTAACTTCGAATATAATTCCTATTATGTTCTATAAATTTATTCCAAATATAGGTTTAATGATGCGAATGTAAGAAAAATGAATTAATACTACTACATCATTGGGATTGTTAATAGTTGAACCATTTGCAAAGCCCGCCATTTTGAATACCTTTAATAAATTTTTAATTCTAGTTAATTTAATTTCTAGATTTTTTTTTCCTGGCCAGTGAATCTATTTCAAACATAAACTTAGAAATCATTTTTATGCATTAGATGACATGGTAATAATATCGAAACACGGAATAAAACGAACAAATTACACTCCGTAAATTAAAAACAATTCAATCCGTATTGCTACAATATATTTAAGTTGCATTAACTCATTTATGGAATATCAAATTATTTTACTTTTTAATGAAAGGTTAATTAATTTTAACTCTCTTCTATCAGCAACAAATGTAAATCCTTCAAACCTCATTGCCTAACTTTTCCATTTAAAATCTCTAAATTGTATGTATAAATATATAAAAAAAGGAAACTTTATATTCCTGACATTGACAGCTGTTATCTGTTGTTCAACTGCAAATAGCTTTTCCTCGCTGTTCTTCGATTTGATTTAGAGGATCATGTCTAAACACTGATGAATAAAAATCAAAAACAAGTGGAAGCTTGAATTTCATCTAATTACTCAGCTGTTAGGTGAAGATCTATCTCATACTTAATTAGTCCGAGCAACTGTAGGAATCGATTTTAATTGGTTTGGTAGTGCCGCCCTGACTGTTTTCTTCGAAAGCTCTAACAATCGTTATTTCCTCTCGAGGCTATCACAGGGAAGCAAATAAATATTTCTAATTCTGAGATTTGTATCCCGTTAGCAAACGAAGAAATGAATAAAAATCAATGATCTCTAATGAGATGGAATTTCTGTAGAGCTTGACATTTTGCTTAATTTTGCTTTATATTGCTCCAAGTATTGTTTATAATTTTCAGATCAGGAGATATCGGGATATTTTGATTTGATACATTGAACGAAAACGTATAGAAGTGGCTTGGTTAAAAATTTATTGTTTTCCTTCTAAGTTTCGTTTGGAATATCTTTTAATTGCATTTGCGCTCCGGGCAGATAAGAGATGATTTAAGAAAGGTAAAAAAATCTAGTTCTTGTGGTTATGAAATAGCTTAAAGGCTTGCGATTAAATTATGTAAAATCTTTGTTTATTGTAGCTTTTTGATTTCACATTTTCTCTGACATTAACTTTTGTAGCGAATTTCTAGTATATGTAAGAAAATGAAATAAGCTGAAATTTCAACACTGAAATTTTTGTTTCTTTAAAAAATTCACTGAATTTTTATGCATTTTTGGAAACGAATTTTGCCACCCCCCAAAATATGTATTAAAACCACATGATATTTTCCATCATTTTACTGCATATTTATGTCCTTCTATATCTTTATGAAACAGTTATTCGACTTGATATGCATTCGTGATTATGATAAGCGCAAAATATTTGTCAAAAATAACGTTTAGTAACTAATCAATATAATTTTTGTACATATATTAAGACAGATTTCCTAATGAAAAATTAAATATTACATTATGTTTTGGGGCTTCTAAAATTATATTAATTAAAAAAAACAAACTAGCCATTGAAATTGACTATGACATTGCAGCTAGTCGTAAAACAAAATCTTTTTCTACAAGTTTTTGCCAACCGCATTTGGAAACCAGCATTGCGATAAACCGTACATGTAACTTGCTTGCCACTGACTTATCGTTTCTTGATAATTAATTTATAGCAATACGCCTCGATTTATAAAGCATCTTTCCCTTATTTCTCCCCGCATTTAGTTTAATTAAATCAACATCCGATTTTGAAGCAACAAAAGATCTATTTTGGGAGGAATCTTGTAATGTTGACCCGCAGTCAGATGACGAGGACGACACAGGATCTGGCGACCCTTCTCGAAGTTCCCACACCAGACCGGCGTGGGGACATTTGGTCAAGAAGTGCTTCACATGCAAAGACATATTTACACGACTTTCTTCGGTGGAATCAAGTATCGAACCTGAAACCCTCAAACACAGAAGCCGAGACCCTACCACCAAGCCACCATGGTCGGCTGTTTGTCCTTAAATATACTGAGTGTTTTCGGTGATTACTTCGATTTTTGTTAAGTATTCCTTCACTATTGAAATTCTGCTTAGCTAAAACAGAAAGCTATTGTTTCAGAAGATAAATAAGAATTCAGTGACTTATACTGTTAATGTTACACTATTCCAATTCTCATAAAAAAATTTCGCAATGGAAAGATCTACTTTAAACCGTAAATACATTAATTATATGAGAATACAATATAGGTCTCGAATGACAAATTAACTAATTCGAATAACGATCTTATTCCAAAAGATTATTGATTTTTGTTCGCTGAAAGAAATTCATCAAAATCAGTATTCGACTTCTGCATGACATCGGATCCAAGCTCAAAGAAGGAAGGAAAAAACCAAAATAATGCAATTATTTGATCAGGTGGAAAAAATAGAGTTTCTCCAACAAGAACAAAAAAAGTAATTTATTTTTCTTCCTGAAAAAAACCTATAAATGTTTTCGAGGCTTGCGAGGATTAAAGAGATTTTAAAATTGAATCAATATCTGGGCTATTTAATTCACCCAAAACTCTCCGTGTATATCATTTAATGCAACCAGTTATCTTCCTATAATTAAGTTTTACTTTCCATTAATCCAATAACAATTTCTATTTACGAAAAATAAATTAAAAAAACTGGAAAATGAGGAAAGAAAACTGCTGCTACGAAATGGAAAATGACATGAGGTAAAGTTACAAAACTGTGCGAGGATCATTTTTTCTATTTTTATCTGTATAGTTAATTAGAAAAGATCATTTTTGATATTTATATTATGAAACACAAAAAGGAATAAAAAAAGGCGATGCGGGCTTTTATATTAAATGAATTTCGGTTATTTTTGTCGAATCGATAACTGAACAAAAAATAAATTGAGTTCATTTGATAGAATTACAAAATTGTTTTGGGATAATACAGAGTACAATATTCAAATAGCGGCTGTTCTTATTTCAAGTATTTGCTGTATCTCATCTCAAGCGTCCTACAGTATTCTATTCTATTGTATTTTTAACTATAATGCACATACATGTGATAAAATTCAATAAATTGTCTTACATCAAAATTAAGAATCTTTTTTTATTCCATTTTATTTTATTTATCACCCACGATAATATACAGTCATGACGGTTTTCACGTTGCGTCTCAATCAGCTTGATCGTTTACGAGATACATATCTCTATGAAATTTTGAAAAGAAAATAAATACCACAGGGGCTTGGAAAAGTATTTTCGTAATTATCATAATCTATTTTCTAAATGATGGATACAATAAAGAAATACTATACACCATTAGATTCAGTAGATCTTATGAGGCCGGAAATAATTTGCTCCATTAACTATTTAAACAAATTTCACTTAGTGGGAAGCCATTTAAAACGAAAGTTTTAATTTCAAGTGAATATGTTTGAAATGATGTTATATTTTATACGTGCTATTTTTATTGTTATTTTATTTATTTTTTTATATTATGAAATGTTGTAAGAAGAATCATTCTTTTCTGGTATTCTATTTTGGTTACAAATTAAATATTTATTATTTTCATAACAATATTACTCTCACTTTTGCTCGGAGTTTTTTTTAAAATTCTGAATTTTTCGCAGATTCTTTATTTGATTTTCTAAAGCGTAATGAAACTTGCTAAGATTACCAAATGTATAAAGATTCTTTCTTTTACAATGTCATGTATTGCGCAATACTCTCACAAATTCTTCATTAGGATGATGGAAGGTTTTGAATTCCTCAAATGTATCAGAAAAAAAAACTGTTTTCTAGGATACAAAACTCATCTTCGAATTTATGTATTTTTTTCGTTCCATCAAAGTATTATGTGCAAAACTTATTTCCTGAAACTATATATATATATATATATATTTTCATTTTCTCAATAACTTTTTTTCTCAACGTTCTATTATAGGAAATACGGAAATGCATTTTGAAAATAAGCAGATGCAAATGAATTTGATAATGTTGGGCTTAAGTTTAAATCTAATTAAAAAGTATTAACAGCATGATTTAAATGTATTGATATTTCGACCTAGTACAGTGTTTAACAGAATGAATAAGTAAAATTTGAAAAGCGCATTCAAATGAAGTTAAAAATAAATATATTTATAACTAATAATTTTTAAAAAAAGGTTATAATTATAACTGTTAATCAGTTTTAAATAAATTTAAAAATTGGGCAGCAAAAAATTCTCTAGATAAAGTGATATTGTTGAAAGATAATGACGTTAAATAAATAAAAAAAATGTTCAGTCTACTCTTCGTTTTTATTAGGTTATGTCAAGCTCTTCGGATGTCTAACTCGGGCTTTTCTTGTGAGTTCAGTCACTTTAAGTATTTGCTTGGGTCACACAATGTCTGTCACTTCTTTTAGATGAAGTGTCCCTAAGCTGTCAATCTTTTTGTAGGTAAACACGGAAGCCCACTGAGATGTTGAGCAAGTAAGAATGTAAACTTCTAACAGCATGACATTTTCTCATGATACGTAAAAGTGCGCTCTAAAAATTTTGAAAATATATAAAGAAATACAAGATTTAAGTTATAAAATTGTGGAATGAATTTGAAAAAAAAATAATACTCAATAAAGTCAATAAAGGAATGAAGGTAAATAAACCCAATAAGAAATGTATCAAGATAAATATACATTATACTTTATTAATTTGCTTATAAGAAAGACATCGAATGTGGGCAAAGGATAAAAGTATATTTCAATATATTAGATCGTCAGTGGATATAAAAACTTAGCCATTTCCCTATTTTACTCCCTTTTTTATTATCTAATTAGACGACACCATTCCATTTGGAAATGTTTTGTTAAAGTGAAAATCCATAGAACTGGAATAATTATGTATTTAATATAATTTTTCAATGGCTTCATTGTTTCAACTTATAAAAATGCATTCAAAGCAAGGTGAGCGGGCAAATCAGTTAACAGAACAGAAACTGAGTCTTGATAGTGGCATTCCATTTCAAATTGAAAACTCAATCCACTTTATCGTAATGAATATGATAGAGATGAATAGACTACTTAATCGAAAAGGACAAAACATAGCAAACACGATAATATGAACAGATTTTATGATTCTTTTTATAAAATGGGGTAAATTTATTTCAAGTTGAAAGTAAACGTACCGTGTCAATAATAATTAATTATAATAAGTTACTGGCTTTCGGGTAATGTTTATACACTTAAAATAGAAATAAATAGAGTCTACTCATTTGTTTTCTGAAAGCTAATCTAAATATGTTACTTCCAGTCATGAATAATTTTTCTTTTATCAAAATAAATGATTTCATTTGCAGAAATACGATGATTCTAAACAATGCGATTTGTTTGTACCAAAGAAGCTATTCGAAGGGGGAAACGGCCTATCCTGTTAAACATCCTTCAAATAAATATGACGATTTGGAAGATTATAATTTCAGTTAACTTAGTGAAGCTATCAGCTTTTAATGGAAATATCCAGAACAAGATAATTTTAATCAGCAACAAAGAAATAAAAAAAAAATTAAAAGTCCTTAAAATCAAAACTTAGCTTAACTAAACGAATTCTTAAATGAATCATCGAACTTTTCATTTTCCCATCTGTCTTAAAAATAAATCGAAAAGACAAAAGCCTGGCCAAAACTAATCATTCTAAAACATGATGACAACCGAAACAGAATATTACGCCATTAGAGTTTTAATGACAGCCGTATGAGTAGCAGGGAGAGTTACGTTAATACCATTTCTTCTGCTTCAAGTGCAGCAAGAGGGGTTTCAATTGCTAATGAGTAGTTGTAATTGAATTCGAAGATGGAATTCCAGTTCGGTTATTAAAAATTACAGATAAGTAGAAATCTTCTAATAAATGTTGATATGAATGCAGATGGTCATTTTCAAGATATGTGCAATAAAGCAGATATTTAGAAAAAAGAGGAAAAAAAAGATACTAATTCATTAGAAGAGTTTTATCGATTTTGTGTTGATAGGTTTTATTTTCTGGTTGCATTTCAAAACTTCAGCAATTAGACATTTTTGAAAGTTGTACTAATACGAACTAATATATTTTTATCCTGTAGGATTATGTTGTACAATTTCGTGTTAGTGCAATCAATTAGGTATATAACTCGTTGTAAAAAATGCAGTAAAAAAATTCTGCTTCGAGAGGAGATATTTTTCATGAAAATTTTCAAACTGAATAGTTGAAGCGTTTTACAAAAATTACTTTTCACAGAATCAATTTGGTTAATTATTCTTATGAAATGGACAAAATTTCTGAAAAGATTTTTCTTTGACTTTTTCTTATGAAATTAATTATTTAAGAAGTATTTTGATTTCTTAAAATGCAGTCTTAATATTTATAGTTTTAGGACTCTACATTTTCGATGTCGAATTTCCTTTTTCATTCACGGCCTTTATTCAATTCTTAGCTTTTGACCCAGAATATAAACGACATGGTTGAAGCGAAATATCGTTATGGTAATAGGCTTAATTTTTCTACGAAGTTCATTATTATTTCTAACATTCAGTAAAAATAGTATCTACATTTTCAAAGCGCTTTGTTTCAAAGTAAGCTGTACCTGTAATTACTATCAGGTATAACTACAAAAAAATGAAGGCATTCATTCGAAATCTTCTATACTAATGCTGAAATCAATTATACGCATATGTATATTCCTCATCTTATTTTAATTAACATAAAATGGTACTGTGTTCAGTTATGGAAAATCCCTTCAACGTCTTGTAATTTAAATGGAAAAAGAAAACTCGATCAAATTTACTAAAAATAACAAACAGTTGATATTTTTACAAATGGCAAAGAAAGAACTCCAACAGGTATGGTAAGAGAGATTCAAATACGTCAGTGAAAGGAAGTCAAAATCTTTTAATTAACAACGCTTACCGAGATGCTTTTCAGAAATTGTTACAAAGGATTTTTAATTGTACTGAAAGATTTCAAAGGGCACTCTGACTATTATTTAATTATATTATACATAAAACATAATTCTGTATACTATAAGGGATGCAATTCTGTGTTATATCCTTAAGATAGGCAAGCATACTTGAATTTCTGTGTGTACTTATGGAATTGGGAAGAAAAGTGGTTTCGTGTTATACAGAAATACTTAAAATTGATTTTTCAGTTTTAATTTGGAGAATTCTAAATTTATTTCATTATACAGAGTTCTTTCATTATAAGAATAATCTTAACTGATATTTACTGCAACTGAGTTAATAATTCAACCTTAAAAATAAAATGTCAGATTTTTATAATACTGCAAAATTTCAGGCCTTCTTACGTTATAATGAAGTGCTATGCGCATTGCTATACACGCTCCTTCGAATTCATTTATAGCTCAAGAGATTAAGTAAAAATATCTTTGTTTTGAAACATAAAAGTTTGGCAATTTACGATACATTTATCAATTGAAATTGAGTTTATTTTTGAAATTATTCTTATGAAAATCTAGTAATCTTTATAGTCCAAATGATTTACCAGGAACATAGCTGTGTTTTATTTCAATCAAAAGTGAATTCTTCTTTGGTCATTTAATTCTCATCCATGATCTGGTGCTCACAATTCAATCAACAAAGTATTTTTAAGAAGCATCAAATTGTAATAGACGTTAAAGTAGATATTTTTTAATAGCCCTTCCCCTTCCATATTTATTATTCTTGACTTCATTATGATCCAATTTGATATAATCAAGTCTCATGACGTAATATTACCAATAAAAACTTAATAGTCAGTGCTTTCTATCCTGTAACTACAAGTTGCCTATCGAGTTATTGTAATTTCTCTTCTTATTCATTATATGAAATGCGTATATAATATGCAGAATATTTCTTCCTTAACTTTCTTCCACAGAAGAAATCTTCACAACTTTATATGTGTAAAAGCAATGAAAATCATTTGAATTTCATTGAAGCAATGAAAAATATTATTAAATGTTCTGAAAAATCCAAAAGAAACTCTCAAAATCAGGAAAATTTAGAAATAAATAAATCAGGTAATAATTCTTGTATAGAAATATTACCCTCCCTAAAAATGCTTTCTCCTATTTTAAATGATAATATATTGACATAATTAAAGATATTATACCTTGAGATTTAAATTAGTATGGAAGTCATTTATGAGTAATAATGCTTTCGAAAACACCAAAATCTCGCTAGAGTTCTTTTCTTCTTCTAATAAATTCTTTTTATATCGCCCTTCTAATAATGAAAATTAGAGAAACGACGTTTGGAAATAATAACAATGTTTTATATTAAATAAGATATTTTGTCATTGCATAAATGCTTAGTTATTCATGGTAACCATTTCATATTTAAATGCCCTATACTAGCACCTTAATAAGTTTAGAATTTCTTGAAATTGTTGCAATTTTGAAATAAAGGATTTATTTCAAATGTATTTCCTACTAGCCGCCTTTGGCGACCAGCCGGTTCACCAATCTTAATGTTCGTTTAAATTTTAATAATTAAATATTTTACGCACTTCCTAGTTTAATATATTCTTCATCAAAATATTTTAAAACTTCAAATTTTGATAGTCATATAATTCACTCATAATATTATAAAGGCCTTCAGTCATAGCGTAATATGTATCTCTTTAATTTTCTGTTAGCTCCCGTAGAATTTATGCTTTAAATTAAAGTGGAAAGAATTAATTTGCAATTAATATAATAATATTTTTTACTGAAACAAAGCATTTTTTTTATAATAAGATTATTGATAACAGAATCACTGAGCGTTTAAACATTATGGGCACTAAAGAATACCTTTCTTAATTTATGTAATATCTCAAGAATTTGTCAACAGAATTTTCTCAGATTCATCATGAACAGATTGATTAATTAATAATGTTTAATTTTAAATGCATCAAACACTAAGAAAATAAAATGAATCGTTTAAATGAATCGTTAATGCAAATTAGAAATTTTTAATTTCCTTTATTTTTTTTTTATTTTTTAAATTCAAATCTGAAAGGTTGAATAATTAACAATGTTTAATTTCAAATGCATCAAACATTAAGAAAATGAACAGAATCATTTGAAATAATAGACCGAAAAATTTTAAGCCTAGCCTCATTAGCGTGGGGGGAAAAACTGAAGTCTTACTCATTTGGCGGTGGGGAAATTGAAAAGATTTTTTATCTGGAAAGTTAGTTTTTAATTAATAATTAAAATTCTAACTAAAAATTCAAAAAAGTGACCCCAGGTGCATATTCCCGAGCTTCAAGTATACATGTACCGAATTTGGTAGCTGTAGGTCAAATGGCCTGTAGAGCGCCAACACACACACACATTGAGCTTTATATAAGTATAGATTAGTCTTTTTTACGAAATGCAATTTAGTCATGTTTGAGTTATTTATAATTTAAACTATTATCAAGATAAATAGATGATCAAGCATCATTCGTCTTTAATCATTTTCAGTTGCTTTAGTTTCAATCAAAAACCTTTTAAGCACAACAGATTATTGTTAAAAAAACACGTCTTTCCAAAAAGTCAAAAGTGAAAGTAATAATATTATAATTTCACAAGTTTAAATAAGAATTTGGCAATTTCCATTCAACGTTCACTTCTTAAAAGCCCTGCTGTATAAGGTAAGAGTTTCTCCCTTTCCCATTTTTAGAATTTGGAGGAGAAAATATCTTTTCTACCTATAAACATTTTTTAGAAAAGTATATTGAAAGAGGATTACAACTAATGGTTTTTCCATCGCAAAAAAAAAGCAAGGAAAGAGATGAAAGGAAAAATTTCTTCTGATATTCTTAAAGCTGATTTATATACTTCTTCTTGTATCGAAATATTACCCTCCCTAAGAATGCATTCTTCCACTTTAATCATATCAATCATGTCACCACACGTTTACTTTCGCCTTTTCTATTCCCTTCTTTACATCCAATACGAAGGAAAGTATCATTGGAATATTGGAATACATCAAGGTTGGTACTCTTTTAAAAAACATCGGATAAAAAACTCGGCCGCCCTTCTAAATACCTCTCTCGTAATAAGATGAAGCAGCAGCAAATGCAAAAGATCCTAAGTAAATTAAGTATTGATCCCCCGCCTGTGCCCCCCTAAGCTCTTGAAAATCCTTCGCGAGATCTGTGCGTTGGTCTGATGGTCATGTAATCGACCATAGAAAGGGAATGCTATCAGTAACTTCCCCTTTTTGCCTGGAGATAAAGCTCCTGAGTCACCACGCGTTACGGCCACCGACGCTTTTATCGGGACTCCAGAGCTATCAGGAGCAACCTTATAGGTCTGCTCTATGAAGCTAATTAGATGTACACTCCCTCCTTTAACCCGATAAGGGTTTGCTTTCGTTTTTACCCTTGTTTTCTTTTCAAACTAGCGCATCTTTTATTAATATTTTTGTGTTATTACGGATTAGGATTGTTGGAAAATAATATCCTTCAATTTAAAATGCAATTTTATTAAAATAGAAGTCTAAAAATTCATAGACGGTATATTTAGAGACACAAAAATCATTATACAGCATTATTTAAAAGTGATATTTTGAAGAATGGTTAATTGAAATTCACATTGTAAGGTGAATTTAATATTTTTCAAGTAAAATTCTACCTGAATAAATAATGCTTAAATCACATTTATATAAAATTATAAAGAAAATATATTAGAATATACAAGTGGAAATTTTTAAAGGCGATTAAAAGTGACCTAAGTGTTTTATACTTTCAGGATCAAAACTATGAAATGCATAATAGTGTGGGATGAATGTTTTTCACATTTTTAAGGGCAGAGCAATAAAAAAACATCTGAATGATCCCAAAATAACACTATGAAATACTTTGACATTGTAATGATTCTAAATGCCTCCGGATAGATCCCAAATTTTCGATTTTCGGGAAAATTGCCTGTTTCAACTGGCTACATAAAATAATGGACACTTTAAAAGAAAAATGTGGCCAGAGAAATCACGATTTCTGCCTGAAAAGCAATTAGATGTGTCGCTATTCATTTCAACCGAATCTAATCATTCGAATTGGGACTTGGATAGTTAGGATGTGCCAGACACAATCTGAGCTTTACTTTTGACTTACTTACTTTGAGAAGCTTTACTTTTGAAAACGTGCGAAAGATAAGAAGTATTGGATAAGGCTGGGACAGCTATAGTTTCAATAATTCTTCACACTCCTACTTGGGATATTATTATTATCGCTTTAAGGAAAGGCAACACGAAAATTAGCTACGGAACGAAACAAATAAATGCTTTATATTTTGAAGGGTGGAAAAATAAAACTTTAATATTGTTAGGAAAGAACAGGAAAAGTATAGACAGAGCATTATTGAAGACATATTTCATTGATATTGGAACCAAAGTTAAAGTATTTAAAGTGATTAGCTTCTAAAACATCTCAGTACATAGAACAAGCAATCATAGATTTCTAACTGGAATCAGAAATATGTACGGAGTCTTTATTGGTGACTGGTTGAGACGGTACAAACGTTAGCATCGGTAAATACGAAGATGTTATGCATTTACTTGAAAATAAGTTAGATAATTCGTTACAGTGGATTATTTACGCATTGTATATGAACGAATCACCTATCCCATACTTTTTTCAACAAATTGAAGGGAGCCTCTTTTTTTGTCTTTGGACCCGAGATAGTTTTAGGGAGTATCGACAAAAGGTTGGAAATGAATAAGAAAATGCAAGTTTGAAATGTAAATCTATTTTCAGTTTTCTCTTCAAATCCCTAGCACAAACTAAGCATATTTGTAAACAATAGTTTTTGTAGTTTCAACTGGCATATTATCTCAGGATTTAATAAAAAAAAAACTGCTTGACAAAATTTGTCGTGCCAGATAGTTAGTTAACTGATGCTATTCTTATTCTATGTTTGTAAGTTTCAACAGAATCTTCTTTAATAAAATGAATTTAAAGTTGTGGTGAAAGTTTATACTTTAACTTATAATGCTATCAAAATTCTCACTTCCTATAAAAATAAAGCATGGTGCCTTTTTCAAGCTTACGTTTCAATGGAATTTCCTGTTGTAAAATTTGTTATACTTGCAACGTATGTGGTAAACTTTTATGCTCCAACTTGGTTTTCTATCAAAATTCACCATTCCTCTAAAAATGGAACCTTTTACCATTCCAAACTTATCACTACAGATATTGCCATAGCTGTAAGCCAAAATAGATCCATTAATTCAAAGAAATAATTACTTCAATAATTACTTATTATTGCAATTCTCACAGACACTGAACAGTGCATGCACTAGTAGCCAGTCACATTTTGAAAGCATGCAACATTCATGACATAAACATTCATCAACGTCCTTAATCAACTTACATTTACCTCATTGTCCTGTAAAGAACATACAGGGTATCACGTAAAGGTGGAACAAGCTTTTACTTTAATACTTTACTTTCAATAATTTACCTTCAATATTGCACCGAGTATATTCATCTGAATACAGAGTTTTACTAAATAAGGTGGGCATATGAAAACGTTCTGACTTCTGGGGATGTTAAAAGTAAAAACGTTTTTTAAAAATTATGATTTTATAAGCATCTCATAATAAAAGTATGTCATTTAGGGAAATATTTCCCTTATATTCGTCTATGAATATACAAAGTTTCAGATTTTATCTACAGAGTTTGAAGATATATGTTAAATTTAAATTTCGAAGGACTAATCAAAAATTTAGAAGAAAACGTTTACTTTACTGATGCAAATTTATTCAATACAGAAAAACTATCATATGCAAAAATTTATTCACTATTATGTCACTCAGTCTTCAAGACTTCAAAGAAATTTGCTAATCATGCATAATTGGCCAATGGTTGCAGGTCGACTTTACAAAGAACGGAACAGAAATTTGTGAAACAGAATATTTAAGATATCCCGGAGATGTACTGAAATGTTAATCAAGGAAATAAAATTATTTATTGTCACTTGTAAGTTTTCTAAAAGAATGGCACATTTCAGTAGTAAGGGACGTTTGGATATGCAGATGATTTATGTTGTATGTAATTGTAATGTCTGCTTAGTTGTAGAAGAATACAAATATCGTTTTTTGAATTTCTGGCATCCTTCTAGGAACTATTAATTTCTATTTACAATAGTTAAAGAAATAAACGCTTGTTTCTCTTTTTTGTAACACCCTGTATATAATCCACCAATACTGAAATCGATGTCTGATAAAGACATATAACTGTTTGTCGGCCAAAAAACAAAAAGAGAATTGCCTACACTGCACTCATCATGACACACGCAAGCAGTAAAACGGGCAATGAAAGACGCTTTAGTTGCATTGTTCTCAAAATCTGAGAGAAAACTTGATAAAAATGACGCTAAATATAGTCACGATGCGCCGTGCCGAAACTCGATAGTAAGAAGATTTCACGCTGTGTGAAATGTCATTATCATAAAATTTAAAATCTCATTTTTATAAATATGATCTTGTAATAATTATTTCTAAATATTTGTATACTTTCAATTTGTTTCAAAGATATATATTTTTAAACATGAATAAAAGTATTTTAAATGAAAAAAAAATCAAAATTCAATATATATATCTTTGGAGACATCCGGAGACAAAAGATGATATCTCATCACAATAAAATTTTACATAGAGCTCAGAACGCCATTTGCCATCTTTTTCCTTTCCATGTCAAACAGAAATACTAATTTTTCTTCTCCATACTGCAGTGACCCAAACTAATGTATAATCTAGTTTGAATAAATAATTATCTATAACAAAGGAATTAACAATTTCCGGAGCAGATTATTTAAAATAAATATGAAACAAGTAACTTGAACGAACTGATGTAACCACTTGGAACAAAGAAACGATCTTCTCGAAAAGTGAATAATTTACAAGCATAATCTCTTGTGATTTGGCTCAACTGATTCTGGAATGATGGATTAATAATCTAAGTCCACTAGGCATAGATAGACTTTGAATATTCTTGCGAAGCAGCGAAACAATGTTTTTAAATAAAAGCTTGCTGATGCTTTTAATTACTTCTGCTATTTCTAATGAGATGTCTATTGCCGAAGATGCAAGAACTAGCGGAGTCATCTGCCTTTTCGAGAGTAACAACAAGTTGACGTTCTTTAAAACGAATGTTTGTCTAAGAATAATTAAGTACGAATCTTTTACCGTAATTAAACATTTAGATAACTAAGAGAGTTTTTGAGAAAGTTAGAAAATTATTTACTTAGATACGTTATTTGTGTCTCTACCGGCTTTGTAACGAAGCACATCCCATTATTTGTGTTTTGAAAAGTTTTTGCGGTTACTTTGCTGCAAGTCCATTTAAAGTGATATTTCAAAAGAAGAAGCGCTCGCTTTCTGGATAGATACAGTTTCTGAAAAAGTCACTGTTTGCATTTTTGTGCACTGCTTTGAAACTTTCCCCAAGGACATAGAAATTGCGTCAGTGAATATTCAGGAAATTCGGTCGGCTTACTGTAAAGTTTCTGAGAAGCGCTTAAATCAATTGCTGTTATCGCAGAACAAGTGGATATGATTTTTCCATTGGGGAGAGTTTGAAGAAATTCAACAAATGAAATTCAACACTGATAAAAATTGTCTGTTTCAAGAATTACAGTTTGGATGAGGACTTATTAATAGCGTCCAATATTTTTTTTATATCATTGAATTAATTTGTATAATATATTTAAGAATAAATAATATATTTAAAATAAATTATAAATTGATTATAATTAACGATAAAGAAAACTGAATTGTTAGGCTTCATTTCAAAAAGCCATATATACATGAATAACAGCACCGTTCTCAAAAAATAACCGTATACAGTAATATATTTGATAGAGTTACAAAATTTTGAATATTTTCAATAAAATAATTCTGTGTTTTTATTCATTAGCTAAAAGTGTGCTTGGCTGTTATTTAATATCCATTCAAACGTGAATGAGACAAATTAACTAATCTTTTCATATTTTTATTTGCAATAAAATCACATTTTATTTTAAGTATTTATAAAAAAAAATTAAATGACATGACAAGCGAAAACATGACTATGGTTTTTGTTTTTAATTTTATAAATCAGGGAGGATTATAGCAAAACTTAGAGTCGATACAAACGAAGAATTTAAATGAATAATACAACATATCAAAAATGTTCATTAATTCTCTATAAATTCCAAAACTAATAGACTTCAAGCTAAATATTTATTAAGTGTTCATCCAATTTTGAAGCTATCAAATTAGAGAATTGAGTCCAATTCATTTCTGTTTCTTAAGTAAACAAGTTAGACATTTTTGGAACAAATCGGAAACTAATTTACCATGGCTTTTTAATAACTATTTAAGCATTTATAAAAAATAATTTGGGATGAATACTTTATTTTCAGACGAATATCCAAACTCATTTCCAATGATCAATTATATATTGTAATTATTAGAAACAGAATCAGTCTTCGTAATTATTAGTAATTTTATTTTGAGCTCAATAGATTGATTACGACCTCTTCAAAGTTTAATCAACTCTGATGAAATGTGAATGAACAGTTTTTTTTTTTGAAATTGTTTTTCCCAAGCAAAATGCAGTGTCATTAAAATAACTCGCATTGAATTTTATATTAGTTAAGATGGCAGTTACTAAATAAATGTTACGCTTGAATTACTTATTATACTTTTAATGGAAAATAGCATTAATAATAGCATTAATTACATTTATAGAATATTAATTAAGTATTGTTTGGGAAAATATAGCATCACTGCAGCAACAGGAATACTTGAAATATTTTTCGTTAAATTATGAATCATACTCTTGAAAAGATGCTAACTGAAATCGTATAAAAAATTTTGATTCATCTTCGCTGTCTCAAAAAAATTTAATTGTCTTTGAAATTAATTTTGCATAAATGTGAACCGTTTCAGGCTCCGCTAAGGCTGTGAACTCTGAATTTTCAGTAGACAGAACAGCATAAGATCATTTTAATCAAACTCATATTATTATATTAGGTAATTTTTGTTAGTATTTAATGTGACAATATGCATTTCTGTTGACACTGAAGAATCTAATGGATAACTATAAATCTTTTAGCGTCTTTCTATAAATCTTTTAGCGTAATAAATTTTTTAAGGCAAACTATGCATTGTATTCATTCTTATATCTGTTCATTTACATTTGTATATAAACATAGTATGTTATCAATGCATTGAAAAATGAATCGTTCAGAAAATAATCTAAAAATTCTAATTATAATTCTTGGGGTTTTGTTGCAGCCCTATCGTCACTCAGTATTGCCTTAGGCATGCGAATAATAAAATGTTAATGTCACTTCTCGTAAAATATCATTTTCTGATAAACTGATGAGAATAGAATATTTTAAAAATTTTCAAACTATTAAGCTGATATCAGAGACTGATGATACATCATGAAAATCAGAAGTTGTTATTTAGCTCATATGAAAGCGGTATCTTTCCTGGTGAAATTGTATATGATAATATCTTATTAACTTACCCATTCCGCACCACTTTTTTTGTATCGACCTTTTCTATTGGTTTAATGAAAAACTAAAAAGGAGTGTAAATGACGGCCATTTTGAGAAAAACGTAGTCATGTATCAACACATATTTCCACAATTTCAATAAAAAATTTGGAGTATTTTTGTTGGTTTTATATTTTTAAAAGTTTCGACTTAGAGTATTTCCCTCTGTGAGTGACCAGATTCTTAGGATATGTTAGATTCCTTCCGTATATTTAGATCAGCATTACGTTATTGAAGAGATGAGTAACGGAGAATGACAAGTATTAGATATTAACCAACACGACATCATATGTGAATTTCTATATTTTAATTTCACAGGATACACAAATTGTCTATTTCTGAAATCATTTTCATAAATTACTAGATTTTACAAATTTTTTAAAATTTTTAGATACCGATACTTACATAGATATTAATACCACCATTCGAGAGAATTAATCTGTTACTATATTGGTATTCGAAATTTGGATGACATTTTAGAATACAAAAAAAAAATAGCGAGATTAATAGCATGCAAAATCTTCGAATATGTACTGCAAAGACTAAAAATTCTTTTATTAAATTGTATTTTTTTTCGTAACAAATGCTTTTCAAAACTTAAAGTTCTCAAAATAAATTGATATCTTCAAATTGTAAATAGGAAACACTAAACATTCCAATTATATCATTCTTTCATTTCTCCAATATTTGTATTTAATTATAAGTTAAATATTTCAAAGTAATCTAGCTTAAATGGAGATATGAATCATTTCTTAAATCAAGAGGGAAAATTGAAATTAAAATCATTGATATATTCAAAATGTAATCCCATGAAAATCTTTCAATAAGAATCTATTTTTATTTAAAAATGTCTAAAAAAACTAAAATATTAAGAAATTTGTTAAATACAATTAAGGAGACTTTTCCTTGCACTGATTCATTCATACGGTAATGATCGAGAAAATAAATTCTAATAATTGATGTTTATTAAAATATATTTTATTAAAATCTAAACCCCATTATACGCAGCATCATTATATTTTTAAAAATAAATTGAAGACATAAAGCGCTTCTCGGAATTTAAATATTCGTCGACTTACGCATTACAATAGATGCAGACAGGAAAATTTCTAAGCAGTTTTATGCATGGTAGTTTGGAAAAAATATACTTCAAAACATTAAAAAAATACTCTTGAAATAGCTTTTGAATATTCCTACTTACATTGCATAACATAGTGTCATTAAGCAGCAACATTTTTTCCGGAGTTTTATTCCACACATTTTATCTTTCTGCACAGAATGCAATGTTTGAGCTCGCAAATGAATTGGATTCCGTAAAAATATTTTCTTCACCTCAAATTTTCCAATTATCCCAGAAACAAAGACGTCAATTCTAAGCAAACTCATAAACTTAAAATGTGCTCACCAGTCAAAAGGTAGATCGATATTTCTGCTAAAAAAATGAGAAGACAATTTTTATGATCAAAATGCGGTTCTTTTAATCAGTAATAAAAGGCCTCTAAACAAGAAGTTAGTAATATCGCTAAAGTATACTTTCAAGAATTTATTCTGCCTCGTATCGCATTGGAAAGAGGAGTGTTCAGTGAAGCGATATGTCCCATGTTATAAAATAGCATATCTTTTCATCACGTCATTTCAAAATGTAGTAAGGCAAAATCTACTATTTGAACCTTTTTAAATAGGAAAGCATTTTCGATATGAAATTTTCTATTACTGACTTTTGGCGCCATTTATATCTTCTGATACTGAAAAGCCAATTTATTTTTCTTTCTATTTTCAGGCACATGTTGCGATCGCATTGTTCGTTGTATTTATATATTTATAATTATTTAATTATTCTTTGAGTGATAATTTTGACATTAGATTTCTTTTGTTTGTTAGATAATTACCTGATATGGCAATATTTTTGCCTTATGATTGAGGACGAGTAATTTTTTTTTTCAGTTTTTTTCTCATTATCAACTACTTTTTGTTTTAGCAATAATTTTTGTACTTAAGTACGTATTATTATTATTATTATCATAAGGTGTTAATTTCAAAGCTAGATTTTTTATTATTGGTAGATAATTTGATTTCTTTTTAGATAATAACATATATAACGGAATATGCAATTCTAAAGGTTCTGTTATCTTCTTAATTTTTAAATTTTACACTCATTTTAAAGGTATGGTTTGTTAATGACTTTAGTGATTTTTTTTTCGAAATTATGGTGGCTTTTCATTAAGTAAATTTAATGCTTGAAATTTTAAATTCGAAATCCTGAGACTTCAGTCTTATCTATTTTTTTTTAAATCTCTCCTTCAATAAATAATATTAAATATGTATCACAGTGCATAATATTTTTATTTTATAAATTGCTTCAAGTTAATGAAAACAGTTATATAGGTATCTCTGATAGATGCTGAATGTATGGTGGATCAATGACCCCCGGACATGGCAAGGAATAAGGCCATAAAATAGAAGATTGAAGAATTTACCGGAACTTCGATGATGAGTCCTTTAGGATGGAAATATAAACCACCCTTCTTTGCCCTGTCACTGAAACTATAAAAAGCAGGAAGAAGAGCTGCAGTCGTCATACTCAGACCATCTACAAGACTTGGACAAGCTGATCACTTTATCTTAGACTATATCAGCAATGGTTAGGTATAACTCCAGATCACGAGAAATACTCCCAGGACGTAAAGTATCCAAGGTGGCTACTCCGTCAATCATTAATACCGCTACAGTCGTCATGAATCGAGTTATGATCAGCAATGAGCCTTAAGTCGAGTATTGAGACAGCATCATGTACGGAACAGCTAGTCTATATTGAGTTAGTCGATATGCTGTGTAGTCAAGGAGCAGTCGAGATGAGAAAGCAGTTGAGTTCTGTCTGAGCTCTTTATGCTTTTACTGTTGTCTGCTACTGATTTACTGTTTGTGTGCCTCTGTTTACTATAAGTGCTTTTCTTGTACACTCTTTAATTGTATTTTGCTGACTATGTACTTCATGTTGAGTAAGTGTATTTATTTGTAACTATGCGTATTGGACCGTTTCATCTTACACCCACTACAGCGGTTGCGTTGATTTTACGAATTTTTGCATTGCAAATTTTCCATAACTTTCCATATTTTTATTTTAATTTAACCATTAAAATAAAAAGGTTTAACACCAACGGTTCTTAATTTTAAATAACGCATGGTAATTTCTAAAATTAGGGCTTAAATCTGACAAAACCCATTTTCAAGTGATTTGTGATCCTACGTCGTAAAATGATGACAACTTTCCATATAATAACTAATGTCAAATGACGAACTGTTCTGAATTGCAAATATAAACATTTGCATACTGTATATTTTTGTCTAAAAAGGTATAGGCCTTTTAATATTATGATAAGCATTTTGATACCAGAGTTAAATTACATATAACACAGATATATACTACACTAGATGCAAATTCTTTTATTTAATGAGCCCAATATCCTACCAAATGTTAATCTTTAAAGCTTAGATACTAAGAAAACACTTTAAAACGGATTAACATTCTTCGTGTGACAATAAAAAAAAACTAATGCAAATTTTACAAAAATTTGATATAAAAAATAAGAAATTTGTTTCATCCTTTCACAACCAATGAATGTTTTTAAATATATTATGTACATTCATTTATAGCTACTTTATTTAATGATTAATATCATCCGATGAGGGATTAAACTCTTAACTTTATTGAATCAAAAGTTATTATAATTTTCAATTAAAACGTAATTCCTTAAAACACCGTTTAATCTGAGATTGTCAATTTGAAATTTCTAAATGTTGTTCGATAAACCTCGTTAGATGTAAGAAATAATTATTTTTATACGAAACAAGAATAGAAAAAGCAAAATAAGCAGATCCCATTAATAATTTGGATTTTTTCTCGAAGATGTTTAATTACAACAATTTAATTAAGACAAGAAAACTGCCAATCTAGCAGCAGGAGCAAAATTAGAGGATCTAACAGTTAAAATCCAATCATTTGGAACAGTAGCCTCGAATACGTTATATAAATGTTATGAAAAAATAGATAAATAAGGCTTATTTTTGAAACCGAGCTTCAATTATTTAAAAACTATTTCGAGGAATCATTATATTTTGTATTTTCAAAACCTATTCTTCTTTTATCACATCACTTAAGCTGCTTGTTTGCTCTCTGCTTTTCAAGAAAAAATGACAGTCAGAGTCTGAGCCAACAGAGACAGAGACGCTCTGTTATGAAAATAGGAAGAAACTAAAATATAAATACGTATATTTTACTTATACTAGGTTTGTTTAAAATAACAAAGTATTACGAAAAATTTGTATTATCAACAACGCTTTTCATTCAATTACAAATCCTTTTAAATTTAATTTTTATTGTAATGAATATTACTGAATACGAATAATAATCAATCATGGAACTTCATTTATGTGTTCACACTAAGCAGGTTTTCGTTACTTTCTAATGCGGAAACTAGTTTATTTGCTTTATAAAATCAAAATATTTTGAGTTGTCACGATCCATGAGGCATATCGCCATTGGAATTAGGTTTGGTAAAATCTTGTCGAGGGTCTTCAACAATATTTTATTTAACTACACAATTTTTCCCAAGAATTCTTATTCTTGGATTTCCCGGTTGCTTTCAGAATAATGTTTTAAAATCCTTCATTTAGATTTTACGCGTATCAAAAGCATTGCACTGACAAGCTTCTCAGGTGGTAAATGACTACATTCTTCTCTCTAAATCGTTTTGTTTCTTATTACCTGCTACTTTTTCCATGGGCGTGACAATATAATATTAACTGAACAGTCTTTCTTGTTTCATAGCCGGAGACATTAAAATCATTTCAGTCAAATGAAAAGGCTCATTATTTACTAGCATCTTCTTCAAGTTCCAATTGTTTTGGGAGGCTTTGCATTCAGTTGGAAAATTACAGACACTTATCATCAACTGCGATAACGAAGCTACTTGGCTTGTCAAATAATTGAAACTATGCATTGACAAGGCCTCTTCCGATATCGAAATAATTATTACATCAAGACAAACATTATAACAGAACATTATAAGAGTAGCTTCTCTTATTTTTAAAAAAAACCTTTAACATTTATCTTACAATATAAATGAATGCATTTTATCCAGTGAACAAATAATCATTATTTAACACCAAACAATGAAAATGAACGAAGCAAGTAAATATAATAAAAGGTAAAAATCAATGAAAAAGTATTAACGTAATTTTCTTTAACTTTTAAAATAAATTTTAATGCTTTGACTGATTTTTGTTTTTTTAATACAAAAGTTAATCCTTTTACTAGAAAGTAGCTATAGTCCCAAAGGTCGTCATTTAGAAACGGGTGGTTAACGAGGTATCAGTATAAAAATTTGTTTTAAATGTTAAACATCTCGCTTTTTAGAGACTGTTTTATATATAACTAAATAAATTCATATGTTCTCATTTATAAAGATGTTCTTGTATAATGAAAAAAAATATTACAAAATACGTGGTCTACGAAAGAAATGCAACATGCTTTGTGCAGAGAATAAGAAAATTTAGAAAAAAAAAGCTTTAAACTGAAAAAATTACATTAGATAGAAATATGTCATCTTTCCCACCCATTCCTCCATCGAGGAATTGGGTGGTGAACTGAAACAGTACTATAACTGATACATAACTAAAATATAAATTGGGATACATAAGCAAATGAACATTTTCTCAATTTCTTAGGATATTTTAAATTCAAAGATTGAATTTCAAAAACATAACAATCATTATTCCTCCAGTTACTATAATTTGATTATTTTATTCATAGTTACAGCAAATGTCGAGCTAGCTGCTCGAAAATAAACATCTTGCAACGAAATACCTTCAAATTATGAAGAAAATTGAAGCTCTTGAATAGAATGCTTCTAAATTCCCAATAAAATAAATTTTCGAGAGGAATTGAAACTGTAATTTTAACTGGTATTAATTATCATTACGTAGAGACAGTGGTTTTATAATAAAAGGAATCTCTTTGCACACGTTAATAAGCATATAATCGTCTCTCAAGTTTCTAGTAGAGAAATATTACAATTTTACTGGTGAATAAAAATTATATGTTGTTATGGGAAAATTATCCATTATTCTAAAAGATATCTTTTCTGTGCATAGAATACTGCTAGATGTATGATTTAACTGGCGAAGTTTGCAGTAATTTTTATTCATTCTTTAATACGCAGCATTTTCCTCTACATTCTGTTATTTCAAACTAAATGAAATTATCTCGTTGTATTCCAAATTTCCGAAATTTTGCTTGAGATGATGAATTCTGTAATTCCTTTGTTGCCATGAAACATTAAAATTAAGAGATGGCCACAAGAAAACATTTAACAGTTTACGGTAACAAATCAGAGAAGTATTGCTGAAAATCAACAATTTCGAAACTCATGGGTTGAGTCATTTTAAAAATGTGGAAATTAACATAACGTCCAGGCGTTTGTCCCCAAATGCAATTTCAGATTCCACGCATTGTTTTGTCATTAGGTCTGTAGCTAACGGAACTCGAGGGAAACTGTCTGTCTTTATAAGTAGTACTAGAAGAGGGGCATTGTGGGTCCAATATTAGTGGTTGCCTCGGCGAGGAATTTTAAGAGAATGCCATTTGCTAGGAACAAAATATTTGACATCAGTAATTACAGCTTAATTGTTCCTCTTCGCCTTCGCTCTAAATGATTTCACTTATTATTTCCTCTGGATATTTGAGAAATAAGGTTTCGCCATTCTGAATTTTTTTCATTTATTTGTTTGAACTGTTCTTGTTAAGAAATCTCAAAGTCTTTTTTTATTACAGTATTAGTCTCTGGGTGAGAATAAACTACGCTTCCTAGGCTGGAATTAATAAAATAAATTTCCCCAAATCGCTAGGCAATGTCGTATATGCGCTCTGAAATTATCTCTGTATCTAAAAAAAGTGCTATTTTAACAGTTTTCCTTCTGTCAATTGAATATTTTTATTCAGCAATTAGATTATGTAATATCTTTCTTTGATCTATTAAAGTTCTTGAAATATTAACCAAGGAAATGCGTAAGAATTTGTTAATGAATATCGTTGGCGGATATATCTTTGCTAAAACTATAACTTACAGAATTCTTGCCTAGAGGGAATATTGATGAATCAACTTAAATATGTTTATTTCTAAGTAAAAGGAATATTTTTGTAAATGAATAATGGTTTCTTTTGCCTTGAAATCAAATGATAAAAATATGCTACTGAGTGTGTACGAATGAAGTAAAATACTTGCAACGAGATCCAAAATGTGTATAATCATTTCATTGTTTTAATTTCATAATGAATATTAAACAATATCATTACATATTTAAAAACTGTATTTAGAATAAATGCTGTTTTTAGAATAAATGCTGTTTTTAGAAAATATGTTTTTATTTGATTTAAATATATTTTCTTCAGTACAATGGTTTTAAAAATTTCAAGTTGCAAATCATTTCAAAAACATGATTCGAGTGTCTAAAAGAAAAGTTTATAGTAAAATTTTTAATTTTATTTTCGAAAATAATTTTTTCATCATTTAGGCCAGTATTTTTTTAGGTAGGATGATCGGATGATGTGCTACTAGACAAATATTTACATATGACAGCGTTTTTCAAAGTTTCAGAGTATGAAATATTGATATGTAATTTTGTATCATTAATATGCTTAAAGAATTAATTTAATATTTGATTTAGATGGAATTAATTCTACTGTCTTCCTAATTGCGATTTTTATTAATGTTTAAAAATTAGTATTTCGATTAAAATAAATTTTTTTTATTCCTATTATTTAACTGGATCTCTTTAATAAGCTTCTATTGACTAAGCCTTATATTAATAAGTTTTGAAATTATTAATTCTACCATGACTTTTCAATAGTTAAAATTTGTCCTTCTCCGATTAAGCCACAAAATTATCTGTATCAGTATTTGATAATGCTTCCTTATTTCATTTAATTTAACATTAAGTGTGATAAATACTCATTCCTGTAATATGAATTGAGTAGAATAATTTAAGAAATATGACGATTTCTTTTATTTTCTCTTGACAGTCTTCATATCGCAATTTTTTTATCATGTATTCGGCGTGTAAATTTCTGATAATTGACTCATCTTTTGAATAAACCTTTAAAAGTCAACAGAAGAACGTTTCATTTAAGAAATATGAAGGTTTTCCGAAAGAGAAAAAACTTCAAATGATTTAACATCCATGGTGAGTTTTTTTTTTTTTTTTAACTATTCGTTTTAGATCCAGGTTTTTAACAGTCTTTCCTTCTGACTGAAAAATTAACTGCAAAATCTACTTGAATCGACTATGTCAAAGACATTGTTCTTGCCACATACTTTTCTGGCGGAATTTTTTCACATGCTACTGATACAAGGTGGGGAAAGAATGAATCACTGCGACGCAAACTAAGCTCAAAGCTTCATTTATTTTCGTAAAAAGCTTCATTTCCTTCCCAAATTTAATGGGGCTACTTGAGAAGAAAACTAGTTCAGAGACGAGTAATCCTCTTGCTAGTCTTCGAATGAAATTGATGGATTGGATGTTGCAGGAGCAAGACGTGTTGCGATACGCAAGGAGATCACTATTATGTACAGAGTTTTAAACACCAGAAATACAATACAGAAGTATTCGGATCGATGCATTTTTTTCAAGCTTTTTCTCATATTTTACTTTTCATTAACTGAAGCCAGCCCTTTTACCTCTATACAGGGTTTTCATGTATTTTTATTTGCGTATATCAACAAAGTTTATTTTTTAAAATAGAATAATTGTAGTGAAAAGCAATAGCTGCATTGGAATATTTAATCGCTGGATTGCAGAAATCAAAAAGAATTTTCATGCCTTCTACAGCAATGAATTGTTGAACTCTGTAATATTGTAATCTGTTTAATTCATTTTTTCTGCTATTTGTTTAAATATAAATTGCACATGTGTGAAATATTGACATTAATTTATTTTAAAAGTAGCCCATGCTGAAAATACAGGTTTTCGCGGTCATTTGATAAATTGAAACTCTCGAATTAAATAGATTTTCTCTCTTACGTGTTACTTTTTTTCTTTAAAAGGAGATAATTATAGTGCATACTTCTGAACAATGTCATAACTCTTAGGAGAGGGAGTGAAACAGCCGAACTTATCACTGGAATATTGCAAATCGATAAGTTTAATGTTTTATATATTGCTGGAATTTCGTAATGGCCTCTAATTATTAATTTTTAATAAGTAGCTTATTTTTAAATGAGGCTTTGTTGGCTCAAATGATTTAAGAAAAATACCTAGAAGAAATAATATATTAACACTTCGATGCCAAATACCATTATTTATTAAGATTTCCGTGGTTAAAATTCCGTGATTTATGCAACTTTTTTTCAAATGTTGCTACAAGTGATATTAGCCCTATAGTAAATTCCTGTTGATGTTTGCTTTTGGCTCACAAATTACATGATGAATGTTGGCATAGATGAAAGGAAAATGATTTGGTTTACAAACAAAAAATATTTTGTTTGATATTAAGCAAAGTTATTACTAGATGACGAATTATGTTTTATTTTTAAGCTAGAATGATGAAATTTTAATTGGTGAATATTTATTATAGAAGAATAAATTATTATTTATTATAGTTATCTGCATTAAACGCAGTCCATAAAGTCATTTTTAAACAAGACTGTACATTAATTTAATCGATGTGGAAGAAGAAATCTATTTAGAAATTCATGAAATGCAAGACGCATTAAAGCAGAGGTTTTGCTTTCAGGAGCTAATTGTTGGAATAATTTGAACTATACTTATTTATTATACTCATATAATTATATATTTAATTAAAATAAAAGATCATTAAAATATAAAAAAAGTTGTTATGCATGAAGTATTCTATACTCATGTAAAACAACAGCGCGACACTCATTTAATATTATGCTTAATTTCTGTGAGAAGTTTATTGTTATTAGAAGTAGGAAGGAATTTCGCCCAGAATCTTCTTCAAATTTAAATAAATAATAAAATGACCGATGATTAAATTTATTTATAATTGTTAAACTTTCCATTTGCAATGCAAGTGCTTTCTCATCAATTAGATGAAATATGATATAAAAATAATTAACAGTCAATAAAAGGAACATTGAATATTTATGTATTATATATAGTTTGAGCATTTATTTATAAACTGTCTGCAGAGCGTTGATGAGTTTATAACTGAAAAGGGAATTTTAATTATTGCTTGGAATGCTAAACATGCGTAATCAAATGGTTGGCGCATTCTGTGCACGATCTTGTTTTCTTTTCAAACATTTAATTGTAAACAACTTTATTTTTCTGATATAATAAGATTAGAGGATGAATAAATAAATGATACACACGCAAAGTAATACGCTTTTATTCTTAAAATTGCGCAAAGCGGTTAATGCTTAGAAGTAAAGCTTATCTTTTATAATCAATACTAAGGCTTAAATCTAAGGCCATATCTTTAAAAAATTTGCCTATGATCTGGAAAGAAATCTGTTTTCTTCAAATATAGCAGATTTCTAGCTATTATGGCTCTGATAGTCATAGGAATATATCGCCATCAGTCATCAATGTATTCTATTTTAAGGCTTTGTGAAACCTGCAATGAGTTGGTCAAATATATCAACTTTTACATTTTTTTTTCCTATTTTAGTTCGTATTAAAGTTAAATTTTTGCTTCTGTACATCGATTTTGTTGTCTTCCTGATCCAGGCTCAAGAATATGACACTTTTGTTTTGATATTTCATGAAAGAACCTAATTACTTAATAAGCTTTTAACAGATCACTTTTCTGAAGTTAATCCCCATCCCAAAAATATTTTAATAAGATTTTTTTTCTTAAAATATAATTATTTAAGGAATTAATTCTCTTATAACAGCAGCTTACTTTTTGCAGGCATAATTTCCAACGTTTCAGGATAGTCAGGTTACGGCATGCGCCACAGAATGTTTAATACACTTGCATAAAATTGAACAAACTGTTTCAAGGCCAAAGGGAATTATTGAAGCAAGTAGCAGGAATGTTAGTTAAAGAGCTTGTGGGCTTTCCTTCTTCGTTAGTGTGAATTTGGCTTAGCAACATTTATCCAATGGAGAACCCTGTGAGTCAAACCGTGCGTAAAGGATTAATTATGGAAGAAAACCATTCAAAGAAAATCTGGAAACAGTTATACTTAGCAGATTTGAATCCAAGCACCTCTAAAGGTTCTTGAAAAAAATCATCGGTTTTATTCTATAGATGGGATGGTGTATGACACCATGATGCATAGTCTTATTATATGTAGACAAATATAGATATGAATGTTTGTAGAAACGAATTTATATCATCTGTTCCAGAACTGACTCAAAGGAGAGATAGAGAATTTTACGTATGATCCCAAAATGAAGTGAAGCAAACACTGACTACTGAATATATACAGAGTCATTCAAAACTCTTTAGACAAATTGACAGATATTAAGAAAAAAGTCGATTGGCTGGCAATTCATTGGAAATGCAGAGGTTTGCCGCTGTAGAAGGCTCTTTGAAAGTAAATGAATTATATAAAAGAAAAGGATGCACTAGATAACGCGCCAACTCAAGTTTTATAGAAAATAAAGACACCGTGGCAGTGAAATATAGTTGCTTCTATAATACCTTTATAATCACAAGCATTTTGTCAGATACATCATTCTTATGAATAGTGGTGAGTAGAAAGCAGTAGAAAAAAACAAATCTGAGGGAAATATGAGTAATAAAGTCACTCGTATTTCAAAATAAAATATTGTAGGTTGAAGTAAAATTGAGAAAACGAAAAATAAAATATGATTAATACTATATATTCGTAAGTCGTGAAAATAATTTTCTGTTTTAACTTTCAATTTTCCCTTTCAATTTTAAAATGCTATGAAATATTCTATTTAGAAAGTAATATCACTAGGGATAGTCATTTGATAACTTTCCAATATTTTCATTCATTCCATTCCTAATGAATTTTACTTCACTGAAGTAAAGAAAGGTACTGATAAAAAGAAACTGGTTCATTTCTTGTATGAGTTTCACTTATTCATTTCTATTGAAGTCATTCGAATAGAAGCAAATAAATTTGAAGAATTCCTTCCATTTGAATCTTAATTATTCTGGATTATAAAAATTCAAATTGAAGTAAAAATCCCAATATATTCGCATAAAAACTTTATGGTCGCAAAAAGTTCATGTGCGGGCATATTAAAATAGTTTTCACTTGCTTCGTAAGATTGACACATGCATGATTTGTGAATATATTTTGCATAAACGAAGTACATATGAATATCAAAAACACTCTCCGTTTCATAAACCAAAAGATCTCCATTTATTTACCACTACACTAATATGTTTCTTTACATTATTTCCTTGCTCTAGAAACACTTCATCATTTTATTTTATTGATTGATTTCATTTTACTTTGCTCTGCATTTACAATACCTTCCCTGCCTAGATGAAATGCAATTTTGTTTTCAATACAAAGTGCACACATTGGAATAACATCATTTTGGTTAGTATAAAATGGATGGAACTTCTAATGACAGCTGTAACCAAGTTTTTATTCTTCTGACTCAACTCTATTCTCATTCTCGGTCTTTGAGGCGACATATCAATCTGAACTTTAATAAATAGAATAAGTTAAAGCAGAATATCGGTTGAAAAAAACAAGGTTTTTAAAAGAATCACTGCTTATAATCAGGCATTATTGCGATAGTGGTTTTATTTCCGTACTGGTGGGATATCTTATCACTCATGCATCAATGAGAAAACTCATCACATATTACTTATTATTTATCTCCTACGAAATTCACTATGTTTCCTGGATTCGATAGTTAGGAAAATTCACCAGATCGCCTTGGAAATTCTTCTGGCATACAAAAATGAATCAAGGCGAGTTGAAATAATATTGTTTCTCAGTGCAGTAAATAAGGAAACTTCTAAATTAACATAGTAGCATTCTCCGGTGCCTTATTAAACATTACCATATTTTATTTGCTACTTCCTCTTTTCTTTCTCACTGTCAAGGAAGCCATTATCTTTGCATTTGTAATTCCATGTTTTAGGTTAGAGTAGTTACATTAGCGTCAAATGTTAAAACAACACTAGGGCTATTTGGGGACAGACCTCGTCATTTTGAACCACGGTCATATGAAGAGGACGACAAAACTTCCACACCACACCAGCTGGAGGACAATTGACCCCGACGGATTTAGCAACCAGACGGTTCTTCGGTGAAATCGTGTCTTGAACGTGAAGGCCTCCGGTTCTGAAGTCGAGATCTTACCACTTAGGCCACCGCTGCTCGTTAAACGTCTTAGATAAAAAAGGACTTGCTTTTGTACTGTTGACTTCCTTTTAAGTTTAAATAACAAATTCTGGAATAACTATATATATATATACATAAGTTTGAGATACGAAATGTGTTTCTTAATAGTCGCCTCAGGCGACCAGCTGATTAGCCGAGGATATAGATTATCATTAATTTCTTATATATAATCTTATATCTTCCAGATAAAACATCATATCGATGGCACAATAAAATTACCAGACGTTAATGATGTATTACTTTAACTGTCTTACATATGCTCTTCTTATTGTATGATTTTCATGAAACTTTCGAATGGATCAGTCGTATAACATCATGGCGATATTAAAAATGTAAAAGTCTGGTTCATTTATCTTCTAAATTTCACAGAATTGGAACTATTTTTTATCCATCTTGTATATCATACTGATAATGAACTGAATACTTCTTCTTTAGCTTTCGACAATAGAATAAAATTATGTGATCAAATAATTGATGAAGCATTGAAAATGGTTTGAACTTCAGGATAACAATATAATTGACTGTTGGAAGTTAAGCAAAAATATTCTGTAAAAAAAATCCCAAATTCAGTAAAAGTTCAATAATTAATTGTTATCATTAAAAAGACAGTTATTTACATTTTGAAATCATGTAAAAATCATTTTTGTGAAATGATATTTTTGGAAGTTATCGCCGAAAGAAGTAAAAACTCAGGTTAATTTTTAATTAATTAAAATTCTAATTAAACGTTTAAAAAATTGCTCCGAGGTGCAGATTCCCACCCTCCAAGATACAACATATGCGCCCAATTGGTAGCAGTAGGTCAAACGATCCGGCCTATAGAGAACTGGAACATACATACACATACATTTTCATCTTTATTATTAAAATAAATTATGATATATCTTCGAATCTAAGAATATTTTTTCTTTATAATTTCATAAGAGATTTAAAAAAATGAGGAAGAAGAGCAAATATTAAGATAAAACATGATTGAATTAAGAAATTAAAGAAAAACTCAGTAAACGGCTATTATTTTCCAAGAAATTGTTTAAATTCTTACAGTTGCTTAAAAAAACCCGATATGATATAGTATTTCCCTCTCATTTTACAAGCCAGTTACATGGAGCAGCCTGTCGTAAAGTTGAGTGGCAAACGGCCAAATGTAATACAATGGTACGCGAAATATATTAGGGTTCTCACCTCTCTAGCACCTTTTAAGAAAGCTCCCTTTCAAACTGAAGCGACGTTTGAACAAAAGAGCAAGGGGGCGGCAAACTGAAGATTAATGACCCAATGTAGCATTACGCTTCATTCAACTGTAATGCAGCTTTCACTTTGTCTTCTTTCAATTACTCAATCCGTTGTTTCAATTTCCTCCTTACCCCCACCCAATGGCTGGCAAGCATAGCTTCGAGCAGACGTAAGTTTCTGAAACTCTGCCCCTTTCAAACTGAGCGCTTGCTTTGCTTAATGCCCCCCCCCTCTTTACCGACCAGCTGCTAGCCATTGATCAAAATCCATTCCTAATATGGGACTAACAGTATTGTTACATAAAACTCCAAATGAGGTGCGAGAACATGAACCATTGTCAGTGATCTTCTCAGGCAAGCACCGAAGCAATTGGACACATTTTTTTTTTCCTTTTTAAAAATCAATGTGCCATCAGTTTAAATAGAGGGTTAAGGCGACAATCGCTGTAGGATTGTTAGTGAATAAGGGGACACTTGAGCGATAAATAAATCACAGCCGCCATCTCAAGTTATGACATGTCAGCGCCAAGTGATTCTTTGGCCCGACGCAGACAGACACCCGTTAATTTAATGACACAGTTGGTAGTTAATGTCGTACTTATTATGGATACCGTGTTAATCACGTTGTAATAAGCGCTGAGTTAATTGTTACGTGTACCAAAACTGTGAACAATTGATCATAGGTCATTAAGGCACGGCAGAAAATCCAGGCAAAGAACCTTTGCTGGCATAAATATACTTTGCTCTCATTTTAACCATTGTGTGTAGACTAGTGATTCATTTGTATTCGCTCATGTTGTTTCTAAGCGATTCGTTAACTAACTTGAAAAATCAAGTCTATTATCAATGAGAAAGCTCAGCTAAATGTTTGGAAAATAAAGTTGGTTTGTTCTAAGGTTGTGATATATTGCAAAACTGGATGAATGATTTATTTGCTGAATATTATTAGTATACTTGGGACGTTTTGAATCTTATTTTAATCAATTTATAAACTACTTATTGAAAGAATTTAGAAAATAAATCAATAAATTTCATATTTATCTGTCTTTGAGTTTTTGAGAAAGTAAATTAATTCCTTCAACTATTTTTAACACAAAACAATTAATAGAAAATCATGAAATAATGTTTCTAAAACATTAAATTTAAAAGGGAATTTGAGTAAAACCATGCATGCACTTAAAGAGGTAAGGTCATAAAACTCAGTGTACTCAGTGAGATAAGATTATAAGAAATACGCAATTCGGCACTGCCATTCTGAGAAATTGCTGGCTTCTCATCGGTTCAAGCTTGTACCTCTCCCAAAGGAAGTACTGCCAGTCATCAGTGATAGGCCCGTTAATCACTAACAAATTCTATCCTCGAAGAAACGAAAGGCTGCTTACTGTTTTGGACAGCATCTCATCCACATATTTTTAGTGCTCCTCTCGGGGTATTACTGAAAGAGATACCAAGAAAAGTGTTATTCCAACTTATCTAGGCAATTCTGGTTTAAATTAATATACGTAGTGACGCTAATATTTGGAAACTGAGGGTGGTGTTCATATAAGGTGTCATTAGCCATTAGCCATAATTAGTGGTGTCATTAGCCAGGACTCAGCCCTTCGTCGGATTGGCTAATCACTGGTGATGTTCAGAATAGAAGAAACTCTACCCCACACCATTATTATACCAACTTGGGAAGAAAGAACTTTCTTAAGCGCCGTTCCGACGCCCCGTGTACGCCTTGAGTCCAGCGCATTTTGCCCTCTCTGCCATCACTTGTAGTTTTCGAGGTTCTTTGATGTTTGTTCATATTGCCGACGGTTTGTGGGAAACTCCCGATCGACGTCCACAGGCGATATTGATCCTACAATGGATTTACGTCTATATCCGTAAAGACAACGGGCCATGGGAAAGGACCTTTACTGATCAGACAACTTCATACCTTAGGCACATTACTATAAAAAAGTGAGATAGTGGGGAGGAAGTAGGGAAAAAGAATGAGGAGGAAGGAAAGATTGAAAAGATATTTTCTCTGCTACCGATATTGCCATAAAATCGGTCTCAGAACTGAAACTGTGTTTAATTTTAAATGCACAATTCGTCACAAAAACTCATATGTACATATGACAATAAGTGATTATTTCTTTTCAACTTTGTATGTAGTAAAGGAGATTTTTCAGTCAGAATATGTATTAGCATAACATAAATTCAAATATAAAAATGCTTTTAATTATTTTTATATGTTTAACTTTGATTTTATGTATTTATTTTTGCATTTTTTGCTTTAAAGTGCAAATTATATGCTCTAAACTCAAGGAACTGCATCTTTAAAAATATATTTTCACTATTTCCGTGGAGCCAACTGGATTAGTTTGAAATCGAATGAAATTATACATTTAAAGTATATTGTAAAAAAAATGCTACTAGTTGAAAATTTACGTATAGAAGTTTGTAATGCAAAAATTTAAAATACAAGTTTGTACAAGAAACAAATATTCTAAAAAATTATTATAATATTTATCTGATATTGAAGCTTTAAAAATTCTAAAATTAAGAGAAATTAGGAAAGATTTCTATCACACATATATTTTTCATATATTTTAGATATATAAAATTATTTTTTATTATTAATTCGCTGTTTCTTGATAATTGCTGATGAAAAACTACAGTCAGTGAGCGTGTAATTTTCTGATTAATCTATGTATATAAAATATTTATTAGAAGTAATATTTAGAAAACTAATTTCACACATTTCACACAAAAAAATATCATATATTTGATAAAGCACGCGATGTCCAGATGAAACATATTATACTAAAACATATTATACTATTCTTATGTCCATTTGACAATGTTATACTGAAATTTGTATTCATTGGGAAAAGAAAAATACTTATCTTTAATGTTATATACAGAGGTTTATAATCTCCTAAATCATTACTTTAAAACTACAGTTCATTTCAATCGATTTTGCGAGCTGATACACTTTGCCATGCGCATTGGAATTACCCTTTCTCTTAGCTCATCAACTAATACAGCGAATGGAACAATCCATCCTTTCTGAAAACTACTCTCTTAAATGGTTGAAATATATATCGATCTGTATAATGCGATGATTTGAAACTAAACGAAGCACTTGAAAGAAAAACGCTTCTGATGGCTTAACTGCTGGCGAACCATCAAACTCGCTCTCTTTCTAATACAAGTACATTCCCATCTTTCCCGTTGTGGAACTAAAGTATTTCAGCTAAGTTGAAAAGCTGGTGTCGACACGGTTTCCCCATTAACGCAAACGAGTATCAACAAAAACGCATTAAAAGCCATTAGTTCAATCGCCGTGAGAAGGTACACTTAATATGAAGCAGGCCATGAAATTTCTTCCATCAGACATCTCAGGTACTTCAAGAACAAAGTTCAAATAAAAACAGATTTCTGATGGGGTAGAAAGAAGAAAAAAAGTACACTTCTTACATGGTGAAAAATTAGCATATCCATTATACTAACCGTAAGAACACACCGGAATTAGATGCAGTCTTAAAACAGAAGAGCGATTGTGAACTTTCTGGAAATCTCTGCACCGTCATCTTAGCCGGACTTCTTTATTTCTTCGAAAAATATTTGGAAGTGTTTTTGTTCTGTTTTCTTAAGTTGCTACTAAGTAAATATCGAGAAATATATTGTATCCTGATTGAAATGGCACTATGTTTTGAATTGTACTACTTAATCATTAGATTCAACTCTTTAAAATTTTGAATAAGACATAGCTGAAAACGATAAAGGATATCGTGTTTTTGGTCATCAAACCTAGTGAAGCTATTTTAGCACAAGTGTTTTTCAAATAAAGTTTAACCTAAAACAATTGCTGGTGTTTTAGTACAAACGAAATAAATATAATGCTTTTTGTAAAAAACATCTTTAAATTAAATAATTCAAAAACATCTGAAGTATTTATTTTCTCGCTTTTACTTTACCTTTATAACGAACTGAATCAATTTGAAATATATATATATATATATATATATATATATATATTAAGAAAAGGAGAATAGATAGTTTATTGCTAAATTTCACTGATAGAAGCCAAAATACTGTGAAAATACACAAATGACAATCATTAATCGCCAAAACTGAACAATAAGCTGGCTTTTGAAATTGTAACAATTAAATATCAAATCAGATTAGAGTTTTGTGCCAAAGTTTTGAGTTTGCTGATAATTTGCTTAATGAAATAAAGCCTCGCAACTATTTCTTTATATAAAATAATATGAGTTTTCTACTTCACATCGAACATAAAGCAAGAAATCTATCAAATAATAAAATAAGGGAAACTTAAGAAAAAGTAATATATATATATATATATATATATATATATATATATATATATAATAAACTTTATTCTAATAAAAATTTAATTTTTTGTGGCCATCACAAAATATTCAGGTCATTTAAGATATAAAAAATATCTTTAATTCATCAGCTAAAATTCAAAAGTATGCGAGACAAAAAGATAGTAATCGATTTAAATTTCTATATTTTCTTTCGAAAAAATTAGCAGTATCCCCGAAACTTAATCAGACATATTTTTGATGAGATGAACAGAAAGCATTCAAAATTTAGGTGGCATTCATTAATTAACAGGTTCTAGGATTTAAACTTTATATCGGCATCAGTGAATGTTTTAGAAACTTAAAAGTATTTTAGAAATTTTCGAATCCTATATGTTTCGATTTCATTGCAATGCTATATCCGTCGAGTTAGATTTCTGATTATTTGAGAATGAATATATTACAGAATGATGAATTTACCTAGTTTAATGTTTCACTATAGTCAAAATTTAAAACTCTTGCTAAAAATACTCAGACGGAAAATTTCTGATTATGTTGGGAATTCTTATCCACGAGTTTGAATAAAATCCTTAGGTAGTATAGATATCAAAGTTCTACGTTGTCTTTTGCTGCCATGACAGATATCTTCTCACGGGGAAAAAAACTACTTTAGTCACCAGTTTTGTTATATATTCTTACACTTTTATTTGTTTCGTGTAATTTTTTATATGTGTGCCAGTAATTTTACAGCAATATGCTATAGACTTGATTAGAGACCTTTGAAACGAACGTTGCTGCATCTGCCAGCTTTCAATAGTTCAATACTAACAAAAGATAAATAAATATAAAACTAACATTATTTAGACTTAATTTCCTTATGGAAATTCATAGCCAATCTAAACGATAATCTTCCTACATAGGCTAGTTTTTCATATTATCATGTGACCCTATTTGAATTCTTTCAAACAACATAACAATTAAAGCTTATCTTCTGAATTCATTCAGAAGCGGAATTGAGTGCATAAGATCCGAAAACATACTGGTTTCTATCCCGGATGACCAATTTGGGATAGAAATCAATGATGCGAGGGACGAAAATATGATACGATAAGGACCTTAGTTCCAGTGGTGAATAAAAAGCTACTTTTTGGATGACTTTTGAAATTATTATCGTGGTTATTCTTCAAATGATTTCATGTATTTGCGGTATATATGTTAATATTGGACTATAGCTTGCGTTCTTGTTCGACTGGGTAGCGTATTTCTATTAGTGTTTGAAATATTTGAGCTTAAAGAATTAGGTAAGAATGAAAAAAGTATGAAGAGACTGCGACAAGAATATAACAAATATATTTTACTTTTTTTTTCATTAAATTTTTACATTTAGAAAGAGTTTAACAAAACTTACTTGGAGTTTCATCTTTTTATACTTATTACAGTAAGGTAATACTTTTTTTCAAATATTATTTTGTGTTAAAATGTATGTAATGATGCTTTTAGTAATTAAAGATTTCGAGAAATATTATGAAATTTTTATGTTATGAACAATTAACAGCTTCTTATGGAATTTCATTCGAATTTATTTTCAAGTAATGTATGACAGAAATTTTTAAAAAATGAGCTTGTTATTTCATAATTTTTTCGGTTATATTATTAGTTGCCTTATATTTTTGAACTGAAAGTTATTTCAAATTATTGGTGAAGATTCTTTAAAAAAATATATTATCATTTAGATTTTTACTGTTTTTTTAGTGCATCCTGTGCTGTGATTCAAATTAATTTATTTTTTAACACACGTACTTTTATCAGAAAAGTGCATGACAAGACATACTGATGAAAAAAAAAGAACTTAATTAATGGCTTAAGTAGTCTTACTTTAAAATGAATTGACCTTAAAGTGATATATGAACTCAACTTACTGAAGTCGACTAGGAAAAAAGCTGAGGGGGAAAGAAAGAATCGTTAAAAAGACACGCTTCAACCAGGAATGTCGGAGTGTAGTTTCTAAAAATGATTTTCTTACTTTTAATACTTTCTTATTATAAAAAAAAATGCGTTTACAAGATAACTAATACTTTATTTAGACGGAAATGATAATGCAATCATTTATCTTTCTTCTTACACGACTCGAGTTCTTTGAGCCTTTTTCAAATAGAAGCGAATAATATTTATATCTAGTGTTCAAATTATTATCTAGATTTCAAATTTAGTATGTCAGCAGTTAGTGTAATCCTCAAACATGAATTCTTCAATGGTTTTCAGACAATAAGCATTATTCCATTTTCCGCTTTCAGTTGAAGATTTCGTTCTATCTCTTAAATTATAATTTTGTTTAGCACGTCAGTTTCATTCAAAAAGTCAGTGGTGAATCATATACAAATATGCAATACTATATATATTTTACAGTGAAAACCCGAAATCAGTCAAAACGCGAATTAACTAGCGAAAACGCGTTTTAACTGACAGCGCTAGGGAAAACGCGTTCTAACTAAAAGAGCTAGGGATAACCCGTTTTCTCTAGTTATTTTAAGTCTTGTCCTGTTGAAGCCATATGAATCTAGATTTCTAGCTTGTGAAATTTCTAAAGCAAGTAAAGCCATCTAGTTTTATTCATGCTGAGACGTGTTTGTACTGTTGATTTATTAACGGTGAGTGAAGAAAATGTTAATGGTTTTTATGCCAAAAACGGGAAAAATAAATTTATTGCAGTTTTTAATAAAAACAGAATGACTTTAAAGCTATAACAGATGATGAATACAACACTCTTTTATCTGAGGTTGAAGAAGCAAAATCTGCCGTTAAAAAGACTTCAGTTCAATATCGCACATTAAAAAGGTTTGGCATTCTTGAAATCAGTGAAGTAAAAAAGTTGGTTTATTTAAATGAGCCCATAAAATATTATTTACCAGTTGAAGAAATTTTTGATACTATATAATTTGCAAATGTGGCTATAGGGCATGGGGTTAGAGACTGACTTAATATTGAAAATTTAAGAAAATTTGCTAACATAACTACTGAAAGGATACACATTTTTTATATTGATGTATGAAACATGTCAACAGAAAAAAAAGTAAATTTTTGGTTTCTAAACCTATTATTCACTCAGAAAGGAATAGATGCTGCCAAGTGGATTTGATTGACACAGAATTTTAGGCAGATAATGAATTTAGGTTTATTATGGTTTACCAGGAACACAGTTTGTGTTACTACGACTACTTCAGAGCAAAGGAATGGAAGATGTTGCTTTGCAAGTACACTCATGTCCATAAATTAAGGATAATTCAGAGTAACTCTGGAATCGAACTCTAAAATACATATATCACCCGTAAAATGACTACACACATTTTCAAAAATCATATCAAATTGCAGGAAACCACCAGATGACACCGATAGTACATCACAATGACGAGAGTGCAAGAGAGTGATATATAAGGAATCCAGGCAAAGAAGTAAAATTGTTCACAAGCGCTTTATAAGCCTTTCAGTGCAATAACCGCATAGTTATGACACAAAGGACGCATTTGGATGATTTTTTACATGGTAGAATTATCGGCCGTCTGGAATGTGGGCTTACCCAGCTGGAAGTATCCGAGGAACTCGGAAACGCCCAGAGTGTCATCTCCAGGTTTTGGCAACGATTCCAAGATGATGGTAATATAAGTAGATGTTACAGTACATATCGCCCCCGAGGTACAATGCCGAATGAGGGCCGGTATTTGGCAGTTACTGCCAAAAGAAACAGACGGTGCACAGCATTAGGCCTGTCTCGTCAGCTCTCTTGAGCCACTGGTACGACAGTTTCAAGGCAGACCGTGTGCAGACGCTTAGGGCAGATTGGTCTATATGCTCGTAGGCCTGTCAGATGTGTTCCACTTACTGCAACTCACTGTCGCCTGTGTTTAGCTTGGAGTAGAGAGCATGAATTGTGGACACCTCAACAGTGGGCTTGTGTGATGTTTTCCGATGAGTCCAGGTTTAATCTGAAGTCTGACTCTCGCCGGACTTTCATATGAAGAGTGCCAGGTACCCGGTACCACCAAGAGAACATCACTGAACGACACCGTTTCGGTGGTGCAGGAGTGCTTGTTTGGGGGAGGAATTATTTTGGGTTTCAGAACTGACCTACATGTTGAAATTGGAACCATGGCAGGCCAAATATATCGGGATATAATTCTGGAACAACATGTACATTTGTTTCGGGGAGCCATGGTCTCAGAATTCGTGTTTATGGATGACAACACCCGTCCTAACCGTGAAAACATCGTAAACGAATGCCTTCGATCGGAGGATATCACCTGTATGGACTGACCAGCATTCTCACCCGACTTGAATCCAGTATAGCATGTGTGGGGCATGCTTGGTCGACGAGTTGCAGCCCTTCAACCACCTCCTACATGTCTATCGGAACTTCAGAGAGCATTTCTTGATGAGTGGTGTAATATTCTCCAAGATCAGATCGATAATTTGATACTCAACATGCCTAGGCGTTGTACGGACTGTATTCCATCGTCTGGGAGACATACTATGTATTAACCTTCATACCAACCATGTAATAATGGGTTTTGTAAATAAGGGTTTTTTTTTTTTTTGTAATTTGCTCCAGGGAACAAAAAATCGCAATTATTATTAATGATATCAAAAATAAAGCATCTTTTTTGCTCTTTACCTTTTGTTTAATCAATAGGCTTTACAAAATAAGGCACATTTGTTTTGCTCCTGACTTTTTCTTTTCCTGAACTTGTATTATTCTTAATTTACGGACATGAGTGTACTTGATATCTTTTTGATATTCGGGATTCCTTGTATATTGCAATGTGATAATGGAAGAGAGTTTGTAAATACCGTTATAGAACAGTTATGTACGTATTGGTCAAAATTGAAGATTGTTCATTTTTCTTCAACGATGGGTTCTTGCTCAACATTGTATTAGTAAGTATAGTTTCATGCAATAATTTTGGATTCAATTATATTGTCTATAATATCCGTCAAAACGCTAATAAAATGGATTCTCCCTAGCACTGTCAGTTATAACGCATTTTTTTTTATAGTTAATTCGCGTTTTCTCTAGCGCTGTCAGTTAAAACTGGTTTTCCCTAGTTAATTCGCGTTTTCTCTAGCGCTGTCAGTTAAAACTGGTTTTCCCTAGTTAATTCGCGTTTTGACTGATTTCGGGTTTTCCCTGTAACAGACAACTTGCTTCAAACTCTTTGCATTCATCTAGATAAGCCCTTCATATAAAACACAACCTGTTTTAAAATGAATATGGCATTTCTAAGTATCACACATTGTCACAATCTTTGACAATACAATTTTTACACAAACACACACACACAAAAAAAAATAATCACAACCTTTATTGATCAATTTTTTAAATAGTTTCAAGCTCTTTGCTTTGATGCTTCAAATAATTGTAGCTATAACGCCATAATAGTCTTCTGGGGTTTCCAGTGTGAGGGTTTGTTGCATGAGTTTCATCCACTTTTATTTCTATTTGCTTCAGCATTTATGTCAATGATTCCCTTTCTGATTTTTCTGTCATTGTCCAGAATGCATTTTAATCTCAGGTAATCGTTATTTCTGAAATTTAACGAAAACTTATATCCGTAATTAGGAATTTTTTTAGTACCTATAAGGTCACAATGTATGTTTCTTCATTTTTTCAGAAATTGGAATTTTAAATCATCATTCATTGTTAAGTGCAAATTTAAAAAAAATAATTTGAAGTTCTAAATAATATTCTAATGGTGTTAGGGTAATTTACTTCATTTGTCTTTAATATGAAATGATTTTATAAGATGGAAAATAGGTTTATAATTTAGGTGAAGTTATGATCATGTTCTACAGAACTCTTTAAAAAATGACTTTAAAAATTAATTTATGAATTAACTCTTTTTAGTAACAGCAACGTTCATAATTATTCCAGTATATTTCCAATTACCAAAGAGACTATGGAGTAATTAGGAAAATCTGTTTTGGCTTTTGATCACAACAAGGAACTGATTTCAAGGGAATATATTTTTAAAAAAAAGATAAAAAACTACTGTTTATTGTCTCAGAATTTAGCTTACCGCCTGTTCTCAACAATCCAAAGTAGCTTTTTACTGTTTTACAATAAAAATAATATTCTCTTTCACGGATTATCGCATATAAACCCTCATGATTATTTAACATCCTGAAATATAATCTTATAATATAATAAATATATCCACAATTTTGTCGGAAAATGAATTTTTATAAGAACAGATATGATTAAATTTCCTAAGACTCAAGAGGAAAGAGATGTATAAGACTTAAGAATGCATTTTCAAATGAATAGGGATTAGTATTAGCATAAGTAGTCTACTTACGCAGATAGAATTTTTTAGAAAACTTTTATATGATTCTCGGAAATAGCGAACTGTTATTAACCACTGAAATAAATTTTGTTTTATTAAAATTAAAGCTATTCAGTCCTGTCGCGTTCAGTTGCCATCCATTTCATCAGTCACACATTATAATGAATAACATATCTTCATTCCGGTACATTTAACATAACATATCAAAATATGCATATTTATTAAAAAATCAATCATAGATAATTCTAGATAAGCTACTTCTTCCATCTCCAAAATCTCCAATTCTTACTGAAAAGAATCGAAATCCTTATCTCTAGATTTCTCTGACAATATCGCATTATTTTTTCCTCAATTTCTTTATTTTCTTCTATAACAGACGACAAATTACCTAAAATTATTATTGATCATCAACTTTTATGCTTGAAATATAATTCATATATCGATCACACAATCGATTCTTTAAAAATGCCAATTGTTAATTTAACATAAAATAATGCACAGACAGGATGCATTTCTAGATATAATATCGCTTCTTATCACATAATTAATTATTTCAAATGCATGCAAATTACAAAATTGTATTGTTTTGAAAGCTAATTTCTGATTACCATATGATGAGAATTGCCAGGGGACATTAAGAATATCCTATTTCTCAAGAGAAAGTCCAATAATGAAAGATGAACGTTACACGCTCTACAGCTCCAAGAATTATATAACTTCGCAACTTACCTTGTAAACAATTGATGTGGGGAATGAATAACGACACTTAATAAAGCTTTTTTTAAAGCAGTTGTAAATAAAAAATGCTAATATAAATATATGTTAATATAAAAATGTTAAATAAAGTAAATAAATGTTAGAAAATGACAAAAAATGTGGAAATGTTCCATTTGTCTGCCCTTCCTGTGCTTTAGAAAGACACTTTCTAGTTCAATAAGAGTTGACTGGTGCGTACTATTAACACCGTTTCCAATACCCTACTTGTAATTTGTGTTTAATTTAGTAAACATTTGCTTTCGGATTGATCTATATAAAGTATAATATAACAGAAGTATAAAAATAAAACGTTTAAACTCAAATTTTGTTACATAATTACTTACTGCAAATTTACATTACATATGCATTTAAGTATTATTATTATGCGAACATACAGAATTTTTTTTAGATTTTCTGCATGATAATCAGTATAATTTTGAAATTTTTGTTTTAATGTATATTAAAATGAAAATCACTGTAATTATTGAAACTATTTCAATATTTATTTTCTGAGCGCATATATTTGTGGATTATCACATCACAACATATTATCGATGTGCTATTAGGAAGCAAATGAATTTGAAAACAACCATTTTGTTTTACTGTTTTATGATGAAAATAGTCGTATCAATTTATAATTAATAAATTTTGCAACACATATTTTATTTACAAAAATGACCCTTTATTTACAGAATTTTGAAGAATGTCTCAGTTTTTTTAAAAAATTAATTTATTCAAATAATGAAAGTGATAAAATATCAGACATCAGAAATTAAAATTTAAAAATAATTCGGCCGCTATATTAGTACAATTCGGCCAAAATAAAGAGAAACACTGTTACGAGAATAATATCACAAGTGCTCCAATTCTTAATTTTTTATTTTATTGACAAATGCAAAATTTAAAACAATTCTTTTACCGATGAATGAAAATTTCCCAGTATTTTAAGTGCCCATAATTTAAAATTAAGCGCCATTTCCACTTGATAAACATTTTTTTCAATTGAAAAAATCAATTCAACATTCTTATGAGCATATTTTGAAATTTGGAAAATTTTCAAATTATAAAAATGATAATAGAGCTGGACATTGAACTGCAAAAAGTTTAAATATTTTGTACGATGTTTTGAAAAATAAACTCGAGCATGCAGTTATTTCAACAAAGATGTTGGCACTAAAATAACAAGGTGCTGATCCATTGTTTCCTTCGGTAAATAAATGCAAAATATCATTAAAACCTATTTCTTTCTTAGACGATTTAAAGAGTCATAGAGATTAGAAAACATAATAATAAATCATTATCTCAAGAATGTTTTGTTTCCATAAAATATTCTATGGTAGGATATATTTTAGAAACAAATTATTATCGAGACAACAATAAGAAATAAAAGTTCAAATTAAAGTTCGAGAAATAGACACTGATAGAGGAGTAGTAATAATGAAACATGTAAAGTTTATAAGCATGGTTAAAACTGATAAGATATCGCAGTTTTCTCCAAATACCTAAATGGCAAAACATCTGAAAACAAGTTACAATGAACACAAGCTCAATTTTTTATCAAATAATGTCGTACCCAGTTTGATAAAGGGGAACTCTGTATTATTTCAATTGAATTAGAGACCCTCCGTTAGCTGAGCAGACGATGAATATAATATGAATATTCCATTTGCAAATTTTATCTTGAGACACAAGCAATTCATTGCTCAACAGAGAAGAGCAGCCTTCACATCCTTAAGATGCAGATCTTGGTCATTAGGATTCACTGCAATGAACACAAGCTGGTGTTTGGAAGGATTAAAACAATTGCCACCAAGGCTAATTAACTGTACTGTAAGGAATTGCAGTTCCAAAACGACTTCACTAATGCATGGCTTTACTATGTCCCTAATGTAAGGTCCTTAATTTCCAAACTTTGCTTCTAAGGAGTAAATCAGAAGCAGAGACGATAAATATAACTGTGTAAGGAACACTGGATATAAATATTTACTAAGCGTGTTTTGATTAGAATTTCCTCAATCGAGGTATGCAAGCAAACAAGCGCCTTTCAAAACATTCTGCATCGAGCCTTTCATATTGATTAGGTCGGCTGAGAAAATTAGAGTGAAGTGAAGTTTATTCACCCTAAATTACACACTCTGTTCATAAATATCAATAAAATCAAGAGCTTCAATGCAGTTTTTGCAATACGTCATGAAATAGAATATTTAATTTTGGACAGCGAAATATATGAGATTAAGATTATAAAGTAATATATTTTATTTACATTTGAAGAAGGTACAAAATTTACAAGTTTCAGAATGCATAAAATGATGAGCTAATTTGCTTCTTATAAATGAAAATAACTATTATTAGCTGCAATTATAATAAATTGTTATTTCTTTTCTTTGAAAATGAATAATTCCAAAATACAAGAAGTGCCTTTTGAAAAAAAAAAAATATATATATAATTTATCAGATTGAAAAGCGTCAAGGTATTCACAGGCAGCATTCAAAAGCACCATTTGAAAATGTTTAGAAAATTCTATAGAATAGAAATCTAGAATAGAAAATGCTTTAGAATCTCCAAACTTATTTATTTTGGGTTATTAAGCAGTAGGATCAAGGGCATAATTAAATTATTTCTTCGAAAATTGCCCTACTGAATGCATTTCTTAAAACTATGCTTATTTTCTTTTGCTCCCTCACATAAAAAGATCGAGTATCAAACTTAATAAAATTCTTATAGAAATATTTTTGTTTATTATTTACAACTTCAATAACTTTCCCAGGATATTTATCTTTATGTAAAGTGTTTTTAGTGTCGTCCTTTTGATTTTGAGCCATGAATCAAATATGATGCAGAATAAACATTAAATAAAAAAAGTTGAATGATTTAAACAATTTTCAACTTTTTACACAAGAATGGAACGTAACTTATACTTAGTCATGTATAAATAGTAGTAGTTAACGTTTAACAGATTGATATTAATAAAAAAGAAAAGTTTCAAATTCTATTTTCATTCATTTAATTTCATCATTTTTTTTATTATCATTTGATGGGTCTCAGAAAAATTTGATAAATCGGGAGAAAAATCGAGATATAAATATATAAAACATTCTTCCGAAAGTAAACATTTTTTATAAAGCTATCTTCACAAGATTGTTGCTTGTAATCAGTTTGTCTGTTTTAACTTTATTCATTCATTCATTACTTTCTCGTATGCGAAGAAAAAAAAAGAGTACTGTAATGCTCAAAATATTCAAACTCTTTTGTCGAAACTTGACGTGAAAGATTTCCCTACATTCGAAAATAATATAAGATCAGCCTGTCTGTCCATTCTGCCGCTATGTGTATCTGTGAAAACGATCATTCGAAATGGCTTTGAATTAGACGGGTGGTACTTGATCCATAGTCTTTACATAAAGTTCATCGATTTTTATCAAATTTTGTAGCAAATCCGTTCACAAGAAGAGTAAAAGTTAGAACGATCATTTGTAAATGTATGGATAAAATCTAATATTCAGATCTATTATCAAGAGTATAAATTTGTATACAATTTTGAATGAAATTTGCGACTGTTTAATTATCTGCCGGTCTGTATTTTTGCACACACATAAACTTTTTATCTCTCTTTAAAGTGAAACTTACTATATCATCTTGTTACTAAATTTGTATTCCGTACTGAGTATTGGCTTCAGTTGGTTGGAAAAAATAGCTGAAAAGATATATTTTCTTTTCTTTATAATACTATGAAGCCCAAAATACTCATGTGTGGGAAAATTTGAATACTCTGGCGATTACAATCTTTTTTTTTTTTTTTTTTTTTTTTTGCGGGAGAGAAAGTGAATATTGCCAATAGAGAGCAGGGGATAAAGTTCCAAAATTGCCAGTCCCTCTAAGTTATTTATAAAACTCCTGTTGGAAGTTATTGAATATTCATATCTGCCATTTTTTAAAACCGCATAATATGCATGTCAACGAGTTGAAGATGTTGTATTGAAAAAAAAATTAGATCCATTAAAGCAGAAATGTACCGAATTTTATTCATGATATTTTTTAATATAAGGCTCTTCCCATACTGCACCTAAATGAAATAAAAATTTTAACTACTTCTTCACAAAATCTTTTACTTGATGATTATTTTTTTCTTATATGTCAAATTAAATGAATTATAAACATGGCCTATAAATCAAATCTTAAAAATCCAACAACATTATTAAATATCCTTTAAATATGTAACCTTTTCAGATGAGGTATTCCATCTAATTTCTAGATGTTTTGGTTTCTTTGTTTATGATGGAATTGAGTTGAATGTATCTTTTCTTACTGCAATTAATTTTAGAAAACTTTTACTGAATAAAGACATCTAATTGAAGTCACATTGAAGCTAAAAAACCGTTTTTCTGCATGTTGCTTTTATTATATTTTTGTAAGTCTCATTGGATCAAATCAGAGAGAACCCTTTATTTAGAGACCGCCAAATTTCGATCTTCCTAACGTTTACTGTATAAGTAATAGAATAATACGTATTACAAAAAGACAAGTGTCGTTTTACATGATGTGATAAGTAAGGAAAAAATGATTCATCTTGAAATAAATGTCAACTTTCCAAATCATGGAACTAAATTTGAAAACATTTTTATCTGGTTCCATGAAATAAGAAATGGCATGGAACATTTCTCTGTTGTTGGAAATACGTTTATGACTCCGTTAAAGTCGGATCGAAACCGTAATGAGGTTACATAATTTGCAACATTATTTTTACCTGCCTTAGATGATAATTATGATTTTCTATCAATTCGAAACTTCTTTTTCACTTATAAAATTAAATAATTTAAAGAAGCAAATTTCGTTGTCTTATCAGCAAGATATTCGGTTTTTTCTGAAATTCTGCATAACCATTTTCCATACTTTCACTTTTATTCTGCCTTTGCATACTTCGACGTTTTAATTTTATTCATAGAAAATCTTTCATTTTCTGCTGCTGAAATAATATCAGTCATCAGTCTGACAGTCTGATCAGTATGAAATAATATTAATCAGGAATGAATGCTCATAAAATCTGTGCAAAATAAATCTCAATGGTAATTTAATGAGTTACATTAGAGATAATTTTCAATTTATTATGTGATGAAATGGAATCCTAAATTTTTATATAAAGGATTAAAAAAAATCGCTGAAACAGAAAACAGAACTCTACTGTGATTTTTTTTTCTGTTTATTAGCCGCAGTAATTTGCCAAAACGTGATTTGGTAACTGAATTTAGTTAAAACTTAAATTCAATTATATTATTACATAGAGAAAGGGAAAAAAACATCTTTTTCAAAGCTAGGTACAAGATTACTTTAGGGTGTTTTTTCCTCCAAGGGAAAAAAAAAAAGATACATTTCCAACATATGCCGAAAAATAAAAGCTTTTCGAAGAAAAAAAATTAGGGGGGAAATTCGATTCTATTCTTCGGAACTCACTTAAAAAATTACCTCGAATAAAATTGCTTCGTAACTGATTTATTTTACATTTTAATGTCACAATCGATAGCTTCGAGTAGAAAAATTTCAAGCGATCTGCCTGAACTCTCATTAAAGTAAATGAAATAAAAATAAGTAATAGAGATTTAGAGAGCGTGAGCAGAAAAAAAACTATAATAGAATAAAAAAGGAAATGTAATCTACATCGGTTGTTCTTTTTCTCTCTCCATTCTATGAGAATAAGTAAAAGTTTCATATTCCTTGTAGTGATCTCTTACTCATACAGGGCTTTTACTTTTTCCTGAAATATTCCCAGTGTGATCCTCTCAATTTTCTGTCGCTATCAAATGGTCGAAAATATTGGATGCATTTCTTTAAATTGTGCTGGATTCAATATTTTATTCAGCAAATGGTATTGCTCTACATTGGCATCATGGAAGAGAGAAAGGCTGATGGTGAAGAGAATTTTGGGAAAAAATTGTCCGTGGTCAAGAAGAAAGCCCTTCTAACTAAATCGATCACAATTGTGAATTGCCGGAGAAAGTATCAAGGACAGAGAAGAGTTTCCCACCCACCATTAGATATTATGAAGCACCGAATGGCGGAAAGGTTCCTATTTTCAGAAAGAAGGAAACGAATCTACTTTTTCATACTTATTTCTGTGACATAATTAAAAAAAAGGAGAGTTCGGAAGGATAGCGCCAAGTTTTACATTTAATAGATGTTCCATCAGCCGAAGCATCTTTATACTGGATTTTTTCCCTATGCACAAAAGGGTTTTATCCGATTAAACGTTTTTAAAACGGAACCCATTTCCTTTAAGGGTTGGCATGGAAAAATGGGTGACACAGAAATTCGAGAAAAGACATTATTGGTAAAAGTGGATTCTCTGTTTTATGTGCAATGGTTTTAAAGGACCAAACTTATAAGAAATAGAGGAAGTAATTCTTTTTTTAAGTAAAATGCTTTAAAGAAAATGCAATATTTCACTGACTTTTTCATTAACAGTTCTCTGGTTTATTTGCATATTTGGTTCGGATTGAATGAATTGTTTCGCCGCTTTGCTCATGTCAAAAATAAGTCTGTCAACTTATTTATCAGGAAAGGATTCATTTTTAAAAATCTCTTTCATGAAAACCGTCTTTTTAAAAACAAGGGTGTAAGGAACGCCATATAATTTCACAATGTTTGACTCATCATTTGAAATAATTACATAAATTGCCTCGAAACTACCATTATAAATGGAAGGAAAACATATATTGAAATTAAGTTATTGTGTTGTATGCTGAAATCTTAATCAGATGTAAGGACGCCATTTTAGGATGATGAGTCCTTATACTAAAAGTATAACATATTTAGTAATTGTTGTTTAATATAATTTAAAATTAAATATAAGTTAACGTAAACTCAGTATCCTTAAGTATAATCCTTTGTTTAGTATATTTATATTTCAGTCTCTTTATTTTTTTTTCTTTCTCGCATCCGTTGTACAGAAAAAGTATAGTAAAAGTCAAAAAATTCGAACACGAGATTTTGACGAATCTCCAGTTTTAGACATCCCTGAGTTAGAAAAACACATTAAAAAAAAAAGGTATCTCTGTCTGTGACAAAAATAACTCAAAAACGCCTTGAGTGAGACAGATGAAATTTGGAGTATGGTCTTTACATTCAATTCGTAGATTCCTTTCAAGTTTTGGGCAGAGTCTATTTAGAGAAAGTCTGTCTGTCCATTTGTTCGATTATACGTTAACACGATCATAGTAAAACGAAGAGAGCTAGATGAATAAAATTCAGTACATGTATTTATTATCTATAACATAGACCCAAACCAAATATTGAGCCATATCCAGTAAGGGGTTGAAAATCTGTCAGGCTTTACTTTCAGAAGGTTTGAAACGCGATCCATCAAAACCACAAGGATTTAAATATATTAAATTTGGTATGTGATTTTTTGCTTAGAACTGTAGTTTTGTGTTCAGTCGGTTGGGAAAACGAGTCTACCCCCCCCCCCCATTCGATTTTCAGAAGCTATTAACGGTATACTAGAAATGACTCGCCCTGTATGACAGTAAAATTGCTAAATTCCCGCCACAGATGAATGCTTTGTAACGCTTATTTGCCGATCCCATGACCTTGCGGGGAGGGGAATGCTTCTAGAAAAGTTCTGGGGAGACCACTCCCTGAGTCTGAGTTGATTTCTTAGCTATAGAAATGTACCCGGGCTCTACTGCCGAAAGAGCGAACTTCAGAGAAACAAAAACGAATTGTCGACTTCACCGAATTCTTTCCAGGTACTAAAGAGATAAAAAAGATATTTCAACCTCCTTTCTTCTTAAATGTCTTCATTGTTATGAATTCATATTCTACTAAATGAGTTTTGATTGCATTGACATTCTTAGCAATCATTAGTACTTAGGTAACTGTTATTCGTTGTGAGGGAAAATCCACAAAGTTTGAAATCTTAGAAAGATTAAAAAAATTTGAAACTGACATCATTCTGTCTTATAAAAATAAGAAAGAGAGATACCAGCGGATAAGTTTTGAATAAAAAAAAATCCCTATTTAAACTAGAAATGAAAGAAAAGATTATAAAGATTACAGGTCTTTACACTTTCAAGTGAATGATGTGCTCATTTTTTAGCTTTCTTATGTTTTGAATAAAAGATAAATACCAGGCAATGAACATAATAATATAGCGATGTTTTTAAAAGTAGGGTTCATTGTATTTTTAAAATGATATGAATCTTTTATCTCGAATTCTCTTTTCATTTTGGAAATGCAAAAATCCTGTCTGATACATAAAAGATTCTGGATAGTAACGCTTTCTAAGACTTAAATGAGTGGTGAGAGTTCCCAGTATACTACACATTGAACATGAAATGCAGTCCTATAATATTACCTTGCTGCAAGTCATATGTTGATTGATTTGCTAGAATAAAAATACGACGCGAAACAACGTCAAGTACGGATGCCATAATATGAAAAATTCTCAGATGATGAGACATTTTATTTCCGTATTTCTACACTACAGCAGCGTTCGACGCACTGATGGTGGTTCTTAAGTGGTGTTGAATTTGTAAATCATTCGCTATTTTGACTACATTATGCCTCATTTATTTTGATAGTTATTTGATTCTTCAATAATATTAATATTTAAACAGCACATAAAGAAGTCAGAAGTTTCTATAGACATAATTATCAATCATAGCTTTTGAAGAAAATTCAAGCATTGCTGGTTGATATCAAACATTTCTTGTGCGCTTCTTCACTACGTGCAAGTTAAATATAATCTGCTTCAATAATATTTGACTTAATAATAATAGTGATCATTTGAAAAAAGTCAATTAATAAATTAAAAGAAAATAAGCAGCTCATGATGCAATATTTTTTTCTTATCAATTGAGTAATTGTCTATGTAAAATTAGGATATGTTATCAAAAGTCTATCTTGACTACATTTGAGACATTACTTATTATTCCATGAGCTAAAAAAATTATACGTAAACTTGAATTTCATTATTTCCAGCACCATAGAATGATTTTCAGAGTAGGTTACAGAAAGTCCGAATTCTTCAGTTATTTGAATAAACAGAGTTTCGTTTAGTTAAAATTGCGTTAAGTTTTGATGCAACGTTAGAACAGATTTGGGACACACTTCATGCTTCCGAAGAGCGGTCAGATAATAAAGTCCGCTTCCCTCTCTAACACAAAAGAAGGTGGGCTCCAACGAATTTAGTGTGCATCAGGCCAATTTGCATGACGGTTCTTCAGGAAAATCAAGTTTCAAATCTGGAATTTTTTGTTTCTATAACCACGACCTTCTGAAGAGTTCGCCGTGGCAAACAAACAACTCAGGTTCTCATATTGAATATAACTGTATTTGAAATGCTGAAGTACTGTTATTACTTTTTAAAAAATCATTTTTTACTTAATAAAGTTTTGTTTATTTGTTCATAAAATTTAAAATATTATCCACAAAATTTCTCTTCATCTCCATTCAAATCTAAAGCATAAATTTTAACATTCCCATACTGTATATAAACTGCATGACAAAATCATTATTCAATGAATTTGTTTTAAGTGTTTTATGTATTTCCGCCATCTTATTCAACATAAAGAAATGCATCGGAAGTATAAATGGTGCCCGTACTTGCCTTATTATTTAATACACCAATTGCAGAAAGTTTCAAAACACTTCTGAAATCCTTCCAAAAATAAATTTTACAATGTGTTTCGATAAATATTTTTGTATGAAATAATGGTTGCAAATGCATTGCCATAAAAAAACCGATTGTAAAGTTTTGGAGGGAAAGAAATAAAAATTGGAAAACGATTTCTACCGCAAAGGCTCTCTCAGATAAATAACGTTCATTGACTTCGGAGGAATTCAATAATGCGTTCTTGACACAGTCGACTATGACATTGCCGAAACATTGAGAGGATGGGATAGAAAAACAATTCTGTGATTATTGTATTGAAGGAATACACATCAAAAGTTGGACTATCAGGAGGCTTATCTTTATTCTGGCATCAAATATGCGTACATGTATTGACAGGAATGGATTTGTGAAGCATTTCACTAACATAGAAAGAATTCATTCAATTTTTAAGTAGGAAAAGTCCGGAATAAACACGGTTTATGATGATAACCATAATGAATTTTGTAACAAATAAAAGAATTCAATAAAGAGAGCATTTTCTCACAATTCATTGGGAAAAAAATCTTTAAATGATATTTCCAAGCAACAATAATATATGATATATCGACTTGTAGAATGAAATTAATTTCGAGATTTTCTGGTTCGTGAAGCATCCATGAATTGTAAAACGAATAAACCAATCTTTCATGCATTTACATGCCACAGTACTAACTACTATTTTATTTAAATACTATTGGTATTTACTAGCATTCAAGTCTCAAAAATATGCTGGAAAATAAGATAACACATTGAAAAGATCCAGAATAATCTTAATTTGGGAGATTCAGAAATAAAAAAGACTTTTTTTATTATCTGAACTTCCCAAGAGGAGTTTATGGAAAATGGAAAACTCGCGCATAAAAATATTCGTTCGATATTTCCTTGGTTGAAAAAGATCAAAAAAATATTTGTCATTGTGGTAATTTTTCTAACCAATGGCACTCAAAAAAGCTTAAGCATTTAAATTTAATAATATTGTATACAACCGCAATTGGGGGGGGGGGGAGGGAGATATTTTGAAATATGTTGTTTCAAAGTTATGGCATAGATATATAGGGTGTTCCAAAAATATCCATATGTGTCTTAACTTTTTACCTAATTAAGATTAGTATGTGCTGTAAATTACAAATATGTTCAAAATAAGACATGGAATTGAAATTTTTTGCTATTCATTTTCAAAAGCCAGAACTTTCCCAAATTTTTATACATAAAATTAATTAAATGAGAATTTTCTTCTGGCCATAATTTTCCTCTCGTTACTCTTCTGTTTCAATTAGTGCATTATAATAAAATTGCATTTGTGTATCTCTAAAATGGAATAAGTTATGAAGAAGGAAAATAGATAACTTATACCATTATTTCTTACTCTTTAAAGCAGTGGAAAAAAGAACAATAGACAGATGAACATAGATGTTCTTTTGATGAGTTGCAGAACTTTGTAAAATTATTTAACTTATTTTTCAGTTGTTAGAGGGAGTGAAAAACGTTTTTATTTTTATTTTTTTTTTTTATTTTTTACCACGCTGTGATAAAAACTGGATAATGTGCTTCAAGCTTTTAAAATACGGGTTTTTGTGATTCCAGTAGTGATGTTTGTGGATTTTGATTGCTTCGTCTCCAATAAACGAACATTCATCTGAGAATGAATGTACAAAATAAATATTCTCAGAATGATTCTAAATGTTTTATTAATTTTTATTTCGTATATTAAAAATATCGATTTTTGAAATACTACAGCGATAAATAAGTAAATTAAAAAAAAAAAAAACGTTTGATGTTTGTTCCAATTTATTTTGCTATAAATGTTAGAAATAAAGCTGAGTGGGATCAACTTATATGATGTCCCAGTCACTTAAGGATCGCATCTTTAACAAGTGCATTCATATAATTTTGTGCAATATGTTTATTATTAATATCTTACTCTTTGCTTAAAATATGAAACCCTTTTTTGAGTTGGAAAAAAATACATTTTCCTTTTGGATTTTTACTATTAGGTGGGAGAAAAAGCAATTGATATACAGATCATACTTATCATATTTTCTATTTAAAGATCCTGAATTAACACAAGCTATGAAAATTTTAAGATATTTTCTTAAACATATATCAAATTGTAAAATATGCCCTTCAGATCAATTATATCGACGTACTGGTATACTTGATCATTAATTAATTTGTAAAAATAAAAAAAATTATTTGTTAATAATTTTATTAACTATTATTAAACATATTATTAATTAAAACAATATCAGCAAACAATTTAAATTATTTCCACGTATTTTCCTTCTTGTTACCTCAATCTGTTTTCTCGCTACGGTGACGAAAGCAGTTAATAATTCTAAATACTATCATTATTATTGATTTTGCATTAATTTTTTAAATAAATATACATAGATAATAATTGCCTTAATATAAAATGCTTTTTTTTATAATGAAACTTGTATTTTGTCTACCTATTTTTATTTAACAAAAAAATATTTTAATCTGTCCAAGTATGATTAATAATTAAAAAAATGTTCGTAAACTTAAAATTCTTTTAATTCAAATGATCGCTCTCACGTTTTTGATTCGGAAATTCTTTCACACGAGATGACTTTGTGGGTATTATTTAAATCCCATTAAAATCTTGTTCGTCCCCAGCCTTGTCTTCGTTTGAATCCAGTTTCCAGCTATATATTCCTCTCTATTTAAAGATTCGTCCGATAACAGTAACCATTTGCATCTACTGTCTGCACACTCTGTCCTAAAAAATTCTAGTAAAATATATGTTTTAGTAAAACTTAAAGATACTCAAACATACCAAAATGGGAAAATAGGTGCCCCAAAATTTAAAGAATATATGATATTTCAACAAAAGGCATAAGGCACGCTATTTCTGCAAATGGCATAAGAAGATTTTATAGTATTTCTATTTATTAAGGAGAATTCTGTCGGCCATCTAAAATGCCAATTCCACTTAACCTTTGAACCGAGAATCTCTCCACCATCACAAATCTACCTCCATTTTTTCCTAAAAACTTCTGGTCGGTTTTCATAAATCCTATTAGTATTTTATATTCCAATCAAGCTTTCATTTCTTTTATCACTGAAAAGAATAACCATCCATTTACCATCATTGGACATATGATTACGAATTCCATTGCGATCTCTTACTTATGTGAAGCTTTGAGAATGTAATCTATGGGCCATTTTCGCATGGATCATATAACCAGATTCCATAATCTGTCTATGAACAATATTCTTCGACACTTACAATTGAGAAGCTCTAATGATTTCGAGAACCGATATTTTAGGATTCGAAGGCAGTCCGACATTTTCTTATTTGAAGCTATTCTTTGTATGAGTCTATCACTGCGAAAATCCGTCACACGTGATCTTCCCAAACGAGGTTTGGGATCAAATGGTATTTTACGAGTTAATACACGATCATACTTTTAGAGCGATTTACAAATTTCAATAGTTCCTTATTAATCCTACCAAGCAATTCCAAATTCAGAATTTTTTTCGCTTTTTCATTGGAGACCTGTGATGTTGTAGGCATCTTGAAATTCGGAATATACGACTGGTTTCTTTTTCTTTCAATGTGTTTATTAGGCTCCGAATCTACGTCACGATTACTGATACCACATTTGCATAAAACCGCATTTTATAAACTTATGATAGAGTTTATTTCTGTCGATTTTACGAATTAAAAATTAAATTAAATATATGGTGTAGAACTATGTTTTTTTTAAAATGTAATAAGTATAACATATCTATACAAGAAATTATATGGAAATAGATAAAAAAGAAAACAAAATACAAGATTCTATTAACTTTTAAGACAGAATATATATGCATATATTAGCTATTATGCTCAGTATTGCGATAACCTTTTGTTGAAATAAAATCATTTTATATTTATGATATGTCTGCGGTAAAACTTCGAAAAGTATCTAAAATATTATCAGATAATTATATAAAATTTCCATATGGGTAATTTTTTACAATACCTTTTGTATTATAATTCAAAGATATTAAAAGAGATCTAAATACATATGTAGAAAATCAAAGGAATCAGTCGAAAGACGTCAGCGATAACAAACGTGTTGTATTAAAAGCAAATTCTAGAAATTTGATCTTAATATTGAATTTTCTTATATCTCTTAAGTATTTTAATTGTTACCATCATAAAAGAATTTGTGTTTAAAAATAAGAAATGTATTTAAATCGAATTGATGCCTTATTTAATCCTACAATATATATATTTCATGAAATCCCATAGGTTCCAATATTTACATTCATAGAGATATTAGACCTTGGTCGCAAATATATCATTAATTTGTATGTATGCAAAATTATGGTATTAATAAGCTAAAATAATTAAAAATGTCTTAACTATCATAAATATCTCAATGAAACTAATAAGAAAAATTAAATAACATATTAACAATAAAATTCAATTCTTATTAAAAAAATTATTAGTTATTAAATTAAATTTAAGTCATCTGTTAAAATACTGAATTTATTAAGCGATAAAAATTATATCAATGGTTTTGGAAATCTAAGTACATCAATAACTCATTGAAGAATTCCCGATTTTGGAAAAATAAAATAGAAAGGAATAGCCCCAAAATGAAATGAAAGAACCCCCCAAAAGTTGTACAAAATAAGAAACTGGAAAAGCTTACTCCTAATATTTAATAAAAGAAGAAGAAAAATGCACTTCATGAGAAAATCTTTTACCAGCAAGCAGAAAAAAATCAGCCGAAATAACGCAAAGTAAAATAAAATCAAACGATGCTGAACATTTTGAGTCAAAGACTTTTATCCATATCATAAATGAATAAAAATCGTTTATTTGCATAAAACTGAATGTATTCGATTTTTTTAAAATTCTTTCCAAAATGATTCTTTGAATTATTTGAAATTATTACTTAAAAAAAAAAAAAAAACTTTCTGCTTAAACCGACAAAAAAAAAAAAAAAGGCATTTGTCGAAGATGAAAAACTCATCTTAATAAATAGACTATTTAATCACATATGTTCGCATGCATTTTGGTTTTACTAAATTCAAAATAATGGGCTTAGTTTATAAAGCTGCCATTAAAAAAAAAAACCATTGTATACTAACAGATATAAAGGAAGACAGGGTCAGGGAAATTTTTAGAAATTGTACAATAGTAAACACTCCCTAAGTTAGCCCACAAGCTTCAATAAAGCAATTTGAGCAGCCATCTTTTCTAATATAAAAAGATTCTTCAGCATCATCCATTCAAACGTTTTGGCATGATGAATTGCAATGAGATCAAGATAATGAATTGCATGCCTCTTTTAAAGTTCTCTCACCAAAAGGGAAAGAGTAAATCAGTGAAATGACCACTGAAGAAAAAGGAACAACGATCATTGCACATATGGTCTTCGGGACCGGTGGGTTTCAGATTTGAGACCGGATTCCACCGAAGAATCCCCGTGTAAGCGGGTCTGGTACACGTTAAATCCGTTGCGGCCAAATGGTCTCCCGCTATTGGGGTGCGGAAATTTGGTGAGAGGGATGCCAGCTCAGATGTCCTCGTCATCTGACAGCAGCTCAAAGCGGGAAATTATATAACTAAACTAAAACGCCTCTGTTTATATTTCTGAGACTGAACTTCAAATGATTCGTGCCAAACTGCAGTCGCAATTTCTGTAACTGTATCTTCTGAACAATCGAAACAGATTACCTTTCTTCAATCTTTAATCATTTTATTGATTATATCTGACTAAATACTGATAAACCTACACTTAAACTTCTTGATATTTATAAAACTCATGTGACTATTGTTGAGACTGAAAAAAAAAAAAAAAAGGAAAAGGTGTGATTATCATGACCTTTCATCCTCACACTAGCCATCGAATGCAGCTGCTTTCAAGGGGGGGGGGGGTCCTTGACTCATTCAAAACATATTATAACTAGATAATGAACAACTGGATGTTAACTCAACTAACAGTGGTAAGTTTGTCAAAACATTTAAAATGACTTTAATGACGGAAACTGCTTTTACCAAATTTATAGCTCCAAATAATACCATGAAAGTTTTCAATGTTACGGGTTTTGTTTACTTTAATAATAATATTTTTTTCTGATTATGAGTTTCTGCCTTCATTTTAATAGACAAGCCGAAGATTCATTCAGTTTTCATCATTGATTCCGCAACTACAGGCGTGTTAACACAAATTCTGACCCAAAGTCCTGCCACTCTAAATATATCATCCACCTCTTCAGTTTCTAAAATGTAATGAATTTTGCTGTTGTTCAACAAAGAAAATAAGTGAGTAATTGAAGACCAGAAAGTAAATCATAGATTAACCAAGTCATCCTTGTAAACCTAGCATTACAGTTTTTGAAATAAAACTATGGCCCCTAAACTAAAAATACTTGGATAGGAACTCAAAAGAAATTTTGCAGCTTTCATAAAAAATAAAGGTAAGAAAAAGCTTTCTGAGACAGATGAATGCTGAAAACAGTGAAGGGTTTTTTCAAAAGATTTATAAAGACTGTGTAAATAATGTTTTTTTTTCATTAGTTACCAGCAAAATAAATATATTTTAGAAGGAACGAACCCTTGGAATGTTGTAAATATGTCGTTCGTCTAAAAAAAATGAGCTTTAATCAAAAATACTTATTATTTTATGTCATTTTGTTACTTATCTTTGTTTTCATTATAAGTTTTGTACTTTGCTTTCATAATATGTTTTCAAAATAAGTTTTTCATAATACGTTTCTTAATATCCCCGTTTAAAAGCAAGAAACTATATTGTATAAATGATCATAGTGTGAGGCTTTTAAATAAATAATTGAAACATTGAATACAGAAACTTTTCGACTCTTAAAATGTGTAATAACTGCAATGCTAAGTACATTTAAAACCAGCATTCACAATAGAACAGTAAACTTACAAATAAAGCTGAAAATTGCTCAAAAGTATGGTATTTTCACCTGTGAAGTAGAGGACATTTACTGTCTAGAAACATAAATGGAAATCATTTCGGTACCCCTCCTCCCCACAAAAAAGACAAAAACTTCGATATTAATCTGTGGGCTTTTAGACTTATCAGAATACTAGATTATAGAGGTATCAAGAAAAGGAACGAAGTTACGAGGTGCAACAACGATGAAAACAGAAAGCGAAACTGCAAAGACTATGCATTTAAAGATTACTATCAAGTATAATCGAAACTTGAAGAAGGTGATATTAATTACTAAGGCTGCTGTATAATTTATGACGCTTGATGTGGAAACAATTTGCATTACTGAGAGAACTTTTTAAGACTTCTTTCTCATGTAATAACGTCAATTGTGCCAAAATAATTGATTTTTTCTAAATATTTAATTTTGTTCAAAAAACATAAGAATAACATTTAACGAAAAATGTATTAAGATCAATAAGAGTTATTAGGAGCAAAGAGTAGTTGGAACAGACACTACAGTACATACCAGAGAAGTCTTAGTAAGTTGGGAAACATTGTTTTTATTAAAACACTCTAGACATTCTAAAATATATTTATTTTGTATATATTATATTTGCTTTACATTTTATTAATATATTTAATTGCAGCTATATTAAAAAAAAAAGAAAAGCCAAAACGTTTCCAGATGTCATTATTCATTATCTATATCAGTTATTTGTAAGGTATGTTTCTAAATTATACATTTCTGAGATCTGTAAGATATAATATTTACGACTTAGTTTCATTTTTAAGTTTTCTCCTGAAAAATAGAATAGGTTTCTCAATTACCTCTGGCATTTTTTATCACGGGGTGCATAAAAGCAAGCTTTCAATGAAATAAAAACTAGATTTTTCATGCATTTGAAATAATTTATTATTTGAGAGAAAGTGATATTAAAACTAGGATTGTGACAGCGTCCGGTTCTGCCAATAATGTTACTCATTTTATAATATATTAACAGCTGATATTTTTAAAGTATCTACGATGTGATTGGTATATATATTACCTCCCACGAATTAGAATTGGTTATTAATAGCAATTTCAGGCTATTCGACATCTAGTATGAAAAAAAAAGAATACTTTTCACTTGTGAAAGTCGATTATTAATAGTGGTTTGATGCTGATTAACATCAAGTACAGAAGAAATCGAGAAAACTGAGATCAAGGAAGAAAAGAAGCGTGATACTGAAGGAGGAATCTGAATGTGTAGTTTTGACTCATTTTAATAAGAAGCAGAGGTCGTGTGCAAGAAGAAAGTAACACCATGAATCCTCCATGATTGAGATTTCAACAGATACGTATATTTTGATCGATGATACTGAAAACACCATAATGACTGGGCAGTATTCGTTCGTTTAAGGGATTGATGGAGTTGATGATAATAAATTGGATGGGACAGGTTTGAAGAGCACAAATTGATTAAATCAAAATTTCTTTGCCATGTTAACGATAGTTTACTATTGTCGAAAGGTGGATAAAAGTTAGCGATAGCATATGGTTTACTACCATATGCTGCCGATGAGTAGAATTTTTTCAGGCTGCATAAATGTCAGAGAAAAATTAGTTCAATTGAAGTCTGAGTGTTTTCCTTGAAATGAAAGATCAATTATCTACTACTATACTGAATTACGTGCACTTGTCCATTTTAAAGTAAGTTTCTAAATTGCATATATATCCTTCTCGTGTCTCATGATTTTCAATAATTTTTGTTTTCATAAAGGTTTATTTATCGACTTTACTAACAAAAGGGAAGATACAATTACTATAAATTATTACAAACTGTGGGTATGAATTGGGTTGGATGTGATAATTCTCTGGCGCAAGATCCTTTTCTAGGATATGCTGCACCGAAAACACAGTTCACTTATCGAGTTTCTATTTAGTTCCTTAAGATCCAACGTAAGAAACTGGTAAAACAGTAGGTAAAAGTACTATAATAGTAAATTTAAATTTCATTAAAAATTCCAATTTTCTTCAAGAACGGAAGTAAATTTTTATGGGGTCTTTCTCCTATAAGGAAAGACAAGTTAAAATCAGAGGAATTAAAAAAAGTTAATACGGTGTCTATAAAAATCCGAACACTCAATTAAAATATGACGTATAGTCAGTGGGACATTGCATGAACCGCACACAGTTGGAGATTCACCGAATAGTAAGTGTCTGTGTGTGATACGTGAATGGCCGATACGCAGTCGAGTTAAAATTACATCAAATTTTCTGTTGAAAGTCGAAGTCCATGTAGTGATATAGGGTTTTACTTCGTGGAGTTTATTTTTTACTTCTTGATTCCAGTCATTTTGCCAAGTCTTCAGCATCTACTTACGTAGAGTGCTCTTGATATCAGTGTAATGAAGAGGCTGAGGGCGATATGTAGTAGCAAATTTGGCTGCAGTATCTGCCTGTTCATTACCTGTTATGCCGACATGCGCTGGTATCCATGAAAATAAAAATGAAAATAAAATTATAAAGCCTCTCCTATGCAGATGGGATTGTAAACGCTTGATTTCCCGTGTAAGACTATGAGAATTCTTACCACCATTCAAAGATTCCAAAGGACTCAAGGAATCAGAGTAAACAATAGCTTTTACTGGACTTTTTTCAGAAAGATATTTTAGTGATATATACAATGCTGTCAATTCAGAGGTAAAAACAGAGGTAAAATCATGAAGTTTATAACTTATAATGTCATTCTCACAAACAAAAGCGCAACCAGTATTTGTATCAGATTTAGAGCCATCTGTATAAATGGGTAGATAATCAAGAAATAATTGTCTGTGGGAAAAGAAAATAGATTTGAAAATAGAGCTACATATCTCTGCTTTGTATAGATTCTTAAAAGGATTCAGGTAGGTGATGTTATTGCAGATCCAAGGGGGGTTACAAGTGAATTAGAATTGCTGACATCAAGAGTCTGAAATTCATCTGGAAGTAATTGGAGAATTCGTAGTCCCAAAGAAGGTATACATGAAGAACGGTTATTGAATAGTCTGTCTGTGCTGTGATCCAAAAGAATTTTCCTCAAAGGGTTATTTTCTCAAAGGGTTATAGTAACAAAAGGATAGAATGTATGTTCTGCGAGTCAAAGATGGCTCAAAATTTTCCACATACAAACTCATTACTGGAGAGGTGCGGAAAGAGCCTGAGCATAGTCTTAAAGCCTGATGGTGGATATAATTAAGCCGTGAAAGGTATGAAAGTCGAGGGAATCCGTAAACGATGCACCCATAATCCAGTTTTGAACGTATGACGCTTCTATATACGCGTAGTAAGCAAGTGCGATCAGCGCCCCAAGCAGTGTTTGAGAGAATTATTAAAATATTTAGAGATTTGAGACATGTCTTCCTCAAATATGTGATATGGGGAAGGAAAGTCAATTTTTTGTCAAAAATTACCCCAAGGAATTTGCATTCATTCTGCATAATTAAAGGTGTGTCTTGAATAAATAATTCCGTATCTGGATGTAACAATCTTCTACAGAAATGAACACCATAGGTTTTTTGAGCAGAAAAGGTGAAACCGTTTTTATTTGTCCAAGCTATCACATTATTGATTGCTGTTTGCAGCTGTCTTTCAATAAATCTCATATCTCTACCAGAACAAGATATCTGAAGATCGTCCAAATAAAGTGATCTTTGTATGCAGGAAGGTAAAACTGATAAAATATTATTAATTTTTAAAATAAATAGGGTTAACTTAAAACTGAGCCCTGAGGAACGCCCTCTTCTTGGCAATAAACATCAGAATAAGTATTTCCCAGTCTAACTCTAAAATAACGATGTTGTAAAAAGTTTTGTATAAACGTTAGGCAAATGTCCACGAAAATCCAGCTCAAATAGGTCTTTCAAAATCCCATATCGCCATGCTCTATCATAAGCCTTCTCTATGTCGAAAAAAATTGAGACCAGATGGTGGCGTCTGAGAAAGGTTGTACGAATGGCACTTTCTAATAAAATCAGATTATCTGTTGTACAGCGGCCTTTACGGAAACCGCTCTGAAATGGCGAATACGTCCTTTTTTTTCCAAAATATAGGTTAAACGCGCATTTACAATCTTTTCAAGAAGTTTGCACATGCAGCTGGTCAATGCAATTGGACGGTAATTGAGAGGATCTAAAGGATCTTTATTAGGCTTCAATATGGGAATGACGGTGGCATATTTCCATTTTGACGGAAAATAATTCTCTTTCCATATTCTATTAAACATGTATAGAATATTATCAAGAGAGTCATCTGACAGATGCTAGATCATAGAATAAGTGATGCCATCAGGACCTGGTGAAGTTTGCTTAGTTGTGGACAATGATTTACGTAATTCTTCTATGGTCAGATCGACGTTATATGTGAGAATCTTTTTTGTGCGAAATCGAAGGGGAATTTTTTCTGTTGTGTTCTTATATGACAGAAATGGTTCTGTATAGTTTTGTGCTGCGCATACAGATGCAAATGTTTCTGCTAAAATATTAGTCATTTCCTGTAAGTCACAAATTTCCTGATCCTTCACTTTTAAATATGATACAGGATATTCAGAATAAATTCCACACGCCTTTTTTTTACTAGATTCCACATTTCTGTCACTGATACAGAAGAATTAATATTGGATGTAAGTTTAATCCAGGAGTTCCGTTGGGCTTGGCGCCAAGTACGTCTAGCTATAGCTTTAGCTTTTTGAAATAAAATAAAAAATTTCGTAGATGGCCGTCTTCGGAACTTATTTCATGCAATTTGTTGATTCCTGTGCGTTTCTGTGCATTGTCTATTCCACCAAGGTTTCCGAAATTTAGGGAAAGCAGTGCCAGATTTCTGAATTGTTTCATCTGCTGCTCTGAGTATTGAAGAAGTCACATTATCGACAACAACATCAAGGACTGGATGTTCCACCATATCCTTTGATATTTTGACTCTGCTAGTGAAACTCGTCCAATCAGCTTTATCAAAAATATAACGTTTAGGTCGTCTGAGGGTATGAAATAGTTATGACAGTTTATATGCGATATTCCATGAAATAAATTATATTTTTATAGAAAAATAGTACATTTGAGTTCTTAGAAATGGGGAGTAAAATAAATTGGCAGGTAGAAATATGTATTGGACTTTTTTGTTCTTATAAATATAACTTCTTCAAATCAATTCGTTACTGTCATTTGAAGTCACGTTGAAGCGTGTTACCAATCCCATATTTCCTGAAATTATTTGGAACATATGAAGATAATTTTGAATGTTGGTGTCGCTATGATTACTTAATTAATTAATTAATTTGGAAAAAATACATTGTTTAATGAGCTATTTGGAACATGCATTTATATAAATTTTAAATTCATTTTCCTTCTCTTAAGAATATTTTAAATAAAAAAATGACAGTTTAAGCAAAGTCCATTCCCAATCACCCAACTGACCTTATAACTCTTCAAACACTTAATTTAAAATTACTGTAATTATTTGACCAAAACAGCAGCTCCCAAATAATCATTTTCCCAAATAATTGAAAAAAAAATATTTGAGAAGATGCAGAAAAAAATATTGTTGTTGTTTCTAATGGCACTTGTCATGGACAATCTCGCTGACGAAGTCAGCAATTTTAAATCAAGAGAGCGTCTCTTATTTTTAATAGCGCCAACAAGTGCCAAGAGTATGTTTTAGCTACTCAAGCATCACATTCGCTTGCACAGCCCATTTTTACAGGGGGGTTGGGCACATTCACATATAGAACAGATGAAGAACAACCATGCCCGAACGGGGACTCGAACCCAGAATGCCTAGAACTTGGGAAATACGCGCTCCCCCTATGCCATTACGCCAGCAGAAAAAAGTATTATTTATTCTATTAATTATTATGCGCATTTTTAGCAAATTCAGATTTTACTTTGATACCTTTAAGCTTTCTTGCAAGAGAGAAATTAATCTTTTACCTTTATCAAGTTTTATAATAGCAAAATTGATAAAAAGGATTTTAATTAGCATTAATGTATCAATTCATGGAACATTACTGTAGCGCATCGATCTTATTCGAAATATCGGCCGGATTTTTTATATTAATAACGCGTTAACAGTTTTGAGCAGTGAGCTCTATTTTGAAAGCTTTACTGAAATTGTATTACTATCGTTCATGATAATAATATATAACGGGTGCGGCATAAATTCGTGGAAACTTCAAAAAAATCATAATAAAAAAAGTAATGCTCGAAAAAAATTGCGTTTTGAGGGAATATGTTCAGAGAGCCTTTGGATTTCATTATTTCCATTAAAAAATGTATTTAAAAATGACCGATAGATGCCGCTCACACGGTCATACCGAGACGGTTTATGCAAATCAGGGAAACAGATCACAGTAACATTATAGTACATTTTATTTTGAAGCAAAAGATGTTCAACATGACCACCTCCACAAGGTATTAAGCAAGTGAGGCGCATAACTACGCCTATTACAGCTGCGTGTAACATGTCGGCATCGATACCAATAACAGCCAATTGAATGGCATCTTTCAGTTCCATCAAAGTGGCAGGAGAGCCCCGGTAGACACGAGACTTCAGGTATCCCCGCAACCAAAAGTCCACTGGAGAAAGATCTGGCGATCGTGAGGGCCTGTGTCTAGGAGGAACCCTCTGCTTATCACTCTGCCCTCAGTGAATGTGTCTAAGAGGAACGTCTTAAAGGAACTAGCAACGTGGGGAGGGGCACCTCCTGCATAAAGGTGACAGAAGATAACACACGTCTTTGCTGCAAATCAGGCATAACGTGGTCTCGCAAAAGCCTAAGTGGTTTGGTCGTGTACGCACGAGGGTTTGATGCTGCCCAGATATAACTGTTTTGCGTATTGAGGTCACCATGCAATGAAAAGTGGGCTTCATCTGTAGAAATGATGTTCAGTAACCACTGTGGGCCACGATCCATTTTTGCGAGCACCCATGTTGCAAAGGCTTGTCTTTTCTCACCATCTGCTGGCAACAACTGGTGAAATGACTCTATCTTGTACGGATGCAGCTTCAAAATTTAGCGCAGAATGCGTCGGATCGACCTTTCCGGAATACCTGTTATTTTACCTGCTTCACCTGCACTGGAACTCTCCATTGCAGTCTCGGCTGCCACATTTCTAATGACCTTTTGGACAACAGGAAAGTGGTCAGCGCTGACGGATGGTCTGCCACTTCGTGGACGAACCTCTAATCTTCCCGTTTCCTCAAAACGGCGAACTAAATTCAATATCCCATTCAATGAAATTGGGTTTTCTTCGCCTTAATTCCTTTCACCGTCCGTAACTGTCGAATTGCTTTATTTGCGGATTCACCGCTCTTATAGAGCAGTTTCAATACTAATGCTCAATCCGGGAGCGATAGCATGTTACTGGCGCCGAATGACAGATCCATCTCCAGCCTTGTGTTTTATAGCTATACTGATTTGCATAAACAGTCTCGGTATGATGTGTAAGCGCCATCTATAGGTCACTTTTAAATGCAATTTTTTTAATGGAAATAACAAAATCCAAAGGTTCTCTGAACATATTCCTTCAAACAGCAATTTTTTCGAGCATTAATTTTTTTATTATATATATATATATATATATATATATATATATATATATATATATATATATATATATATATATATATATATATATATATATATATATATATATATATATATATATATAAGTAATCAATCTAAAGTAAAAAATAGTTGGAAAACAAAACAAAACAGTTTCGAAATCGCAACTAAAATTTATTACCTATTCAAACTAAAACCAAAAAAGAACTTCATAGTATTTAGAGAGCGCAACTGCAGCTACTTCTAAAACACAGATGAATTGAAACAAAAGTATTAAAATCAAGTTAATAGGAAAATAAAAAAACCACATAAAAATTAAACCAAAAAAATATAAAAAAGAATCCGGCCTGAAGACTTTTTCAAGCCTCACCCTCAGGCAGGGATTCAAAGAAAGGGATTTTTTCTGTAAGGAAATGCATACATTAGTCTAATAATGATTCCTCGTGACCCGAAAATCCCCTGAAATTAGGCCCAAGAGATATACTATTTTAACAGAAAGGAAAATACAAAACAACAAATTAGAAGAAAATAACCACTACAAAGTAAAAATACAATAACAAAAATAACAATAAAAACAAAAATTACCATAAAATAGCACTAAAGGAAAAAACGAAAAGGCAAGAAATTACCATCTGCAGTCAAGGAAATTTTAAGCTATCGATTGTGATTCTCGCTTTTTCAAAAACACTAACGGTAAAAAGGTATCGGTAAATTAGGTAAAAAATTGTAGGCTCCCAGCGCCATCTATTGAGCGATCTAATATGCAAGGAAAGTTCTATTTTTATTTAAGCCAAAGGATTAATCCCAAACCATACCTTGTTTAATTAAAAAATTGACATTCCGGATTCTTTTTTATATTTTTTTGGTTTAATTTTTATATTTTTTGGTTCAATTTTTATTCGGTTTTTTTGATTTTCGTATTTACTTGATTTTAATACTTATATATATATATATAATACTTATATATATACTTATATATATATATATATATATATATATATATATATATATATATATATATATATATATATATATATATATATATATATATATATATATATATATTTAAATCTGCAAATCAACTCAGAGCCAACATCAATTCATGTTGATAACTAAATAAGTCAAATTTATACGAATAAAAGTAAATCAGTTGGCTTTGAAATGATCATGAGTGAAATAAAGTATTTTCATTTCTCTCTGTAAGGATTTGAATAAAAACTCAACAGCGGTTATTGAAATAATTGAGAACTTAGAAGCACCAATAATGTTGGTGAACTAAACATTTCATTATTCAAGTTATTAATATTATACAGCATTACGAAATCAGAATTATGTGGTTTCCTTCAATTTCATTAGAATGATACCTACATAAATCACGTTTCAAAGTGTTAATTTCGAGTGAAACCATACGCAAAAGAAATTTATTCCAGTAATTCATCGTAAAAAGAAACTTTAATTAAAAGGAAAGGGCATTTTCATTGAAAGAATTAAAATCTTGTTGAAACGCAAACATTTCAGTGTCTCTTGATTAGCCCATCATTATTTTATCTCAAAATGTTAAAAGAAGACATTATCGGGCTCAGATTTGCTACTATCTAAAAGAAAATGAAAACAGTAATTATGCTTAAAATTCCATTAGAAAAACTTATGCAAATTTTATAAAACAATCCTTTTATCTGTGGTAGTTGAAACATTAATGTCGTCACTGAACTTTTATCCATTGCTAATAGCTTAGTCATTAAGATCGGGGAATAGGAGTTGCCATGACTAATGTTCCTACTTTTACCACAAGCATTGATTTGTAATAATGAACTGCCATTTATTTCAATCTTTTGTTTTCGAAACAAAGTTTTCTGAAATGAATACCATTTTTTAAAAAAATGCTGTTTCTAGTTTTTTAAAGATGTTCATTGAAAATACCACGTTTATATGCCAGAAAAAGGTTTTATATGAATATATATATATATATATATTTTAAATATGAGACATGTACATTTAGTTACAAAGTAATTCATGATCCAATTTATAAATTAATAAGAATAAAAAGGACGAAGTCATAAATTTAGGTACTAGAGAATATTTTATGGAAACTAAAACAAAGCTTTTGAGTAAAATCTTCTTCATAGGTACCATATAATTTAAAACAACGTCAAATGATCCATTTCTTGACAAGAAATAAAGATGAAAATTGAATTTTACAATCAACAAATTCCTGTGTGTTGCATAATTTGCATTATTTATGTTGAAAATATTATTCTTCATTTCACTTGTTTTTACATTAATTAACGAGTGGATGGAGATTTTCATATCAAAATCATTTGGTAGTTGATCTTAAAAACAGTGGTTAACCTAAACATAAGAAGTAGAGATTTATTTTATTCTCTGTCATTCTGTATCTTACAATAAATCGCATACTGTTCCGTAAATGATTGTATATTTCATTACTGTTTTCCATTCCATTCATATAACAATTTTATGGATAATTCAATATTACAAAATCAAGCAAACAAAATTCAACTTGATCTTTCAAAGGCTCATTTTATGTATTCATTTCAATTCATTTTCATTAATGTTTCTGACAATAAAGGAGATATAATCTTCTCAGAAACGAATAAAATGATAGTGAGTTCATTTATAACACTTAAATGGTGACTGATCTAAATAATTTTTATTATTTCGGGGCTCTATTTTTAACTTTCAATTAGAAAATCAGTCTTCGCTAAATACTCAAAACTTTCTATAATCTTAATATTGTTCCAGGGCTTGATACGATGTAAATTACAAAGGCTGAAAATATAAAATTTATTATTTTCTTAAAAATGTTTAGATGCAGTCAAATAAAATTATTCACTTTTGAAAAAATCGATCATTGGTCATTAAATTATTAGATGCAATAACTTTTGAAGAAATGCTAACTATGAAAAGAATCTTGGGTAACATTCTTTCCTCTAATAAAAAAATGTTTTAGTAAAAAGTGAAAAGTGAATGTATTAAATGAATGTAAAAAGTGAAGTTTTATTACCAAAACCCCGTTCTAAAGTAACACTGTGACTCATTTTTAATTTAATTTTTTTCTCATCTCTTGATTTTGTCATCCTCAAACTTTTTCATTTTTCTGATGCATGGTTACGGATCAAGGCACATCTAAATAACTTAACTTTCTTTTGGTTTAAAGATTTTGTGCATATTTACAGCGGTATAGATATAAACATTCATAAAGTTCATATTTATAAAACATCGTCTTGCAACTATGCTTCAATAGTGGTCATGAACCACAATTATATAGAAAAGAATTTCCCCTTTTCAACGAATTCACAATTCTTTTTTTCAGCGAAGCAATTGAAAATTAAGACATATGGTCCATATCTAATGTATTAAATGAACAGAAAAATTTTCAAAAATAGAAACAGCGATTAGAATGAGTTTTTTAAATCATTGATTGGAAGCACCAACAGAATTAAAGGAAAATTTTTTAAAAAATGAAATGCTATACTTTGAAATTATTAGAATGCTGTTAATTATTTTAAATATTTTACGATTTTCTTTAAAAAAGTTTAAAATATTTTCAAGGCATTTTTTGTGCCCATGAAAAACCTGAAAGGATTTTGTAGAATCCTTCTGGCTTTTGAATGTTTTTAATTGAGTTGAAATTATTTTATGTTGAAACCATACAAGCCACCTTTTTCGCAAAGCAAATACTTCTAAGCTTTATTCTCTTTATCAGAATAAATACAATAAGTTAATCCATTGATTTTGCTATGCGATGATTATTTACTTTCAAACACATATTTAGAAATTTTATTGAATTTTCTTTAGAAATTGCAGGCTTTTATTTAATTGACGAATACAAAGGGACAGCTATGTGAGTTGCTCCTTAAATTGTAAAATTGTAGTTACAAAACATTTAGAAAAGAAAATAATATTTGAAATGCCCTTTAATTGATTTACTTTATTCTATAAGACTGTTCTTTTGAAAAAAGAGAACTCCCTGTGATTCACAATGATTTTTCTGTAAAATTTCCTTTCACACTTTTTTTTTTTTTGATGATGATTAGAATTCCTAGATAACTTTAACAAATCTAGGAATCATTGAAATAAATACCTTGATCTGTGATGCACTAATAATATCAAATATATTTGATGGGGCTATACAAGGGGAAATTATTGACAAAAGATTGAAAGTAAATGAAAATGTTTTAAATGTATCCGTCATTTAAATCACAATAACTTATGTTAGATAACATATTACAGACATCAGATGATTTATATTCAAATATTTTTCCGGGACATCGCATTATTTTCGGTAAGTAAAATCACGATCTGTAGAAATTAGAATTAATTTCAATTTCCAAGCTAATGATTTCACAATTCTTCCAACTAAAATGATTAAATTAAATCTTCACGTTTAGACGCATAATGATGTAAGTTCTCTGAGCTTATCAAATTCTTCCATTTAATTTAACATGGAAATCTCAATTTCAAGAAACAAAAATTTCGAGAAGAATGCAGAATTTCCATGCAGATATGACTGCATCACTTGGCGAAGAGCCTCTTTCATCAAAAGTAAAATGCATCCAATATAATCCGCTTAGTTGTCAACAAATTTGTATTACGTAACTTAGTTTCATTCCCAATGAATATATCTTCCACTTTTCATTTTCCTCTTTACATTAAAATACAACAGAGACATAAGGGTTTACTAGAAAAATTTTAAAAATGAAATCAGGTAGAAAATTTGTTACAAAATGCATGCTTTTATTTTGACTATCTTTTTTTTTTTTTTTTTTTTTTTTTTTTGAATTCGAGCATTTTATCCTGGTTTAATGTAGAAAAAAATTTGTATTCTATGTAAATAAACGCAACACTGATTCAAAACAGATTAAGAAGTTTTCATTTTTCTGTTATGATTTGTTAAAATATAACGTATAGAAGGTAAAATATTAAATACGTAAGAATTTATTTTGTGTCTGAATGTTGGTAACCAAAACAATATTGATTTTATGGAAAAGCCACCTCCTTTTCGCAGGATTATAATCAACAACAAAATGGAACAAAAATAGTATCTTTCTTTGTATTTGGTTTTCCGTATTGATCTGTATTTTGATGGAGATAAAACGTAGAGATGTATAATTATCTCCGAGTCATATTTTAAGAAAACAAATTGCGGTTTGGAGATTCAAATCTGTGTTATTTCTGCGCGAAACAAGAAAGTTCTTTTCGTAAAAGAAAGAAACCAGAGTTGTTTACATGAGAAGAGAAACTAAGGATTATATTTAAATAAACATTCTGGCTTGCTTACATTAATATTTCATTTCAAGTTTCTTGTTGGCGAAGCATCTCGCCAAGGAACTATACAATAACTGAGAGTTTTCTTTTCTTCTTGAAAAATATTTCATAACATATGAATATAAAATGACAGAGCACGAGGGGAAAAGGAGGAGACTCAATCAAAAAACTCGAAAATAAAATAAAAGTAGAAAATTCTTCTAAGAAAGATAATTATTTTAAGCGTAAGTTTTAGAAAAGGCAGGAAACAAATTTGTATATCTAATTTATTTCATCTCTAACAGATAATAATTTAAACTTATGATTACATTGTGTTTTAGTAAATGATGTTGCAACTTTCTTTTTCACACAGCTCATGCTTATCATTCCATTGAAAAATTTACTTCAATAGGAGCTCGCGCTTTGAATATTTCAGATCAAGTTACTAGTTATCAGCTATTACTAGCTAGTAATAAAATCATAGAGAAGCAACAGTTAGAAAAGAAGAAACTGGAATTATGTAGTTAAAGACCATAGTTTAAAATCACATTTTCAGTTATATACTTAACATATTTTAAGTAAGGTGTCCAGCTGATCTATAACAATTGTAGAGGAAAGACTTCTGACGTTCCTTTGGCTATTTATAAGGTATCCGTTCACATTTTTTTAGAAAAACATAGTGCATACATACTTTAACCATATTTACGGGTTTAAGACTATTAACGATTTGCAATAAAATGTCAATATTTGAAATAAAAATTAATAATTGAAAATTAGTATTGAAATTGAATTGAAAATTGGTATTTAATAGCATAAATTTAACCTTATCAATTCTTAAAAAAACAAAAACTTCAAATTGGCTACATCAAAAACTATTACTCTCATCCTAACAAGACTTATATCAAAATAAACTACATAGTTTTCTGTAAAGAACGAACTGCAAGCGTAAGGTCATAATATTAAATGAACAGTTTTGAACCAATTGAAGATTTATCATATATTTTTTTATAAATTTATGAAATTCTTATTCAAACAATAGGCTTTAAATTAAAAAAAAAATCACTCAATCTAAATTCTTTTAAATCATTCCCTAGAAAGTAGCATAAAGACAAAGTTCACCAAATTTCATAGTAATATGATAATTGTAATTTAAATAATTTGATTTGAAGTGAGCAAAAAATAAATAAAAATCAATTTTGAGAAAAATGGATTTTTATTTATTTTTTGTTACTCAGCTGTTAATAATTTTCCTTTTTAAATCTTTTTTATTTTTTAACTCTGACAATTTTTGCATTTGGTAGTGAATGCTGCCTAGATTCATTTATTCTGTCTTTGTTAAATTCGCCAAATGCTATAGTTGCATTTGAACTAGGATACACTTCAATAACCTTAAGAATAATAAGTAATCTTTTAAAACCTTCGTTAAAATGCATAACATACATAAATGGCCTTAATCTGAGGGTTCGGAGCTCAACAAAGACATTTTTAGGTACAAATTTCCACAAAACACCGTTGAAACTCATATTGGCTTTTTGCGTTTTTCAGTGAAAACATTTTTCTAACAATTTTTAATCACATGATTTCATGTATTCTAGTTTTACAACATTTCAAACATTTTTGGGGAGTCCCTTTGATTTGTCAGTGTAATTTAATTTATTATACGCAGCTTTTTAACATTTGTATCAGCTGTTTGATCCATTTGGGCATTGACCATGCATATGCTGTTTTGCATTCGAGCAGCAATGAAAAAAGGACGCAATCACTGCGCTTTGCATTTCTGGAATATTATTTACAGTACTATGAATCGCAATACCGCAGTAATTTTGTAATTTGTCACTAAGAACGTCAGTAATTCTGCATTGCCACACTCCAAAAGTGGCATTAGTTTAATTACTTTATTAAAAAATTACAAAAATTATATTTACAACTAAATTATTGTTTATACAATTTTTAACTTGTTTTGAGTCCTTTAAATTTGTTCTTCCAGTTATTTATATGTCCCCTTCCAGTTTACCGATCATTTCGAAAATATTAATATCTCGACTTCTAATTAATGTAGAGACAAAAGTAAACATGTTTTGGATAACTGAAAGACTGGTCTATCCAATAAAAGATTTTTTAAATGTCATTTTTAGCTAGAATCGACCTTTTCAACGTGTTGGATACCTTAAAGATCTGATGAAACTGCCGAAAGAGCTAAATGGTAATTTTTATGAAATTGAAGTTTGAAATTAAAAGTTTATACACTTAATTATTAAAATCTAATGCGCTTAAAATTGACAAACTGTAAGGATACTTTTGGTAAAATGAAATGGCTTCATTATGAAATTTGATTATTCCAAGATGAGTTACTGCACATAGAGCAATGTGTGATATGATTGATTGAATGGTCTATGAAAAGACTATGTTCTTGAAAAGTCACTTTAAAAACGGAAACAGCTGTCGAAGAGGATAGAGAACAAATATGGGTCTACCTACAACATCCCATTGGTTCTTAGAAAATCAGATAGAAGATGCAACTGGCCACTCCATGAGCTCGTGCCTACTTTACGAATGCTGTAGATTCTAATGTGATGTCTTGTTAGATGAATTTTATAATACAGCGCCATAAGGGCCAACATAAACATTAAAAATATCATTTATCTAGGATTATTTACATTTACACTCGGAAACACGTAGAGGTATGTGCGTTCTTCAGAATAACTATTCCTCCATAAACTGATGCTGAATCATGTGTAAGAATTCCCTTCCCTGGTGCATAAAGAATGATAACGTATTTCAGGTCCGAATCATGTTGTATCTGACATCATTTTGTAAGTCTGAATTCCATTTACCTTCACTTTTCACTTTCAGAACTAAATTTCATGATTAACTATAATTCCTCTAATTCAGATCGAAATTTTTCCCATCATAGAATCTTTCTTTCAAAACCCATTTCTTTAAACTCTCTATAAACCATTAAATCATGTATTTCTCACCAAAGTTTGAACTCCTGAATTTTTCACCCTAAGCATGTGCACTATTCCCGATTTTTTCACTCATGGTTTTTTTCATCAAAGAATTGTAATTTTATTACTTATTTTTATTATCTCGTTTTCAGGCATTCACGTATATTTTATTCTGCTCATTCTTTCTTTACTATTTTATTTTTTAATTAATTATATTCGTTTTGCCTTTTTATTTTTTGATCTTCCTTTAATTTTTCCCTTTCATTTGTTTATGTTACCGTTAAAGTATGCAATCCGTTATTTTATAGAATACCTAGTTATTACATGAAATAACTGATCGTGTCCGTTAAAGTGTAAAACTCTCTTGTATTTCATGGTTTAACTAGTTATTTCATAGAATAACGATCTGCAGCCCGTTAAAGTGTAAAAGAATCTATATCATATATCTCGCACGAAAAATACAATTACCTTCCACCCCTACTGCATTTATGAGCTATTCCAGGCCATAGGGAGAGAATTTGTTTAGCGTATTAGTGCCAGTTCATTCCGGTTAATTGATTGCTTGCACGTACAGTGTCGGCTGCTGTTCGTCAAATACTGGTTTACACGTATCAGGTATTGAGATACATTTATTTTTTTTAAGTTTTATAATTTAGTCATTTGTTATTACGTTAATTCAGTTTGCTTACGTGAAAGCGCAATTATTTTTAAGACCTTCAATTGCCTTGAACAATGAATTCTTTAAGTGATAACGAAAAAAAAAAGCTGCAATGAAAGAATAGTTTGAATCTTTACTAAATAAGCGTGATGTGAAAGAGAACAGTTATTTACTCACCCGTGAAAAATTATTAAGTTTGATAGCTGATGTAAAGAAATCTAAAACATCAGATAAGAAAGTGCCACGTGATTATTGGTTACTTCAACATTACGATGTCCTTGAAGTTCAAGGAGTAGAAAAATTAATAGTCCCAGTAACAAATGCAACACCAGATGTAATGTTTTATTGCTCAAGTAATTCTTTGTTTGACATTTTGTACAAAACTCATTTATCTATTGGGCACGGTGGTAGAGACCGAATGATAAAATAGCTTAATCGTCGTTACAAAAATATTACGCAAAATGATATTAAGATTTTCCTGAATTTTTGTGAATCTTGTCAACAAAAACGCAAAGCGGACAGAAAAGGTGTTGTTGTTAAGCCCATGATTTTTTCACATATGAACTCAAGATGTCAGGTTGACCTCATAGATTTTCAATCACAACCTGATGGAAACTATAAATTAATTTATTTTAGTTTATCAAGATCACCTTACAAAGTTCGTGGTTTTATGAGCTCTTCAAACAAAGAGAGTAGAAGAAGTTGCAGGACAGTTGCTTGATATATTCCTATTGTTTGGAGCCCCATGTATATTGCAGTCGGACAATGAAAGAGAATTTTTTAACAAACTTATTGATGACTTAAAAGTAACTTGGCCAGAGCTTATGATCGTGCATGGCAAACCAAGACATAGCCAAAGCCAAAGCAATCAGGACATAGAAAATATGCTGACGACTTGGATGCAAGCCAACCAGTCAACTTCGTGGAGTAATAACGGGTTGAAATTTATCCAGTTTATGAAGAACAGGGAGTTTCATTCTGGTATTAAAAGGTCCCCCTACGAGGCTATGTTTGGTTGCGCAGCTAGAGTTGGACTGTTCAACAACTGCCATTCCGAAGGAAGCACTTAATTCGTTGGTCGACGAAGATCAATTGCAAAATAGTAACAAAACAGTATTAAATAATCCCATTACGAAAGTATGTGTTGTCTCTTTAAAAGAATGCAGTGAAGATATAGTTTGCTTCAAATGTATGGAGCCTGTCCATATATCACGTTCGGAAGATTATGTTTCAGAAGATGAAGTTGAGCAGAAAATCTGCAAATTGTGTTTTAATGAACTTAATGTTCAACGAGAAAGAGAAAAGTCTAAAAAATGTTTAGAAATTCAAGCGAAAAAGATGAAATTAATGTCGGATAAATCTCATTCTGAAGCCTCTGTGTGGTTTACCGTCCGTATCCCAGTGCCTGAAGTTGACAGAGGAAAAGGTGATGCCAAATCTATTTTAGTTATCATCATAAAAATAACCGAAGAGAGATTTTTCCAATTGGGCACAAGAAATGGCTGAATAAAACAATTATATTCCGGATCCCAGTTCAGTGTCTGCGAACAAAAATTAATTAAAATCGAAGAAGTATCGGATGTAGAAATATCGCTCCGGTCGGTTGCTACAGCTCAAAGTTTAGGTACTGATCAGGGATTTAAAAAATGTTCGTGTAAAACCCAGTGTGTCAACAAAAAATGTTTTTGTTTTAGAAATAATGTTCTTTGTAATTCCAAGTGTCATTTTAGTAATCCTTGTTGTAACAAATGATTTTATGGTACGTTTCCATAAATACCATGTATAGGCTGCATAAATTAGATAAATTGCTTCTTTTTCATTTTAATTGTCTATCATTAGTTTAATTTCATTTTAGATAAATTGTTTATTTTACACTTTAACTGTCTCTCATTAGTTAATTTATAGAATACCTAGTTATTTCATAGAACAACTAGTTAAAGTGTCAAATTAATAAGATATTACACACTTTAACAGACACGATCAGTTATTTCATTTAATAACTAGGTATTCTATGAAATAACTGCATTATATACTTTAACGGTAACATTTACATTATTTAGGTTTTTCGATTATTTCTGTTTATTTTATACTTTATTGTTTTTATTGCTGTTATTAATATTTCTAACGAATTCCTGAACATTTTCATCTTTATTTGACGATAGTGAATTAATCATTAATTAATCAAATTAAATCCTCAGCCAAATTGCTATTTACTATAATAGTTCAGGTAAGACTGAACGTCCTACACATTAAAAGATAAAAAGTCCTTCTGTAAATAGTCTTTACAGTACTGTGCGAATTAATTGGGACAAACAGATTTTTTAAGAAAATTGTTCCTTTCTCGGTGATTTTCTGCCTCAAACCGTTTTCAACTGCATTTTCTTAGAACGCGCGTCTGCACTTGACTAGTTTAAACCGGTTTTACCACGTGATCATGACATGTCGAAATTTTTCCCTTCAGTTGCTGTAAGAAGTGGTCGCTTGTGTGAACTGTCTCCTTCTGACGTGTATTTAAAAAAATGGATATCACTCCCAGGAAAAGGACTAGAATTGTTACCCTTAATCAGCATACTTCTATGACTGTGATGGATATTGCTGCAGCAGTTGGAGTTGGAAAATCCAGTGTTTCTATTATTATTAATCAGCAAAAGAATTTGGGGACAGTGTCTCCAAAATGAAAGAGTAAATGTGGACGCAAACAGAAGATCACACCTCGAACAGACAAATTTCTTGTACGAAATAGTAAATGCATCTTTACAAAACAAGTAGAGATCTCCAGAGAGGATTATTAGCTACTGGTGTGAGCGTGAATTCATCCACAGTTTGACGACGGCGTATTGATGCTCGGAGATTTGAAAGAAAACCAATCGAAAAACAGTTATTAACACCTGAAATGAAGAGAAAACATTTGGATTGGGCCAGGAAATATCAATCCTGGACTGCATAAGATTGGAAGAAAGTTTCATTTAGCGACGAAGCGCATTCTTTTGTGCAAGGGTTTCGATCAAGATTTGTCAGGCGTAGTGGTGGAGAACCCATCAGGGAGCAGCATCTTATTCAAACAGTTAATCACCTTCAGAAAAAGATATTTTGGAGTTATTTTACTTCTTGGGGACCTGGCAGCTTAGTACCAGTTGAAGGGCTGATGAACTCTAAACAATACATTTCTATTATAGAAAGTAAAATTTTGTCCATGATGCAAACGTTCGCTGGTGGTGTTGGTTTCTTTCAACAAGATCTTGCTCCATGCCATGTTTCTAAGCTAACAACGATTTTTTCCAAAACATAAAATAACGGTTTTGTATTGGCCTGGTAATTCTCCTGATGTAAATCCCATCGAAAATTTATGGAACATTGTAAAGAGACGTGCGAGTAAAATGGACTGCTCAACAAAGAAAACAATGATTGAGAATGCTATAAAAGTTTGGTTTCGTGATGACGAGATCAAAAATTTATGTTCTAATTTAGTGGAATCCATGCCAAATCGTGTACAGGATCTCCTTTAAGCTAGAGGAGGACATATTTTGTATTAGATTGCTATACTGGGCATGTAAGGTAACCTATACTAATTAAACAAAATTTGTGAAAATTTTTATGTTTGTTCCAATTAATTCGCACAGTACTGTATTTTCATCTTACAGTTTGCACGTTATCTACTTTTATTTTGTGACTATTTTTGTCATGTACAATTGTATAATTTTTCTTATTCACAATTTTGGCTTACTAATATGCTTTTGTTAAGCTTAGCTAGTCAACAAACAAAAAGAGGCCAGCTTAAGGGACTCTGATAAAATTTCGTATATTAAAGAATTTTATTTCGATAGTGATAAGTCAGCGAGGACCAAGAGAAGATTTTACCCTTATTAGGAGCGATTTGTCTTCCAACTGAGGTTCGAAATACTGCTAGCATTGAAAGTTTCGGTTGCAGGAGCATAGAGAAGTGATATGCTTTGTAAATAGAGCATATTATACTTTCAATTTTTTAAGAAATTATGTATTACATAAGATTAGTAGAATATTCAGTTACATGCTTTATTATTACGATTTGGAAAGGTTATTTGAGAATATCGATATATTTATCAATACAATGTTTTTATTATATTGTGCTTTTAAATCTATCCTTGCATTTTTAAAGGTATTAAATCGTTCCTTTAATCAATTTTTTCTCCGATCTCCGATATAAAAATGGGTAATAATTCCCCAATTTATAATGATTTCTTTGGTCTGGGGAAAAATCCCGATTAAAGAAATATTCCTCTTTGATGAACAGAGTATTCAGCTTAGAATAATCCAAGCAAAACCTTTCGGAATTATCTGGCTCTTTCAGGGCTTTTCCCGACCAGCAATAAAGTGAAAGGGGGTGGGGAGGAGAATAAAGGAAGAATCGAGAGTTACTTCAGGAAATATATTACTATCAACATTCTTTCTTTGTAGGAAAGTCTATTGTGCTCTGATAGAACCTCCACTGCAAATTGCGAAATATTCTGAGAAGAAAACTATGTAGTTCCGATATAAACTACCTTATTGATTTTAAATCTTTCGCTTAGAAGAAGGATATTGTAGTTCCTGACCAGTCTAAGAAGGATTTCTTCCTGGAATTCTCAAAAAGCATTTAGCGCTTTTAATTAAAAGACTTGTACCAATTTTCAAACTATTGTTACCCTTTTTATTTATTTTTCATGGACACAATAATGTCATTTTATTTCCTTTCATTCAAGCTCAAAGTAACTAAGTCAAAAATCTTTAAGGGGAAACATTTCCACAATATATCTAAAGCTGACTAGTAAGCTAATCAACATTATCAAAAGCCATGCAATTTATAATTTATTTAGCGATTAAATGAGCCTTTATCAAATTTCTGCTTAGAAACCTAATTCCTTACAAGAAATTAACATTTATTTTCATCTGTACTAAACAAATGTTGATTATAAAAAAAATATTTGAATTGAACTGAAAATTAATTTAGATAAAACACGCTAGTTTTATTAACTAATGCTGTTGTGCGTGCCTTTCTAACTGATTTAGAGTAAACGTTTCCATCACTAACTTTATTTATTTGTGAAGGAAGGCAAAGACCAGCATTAATACTTAACATATATTTATTTAGAAAAGACCTTTAAATTAATGCAGAGACAAAATATTACTTCACTAACATAATATATATATATATATATATATATATATATATATATATATATATATATATATATATATATATATAAAGGTAAATGAATGTGAGCGGCACGTCTCACCGTCAAACTCTTGTCTGAGATTTAAGTGCGAAACAATCATATGATTATCTTGACGTAATCAGTGACGCAACATACACCGCACAGATTATGCAAACTATTAGGTTATATGTTTCCACATCGACCATCATGACCGGATAGACTATCTCACCTTAAGGTATACAGTACGTTGCAATAAATATATAATAAACAGTAAGTATAGAAAAAACAATAAGATGCAAAATTAAAATATTTTCGTGATAAACAAACAAACTAATCATACGTTCCGTTACAGAATAAGTATATAGCATTATAATAGCTTGCACTTTAAATAACGGATAACTAACTAAATACAAAAATAATATTAATATTGAACATATAAAAATATAATAAAACAAAATAAGAAGATAAAACAAATCAGTCTTCTATCGCCCAAATACACTTGCACACAAAATAGTTGTTTTGTTGTTTTTTAGCATTGCTCATTTTTTTTAAACTTTTTTCTTTTGAAAACAATTCAAGTGGTATGTTCTGAATAGCTGGACCACGGTTTCATAGATTCTGCTCAAGTTGGAGTTTTCGATGGTCCGTCTTAGAAATCACACTTTTCAACATCGTATGCGTCATTTACTTTTATATTGATCATTTTTTGTGGTCCGAAAACATTGTTTTTCAGTTTGAGATCGGGGCCAAATTGAGAGCGCTTCATTGCGATGAAATCAATTTGAGCTTGTTTGCGAAGCAGATTGTAAGTACCGCGATTTTCTTGGATTTTACATATTAGTTGTTTTGAATCTTTACGGAGTTCATCACGCTGTTGGAGATTTGCAGATTGGACCTATTCATTGACTATCTAAATGATTTTTATATGATGTTGAGATTACAATTTAGTTCCAAAAAAATTCGAATAGAGTAGAATTGATACTTTGTTGAAATGTAAAATTAATAATTCGCTGAATTAATAACGGTATGATAGTAGAATGTCTACCTGACCTTTCAATCTAGGAAGGACATCTGTACTAACAATATGAGTGATATACTGATGTTCACGGTATTCTTTGAATAACGTGGATATAAAAACGGTGCCTTTGTCCGTAATAATCCTTGAAGGATTTCTGAAAACTGATCTTTGACATTCGAGCCTATCGAGGATTTCTGGTATCTGTTGACTTGGTCGAGCGAGTAAAGCCACACAAACTTCGTAAATTAATCGATAATTGCCTGCATATGCTTATATTTCTTAGAAGGGCTGGGGAGAGGACCCAAGTGATCAATATGGTATGTATGAAGGAGAGTGTCATCTTCGTCAAGTGGGTGCAAAATTTAGTCTAATTTGCGATGTTTTCTGTTATTTAGAATTTCCATGGCACATTTATGGGCATACTATTCAATTTTTTTCTTTCGAGTTCGGTATAAATAATTTTTTTCTTCACAGTTCCTGTGTGCATTTTACTGCGGAATTGCCTCGTTCGTGACATGCTTTAATGATGTTGGATTGGATATAATTTGGTACTACAAGCAAATCGATTCTTTCTATGTTCTTATATAGAATTTCGTTTTTGACTATGCAGTTGTCGTAAGATGCAGTTTGAAGTAATGTTTTTGTAGCTGTTATATGTTCATATGTCTGTGAATTCAGAAAGTAACTGTTTTAAGCGCAAAAATCAGTTTTTTACTGAGCTTGAAAATGAAGAAGCAGATCACTAAGGGGTTTTGCTATAGCAGAAGATGAGGTGATAAATTTTCTAAAGTATCCTGCATGACCTATAAAATAGTGTACGTTTTTTTTTTTTTTTAAGTCAGGGTATTTAAGAAGGGTTTTAGTTTTGAAGGGTGAGGAGTACAATTTGCCGTATTCCACTATGTGACCCAAAAATTCAATCTTACTTTACAAAAACTGACATTTTTTAAAAGTTTATATCTAGTTCATAATCGAATTCGACAGTTTAAACAGTTTTAAGTTACTCGAGAGCCTCAGATTCTGTATTCGCTGGAATGACGATGTCATTCTTATACGGGAGGGCAATGCTTTTTGCACTAAGATCGCGAACAAACAACATTTATATATTGCATAAAGACATTAGGACATGAACTTAAACAGAAATACATATAATGGAACTGAAACTGACAGTATTTGTGACGAAACTGATATAACAACGACCTTTTTCTTTTATCGGCACATGACAAAATCCGTTGCGAAAATCAAGAGCCCTAAAAATTTCGCATTTTGAAGATGATCCAAAATGTCATCAATTAACGGTAGAAGGTAGTAATTTTTAACTAATTCACAAATACATGTGTCTATAATCTATACAGATTATGTGTTTCCAATCTTTCAAAGTTCTACTACTTGACAAATATAATGTGATGAATAGTGTTCTATAGTTCGATTTTTTAACCATTCATCTATTTTTGCATTTACTACATCACGTTCAGCAAAGGGTAAATGTTAGGAAGGGTGGACAATTCACTCATCATCAGTAAGCGTTATATGAAACTCGATGTTTGCAGTTTTAATATTGTTAAGTTTATAGGCAAACAAAAGCTGTTCAAAGTCTTTGCGAGTTTAATAAGAAATATTTGGAGCTATATCAAATGTGGAGTATCAGTAGAAATGGTGATTATATATTATTATTGGCAGATGTGACAAGATCATCAGATTTAGAAATTTTGGAAAATACAATTGTCAAATTTGCTTGGTCTATTTGTCACAATTCAATATGGGATCATAAGTAGTACAGTTGTTTGGCACCACAGAAATAGAAACCAAAAAAAAAAAAAAATTATTTATCAATAATAATTTCAGAATTAAAAAGAATCTATGATTTTAGTTCATGAAAAACAGAAACCAGTTAGTGTTTTCTTGTCAATGGCGGCAATCCTAGTTTATTCCAAGCAGAATATTTGAGAAACGTCGAATAACTACTGTATCGACTATATATAAAAACTACCTGTTATAAGTATATTATTACAAATAATAACTTCTTAACACATATTTGACGGAGAAGACAATACATGTACGATGTTAGCATTATCATGTGGGGTAGAAATGTCGTAGTAGGCAAGGTCGGCCCCTAGTTGTACGGTAACAATCGGAAGATTTATGTCCGAAAAGATTACAAGAAAGAAATTTAGGACCACGCGAAAATTTTGAGGAAAAATGGAGAGAAAGAGGGCAAGACTTTTAGGTATGTCAAAAATTCTTACAGTTAAAACAACGCGTCATACTATTAGTCGGATTACTAAGATTTGATTCGCCTTGTTGGACAGGAATTTTGTGAGTTGTACCACGTCGTCATTCGCATATCTAGCGCGCGACGTCTTTTAACTGTTTGCGTTCATTGTTCTAACGATTGTTTCGGAGATTTGTAACTTTTCTTTGAACTCTGAATAATATTTTGCACCGTAAAAAATAATTTTATGAGAAAAGGCACCTTGTATTTCATTTATTGTGTATTGAATAACAGAGCATTCATCTAGAATGTTTTCAGGATAATTCGCAATTTCACGCATAACAATAAAATACTGCATAAAAGTTTCATTCGAACGCATTTAACATCTTTCTAGTTGTTTATGTACTTCAATAGAAGTTACTTTATCGAAAATTCATTAATTATTTCAGTTTTAAAAGCATGATACAAATTTATATATATCTGAGGAAATGAAAACGATTTAGCTGCCATTTAAACTAGCCGCTTTACAAAAATTAATTTTTTCTTGTTAACTTAAAGAACGTAAAAGCGAAAAATTCTCTTGAATATCACAAAAATAATAATAATAATAAATAAATAAATAAAATTTTAAAAAATATGAATCATTTTCTGTGAAATTTCTGCAACTGAACAGAGATCGAGTAATAAAATGCAGAATTGAAGATCTATTTCATTCATCGTTTAGTTATTCAAAGAGCAATTTTCGAGTGATTCCCTTCTAGAGCCAGTAATTAATGTCTGGCTGTTATTTACATTTGTTTCATCTGAAGCAACGGAGAGGGGGAAGGAAGAAATGCTATGGGCGTTAATAGATGAGCTTTGGGTTTCCGTTTGCGACATCTGTTAAGGACACAAAAGTCTATCTTCTGTTTCTGATAAAAAATGGATGCCTAGAGAGTTCTGAAATTCAATTAAATTGGTTAGGTCTTTAAAAATATTATAATGCAAAGCATCTTTGTCGCTCCCAATTACTTCTGAGTTTAATAAATTAGAAACGGAGATAATATCAGTTAAAGAAAAGTTCTTTAATAATTCTCGTCCATGTATCTCTATATCTAAATTTTCAAATCGTTCCAAATTCTACATTCTTTTTCGAGAAGAATGGTCAAAATTATTTTAACCTGTCGCAGAGTGAAGCAATTTTACTATATTAGTTTTAGCATATTTAAGTGTATTTGTGATTAATGGAATATCGCCTAATTTTAGAGACATTTTAATAAATTAAAATAGAATTAATATACAATAAGCGCATTCAATTGGGATAAAAATTGAATGGAAGATATTAAAATAAAATAACGTATTTTGAATTACAAAAGTTATTTTATCGAGAGGCCACCTTTATAGAGAGGGAAAAAAAATAAAAATTTAGCCATCCTAGTTAGGAGCAAGGAAATGTACAAAGTCGAAGTTACATATGGGCTTATTCAATTCTAAATAATTTACCCATTCCCAAATAATTAAATTTTTCTATAGAAACATTCCATGGCGATATTCCATTTCCAGATTATAGATTCCACCTATCAATTAAACTGGTATTTTTCGAGGAATGCGATTTCTTTTTTTAAAATGTACAGAAATGTCGAACAGGAAGTTGCTTCTAATTTAAAACAAACAGGGTATGTCATCACAGTCGGACAAAAATACGAAGTTAAATGATAAATCCATGCACCTTGAAAATACATTTCACGTTGAGTTATATCAATCCCAAAAGCATCTACAAGCGTCCAATGCAAGAATCTACTCTGATGAAAATTTTATCGTCTGTGACCTATGTGTTGAAGCGTCAATTTAACGTTTATTAAATAAATTATTGTAATAACGACGGAAAAATTATCAATGAGTTCATTAACAACGATTCCAAATTAGTCCATTCGAGATTTTTCAATAATTTGGCAGTGTTTGCTATGGGTATTCGCAGGAAAGGTCGAGCCTCCATAAATGTGGGGAAAGGCAACGACCAGCATTAATACTGAATATATATTCATTAAGAAACGACATAAGTTAATATGGGTACAAAATATTACTTAACTAACATAAAAACATATAAGAAAGGCAAATTAATATGAGCCGCATGCCTTATCCTTAAACTTTCGTCTGCCAATTTAGGCCCGAAACAATCACGTGATAATCACGACGTAATCAGTGACGCATCATGCCCCATACAGAGTAAAAGAACTGTTAGATTAGCTGCTTCCACATATTTATAAGCCTAAAAAATATTATTAAATATGATAGGTGACATTCAATAATGCTGCATAAATAAAAGCGTCATGTAAACTTAGAAGAACATGAAGTGAACGATATGAACAAAAAGGGTTTTATTCTAAAAAAGTGGAAATAAAAACTGTTAAGCTGATGTTGTTTTGTGAAGTTCCGATACATCTTTTCCGCAGAAGGGACATTACAAATGCTTAGTTATATGAAATAATATGCACATAAAAACAACGAAAATTCTTATTATTCCTCATTAGTTATTTGTACTTCATTAAAACTTTTGCTTTGAATATCGAAAGCAGTATTTTCGTATGTTAAAAGTAAAATCATTTGCTTATTCATTTGTAATTGTTGTGAATTCATTTTACCTTAAATAATAATGGAAATGCCATAAAATCATTTGAGCGATATATACATTTGCATAAATTGCATTTGTATATTCGAGCGATATATACAAATGCAGTAATTTTATCTCAATATTCCTGAGAAGCACATGTGGCGGATTACGTTGTGCTTTGCTTGATATTTATGTGTACCTGTACTGGCTTTATAGCTGCTTTATTTTTATTTGTATATGATTTAAATTATTTTCTACTAAGGATTGAAACAATAATAACTTGTACTATTTAAATTACATGAATTGGTCCCAGAATAAGAACAAAAAATAATATCTTTCATAAAGCAGCTGGATGACAAATAGAATTAAAAACAACTTATAAGGAAAAGAAATATCTTTTCATGAGAAACTTCGTGATTATTGGTTATCAGTAAATCTTGAACAAAAGTAAATGAGAGCAGGAACTGCAAGGCTTAAATTCTTTTCAATTTTATTCAGCTACAGCTTCAAAATAATAGCTTTAATCACTTATTTTTCTTAATGACCGTCAAGCCAATCAGAACCTAACAAAAAATAAAAGAATTAAAATGCCATTAGCATCTTCATAAAAGTTTCACATTGATCATTAGAACAGCTTCTACTTATGAAATTTCAAAAGTTGCATTGGTAATTGTAAGAAGTGATTATGAAATTTTGATAAAATTAATGCTAGTTAAAACTATTCTAGAAGCTAAAAGTAATTTAATGTTTATTACGTTAAAGCATTCATTTTACTCACTCAAATAATGCTGTAATCCTTTAGTAATGCTGCAATCTTATCCTCAAATAACGCTGCAATACTAAATAGAAACTTAAAAATAATGTTTTTGCATCATACATATTACAAAGAAATTTGATTCTTCAATAAGATTGTTTCTTCACTCCACCCTAATATACCTGAAATAGGTATAAGTACACTTCGGTGTCAACCACTATCCCTTTGAAGATTTGTGTCAATTGGTAACAGGGGATTTTGCTTAAAAGATATTTTCATTATTTTACCACTATTTAACATACGAGATTTGTCTCTAAAGAAACCAAGTCTAACTTCAACGTGACACAATAACCTTTTGCGTTCAAGAGTTCACAGAGTACGTCTGTGTTTATATATTGCTGAAGTTCCAGCGTATATGGAAAGTCCATAAACTCTCTAACCTGTAACTAGTATTCTCTCGTTACAATAGTTCCCATTGACCCTATGGAGCATTCCGTTTGTCAACCTGCCTATCATGAATCATAAAATATCAAAAAATTATTCCTCCAGAGTGATATACAAATGGCTACCGTTTAAAGGTCATTTTTAGTAAAATAATATTAAAATATTTTTGGTATTTCAGAGAACGGATTTATCTAAAGCTTATAAAGTTATTAGTTTCTTACGTGACTCACCAAAGCACAAGGGTGTTGTACTCATAATTCTAAGTCAGGATGACATCAAAATCGATGCACAGACTCAAAAACTAGATATTAGTGTGGATTAACCATTAACTGGGGACTTGCGGTCTGTGAGACCGCGAGCGAGGGATTTTTGGTCACCCCTATTCTATTTTTAGCTCACTTGAATGGATTGACCCTATAGCTTCCTGTTTTGTGACCTTCAATACACGTGTACTTTTTCAACCGATTTCAGCGGATGCTTTTAAAAATAATTCAGTTATTTATTTAAGCGCGGTCTCTAAGACCGCACCTCCCTGTTGCTGTCCCAGTCATAAACAAGGCTTAGCAGATGGCGCTAAAACTTGGGCCCCGAAATATCATCTAATTTACTCATCCTGTTATGTAGCAGTGTTCCAGACGCTCTTAAATGAAGCAGAAAGGGATTTTAGTGATAATGATAATCGTACGGAAGTGTTTTTTGATGAAAGTTCGCATTCAACTGATTCTGATATGTATGTGCAAACATAATTAATTTTTCTAATGATAATATATTTTGAAAAATTTATAAAATATATTAATATACCAAGATATATATATGCAGAATTTATAGGTGGAGTTTTATACTAGTTATTAACCTGTATGTTTAAAATGTCCTAGAACACCATGCTATGAAAGTCACACAAGCCGATAAAAAAAGGGCCAATTTTACCGATTGTCATTTTTTTTTTATTTTACATATAATTGTTGAATTTTATATTATATTGTCTTCTATATACCTTCATATACCGTAAAAATAAATATAATTTAAAAAGTAAAAAATAATATGATTTTTCATGAATATTATTTATTGCAACATGCAATTTGAGAAGAAAATGTATGTTCCAACACATTTACTTTTTTCACTGATAATATATTTTGAAAAATTTCTAAAACATATCTATATATCAAGAAAAATATCTGCAAAATTTATTTGATTTTTTTTCATACTAATACATTCATTAGAAAAATTAATTTGAGTGTAAATGAAATGCGGTCTCGTAGACCGCACCTCCCCAGTTGAGTCCTAAAATTTCACCTCCCCAGTTAAGGGTTAAAGTAGAAGTTAATATCGGAAACCAACTCGGTGAAAGCTGCACGAGGCCTTAATATAGAATATATAAATGACTAATGGTCAGGTATTATATTCTTTTGAATATTGGAATCACAGTTGTGCAAAATCTCTTGTATTCGGACGAAAACAAATTTTTCTCCAGACCATATTCAGTTTTTTAAGGATATGACTTTAAATTTAAGTCCCAATTTTTATTATGAAAGATTTTAAGCTTTTTTCTGAGTTTGATGTATTTTAGGAATGTTTCTTTACGTGCGCATGTTTCATTTATCCACATTTATCTTATTTTATCATAAAAAATAAAACTGTGTATAAGTGAATAAGCGAACAACAAGGTGCGCCAACCCTTCCCAAAAGCTCCACAAAAGTAGCTTGTGCTCAAAGGGCTAACTTAGATGAACTAAATTACTAAATTATTCTTTATAAAATGTCAATTTCATATGACAATTTTAGAATAAATGGTATACAGAATATCAATGTTATACAGAATATTAATGGTACAGAGAAATATCACCATGTTCTTTTACTTAAATATTTTTATTATATAATGCTACCCATATTTAATAAGGTATGTTAAGTAAGAGTTATAACCGATAGTCCTTATATTAAATAATGCATGTAGTGCCTGTAATGATTTGTAGTGCAAGAAAAGGCAGCATACTTATATTAAGGGTTTTTTTATTTTTAAATTTCCGAAACATTAGTTTTTTAGCAGTATTGCATTCTTAAGACGTTTCCTATAATTTTATACATTTTATTTGATTCAATGGCAAGGTTGTAAGTCTTTTCAACGATCTTGCCAGTTCAGGACAATGCATAAGAAGATATAAATAGGACGTAAAAACATAAATTAAATGGAATAAGCTGTCAATTTGAAATTCATTTAAATGTGGACAATTTAACCTTGATGTTAATTTATATTGTAATATTAAATACCGTGTTTACAACAATGATTTTAATATAATAGGAGGTATCAGAAGTAAATTAAGCCATGTTATATAGCAATTTACTGAACAAAAGGTACAATATTACCTACAAACGTGGTGAATGATTTGAGGCAAGAAAAGGAACATGTAATCCCCATTGGCGCATTATTTTTCATGATTTATCATTCGACATTATTCATTAACTTATTCTCGAAACTGCTTATCTTTAAGTTTTGAATCGCTTACATTGTTGTAAGCGATTGAAAACCCATCTTCAGCTTTTTATTGCATTCAATCAAATTATGATGAAAATTGATGCAGATTATATATGAACAATCTCTATCTGAGTTTCGATATATTTCACCAATATAAATATTCAAACGAAAAAAACATTGCTTTTTATGAGACATCTCATAGTCATTCGATAATTTAGGCTATTTCAAGCATAATTTTGGTAACAAAACAAGGTTAGATTAATAGGTTTCTTCACATTTCAGTCAATAAGTTTTCTCTAAACAAAAGGAAAACATTTTAATTATTCCATCTCTGTTGAAAATAATAGATTTTAAAATGATTATCCATTTCAGTTTGAGTATATAAATTAAACAATAATTAACTGATAATAATTTGCTGTCGATGTTTCTGGGGATACATTTAAAATCCATTTCATAATTTCATTTTCATAAGAAAACTCTTTCAATGCTAATAAATTTCATCAGAATAAATTGTAGTTGATCAATTGTTCTTAGGTTAAATCCTTCTCATGTTTGGTAGTTGTACTCAGCCACACAGATGATTCAGTTAAACCCACAAAAAAGCCTTTCACCCTCTTTTCATTTTTCTCGCTTTCTTTATTGAAAGGTGAGTGTTATTAAAGCTGAGTGAGTTAGCTTCTCTGGGTTTCGTCATAAAGACCCAACGCACCCATTAATATAATAGTTGCATTCCTTTGGAAAACAAAGGCTCTACCTCTTTCTCATCAACAGTTGAGATTCTCGGCGCTCTCCTAAATATCTTTTTGAAGGAAATTATCTTAAACCTGCAAAAAATTGTTATGACTTTCATCCGTTCGGTATTAAGCTGGTCAGAGTGACTCTTTTTTGCATGACTAAATCCGAGTGGCAAGTTGCTAACGAAAGACAATTTCAGAATTTTAATGCTGGTTTCCTCCGACTGGAGGGAAAGAATTTAGTTGCGGCAGCTTTGATGATGATTCTAGCCGGGAAATATCTCCCCTTATAAGCGAAAATAACTTTGTTTCTGTATTACGTGCTTTATTGTACTACTTTAGGCGAATAAGAGAGGCTTGGGGAAAACGGTTTCTGTTTAAAAGAAATTGTTCACACCCAGCCACCTCCCGCGTGTGGTAATAATCGTATCCTATAAACGTGATGCTTTTAGAAATGACTTCAAAATGCTAGAGATTCTCATCGTTTTAAATTGGCAGTTGGTATGCGAAAAGAGACCAATCCCTTTTGATGATTGTTACTTGATCATAAACTAGGTGTTGCTGGAGGAATTTCCTTCTTTATAAATGCAAAAAGAGGCCTTAAAATCCCATTTGTATGTAATATTTGTTTTTGGATGAATAATGAAGTAGTGTGTGAGATGCAGAATATGCACCTGATTTATTTTCTTTTGGCGAGTTTCTATGCTCAAAAGAGAAAGACCTAATATATTTGACACTTTTCAACTAACGACGGCCTTCACATAAGCGCAATAATCTTTTCAATTGTTTTAGAAAGATGATTGTAATGCTGTCGAACTTTTTGTTGAGAAATAAAAGCAATCCATGTCAAGAAATGCATTTCTTCTAAATTGTTTCTTTTCTACTCTATATTCACTAAAAGAGTTTGGATGAAAGTTTTTACATTTGAAGGACGCAACGCAAGAAGAGAAATACCGACACAAATTTATTTTAAAAAGAAAAGGCTGTAGTATTTCATATAATTTTGAAAGAAGCATTTTCATTCTGTATTTTCAATACTAGGTTTTGATAGTAAATAAATGTGTAGTCTTCTGATATCGATGAGAATAAAATAAAATTGAATTTGAAATCATAGTTTAAAAAAATGAAGACAGACGATACAGAAATTGCAGTTATTGGGGGCATGTGTTAAGGTGATACAATTTTGTATGCAATTAGATTTTCAAGCATTTTTATCTCCATTTTGCAGTTGATGAATTCTTTTGGTCTTTTTTTATATACTTCAGTTATCTGTTGCTCTAATCATGAACTAATACATCGTAAACATTTCAAACTTTCACGCTGAGTTTTGAGATACAAATCAATACAATAATCCAGGAAAAGTTATTACGAAGCATTTTTTCCTCTTAAATCTTAAAATTTATTGAATGTTTACATGTATAAACTTATTTATTAGGACAATTTATTAATAAAAAACGATTATGCAATTATATTTCATGAACAGCAATGAAGGATTTAAGTACTGCAATCCATTTTTGAAAATTAGGTCCCACATCAAGAGTATTATATTCTTTCTTATATAACACTTAAAGGTTCTGGTGAATTTATCAAATCTGTATCATAAATACATGACTCAGTAATCATAATCATATCATAAATACATGACTCAGTAATCATAATCATATCATAAATACATGACTATCATAAATCAGTTTATACTATCATACAGCATCAATTACTTTTAGTTAGAAAAATTTGAGAAACACCAGAACATATATAAATGTTCTGATGCGTTTTGGTGGTATTTATGTTTTATAGAATTTATTTAGCAGATATTTTGAGAAACTATTTACGCTAATTTAAGAGACTTTCCGTTTCTAATATAATAAAATATACTTTTTTAAATATAAAAATAATTACAAAATTGCACTTTATTTACTTTTGTTAAAGTTTCTGAAGTCATAGTGAATTACAAGCGATGGCTCTTGTGAAGTATTCTGCTATGCTCCGTAAAAATTATGTTAAAATTGTTACATAAAATGTCTTATCATTCTGAATATTTCAATCTACAGAACTTATTTACCATCTATTGAGAAAATATATCACGTGATGCAATATATGGAATTGGTAGGAAGTCCACTTTTGCTCATATAAAGGATAACAATTTTGTAATTTATTTGATGTCTAAAATAAAAAAAAGATATAAAGTTACTAAACAGGGTATTTTCATAAACTGTCCGATTTATCCCACTTATAAGATTATACCTCAAAACTACAGTTTCTGAAACAGCCAAAGGGAAAGCTTGGAATATTGAAAGTTTATTTTGATAGTTAAAAAAAGGATTGTACTTTTCATGATACTAAATTTTATAACAAGAAATCAGTTCATTTCGATACCCGCTGGACACTCTGGAGAAAAATGAATAGATATGCAAAAGTAGATGTTTCTAATTACGGCTGAGGATACTTAATTCTTAATAAACAAGCTTTACGGCTGAGGATACTTAATTCTTAATAAACAAGCTTGCTATCTTATCATTAATTATGCAGCTACACAGTAAAGAAATTTATTCATATAACTATATTCCATAACACTGTAGAAAATAACTTTTTGAAAGAAATAGTAACATTTTTGTGAATTGGAAAGAATGAAACGACATGATGAACTGAAATAATCTTGCTTTTGAAAAGTTTTTCTTGTAATGGATAGAATTTCAACATTTCTCGATATGCCGAAATTCAAAATATTATTTTGAATTACTCGTCATAAGATTACATTTTCATATATATTATTTAATAGCCATTTAACAGAAAAAATATATTTAAGTTGTTAATTTAAATAAATGACATAAATTTAAAATATAATTAATTATCTACATCTTTGAATATCCTGCTTATTTGATTTTTATTTTACCTAGAAAATCATCACATTAACAAATAACACAGAAGTGAATATTTTTGGAAGCGTAAAGCAAATAGAATGAGCAATTGTATAATATCATTGAGTGTAAATATCAAGAGGAATAAGGAATGTGTTGGTTCTCCGTAAATAAACAAAGCTAATGAAACGCGTTATACTGGATATGCTGAGAAGCAACACGAATAGTGAGATTTTTCCCCTGAATTAAAAAAATCTTTAAAAGTAAACATAAAAAAATAATATATTTTACTGAGTACCGTACATTTATTTGAAATAAAATCATTAAGGCGAATTTCTTTCCAATATACCTCTTTGAAAATCAGCTTGGCTAAAACAAAAGTGAGTGGAAGGGAATGAAATGTCTTCTAACTTACAGTTTTCCTCCACAAAAGTAAGCTAACAGAATGTATTAGTGAAAAGTCATACAAGGTTTTCACTTACTTTGAAAGAAAGTGAATTCAATTATCGTTGTTTCCTGGTAGAGGGAAGAATTTTAACTCTAAATATATTCTGCATTTTAATGCTCTTTCTTTCCTAGTTTTAATAACGATAGGATATTTTCTGAGAAAAATGTTTCTTTATTTCGTTCTTTTAAGCGACAATAAATATTTTTTGTAAAAATGAGAGAGATTGTTTTCCAAGCAAATTTAATTGAAGTATTTTTAACTGTAAATTAGATTTTATTTGGTACTAAAAACTTTGTATGGTATGTTCTTTTTGGCAAAAAGAAGTTAGAAACTGCAATCAATAGAGATTTGGAAAGAAAAGTTTCGATTTTCTTTTATGTATTATCTTTATGTTCATGAAATAACGAAATATTCTTATGACTTGAATGCTTGTATTCAAATTATACTTATAACATAAAATGAAGTTTTTTAAAACACATTGAATGTTAATTCTCCATAAAAATGCATTATAAGAAAAGTGGTTGAAAAGCCATGTTTCATTCGAAATTTATCTTTTAATACAAATAGATTTTAAAAACAAGATTAGAAAAAAAAATGTTTCATTTACTTTCTTTTGAAAATTCTTTTAAACCATCCCACAACTCTTAACACATAAGCTTCAGACTTCTCTAAATGTTCTTCTTTTTCCTTCATCTGCTCTGCAGATTTAGTTTCGTAATTTTCATTTATGTGCATCACAAAATTTTATTGCTGGCATTGGCTGGAAAATTTAGTATCCCAAAATTATTTTCAAATTATAGTAAAAAGACATTTTTCCCAAACATAAAAGTAAATTGAATAAAAACTAAACATTTTTGTCAAAAATTCTGAAACCTTTAAACATGCTTAAATTTTATATATGACCGAACAGGATAAACAAGTGCATTTCGAGAGTGTTCTCTTCGCAACAAGCCAGAACAAGAAAACAACCAGTGGAAGTGGAAGAAAAAAGATAAGAGTAAAAGAAGTGCTTTTTATCTCCCGGAGTATTTTATCGTCCGTTGAAGTTTCGGCAGAAGACTGACGTTTCTAAGTGTATTTGTTGGCCCTCCTCATCACGCTTCACCCATTAAGGAGTTATTTTGAAAGCGTGCTTAGTCTTGGTTGACACCCACTCGCTTGGAACCTGCTGCGATTAACTAGCACACCTATATAATTGCAAGAAAATCTCACTTTTTTTTTTCTGTCTTTATGTTATTTAAAGATTTTATCATTTCTCAGATATGAGTTTGCATTTTAGCGACTTTTGACGACATAATAATAGAAGATGTGTACTCTAATTTCACCATCTCGTAGTTGACTCGTCCAAATATAATTAAAGTGGCTTTATGTAGAAAATATAAGACGATTTAATAGTTGAAGGCAAAGTCATTAGCAACCAATATACTAAAACTTTTTCAGGATTAGACTATTGACAGCTTTGATGGACATTCTCCAGGTATAAGGAACATAATATCCATTTTAATATCACTTATTTTTTCGCTATATTCCTATGGAAGTATTCTCCAATTATCGCATCATTCGTTAAAAAAAATTCGACGGAAATGTCTTGTTAAGTTTTTTGATTCGTAAAAACACATCTCTTAACAGACATTCTTTTATAATTTTAATGACTATTAAAAATATTTTAAATAGCTTTTACAAATTATTTTTCTCAGTATAAACATTTTTTGGAAACGTGTCATAATTCATTAAACATATTTTTTCAAATGTTAATAATTTTATCATAGTATTTTGTAAATAACACTTAAGATGATAAAATACTATTGACGATATAATTAAATAAAGACATTTAATACTTAATTCAGCATTCCGTAAATAAGTATTATTCAATAAACAAACTTTTATGAAGGAAACTACAAAATATTAATTTAAATTTTTATGTCTTATGAAATATTTACTGTTAAAAAAAGGATATTGCATGAATTATTTAATTGACTTTTCAATTTTTAATTCAATTAATGTACATGATTTCTATAGATAATTACCTAATTGATAGACTTATCATTATTATTTTAGAAAGGAAATTGATCTCAGACTTTTCATTTGAGATTGTTGAAATTTAAATATTTCCAAAAGAAAAAATGAGTTGAGATTATATTGGTTGGATAGAAATTATAGAATTTTCTTTTAAATGAAATGAGTTAAAAAGTTAGTTAGCAAGTTCGATTTCATAAAAAAACGTCTTTTATATCAATGGTTCTTTAAGGCCTTTTAAACAATTTAAATTTTGTTTACATTTGTTTCAAAGCAATGCAAATCCCTTTAAAAGTAGTAAAGCTCTTAGTTACAAAATTTATCAAAAAAAAAATGTATTCTGATTTAAGTGTTTTGCCTAGGGAAATATTGAAATCTCTTCTCGATTATTCCATATAATATGGGGCTATGCTGCCACAATCTTAAATATGAATAGTTATTCACTTCCTCAAAAATATTTAGAATTACGTAATAAAATCTAATTATTTTGAATGTTATTATATACAAATAACAATCAAAAGTATTGTTCGGTTTATATACAAAACAAAATAATAGAAAGCTAAAAACTGGAATGAAAATAAGTGTATAAAAGCTGAATCCGCGGTTTGCCTGAACGCTAAAAGATGGCGTATTGAAAGAATTTAGATTTTAACTTTTCCCCACCTTTCAGGTTGAAAGCGGGAATCGGTTTAGTCGAAGAAATGCAGCCCAAACAAAAAATGCGATAATTCATGATGTAAATAAGGAGGAAAGTGAATCTTTTTTCTAGGTTTTTTTTTTTTTATGTCAGGAAAATTTAAGGCACCACTTCATAAGTGTCCTGAAAGCAGAAGAAAGAATTTGTTTTGAGAACTGTCTTAGCAAAATATATACTTTGAATAATTGTAAAATAAGTATCGGATTCAAGGATTATAAAAAGCGGCATTTTATCACTTCATATAAATATATAAAGTAAATCTTCCAACTGAGAGCGAAAGTAATCCGAATGTTGTAACTGTTTCGATTGGAATTAAATTTCAAGCGAATTAGAAAAATAATTCTATTCTTCAAATTAACTCAAGAGAATTTATTGAAAGCAAAGCCTTAGTTGATAATGATTTATAATTATTAACACCTTAATTTTTTAAAAAAAAAGATATCGGATAAATTATATTTACCGTTAAAGAATAAAAATCATAAATAAACTGGTATTAATAGGATAAGTCCACACACTTCATTACATAGCTTGTCAGATCACTCATACACACACAGCCCATTTTCGTCTAAATTATTTCATCTTAACCCTCTGAGCGTTTTCATTCTACGTCTGAAACCTCTAAAAAGGGAACAAAACTTGACTAGTATTCTCTCTCACAATCGTTTCGGTTTTCCTAAAGAAATGTACAGCAAGCGCGAGCACTTTTTTCTTTCCCCTCTTCTTCTTCACGGGTGGTCTACACACCCTGGGGTATGCGCAAATTACCGCTCATTCATGTCAGATCTTATAGCTTTCGTTTATGGCTAGAAAAGTCAGATGGTTTCTAGGAATAGTGTATGGGGATCCAGTTTTGTTGCTTTTTAACCCCGATAGTAGATAATATCGCTCTGTAAAAAGTTGTACAGAGCAAATATAAACAGAAGGGTTTTCTCTTAATTTTTGCTAGGTATTTTAAGCACAGAAACTCTCATCGGTCTCACTATATATATATAAAATAAGTAATTAATGAGGATTCAAATTCCATTCATATTCCTTTATTATTCTTTCAAATAAATCATTGTAATATTTTTTACTGAGTAATCAATATTTGAATAGCATTTGTCTAAAATTAGGGCTAATCACAAATAGTTATGTCAATCAGATGTGTATAAATAACAATATATAACCGATTTATCATTAAAATAGCATTATCTTCTATTATAATAAAATATGCAAATCAGCAAATTGATTGAGTAGCTTAAAAAATATACAAATCTAGAGCCATGTGATTTGCTACTTATGTATTAATGACCCAGGCTCTAAAATATATCACATCAATTTTTTTAAAGTTCAATACTTTTTTAATAATTTTTTTATTGAAAAATAATGGCATATTCGCTTTTAAATGTTTCAAAATAATGAAAATTTCAATTAAAACCTCATCAAATATATCAGGGTAAATGCAGATTAAATGACCTTATTTAAAATTTATTTTTGAAATTATAGACTGTTCTATTGATTTTAAAATGTTTTAGAAATTTATTAAAATTATCGACTTTTTTTTGCTATTTTTTTCCCACCTTTTTTCACTATTTTGTGTGCATATTCAAAGAAATTGCTATCTTCAAAAATATTCAAAGGAACAAACAAATGATTCTTTTAAAATATTATACAGGAGTATTTCATTCGTCGTAAATTTCGATACATTTATGATGTTCTTTAAAAAAATACAATGGACGTAATAATTTTCTAATTTTCGTGCATTCTAAAAAAAACAAAAAAAAAAAAACACTATTTATTCATTGCTATTTCTGCTAGTTTTATCAATAAAAAATTTAAATGACAAAAGTTTCAATTGTGCTTACATATTTTTATAAAATTTACTGTAGAAAAGTAATTGATGATTTAAATATGTAAAATTAAACTTGTAAAGCATATGTTGCATCAACGTATCTTTGCAACATTCCATTTTCTTTCTCTTTCTAATGATCGCTAGGAGTGAAGATAACAATCACCGAAAACATTTTTTTAACAATAATTCATGACGATGGATTCAATAAAAGAATAAGCGTCTTGCTTTGGTAGGAACCACAACAATTCCACAATTGAATTAAGAAATTTTATGTCTTAGAACTGTATTTGAAACAAAGTTTGGAAGTTTTAATTGCTTACTAGAAAAGTTTTTACTTTTGTTGATTACCTCCATAGACATTGTAAAAATATCAAACTATATAAGTAAATGGATTTAGTGAAGAAATAGTGATATTCGTATTTCAGTGAAATTGGGATGTATAAATTTTACAAATATTTGACAGCATAGTTTGAAAACTCTCGAAAACCAGCGTAAGAGGTAACTGGTTCCTTATTTAGAAGTAATTACCGGTGTAAGCAATTACTTTCATTTATGAAAGTAGCCTTGTTGTATCCAGAATCATTGACATTAGCCTTGAATCGGTTTTGAAATACACAAAAATAAAGTTTTTTTCTTTTCTTTCTTTTTTTTTAATTAGTAAAAAAAGGTTTAGTAGTTGCGCGTAGGACGTAAACACTTCTTATTTTGATTATAACTTAATAAACCGTATTCTAAATTATATTACAACAATTAACATACCTGAAAATCATAAATAACATTTACATCTCCTGTTCTTTCCTCTAAATAAATCAATATTATGATGTTTGTTTTGAAATCTGTTTTATGATGATTTATGTCATGAGTGCTATGGTGATTTATGATATGATTATTCAGAGCAATTCAAAATAAATCTGAAGATCGCATTTAGTAAATAAACACATTCAATATTAGAAGGAATACATTAATCGCATACCTTAGTTCATTAAGTATGAAGCTATCTTTTACCATAACTAAATAATCACTCTTTGTATTTCGTTATTGAAAAGAATAATTCACAGATTCTCGAAATTTGATACTTACAAAATATGCCCAGTCTTAGAACATCACGTCATATTATTATCAAAAGTTGATTTTAGTTTTTAATCATATTTTTTGTCGAAAATTAATAATAGTGTTTAAACGATTACATCTACTGACTTAATTTCACAAACTTATCAAATTAAATCTTGATAAAAAAAAGCCTTTATAAAGCAGTTACTTTCTAATTTGTAAGCTATTCCATTGATTTATGGATCCCCCCCCCTTTAAATCAGAAAGACCATCTCGCGATTAACCATCCGCGTGGCCCTAAGGCTCGTCTCACACTATACGGATTCAAATGCCACCCGTGTCGCTATGAGTTTGGACCGCCGTTTTTCTAGAGACCGAACATTTTACTCAACTCAACATTTTACTCAACAGAACATTTTACTTACTGTACTTCTTGATAACTTCCAAAAGAACTAACCAAAAATTGAAATCTTTTTCACAGTTGTGTAGGATGTTGGATTTAATACAGGAAGACGCATTTTACTTTATAAAAACTTTATATAATTAAATAACAGCCATTTCAATAAAAAAAAAGTTGATATACTTTTTAAATATTTTCAATGTGTTGCTTATTCTTGCGTTGTTTCTATATCCTCACAATAAGGACAATTATGAACAGAATTCAACAGCAAAATCCATTAAAAAAAGTAATAGAATGAAAATATTTTAAAAGGAAATACTTCACGTGACAACAAGAATAATAAACGCATTACTAAAATACACAAATTCAGTAATTTTAATTTTTTAAAGAGGAAATACATATATAGAAACCAATACTAAAAAGGAGCCAAGCAAAAGGAACAAAAGTATAAATTCATGGCCGCAGTATAAGCTCATAGAGGAATCATGAAGAGAAATCCATTTCAACCTCAAAACTCAACCTCAAAATCCTGTCGCTTTCTTTTGTCACTTTATAATATATATTATATAAAGAACAGAAAATTTTTAATATATAAATTATTAGAATAATTAAAATATTATGCAGTATAGTTATACCGAATTATAATATTCATTTAACTAGTTTTAAGCATTACAATACATATCTGCTTCAGTAAAATATTTATAAACTTCAAGTATCACAGAACTGGTTTTCGTAAAATTTATTATACAAAGTTATTCGCATGTTTCGCAGAAATTCTGTATTCACGTTCCCCAGCGCGCAGAGAAACATGGTTACAAAAAAAAAAAAATGTTTGAAACAAATTGTACCCATCCACAACGCTTGATACTTTATTTTTATAATTTATCAAATATATCTCCAAGCGGTAGAAAAAATTAATAAACTTGATTGAATTGTTGATGAATCATGCAGCCAAATAGTGTAAAGAAAGAATTTATTTATTTCAAAATGAAAATACATTAAAAAAAAGCGTTTTTTTCTTCTTTCGAAATTGAAAAATTATATAGAGCAGACGATCATTGATGATATATCTAATGGCCAATGGTTTCATTATGAAATATAAATTGACAGATTTAGTCGAATGACTGGGGCAAGTAGAATACCAAAAGGTTTTGGAAGTAATTCCGCCATAGACGTATCAACTGAATATACTGAGAAGATATTTTATATATATATATATATATATATATATATATATATATATATATATATATATAATAGGTGATCATTGATGATATATCAATAGTCATTAGCCCTCATATAAAAAGAAAATTAATATATGATTGACAATATTATTTATATAATTGGTTTAAAAAATAAACAATTGTTTCTCAAATTTCAGTTTAATATAGCATACTGGATATGGCTTAATCCCTTTTTTCAACCCTTTAAAACTCTTTATTAACTTTTTTTTAACCTCCCCATTCAATAGCTTGGGTTAAAAAGGCTGAGCATTCACTAGGAATCATTCCAGTCAAAGAATTTGAGAAACGATTTCTTTCTTTATCGTAAATCAACATATAGCAACCTTTCTATAATTAATTGTAATTAATTTATATGTAATCTTATCTTCAAATATTAGATAAACTGACTGATGAGAAATCTGTATGTAAAAGTCATGTATGCATGTACATGATATCCCAAAATGGAAGCATCGAGATAAATTAAATGTATCATACAATTTTATCAAAATGTAGATTTGTATTAATTTTTTTAAATGTATTCTGACAAAGGATTTATTACACATGAGTGTTTAAATAATTATTTGAAATCACACGCACACATACAAAATAGATAAATGAAGTTTGGTAAGTTGGTTTGATATCGTTATTGCGAATGTGTCGAATTTTTGCTCCAGTCTGAAAGGATAGGAAGACGCACCAAATTCATACTTGATTCTATTCAAAATGTGCTAAGAAATATGGATAGCGCTACACTGCATAAGCAGATGAATAGGAAAAAGTAAGAATGCTGATGCTACCATTGATCTTTACCTTGATTGTAAACCTTGGATTGCTTTTAATAATAATTGTTTTCCTGTTTGGGCCCAACAACCTTTAAGGTCGATCCTGCATTAGTGTACAGTTTATGAAGTTTTCTTCCATAAGTAACACCAGCATCAGTAACAAAATCTGAATAAAGTAATGCAAAGTCATTTATTTGATAGGAGAAAATAGCAGGTTGTGATTTCAAGGCATAACTATGAATGCTAAGCTTTTGAATATTCAAAAATAATTTATTATCCATGCACCATTCAGGAATTTATCTGCACCATTTTGTATTAGAACATTCTTAAAAACGTATAGTTAAAACTCATTCTGTACTTAGCACAAGATTCACCAAAAGTTATCTCATTTATCAACTCAGATTTTATTCTATATTGAAGAATGCTCATTAACTTATCTACAAAAAAAAAAAAAAAAAAAAAAAAAAATACTGCTTCAAAGACCTGTAAAATAAGAACAGAATTTTTGAACTACCTACTTATTTTTTTAGAAGTGTTTTAGAGATCTATAATTTTATCTAAGAAATATATCTTCTTTGATAAACTGTTGAAAAAATATCTTCAGATAGTTTACAATGTTAAGACTTTTACAATGCGATTCGTTTCTTAATATTCCTAACAAAATAAATCAAACTCTGAATTAAATTTATTTTACTATTTGCTTTTATCTACATCAAGGTATATTAAGACTAAATATTAATAATTTTCTGAATAGACATAATTCTTAAAAAAATGTTCTTGTTTCTTTTATGAATTTGAATGAAATTATTCTATTCAGTTCTTTAAAAAAAAACTTTGAAAAGGAGTCGCATTATAAAAAACGACACATTATTCCAAATTTTTACAAGATAAGAGAAACAATATAATAATATATTTTATTATATTCTGTGAAATTTAGACTGCTTAAAAACGCAAAATTCATTTGCATCTGTTTACTTCGTGAAAAATAATTAGAGGTATAGATTAGCATAAAAATATAAATTTGAATCATAATAACAGTTGAACTAAGAATGAAAAATATATTTAATATTTTAACTATATATTGATGGCAATTTTTCAAATATATCCCTTTCGAGTTGCTAGTACTTCAATGTGATGTTTAATCACAAGTAAGCATAAAACTGCATTAAGAAAAAATAACTCAATGGAACTTTGAGGCAACTCTTAGATCAAAGAAATCATATCCCTATCGATATCAAACAAAAACTATTGAAACAAAATGCAATTTAAATTTAAGTCCACATAGAGCCATTATGGGAGACACAATTGGGGAAAAATTCCTGTTCCTCTTTTCTTGGGCGAGCCCTTTCCTTTTTCACCCCTCATTCCTCCATAACGCCGGCACCATCACAATGCCCTATGCCTAAAGGAATCTTCGGGCTCTCAGATCCTGTGACTTCCTTAAATGGCCGTAAAACTTCATTGTGTTGTCTCCCCTCCAATTCATCAAGATGTCGAAACTGGTAGGGGGAAAGAAATACGTTAAAATACGTCGACACCATCTGCGGTGCAGTAACACCCCTACGTGATTTTCAGTGTAAAACGAATTTGCATCGTTCGTTACCCTACGTTAAAATCCGTGCAGTGCACTTTAAAGACATCTATGGGGCTACGTCGAAATACGTGTGGAACCCTTAGAGGGTTAAAGCGCTTGCTGTCAATCGAGTTCCTGAAATATTCATTCGACTTCGTGTAATCAGCTAAATAAATGTTGGACTATCGAAGAGGTTCTTCCAAAAGGCATAAAAGAAAAAAAAGAAGCTATCCTTGTAAGCAATTCTACCAACAAACCGTTCTTTGAAATAATGAAAACAGAATGATTGTCAGCCGTCCATTGTAAGAGGATAAAATCCTTGGTGAAAGCAAAACAAGAACTAGCATCGATCTTCTGCATTAGAAAACCACAATTTATGAATAAATATCTTTTCTTCGGCCATATTAAGGTGATTGAGTAGAGAAACACCTTTTTATACCATATCATATGATTCAAAATTCAAGTTATGGTATCACGAAATGTTGTGTTGTTGTTTAATGCGTCATCTAAAACTAGGAATGGGGAGTCGTTAAATGAAAGTCTGATGATACGTTCTGAAGGTAAGTCGTTAAATGGCTTTCTGATTCTGTAAACCCTGACTACAAACTGACTTTATCTCTCACGTAATCAGTTTCAAATCCTATCATGTAACTTTCGCAGCTGACATTGGAAATATGTATCGTAAAATTTTAATTGTCGATGATGACTGTAAATATCAAAGAGTCGTTTGGAGATCAGCTCCATACGATCCCTGAACCTCTTTCCAGCGTCAAACTATAACTTATCATGTGCCGCTCTTCTGGCATTGCTAGTGGATAAGGAAACAACCTTTCCAATTGCCACATACTATTCTAAAAATAATTTTAATGTGGACTTCTTGCCGACAGACGCTGACACTGAGGAAGAAGCTAAGACAGTCATTGTAAAAATTCCAAAATTAATGAAATCAAGAGGATTTAATCTTCTAAAATTGTCTAATAGTCATAAATGATATATCCTTAGTAACCACAAAATCTATATATTTGATAGGCGATGAAGAATCAAAACGTTGTGTATTACGAAATTTGTCGAATCTTCTACCAGATTGGACTCAAGTTAGAGTTGCTGATAAAAAAAATCGTTAGTACATAGATACACATTATGTCCGCAGTTGTTAAAGTATTTGATCTGCTGGGTCTGTTACTGCCATCTGAAATTACAATAAAAATTATACTTCAAGAACCATGGGAATCTAAAATTACTTGAATGATCCTGTTCCGTTTACTAATCTGAAAATCTGATCTAAATTCAAATAAGGAAGCTATAACCTAAATTTCTTCGTCTCATGAGAGTTGACATTAATACTAGTTAGTCTAATTACAATTTCCTTCGACATATCTACAAAAGCGTATGTTGTCGTTGTACATTTAAAATCATTATAAAATCATGTATCAACCATAAACTTCAAAACTCTGGTTGCTCTTATAAAACAACATACTATCGGAAAATTGGAACTGTGTAGAGCTATTCTACTCTCTGAACTAGTGAATGTCAACCGAAAGTGAATGTCTTTTACAACAAAATAGCGACATTTATGGACAGATTCAACTATCTTATTAAGTAAATAAATAAACCCCCCAGTAAAGTTATCATTTTCATTTAAAATCAGTTTAACAATATCTTAAATTTAACTTCAACTTCTGACTGGTGTCACATTTGTGGTAAACTCAAACCAGTTGATTCTACTACTCGAGGAATTTTTCCAGAGCAGCTCAAAATTGCATCTTATTGTTGGAATAGTCCTGACTGGTTCAGACAAGATACCTTCCTCTTATATCATTTTTAGAAATTCTAACTACCAATTCAGGCGAGCCAGATTTAGTGTCATAAGCTACTCCCTTAAATATAGACATAATACTCTGAACGACGTGCTGCTCAAATTTTCGTCCTACACTCAACTGATAAGAGCATTTACATGGATTAAACATTTCTTTCAAAACTGAAAATTTACTCATTCAAACTCTAAATCAAAAGGGCCTCTTCAAGCAGTTTTCGATTAAAATATAGTCAAACTTATTCTGCAAATTGAATTCTATCAAGAAATTAAATGTTTGAAATTGAAAAACGCCCATACCCAAATCTAGTAAACTACTTCCATTAAATGTATCTATGGGTAAAGATGGGATTCTCCATTCACAAATCTAGTAAATTACTTTCATTATATTTATTTATGGAGAAAGTTGATAAATATAGTCGGAGGTCGGTTATCAGAACATCCTCTTTTCCCCTATGATTACAATTTCTTATAATCATTACAAAAAGTATCAACTAAACCCTTTTATAATTCGGCATTTTTATCGACTTAATCTTCATGCTAGACTATAACTGGTTTTATCCCTCATTTGTCAAAATTTCTGGGTTCCAGATGGTTGTTCGTTATGAAATCAAATGTTTTCTCGTTTGTCATCGATTGAATGTTAAAACTTTAAACCCTAGGATGAGAAACTTATCAAGTATACGACTAACAAAATCCCATCCTTTTGAAAGAGTTGGGAATTACTCTGGATCATTAGTCACAAAATGAAGGCACCTCAAAAGAAGCTACCTAATTGAAATCTTACCTTATTTATCTCGAATTCGTATCCAATATCTCAGTTGAAGTCGTTCTAACTGCACTTCGGTCATCCTACAGACATCTAGTCAGACAACGGATTGAACTTCGAAGGTTCATATAATTATATAAAGCAGTCAATCAAATTTTCCTAACATACAATATTTCCTAACTGTGAGAAACATCAGTTGGAAATTCATACTCCTATATGCTCTCAATTTCGACAAAGTTTAGGAGTTTTTCATCATGTTCATCAAAACACATCTTTTCAAGACCTACATAAAATATTTGTTTAATTTTTTAAAAAAACTGTTCTCTTTCTTATATTAGATAGAGGGCTGTGCCAATTCAAGAGTAACTGAAACCACTCTCCAATGATACTGTCGACTGCAGGTCCCTCATCTCCGGGGAACATTCATTTCCTAATCGGCGAACCCGTTATTGAGCTTACTCAAGAAACAATGTCTTTTATCAATATATGTCTTGAAGATGGAAAAGACTCTTTAGTTGAAACACCAATTTTAGAATAGATGGATAAGGGACTTCTTTCACCATTTGCAAACCCGACTAAAGCGGTATCAACGCTGTCCTCCCTTACGTGTCGGAGATCTCATTATCATTCAAGCCGAAAATTTGTCTTCACTCTTCTGGTCACTAGCTCGTATCCCAGGGATAATCCCCGGGGCAGATGGCATCCCTAGAGTTGTCTTTCTTTGCACTCAATCTGGACATACAAGAAGAGCCATTAATAGACTCATCGCACTGCCGGTATCGACATTCCGAGAACCAGAAGATGGTGATTCGCCTAAATGCCAACAAATGGAGCTTTAAAAGATATAACGCAAATCTGAGCTACTTTTTTTTCTTTTTATTGAAAGACTTTGTTATTCTTGGGCATTTCAATGAAAGCAGGAGCATTCTGAATATGAGCATGATAATGTCTGATATCATGGCCATATGCCAGATGTCTTTTCAGTGTATTGTAAATATTTCAACATCTAATCTTTCGTATGTCCGAACCAATGAATCGTAGCCCTGAATACGAGATTTGAACGAGATGGGTCAATCATTTATTTTTTATATTATCCATTTAGTATTTATATCTGATTCTAATTGATGATTCTGCACCTAATTCGTTTATATACTTAATTAAATCACCAGTACCATATACTTCGAACTTTCAAAACACACTGAAACGAGAAATTGTATACTCCAAGAAAAAACATTGCGCACTAGTTTCACAAAAGCGGTTAATATTCAGCAAAATCGTAACTTGAACAGTTATGTCTTAGAAAACAAAAATTTGAATATAAATTTATAGCCAGAGTACTATTATAAAAAAAACAGGAATCGACAACATTTTAATTCTTATGATTAAATAATATATTTTGAGTTAACCAGCAAAGATATGAAATCAAATCTTGAAGCAACTATCCTCAAAATGCAAGTCTATTCTTTTATTTTCCAGGTCATTTCCTGATACTCACTATCAGTTTTAAATTCATTATTATAATTACCCATTAAATACAAAACTTTCTTAGGAGAAGTTAGAAAAAAATTGTCTCTCTTCCTTTAAATCTCCAGGAAGAAAGGGGAGATTTTCATGTTTATTGCAAGGATGCGCGTACAGAGAGATTCTAATAATGTCCTTCATTAAATTTCTTATCGATGCGTCATCGGAAGTTTTGAGAATTAGCCACGGAAGGTGAAATACAAACTGAGATTTTAAAGATTAACTTAAGTAAAAAATGCAAATAGATGAAGGAAATAAATGTAAAGAGGATACGCAAATGAAAAAAAAAGGTAAAAAGTACTTAAGAAATACATCTGCAGACATCTCGGATGATTAACTTTCTCGGCAAATGCAATTTTGAAAATGGGATGAAATCAAGTAATAGAAAATTTGCTAATGAACTTGCTTTCAATATTCATATTTTTGAAGAATCAATCCATAGATTTTGTCAATAGATAAGTATATGCATATAATCAATTTTTTATTTTTAGCAACATGACCTGTTTACAAAAAAGTTATAATTATTTTTTTCATATTTTCTAAAAAAATAGAAATCTATTCGATAAAAACTTGTTCTGTTTTTCAACCTTTACTCATTAAATGCGTGTGTAGAGAAGTTTGTACTCAAATTTGGGAAGTTTTAAAACCGGTGTCTTACAGGTGATAAAGAAAAAATTTGCCATGCATCATAATTAATGATTTTTAAGAAGATGGTATAAATTCATACTTGTTTGGTTATTTGATTTAATTCATAACAGTTTGAGTGCTTAAAGAGAAATTAAGTATTTTTAAAATGTCTTATCTTTTTTACAGAAAATAATAACAGTGAACAAAAAGTTGGTATGAGTCAAATCATTTACGAGTCAAGTGTCATTGGATATTTATTTACTGTATTTCATGCAAAGCTAAGAGAATGATATTTGGTACACATCTCATCCTAATATACCATTAAAAGAGAATCCTATTATTAAACATATCTTCTGTGAAAAAATAAAGGTACTATGGGGAATCTATTTACTATTTTTTCAAAGTTTTGGACAAATCAGTAATATTTACAGATTTCATTTACGTTGAGTGAAATTTTATAAAATGATTTAATATTCTGTATTTTATTATCTAAAATAATCATGATAAAGTCACTAAAATTCTTTGACTTAAATACAGATATTTATTGAATGAAACATACGAAATATTCTACGTAATATTTTGAAGCCTTAATTGTTCATGCGCTTAAAGAGATACTTTATAAAATTCAATAAAAATATACATGAAAGTTTTATATTTAGAAAGCAATGTTTTCCTTCAAATTTGAATTTTATAAATTTAGAACATACTTTTTTTATACTTTGAATACAGTCTGAAATAATTATTTGCTTGTTTATGCATTTCCCACAAATTTTATAAATTTAGGATTATTTAATATTCTTATTAAATTATAATATTGATTTTGTAAATTTAGAACCTATTTCATTTCCTTATTAAATATAAGATAGTGCACGCACTGAATTTTTGAGACAGGACAATGCAATAAATCTATGATACTATCGCTAAATCGGATGTGTTTAGCTTCTATTACACATTGTTGTATTAAAACTGCAATCAAGGATTTTTTTTCTTTTTATTGGAATGGCGAGTGTTGGAAATAACTTATTGCTGAATCTCATGGAGCCGCATATATATAAACACAAATTTCATCGATAATCAGTCTTAATTGGCACTTCTTAAATTGTCCGGCTTTCGAACTATAACTTTCACACTCAGAATTCTCAAAACTCTTTAATTTACTCTTTGTACAAATATATATGATTATTACTTTGAATGGAACTTGATACATTATTTTAAAATAAAATATTTGTAGAAAGTGCGAGTGTCGTTTTATTTTTGGGAGGCAAGCATTTGTGAAGGTTTTATTAGTGGTGTTAATTAAAGAGTTATAACGTTTTGTACTGCTTCCGTAATATGTGTTGCATATTACGGAACCTAAATGCACTGCCAGGGGCTTGAAAGTTTTCCATTTTGTTCGGTACTATATGTAATGAGTTGAACATTTAGACGCAGTTGATCTATTCAGTCAATGTTCGTTACTGATAGCATGTCATGGAAAATATATAATTGAAATTGCAACTAGGGTTCATGCATGAATTTGAACACATAAAATTTAAAAAAAAAAAAAAAAAAAAAAAAAACGCACACACACAAATTATTTTCTTCTTTGCCTCGTCTGACTCACTGGAAATATTTGAAACGGTTTTAATCTGTGTGCATTTATACGCTTGTCGACATTTTGATCATATAAATATTTAATGCATTTACTTGCCTACAAGTTTACAATACAAAAATAAATTTTTAAAAAAGTTGCAGAAGTTGCACAATCAGAGAGATGGAAAGACTTTCGAAAAAATTTCATCGTTAAATATGTGTTCATTTTAAATTGACAAAAGTATTTCTTTAAATAATAGTTTCGCAAGATATATTACAAATTTAAAAGTTGGCTAGTGTACAACCTTCAAAAGAAAAGGCAATATATTCTATGTTTTGAATATTTGTAAATTCAAAAAAACTTCAAAATATAATATATAGGCAAAATCAGTTTTGATAACACAATAAATCAACATTTTAGGTGTACAGAACAAAATATTTTATCTTTCTTAAGAGTTTCTTTAAATAGTGTTATTGTAAATTTCAATTTGTACTTAGAAAAATAGAGACACGTCATTAAATATTTAATTTGTTGCGCGTTAACCCATTTTCCATTTTAATTTGACATTCGTAACTTTTTAATTGTTTGAAAATCAATAGCAACTCATTTCTTTATACCGTTAATTTTACAAAAATTTGAAAACTCATGAATATTATTTCAAAATGATATGTCGTTATACGAACAATTGTTCAGTTAATTAATTTAGGACCCTCCATTTCAGAATGTACGAGTACCCGAACTGCACAGTGGATAAAGTGCAGGCTTAACTTTCAGGAGACTCGACTTCAATCCTGAGCTAGTGTTTATTTTTTTTCTTTTAAGATTATTTCAAATTCATTTAACTATTAATTTGAAATTATAGTTTTAATCATTTTTTTCTTTTCATTTTCTATGCGAAGATATATGTTTATTTTCTTAATTCTTGAAATATAATTTATTTTTATAAAAAAATAAATTCGCATGCATTTTTCTAAAAAGTTGTTAACATTTCATATAATAAATTAATAATTTAAAAATGGTTTTAATTGATGTATTATTCATTTTTGTATGCAAAAATTAATATTTTGTCTTTTAATAGGTAAGTTATAATTTAATTTTCGAAAGAAAATAATTAACTTCATCCATACGATTCCTGAATTATAAATATAATTTTAAGGAAAAAAGATTTAAGTATCTATTTTTATCTTAAAATTATTTAAAAAATTAAATTTTTGGATTTTAATAACGGCAAATAATTTGTTATAACTCAACGAAGCTGTATTTATATCAGAAATTAAAGAGAGCAGCTGAAATTAATAATTCTAAATATTAATAATCGTAAAGAAAAATTAGAAAGAAGGTTTGAAGTTCTGTAATTCATCGGCAGAAGTTTCAAAATTTTGTATCCTGTCCTTTGCCCGATGTTCCGAAGAAAGGCAAACAATTGTTGAAGGTAAATGCCTTTTTTTTCCAATCAATCTCTTTCAGATCTCTCTGATTGATAATCATTATTTATCAACAGTGCAAAATACACCTATCTTCTTTCCAATGTTTTAATGCAAATTACTATTCTGGTTCTTGAATGTAATATAAGAACCAAAATAATAACACAATAATGTAATATGAGAACCCTTTCTTACACTTAATATAATCATTTAAGTTATATTTGTACTTATTTTCCTGGCTAGATTTAGGAAAGATTATTTTTGACCTCTTTTTATTTTTTATCTTATATAACATTAATAAAAACATTTCCATCAAAAAGTTTTGTTTAATAATAAAAAATGATAGAACATGCATGATTTTCTATTGAGTGAAATGAAATATAAAGAACAGACTTAATGCAGAAAAAAATATTCAGAGAAAAATTAGATTTTCCTTTATTCTTTGCTCTGAAAAAAGATTTTTCGTTGAGATGGTTTTATAAAATGTATCCTGAATCTTGAGAAATATCCAGCTTGTGTATCATTATGCACAACTGTATCCTTAACATTACTTCAAACCTCTCTAGTGTCATTTGCCAGTCGTTTTATGCTGATATATTTGAAATTCATATGGTAAGAAAATATTTTTTCTTTTGTTTTCATATAAGGCATTTAGTCACACTTATAATTGTCTTCCCTTACAGTCATTATTCAAAAATGCATAAATTGAGAGAGAGAGTGTGTTTGTAATGTGTGAGAATATTGTGAATTAACTGAAAACATTACTTTGTAATTATCTTAATGGGTCTTATACATATATTTACATCGTTCATGATGTTTCGGAGTAAAAATGAATAGAATCTATTGTTTACCATTATTTCTCAGGATTGTATATTAGAAGGATAATATATATTATAAGATTATTATAAGAATCTCAAGTGATTATCGAAATAACGTAATATAATTTTTAAAACTATTTAAACACATTTTAGTGTTTTAGCTGAAATTCAGCGTTTCATTCTAATTTTTGCTTTTACAAACGAAGTATAATGTATCATACACTTACTGTGAATAATGACAGTTTTTTGTGGACAGATCATTTTATTCTGAATCCATTCACTAACGAGATTTAATGACATAATAAATCAAGAATTGTGCCTCATTTCAAAATATTTCTATCTTTTCGCTTAACACATCGTGCGCTTAAAGTAAGAAGCTTACTATTAAACATCCTTTTGCATTCAGAAATGCAGAACCTGTCTAAAACTTATATCTGAATGAAATCTTTTCTGATTGAACATATTTTTCCTCCTTAATTTCTTGGTCTGGATCCTTATTAGCACAAGACATCTCCACGATATGGTTCAATATGCTGAATCCTGGCCAATATCGTGAAGATATCATATCCGGGCATTTTGTACTAATAGGAATATAAAGAAATACTTCAATTTATTTTAACGTCGGTGGATCATTTTCATCTTCATGTGAGAAAAAAATACTTGCTAAAATAATCTTCTACAGAAACAAACTAAGTCCTTTTCTGACTAAAATATGATACCGACTTCCAAATTCTTGAATTGCACCGAACAACTTGATGCAGATCGCAAAGGTAAGTAATAAATTAGAGGATGTTCGAACATTTTGATTGATAGTCGAACATGAAAGGTCTAAGACGTTTAAATAAGCATCGCCATTCATGTGATGAATCGAATTTAAGATGTATCACCGATTTATCATTTCGAAAGTGAATAAATTATGATTCTGCGCCTTATGTGAGTGGTTTTGAGTCATCATTTGTAATCGAGTCAATATATTTCAAGGTTTATTTCAATCAGAATATTTTAAATAAATTTGAGGATCTTTGGTTTTTCTTTCTCAATTTTAATGAAGAAGATGTTCTTATGATTATTTTGAACATTATCTTTCAGGCGGAAAACTGAAATATCTATACTTTCATTTTCTGCTAGTTTATTTATACTGCGCTGTTCAGTATTAGAATAAATTTTTGTCTAATATTTTTCAGGTAAAAAGAACATTTGTATAAAATATTGTAATACATAAAATCTTTTAAAATTTGAAACTTTTTTTCTTAAAACGCGAATATCGTTTGATCAGTACCGCCTAAATATAATTTTGCTTTGAGTTATTAATATTTTGTACAGGATGATATGAAAGTTGCAGTATTAATGAAAAACAATTTTTTCCTATATATAGGAACATAGTTTTTACATAATATAGCCTTCCTTATGATACGGAGTAATTCAATAATTTATATTCCTAACTATTTAGGGACTTTCCGCCTGTGCATTTTGATGCAATTTCTATCATCACGTCATATAACAAGTGATTTAACAAGTAATATTATAAGAAGTATCTCAAAATTTGCATGCAAATACTAAGGTATAGGAAAATTGCAAAGAATGTTAATAGATAATTATTTCAAAAAGTACTTTTCAGTGAGAGTTTCTTTTGTTGGGAGTTTTGGCTCAAAAGCCATTTTTTGACTATGCTGTGCCAGACTAAATGATAAAATCAGGGTATTATCAAATAAAAAATGACATGAAACTTTCAATTAAAACCGAATAATGTTTTAATTAAAGAGTCGAACCCAACGTATTTCAAAAAGTTTCAGAGATGAACGTGAGGAGTTTTCTCATGTCATTCCGATAATAAAACTGCATTTGGCTTGAAAAAGCATAACATTAGGAATTAAAATTCAAGCATTCTGAAATATATAGAAGACAGACAAATCACAATCACGTTGCTGACATATTGATGCTTGCTTCCCAAGCAGCAAATGACAGTGGGTAAGTCAAGTATACCCTAGATGTAATCTAGTTAAAAAGAGTCAGCTTTTTTATTAATTAGAGTGGGCTAGAATTGTATAGAAGACTTGATTATGTGGAATTTTCTTCCCATCTCTAATTCTATTGCTCTTGCCATATAGAATAAAGCTGTAGTTTAACGTACATCCTTATTTCATAAATAGGAACAGCAGTTGTCAGTGGAGATGTGTGATGCCTTGCTATCCAACTGATCACCAATTATTCCAATGTTGGAAGGTACTGAACAAAAAAGTATTACAAAATTCTTAGAAGTCAGTTTTTTTAAATGATGTGAATCCTCAAAACAATAGGATGGCTATGATCATGAGATGTTTTAAGAGTATTTAAAACTCTTGAGGTATCTGAATAAATAACGAAATATTTTTTAAATTATTTGTAAAATGTGTTCCAAAGCGCACCAGACAGCAGAGATTTCTGCAGTAAAAATGGAATGAGATACATGGAATCGAAAAGAAAATATGTTGCTCGGGAAAACAACTGCAAAGGAAACTTGATCAGCTGATTTGGATTCATCTGTGCAAATGGGGACAAACATATGATATTAATTTCCATGTTCATTGAAAATTTGTTGATAAATAGTGACTGCTGTATTAGATTTGTTAAAATTTTGAAATGGATTTAAGATATGTAGGCTCGTAATTTTCCATGGAGCAGAATTATTCATTGGCTGTCGAGCTGGTTGTATATATAGAAGGTTTAGATCTTTTAGAGTGTTACTGATTCTTGAGAAAAATGCTGGATTGGAGAATTTTCTAGTTTCCTCTAGTCGAACAAGAAATTGGCGATGTTTAAAATTATGGAAAGAGTAGTGTACATTTGATTTAATTCTTATATAATAGCTTATTCATAGCATCTCTCTTCTTAAGCAAAGTGAAGGTTGAAAACGCTCCACATGGAGACTTTTAACTGGGGATTTTCTAAAAGCTACAGACAAGAGGCTAAGAGCTGTATGTTGAATTGTATTCAACTTTTTGAGAATATGTTGTCTAGAGAAATCATAAGTAAAGAAACTATAGTCGATCTTGGAGAGAATTGTGGTCTTATACACTTTTAGCATTGAAGGTCTATCTGCCTCCAAAGCCGTAGTGGATAAAACCTTCAGAATATTTAAGGATTTTTCACATTTTTTTCTTAATAATTTTATGTGAGGGAAGAATGAGTGTTTTTATCAAAAGTGATCCCCAAAGAATTGAATGTCGTCCACAAATGGAATTGTTGATTATTCAGCTTGAGATCAGGGTCAAAATGAAGATTACTTTTTAGGCAAAAATAAATAGCAGCAGTTCTGATGCCGAGATAATAAAGCCATTTATACTGCACTATTATGAGATTTACATGTGCAACAGATAAGACAATGAATTTTAGTTACGTCATGGTCTGTTTGTACATTTTGGGAAAAACAAATTTTCATAGTTTTTGCATAAGTTACAAAATTTTCTGAATAGTGTTTGGAATTAATTTTTTAGTTTCATAATAGGAATATTTCCTTAATTTTCTTTTCAATTTTGAATTTTGTTCATAATTGTGAATCAACAATATGTGACTGAGAGCAATTTCTACATTTTGGTTCGGAATTGCATTCATTAACAGAATCACTGATTGTGGAGCACTTGAAACATGTGAGTTTACTATGACAAACAGTTTTTGAGCGTCCAAATCTCTTACATTTAAATCAGCAAAAGGGATTTGGAATGTAGGGCTTTACGGGACAGTTTAGAAAACCTGCTAGATGGAAATGCTGTTGGTTTTGATGGTGAGAATTCCGTGTTTGGTCGGAATTATTTTTTCCATCTCTCTTGGCATTTATTCGTCGGACGGCTATAACACTTTGCGAAGAAATGCCTTTCAATATTTTAGCCTCGGAGGAACAAAATAATTCGTTTTCCGAAATACCCCTCGACTAACCTCTCGAGACCTCTGTGAAGTGTTACACTTAGAGCATGATCCATGAATTTTTTTGCTAATAGAAATGATCGTTTCAATAGGCGATTCTATTTCAATGTGTAAATCATCGGATTTTATTTTTTTACAGTTTTAGAACTACCGCCAATGCTTTTAAGCGTTTTTTCTTTAACAAATTGAGAAAATTTTGATACTTATGTCTTGTACTGAAAGGATTAGAAATTGGACGGGTCGAAAATGTAAATCAGTGTTAGTAATCGAATCTGAACATGCATCGAAAACCCATGCAAGAAACGCAAGGTTTCGGGCCCCGACGACGCCGCCCACCGTGGAGCCCAACACGGAAAGCAATTACCGGTGCATCTACCTTAGAAACCTATACGCTACAATTTCCAGGAGCGTTGATTACCTTTAACGCCAAGCCTCAGAAGTTGCCCACTTTCGCCTGATCCCCTTGAACAGACCAGCCAAGTGACTGAGATGCTGGCCAATTGATACACCGGAGACCAAAATGTACCACCCGTCTACTGGGTCTCCACGCATGGCCAGCACAGGGAGATTTTGGCTTCCCATGCAAAACAAAAAGCAAGCAAGCTGAAGTCAGCATGCGAGTTTTCGAAATCTTTGTAATTGTTGAAGTTTTGCTGGGAAAGTATTGAAACATCGATGACAAGAAGTGGTAGTTCGAAGATGTCAACTATGCTGAGTACAGAGGGGGGAGCAAGAGTACCCATCCATTGGCAGAAATGGTGTCTCTGACATCTTTTGTTGTGTGGGATGAGGCATTTTCTTGCTGCAAAATCAATATTTTGTGTTTTGCAGCCCAGTCTGGATTCTTTTCGATTAATACATGATTTAAACATTAGTTAAAGATTTTAACCGATATTCATTGATACAGCTGATTTTAGAAATTCATGCCACACGATACTCTTCAGATCCCACTAAATACATAGATACGAAACCACCACCTTGAAAACCTTTTAGACATTACAATGATAAAAACAATCAAAAATATCTTATTATCAAATTCTAATGGCTATTTTCTGATGTATTTACAGCGAATTTACTTTTGATTGTAAGCATTGATATTGTATACTTCAAAGACTGTAACTTCTCCAGATACTTTGAGGTAAGCTATATTAATAATGAATTTTCCATTGAAAATTTCATTTTTATTTTGCTTTTGTGTTTTTGATATCCTCCATATTTTAAATGACTTCTTTATATTGTAACATTCCCCGTTTCCCAGTACTGATAAGACATTTATAGCCAGCTGTGTCGTCGCTGTTAATTACTAAACTCCTCGAGATAGTGAGATGGTGGATCATTTCATATGGGTGGTCGCGCGTCTGTTCATTAGCGACTACAGTAAAAGACCACATGTGGGAATTCCTCGTCCAAGATATATTAAGAGTACCTACAAAGAGAAAGGGGTGTCCAAACATCTGGATGCTAAATGTTTCTCATTGTGAAAGGACTATGATAACTCCGTGTTCCAAAATAGTCAGTTATGAAAGATGCATCACTAAAACGACCTTCCCACGACCCACTGGATCCGCTGAGGGAGCATATTGCTGAACCCCAATTGACCGAAAGAGAGCTCAAATGACCAATGTAAATTAAGAGGCGGAGATTGCCGCCGAAATAAAGTGCGGAGATTATTTTTTTTTAGGGAGAGGAGAAGAAATGAATTGCAGGTAGACTGTTGGACTACGCCCACGAGTTCGGAGTCCGACAACTACCCCTGGAGTGGTCGTATTTCCTAACAACCTGTGAGTTCCCTGTGGTGTTGTTTCTCCGTAGTGAGGGAGAACTGAGTTTTCAAGATAAACCTTCGACTTCGACTGTTATGTCTCCTACTACAGGTGTAAATAACTATTTATTTTACCAAGATTAGAACAAGTTGTTCTTTTGTATATATAGGGCTGTAAAATAAAGAATTGTCTGGAAATTCTGCTTCATTATATGATCAGTCTAGATCAAGACATTACAATATTATTGATTTAATCTCTACATTTATTCACGAGGTACAACTTAATTATATATAGCTGAAAAAATTAATCTCTAATTTTATGTTTGATTCCAATTATGATGGACATCATTAAATAAAATATTTCTCAAAATTTTGATTCATTTTTGTTGATAAGAGTATGTTACACTCGCATTTGGACGAAATTCCTACGTTTACTTGTAAAAAAATTTTTGATTTGTTCTTTGATGACTGTAATATCTTTTTAAAGATTCATTATCAATAATATTCTTTCTCAGAATAAGTATCATTAAAACTGTTTCTTACAAAAAGTATTTTTCTGAAATATGCAATTGGGTATACTAACTTTTTAAAAAATTGATAAAAATGTGTTAACTGTTTGAATAATAAATTTTAACGAGTCACTTTTCCCCGAATGTCACTTATTAAATGTGTTTTTTTTCTTACTACAACCCCCCCCCCGAAGTATTAAAAACATATAAACTTGTCTCAACAGAAAAAAAAAAGTATTAAAAGATAGTATAGATAATAAGTTCTGCAATGTTACTTTATCATCATTTTAATAGCTAAAAATTTAAGCTTACAAAATCTTTTTGAAATGGATTCTTATTTTAATCTTAAATTCAATGATTTTGATCAAAACAAACACGAGGAACATTTTAGAAATATAATACAAAAAATTCTGGAGAAACAATTTCAACTGTCTCTGAAATATTAAAAAAAACTCTAAATGATATTTATAATCAGGAAATTTATCCTAAATAACAAGAAGCGAAATACGTTTACAAAAATTGAGTATTATTCTCTTGTTGAAAGCTGAAATCAGTTCTCCGTTAAAAGGTCGCAAGAGCAATGTTTGAATTACCTCAAAGCAAGTTCATTACATCGAAAATTAATAATATATATATTTAACGAATCGTTAAGGAGCCTTCACTAAACTCTTTCTAATGCCTTTTAACTCTAAGTTCTGAGTTTTGATTTAAATGGATTAGCTGAGTCTTCATTCTGTGGGACAATCTAATTAAAGTGTTATGAAAAATAGCAAAAATAAATAATGACAATTTTAATGGCTTAAAAAGTTGTAGTGACTATCCAAAACAGATTTTTATGTTTGTCCGCATTTGTTTCCGGATAAAGGGAGAAGGAATTGGAAGTTTTAACATCGGTTTTTCGAGTTTAAAAATCAAAAAGTATTAATCCCAGAGGAAAAGCTCAAAGTTGTAGATAGACCTATACAATGAGGTTTAAAAGGTGATGAAATTTTCTTTAGATCAGGGATAAATTATTAACTAGCGGGAGTGATCCCCCGATCAATGATTCTTGTATATTCCAAAATAATGTTGTTTTTACACTCCCCTCACTTAAAATTACGTACCTTCGACAAGGCAACACCCATGAGTGCTAAAATTATTTAACTCACACATGAGAGTTGTATTTTTTATATAGTGTACAAACACGAAAAGGGCAATGTCCAATAACGGACCATGAGTAATGGCATCCAACAGCGAATTGTTTACACAAAGCGCAGGTTTTTAGGAATTCTGCAAACACAACAATTATACAATGAGAACTGCAAAAATTTGGACATGGGGTGTCTTATTAAGTAAGAAAGATAATAAAATGTTAAACTTTTGAAAAAAAAAAATACAAACTCTGAGAATTGAAATTTGGGCATTCTGACAGTATATGTTGGACAGGCAGTTGAAAGTCACATTGCTAATACAGTGTGGTCTTTCACTTAGTAACGAGTGAAGATGAGTGAATCTAGTACTCGATGCTTAAACGGTCTGTTTAAGCATCGAGATGTTTAAACAAGCTTTGCTTAAGCAAGATGTGTGAAAACATGAAATTTATTATACATTTCAAGGTCAAGGTCCCACTTAGTCTGCCATTTGGAATAAAGAAGCATTTTAGTATGATATAAGTCGTCACAAGGATAAATATAATCAAAGCAATACTCACCCATTTGGCAGTCTTGTCTGCTTCCTTGTTACCCAGAATTCCTACATCAGTTGTTGTCAATCGGTATTCCACCAGTGCTTGTTTTGCTTTCTCCGATTACCAAACGTCATTGGAATAAAATTTGCTGCTGCTTCGATTATGGTTTTAACAATATGATTTAATGCTTCCTCGTTAGTTGATGATTTAATTATATGAGAATGAGCCAGAGAGGTGAAATTTTGCAAATTTGCTGCATTTAAAACTTATTTAAGACGATGGGATGAGCCAGTGATATTGTGTACTATCTGTTAAAATTGAAAGAAAATTATCATTATTATACAGATCATTATCAAATGTGAAGTTTAGAAAAGACAAAAGTGCCGGAAAACCAATCGCAAGATCAACTGAATGAAAAGTTCATGCTGGCAACTGAAAAAAAGTGTTTTTTCATCGTTATTTACAAGACATCTAACATAAAATAATGAACGGAAAGGAGAAATGTCAAATCAAAATGTTAATCTCTGTCTGATTGACTGTTTTGTTGGGAGACAAGTAGAGACCTGCCAATGTTTAACAAGGATTGCATCTGAATGCCGATAATCACTGCTTGATTAGAGCTCAGAATTAAAGGTACAGACGGGATATTACTCACTGTAAAAATTGCACAGCCACTAGAAGCCCTATTTTGTATAAATTGCTTGTAAGAAACTCGGTCTTACGAATATTATTCTTATCTATTTGATATGTCTCTTCGAGTGCAATACAGGTTGGGTGATATTATCGCTCAGTTCTGCAGACTTTCTCATAAATTTCTCTACATTTCCAAGTAATAAATGTAGCCATCAATTGAAAGAAACCAAAAAGGGGGAAAAACAAAGAAAAGAAAAAACTGAAGACTATGATGAAGGCGAAAGTTCATCACCCTCACTGACTGACATATCGTCTTTAGATGGATGAACCTTAAAAAAGGAATCGCTATCATCATCATCATTAATGTTTGTCTTTAAAGAATTTTTCAAGTCTGGTTTTTTTTTGTCTGGAAGGGGATTGGTTTGCAGGAGTATTTACGATATTTTGATCTCTTTATTGGCAAGTAGGCAAGCACGTTTGATACATTTAACTCCTTCACTTTCTACATATCATTCGTCTTCTTCATCAGTTATTTTTTTTTTTTTTTTGTTTTCCCAAGCATAGGTTGATTAGATAAGTTGGAGAACTTATTTAATGCGATTTTTATATTTGAGGGAATTGTAGATGCAATTGTTTCTTCTCTATTGCTGATGATGGGTTAAGGTAGACTTGGTTGAATCGCTTGTATAAGAGCTGAACTGGTATTAGTTTGTAATATGGATGTAGAGGATGAGGTGCCCTCCCAAAAACTTTTAACCGAAAGAAGTGCCAGCTAATCACTTTTTAAAATTGTTATTATGTCGTCTTCAAATGGAGGATTTGCTACTGTAGCTGTTGTAGGAATATTATTTATTACAGAAAATGTTTGTTCTGGAGAGAAAATGGCTGAATTAAGTATTGATAAACAAGGGTGACTTGGTTTTGTCATCCTGTCTTTAAGTATTTTTGATAATCTGGGAAAGAGAGATTTTTTATTATTTTAATTGTCAGATTTTAATTCTGGTGTTTATAACATGGGCGTGATGTGATATAATATAGATGACTGCTATTGAAGTTAGAACATTTTGTTGTGTTTGATGAGCAGGTGTTATTTTCAAGATTAGGAAGAGAACGCTGAGCACAAATTTGTTTGTCGTCATAAACCATTAGTGTGTGCCCAAACTTTTGACATTTTAAGCAGCTTAGTCAATTAAGTATGAAATTTTAATTCGAAGATTTATGTAAGCTATTTGAACGGATTTTTGTAGTACTGGTAAGTCAATTGTAGGAATCAGATGTATTGTAGCGAAGTTTTGAGCATTTCATTTAATTGTGATTCGGAAGATTGCTATCACTTTTTGTTTGCTTTTTTTTTCGATGTCCAAGTATATCTTCTTCCAAATTTTTCTGAAACTCCATTTTCAAAATGGCATTTGTAGAATTATTGAGTTTATGATGAGGAATGTCTTTAAAGACGATTTTTACAAGTTTCAGTATGTTTTTCGATTGTTTTATATTCATGATTTGTTATTAGTAATTTCCCATTCTTCATTTTTTAAATTTATTTTACTTTTTCATCAAGCACAACGATTCGATTATGAATCAGTATAGGGGAAATGTTCTTCAAATCATTTTTTCTTTCAGAATAAACTATAAATATTTTGAATAAGCATTACTGTATTGTTCAGAATAACGCATGCGATATTTAGAAAGATTCAAGCTTGTCGGTATCATCCACCATGGAGCCCAACAACGGTTGGTAGTTACCACCAATAGAAATTCCTTGCCTCTGCACTGTAATAACTTTCCCCTCCCCTCTCCTCCCGTGAGACGATGACCACCCTTAACACCAAACTCATGGAGAGACTCCTTCGCTTGCTGCTCTTGCCAAATGGCTGGGGTATCGGTCGATTGATAAAACGGAGAGCAAAATGTACGATACCCGGCCAACACATGGTGGTACTTACTGTCCATGAGAAGCATTAACAAACAGAGAGGCAACAGCTTCTCTTGGCGAGCTCCCTCGCTTCCCATGAGGGAAGGAAAAACAAAAGGCAAAAACAGAAGACGGAGGGGAGGTAAACTGAAAGGAGACCAAATACTAGGGTAACTTGGAATCGTAAAGCCCGTAGCATCAAAAAAAAAAATGCACCCATGCTGGGACAACAAATTTGAAAACTATTATACTTAACATATATATTTAATTACAAAATAAATGATTTACATTATTACAAGAAATTGTAATTAAATTCTCTAGGGTGCCATTTCTCTGCAAAAATCTAGCATTAATGATAAATTTTTTACACTGTGTCGAAATTTTATTAAAACTTTCTGTATGATTCATAACTTTCGGGAGCAAAATTTAAATCGAATCTATACATTAGTTCAGACTTCTATAAAGTTTGAACCTAGTAGATGTTTCTTTTTTATGTAAGATTCAATAGTTAGTTAATATTTTTGCTACAATTTTCGCGACAAATTAGGTTCTTCATTCTATTTTTACATTATTTAAAACTTAAGACATTGCTTAGACTGCTTTTCTTGACTTTTTACTGTTGATTTTTGATTATTGAAAATGGCATGAGATTTTCAATTCTTTTACTTTCCGAATAATCTTTCAGGGTAAATTCTTTCACTCAAAATATTTTGATCAGCTATTAACTTTACATTGCATTCAAAATTACTTCAAAAAATTAAATTTATTAAAATTGGATGACAAATAAGATAGGAGTTTGTGATACGCTTTTCTAAGGATTTTTATAATAGAAAATTAATTTGGAAACAAAGAGGAGACATTTGCTCTGTATCATTATTTAAATTTTGCATTAATAATTTGAATCTGGTTCAAAATTTAGTTAATTAATTACATTAATTAAATATTTTACATATCATTTTATAAATAGCTTCATTATTATCACCCTAAGTGGCAAAATGATATTTTTTTTATAAAACTGCAAGCAAATAAATATCAGTGCTTTCAGTGCATGAATGTTTAAAACTATTTATCCACTTAAACGATGCACAAACAAAATAATGTATAATAATAATCAAAATAATAATAATGATGATATATAATAATAATGAGTAATAATAATAATGTATAATAATATTTTGAGCAAAATAATCTCATTTTGCTCAAATAAAAATAAATGACAATGAAAAAAAGTAAATCTGCAGATTTGATTTGAAACAAATCATCTGTAAAAATAAATCACCGTAAAACCGAAATCTTTTCGAATTAATTTAAAAACATAACACTTTTTGTTTCTTCAATAGAATCTTACATTCCCCAAATTACTTCCTTTATAATTTCCTTTAGTAGTTAACAAACACAATATTTGGAAAACGATTATTACATGTATTGAGTATCGACACAGTCTCTAAGTTATTCGTTTCCAAGGTAAATAAATAATTTTAAGCACAAAACATGAATGGAAATCTGAAACGGTCGATTCTGCTGATGTTCGTGTGATTTCAGAAGTCATTTCCAAGAGCGCGTTAAAAGTAATGTGTATGTTAATAATCAAGTATCGCAGTTCTTACTTTCGAATATTAATGAATTTTCAGAAGAAGCTTAAAATAAGGCTACCAGGTTTATTAAATGTAGTAAGATTTTCTTCCTATGATGAATAGATAAATGTGAATATTTTGTCTGATGCAGGAATTTTTCTGAGATATACTGCTCCAAAACTATGTCTGAAATAAGTCGAATATTAAGACTAATAATATTTTGTTGAAAATAGAACAAAAATAAAATTGTAAACTTCAATTTCAATGAAAATGCCAAGATAAATTAGCATGAGGACATTCTCTTTGTTTATTAAAGACAAGTCAGAATCTTGCAAAAAATTAAAAAGAATTCTTAAAATAAGAACAATGAATTAAAACGTAATGTATGATCAGAAAAACATTATATGGATTGAATATTGGTGGATATTTACAGAATGGCGGCAAACATCCAAGTTTCAAACATATAGGACCCATGTGAACTCGAGTTAAATTGCATCATATTGCCACCTAAATGGTAAATTTTATTGGGTAGAAAATATTTTACATATGCAGTTGAATATCCTTTGTCTGATACTAATAATTTTTCTACATATTTAGCATCCATTTGAAAAGAAAGCCCTTGATATCAGTAGAAGAGAGATAGAAAATTATACGTAGCAGCAGATTTAGTTTTAATGCCTTTCTGCTAATTACACTTTATACCGACATCGGCCGGAATCCTTGAGAATGAAATTCAAGCCCTGTCTTATGCAATGGAATGTCATTGACAAGTTTGTGATAATTATCTCTGCTATTTAGAATTGCAACATACTTAATATATCAAAATGAGCTATTTAACAGATCTTAAAATACCTTTCATAGGGTCCTTTCATTCTTTGAAAGGTATTGTAAATTTAGTTGTGAAATATGACATAAAATCATGAAGCCCGCGCCTTGTGATGCCACTCTCACAAATGAGAGTAAAAAAAATGCAAATATTAAATTTAGAGTCATCTCAATAAATATATTTTTAATCAATGACAAGGTATTTACGTTTAAATAAAATATATCTAAATATATTATTGCAAGTCTCTGGTCTAGAGAAATTCATTCATTGTTTAGGTATAGTGGGGGTTAGGTATATTCAAGGGAAATCAAAATTAAAATGCTATTTTAGATAGTAAGAATCTGGAGTTTATTGGAAATTACCCAATCTCAAAGTAGAATACATACTACTAGTAAGTATTATAACACATTCTTGGTACACACATAAGTACATAACACGTTCTTAGACATTCTGTTCATGCTGTAATTCAAAATTAGTTCTCTTAATGGCTAATTTTCTATAGATAAAACTAGAAAATAAATACAAAATGATTGTTTTTCCATCAGAAGATAGTTCCAAATTTCCATGATTGAGCATGTGACCAGAGCAAGACTTAAAGCTGAGTAATAAGCATTATTTAGTCATTGTAGTTATGAAGATAGTTGAAGTACCCCATCCAAAATCTTATTTTGAACATATTAGACTCTATTAAATACGAAGCAAGCAAACATTGTCAGATGTTTTAGATAATCCATAGAATGTTCAGAGATTAGAGATATGCCTAAAATAAGCAATATGGCGAAGAAATGCCAATCTTAAATTAAAGAAAACTTTAAGCAATTTATATTTATTTACCATGTTTTCACGTGTATTATAAAGAAATTCAGGATCTGGATACAAAAATCTGCTGCTGAAATGAGCACCAAAAATTTTATATATAGAAAATGTCAAACATTTTTATTTAACCAAACTACCATATTAATAAAGTGAAATTTGTATTTGCTTCTCAATAAATTTCAGAATTCTTCTCTAGAAATAAATTTGAATATCTTCAACATGCAAAGACTTTGTACTAAAAGATGAAAGTAAAACTGAGAAATCATGATTATTTTTTAAATAAATAGAATAAGTACTAAGGCCCAGCCACCGAGGAATGCCCTTTTCTTGGCATTATGTATCAGATTAGGTATTTCCTATTTCAAAATCCCCTCAGCGCCTTACCCTCTGTAAATGAATGCTGGAGGTATATTTCCATTTCTTACTTTATTTCAGGTATGGAAGAAAATCTGGCAATATCATTCAGTCACGAACTATGTAATGAGAGGGTGCTGTCATTATAAGCGAACTATATTTGCTTCGGTTCTTGTTGCTGGGATTTCGTACTTTGTAATTACAGAGCAATAGAGTTCGCCTTTGTAATAAATTAAACGATTTTTTTTTCCTTTTAACTCATGATACAAATAAGACGATTTTAAATTCGAGGGCCAAGAGTTTCCCCTCGAATCCCGAAAACGAAATTGTATAAAATAATGATTTAGTTCCCATCAGATGCAACGAAAATCCATTTTGATTAATCTTTTGAGCTTAAACTGTTTTTCATTAAAATTATAGACATTTCAGATATAAATTTTAGTTATTTTTATCAAAAAAATGATTAAATCGTAGCTTAGTAAGCCTAACTCACAGAATAGCTAGGAAAAACTAGTATAGGAATGTATACAAAAAACGATGTTTCAAAAAACCAACGTAACGAGATGAGTTCGGTAGCGTTTAAGACAACAGGGTTCTAGTAAAATTATTAGGTCAATTCATGCTGCTACAATGGCAAGTTATGAAAATGTAAGTGACTTTGAACAGGGTAATATAGGGCCACACGAGAGATGGAACACAGTATCTCTGAAGCAATGATGAAATTTGGATTTTTGCTTACAGTTGTCACGAGTGTACCGTCAGTATTGGGTATTCGATAAAATTTCAGATATCGATACAATCTGAAAGAGACTGAAAGAATAGAACAGTTGAAAGTCTGAGAAGTATGTTTAAAAGAGACAGAAGTGACAGCTTCAAATTTCTGCAGACTTCTGTACTGTAGCATCAACAAGCATCAGATTGCAAACTGTTCAAGAAACCATCTATGATACGGAATTTCGGAACCGAAAATCTACTCGTGTATCGTTGTTGCCTGTACTGCACAAAGAATTACGCTTTATCTTCTGCATTAGACATTTCATGACAGAAAACCGGCTGGCTATTTTCCGTTTAACATTGTATGGGACAGATGGATATGAGTGTGTATGGAAACTACTCCATGAATCCATGGACCCTACATGTCAACGGGGGACTGTCCAGTCTGATGGAGCTTTTGCGATTGTTGGGGCGTACAGTTGACTTGACATTTGACCCCAATGCTTACAGAAATTATCCTAAAAAACCAAAGATATATAAGTATTTTGTACATACATCATCTCATGTTCATTTTCAGAAGAACAGTGTGACATCTCCCACGTCGAGAGTTGCTGCCAAAAGGCACTAGAAACGCATTTCTAACTTTACACACTTCCAATAGATACTCAAATAACCAAACATGAACATTATTACACGTACTTAGGTTGTTGTGCAACATGCTGTTCAGAAGAGATCTTTGCCACTTTTCAGTCATAATGTTTTGGGGATTGACCTGCGGGATTCGCGTCTTGAGTTGCCTCCAGGTTATCTTCAAGCATTAATAGACTATGATACGTCATGTTGTGGCACTACTGAGTGTTCGTGGGATACAACACGTCATTAATCAGATGTATCAGCATTTCTGGTTCTTCAGTGTGCTTTAAACAGATGATAAATTTTTATTATTGTTAATAAAATTTTCCTCTGCAAAACTCTCATATGTGATCTTTTATCTGCCTTTCGTGTGATCATATCTTATCCTTTATTTTTTCATATAGTTCATTTTTTTTTAAATTCATGAAATAAGAAAAATATAGAACAGCGAAATACTTTTGTGCTTCGAAATTCATTCCTAAATTGTTATATACCAGTAATGTCATTAATTAATCCATTACTTCATGGCTTGTGAATCAGTTTTTTCAAAGTTTGATTTAATTTGCACCTATAATCCATTATTGTTACTTTATATACGTAGTAAATATTTTAGGAGACAATTTTTAATATATATATATATATATATATATATATATATATATATATATATATATATATATATATATATATATATATATATCGTCTTTTGAGATTTTTAAACTTCAGTTATATTCTGAGATAAACACTCACTTTTGAAATACTAAAGTATAATGAAATTCTCTATATGGATTCCTTTGATTCAGTTGCGTGAAAGTTAACTCACTTGGTAAAACACTGACCTTTAAAAACTAAAATTTACATATTTTAACATTTTTCCTATTTCCTCAGTTTAATAAGTCAAATTGCTTGTATATGGATGCACCAAAATTTGCCGTAAGGTAATTTCTATTTTTGTACATTTTATTAATGTATAGTGATTTACTGAATAATTATGAAAGCGGTTTTATTGCAAAAAGAATTTCAGAAAAGAATTCATTTTTACTTTACCGTTCAGTAAAAGTGCGTATTTGTAGTATTTTCATAATTTAACTCATTCTAAAATCAAGATGACCAGAAAGAGGGTCTAAATTTAAAGTAACAGAAAGGATAACTAAGTTTTCCCTTTTTTTCCTATTTATTTGTCGGTTCTTTACCAATCCTTCTTAAAACTTGCAACAGCGAAATTCTCAAAAGAGCAGTAACTACTTCTTATCCTAGAAATTCCCTAAAGAACAAAGCAATTTCCGCCATGATTCCGATCCGTTTAAAGCTGAATATACCCTAAGATTTTAATATTCTGTGAATCTAAGGATTTAGAGATTAAGTAGTATTAAGTGACCATGGTTCCTGAGACTGTATTAGAAAGATCACACAGTCACGGTTGATCGGACATTTAGGGAAGTTTGATAGAGATTAGGCCAAGTTTGAAACGATCGATGTCATTTCAAAATCTTGTGTACTGAAAAGCTTTTCATGCATAGGAATCAATTTAATTACAAATAATTTCTTTTTATTGGTCCGATGCAAAATTTCATTTCTAAACTGCATGCTTAAGAAAGTACCTTGACCCTTTATTAGATTTTTTAAGGATAATTATTAATTAATCACAACCTACACTTTAATATTGAATGGTGTCAGTAATAATATGCAAAATAAAAAATATTTATTTAATATCTATCCAAATTAAATCTAGGTAATTTATTTATAATGAAAATGATTTGTTAAATGAAATTAATTGTTCTGTTATATGTGTCTTGTAGCACTCATTAGAGCTCATTCAATTTCTAAGGCTGCAATATCATTCCCGTATTAAATCAAAGTGGATGCAAATTTCAGAAACAGCATACCAATCATATATTTTGCGGATCTCAATTCGGTTTTATTCCGTTATCTGATATGACGTCACCATAGCCTTAATAAGAGGATGGAATTTCAGAATCTCTGTCATTGGTATTCCTTTTTATGTAAAATAAGAGTAGCAAAATGACCATTTTTGTTGATGAATTTCACCGAGACTCCAACAGAAATCTCTAAAATTTTCAATCAGCTGTGCATTTTTATACCCTTTTGAATTTTCATATAAAAACTTCTGCGAATAATTTTAGAAAGGATTAAATGTTATCATTTGAAAGAGCATCCATTTTATCAGAAGGTTTATGGCATGTTACCGAAATAAGGATGCAGTTTTTGAAAAACTTACATCTGAAACATTTTAAAGAATAATGAAAAAGGCAACTAAAAGATATCGTAACAAGATGTAAATGAATCGATAAAAATCAATACTGAGAAAATATGCGAGTGTATTTCAAAATTTTTTGTTGTAAATAGGTGAAAAATTTTAATTATTTTATAAAATTGCTTATGTGAAAAATGATGAATCTCTTAATCTATTTTTAAAACAACAATTTTACGTAATAATAGGTCAATGATAAATGCGTTCTTTAAATGCTTTTAGTTAGAAAAATGAAAATAAATACAAAGTTTAATGCAATAAAAGTAATTAACCAGTCTTGAAGCATCTAACTATCATTATAAATCAAAAAATTATCATTGAATGTGGTAGAGTTATTACTCCTGCAGAATCAAATGAAATATATTGTGATTTAGAAATGTACAGACATGAGTTCTTCGGAAGCTTACTTCGAATAAACTGTTCTAAGCTGCTATGAAAGAGAATTGTCGAAAAGGAACTTTCATTTCTTAAAGCGCTTTATCCTGTTTAGACATTTAACTAAGTGTCTGCTATGATGATAAAAGCTTCTTTCATGAATCTTATGGTTTTTTTTTATTTTATGAATCAGAACATGGCGTTTTTATTTTCAACCTACCTTAAATAAAAAGACTTATAGTGAATACGTCACATAGAAGTGTGCCGGAGAAAATGGGTGAGCGAACACGTTTCGAAGGCAGAACGAAATTTTTTCGGATTTTTACCTGTGAAATGATTATTTCTTCGCAGATTTTGGCTGTCTTGGCAGATTTCCATTAAACTTTTAAATGGATATGAATTTTCCCTGACTTTCTATTTTAACGTATTAACCTTTTTATTTTCTGAATTTATATTTAATGCTTTTATAATGAAAAGGTTAAAAAAATATTCTAAGGTCTAAAAAACACTTTCTATGATACTAGTAAATAGAATCTTACAAACAATACTTACACAGTTTGAGCATATCGAACCCATCTCAAAAATTCAAATAAGTGAATATTATTCATTTTATTATTGGTAAGGTTCCAGTTTGTAAAATCTTTGTGAGAGAATGGGTTTTATTGGAGCCATGACTTGATGCCATTGAAGTGATGCGTTGAAATGAGAATCTGAATATTTTGAGACTTGCAGAAGAGGCGACAATGGCTGTACCTACTTATAAAATGAAAAATAAAGGTTATAAATAATGGGGCGAAATCCTTGTAGTATGTTTGAATATCTTCCAAATCACACTTCTTATGTAGAGCCCGCCACCACTGAAAGAGGCAGTATCGATACTTTTACTAACATGTATGAGACATAAAAAATGGATTATTTCGCTTTGTAAATAGCACCTTTTCTTCAGTTTGAAAGTCATTCTAAGAATGATTTCAAGAAGAAAAATGGGAAATTGGAATTCGCGCGTAAAATCCTATATAACTGATCACATGTCAATAGATTCTGACAACATCACAAATGATTCCTTTGATTAAAGAACTTGCTATTTTTGAAGTAGTTCTTTTTGAAATATACATTAAATGGTATTTTCTCTATAGATTCTTTTAAGTATTTTAGGTCAGATGAGCTACACTTTTACACATCATCGATTTTTTTTGTTTTTAAATAAATTGCAAATAACTATAATTAAACTTCATTGATTTAAAAAGGCTTGCTTAGATAAGTTTAGTTTATGAAGAAACGAGACCCTTTTATAGAAACGTATTATTAGAATGGAATTTTCATGTTTTTTTATTAGCTGGCTATTTTTTATTGCAAAATAATCAATATTGTTTTGCTATTTGAGAAAGATAAAGCAAACACGTCATTGTGTCCTGATATTAGTGAGAGGAGTTTTGACCCCGGGGTAAGAAGACAATTCTGATGAAAGTTAAATATCATTTTATTCCTAATAGATATAAATAATTAATTAAATATTGTTACTTACGTTTATGGTAAAGGTATGGGATGAAAGGGTTATTGTGTTTTCAAACACAGCTCAAAGGAAATTAATATAACTCAATATCGTTTTTTTTTTTTTTTTTTTTTTTTTTTTTAAGTATTAGAAACATGACACAAATAAATGAGGAACTACATAATCTTTTCTTAGAAAGTTTCAACTTGTGTCACAAGTGTCGGGAAAGAATAGTTTTTTAATAACAACTTCTTTTTTTTTTTGCATCCTGAGCCTCTTGCTTTTCTTACTTTAACCCTTAACTGGGGAGGTGAAATTTTAGGACTTAACTGGGGAGCTGCGGTCTACGAGACCACATTTCATTTACACTAAAATTAAAATTTTCTAATGATTGTATTAGTATAAAAAACTGCAAATATATTTTGGAAATATTTTTCTAGATATGTAGATATGTTTTATAAATTTCTCAAAATATAATATCATTGGAAAAAGAAATACGTTGCAACAAACATTTTCTTCTCAAATTACATGTTACAATAAATAATATTCTTGAAAAAACATATTACTTTTTACTTTTTAAATCATATTTATTTTTATAGTATATGAAGGTATATAGAAGACAATGTAATGTAAAATTCAACAATTATATGAAAAAAAAAATTACAATGGGTAAATTGGCCAGTTTTTTATCGGCTTGTGTGATTTTCATAGCACAGTTTTCTAGGGCATTTTAAACATATAGTTTAAGAACTAGTATAAAAACCAACCTATAAATTCTGTATATATATATATCATGGTATATTAATATATTTTATAAATTTTTCAAAATACATTATTGCTAGAAAAATTAATTATGTTTGAACATACAAATCAGAATAAGTTGAATGCGAACTTTCATCGAAAAACCCGTCTGTACAATTATCCTTATCACTAAAATCACTTTCTGCTTCATTTAAAAGTGTCTAAAGCACTGTTTCATAATAGGATCAGTAAATTGGATGATATTTCGTTGCCCTAGTTTTAGCGCCATCTGCTAAGCCTTGTTTATCATTGCGACGCTAACAGGGAGGTGCGGTCTTAGAGACCGTGCTTAAATAAATAACTGAATTATTTTAAAAGGCATCTACCGAAATCCATTGAAAACGTTTACGTGTATTGAAGGTCACTAAACAGGAAGCTACAAGGTCATTCCTTTCAAATGAGCTAAAACTAGAATAAGGGTGACCGAAAATCCATCGCTGGTGGTCTCACAGACCGCACGTCCCCAGTTAAGGATTGAATGTTTCGGTCGTGCCTAAAGTGTTTCCTTTCGAACTAGCCTATCTTCCACGAATGAAGCTGTTAAAACTTTACCTGTAGGTCGATGCGACTTACAATATGGTTTGGAACAGTCTGCAAATCCTTTTCTTCAAGAAAATTGCCAAAATAAGTAATAAAAGCATATAAACTTGAAATATAAAACAATAAGAAACAATTGAAGTAAGATAACGAGTTCGCTAATTTATCTTTGACATCTATTCGCAATTAAAATGTTAAAAGGCTTTGATTTCTTTGACAGAATTAATCCTTTGCCTGGAGAGGTAACTCTCGGTCACAATTTACTTCGTTGCTGCAACGCGAGTGAAAAAGATTAAAAAGAATTAAATATAAATAAATAATGATTATAAAAAGTTCATTATCTACATAGTCAAACAATGGCCACTTATATCTCTGCTAGTCAGTGAGATCATACGTCAATGACTTATGATCACACTGTTAAAATTAACTCCCATCTTTAACAAGCAAAGAACTGGTGACAGTGACTTTACTGTGCGAATTTTTAATGAGACGAGTTAACAATAACCATAAAGTAGTGAAATTTAGGTAATGTGAATAGAAACAAACATATTCTTAAACTTTTCTAGCTAGTCAGAGTACTCTGGTTTTCCCTACATCAAGCCATTAGTTCAGATTAAAAAAAAAAAAAATCTCAGAATTTACTTTTTCATGTTTCTGGTGTAAAGGATTAAAGGTAGTTAACTTATGAAGGACGTATGCTTATATCGTGCAAAATAATTAATATCTATGGTAGTAAACAATTACAATTGAAGTTTCTGTTTGTACGTTATTAGAATTAAAGATAAATTTTTAATAATTCTTGTATTTTTTATCAAATATTTCAACAATAGTAATGTTGAATATATTCAAGTTGGAAATCGTTTGCATCTATGTCAATCGATGTGTTTCTAACAAAAAAATATTGTTCATTTTATTCATCCCTACTAATATCTTGATTGTTATTATTTTTCGTTAAATTTTCTGTAGTATTTCTGTAGTACTGTAATGTATTATGTAATTACAAAAGAATAACTGTAAAACTACACCTTTTTGAAGAAGTCAGTCATTTGTGTTTGCTTCTTGCTTTGGAAGCATTTTCTCTTTTCTTGGAAGCAAAAAAAAAAAAAAAAAAAACACTTAGTGCGGCAGGTGCGGATAACCCGCCCGCGGATAATCGGGAGTCTAAAATCCCTCATCTTCAAATAAATCGATTTCTCGTCGGTATATTTAATTATAGCTGATTTCTGTATTGTATTTTGGTTCGTTGAATTTTTTTTATTTATCGCTAATTCTAATTTTTGTTTAAGAGACAATTCCTTTTCACTATCGACAGTAGTGACATCATAATCTTCGATAATTGAACCGAATTCTTCTCAATGTGAATAGGTTTGTGGGTAAAAAATTTTAAGAAAATTAACTCTAAATTTAATCAGATTTGAATTGGTTATTTTCTTTTCTTCTTTTTCATTTTAATTTTTAAAATCATTATAATTATGTAAATACCAAAAGGCATTTTCTATTTCGGTATGCCTTTATTCTGTGCTATTTTTCAATGTAATATATAATTCTTCAGATAGTGATGTGTGCTGTTCTTTCAGTGACAACAACATGAAATTTTTTGTTGCATTAGCTGTTAATAAATTAGAATCTCTTCAACATAATGCCTCAATAGTCAGTTTTATTGGAAGTACAGCTGATATAGTTCTGGATATTAAGTCGAATTCACTATCTGAAAAATTAATTTACAGGTTTAAGTCGATTATTGCTTTTTGGATTGTATTTCTCAGTTTCAAAAATCGTACCATCAATAGGAGTAAACTGTTCCAACGTGTTTTAGAATCTAATATTAACATATATTCTGTTTTATTTTCAGTTAGTATATATTTTAGTAATATGTCATTTTTTTATAGGTGAACGTTTAAATATCGTAACAATTTTTCGAACTTTATAAATTATAGGAAGCAATTCTTGATGGGTCAATATTTCATCCTCATTAGCAATATCTTCTTCAACAATTACTGTGTCATTATCTTCATTGTCAAGATCACTCACACCCTTACTCTATTCAAAGTTGGTATCCGAAGTTTCTATGCCCACATCATTTGGATTCGTCTGTTCTTTATTTTTTTGGTATAATACATCTATTACTCCTAATTGAATTCCATGTGCATAGCACAGCTGCTGATTTGCACCAATCAACTTTCCAACTTTTTTCATAATTGTTGCTCCATCAGTCGTTATGGATACAATATTTTCTTTCAGGGATAATTCATGTTTCGCTAATTGAGATATAAGTAATTAATTAGCTGATTCATTTCGCCAGTTATGGAGACATAAAAAAACGTATACTGTTTTGCTATGTTCACGATACCTGAACATATAGTGGAGACAATTTAAAAAAATTTCTAGTAAATACCGAAAAACCGGTATTTAAACTTGTGAATACCGGTACTACAAAATTGTACAAATGGCTCAAAATACCGGTATTCGGTATCCCGGTATTGCAATCCCTAGTTGTAAGATAAAGGGAGTAAAATTCCTTTATCTCATAAAAAAGATTTTATTTTTAAAAATGGAGCTTCTTAGCTATTGGAATAAAAACCCTTCCAAATTTAATAAATTATTTATTTGAAATTTTAAATTTTAGTTGCTTTATTTTTATCATATTTGATTCTGCATAACATCGAACAGTAAAATACTGCAGAATCTGATGTCATGAAAGCTACGTTTATCATGCACTTTTCATAGGACGTTTTTTGTGTCTATCAATGTTTAAAAGGTTCTGCAGCGTAAAAATATTCTACTTAAACTTTGAGTTGCGCTGACAAATCTTAAGAAATTCTAGGGTCAATACTTGGCTTTTTGATAAGCTTACAAAATCGCACTAAAACGAGTTTCGCTGGACAGCATTACTTTTACTAATGATTCTGTATTAAGTTGACTTCTCTTATCACTTCTGTAAGAGAAATGAAGGCTCGCTCATGGAAGAAAGTGAAATACTTTCATACATGAAGCATTCTTGCGATCTGCCGTTGCGCTCTATCAATAGCAGTGAGGCACAATCTTTTGCATTGTCTGTTGCTTCAGAATAGAGATGAATTCATGCCACATTTTCTGAGTTCACGTAGTCTGTGTTCTTGAGCAATATGCTATACAAATATTATGGATTTAACGTACATCAGTTCTTACCTTCTTCCGTATAATTTCAATGTCCCTTTTTATAACGTTAGTGTTGCTCTTAAAACAGACAAAACATTTTTTTAAAAATGTTTGTTGCACTTTCATTTTTCTTATAAATTTCCCATATTCTCCATTATATCGCTAAAATTATTTTCAAGACTCTGGGAAAATTGAAACCATTCGTGGTACAGTCTAAAAATTCCCCAGATGTCATAAAGATTGATCATTTCCATTTTACATAAAGATTGATTATTTTTACTATTGTCCGAGTTAAGCCATTAAGAATTCCTCAGAATTCTTTATGCACGAGAGTAAAAAACTCTGAGGTTACACGCAGTGTGTACGCTGATTATGTAAAATTAAAAGAAATACTATATTTTAAAGATCCATTTAAAAAAAGTTAGAAGAAAATAAAATAAGTTTTAAGTGCAAAGACAAAAGGATAGAGTCGAAAGTATTATGTCATTGACACTCTGTATCATTTTTACTGCACTTACGCTTTCAAACTAAATTAAATTTTAAACTTCTTTTTTACCTTTTATTTATTATTTCATTTGTAAGAAAAAATGCCTTTTTTGGCCAGTGAACAAAATTAGGAAATTATTTATCTCCAATGAAGCTATGAAATTATGGTATATAAATGAGTGTGCAGAGATCAATTAGATAAACTACTTCTACAAAATGTTCATTATTTTTCCTAATTATTTTGAAGAGATCGCTCTAAATTAATCAAGATTATTAAGAACTGCTTAAATTATTGAAAGTCGAATTAGAAAGGAGAGTGACTAAGAAAATATAAGCACTTCATTTTATGGGTATTTAAGCAATTTCTTGTGCTGGTTTCAGTATTCACTTGTTGTCATGAATGTAATAAATTAAACATGTAGCTGAGTAAAAAGACAGAAAAATATAACCTTATTTTTTAGCAAAAAATCAGGTTTTTTGTTTTTCATTTTTTTCTATTATATATATATATATATATATATATATATATATATATATATATATATATATATATATATATATATATATTGTAATTTGTGTGAACCATTTTTTGTAATAAATGTGTATAGTGGCATTTAGGGTAATGGAAATAAGGAGTATCTGGGAAGGGCGATAACAGTATGTACGAATAAAGACTTATAGTCCAATCAATTTTCTTCGGAAATATTTTACGCCAAAATTTTGTTTTCAGTTAGTATATATATACCATTTCAAATGATAAAAGTCCTCGACATTCTGCTATACTCTTCTCCATTTTCCATGGTGGAACCCCCTCTCCCCTAAAAAAACATATTGTATTTCTGCAATCTGGAGATAAATCGATGTTGAGGGATTTTAAATTGGAAAAATTTGGGGCTGAAATGTTGTCCCCTAATACTCACTTCAGTAAGGGTCCAATATGGCTGCCCTAACTTTATTCACTGCTAAAAGGTGATTTTCGACTTCTAGATGACAAACCATAGAGTGAAATAGAAGAGTTTTCACGATTTTCCTACATGACTCGAAAACCACATATACAATCCTAAAAAATGTTTTAATGGTTGATATTTAATTTTCAGAAGCGGCAAATCATCGAGCAAATGTTGATTTAGTCAAATGAATGATCTTCAAATCTGTCACATTCAGCTGACCACCGTCGAATTCTACGATATCTCATATGTACGAATGATGGGTATTTATTCTGGTTGTTGATTTACCTAGGAATTAGGCACATAACTATGGATTACAATGATGATCAGGCTTAAATAAATGAATACTATGACAAATTAATGATTGAGTCGCAAAAATTCGTGTTTATTAACTTGCATATAAGAGCTGCGTTTCATTAGCTTATGTATAGGAAAGATTATAAGTGTCTATACAGATGCAATTGCATTTTACAAATCATCCAAGAGTATAAGATAGACTTTTGAAAAAAAAAGAATTCGACTTTAAATCTTTTCAATGGATCGTGTGTTAGCATTCAGGTGAATCTTCATTTGGCAAGACTTTATATGTCGCTAATCAAATCGTATTATAAACTACAGTTTTATGTATGTAAATCTTCATTATGATTTCTTCCATGTGCAGAAAAATTCGCAATTATTCAAAAAATAATTCACAGCAATTCTGAAAAAATAATGCCTATTAGACATTCTACATTTTAAACATAATATTAGATAGACAGCTTCCAATCAAAAGTTAAATTTTCGTCTTTCCCGAACTTTTAATTTGTTTACTTTTTGTTAATATACTCAGCAGTATATATTAACAAAATAATCAGTAGAAATCCTTTTTATTAATATACTCATAAAGAGGTTTCAGACTCTCAAAATGATTGCAAAATGAATTTTTTTTCTTTTACTAAACTTTTAATGAAATATCTCAGTCTTTATCAATTCAGAATGAAGCCACAGTCAATAGGTTTCCTCTCATTGGGTCGGCGCAATTTATTTCAAGAAACGATCTTGCGCCAAGATATTATTTACATACATCATATTTACTCAATTTTTAAATCTCTTTTTAAAGTGTGTAACCCGACTGAAGTGAAATAAAATGTTGAAAAATAAGGTGTTTCAAAGACACAATTAGCACTGAAAAGTCCTTAAAAGTGAATTTTATCAAACCATCTTGTAAGTTTCTTATGCTTTGCTTTCTTTTTTCAAGAAATTACGTCTTGATTTTATGTGACGGGAGTTTAAATTATTCACCATTGAAATGGCTTGTATTTGAGTAAATTATCTTTCTTAATAAACTATTGAGTCAACATAAATATCACCTCAGTTAGAAAGGAGTATCACAAGTTTATTTTTGCTCCTCGGATTCTTGTTCTCGGATATATTATTTGTGTTATCTAATCGTCTCTTGATATTTTAAGCCACTCTCCCATTTCCCTATCCTTATTTTGAATAATATTTACTTGCTTCCGATACTATTTCGGGAACTTAATATTTCATTCGCACACTTCATTAGGCAGATGCAGTTGCGAGAGATTTAAGAAAAATACGAAGGCAGCTGAATGTTTATTTCTCCCGCTGCATTAATCGACGGCATCAAACTTAAATGACGACAAATATATTGACTTAAATAAACTCCCATTTCCTTCTGCTTCTTTCTTCTGCAATATTAGAATAAATATATATGTAAAGAGATTCTTATCCCGATTATAATATCTAATCTCACTCTTTTTCGTTTCAGTCGGGAAGCACTTTTTAGATCCAGGAGATATGCATTCTATTCCAAGAGACTTTTTGCACTGGGTTGATTAAATGATACCAAATTCAATTATGATACCCTTGTCCCCCCTCTTTTCTATGTGCATTGTGAAAATTTTAATGTACATATAAAAATGTCTGGATTTTATTCTTTAATCTCTTAACTATGGTGATCAAACGGGATTCGCGCATCTAACAGCCATCATTTTCAACTAATAAGCTAAAATTAGATATGTTATTGTTCGATTCCTAAATTACAAACTTCTTGACCTCTAATTAAATTCATATGATATCTTTCTAAAATCGATGATGTCATTCAATTGGAAAGCAAAGAAACCAACGCAATTAAAGAATGTTTCTAAAAATGATGCATTTTCAATTTTTATTCATTCACTTCCTGAAGACGTGATGTTGTTTAATAAATCTACTTTAATATGATAATAATCTAAATATAAAAATACGTAAAGTGCCTTTAAATTTACTTTTCTTTTTTATGGTTTTAAATGTTCCGATTAGCAATTTTTGAGAACAATATTCATATTATATATAAAGTTATAATTCCTTTAAAAATTCTAAAGAAATTTTTATCTTGATCAATCAAAAATCACAAGACTAATTTTATATCAATATATTCATATTAATTTTTGCTACAGGACCCTTTAAAGGTGCGATATAAAAATATTTATAGCGCATTAACATTGCTTTGTATATTATTATTATTATCGATATTTTTAAGAATTGGTCCTCTGCAGGTTAATATTGTAATGAGATTGACATTTTGCACAAATTACTAGTATTTAAGCACAGTACATGTCATTCTAATATTTGCGACATTCAGGATGTTTATTCTAATTATCTAATATTTCTTGTTGTCCATGCTAATATTAGCTCATTATTATATTTTGCTCTTCAGACCAGAAATTAGAACAAGAACAGAAATATCCTTTCGGGGCTTTTGGAAAAACACTGTGACAACATAGATTGCAGAAAAAGAACTTTTTCAAATTTGATATCTTAAGAGGTAAGTAATTTAAAATTCAAATGTCCGGTCCTCAGATTTCATCAAAGTAGAACATCGGAAAATTTCTAAATAATTAAATAATTTAAAATTTCTAACATGTTAAATACAATAGTAACCCTTTTAATTATTACCAATACAGATTTACAAAAAATAATTTAAAAAATTATATAAAATATGTATTTTTTTACTTTTTCTTTAGTTTTAAAATGATATGCAGGGTGAATTTGATCAATTCTGACAAACGAATGAGAATGACAGAAGAGCCCATTTGGATCATAAAACACTAAAGTAACCCTGTCCCATCTCCAACCGTTTGCAAGCTATAGCATATAAAATAAATTTTCTGAAAATCGTGAAAAAACCCAAATTTAATAAATTGGGGGCACATCTTCACGCAAAGTAAGCACATATTCTAAAAGAACACTACAAACCTTTGAGCAACTAATTTTATGAAAATACATAGATTTAAAATTGGGTAATAAGCACCGAAACGTTCCAAAATTCGAAATTGAAGTGTCGCCAAAATTTTTAATTCTAACTTCCAAAAACACCGTGCAAGCTACAATTTAACAAATTTACCAAAAACTTGTCCATAACAACTGCTTACGAATGAGCCCCTCATAAACCTTATAACTGTTTTATTTCAGGAGAAATTAAGTCTTTCATTGACAAGTACATCATGGAAATCAGTGTACATTGAAAAAGGCAAAAATTCGCCAAGCAAAACAATTACTGATAAAGGAAAAGTATGCAAATCCTCTGTTATGAAAGGTTTCGTATATGGTGATACAATGTAACCTACTTGTGCGCGCATCTCACCCACGGGTACAAAAGGCAAGACAGTCAATTGATTATCTCCTTACCTTGTTAAACTTTTAGATGTCTGCTGTTGTTATTACTACAACATTTCAGAACGTCGCTTCAGCTCAACCAATTTGTTTTCCCATTTTGCCTATTACTTCTTGCATTGTGCCTATTACTACTACTTGTATATCTCTTTTGAAAAACTAAGAGTATTCGGATATTCACTTTGTTATGAATTCGGTTCTTAGAAATGAAATCACAATATCAAAACGTTAAGTAGCTGGGATTTTATGAAGCAAAGAAGTCCAGAAGTTTGAGAGTATGTGGATGTCAGGATTGAAGAGGCTATATTCGTAATGCTATTTCAGGAGATGTGTTCACCCAAATATTTCCACTTGTTGAACCTGCGTGAAAAAAAACCTGATTGCAATAATCGAACTACTGGCATTTATTTGTTACTTCTGTAAGTAGCTTCATTATGTTAGCCTCAGTTTAATTGGTTCTTTTCCTTTCATATGTTTTTATTACATACATAAACGATTCAAATTCTTCTTTTTTTTTCAAAAAATTAAGTTTTCGTGATTATTAAAATATAAAGCTAACTAATTTATAGTTATTTATGCTGATCAACTGATGTCTATGTTGACCCTACGACAATGCATTGGAGACTCATTTTGGAGGGGAAATGATATTATTTAAATGTGCCTCGTAATTGACAAAGATAAAAATTCCAAAGAAATATTACTAAATCTAACTTGCTGTATTATTCCTTCTTAAAGAAATTGGTGAGAAATAAACTACCTCATATGTTATCGAATATTACTTTGCATCTGGCAGGAGTTATCCATTGGAGTAAGAACTAATTAGAGTTGCTATTCATAGAAAAATTCTAACATTTCCAAAAAATCACTTTGTTTTTTTGTTACGTTCCATTTCTTAGAATATAAAGCGTTTTGAATAATCTTTTAAAAAATCGATTAAAATTAAGTGATTTTTTATATAATTTTTCTCTTTATATCTTTTATTTGATTTATATCTTTAATTAAGATCGATCTGTTTTATACTAAATTTAGAAACATAGCTGCATTAAAACATCCGCAGAATAAGTTTGGACGGCTTCAATGATAGTGATAAGAAAGTACTTCTAGTGAATTCATTTTTAGCAACGAAAATATTCTTATTTATATCTCACTTAAATATCTTACCATATCTTTGTGTCTTACAAGGGGAGGGTACGGGGTTGAAATCTGAGATTTAGCATAATGATAGTATAGAAATGAGAGATTTAGCATAATGATAGTATACATTTAGAATGTTCATTCATGAAAATATTAAAACGCAATGGCCAGTCAATTTCGAGAAAACAAACTTTTGGTAAAACTTTTTCGAGAAAACAAACTTTGGTCCACAAACTTTTGGTAAAACTTATATACTGATAACTTGACACCTGTCTCGTTGATCCCGATGGCATAGTTGTCTAGGTAACCGTCTCGTGTGCGGAAAGTCATGGTTCGAACCTGGCTAGGACTTTTTTTCTTTTTTAATAACTTTTATTCAATTAAAAATTTACAAATACTCTTATTTAATATGTTTTTAATTTTTTTCATCCAAAATAAATATTTATTATCGAAATACATAATAATAAAATTATTTAAATTTAATTAACTATTTACAGATGGTTTTCATTAATATGCTACTTATTTTTATGCAAGGATAAATATTTATTCTTTTAATACTTAAATTATAATTTAATGTTTAAAGGAAAAATAATTTAAAACATATCATTAATGGCTTCATATAATTTAACTAGCTTGCATCATTTTCAAACATTTATTTTTCAAATTCTTGGATTTTAATAATAATAAATTAACAATTCTAACTCAACGAAGCTGTATTTATATCAAAAATTGAAGGCAGTAGCTCATATTTGTTAAATATGTAACATCCCCCAACTGCAGTAATCAAAAGAAATAGTAGAGAGCAGGTGTTAATTTATTGAATGCGTAGGCAGATGGTTCAAAGCGAACTAAGCATATACAAAATACTTATTTTATCGAACATGATCAAAAAAAATTATTGGGAAGATAATGTAAAAATTCAATCAATTGTGCATCATCAATTGTCATCACCAATTTGTAATATGATACTGCCCAACTTTCTGATGAAAGAGAGATATTTTTAAATGCAAATGAAGTTTGTTTTCACATAGATCTCTTAAATAAACCTTGCTCTTGTGGACAGTCCTCATTTATCAGTTGTGCATGATGTCGAAATATATTTTGTTTCCAATGTTTTTACTATAGTTACCTTTCTGGTTCTTGTATATAATCGAAAATAAATGTATATAGGATAATTTTTTAGAAGTATTGAATAACTTTTTTACGATGTGCGTATTTATAATTAATAATTATCATCATTTATGTTATATTTATTACTATTTTTTAAATATTAAATTACAATTTAATTATTAAAATAATAAACATTTATCCTTGCATAAAAATAAGTAGCATATTAATTAAAACTATCTGTATGTAGTTAATTAAATTTAAATTATTTTATTTTGTTTAAAAAATGCATCTGTATTTATATTTTTTTTCTTTTAAAATTTTAGTTTTATTATTATGTATTTTGATATCAAATATTTATTTTGGATGAAAAAAATTAAAAATTTATTAATTAAGAGTATTTGTAAATTTTTAATTGAATAAAAATTATTAAAAAAAGAAAAAAAAAAATCCTTGTCAGGTTTGAGCCCTCACCTTCCGCATACGAGACGGTTACCTAGACAACCATGCAATCGGAATCATTGAGACGGGAGTCAAGTTATCAGTATATAAGCTTTACCAAAAGTTTGAGGACCATTTTCTCGAAATTGACTGGGCATTGCGTTTTAATATTTTCATGAATGAACATTTTAAATGTATACTATTATTATACTAAATTTCAACCCAATCTCAGATTTCAACCCCGTGCCCTCTCCTTGTTAGAAATAATAGATTATTATTATTATTATTTTTTGGAGATAACTGCAATGTCTTTTCTAACCTTTCCTTTCTTCTTAAAGAGTAGTTTTATTTAAGGTCTTCAGAACTCCAAATGTGTCGTTTTGACTCCGAATAACCAACTAGCAATATCTGAAATATTTAGCGCATTTCTAAACAGGTTATCCCCACTATCTTTTACTTTTTGTATGAAATTTATAGCTTCCGTTATGGCTGTCAAGAACCTCCCTCTCACTGGTTGTATTTCCTTTTGTAACGAAATTGTATATTTTATGAATCCAATAAGCACACGCATGTGACAATTTGATGCTAAAGTTGACTCATTTATACTGATCCATCAGAGCGATAATGAATCTCTCCTCTGCCACCTTCGGCTAGAACTGATTTGGATTTCAGTGGGCAATGACCAGCAGGGCATTTACCGTTTGTTCCTGTTGAATTTTATACTCTTTGTAGCTGAATGGGAATGTAAGTCGTGCAATGTGGGAAAATTTTCAAAGAATACTTAAGATGTTTCAAAATATTTTTAAGATTTTGCTGCAAAGCTGATAATAAATCATTCACAAATTTGGGATCCCAATGGCATGACAAGTAATTTTTTTTTTCTTTCCACAATAAATTTCTTTGGAATAGGGATATCCATTTGATGAGCATAGCCTCCACATTTTGAGCCTAAATTTTAGCAACTTTCTTCTTTTACATATTTTACACAAATAGAGATCATAATATGAAACCATTCACTCATCCATGCTCAGAATTGTCGCAAAAAATTTGAATTGTTGAGTTTTTAAAGTAATTAAGAGTTTTTAAATAATAATTCGAAAATAAGAGCTATTTTTCCAAGTTCCTGTCCTTTTTTTCATTCATTATCATACTATCAAATACATTTTTTATTTTCTGGGAGTGATGGCGAAACATAAATATTGACTCGATAGATATTGATGCATCTTCCACGCTGCTCCAATACTTATCCTTAGAAGAAAGGAAAATGAAATTCCTTCAAAATATATGGTAAAAAAATGTAATATGTCATGATTGCTAACCTCAATATTTTTTCTCTTTTTAAGTACAGACAAATATGTCATTCGTACTATTCGTTCAATATACGCATGAGATAAAATTTCAAAAAAAAATCTAAGGATGACAAATCTGCTAAATTTGGAAATTTATTCTGAAGAGTTTCAACATTAAAAAATATATATATATCAGTTCTTTAAAAGTCGATTCTTTCTATCATGCAACTTTCTTTCTTTCTTTTTTTTTCATTTACTAGAAATCTTAACCTTTGTTTTTGCCTCATTTTTTTTAATAAAATTTCATCCGTTTACGTAGAAAGAGTTACATAAACTGGTGTGTGTGGAATCATAATTCCGCACACATCAGTTGCTAAATCAGAAAATAGGTTCTAAATCATGTTCTAAAATATGTTCTTCATCAGTGATATTGCCTCATTCATCCAACGGTAAATAAGATGCATCCGTATCGGATAAATTAGAATTTGATAGTGATTCTAAATACGCCACCATTTGATTTATGGTAAGACATTTTTTCGACATTTCGAAGTAGTGTTGCTCATTTTGCAAACATCAGCCGAGATTTTGCTGTTCAAAAATGATTGCTACTATGGAGCTGTATGAATATGAGACCTAGATATTTATCAATGTACAGTACTTTTTTCTTGTTTTCTCATTCGTCTAATACCACATGGCAATCCAATGACAGGAAAAGATGCAGATTTTTAACTATTTAATCCTCTTATTATTTTCTCAACGTCATTTCTAACGAGTGCCCTAATCCCAAGATTTCTAGGAATCTTTACTCTCTTTAAGATTTTATTCCCCTATGCCATCTGCTTTTTTCTGTTCATTTCCATCTCTAAACAAGAAGCGTGGGAGCTCCGCATTGTTTGCTTCTTGCTTCTGATAGATATCCAAAACTCCACTTATTTTTCTGCGTGGGTTATGACGAGGGTTGCATTTGGATTGCCAGTATATCAATCGGCTGGTATCTCAACCATTTGGTTGTTCTGCTCAATAGGATCAAGTGCCCTTAGGTTCTCCCCGGGGAAGAATTTTAGCGCATAGGAGCCGGTTGCACCAATGTAAGCGCCGAAGCTGGAACTATCCAGGAACTGGTGGTTGATATCCTTTGATGATCTTCGAGGTGGGTGGTATTGTCGGGCCTAAATTTTTACCTTTTTTGCATGTTTTTTTTTTTTTTTTTTTTTTCAAACCGATTTTGAAAAATCAACTAACATTGCACAAACTGAGCTTAGGAAATATCTTCCAAAACTCTTAGTTATATATGACTAAATGCGTAAAATGCCCAAAATGCCCCTTATGTCATAAGACCAAATCATATCTACCCTATCCTTTCACAAAAATGTGGTTAACTTTGGAAATACCTTCTGGTTTGCTTTATGAACAGAATCATAAGAAAATAAAAATTATAAATAAAAAAAAATCCCTCGAAGGGCTTCTTGAAGTGACATTTTTCTAAAATTGAAACATGTTTTTTTTTTTTTTTTTTTTTTTTTTTTTTTAAATCTATTCACCCCTTAAAAGTGTATTGTAAATATTGTTTCTTTGACTGACTGCACCTTTTACCACTTCAATCTGTGCTTGCAATAACTAATAAAATCTGGGAATTTGTGTGTTTCGAACAAAGATCGTCCACCAACTGTTTAGTTTAGCTTGTTGCTGTTTGCATGAAATGCTTATACTGCTGAATAAAAAATTTTTTAGCTTGTCTCACCTCTAGGACTGAACGATGACCGGACAGATTCATCGTGATATGTCATCTAAAATAAATCGAATTCCTCGATAAATCACGATTTTATAATTTATTTATTGCAGTTATAAATCATAAATATTCTCGCTTAACATACTAGTCAAAACTTCTCAAAATAAAAGGACATTTCAGTTTTATCTTCGGAAATTTCATTTTATATAACAAAAATATCTGTGTTTTTGCTTCAAATAAAAATAATTGTGTTAAAATAGCTTCAGTAAAATGTGTATATGACAAAACAATGTTTGCATATTACAATTCATCATCATATCTCGCTTATTCATTAATGGAGTGATTTTAAAAATTTCACATACTTTACTATTGCTTTAGAAAAGGCTAGTTTCATTTATTCTTACACACACACACACACACACATACACAACTTGATAATGCCTTTTATAGGAAAATGAAGTATTTTTAGCATATCTGAAGAACGAAATCTAAAGCCTAAATTATTCCATTACATGATTAACATAAATTTCTTTTTTTTTATGGGGGTCCGGGACACATTTTGAAAATTTTTTTATTAATTAATTTAAAATTTTGAAATTTTTTGTACTGATCAACCATCTTATTAATAAGCAAAATCACAACACAAAAGTTTTCAAAAAATTTTTTAAACTTAAAATTTAATTTTTTTTAAAAAAAAAAGTGACGTTGTTTTAAATCGATATAACTCAAAATATTTTTGATCAATTTTCAAATTTTTTTCATTAAATCAAACACAAATATATATTCTTTCATTTTGATTCGGCAATTTAAAAAATATTAATTTAAAAAAATTTTAAAAAATTGAATGAAAATTTTGAAAAAATCTTGGGTACTTTTTTTTAAAAAATTCATATCTTGAAAAGTAAAACTTTTTTTTTAATTTTCTGAATCAAAATTAAGGCAAACAGTTTGAAAAGTATGTGTTTCAAATTTCAGACCTCTATCTTTATATGATCTGGACTTATATCAATTTGATCACAACAAATAATGAAAAAACGCAACATGGTTAAAAATGCGTTTAAAGTTTAAAAATAAAATTTATAAGAATTAAAACTATTTAAATACATTTAAAAGCTTGCAGATGCATAAGAGACGCCTCCCTTCCTCACAAGTGTTTATTTTAATTTAATTTTACATTTACAATTAAGAAAACAAACTTTAGAGCAGAAAATTAAAAAGCACGTTGTCTCATGAAATGCAAACACAGAGGTTCTAATAAACACTGAATCTCCTCGTTTCACTTCATTATTGAAGGAGTTGAGTTGTATACAAACTAAATCTAGGATTTAAAATAAATTCTTTAAAAATTTATTTTAAAAAAATCAAAAATTAAACTAAAACAGTGCCGGGAAATGTCTGTTTACATTTAAAGATATGAAGTTGCCATGGCAACGCCTTTTTGACAGTTGGAATTTCAAAGCAATGGTGAACAAAAATTATGATATCTCTCGTTCTAATTAAGACAGAAACATGATTTAAATGTTATTTTAAGCAGAAAAGCATGCAAAATGTTTTCAGCTAAAAAAAATTTCGAAAATTTGACGATTTTTGTGTCCCAGACCCCTTTAAATTTTAAAATTATCAGCGACAAATTTAATTTAGATATGTAAGTAATTGTTTGCCATGCAATTAGTAGATTAGATAGTTACAATTAAAGAGGCTTTAATATAATTTACAATTTCAGAAATCGTAAAAAAGATTTAAAAAATAACAATTTTGAAATGAATAAAACATTAATAAAAGATATTATGGAGTGCAAACTCGTTTAAGAGAGTAATGCAATACATTAAGGAATTTTATAAAATTCCTTAATGATCTCCCAATTGAAAATTGTTCCAAAAAATATGAAACAACATGGAAATATAAAATAAAAATACACTTTTATACATTATGACTAATCTAAACATATTTAAATCAGATTCACATTAAAATAAAATGCATAGGTTTCTGAATATTAATACCATTTTCGATTATTAAATAAAGATTTAGGTATATTATAGAACCTGAATTAGAGCACCGAAATTTAAAATATGGAAAAGGGCTACATCAGAAATGGTTATAGACTAAAAAAACCATTATTAAAAATCTTCATTTAAAAACAAAAGAAATTTTTTGTGGAATAATTATATTAAGAAATTTAAATGCATTTCAAGAATTCAAAATGATGCTTATTTGAAAATAAAAATAAAACACTTGAAATTTTACTTAAACTAACATGTATTCCAATAATATAATTTGAAATAAATCCAAATAATAAAAGTCTATCGTTTCATTAACTAATATTATTTTTCCCGAAAAAATTATAAAGCGATGCCTCCAAATCAAATCAAAAGTTAATGTCAGGATTAATTTTAAATGATAATGAAAATTCGATCACACAGAATAGGAAGTTCGATCAAGTCCGAAAAAAAAAATATTGGATGCTCATTGATCTAATTCGATGAGTATCGAAATTTATATATCTATCAAATAACGTGTGAACTGTTCTACTATTAAAAATAATTTCTCCTAAATACAAAATTAAATAATTCAATAAAAATTACTATAAAATTGAGAAAAGCCTTTGCAAAGACAAATACACTCGAAAAATCTATACATTTTTATAAATATAAAAGCGTATACCGCAGAAAGGAATGTAGATTAAAACGTGAAAAAAAATATAAGCATACAACCCACTAATATTCAAGAATTTGCCTTGAAATGAAATCGTAAATAATACCGGGATTGTTTTTGAATGGTTGAAAATTCGATGTGCTCGAATGAACTTTGAAAGGAGTGGAAATTTCTAAGAGCAGCTGTAATATGACCAATGCTATAGGAATGTCATTTTCCGAGGGATTTTTTCATTGATCATTCCTGCGTTCTTTAAAGCGACAGGGATATAAATTCCCATTCACAAAAAGAGATTTACACTCTCTTACAATAGATTAACTCACATATGTTGTTATCATTTATGTAGAAATCACATGTTAGAAGAAGTATACAATCTATGTTATCACAAATATGGAAATGACTTTGCGGCTGACTTTAAAGCTTTTACATTGTAATGCCACCACAATGTTAAAAGTGCTGATACCTATCGCATATTCAAGTATTTTCATGGTCTTTTCATGATTTTTGATTTTGAAGAGAAAATATGGTTACTAGTTAATGTCGGGTCTAAAAGATTTTGAAGGTTTTTGCATTTTCTGTTCCAAAAAGAATAAGATCACATTCAATTTCATACAAATACTAACTTCTTGCGCTGTTAAATATTTCAATTTTGAATTACTGGTTTCACAAATGTTTACATCTGAAATCCAGAATATGATAGGCATCAGTAATATTGAATTTTAGCAAACTGTTTTTTCGTGGAATAATCATTTGTAAAATCTCAGATATATTTAGTTATTAACAGTCTATCCTCTTGCAATGAGCTATAATATTTGTATTTTTTATTAAAGGAACTTTCATTTTAATTTAAAGTTTGTCAAAAAAGATGACCTACATACTGGAATGGGACCTCCGTTCCTTTAGTTGCCTAGAACAGCAATATAAAGATATTAAATGAGTATTTTAAGAATAAAAATAATAAAATTATGATGTTGCATTGGATAGTGGGTTTTCGAAGTATTTAAAATGTCCCTAAAAGAAAAATTGAAAAAATAATGCAGAATTTTCATTTTAGATGAATTATATGACGAATCTAATTTTGTGTTTTAAGTTATATATGCAAGCACTTGAATATTTTTGAAATACTTAGATTTATACAAACTCGTGTAGAAAGAATTAAACAGAAAAGTTTTTCAAAAATGAAAGCACCATTTGAATATATCTTTAAGCAAATATGCATTAAGTATAAAATTTCAATGGATGATTTTTTCACTGTTAGTAAAGTCTTCTACTAATGGGATAAATACTACAAAATGTATTTAAAATTGAATAAATTTTAGTATGTATTGCCGAAATAATGCATTTGGATTTCAATCATCAGGGCATTTAGTCATTATCTTAATTTATAAAAATATTAAAAATTAAACCGAAGGCTATTTTTACCAATGTTTTGAGAATATATTTCGGATGTTTCAAATCAGCAAAATCTAAATCTATTTGTTGAATTTGAAAGATGTTTGAAAATAAAAATGACACAATTCCTTTATTATATTCAAATTGCCAGCTACTACTAGAATCTTACAATTTAATTTAAGGAACAGAAATCAATTTATTCCAAAATGATATGACTAAATCAGGAAATTTTTAATGTTAAAATATGAAAGTGTCTTTATAGAAATCTTAACAAAAATTGAGAAACGATGACCAAATCAATGAAAAGAAATAAATTAGAATTTTCAATTTTCATCAAATTCTATCCTCCAAAGATGGGCATCACGCAAGTGCATAAATGAGAAAAATTCTGAGTAAACACCTGTTAAGCATCGAAAATGGAAATTAATTGCACATATAGATTTATTGCATCACAATATTCTTAGTGGACCATGATTTATCTTCGTGATATCGATAAACCATTTTCTTCAAAAAATAACATCGAAAAATTCCATTCTTCTGAAGTATTGATTTTTTTTCAATAAATCGAAAATAGACACAGCCATACTCCCCACTAAAAAGTAAGTATTGCAAATATCACTTTTTGACTCATAACATCTTTTATACGATATTATTGTATACATACTATGAACAGACTTATAACTTTATCCTGTGAACACTCTGGATTTTCTGTTCATCACCTAAAATTAGCTATAGATATTTAAATTTGAAGCTGTATCATGTTGTGAATTTGACCACCATGATGTTTTATCCATTAGACAAGATTAGAAGAATAATCCTCCTTATTTAAAAGGAGGTTAATCTTCAAGAAGAACCTCATCTTGAATGAAGATAATTGTTAATTCAAAATGATTTTTTTCAGATCCCAAGATTGTTGACATTTTATTTGCGTAATAACTCTATCAATCTTCGGTCATATGGTCTATCGCATGGTCTTTCCATTACAATCTGTAAAATAGTTATAAGGTGGGTAGTAGGGATTGCAATACCGGGATACCGGGATACCGAATACCGGTATTTTGAGCCATTTGTACAATTTTGTAATACCGGTATTCACAAGCTTAAATACCGGTTTTTCGGTATTTACTAGAAATTTTTTTAAATTGTCTCCACTATATGTTCAGGTATCGCGAACATAGCAAAACAGTATACGTTTTTTTATGTCTCCATAACTGGCGAAATGAATCAGCTAATTAATTGCTTATATCTCAATTAGCGAAACATGAATTATCCCTGAAAGAAAATATTGTATCCATAACGACTGATGGAGCAACAATTATGAAAAAAGTTGGAAAGTTGATTGGTGCAAATCAGCAGCTGTGCTATGCACATGGAATTCAATTAGGAGTAATAGATGTATTATACCAAAAAAATAAAGAACAGACGAATCCAAATGATGTGGGCATAGAAACTTCGGATACCAACTTTGAAGAGAGATCTTGACAATGAAGATAATGACACAGTAATTGTTGAAGAAGATATTGCTAATGAGGATGAAATATTGACCCATCAAGAATTGCTTCCTATAATTTATAAAGTTCGAAAAATTGTTACGATATTTAAACGTTCCCCTATAAAAAGGATATATTACTAAAATATATACTAAATGAAAATAAAACAGAATATATGTTAATATTAGATTCTAAAACACGTTGGAACAGTTTATTCCTATTGATGGAACGATTTTTGAAACTGAGAAATACAATCCAAAAAGCAATAATCGACTTAAACCTGTAAATTAATTTTTCAGATAGTGAATTCGACTTAATATCCAGAACTATATCAGCTGTATTTCCAATAAAACTGACTATTGAGGCATTATGTCGAAGAGATTCTAATTTATTAACAGCTAATGCAACAATAAGTTTCATGTTGTAGTCACTGAAAGAACAGCACATATCACTATCTGAAGAATTATATATTACATTGAAAAATCGCACAGAAGAAAGGCATACCGAAATAGAAAATGCCTTTTGGTATTTACATAATTATAATGATTTTAAAAATTAAAATGAAAAAGAAGAAAAGAAAATAACCAATTCAAATCTGATTAAATTTAGAGTTAATTTTCTTAAAATTTTTTACCCACAATCCTATCCACATTGAAAAGAATTCGGTTCAATTATCGAAGATTATGATGTCACTACTGTCGATAGTGAAAAGGAATTGTCTCTTAAACAAAAATTAGAATTAGCGATAAATAAAAAAATTCAACGAACCAAAATACAATACAGAAATCAGCTATAATTAAAACCATCCGACGAGAAATCGATTTATTTGAAGATGAGGGATTTAGAGGTACAGTAAACTCCCGATTATCCGTGGGCGGGTTATCCGCACCTGCCGCACTAAGTGTTTTTTTTTTTTTTTTTTGCTTCCAAGCAAAGAGAAAATGTTTCCAAAGCAAGAAGCAAACACAAATGACTGATTTCTTCAAAAAGGTGTAGTTTTACAGTTATGCTTTTGTAATTACATAATACATTACAGTATTAAAACAGTACATATGTATTAATTTTTCTGTGTATCCTTGACGCCTCTCGTAAGTACAAAGCACTTTTTTGTTTTCATTAACAAAATGCATTTTATGTCAGTTTTGAGTGATATACTAAAATATTAAGAGTTAGTTAAACCTTTCCTGCTATTTATTTTACGTTTTATTGTACATAAAACGATTTTTCCAAGTTGGAATGACTGTTTTCTCTTTTGCTATACCCGTTTTTAGCATTTTTCGGATTATCCGTGATTTTTGTTATCCGCGGCGACCGCGCCACCCAATTCCGCGGATAATCGGGAGTGTACTGTACATACTTGGAAAAAGTATATCACGCATTGCTAGCAGTATCGCCTACTAGCGTAGATACTTAAAGAGCGTTTTCGACAGCTGTTAATTTTTGCACAAAATTACTTTTCAGGCTTAATGACAGTACAATTGATGCATTATGTTTTTTAAGGTCACATTTCAAAAATTTGTAATAGTACCACGGACTGAATAGTGACATTTATATTTTTTTGTGATTTAAATAAATAAGATGCTTCTTTATTTTTTTGTGATTATATACTGTTATAATTTATAAGTTACAAATTATTTTTTGTGATATTTACACTCTTTAGCAAAACTAGCAAATAAAACAAAGAAACACCTGTGTTTTCTTTCTTTTTATAAAATTTCTAATACCGGTATTAAAACCGGTATCCCGATATTAAGATTTAAAAAATACCGAATACCGGTATTGAAATTTTGGTCCGGTATTGCAATCCCTAGTGGGTAAGGTAAATATGTTAGGAACAAATATTCTCTTTTCATTTGTCTTTGCAATGGAACAATGGTCTGAAATGTTTTCAGATTTTAAACATATTTCATTATATAATTTGATATAAGATCTTGTGTAATATACTAATTCTAAGAAACTTTTTTCATGAAAATACTTCCTAATTTTTTAATCACTTTATTGATTACATTCAAAAAAGTCCTGAATCACCTGCACCACTACTCCGTGATAACCACATGACTGTTATTCAAACAGGAAAAAAGGGTTTATTATCCTGATATTTCATCCTTACCTATTCATAGAATAAAACTGCTTGCAGGTGCATATATCGTCCCTTCCAAATGTATTACAACTTGGTAATGAACAACTAATTGATTACCTTAGATAACAGCAGTAAACCAATCATCATATATGATGTAGCCAAATTAGCTGGAACTTTTTTTTTTAAATCTATGATTCCAAATATTATCATGAAGCGATTCAATGTTATAAGCTTTGTTCCATTTAATGAGAATATTTCTGCAAGTGAGGGTTTGTGCCTTCAACTGTAACGAACGAGGATATATTTTAATATATTCAGAAGAGACAAGCCGCAAATTCCTCGAAATCTCATAAATGATTGCTTAGGTTTTCCTTTTAGATTAATGGCTTTCTCCAACATAAGCACTGTTGGTTCATCAACTCAGATTCTGACAAAAAATCCTGTAAGTCTAAATATACTATCGACTTCTTCGGTTATATCCAAAGAAAGTGTCAAACCCTTTTCTTAAGGCTCAACGAAAAAGGGATAAATAAAAGAAGACCAAGAGATAGATTGTCACAGACAGCCTGAAAAACTAGGCTTGCAAGCATTAAAATCAAACGATGTCCTACCCCCAAATTAAAAAAAAAAACATGAGAAGGGACTCAAAGGAAACTTATATTTTCTTTAATAAAAAGATTCTTATTTTCATAACAAATGAATTGTGAAAATAATAATAGACTTTTCAAAATATAAAGGTGGATAAAGATTTTCCGCATTCGTTAATAGTAACAAAATGAATACATTTTAAAAAGGAAAGAACCTTTTAAAAACTATGGATATTTTTAAATGACTTTTTGATGCATAAAGCTCGAAGTTTAATGCAAAATAACAAACTTGTTATTTTATGTGATTGCAAATCTTTGTCGCACTTTTATTTGCCATGATATGTCCAGGTTAAAGGTACAATATCTCCTGGTCACAGGCACAACATTATGGCATATAATTGATCTCCGTGTAAAGTCTAAATGTTGGGTACCGAGTCACACAGTCATTTCTGGTAGTGAGGCGACAGACTATGCTGAAAGGCTGCTTCTTTATTCCTTTTACATAATCTACCGTCCTGTGATGCGAAGAAGTTCTTTCTTTGTCATCACTTGGCATGCAAACTGGAATAGTCAAGCTCATAACAAATTGCATACCATCAAATATTTCATTGGATTATGGCCTGTACTTCCTATACGCATATTGGATGTTTAATTGACACGTCTCCGTCCCTCATAAACATCTCATTTTTGTAGAGAGGGCACCTATGTGTCCTAGATGCTGTACCAATTTTAGTGTTAAACACATTCTTATTGAATGTTCAGATTTTAAGTCCCACCGTGACATCACCCAAATATTTTTAATTTATTAAAAGCTATTCCCTTTTTTACCTGTATTTGATGCATCTTTTTCTTAGATATGATATTTGGGCATTTTCAATTCCTTTCCCTTTATTTTCTTTGTAATTTTTTACCTGTTTAATCTAATTTTTATGCATTTAGTATTTGCTTATATTCATAGCTTGATTGAACTTTTTAAGTGTTGCTTTCTCTTGTTGATAGATATGATTTATTTTTAACCATAGGTACAACGTAGTTTATCCAAGGTGGACTCTTGCGTCATTAAACCTCATAACCATAAAGTCCAAGAAAAATTAAATTATTACAAATGAAATTTTAGAGTTTTTTAAAATCTATAATCGGTGCAAATATAAGCAGAGATCGACATTCGTAAAAAAACTATGAACTTAGAAATGAAGCCAATAAAAAATGCATGCCAAACATCAGTCATAGGTACAATACTCTATCCTACTGGTATCACCGATTGAACACTGAAGTCATTTTTATGCATATGATGAATAATGTTGCATTTTCTGGAAAAAGAATTGATATTTGATAAATCTTCCTATAAAACGCCCCGACAATTTATTAGAAAAAGTAAACAAAAAATCTTAACAAATCCTTATGAACGCAAAAATTTTATTTAAAAAAATAGAAAAAAAATGCGAAATATCTTTAATGTGCATTGATAAAATGTTAGTATAATAAATATTATTTTTGGGGGAAATAGTGTTCGAATTTTGAGCAATTGAGGCCAAACAGTTAATTCTCTCAAAATTTGTCGCGATGAAATTATATTTCCTGTTTTTCTAATGTAAAGTATTAACTCCATAAATAACTAACCAATTTAAGACTGTATGTAGATTCTATATTGCATTTTGACTTTTGGTCTTTTGCAAAGCTGATGCTTCCTCGAAAATGACAACCAATAAAAATTGGCCCAATTCTGCAAATTTTATCGCCATCTAGACCGAGTGAGCAAGATTATCAGATTTCGAAATTGTATCAGAAGTGTGATTTTCCTGACTGTCCTAATTCCATGTTACTATTAAAGTAATTGTTAACATGTTTGAATACTGATTCGACAAAAGCAGTCATAGTTTTTAGTGTTGCAAAAATCCACCAACTTTTACTTGGTATGGAATACCCCAAATTATGCCTTCAAAATTATCTCCCAAGCGCGTAATTCCAATCTATAGAATCATATTATATATTTTATATTAAGGCGAATGTAATCATGAATTCCAAGTGAAACCTATAAATTTGAGTTTATGCAATAAATTCAAAAATTATCATCATTATGTCAATTAAATAAATCTGTACTCAATGTTATTTTTAAATAAGTGTCTCAGAAGATAAAAAAAAGATTACTTTTCAACAAATTTTGAATTAATTTCTGTAGTATTATCCTGTCACCTTTCATTATATTGAAGAATTGAAAACGATATATTAATTATGCCATAAATACCAAATTTTCTTATCGAAGTGTACTAAGCATTTGCAAGAAATCAGAAAATTAATGAACGTTTTCTTTTTGTTTCCTTTATCCTGTTTGCAAGAATATTTTTTCACGCTAGCATTCTTTCAAATTCAAAATTTAATATCTGTATATTTGTAAATCAGGAATAAGTGAAAAATTAGCATTCCTTTTTCTTTATCCATTTGAAAATGTAATGATAAAGTATATGATTTTCTCGCATACTTCCATAATAAGAATTGAAAAAAATGCAAACATTGGTTTCGAAATACTTTCTTTCGATTACTTTTTGTAAGAAAGTTTAAAGTGAATATCTTTGTTCGGTACTGATATTAAAGACAATCTATTGAGACTTTTCTTTCTTTTTTCTTTCTGCTTGGCTCGTTGCCATCCATCGTTCAAATGATGATTATGTGATATAAAAATTCTTTTCTCCATTCAATATATCTCGATTAGTGAATTTGGATATCTTCTGAGATTCGTGTGAAATCTCCCATTTTGCATTGAAATATCCTATGAATATTCCAATAAATGCTCCCAAAAATTTCTTTTTCTCAATTTCCTTCAGTATATTCAATTTTATCAAATTCAAGCGATGCTCTTCGGTCCTTTTAAAATTGTCATTTGAAAGCTAGGAACAAGTTCGAAGTTTTAATTTGCGTAAAAGCTGTATTATCAGGTGAGGGACTGCGTGACTAGGAACGAATTCCAGATTTCGTTAAAGGTATCGAATGGACATAGTGAACTAATAATGCAATTAGAATTTCCCGGGGAAGTCATTTCTCTAGACGAACAGTAATACGAGAGAGAATTACGAATTGGTGATGAAGTTTACTTTTAAATTTCTGGATGTCTAAGATATGTTGAAGTTTGAAGACGTTTTAGAAGGTGGATAGAAGAAATTTTCGATTCAGTCAAGTAAATAGTGCAATAATGTATTTCATGCACAATCGTGAGCTAGATAAAATCAATAAAAATATTCGAAAAATAGAGTATTGAAATGATGCAATAATATTGCTATTTTGCTAAAAACCTGTTTAAATGACAGTTTTTTCTGATCAATTTTTCCGAAATAAATACATTATCAAAATATAAATATCGAAAAGACCATTAATCCAATCCTCTTTAATATTGAAATCAAGAAAGCTTTGCATGAAATCTTCTTATATACAACGTTTAGTAAGACATGAATTTCCAATTCTTAACTGTGGTAAGCAAAGTTTATAATCCATGGAACATAAATTACTTTCCCAAAACATTCTGAGTTTCTTTTTGTTCATGTTATTTATTTGTATCCTACTAAACCTCAAGCACAATTTTATAACATTCGAAGAATTGAGAAATTGAAAGTTTGACTAGAAAAACTAAGACCCATGCACAAACCCTCCGTAGAATGTTATTAATCGTTTGGGTTTTCAATGGTTTTCCTGTTGTTTGCAGATTACATTGTCCTTTCAAACCTTAAATTCTATGAAATATAGAATTCAATGAAATCTTAGTCATAAAAAATGTAAATATTTTTCGAATTTTATATTAAATACTGACTCAGAATACAGCTCTTATTGTTTGAAAGGATAGTAAAAAAATGTTAATGTTTTTTTGGTTCTCTAAGGAAAACCTCTAATTAATAAACATCTCTGCCTTTTAACTGGATAGAACAGAAGTTATATATTTATAAATGAATAAGTAGCTGAAATTTAAGTTATGGCTTAGTAATTGGGTATATTGGGTATCATGACATCCCCCTCCTTGTATTTATTAAAATATGGATTCAAAAAATTTCCAAATATGTGCTGGTAGCACTAGATATTTCTTATTCAGGAAAACAAATCTCTAGACCAGTAAAGAAAAGGTTATATAAAAAAATTAGAAATTTTAAACTTGCAATACAACTGGAAATGCTACTCAATCTAGTTTTGTTTGGAGAATACGATTTTATAATTAAAATAAAGTATAAAGTATAGTATATAAATATATATTAAAATAATGTATAATGTAAAGTTTATAATTATTTTTGTTTTTGTTTTTTTTTGTTTAAGGAGAGATTAGAAAGAGATTGAACAGTTTTAATAAATATATATATATATAAATTATTTTCGCTGGTACAAAATTTTCAGAATGTCCCATTCTTTTTTTACATGAGGGAGGGATGGACCGTATTTTTGAAAATGATTCACGCTTAATTTTCATGTTGTGAAAACGTGCCAAAGACAAATACTTATATACCGAAGGTTTATTGTAAATTTATTTTATTTTTTATTATACTTTGTAAAATCCAAATCAAATAAAAAATATTCTTGTGCCTAACTATTGCCGCCAATATCTTTCATGGTATAGATTTGCAATTTCTTCTTGTTCATCAATGATGGAGCAGTCAGTTTTTCGTGGGAAGTTAAAATGTCCTTTTTCATTTCTCCTTACTAATTGTATCTTAAAACTACTCAAGTCTTCCTCAATTTCGTTCTCAATTCTTTCAGCATAGTGAATAATAGATAAAAACTTTAAACGAAGCAAAAATATTAAAACGCATATCTGATTCACTTTTACCCCTACCAATTTCTTAAATAATTCATTTCTAATTGGTATTGATATCTATGCTTTTATCAGAGATGTCATGAACGGAAACAATTTATTCCTCAGCAGTGCATTTATCAATTTGAAATTGCATTGCTTTCCTGTGATTTGGAATTTTGTATATTTTTTCTGTAATCTTTCTTTTGTTTCCATTTCAGTTTCCTCTTTTTTCGGAATATCGGCAAAAAATGGAAAACATATTTTTCACCGTTTTTTTTTTTTTTCTCTTTTTCAAGTGTAGTTTAAGTAATTTAAATTCTCAAATAATATTTTATTTAAAAAAAATAAGGCAATTGAATATATAAAACATATAGAAATATGTAATACTCATTGTTGAATTTGATAAATAGTGCATCATTTCAAAAACGAAGACTTTTGTGCTACTTTCAGCTTCCAATTCATATACGTTTGAAAAAAATCCTGAAAGTAGTTAAGACTTCTTTTTAACTTGCAAAATATAATAGTTTTATTTGTTATAGAATTGATTTCCAATACAAGATAACTTTAAATGGTAAAGGTCATTCGCAAAGTTTACGGTCAGTTACCCATACAAAAACAGTCCCTTTTATTATAATGGAAGGAGTCAGAAACGCAGAAGAGGATTCTTTGTCAAGGAATTCAACAGGGAAAATGTATTGTATAAATTTAATGGTTATTTTTAATCTTAGCACGAAAGACACAAAATCTTTGGACTGCTTTAAAAAAATATTAAAAACCCTTAAAGCTCTCATTCATGGAAGTGGGATAATCCATCAAATTTCGGCTTTTCCACTTAATGAATAGTAGTCGTTTCGATTGTGAAAAGGAGCTTTAAAATTTGCAAACGAACTTTGGGACATCTTTTAAAAGCATGAAATAAAATGTGTCGTCATTTAAAAAGGACATCCATGATAAAAAATAAATATCTAAAACCTAGAACTCTTTCTAGGTGGACACATTTACGGTTGTCTTCTGATTTATTGACAAAAGCACCTCACTTTTGTTTTGGATTGACTAGTGCACAGCTAAAAATCAACTTAATTTAGAAAAACTCAATTAAGAACGTAACATTTATGAATAAAACATTTTCTTAAAAACGAGCATCGAAATGTGAAAATAAAATAATATGTCGATTTTTTCACAATGATTTTTTAAACAAAATGATGAAAAAATAGAATGAAACAAATTGAGACGCATGGATTATTTATTATTATTATTATTATTTTGTTTGTTTTTTCAGAAAAGTGTACTTTGTCGAAAATATTTTTAAAGATGTTTAATATTGCCATATTTCAAAATAAGTTCATTGAAAATTTAATTATTCTAATAGGTTAATTTACAGGAACACTTTACAATGACTATCTTCCCTTTAGCATTGATGTATAATTAAAAATAATAAGAAAATGGAAGTGAAGGCTGGAATGAATAAAGTACAAAATAAAAAATACTTACTTATTCTCTAATATTATATTAAGGTATATATATCCTTCTAACCCTTTGGCACAATTTACCCATTTATTGATAAATAATTTTCATTCAATTTAATAATTTAAATGAATGAAAGTAATCAGATTTAGTAATTACTGAATTTTGTTAATATCATTATAAGAAATCGGGCTCTTTTTTTTTGAAAAGTTGAATGCACATCATTGGAGTAAGTATTCATTCAGATGACTGCTTTAAAATGAACGATGTGACATATGCTATACCTCTTGAGTAATGTAGCAATCATTACTCGGTAAATGTTACTAGACCAATTAGGAATCATTACTAATAAGACGCGAGAAAGAAAATATTGAAAAAGTTATAGAAATTGCTGATTTACATATTACTGGTACTAGAAAAATATTTACATTTTTGGAGTAACAATTAAGGGGAATATAAGTCATAGCGAGAAGTGTAGAATTATCTAGCTAATAATTTGATTTTTACTCATGATCAGCTATTTTTGCTATAAAAAGAAAGAATGCATGAATATGTTCGGTTTATAGATCGTTAACCAACTATAATTAATACATTTTCTGTCATGAAGTATGTTAACCAACAAAGCAGCAAGACTCATAGTACCGAATATATAACTAATTTAAAATCCACCTGGTATCAAAATCTGATTTTCGATTTCAAAAAAGTTTCAATTTGTTTCTATTATTATAAAATCTCATAATTTTTAATATTTTTTTACACTGTGATTATGGCATCATGCTCTTTAATAAGACTTTCAACTGTTTACAAATATTATATTATTATAAATATTACTGCTAATATTAATTAATTATTATTATATTATAAATATAACTGCTCAAGTCAAACACTTTAAAAAAAACAAAAAAAAACTTTAAATTCGGTTGTATTTCGATTGTTCAGCGTATACATGATCATTCTGCCTTCTTGATCTAAAAAAAGGAAGAAAAGGGAAAAAGAAAAAAAAAAAAGAAAAAAAGAAAGAGAATTTCATCTGGATTGCCAGTTATTTAATCGAAACGAAAATAAAAATAGATAAATAATCCTTAGAAATGAACGCGGAGTACTTGAATTACTTTCTGAGATCCATCCAAGAAGGTTTGATATTTTCTATTTTCATTTAAAATTATTTCTCAACATCTAATTTGATGAAATTTAAAAAAAAGGATTTCCAATTCGAACGACCCGAACATCACATTGCATCTTTGAATTAAGTAACTACTTTGCTTCTAAACAACTTCTAATAATATAAAGAAAAAGTTTTGAGTGCTTTTTTTTTCTCCGTATCAAAGACTTTCGTTGTGGATTAATGAAGAATGACCAATCTAAAATAAGAAAAGATTTTAATTTTACACTGGTTGATCAAATTGCCTTACACTCTAATGAATCGGTGGGAATGATGAAATTTTTTCATATATTTTTTGACGCATTGTTTGTGCACCTCATGAAAAATACCGAAATATATGTTCCAAAATTTTTCATTTAAATGCATATAGTTTGAAAATTTTTCAAATTCTTTTGATTTTAGTAACCTCTAGAAATAAAGAAAATTTTAATATAATGAGTAAATTTTGCCCTGAAGAATGCAAAATGAGCTTTCATAACCAGTAATCATTATAAATATGTATTGTTCGAAATAAAATGAATTGTTATTGAAATGTTTCTCTGCTTTATGATCATTGTACACATTTATAAAAAGTTTAAAAAGTAGTATTAAATACACTTGTTTTATTATCTGATAAATACTTAGCAAGGATACTCTACGCTTTTATCTAAAGGAATGCAGTGTCTCACCATTACCAAATCTGATACCTATATTAAAATACCGTTCATTGAATGAAATGTTTTCAATCAACACCTCAAACATGTGATATATGTTCTATTTCTTTTTATAATTATATGATGATACGTTAGCAGAATCTTTCTGCTTTAATAAACGAATATAAGATATTCATGGTCTGGAAATCAGTCCTAATGTTTAAGAATTTGTTCTTAAAGAGATCGATGCAGAGCAGAAATGACACTAACTTGAATTTCCGAATTTGTGTTTGGGTTAAGACGATGCTATCTTTTCATATTCGTATGTATGTTTTAAAGTATTAATTCAATAACATTTCGAATTCAAATATAAGCATCATGTTAAAAAATAGGTGAATAATAAACATATAAAAGATGCAAGTGTATGAGAAGGAAAATAAGGTGGAATAAACGATTATTATAGGAAAAGTCAAACATTTCAACTGTCAAATTGAAAGACAAAATTCAATTCGAGCACAGAATGCTCTTCCGGTGGAAAACTGAAATTCCGCATTGAAAACATTAAAGCAAAGATTGGTCATTCCGAAAGTAGTTTAAATTTTCGATCAAAAGACGTCAGTGTGGACAAGTGCTCATTATTTTAAGTTCGGGAAATCACTTGGCGAAATTGAGAAAATAGTTAATAGAACTCATTACACAGTTTAGAGTGTTATTGACAGGTATAAATATGGCCAAGTATTACAGAACAAATCCAAGGACAGCAAACGTAACATTTTTAAATCTCATGATGAGATCTGGACTTTTCGATAAGTTAAACAACTCTCACTATGAATGCTCCCACGTTAGCTCTCGAAGCAAAAACATGTTTAAATAAAAATGCTCACACAGAAACAATGGAATAATAACAATTAAACAAATAAATTAATAATAATGGTTAATGTTAATAATAATGAACCAAATAATAATACAGCCGAGATAAAATATAATTATTCTTTAAGACAATGAAAATTGTTTTACTGGAATCAAGATTATTTCTGAAAATCATGAATAACCATTTGATTTTTGGCGGCGAATAGCTTTCATTAAACAATAATTCTTAGTGTGAATTCGGAAATTCTTTTTGACAAAAAATATGTAATTAACTTATGTAATAAATGTAAACAGAATAATTGTCATAAGTCATTTTTTCTATTTATTGATTATTCCACCTCAAATGAATAACAAGAAAAACTCAATTTCTAGCAAACATTTCAACAGAAAAGAAAGCAGTACTGGAATTCAAATCCACTAGAACTCATTATTATTTGAAACTGCAAACATAGCATTAGCTATGAAATATATGGATAAATAATTTTCATTCCATAATCTTAGATAAAATAAAATGTGCAGAAAGAAAACATTCTTTAAATCTCAAAAAGTCCTATTCATAAGAATAAGATCAAATTTTTCCCATCGAAAGAAATCACGGAATTTTTGCCTTGTATTTTTCTCAGAAGTAGCATTTATTAACAAAGAAATAATACCGTCGTCACGGTCGTCAGTTATTGATATTTATTCCCTTATTTAAATCGTACAGTCATTATTAAAGTAGGATTGAATTATTTCAGAAGGATAAATACTGAAAAGTTAATAAAGGGTCATAATGTGCATTGAAAATATCCTTTTAAATAATATTAAGTACATGTAAATTTATGAGAAAACTTTCATATATATATATAGTTCTCACGTTCCGAGAGAAGGGATATAAATACTTAATGTTAATCTAATTCTTTTAAAGACACCTATCCGTATCAAAGAAATCCCTATGAGAATCTCATAGTATAAAATCACTGAGGAAAAAATTTCGCTCTTCTTATCTTGTATCACGATGTGAACTGGAGTGTTTTTAGCCGCTTGTTTATGTACATAAATTGTGTCTCCCCGGATGGAATAAAAACGTTTTAAAATTTTCAAATGTGTCTTCTCTTAGGCCACGCAACTTCTAAAAAATACGTTTACACGCACACACACAGATAATAAAATAAATTTCTTTATTATTTGTATAACACCAAAAATTTATTTCAGTATATTGACAAATAAATTTAGTGCATTAACTGCTGAAAAATTTATTTTCTGTTGTTTACAGAAATCGCTTCAGTTATCAGCTGGTTTCGAACATACTTTTCAGTACAGAAATATATATTCTACAATATGCTATACATTACTTCTATTCTATTACCATTAATAAATGGAATACTTCACCATTATGATTTCAATGAATTGAAAACCTGGTTTTGAATTTTCAAATAGGCATATGTTTAAAAGGAATTATACGAATGAAATCTCAGAATGGTATATAAATTTGTTATAAAGTTGTATTTGTGGAACGTATCAGATAATGAAATAAAGTTCTTCATATTATATATATAAATATATATATATAATGGCTAAATTGGGTCCCTAAATATTTGTATAAATTCCTGATGACAATATTTATATGTAACTGTATAGTAAATATTTTGAGAAACATTTTTCAAAACGTTTTTTTTAATCAGATTAAATGCTTATTCCTTTCTCTACTTATATAAATACCTAGTGAATTATTTTATTTCAGTTATTAGAAATTACGTAAGCTGATAGTTTTAGAGCTTATTTGCTTTAAAACGGAAATTAAAAGGATTTCAATGTCTTTTTCAGCCACAATGTGTTTCGTGGCTCGCAGTATTTATGCGTATCTTAATGTAGCAAATATATGTTACAATTTAATTGATGGTATTGAAATAATTTATATATATATATATATATATATATATATATATTTATACAATATTGTCATCACATATTTTTTTTCGAATTAATTCGAAGAAAATTTTAGTAAAAAATTAATTTTAGTAAAAGAGTGTTTATGCAGAGAAATAGAAATATTTATATGCGAATTCTTTCAAGTTACATTTATTCCAAAATTATTTATTAAAATTCTAAAATGTTAGAGGAAGAAAATATTTATTTTCTTCTTCTGAATTTTTTCATTTCTGAATTAAGATGCAATTGTTTTGCAGTTGACTCTTCTGGGTAATGGAATAACAATGTTGAAAACATAACTCAAATTTGTAACCATTATCACAGTGTATATGATTCTTTAAGTGTTTTGAAGAAATCGAAATTATGTCACAAATATATTTCATGTATTTTTATGAGTATATGATAACTGATTGCTTTCATATCATATATCAAACACGTTTTACAGTTGTAGATGAAGGTTATTCGTTTATTTAATATTGATAGCCTTATTTAAGACTATATGGGACACTTAAATTGTTCAGCTTGGTTAAATATTTAATTGGTTAAGCTAGACATCTGAATGGTGCGAAAATAGAAAAAAAGGAGTATGAGGACAAAATTATGGATCATTCTATTCAGACTGAGTAAAAAAGTAAGACACTAAATTAAAAAAAAAAATCAAATATATTTTGTTTTTGGTAAAATTACTTATATGAGCAACATTATATATATATATATATATATATATATATATATATATATATATATATATATATATATATATATATATATATATATATATATATATATATATAATTATTTTGGTTGAAGTAGAATGCAGGTTCGAAGACGTCGACATGTTATATTTTTAAAAGCACAAAAGTAGAAGTAAAGAAGAAGGAACGAAACAATGATCACTAGTCTTATATTACATAGGATTTCCGGCCACGTGCCGATGGAATACATATGTTGACCTTTGACAAGGACAATGGAGGTATCACTTTCATTTGATACGTAGTACTGATGGTGCATTATTTTTACAAAGGAATTAATAAAACCGAAAGTGGAATTGGATCACGAAATAAGAAAATATTTTAGAATGAAGTTACGATGGGCTAAATTAAGATAAAATATTGGTAATTAATTAAATTGAAATTAGAATTAAAATATCATTACAATTTTCCCCCACCGCAAGACGTGGAAGTACATCAGGGCCCTTGACACACAGCCATACCTTACAGTGGTGTTGAAGTAAGAAAAATTAAAACTTAAAAGCATATTAAAAGTGTTTCCTTACCTTCACATTATACAAAGATTAATACAGAAAACCCATTCATCATTTTATATTGAAGCATAAAAAGACTTAAATTTTTGAAAATATTAAATAAAAATCTTAGTAACCAACAGTAATAACAAAATATTAAAATTTTAAATTATTTAGTGCACAAATGTATTCTTCTCATTATTCTGTAGTTCACTTGAATATGAAAATAATAAATATGAGTTAAAAATATTTTTATGATAAACATTGATACTTAAAGGAATAGTATAAAAATATTGAAGTAAAAAAGAAAAACTTTTATCCCACTAATTAGCAAAATAGTGGTGACTAGTTAACCCTTGTCCACTAATCTCTAGTAGTAGGTGAAACTTAATGATCTAAAAATTAGGACATCAAGGAGGGGGATGTAATTCTTTTTCTCTCTCTACCACCATCCAGGAATATTTGTTTCCAAATGGAGAACAAAATATCCTGAATGAAAATAGAAAGAGATAGAAATTAATTGTGAGGTTGACCCTATACTCACATCTCAATAAGACTAAGAAATTTGAATTTGTATTGTGATGGCACCTATCACATCATCATAATGAAGAAAAGAAAAACGAACTCTTACGAGTGGAGACAACGGGCCAACCTAATTCGGGATTTATGTGGGGAAAAAATGGGAAATAAAAGAATATTTTTTTAATTTAAATTATTATTTAACAAAGATATAGGAAATATAAAGGAAAAAGAATGATCTTTTTAAGAATTTTTGATAAACCTAAATAATGAACAATAGTAACAAAATATTTATAAATTAAACGGTATATTATGTACACAAAATTATTTTGACTATTTTTCTGTAAAAACACAATTAATGAAATTAATTTGGCTAGGAAGGTCAATGGTATGCTTGCCTATATTACTCTTAAATTCTAGGAAGACTGACTCAACAAAATTATTAAATTAGAAATGAAATATTAAATTATTAATTACAATATCAATATTGCTATGATTTCACCCAAATGAAATATCAGTATAGTTATGATTTTAAGTAGAGTATTTTAGCTGTAAATAAAAACACAAGTTTCAAAATTTCAGATAAAAACTTGGATATGAAAATAATACTTGCAAAATTGAAATATTTGATATTAAACACTTGGAACTGAAATCATAATTATAAGATTCCAAAATGTCTAATGAAAAACTTGGATATGAAAATAATACTTGTAAAATTAAATGATTTCATGTAAAACTTTTGGAAATGCAAATAATTGTAAGATTCATGTATTTCAAATAAATCATTTGTAAATGATAAAAATAATTGCAGAATTCAAAAATATCAACTGAAAAACTTGGAACCAAAAGTAATAAGTGCAAAATTCAAAGATTTCAAAGAAAACACTTGTGAATGAATGTAACAGACACAAGTCTCAAAATACTGATATGATTAAGGGTTTGGGAAAATAAATATATAAAAAATATTTGGTAATTGAAGAAAAATGAAAACATTTGCATTTTGTAAAAGCAAGTATTTGGACACAGTGATAATGGAGGGTAGCTTAATAACTGTCAGGGGTGTAACAATTTCCCCTGAGGTATTTACTACTTTATTCTAAATATCACGTGCCGTGAATTATTAAGTACATAAGAATCTTGGTATGCTACTTTTTTCGTTCACAAGGTCTGTATGCATATTTTTTAAATAATAGATTTGAAAAATTTATAAACATTATAATATTTTAAATTAAAACTCATGATATTTTTAATAATAATATAAAAAGATTATTTGCAATTATATTATAATAGAAAAATTCAATTTAAAATCAAATCAAAAGTACAGAATATAAATTTTGAATTTCAGCCGTTGAGTCAGTTGATGGAGTCTTTTTTTTTTTTTTTTTTTTTTTTTTTTTTTTTTAACATTTATAACTTTTGGATGAATTACGGCACTCTAGAAGTTGGAACTTTTTGAAATTAAGGAGCATAAACACAAGAGGAAATGGAGCACAAACACGTCGGAGAGCTGGAACGTCGGATGAGGTCACAGATTAGGTACGGTACCATCGACGATGCGGTAACATGACGGAATGCAGCGGATATTGCATCGGTTGGCCTCGGCGAAAGGCAAGCGGACGAGCCAGCATGGAACATCTTTGGAGCACGGCAAGTTGCGGAGGCGCAATGCAACGTCGAATTGAAAAATTTTCACAGGAAACTATCCTTGTAGACTAAATAATATGTAACATATTATTTCGAATCCTGTCGACTAAATATTATGTAAAATTATTTTGGTTGAAGTAGAATGCATGTTCGAAGACGTTGGAGAGACATGTTATATTTTTAAATTAATTTTAATATTCTTTTCGTGAGAGCATAATTATTTACAAGCAGAGACGCGGACAAGGCACGTCCGCCACAGCGCGACACAAAACCAGAAGTAGAGAAGAAGTAATGATCACTAGTCTTATATAACATAGGATTTGCGGCCACCTGCTGATGGAATACATACGTTGACCTTTGACAAGGGCAACGGAAGTATCATTTTCATTCGATACGCAGTACTGATGACGATTAATTAAATTGAAATTAGAATTAAAATATCATTATATATATATATATATATATATATATATATATATATATATATATATATATAATTTTTAAAACCGAAGACGAAGAGAGAGAAGACACTTTGAATTTTTAAACTTCAAATTTATTTATTCCATCCAGGGAGGCATAATTTATGTACAAGAAATGAGGGCGAATTTATGACCGCTCGCTCATAAGCGATACAAGAGCAGAAGAGGAAAATCGAATGAAATATTTATCCCGTGATTATATACTGTGAGATTTTGATAGGGGATTTCTTTATATATGCCGATTTAGGTAATGGAATTATAGGAATCATTTAAAGGAATGTCTTAGATCGACAAATTTTTATCCCATTCACTTTGGGTGAGGGAATTTGTCTATCCCAACAATTTTAGAACTCGTGGTGAATTAATTAAGAAAAATAGGTGGAACTAGACCAGGAAATAAGAGAACATTTCAGTATGAAGTCAATATGGGACAATCAATCTAAAAATTATGAAATCAATTCAGTTCAAATTAGATATATCATTATATATATATATATGCAGGGTGTCTCAAAAACCTTGACCGCGGCTATTATTTGTTAAATATTGATCACAGACATATACTGTAAATTAGAAAGTTGCTTAAAAAAAGGTGAAACATGTTATGAAATCGATAAAATTTTTCAATGGAGATTAAACTCTAAAAAAACACAAAATTTAAATTTTTAGACGTACTCCGTACAAAAAAATTCCCAGTCAGTGAAATGTGCCCCATCCTCTAAAAATGTCATTTACAAAATTTTAGAATTTTATAATGAAAAATCTCAAAGATATGTTAAAACAGAGTTGGTGAAGGGTCAATCACAAATTAAAATGCAAATGTTTACAGCTTCAGTGTAAATGACGTGACGTAGGAATGCATCATAAAGTAATAAAATATATGTTATATCTTTAGTTTTAAATACAAATTTTAAAATCTATGCTTCCTTAAATATACTTTAAAATTTTATATCATGAATTACAGAATGCAACTTAAAAATAGCACAGTCAATGAACTTGTTAAAACACTTAAGTAATCTTTCCTTTAAGTAATCTTTCCTTATGTAATCTTTCCTTTAAGGTATTATTTCTACAAATTTTTAATACTTTTGAACCAATAAATAGTAAAATTATTATTTATTTATTCATTCATTACTTTCTTTCATAATTTGTATACTACCCCTAAAACCCCTGAATTTAATCCCCTGAAAATTTTAATCGATTTCATAAAATTTTACACCTTTTTTTACACAACTTCGTAATTTACAGTATATGTCTATGATCAATTTTTAAGGAATAAAAGCCGCGGTCGAGATTTTTGAGACCCCCTGTGTGTGTGTATATGTATATATATATATATATATATATATATATATATATATATATATATATATATATATATATATATATATATATATATATTATATGTGTGTGTGTGTGTGTGTGTGTGTGTGTGTGTGTGTGTGTCAAAATATTTTTGACAACATCACATTTTTATTTCTCGTTCTTTATTTTATTGCTCTACTATGAAAAGCATTATAATACCTGTATTGTATCATACATTTGAACTAATCGCATCACTTGACATATTAATGCACTATTTTTTAATTGGAATAGCATTTGACTGTTGTCTATCCTATAACTTTCTCTAAAGTATAAATTCAATAGTTCAGACCTTTTTTTTATTTTAATATCTAAATAAATAAACACATCGAAGTTGCTTCTCTTGTCTGTCATAATATCCTCTTTCATTTAACTCTGGGTCCTTTTACAGTCCCCATAAAAGATGGTATAAAACTTCATAAAGTAACATAGTAAACAGTGACTGGAATTACATGATCTCGAAAGTTTATTTGGAAAATTTTACTCCGTCGAACTGTAATTATTTCGATTATTAAAGCACTACTTTACAGTGTCAGTTTCGTTTTTAAGATTTCTTTTTTTAAAAAAAGCCAGAAAATCTTGATGATTCTTTCAAAAAACTTCCTTTCATGATAAAATTTTCTTATTTCTTGGCAAGCTATTTAAATCTTTAGCTGCCAAAAGAAAATATTTGAAAAAAAAAAAAAATTGATAATTCTTTTAAAAAGGAAACGATTTATTTTTCCATTGATGGTGTTTCTAATGGCTCTTGTCTAGACAAGCCCACTGACTTTAAGAAGTCATTTGTGGTTTTAAGCCAAGGGTACTTTTTTATTTTCAGTAGCGCCACCTAGGGCCAAGAAAACGACTTAACTACACAACCCTTTCTACGGAGCGGATGCATTCATACATTTGATTCACTCATCCACAATCGTAATTTAGACCTGAATCAGAGAACGATCACCCTTGATCCAGTAGCTCCCAGTGGTATTACTCTCGACACGGAGGACTTCGTGACCACGATAGATTTATACGCGCGGTGAGTCCTCCAGCGGAGTTCGAACTCGTAACTCATGGGAGTTGAATCCAATGCTCTACCAACCAGGCTATCCCGACCTCTCCATTGATCATGCAAAGTTTAAATGATTATGTTTCTTTCTAAATTCTTGAGTAGTTATATTAACAACATGAATTTCGGCAAAAGATTGGTAAAAAATTTATTCATTTGTAAAGCTGCCTATTTCATTTAATTAGAATACTATAAATACAGGGTTAGCAAGAAATAAATTACCACTTCAGAGGGCTTTAAAATGCGTTCTATTGGTCCAAATAAGATAAAATTTGAGCTGCAGATTATTCAGATGATGCGCTTTACATTTATTAATTAAAAAAAATTAGAACAAAAAATCACAAATAGATGACGCTGTAACACATAAAGCATTTATTTACATATATTGAAAATGTGAAACATAATTTGCTTTACAGCGCATGTCTATTACCATTTTCTTTATGTGGATAAAAAGAAGGCGGATTCTGCACGAATATTAGTTTGTTCGGCATGCCTACGTGGCTAGAAAAAGAGCTACCGGTGAAATTGTTCTACCAGAACCAACATAACTCCGTAGCAGCTGTAAAAGAATTTCGTTGTATGAAGTTGATACGAAGAGGTTCAATGTCTCCAGGTGCCCTACTTGAGATGATGCAGGAATTTGAAAAAACTGAGCAACTTGGAATTCTTCCAGGTAGAGGACGGAAAGAAAAAAAAAAAGAAAAAAAGAAAAAAAAAACGTCTTCCAGCATCGAAAATGTTTTGACCGTGCTAGTTGAAGCAAGCAGTCAGTCACCGCGTAATAGTGTGAGTTTGCCAGTTGTTTCCCGTGTGTTGGATATGCCGTATTCAATTGCGTGAAAAATCGTTCGGCAGATTTTGCATTTTTATTCATACAAAATCATGTCTGGGCACCTGTTGCAGGACGGGCACTTAGAGGTCAGTAAAAATTTTGCACTTCCATTCATTGCTCGAATGGTGGTTGACACAATTTGGCCATGGAACATGCTGTGGAGTGATGAGGCCCACTTTTGCCTCATTGGGCAAGATAACACCTACAACTGTCGAATTTGGGCAGAGGAAAACCTTCACGTTATCTAGGAACAGTCATTGCATCCTGAAAAAGTGATACTATGGTGTGGTTTTACAGCTACCTCTATCATTGGAACTTATTTATTTGAAGAGATAACTTCAAACAGAATACAAACCTGTTCCCTCACAGGACAATGGTACCATGATATGTTGAGGGATTTTATAATTCCAACTCTTCTACAACGTAGATGCCTTAAAGACATCATTGTCATGCAGGATGGTGCATCATCTCATGTTGATCGTTGTGTAAAGCGATTGTTAATACTGCATTCCACAGAAGCACGAGTTATCAGCCGTCATTTCCCAATAGCATAGCGTCCTCGTTCGTCGGACATCACCCTTTGCGACTTTTGGTTATGGGGTTATTTGAAGGACAATCTCTCTGCCATCTCTACCAGATCTGAAGGACAGCATTCAGCGCTATATTCTTAATATTCCGGCAGACTCACTCCCGACATCTATAGAAAATACAGGGTGTTTATAAAGTCCCGGACCCATTTTGATGTTTAATAACTCATAAAATAATAAAGATATAAACACACTTATGACATTTATTGATGGAATAACTCATATATTTTCCTTTTCGGGTTTGAATATTTTTACTTTTGTAAATATCGTCTGCGCGTGTGGTCAATTTCAGATAATTTCATTTTCCAGTCTAAATATCTGTACTTTTCTAAATATTGTCTGCTTATTAATGGCATTTTTCTCTCTTTTGTTTTTGGCAACTTTTGCAATGTTATGTTTACTTTTGATGTGTTTGTTCTATGTAGTACTTTTGTATATGATGTTTTATTTGAGCGGATATTAAGGAGAATGCATACACCACAAGAGAAAGCACAGATTTTATGGTGGTTTATAGAAATGAAATCGATAGTGCAAGCACAGAGAAATTTCAGAAGAATTTACCAAAAAGATCCTCCATCCAAAAACAGCATCTTGCGGTGGAAAAAGAATTTTCTAGAAATTGGAAGTATCGGAGATAAGAAACGTTCCAGACGTCCTTGCACAAGTGATTTTGATGTTGAGCGTGTCAGAGAGACATTTTTACACAATCCTAGAATATCTGTGAGATCAGCGGCAACAGAATTGGATATGCCAATTTCGACGGTGTACAAGGTTATTAAGAAAAAATTAAGACTGCATGCATACAAAGTTCGAATTGTTCAAGTTTTGGAACCGAACGATAGGCCTAGGAGGATGGCCTTAGAAACAGATATGCTAAGAAGGATAGAAGATGCTGCTGATTCTCTGAAGAGCATAATGTTCTCCGATGAAGCATCCTTTCATGTTTCTGGCATTGTTACTCGCCATAATGTGCGCAAATGGCTCTGTGGATGCCGACATGCTTGTCGCTACCTGGCGTGAAATTGACTATCGACTTGATATTCTCCATGCGACGAAGTGGGCACACGTGGAAGTTCATTGACAAGGGTCATGAAACTTTTTGAGTCTATTTAACCATTTATGTTATTAATTTAAATCTATCTTTATTATTTTATGAGTTATTAAACATCAAAATGGGTCCAGGACTTTATAAACACCCTGTATATTTCTCCGATTAGAACATATTGTTGAAAATGAAGATTCATTGAGCAATTTTAATTTTACTTCATTTAACAATTATAAATCATGTTAAATGGTTTTATGTGTAATACAACGCCACCTAAAGGTGAATTTCTATACTAAAATTTTTATTTAATAAGTGTAAAGTGCATTATCTGAATAATATGCAGTTCAAATTTTATCTCATTTGGATAAATAGAACGCATTTTAGAGCCCTCTGAAGTGGGTAACTTATTTCTTGCTAACCCTGTACATTTAGAAGAATTCATGACAATTAGTTTTGTGTAAGAACAATAAAATAATTTATCCTGATACCGACTTTTCTTTCGACCAAAAGCGCTAAGGTTAGAAAAGATAAAGGGGGGGGGGACTATAATGTTGGATCTTAAGATGTATGTATAAAGTACTTCTACCCTTAAAATGTTTCGAATGCTTTTAATCTAAAAGTCTAGTAGTATTTCAGATAGTTTTCTCTAAAGATGTAACAATCTTTCCCTCCGATTAACATCAATGGCTTATCTTCTGCTCTTTGGGAAGGCAGTTATTAGAATAAAGATTTCTCAAGTAGTGGCCACCTGAGCTGAAATCTTAGCAAATGGCATCAACAAAACATTCGACTATGAAATCCAAGTAGTTCTTTTTACTCTCGTTTCCTAACACCCCTTTGATGGGAAATATTTCTTCTCCTTCTATAAGAATAGTAAGAAAAGTTCTGGATGAGCGATATTTGATGAATAGAATTTATTATATTCTTTCTGTATTGGTGTCTATTCAATAATTCTGGACATAAAGAATGAGTCTTCTTTTTAATAATTCAATGAAAATTCTGAGGTGTCAAAATGAACAGCTTCATCAGCCTGTTGTCTTTGTAATTCTCAAACTCAAATTTTAATTTTGAGAAATGCATTATAAATTATGTTTTAAGACCATTCAACTAATACGTTACAGTCAAAGTAAATTTGAAAGTATAGTATAAACTCTTTTGGGAAATCAGCTGGAGATATTCATTTTCAACAAAATTTTAGCTACAAAGATTTATTTTAAAATTCCATAAAATGCTTCTTTAATTTTAAAGATTAGGATCCCAAAGAACAAATTTGTCTATGAAAAGGAAAGAGGCTCAATTTAAATTACACAAAACCATTCACAAAACAGTAAAATAAAAATGTTTTATGAAGATTATATAAAATTTGAGTTATGAACCTAAATATTAAAAAAATTCCCTGCATGTTTAAATGGTTTTCTTATAGGTTTGCCATGTTATTTATTATAATTAAAGGGCTCTCTATCGCGGTACTGAAAGCAACATAAAAATTCTATTCTTGAATCAATTATTTCAAATTCTCAAAAAATATATTCGAAATTGTTTTTTAATGGACTGAAATTTCTTGACTAAAGGGAATGAATGATTTAAAATGCCGTTATTAGCCGCCTTAAATGACTATCTCCTGTCTAACATCTATAGATATAAAATAGTTCGCAAAGCTGAAACAACTTTCGTCCGGGATCAACATTAAAACCGATTTCACCAGTTTTTATTTCTTATGAATGCTAATGGTACTATGGCGTTGTAAAACTCCCCAAAAAATCTACGAAGAATACCAAACAAAAGGAGTATCAATACAGTATACTGCATTGTATTCATATAGAATTATTATTAATTTTTTAATGGACCTTCAATATGCAGTGTCAACATTTACAAATTAAGTACTCTTTGACATTTTGAAAAATGAATGATAATAATATCTTCCATAATCAGTCTAAATATTTTAAATAACTTCAAGTATTATAAAAAAAATTACAAATCAAATTTAATGAGCTTAAGATCAATGAATAATAACAGCACATTCAACAAAACTAGTCCTGAATTTTAGCAGCAAATATCTATATTAACCCCTTCAGCACGATAAATCTTTACGAACTTCTTCGAAACTGCGAAATCTTCATAAGGCATGCTCGAAAACTGTCTGGAAAAATTCCTTATAAATGTCAGACCTAAGATTTCCTGTTACCGCTTTTTCTCTCTCCTCAGATGTCCAGCAGTGAGTATAATGATCTTTAGTGTCTACTAACAGTAAAAGGTCATTGATTGATTGACCTTCAGTAAGACTTATCTTTCCACTTATGATACATTAAGCTGCGAATTCTGAGCCGTTTTTATTTAGATTTGAAGAGTAAATATGCATCCGAAATTATTCTTAATTAGCTGGCATGATTTCGGACGCATGAAAATATTAACCTTATAATACACATATACTCATTATAATTAACCTGATATATAGGATTTTAAAGTTTTTCACTTAACAAATATAAATAATGTAACAATAAATGAAAAGAAATTTAAAACGAAAAAGGGAAAGCTGATACGTTTCTCTCAATTAAATTAATTTTATATAAAGATATGCATTTAAATTGCTTTTGTAAATTAATTAGAAAATAAAACGCTAAACATAAAGATGTACTTAACATAAGAGTGCGTTTATAAATTTTTAATGAAATCATTTTCTCAATTTTCATTGATTAGTGCATTTAGAAAAGTTAATCAAAAATGTAAATAACCAACATGAACTGTTTTATTCTGAAAAGATTAATACTGATCAGATTACTGTATTAGAATGTAATGATTAGTATATGCAAAATTGATGCCTGCTTATTTCGTTGAGATTCCAAACCTCTTGATGAATTCCAACAAAATTTCGCACAAATACTGCTTAGCACTTGGAAGAATTACCTATCTATTTAAAAAGTTTCTATAACTCTCTAAAAGGGAGAGAGGAATGGGGGTTGAAAAATTTTTCAGTCAAAACTTCTGGATATATCTGAGCAGAAAAATATTTTTGCGTCATCTTAAAATTAAAAAAAAAAAAATCATTGTAGTAGCATCAATTTTATTGTTGTGTAAATTTTCTCTGATTTTTAATAATCCTTGCAGAATTAATAAATTCAGTTTTTATCAGCCCCGTACTTTTTCTCGAAATATTAATCTTATTTAACTATGTAACCACATATACCATTCGTGTGCATCTGTCTATGTTAATGTTAAGTTGCTTTCTTCAGATTTTTTTATTTTTTATTATTAGTTTATTAAGTAGAGTAAAAGCAAAAATTTTAATAGGCAATACGATTTTATTTTACTTAATAATTATTCCGTTTTTATTGCATTAGTATGTGTCAAAGGGCGGTTCCAAAATCATCATTTCTCCCGACGCTTTAGATCAGTAATTAATTATTGTTAATTAGGGCGAACCTTAACCAGCTACTCCGACTCGCTAATAAGGCACACGGTTGAATCTGAACTAGGGTTGAGTCCATCATCAGCCACGGTACAACTCTTCCGGTGTGAAGTATCGATAGTAGGTAGGTGACTCCTACCATTTCTGTACCCACTTGGGTGACGAGAACCAACCACCATATCGGAGGCTTCTCATCCTCATGTCTGAGGTACTCCCCCCCACCCCAACCCTTGGGAGGTTAATTAGAGGTAAGAATCCTAAAACTGATAAGAAATTGAATGTGAAAATTCGAAAACTTTTAGATTTCAAAGTTTTTTTTTTTTTTCTTACAAACAAGCAGAACAAATAAACGGAGGAGGAGCAGAGAAATACTTCGGCTCGTTTATATATATGAAATTATATATTTGTTTGTACCTTATACAATTCCACACTCCATGAAGAATTTAAAAGAACACATATTCCGGTGTTTTCGGACGGAATATAACAAACGATGCACATAATCCGTTGCACTTTTAAGGATTAAATGCAATTTTAAAAAAATTTCTAAGCCTTTTTGTAGGAGATGAAATGGGGAAAATTTTTTTGAGTTTTTCCAAAAAAACTTGAGAATATAGCAACACCGAAAAAAAATTATAACATCTTAAAATTTAAAAAAAAAAAATCATTTTAGTAACGGCAATTTGATTTTTATACAATCATTCTTCGATTTTTAATCAATTTCTCAAAGTTTATTTGGCCGCAATATCCTTTTTATTGTTGAAATATTAAGCTTATTTCAGTGTTTAATTACATTTATTACTCTCGCTCTTTTACCAATATTAGAATTAAATTTCTGTAAGCATTAATTTGCTGCATTCAGACATCTTCATTTTTCTAGAATAAAAACGAACATTTTAATATGCCTGTGAGGTTATTTACTCTAAACAATGTCTTTCAAATTATTGTACTCTATTTTACAACTATTTGTCCCAATTTTGTCTATATTTTAGTACTTTTAAGATTTAAGTGTATCCATTTGACATATGTATCTTCTTTTGCAGTTTTCAGCGTTTAAGTCCTTTAAATAAAATTTTATCTCACTTGATAAGTTCGGCAGTATTATATATTTTATCACGCTTGCTTCAAAGTCATATTTTTTTATATGTACCGAAGGTTATATCCGGTTAACTATACTTTTTATAATACCATCTTTTGGATTTTCTTTAAAGCCTTAATATTATGCTTCAAGTATTTTTTTTCGCATAATATCAGGCTCAAAATCTAAGTAGTATTGGATTTTGAAAATTTCTTAAATATTGTACAAAACTTGAGCAATGCTAGTTTAGAAATAGAATGGATATAAACACAAATCATAAAATTCACAGCAAAAACAAAAATATTTTTATAAAAATAAATACATAAAAACAATCAAAAGTATTATTAAATACATGTTTATTTAAATGTGCGTTATCATTACTTAAGATAACTGTTACATTTGAATTACTGAAAATTGTATACTATCTTAATTTGTAATTGTGGAATCATATTATCATTGGCAGGCTGCGGTGGCCTTGTGGTAAATTTTTGACTTTGGGTTCGGAGTGTTCCAGGTTCGAGGTCCAATTTCATAAATAAACAACCATATAATCTGATGCGGTGCACGCCATAACCGTCAGGACCCAAATTCCCCCCCCCCTCCTACTCGTGCAGTCTGGAAGCTGGGAGAGAGGTTGTTAGCCCAGGCACCGTCCTCATCATCTAACTGCAGTTAAAAACTGCGAGGTTAATTCCGAAATAGCCCTAATGTTGCTTTAAGAAAAACGAGACATCAATATAACTAAATTGAACGGTTTTCAGTGGCAATTTATATAAAAACTCTGCTAATTTCTTTTACATCATTAAATCAAGGTACCATTATTCGTCACCAAAGTGCTTCAATTTTGCCTCTGTTTGGCATTATAAATAGCCTAAATTAAAATTTAATGTTTTGCCAACTATCAATTATATGCCACTAGTGGATGTATCCAGCGCTGAACGGTGATAAAACATGGGGCCTGATCATGTTTAATTTTTTTTCACGTAAATTCTTCTTTTCTTTTAAATTTTAAATTTTTTTTATTATCTGTAGTCTTGTCTATTAGAAGTATTAACAAAACATTTTGTTGTCTGAAATATGGCAATTAATGGAATTAAATTATTTATGGAAATAGATGTCTATAAAAAACCCCGATAGCTACTTTTCTCCTTAACTTTGAAATATTCGTTGCATTAATTCTGCAAATTGTCTTCACAAATGCTGAATTATAATAAATGTTCAATGAACTATCAATTAAATATTTAATTTATATGATAGTTAAAATTATAATTATAATTTAGTTAAATATTTATAATTAACTAAACAAATGATTTTATCTGATACAAATTGTTTATACCATCAGCTTTTTTATGTTTTTTTCTTCGAATTTTGCCCATATGCCCTACAAATAGCTTTCCGTATGTATTCTTCTTCGTCAACAATAAAAAAAAATTCACTTTCTCATGAGCAATTTACTTTCGAATCCATTGTTTGAATTTCAGCCATGCACTCATATTTACTTTTGCTAAACTTAACTAGAACTATTACTAACTAGTAATTGCAATATCGGACCAAAATTTCAATACCGGTATTCGGTATTTTTTATATCTTAATACCGGGATAGCGGTTTTAATACCGGTATTAGAAATTTTAGAAAAAGAAAGAAAACACAGGAATTTCTTTGTTTTATTTGACAGTTTTATTAGAGAGCGTAAATATCACAAAAAATAATTTGTAACTTATAAATTATAACAGTATATAAAGAATCACAAAAAAGTAAAGGAACATCTTATTTATTTAAATCACAAAAAAGTATAAATATCACTATTCAGTCTGCTGTAGTATTACAAATTCGAATACATAATTTTCATTGTAATATATAATTCTTCAGATAGTGATGTGTGCTGTTTTTTCAGTGACTGCAACATGAAATTTATTGTTGCATTAGCTGTTAATAAATTAGAATCTCTCCGACATAATGCCTCAATAGTCAGTTTTATTGGAAGTACAGCTGATATAGTTCTGGATATTAAGTCGAATTCACTATCTGAAAAATTAATTTACAGGTTTAAGTCGATTATTGCTTTTTGGATTGTATTTCTCAGTTTCAAAATTCGTTCCATCAATAGGAGTAAACTGTTCCAACGTGTTTTAGAATCTAATATTAACATATATTCTGTTTTATTTTCAGTTAGTATATATTTTAGTAATATATCCTTTTTATAGGGGAACGTTTAAATATTTTAACACTTTTTCGAACTTTATAGGAAGCAATTCTTGATAGGTTAATATTTCATCCTCATTAGCAATATCTTCTTCAACAATTACTGTGTCATTATCTTCATTGTCAAGATCACTCACAACTCTTACTCTCTTCAAAGTTGGTATCCGAAGTTTCTATGCCCACAGCATTTGGATTCTTCTATTCTTTATTTTTTTGGTATAATACATCTATTACTCCTAATTGAATTCCATGAGCATAGCACAATTGCTGATTAGCACCAATCAACTTTCCAACTTTTTTCATAACTGTTGCTCCATCAGTAGTTAAGGATACAATATCTTTCAGGGATAATACATGTTTTGCTAATTTAGATTTAAGCAATTAATTAAACCATTAATTAGCTAATTTATTTCGCCCGTTAGGGAGACATAAAAATAAAAACGAATACTATTTTGCTTTGTTGGGATCCATGAACATATAGTGGGGATCATTTAAAAAAATTCTAGTAAATACCGAAAAACCGGTATTTAACTTGTGAATACCGGTATTACAAAATTGTACAAATGGCTCAAATACCGGTAATCGGTATCCCGGTATACCGGTATTGCAATCCCTATTATTACCTATGGTAATTGCAAAATTGTAACTTTGAAATCTTACTATGGAATTTTTACTTTCCTAACTGTATGTTATGTTATTTTTACCAAAAATATTTGATATCAACTGTATTTATTATAATATTTGTGTGCTTAAATATTTAACACCGTAATCCTAAGCTTTCTTTTTATGAAATCATGTCTGCACCACAGTGTTAAAAATAAAATATATTTTATTCAAATCTCTTGAATAAATTTATTTAACTCACAATTAAAAGTTTAATAGTCATAGCAATCAATTTGTAAAATTATTAAATCGAAAATTTTTTTAAAAAAAGGAAATTTTGGATATTTTTCAAAAAAAAAAAAAAATTAGAAAATATTTTTTTCTAGAAAGTTAATTTTATCTCAAAATCGGATTTCTAGCTTCATGACGTTCATAATAAGGATTTTTCAAATAATTTTGGTGAAAAAATATTGAAAAGAATTTAAAATAAAGGGAAAACATTTTCAAATTTACATTTCTGAACAAAATATATCGTGAAGTCATAAATTTTTGCACAGTTTACATACAATTATACCAAATAAAAGTACAATGTGTATCAATTGTTTAAAAAATATTTTGGGTACCGGTTTGTGTAAAATCTGAAAGCAAATATGACCTGGTTGAAACCTCTATGCTGTTTGCTAATATATAACTATTTTCGAAACTCGATTCCTGCTTATGAGGACCTGGATTGTGTTAAATCTGACAATAAGGATTTCAAAACAGTAATATTATTAATGATTAGATAAAATTTATTCTACAGAATTGGATTGAAATTCTACTGTAGATATATTTTTTTTCCTATTTAAAATAGAAATGAATTGCTGACTTTTTAGTAATTATCTGATGTAAAACTACTGCTAGCGATATTTTTTTATTTGCTGATGCAAGAAATTGGCCATTATTTATTATATTGAAACTGAATATTCATTTTTCAAATTGGAATAACAATCAAATATTAGATACACTTTGTACAAATAAAAACACTTGAATTATTTATATTCAATCCACTCTTTGAATACAAATCGAAATAATTCGTACTTCAATAACATAAAATAAATGTGCACTCAACCATAATTCTTTCAAAATGCTTTATTCTATTGTTTTCTGAAAATTTTCAATTTCGAAACTATGCCATTACTAAATTTGTTTTCAATCTAAATGCTCTTTTGTAGCTGTCGTGTTTTCAAATCTAAACATGTCATTTTTCTGAATAAACATGCATCTTTCCTCCCCCTTGTTTACCTTTTATTGCTAGAGAATGAGAATTGCATAACTGAAATTCCTCTCAATAAAGATATGACGCAAATAAAATTCAAAACTCCACCGCACCACAATGTCATTCCGGAATTTATTTATTCGCAGATTTAGTTATTCGGACGCAGTTTTATTTACATATGCGCGTACATTTTCCATTATCTCTCCTTTGCCTCAAAATCAAAAGGGGATAAATAATCCCAGATTTTCGCCAAGATCCTCTGTTTTCTTCGAAACAAAACTATTGGATACTCTCCGGGCGCATCAAGGATCTCCTTCGGTATGAGAATATATAAGCTGATTTGTTGATTTATTATTAAATTGAAGGTATTATTTCGCAAATTGAAGAGGCAGCATGAAAAGACTTAATACGCTCCACATTTTCAAAATATGGATTTGGGAAGAGGGGTGCCAGAGAGTGATTTTTATTTTCTTTGGAAAATCCTCTCAAGTAAACGGTTGGAGATTTATCCATATTGTTATCCATTCTCTTGCGGTGTTATGTAGTAGAGATCTCGAAAAAAGAAGGGAAAAATAGGATTGAGTTACTATAAATATATATATTATTTTCTTCTTGTTATTAAATAGGAGACTGCTTTTTCAAAGAAATAGAAAAGATAGCTACACGTTTCAACAAAGTTCCCAAACCATTTTTTATATTGCTGTCAATGATTTCTTATAACGCAAGCCATTCTAAAACGCATATAAGGAAACATTTCTTTAGGACAAATATAATACATTTAATATAATAATGCACCTAAGTAAATATTTTTCTTCAAATGAAGTTTATTGCTCATTTTTAATTAAAAAATGTTTCTTCACCAATTAAATTTTTTTTGTCATTTTCGATCTTTGTTTCTTTTCATAATTTTAAATAACTTTCTTTCGTTTTCGTACTCTTGTCTATAGTAAGTCTTGTCTATACTGTCCTCTTTTAAATTAAATTTTTGCAACTAAGTGGAATTTGAATTTTTATGAATCTGATTATCAAATTACTAAATACCGGGGCACGATATTTCAAAATAAATTTTGATAGCTGGTATGATTTAATTTTTTGAAATATTTCAACACTGTTTCATGAGGATTTGCTTCGTTTGATTCCATATTACAATAATGATCATTTCATTGGATGATGACATTTTAAAAATGATAATAACTGTTCACAAATGCTTTCTTGCAATTTTTTTTTATAAAACTGAACTTTTTTATTACGTTAATAAAAGAGATGTTAAAAAATTTCTGTATATTTTTTGCATAGTAAAATTTCGGTACATTTGTAACCATAGGATATATTCTTAGACAGAAAAATAATATATGAAAGTTATTTATTTTTAATTATTTTCTTTAAAAAATAATAAAAAGAAATAGCCTTTTCTAACTGGCCTCCTGTAAACTATTTTCAGTATCTTCAAATGATTTATGAAATGATCATTTTCAAGGAAAAGAAAGTGAAGAAAATCATTGATTCTGACAATTTATAACAAGAATTCTTCCTCCTGCCGATTTTCATTATTTCTAAATGTTTGTCCAATTTTAAGGTATTTTTAGATGCCTAACTTTTAAGTTATTTATGTTATTTATTCCTTGCAAAGCAATATATATATATATATATATATATATATATATATTAAAAAAAGTGTAACTTTCATACTGTTTTTTGAAATATAAAATTTGAAAGTTATTTCCAAATTTCGTTTAATAAGTCGATCTTCTCTTACTTTCCCACTTCAAATATTGTACATTTTTACTGCTGGTAAAGGATTCTTTTATATAAAAAAATTCTGAAGAGAAATTTCCATCTTTAATTTCCACCTCATTATTCAAATGTTTATTTCTCATTATAAAATAGAAGGAAATGAAAGATTTACCTAGAAAATAACACTCTTCGTCTCGGAAATGGATTTGAAGGAAATGTAGTTGTTTTAAAATATCTTGCAAGCGTTTTGGGGATAAATGTTGTTTTCTGATTGCTTGTAATTGGGGTTCCTTTGAATTTTGATTTTTTTTAAAAAAAAATTAGATTTTTCGATGTTAGTTTCTGAAAAATATCGATGGATCAGTATCGTTATTGTGAATAATGGTTCTCAATGAATCGCTATACAGTAAATCAATACTCAAAATTAATTTCATTTTCGATTTCATTTTGTTTCCCGGTTAATGTTTCTTTTTGTTGTTTTTCATCTTCATACTTAGTTTTTGTTAATATTTCTAAAAATATTGTCACATTCTAAAATATTATAACAGAATTTATGTATCTTCTGTCTTCATTTATATTTCAGAATCAAGTATTTATTTTTAATTCATTTTAAACATAAGAAGCATCTTCCAGAAATACTGCTAAAGCAGTTCTGTAATAATTATATATAATATCTTTATGATAATTAATAATATCTTTATGATTAAAATTAAAAATCATACAAATAATTGAATTCCAAATGTATCTGTTCAGAAACAGATGCTAAAAATTATTTAATTAAAAAAAATTATAGCATTTATCCATTAAGAAATTATTGTCCAATTAAAACTTTAACTAAGATTTTTATTATTATTTCATTAAAAATGCATTAATTTAAATTTGAAATTCAGAACAAATATGTCTGTCGAGTGTTGCCAACATTTCACAAGCATTTTTTGTTTAATTCTTTCTATACAAGTTTCTATAAGTCTAAATTTTTTAATACATTTTAAAAATTTACTTATACATTATAAAGCAAAAAACTATTTTTTTTTATAAATTCGATTTAAAATAAAGTCCCGTTTTTATTTAAAATTTTTTGATATAATAAATATTCTTTTTAAGAAAGCTTGAATTTACAATAAATTTTTTTTTGTAAAGAACACAAATATTATATCTTACTTCAATATAATACACTATTAACAACTAAATATCACCGAGATACATAGAGTGATTGTTACACGTGAAACAAAAAGCTTTGCTCACAATTATTACAGCAGATAACTTTCAAATTCTATGTTCTTGATATATATATATAAAAGCAGCAGCGCGAAATTGAAATTTTCAGTTATTCGGAAAATTTCAGTTATTATATTAAAGTTAAAAATTTAGTATAAGCATGAAGGTATATGTTGTCTCAAACAAACTGGAGTAAAAAATGAATAAACCTTCGTAGTCTTTCATATAGCCCTACAATAATACATTTAAAAGAGATTAGTATCAACGTTTTTAATGCAAGATAAAATTACAATGCGAACGCTTAATCATCTGCCATAAAACGCTTTCTATACTTATAACATATGTTATGCACTTGTTCTAACATGGGTTTTTTTTTTTTTTTTTTTTTTTTTTTTGCATAAATGGAAACAACACATGTGAAATGAAACTTTGTGTAAATGCCCTTTTTGTGAATGGAAATTCCTTTCCCTCCGTTTTAAAGGGCACAAGAATGGACAATAGAAAAGAAATCAACTCATCCCCAAAACGATGACTGCTAGGATTCTCAGAAATTCCAGCACCTTTCTTAATTGTTTGAGTGCTCGATCCGTTTTGATCAAACTTCCGATAGTATAAAATTTTCGATACATATTGAACTGCTGACACTTAACGAATTTTCTATACATATCGGATTTCTGATACTTATCAAATTTTCAACAGATATTGGATTTCAGATACTTATTAAATTTTCGGTAATTTCGAGATTTCAATAATGATCGAATTTGCATGACTATTGCGAATCCGTCATGGTAATATTTTATGACTGGATTTCAAGACACTGTTTTGCTTATTAGTAGAAAGTATGTTATTATTTTTTTAAACTTTTCGGTCCCATAATTATTTTGTTTGTAGTATCTGCTTTTACCTTTTTAAAAATGAATAATTTTTCTAGTTTTACACCGTTAAAATTGCTGTTTTTGAATTTTATAATACAGTGGGGGCCAAAATTGTGGACACTTTCGGAAACTTTATGTTTTCTAAATTTGTATACTTATAGAAAATGTAACGTTTCACAGAATGCAAACTGTTACATATCATTTTAAAGAGAATTTAATGCTGACTTCAATACAAAAAGCAAAATTCAAATATTTGCAATACAAAAAACGTTATGTGCTAATAATTATTGACATACATTAGATGCTGATGACTGCAGTGAGTTATCAGTAATTAGCAGGGTAGCCTTTATTTTTTAATACAGCTTCACATCGGTGTTTCATTTAACTAACAAGAGTTTTAAGCTCTTCCTTCGTTATTACATGACGCCAGAAAAAAAAAATTATAGCTTCAATTAGTTATCTTTTATTGGGTGGATACGTCATTCGTACAAAATATTATAAGTTCTCAATAGAAGGTAGAACAGGACTGTTTCCTGGCCATGATAAAATTCGATGCAACTTTGCACTAAAGCACTCTTTCGATATTTTTGCTGTGTAGCAAGGAGCTGAATCCTGCTGAAAAATAAATGATGCGTTGTTGGGAAATAGATCATAGATGGGAGTTGTAAATTTTGACTCTAGAATAGTGTCAATGGTTTTTTTTTTGCATTTAATGTCTCATCGATAACATGAAGGAGACCAATATCATCTGCTGACATGCATGACAAATCTGATCAAATCATAACACTAACTGAATTCTTCATAGTTGGCTGAATGCAGTCAGGATGTAGTTCTTCGCCTATTCTATGTCTTATCTATTTTCACCATCATTACCGAATAACAATATGTTTGTTTCCACACTCCAAATAATTTGTGATCACTAATCATCTGTACAATTAATGCGTTCCTTTGCCCACTGTAATCTTTTTATACGCTGCATAAATTGAGATAAGGTTTTTTTCGTTCAATTCTACCTCTTAGTCCCACATCTAATAAATTTTTCCTAAATTGTTCTTGAACTGACATAAATGCCAGCATCATTAAATTGATTTCTGATGGGCGCTGATGACATTCTTCTATGTTGGAGACATAGTCTTTTTATTTTTCTATCATCAACAGATGTGGTGCACCTTTTTCAGCCATTTCCTGCTTTGTTTTTTATTGAATTTGTCTCTTGATATCATAAACAAAATTTTCGGATTCCAGATATAGTCACTGAACCACCCACATGTCTTGCAATTTCAACATAGGAAAGACCACATTTTGGAGCCCATATTTGTATTGAAATCACCATTTATTTCTCTTCAAAATGATATTAAAGAGTTTAAATTTTGTGCAATGTAACATTTTCTATAAGCATACAAAATTAGAAAACATAACGATTTTCAAAAGTGTCCATAATGTTGGCCACCACTGTTTATTATTTTTAGAATATTTAATTTTGTTTTAAAGTTGAAGATTTCTTTTATTGGTAGTACGGTTCACTTTCATTTCATATCTATATAAATTCTGATGCTCATGGAACTTTATCGATTGTTCCGTGTGCTAATCGTCTTGATCCAACGTCTGATAGTTATTGAATTTTCATGACTAAAGAGAATCAGTCCTGGTAATGTTTTATGATTTCTATGTAAAGTAGTTTTGCAAAATTAATTATATATTTCAAAGCTAAAGCCTAGAAGATGCCTTAGAATTCCTGCATTGCATTCCATATAATTTAAAATTCTTTTGCTTCCATATTTTAATTTATATATTTATGTATTAGAATCCTTAAGAACATCTTCAAGACTTAGATTTTACTTTCTCAGATTTATTTCAGTTATATCTAAAAAGAATATTTCAAAAGTGAGAATGTTTGAAATATTTCTTTAATATTCTTAAACTTTTTGTAATCGATGAACATTTAATAAATGATTCCTTTTCATGTTCTTTGTAGAAATATTTCTAGATATTTTTTCGAAAGAAATTAACGTAAGAAAAAGCAATTTGATACAATCCTGCTGTAAGTAGATATGTGATTGAATAACAGTTATTTAGAAATTGAAAGCTGCATTTCGTTATCTGATTTAAAACACTTATTTCTTTTTTAATTATTTTATAAACATTTCTTAATCCTTCAATTTTTTTTAGGATTAGAGTAAGAAATCATTATTAAAATTTTTATAGAGATAACGGAATAATTTTCATGCATTAAAAAGATGCTCAGTGTCTACAAATTTTTGCACTTCTTAAACAAAATTTGATTCGTTTCAATTAATTTGCTAAAAAAATAAATGGAAAGCCTCATTTTATAAGCTTCTTTTGTGGAAGAGATAAAATTGACTTCGTAATTCTCAACATGCTTGTACATGAGAAAGATTCTGCCCTTTTTTATGTCATAAAATTCCAACATAGTTTAAAACTAAAGTTTCTATCCACAGAGGAGTTCTAATACTATAGACCTAATTTCATTTTGAAAATAAAAATACCTTTGAAAACATTCTACAATGAAAAAGGACAGAATTTCATATATCAATATTTTTCGTTCATTTGGCATTGTAAAATTACTCGAAACTAATGGAGGGTTGTGCCTATTCAATTTTTTTTTTTTTTATGCTTTCGCCCATATTTATTCATTGTTGTAAATGTAGAAGAATATTTTTGAGAGAATGCAAATCTCCTAAAGAGAAAAATGGCAAATGTCACTTCAAAAAGCTTACATTTCCTAATCCGAAATTCATTCATTTATTGCCGTATTTCTCTCAAGATATGCAAAGAAAATTATTAAGCTTGTGAAACAATAATTTTTTAACTTATAAAGGGAATATGCAATTATCATCTAATAGAATAATGAAATTTTCAAAAACTTCATGAAGCAATTGACTTAGCAGGAGCTACGAAATCAGTATTTCCATAATTTTTTAACGATAATATTGTTCATGAATGAAATTTTTAATACAGTTGTTGAATAAGAAATGATTTTTTTAAATCTTCAATAAATAGTAACAAGATTTTGATTAGTCCTAAAAGATGTCACAATATGAAAAGTTAAAAAATTATTGATATGATAAGATTAAAAAAATTAACTTATCATATTAAACACACCATGAATATCATGATATTTCATGAAATTCATTACTTAGAAATCTTTTCTACATATAATTTCAAAACTTTATGAATTACATATGATTAAACGCCTTTTCTGCTGACATTGGAAAACTTTTTTTTATTAAAAATTTTTTAAACCTAAAGAAAAAATGGTAACATACCATTAGCATTGATTCAGTTGAAATAATACTGAACCTTCAAATCGTTGGATCATCAAATTAAAAAAAAAAAAAAAAAATCTGAGCAAATATTTGAAAATAAAGTCATTGAATGTAACAAAAAATTTTGAATTTAAAGTCAAAGAGATGATAACAAGAAAGTTAAATAAGTTGATTTCTTTATTTAATATGATTATTTTTATTACAATACGTCATAAATCTTAAATAAGAAATCTTTTCTTCATAACACCGAAAATCTTTTATACAAAACGAAGATATTATCAATAGATTTGTCCGAAAACCGCAAACCTCAGCTCTAAAAAAAGAATAGAAGCATGAAGTAGCTGCAGAATGATAACGAATTTATTAAACTGTATAATTTCGATTAAGACATTAACATATTTTACTTCCCTTTTATTTCACATATTTTTAACATTTAATTGATAACATAAAATGTAAATTCTCTCTTCAAAGTATGGCCCCAAACTGATTATAAGTGGAAAAAGAAAAGGAATTGAGGGAAAATGGAATTGAGGGTACGTTCTACTTATTTTTAATCATTCCCAGAAAAAAATATGTAATGTATTTTTTTACAAAGTTTTAACACTTTCGGGCTTTCAACTACTTATCTTATTATTCTTCTGTCTCCATTACTTTCTTCATAGTCAGATACATTTAAGCCTTAGAATCTATTAAAAATGTTCTACAACTTTGAGATTTTACATCATTTATTGAATAGACGTTTAATTAAAGGCAAAGCTACTGCAGAAATCACAATATACAAGTTTTCATTATTATATTTTTTATAAAATATGAGAAATAGCTCTGAAGAAAGAAAGTGAAAAGTTTTCACATCAAAACGACATAATCATCAAAAACATCCTTCACGTTCTATTCCATAAAAGGCCTTTTTGCATAAATTATTTCTGACTTATTTAATGTTCAAGAAGAAAAACTTTTTTGAGTAGATATTGCTGCAATATCTCCATTAGAATGACAATAATCGATTTGTGACACCAATTGATCCACCATAAAAATATTCTTTGTTGCTATTCAACGAGAATTCATCATTGATTTTCTCCTTGCAAACTTTTTTCATGTTTATGAAAGGCAGAGGTTTAGCTTCATAATTTGAAGGTATGTTTTAGACCCAATGAAAAGTTTTGAAAAGACAGCGTACAATAACACAAAAGAATAGTTATAGAAAAAGTCGAATTTCAGAAGACGTTTTTGAAAAATGAGATTTTCTTTTATTAGCACAAATAAGGTGATTCCAAAAGGCTATTGATTAATGGATTTAGAGGTATGTTTCGCAAATCTAGTGTTTCTCCAAAAATAAGAATATGCGGAAAGTGTTTACGAATTTTTAGAACGATTTCAGCAAAAAAAAATTGAAAAAAATTATTTGTTTTGGAATAAAAATTAATTTCTGACAACAGATTACTATTTGAAATAAGAAATATTGCTTGATACTTTTAAATTTATTCTTCTTTATAATGTCACATGGACTGAAAAATATATTTGCAAGCTTTTCAAAGTGAGATATCCCTATTCTAAAATTAAAAAAAAAAAAAAACCTCGGTGAAATGCATTATTAATTGGAAAGAAGAAAACCGTGAATCATTCTACATGACCAGAAGACTCCAATGAATACCCCATAAATGTGCATACAGTTTCAAATATTTATGAATTAAAATTCCTGGTAACAAGAGAAAATCCACCTAGCAGATGTTAATTGCAAAATACATAAATACACCCGTAGCAACAACAAATAAAATAATAAAAAAATATCTATTGCTTAAAAACGCCAAAAAGCATAATGTTCATTGGCGATTGCGGGAACATATGGCTTTACGAAGAACAGTTTGTAGAATCATGTATGAAAAATATCTAATTGGTGATCAATGGAAACACAATGCGGCTCTTGATGAAACATAGATTTCTCTAAATGACAAGACAAAAATAAATTTATTTACTTTTGAAAACAAAGAGAAAAAGTTATACATTTCTAGTTCCGACAAGTTCCGATTTCCGATTTAAGATTTTTTCAATGTTTTCCTAGAATGAGAAATTAAAAATAAGAGTAATCGAAAAATAAAAAAAAATAAAAAATTAATTCAACGCAATACCAGGAGAAAATTTTAAGATCGATATTTACAGAAGAGATTAGAATTTTTTATCCCAATGATTTTCAAAGTGAAACTATATTAAGACAAAACTACAAGTCATACTCGAATACAAGAAAGTGCCATTACACTCCTTGAAAAAATAAAGACTTATGCAGGTATTTCATATATACCTTTTCAATATATTTCTGCAAATTTCCTGTCATTTCTCCAATGGGCTATTGTGCATTGGGTCTGTTGAAAAGAGCTCTTTCTATTCACCATGATTGATGGATTCTGGAAAGTAGTAGATGAGGAATGGAAATCAATACCCTTGGAAATCTTTCTTACCCGAAATTCAGAAGACAAAATTATAGTTCAGAAAAAAGGCTGTCAATTTAAACATTTAAAAATAATCCTTTCATTTTAAATATTAATTAAAAGCCCAGACATTTGTTCTAAAATTGTGAAAAAATACTCTGTGCTTAGAGCAAATATATTATTTGAATGTCAAGTTTTTTATTTTAAGTTTAATTTCTTAAAGCATTTAAGTTTAATCTCTTAAAGCTTTATACTTGAATTATTTGCTTAAAAATTATGTTCAATTAGCTCAGAGAAGTAATCCAAACTCCGAAATACCAAATTTTCACTCTAAATAAACCTACCTTTTACTCCAAATAAACTGAACTAAAATTTAAACAATCCATGTATTTTATTTGAATTCTTGGTTCTTATTTAATTTTGTGATATGCGCATCAGTTAGAACTATATTAGCTATCTGGGTCACTGAATAAATAAGTCTCTCTAATGAGCTCCTTTTGTAAAATAAATAGAATGTATGCATCAATGACTTAAGTTTCGGGACGTGAATTCTGTTGAATCTCAGTTACAATCTGGAATCCTAATGAATGAAGCCCACTATTTAGGAAGAGATGTATATTAATTAGAAAATAATGAACTCTAATACTTTGCGGGATTCTATTATAACTTCATAACAAAATATGCATTGATTCATTTAAGTGAATACTTAATTAACTTAAATACGACATAGTCGAAAAATTCATTCCTTTCTGATAAATATCCATCGACTCATTTAAAAAATTTGAAGGACTTTGATTTCTGCTCAGATTAAATTTGGCCCGAAATACTTCAACTTTAACCAGTATATTAGGAGCATCATTTTATGATGAGGGTTTTGGTAGAATTCGGAAAATAATATATGTTTTACCAAATATTCACAATTATTATGAGCCTGATTCACGTCAATTTTGATAGACTCACGCTGAGGGAGGAGATTAAAAAGAGGGATATTTTATTTTCTTTATAAGATTAAGGAAAAAAATTAAAAAAAAAGCTATTTCATATAACCTAAGCTATCTTTGAAGGAAAGAAATTCAGTTAAGATTGAATAAACAAAATTCAGGCATTGTATCCAAATAAAACAAATGGTTTGTCAACTTCTTCTTCTGCATGGTCTTTTTATATGATATTTTCTTTTCCAGTGGAATCTATCTGCTCTTCTTGATAGTTGAAGTAATAACACGTCCACTTTGTTCTTGCCTTGTTAAAGGGATCTATAAATGTTAGTTGGCTAACAAAATTTGCTGCTAAATATTTAATTTGGTGTGAAGTCTTTATCGGTCTAGATTTTATTAAGTCTTTCCCGAAACTTAATAGACCATTTTATTATTTCCTCCGCATTAAATTGTGAGTAATTAATTCCCCAGTTAGTAAATTCTTCAATAATTTCATTTTACTTTAATTCTATTTCTTCTTTTGTTCTTCCAGAGGGAACTTCCTTAATAGGATATCATATGTATACTCCTATATATTAGGGGATAGGAAGTTTAAGTGCTGAATTAACCATAAGATACCAAAACAAGACACAGCTGGGGAAACTTGGGGCACCCTCCTGTTCAGGCAGAATTCTCAGTTGTCTATTTCATCTTTCTATATTTCTCGTCTGTCATGATGATCAAATAGAATAAGTAACCCCGGCAGTTTATTACCAAATCTTTATTTAAATAAAATAGGCAACATGGACAATTTCTTTCTATAAGTCACTCTCTCGAGATTGAGTAGAGTGCGTGCACCCTCTACGTCAAAAGAATTGATGGTTGCTTTCATCTTACTTTTCATCATTATTTTGACTTTTCTCTATAATGAATCGCGGGCTGTTTCTCATGATTACCCATTTCGAAACCCACTTTGATTTGTATCAAATACCTTTTTTTATTTATAAAATGTTGCAGTCTTTGCGTAATTAATTTATTCAATTTCTTACTTACATTGATGATTATGCAGATTGGTGTGCAAAATCACGGATTTTCTGCGTCCCTATTTGATTTGGAGACACGGATCATTTTTAATATTTTCCATGAGTCTGGACATGATTCTAATTCCAGACACTTGTTGTAAAACTCATAAAATATGTTCGGATTTTTGGGGTTTATTTTATCTGACATTTATGTAGTTAATTTATCTAGTCCCCGAACTTTCCCTTTTGCCATTTTTTTCATTGTTGCTCTTATCATTCATGAATGATTTGTCTTTCTGCATCCTTTCATATTCTTCAATTTATTTTCTTATCAGTTTTTGAATTCTGATTTCATTATTAATATCACCATATTGGAATAAGAGGCTTATTGTCGTTTTCATTGTTTCTGATTTATTTCTTGTTTTAGAAACATCTGCTCTTTTGAAAACAGAGAGTATTACCTTTCTTTTCAATTTACTAGATGCAAGTTTGTATGGTAATTGAAATGGATAGTTTCTTGTAATCTGATTGCATAGAATTTCGAAGTTGTCTCAGCTTTTTTTTTCCTGAGCATCCTCTGTAGATGTTTTTTTTTCTTTTAATTGTCATTTGTCTCTCACTTGGTTCTTTGCATCTTTGATATCTGTGTTTGAAGGCTTTCGTTAGTTTTCTCTGCTATTCCAATTCCAAATCCCACCATGGGAATAAGAATTGTTGCTTCATTTTGCATTTTAATTATTGGCATATTTTTTGAATAAATTCAGCAAATTCATTGACCCAATCTTCAAGCTCTGTTTTTATGGAAATACTTTCCATAAATTCTTTAATATTTTAATATCGTTTTGACACCTTTTCTCTCGGGCCGTCTATATGTCTCCTCCACTCCGGATTTGAAATCAAGGAAATAATGGTTACTTTAAGTGCTTTGAATCATTTTCCAATCTAGTAGAAATCTTTAGTACAAATTGCAATATTCATCAAACTTCTTCCATTAGCACATTGAAAAATTATAAAGATTTTGGGTTGTTTCAAATCATTAGATTGTATTGTATGAGGCAGGTCAATAAATGACGTAGCTTCTTCCTACACTCTGTGACCTTTATTTCTAGTTCCCAAAAGGGGCTATGCAAATTAAAGTATCCACCAATTGGAAAAGATGGTGATCTTTATTGCTTCATTCGATTCCCCAATTCCCTATTTATTTCTTCTTTTTCGTATGATGGTGATAAATAGGCCGACATTTCTGTCAAGTCTTTTATTCTGATTGTAATTGCAGCTTTATTTTCACCATATTGATAAATTTTTATTTCTTATAGAGATAATTGATTTTGCATTTGGGGGGACATTCACTCTCCAGTTTAGGAGAAGACCCATGACTTTTTCTTTCACAGCATAGTGTTCTTGAATCAAATACATATCCCCCAAATAAGTTTAGTAATTCTTTAACTGCAAGCTTTCCTCGTCTAATGATATACTGAGTTATTCACCAACTTGTTTGAAAGGTGGGTTTAGTTTCCTTAATAGGTAATCTTGACAAATTGCTCTCTTTCCCTTATAAGTCCTTGGTAGAACGATGCTCTATAATCGTATTTAATGTTAATTCCACTTCTTGATTTGTACTCCTTGGAGTTTTTGCTTATCTAATTTTGTTTTGTGCCTATTGTATGACTATCCCATTTACTTATATATTGTGTATTACCTTTTCTACAACAAGGACTTCCATATTGTGATGCTAAGATGTCTTTAAAATATCACATTATTTTAACTTGGCAAGAAAATGAGATATATCTCAAGAAATACTAAGAATTTCAGAACGAAATTAGAAATTCTTGCATAAAAAATTCTGCTCATACGAATTAATAAAATAATCTCGATTTCCGCAATAGGAAAATTTCGAGATAGTAGTTAATCAACTTTTTTAAATAACTCGGTTTATCAATTTGTAAATCTCAACAAACCTGTCTCTTTAAGCCTTTTCCATCGACACCAATTTTGTGAAGATGCGATTATAAATAACAAAGTTACAGAAGTATTCGGCGACTGTATTTTATATATTCCTGCAAGGCCTCCTGTTTTTTCAACTATGGAATAATGCACTTTTGGTCTGCTGAAAGTGCTTCTATCTAAACACAAACCTACTACTATTGATGGACTCTACTAAAGTAAGTGGTCAAAAATTGTAGACGAGAAAGAAAAAAAAGAGTACTTCCATTTTAAACATTGATAAATGGTCTAAAAATTATTCTGAAATTGTATAAACATCTTCTTTATCATAAATCATAAATCTTTTAATATTCCAGGCATATTCTCACCATCACATAGTTTTGATAAATACATTTCATTCCTTGGAAAAAAATCACTTAAATTAAAAGAAAAAAGGCTTTTATTTATTTTGTTTCTTTTCTCTCTTTGTTGTTTTGTTACTTTTGTTTCTTTTCTCTGTTTTTTGTTTTGTTACATTTATTTCTTTTCTCTCTTTTTCTTTTCTTTCTTTTGAATCACTTTGCTTTACCTGGTTTTCTGAAATAACAGATACTTAGAAAAGAAAACATGAGATAAATAAAAAGTCACTTTTCATTGTTAAGATCATTGAAAGTAATCAATATTTTTTCAACGAAAAATTGACTTTTATGAATAATTACATAAGTATTTTTTGTTCAAAAACCATTTTGCAACATCGTTTAAGGCATAGTTTGTTTAATTCTAAATATAAATTTCACAATGAAATCCTGCATGCTCATGTTGATATAAATCTTAATTTAGCAACACTAAAGTTATTTAAAGCTAATAAAAACTATTAAAATGCAGTTAATTGAAAAATAAATCTGATACCTGAACCATCGTGCTGACAAACCGCAAAACAAATGCTGGTATGAAAGGCTACAAGTAAATTCTCCAGTCTAGGAAACTAGATACTTTATGTCTGCCACAGGAAATCTTGCTGCTAAATATCTTTGTTTACGGTAGTAGCCATTGAAAAAAGGTTATCGTAGGAGGAGTCCATTTTATGTAGGTGATAGTTCATTCAAGTTTCTTACAAGGGCATGCTTAAAGCCAAATTATATGCATATGGTATTATTTCATTTAACTTTTGAAAATAAATTATTACAATACCCGGGAACTTGAAAATCCTGGTCATATGTGCACGAAGAGCAACAAAAATCAATTGGAGAAACTAAATTGCGCAATAAAGTAAAATTAAAATAAAGTAGTATTAGAATCAGTTTGTTTCAAAAATTTAAACCCTTTTATTTCATTTCTATTAAATTCAGATAAAAAATTAACACCAAATCTTCCGAAGCAAACTAAAGATAACTTCTGTAGTTGAACATTATTATAGTATAAAATTATAGTATAATTCATTGGAATTATTTCATAATTTTTATAAAAGCTTCTTTATATCAAGTAAAATGTTCATTATTTAATATGCATGGAATTTTTTCGAAATTTATATACTTTCACTGAAATACACATAAATTCTATTATTTTAAAGAAAAGATCTAAAAAAAGTGTATACAACTAAATTTGATTTATAACTTAGTTTCAACATGCACACACTTTTTAAAACATAAAATTTCTCGAAGTTTATTTGCAACGATTTTTTTAAATAATTCAACTGTACATCCAGGTACAAAGCTAGGTTCTAGACGTAAAAGGAAGTCTAAACAAAATCTTTTTTAAAGACTTCATTTAAAATATTCCTTTAAATTACTTCTACCGAAAAAAGGTAAAAGTTTACTTCAAATAACATTCCAAATAACTAGATAATCCTTTTTTCAGGTTTGAACAATAAGCCTAATTATTACAAATGAAATAATTTCTGAAGAACTGTCCCTACAAATAATAGAATGAAAAAGGAGCTTTTCTTTCTAAAGAATATTAATACTAATTAACACTATAATGGTAATGGAGAAGTCCTCGGAACAAATCACTGCAGCCTTATGCATAATTTTGCATGGATGCTATTTTGAAGTGCCCTTTTTCTGAAATTGAAAAAGCATTTTAAAAAATGTCAAGTCATGTGATGTGATTCATTTTAATTAATAAAAAAGTTTAATAAAAATTAAGGGAAGCAAGATAAGCAAATATAAAGATATGTGGCAAACGCGAGAAGACTAATGATCAACAACTCTTTTACCGTCTCAAATCGTCACTAAGAATAAAATAAAACTCAATATCTAAAGGATTCTTCATATTCGAAATGGACTTTCCTAATTATAACCTGTTCCTATACCGACAGCCATAAACCTAGACACTAGGCGGCAAGAGTTCTCATGGTGTTCAGACAGTATTTTCTCGTGTAGCCAGAAGTCGATGTTTAGAAATAGGGAAAAGTAAGAATTGAAGCCACCATCTTGCTCCATGATAAAAGAGGCCGAAGTATCGGGTGTGGGGGGGGGGTGTCTAGTATTTCTGCAATTATCAAGTCAAGGAAGATAAAGACTTGGCAATTATAAAAATTCCGAATAGTCGACTCTTCGAGGCATTGTTCAAAAGAAGTTGTTTGTTTGCAGCATTTAACTGATAATTATCGGTTTGTTTGGGAAAAGGCATAAAAAGTTTTCGCAGTTTCTCTGCAAGAACAAGTTCTTCCTTTTCTTTCTCTCTCGCATATACATGCTGGGGGATCCATACTTTGTATGTGTAAAAGGCCCACTTACCGATGAGTAATCTGACACACTAGTTTGTCGACAACTCATGTCATTCTATGATGCCTTCGGATTGCAACATTTGTGAGGAAGGGATTCGAAGTAGACGCACCTTAATAGATTTAGGCTTAATTGGATAACTTGCCATTTAGTACATTTTTAAATCTAATTTCACAGCAGTTCTAATTTTTCTTTGGTTTCTTAAATTTCTTATTGATATAATGTTGAAATATTGTCTGCCAGATGGATTTAATTTATTTACTTTAAATTCAAACCTACAAGCTATACTTAAAAAAAATGAGTTATTTTCATTAGTTGTATACAGTTGCACTTCACGATCGCCGCAATCATGAATAAATTAGGCTCTTAATTTCCTCACGCATTTTATTGCTTTTCAGAGCATCAAGGGAAAAAAAAACATTAAAACTTTTCTGAATTTCTGAATTTAAAAAAAATTAAGTAAGTTTATCATAATTATTATTATAAATTCATGAAATTTTGTCACTTCTATAATAGCATGAGTTATACGCCTATCAAAAAATATTATTTCATTATTTTTTTAAATACATGGTTTAATTATTCATTATGTAATATTTATTAAAGTAATTGAATATAATGAAGGGATCTTTTATTTTTTTAAGAATTACTTTGGATTAAAATTCAACGCATTCTCTTGTTGCAATTTTGGTCGAAATTTTTCATAATTCATATTTTTGAATAAATCGAGTTTTGTGCCAGCTTCGGATGAGTCATATCCCGTTCTTTTCATTATTTTGGGTTGCTCTTCTTGCACTATTTGTTTGCAAAAATATGATTTATTTTAATAAATATATTAATGCATGCAGATGTAAACTACCTTTAGATGTCCATGATAAAACAAATAAATAAAAAAAAGAAGGGAAAATTTTCTAAATATTGGGATGAGAAATAGAAACCTTTTTTATCGTTCGAATGCAATAGACATTAAAATGATGAATGAAAATTCAAGTTAAGTTGAATTTCGAAAGAATGTTTTTTTCCTTAGATCATCATTTTTTTCACAAATCGCTATTTTCCCCCCTCAATAGCAATTTCGATAGTGCAAGTTCGCTCTGAAATGTTACGATGTAACTCTTTTCGACAGCGCCATTTAAATAATAATAAGAATTCTGAATTAGATCTGGAAAATATTGATTTTTTAAATCTTGCATTTAATATCATTATTTATTTCTAATGTACTTTTTGATAAAATTCTCAATGCATGTAATTAATAGAATATCGTTCTTTATAATGGAGTATTCACCCATTTCTTCATGTGATAGAGTTTGAAATTGTACACACGTTTGTATTTTCCACGACTTTCATTTTTTCAGACTTTACTTATGAATTAGTCCATCTATCAAAGACTGATAATGTTTAAATTTTAATTCCCTTTTAGTAGTACTACTTGTGTGTAAATTCCATAAAATAATCCTTTTAAGTTTGCATTCTGTATATAATAATAATTAATAACTGAATGTAAGGAACGATTTAAATCGAAACATTCTATTTCCTTGTTCCATTTCCGAATATAATTTAACACTATAGCTATAAAAGAAAAGGGGCTAGACAGATGGCACACGGATTTAACATCTATATTGTAGACACCTATTAAATTTTGAGTCATATCCAACGAGGGGTTGGTCAATCTATACTTTCAGAACCATGTAAACTCAAAAATGCTATGACTTAAATATATCAAATTTTGTATCAGATGTTTTGACTTCAATTGTAGCTCTAGATTTTGGTTTTAGTCAGTTGGGAAAAAACACTTCTAAAATACAAATTAGTTTATCAGATACTATTGACAGCATGCGAGGGATTAATCGCCATTAATCTCGCCAAGGGTGACACAGTAGATTCAGTAAAAATGTTAAATGACTGCCAGAAGTCAGTATTTCGTAACTCTTATTCGCCAATGCTATGCAAGGCATTCTCTGTCCAAAGTGTTTTGCAAGTTGAGGGATAACACTGTTCTTAAAGAGTGGGCGAGAACAGTTGTGGGGAAACTACTCCCTCTAGTTTATTAATCAAACACATTTATTTAAGATCTAAATTATGATAAGTTTTAACGTTTACAGCGTTGCACATCAAATACCTCCAAACTAGAGCAACAAAACTATTAAAACTAATATTAATGTCACCCGAGGGAATAATATGATAAATATCTTACAAAATTGAATATACTTATATGCAGTATATCACTATCGAAACTAAGCCTACTATGTAAAAGTAGGTTTGATCTTGATATCCTATGGGATCAATGGGAATCCTTCACATAATATTTTTAATTTAATTCACTTTTTATTCCAAATATGAATTCCAACTTTAATTACCACATATAAAATAATAAAGCTGCTTAAGCTGAATCCTAAATAAAGATAGCTATGATTCAATTATTTTCTTAAACATTATTTCTTTATTTAAATAATAATTAGATTATTTTTAAAGCTACACATAAAACATTTCTAATGACTTCATTATATAGATTACCTTTATCTCCCCGATCATCTTCATTTGATCCAGCAACCAATAAGAAAATACCATTTCTAATTTATATAGAAAATCGTATGGTACAGTTTGTGTTGTTTTATTTATAGAAAACTCATATTTTCCCCCAAAATTGAAATTTACGGTATCTCGTTTTGTACAATGAAATCTAAAATGTTGTCTCTAATTGCTATTGAATGTTCTGAAGTCTCTCAGAGAAGCTTAGAAATTATGTGCTACTCCAAGTTCTTTGAAATATCTCAGTTGACCATCCCTTTCCTTGTCTAGAGATTTTTTAAGACATTACATTATTTTTTCCTTAAAATGCCCGTTTCCCTACCAAGTACCTGCTTTTAAAGGCATTCAAATTGAGAGCTATTGCAAACACACACTAAAAGTCGATTTGATAGTTTGTGCCATAGGATATTCCCTCTCATTGGGACTCAACAGCTCATTTTTAAACCGTTAATAAGAGGCACAAAGTTCTTTTAAAATTAAAACTAAAAATGAATTTTATGATGAATTGGAAAAGTTTTTATAGAATAATACATTGAAGTATGACATAAATGATCAAAATACTTCTTAGTACACATACGGCTTCAATGCCGAAAGACTCCCTTTTCTGAATACTTTAAATATAACAGGTTTTGTTTTAACAGTAAGTTTTTATAAATATTTAAACTCTATAAATATTTAAACTCAAGTTATATATGAAATTTTAATTGAAATGTTCAGCAACTTTTACTCCCGGTGGACCGGTTGTTGCGAATGAGACTAAAAGAAGTAAAATGAAGTGCAATTCAAAAAATATTTTTTTCTTTTCTTGATGCAACAAGTAGGTTCAAATTTTATTTTGTGTCCTATAATAAGAAGGGCATAATTTTTGTTTCATAAAATTTCATAACTTTGATCATAAACTTTTTTTTACGCATTTTGAATTTTAACGACACTCTTTCATTTCTTTTAAATAATATTTTTACTTTTGAGGAATGAACATTTTTTAAAAGATAGCCTAACCATAAACTTTTTTCATACTTCGCCTAAATAGCCTTTATCATTCCATAGAATGCCAAGGTAATATATAAAATGCCCAGGAAAAGCGTACAATAATTCTCGTATATAATATTTTGCCTAAAGCCCTAAAGGCATCTTCAAGGAAATGGAATTTATACAACCTGAAAATTTTTTAACATATTCTGCAGACAGTTGAGACAAAATAAAGGTGAGAAACACTTCTCCCATCCCTTCACCAGTTCAAGCTAATAAAAGGACATTTAAATATCCTTTCTTTTAAGAATGTTCTTTTTGTTTATCTATGTTTACTAGGCTTTATCTAATTTTTTATATTACTCTAACATTAAGATGTATTAAAACATGAATTTAGATAAAAGATTTAATGCGTTAAGGTGGGTATAGAATGAATGGATTCCGAAATCCTTATTTTGGTTCTAAATGCATTTCGTATTATTTTTTGATCATGTGAGTTTTTTAAAGATATATACCTCTTAGCTATATTAAGCAGTGTTATAAAATTATAGTCATCTGTGTAATAATAAGCGTCTCAGAAATGATTGTTTTAATAATTAAAGAAATGAACCATTTGGTAGATGAAACGTTGCTATGAAAGATAATAAAACTCTAGCACATGGCATTAATTAAACACCATAAAATAAATAGAGCATTTCGAACTCGGACTGCACTAAGGAATTACAAAAAAGAAAATGTTTCTGAAATTTGGTATCAATATAAAATTTCAATCTTCATTATACAAGTAAAGGTAATGAATTAAAAAAAAATCTGTTACCTTCCCTAAAAACGTTGCAGTATTGTCTTTATCATGTCATACTTGGTGGCAAAAAGAATATCCTATTATGCTTGCAGGTTGATAAAAATATTTTCCTATCAAAGTTAAAAACAAAAACAAAAGGAAAAAAAAAGAGGCTCATCGGCTTTAAATGAAACTAATTCTATTGCGTGCACATATATTCTTTCAAAAATCTTTCGTTTCAGTCTCTTGTTCACTGAAACTACAAATTGATCGTCGGATAAAATAAACAATAAAAAATATTTTCTGACAACACATTGTCATGGGTGTCATTGCGGTTTGTTGTCTGAGAATGAAGAGGGAGCTTTATACTCGTAGAAAATTTGGCAAACTTAACAAATTACTCTTCGACATTGATTAACTTTTTCTGAACGAAGTATTCCTTCATATTTCCTCTTTTTACACCCTTCTCAAAACAGCTGACGGCACGCTTTTTTAATATTATAACTAGTTTGTGTAGCCTAAAACAGTTTCTAATTAACAAGAAAATTACGAGAAAAAATAGCACTTCTTAAGAGTTTCTTGATAAAAAAAAAATTATACAAAAAATACCGTCTAAACAATAATGAACAAGCAAAGCAGCTGTACTTCTTTTAGTTTCTCTTATCGAGTAGTGTTAAGTATCGAATGAAGAATGTTAGTGCAAGCTTCCTTTTTAACAATAGCTACAAGCTTCAAAGATGCGGAACAAAAACGAGTAAATGAGAATGGTGGGGAAAAAAATGAACTTTGCAGCCGTCAGAGCTCTTTATGTCTTCTTGGTGGCACACATTATTGGCAGCTATTCACTTGACCTTCAATCTCCTCCTCTTTATGGAGTGAGAAGCTCGGTTACTTAGGGCGGCCTTTTGAATTTCAAAAATGAGGGAGTAAGGAAATTGATTAGATATGCCTCTCCCCTTGTGGAAGATTGGGACCTATGATAAATCTCCTGAATGGATCGCCAGGAGTTCAAAAGCTGACAGCAGATGAGCTTCCTTCTTTTCTATAGTAATTACACCCTATTGCTTCTATATCAATGAGTAAGTATTACCCGGGTCGCGTTTAGGACAAAACAAAACAGCAAAGAAGAAGAAGAGAGCTGTATTTCAAAGCAAAAATTGAAAAGAAATGGGTGAAACGAATGAATAGATCAGGTAATCTGTATTGATGTTTGAAAATGATAATATCTATAAATAAGGAAATATATATATAAAAAAATATTCTGCGTTACAAATGCTCTTTCCAATTTTAATTTATTGTAATAAAAGTTCGTAAATGGAGAATAAAATATGTTTGAGCAGCTCAATCATTTCAAGAGCAATAACATTGCTGTGTTTCGTTATGGTCTTGCACAATGCATTGAATCATAATTCTTGCTATATACTCATATCACATTAAGAAAGATGAAACAGCTTTTTCACTACAAAAACTTATTGGGATTTTATAAAATGCTATTTTTTATTTTTGTTAACTAAAGAATAAGGAATTATTCCATTACCATTCAGATTATTATATGGGTGTTTATTTGCACTAATGAATGGTATTCCAATGATAGCTGTATGTAGAAGGGGATCCAAATATATAATTTTGAAAACAATAGTTAAATGCAATTTTCTTACTTTAAAAATAAAATCTACCCAAATCATTTGAATAATTTTGATGAACAACAAATCATAACAGAAAACAGGGTTGTTGATCAAATAAGTAATTTGTGTAGACCTTTACAAAAAAAAATATTGTTTTAGACGGGATGATTCTTTCATAGAGCATATCGGATTTATTTTGTAATGCTTTCTTTAATAATAATTGATGATAATACGTAAAACACAGTAAGCATATTAATGATGATTGCCTTTGATTACGCTAATTTAGATTACATTAGAGAATTACGTGTAATAAAAGCATTTTTCTCTCAACCATTTTTTTATACTGCACATAAAAGCCAAAAAAGTATTCGTTATTTAAGTAATTCTTTATTTGCTTCGCAGTTAATTTTTTAAAACTTTGTTGTTTTATTAATGAGTAATCACTTTAACGAATTGTATTATAAATAAAAATATTATATAAAAATAAATTTAATTTTTTATATAATCTTTCTACTTATAATGCAGTTCTTTAAAGTGATTATTCACTGAAACAAAATTGCTTTTGCATTTAGATGGTTATTCAATGAAGTGGAAAAAAGGTGTTTATTTCAATAAAATCCCAGTTATTTAAATATGCGTATCTATTATTATAATTTGGAACCGGCAAAATAAATTTATTACAAATTCAAAACCTGCATTGAAATATAACCGCTGGAAAAATCTGATTATGTATTAAAAATTATGTTTTGGATTCTTATAAAAGATGTGTTTATAAAGAGACACGAGGACAACACATGGAATAGCAATGCTTCTTGAATTGCGAGCTATTTAAGTTGCAGAAAGTAACGAAATCATAAGAGTGCCGATAAAAGTAACACAAATAATTTGTATTAGAAAATAAAGATTTATTTGTTCAGTTCAGTCTTCAATTTGAAGTGACACTAAAGTTGCTAAGCTAAAAATAAGTCCTAAAAAGAGAAGTTTCTAAGCTACAGTACCACATAATATAAAAACTTTCTTGTTAGGATGAAAGATAACAAACGCAAACAGAATGTTATTTTATTACTTTTAACAGTATCATCTTATTATTACTTATTTGTGCCGGAATCGGAAAATTGTTGCTTTGCCATCACTTTAAAGCATTCCTAGAGCAAGAAGGATAGCACTTATACCTTTTTTAATATAAAATGGTTAAATTTGATTCGCTTTTTATGAAAAGATCAGAATGAAAATAGGTGCAATATTCAAAAGGATTTCTAGAAAATGTCTGCCGCATTTCTAAGTAGAAATGCAAAAAATTAAATATTTCCTCATCTCGAAATCTTAAACTGAAAAGGGAACTTCTATAGTGCCATGATGTAAAAAGAGTTTACTCTTCAAATGCAGTAGGGCACTCCTCTTTTTCTTTTTTTTTAATATTGAGACTGTAAAATATGAATATAATCTTTTGTATCTGAAAGTTTATGCTCTATGATATTTTAACGACACTTCATTTCAATTAGATTGGCATCAAAATATGTACTCAGCAAAAAAAAAAAAAAAAAAAAAAATCAACTTCTAGGTAACACAGTTTGTTGCTCAATACTGTACAATATTATAGAATATTCCTATTATTGTTTTATATCATACAATATCGTATAATATATGTGTACTACTAGGGCTATATCTACTTTTAGAATTACAATATGGAACATATCAAAAATATGTCCCAAGTGTGTGAGATCACGACCTTCGTAATACAAGGCCTCACAACTCCCAACACTTTCAGCCTGTGACGTCACGAGGTTGGATGAATTCTGTAGAAAATTCTGAAGGCAAGTGGTGTAAAAGGGTGCGGTTAGTCACGGTAGTCGTTATCGTAGTGAAGAACGGGAAATGTGTTATTAGGTTTGTTTGAAAGTTTTCTGATCTTTTTGCATATTAATTTTAATTTATCGTAATGAAAATGCCTAGTGCGTGCTGTGTTCCCAATTGCAAAAGTAATTACACAAAAAATAGCTCCAATGTTTCTGTATTTTCGTATCCAAGCGATGAAAACACTAGAAGAGCATGGATCTCTGCAATAAAGAGGGACAATTTTGTACCAACTAAATATAGTAAGGTAAGTTTGATTTTTTTGTAATATTTTTAGTTAATTAATTCTTTTGAAATGCGAAACATTTAAAATTATGTATAACTTCCATTTATCTTCTGTCATTTTTGTTTGCTCTACATTTAGTTGCTTATGCTTCCAATTACTTTGGTATTGTTTTCTTGAGCTAAATAAAAAACTCTTTGTTTTATTGTTACTTCTCACAGTCTTTTTTTATTTGTTACTAATATTTAAAATGTTTTGTTTCTGTATGTTTTTAATTATACTTCATTCATATTTTTTTTAAATCTGATTTAGGCCTAATATTTGTTGCTAACATTTAGGTCTGTGCTAAACGTTTTCATGTAAATCAGTTTTTAACAGTTAGAGAAGCGTTTAATACCAATACAGGAGAACTTATTCAAGTACCACTAGAGTGTAAAAGGCAATTTTTTTAGAAATTTTTAATAATTATCACCAAAAACTTACGAAGTACTTAAGTGATTCATTGTTATTATGCTATATATATATATATATATATATATATATATATATATATTATGATTATAGATTGTAGCAGATTAAACTTATATTTTATTCTAAAATATTATGTAAAAAAGTTAGATCTAGTTGTAAAAGCAATAAGAATTGCATGCTCATATAGGTTTAGAAAATGTAGTTTTTATTTTTTATCTATAAATAATCAGTTTATATATAAAACAATTAATATTTATTATTATTTGTAAATATCATTAGTTGTACACAATTTTTAATTATAAATGAATGTAACTTTTACAAAATATCTCAAACTTTTTTTAAAAAAAGTAATGAAAAGTTACTGTTTTTAAATCAATTTTTCATACCGTGTAAAATCAGTTGATTAATTCATGTAGAATATTGTATTACTTAAATGGTAGTATAAATAATTACTATAGATATTCCAACATAATATTGAACTAGGTATTTATTTTGGATAAATGAATATTTCTGTTGATTTTAAATTTTATTATTTAATACTCAATATGATTTTATTTAATACTTTCCAACATACGTTAGCTTTTAGTTTATGTATTAAGAAAATATCTATTCTGTTTCTGATTTTAAGTTTTAATAAATTACTAATTTTTTTTATCTAAAGAATTCCACTTTTCTTCTTCTTTTTTTCTAGCCTTGTACCTGATGCTGCATCTTCCATTTTTCCTAATTTACCCTCATACTTTTCCTCAAAATCAAAATCAAGAAGAGAAACTCCAATGGATAGGGCAAGACATAAAAAAATGGGAAAACTTAAAAGCAGCTTTAAATAGCAGTCTCCAGGACATAGCAAAAAGAGAGGAGATAGAAAAAATCAACACTTTTTCTGATTTAATTTTAAAATTTAAAAACTTTAAATCAAATACATGGAGTATAATTCAAAAAGCAAACAAAATATTTATTTGTCTAGGCACTTCTCAAGCTCCTAAGGTAAGTCATTCTTTATTAATTTCTTCCAAATTAGAAGTAATTTGTAAGTTTGTATTTTAACTTTATTTAATATTATACTTATTTTCATTTGTATGTGTTAAATTTATAATAAAGTTGAAAAACTAAATGTATTTTGTTATTGTCTTTCTGTAAATAAAATGTTATGATTCAAATAGTGTGTGATTTTTTTTTTTAATTTGTGTTTTCTTTTACTGTTTCTACAGATTGAATTGAAATTAATTTTAAATGCATTGAAATGTAAAATCAGATATAATAAAAGCTAGTTTATTAAATTGTATGAATTACTAATATATTAAATGAAAACAATTCTTAATGTGAAAAAGCAAGCTGTGAAAGTAATTCTTTTTTATCAACAGAATAAGTTGGTGTAAAATTTAAATTTTATATTAAATACATTAATATTTTATTTGAAAGTTCATAAGTAATTTGAGAAGTAAACAATTATATGTTAACTTATAAAATACATGTATTACCTGTCATTACAATAAAAAAAATCATCAAAAGCTTTAAAAAGTAATAGATTAATTTAATTTTAAGCTTTAAAAAATATTTTCAGGGGAAAAAACAAAACGATTTTTAATAAAATAAAAAAAAAAATCTCCATTAAAACAAGAAAAACTAACAATAATACCCCAATGTATATATCTAATAAATTTACATTGTGATTTAAATGTTATTAAATGAATTTTGAATGTTATTAAATGGTCAATAAGCAATAGAGGACCATAGGATTTTCAACCATGCCGTTTCTTTTATTCACACTGGGGAAAAACAAATAATTTTAAATTTTATGCAAGATAAATGTTTTAATATTAATAATAAGTTATTTTTAGGTTAATTTAAAATATACCTAAACATCAAGGAAGAAAGAGGGATTTTGCTCATGGCAGACAATCATCCTACCCGTGTGACGTCACCAATAAGTTGTGATGCCTTGTTTGAGGCCTAGATCGTGGTGAGATAAAGAAAAATACAAAAATAGATGCAAGTAACTTGCAGAAAAATTTACTGTTTATACAATTGAACTATTCATGCATTTTAAATATTATCTTGATTTTAAATGAAGTTAACCTTTTTTTAATGAATCGAAAATATGGGCCATTTTCCAGTCAATTTCACTTCAAACATTCAATAAGTTAGATAAAAATTGCTGGATTTTTATGACGCTACATCAGTTACATATTTTAAAAGTTCAAGACTGCTTGAACTTTTTGAATGTGATCGTATTATGAAAATTTACCTGCTTTTGAGAAACTGCACGAGTTCAATGCTGTAAGTAAATGTCATCTAGATGCTCTGTGATATATTACTCTTTCATCACAATTAATACGTTTTTATTGTTGCCCTTTTAAATCACTCAAGATAAATCTTAGGTTTTTAAACGCTTTTATTTAACTTGAATTGTTTAGCTCTCTGTCTATCGTGCTAATATTCCGACATTTTGTACACTTATTTGTTCCCGATAAAAATACAATATTTTTAAATTTTAGAAATATTAATTATTAACTGAATTAAATGCTGATTTCATACAAACTGTAACATCTGGTGGTAATTGTGAGAGAAAATTAATTTTTAAATTGCTTAGTATTTTTAATTAGAAATTAGGAAATATATTGAAGAGTGAATATAAGAAAATTAGAAAACTTTTAAACCAAGTGTTATAAATTTAATAAGTAGTGGAAAAAAATAAATTTTTAGATAAATCGCGCAATATTTGAAACAAATGAAATCAAAATGATTACCTTAAGAAAGAATTTCTGGACATACATTTGAAATTAATATATATTGCAAATGTGATTAAAATTTAAATTCATTGAGAGTATTTTTTCAAAATCTCACTCTTTTAAAGTCTTGTTTTGACTTCCATTTTTAATAAAAATTTTAAATAAAATTAATTGAGTTAAGAAATTAAACATCATAACAAATAAAAAAAATATTTATTCTTAAAATAATAATTTTATTAATGTAAGCTAAAATATATAATATTTTAGCAAAATACTAAACGTAAAGATTATGTACGAATATTCCGTCTTAGAAATCAAGAATAGTGTGTGTTGTTAACATTCTTCAAAATGAAAATTTAAATACTTTTTTTAAAATGCATATATATATTTCAAGGACCTAGTAAGGTAGTTCGCAGCGCAACGTAAGGTTTTGTTGCTTTATAAGGATGAAAGTCTGACTTTTGTTTTTAAGTCGCTTGATAAGGCAAAAGGATTCTAAATCTCATTAATATTTGATAAATATAGTAAATATTTATAACGTAAAAGATTCAAACGCATATATAAATATTTTAAAGCAAACCATTTTTATCAATGTACTCAAAAGAACTTTCCAATCAAGCTCTGGAGGTTAAAAAAATATCGAAAGTGTGTGGTATAGAAAACAATAGCAGAATGACATCCCAAGTAGCACTAAAATATTGTGCAATATTGTATGGCATTCATCAATCTTCGCAATATTGTACAATATTGTGGAATATTGATTAATATCATATAATATAGAATAATATTGTACAATATTGTGCAGCAGGCTGTGGTACCTGGGATGAAAAAAAAAACAACTCTTAAATAATCAATAAAAATTTATGCATATTATATAGGATAACATACTCTATCTCATTGGGATAACAATAAGAATTAGGATAACAATCATTAAGTTAATTGTTATAACAATTAACTTAGAGTTTCCCTTGAGCAAACCACGATATTGCAACTTTTGTTTTGACCTTCTGATTTTTGATAAAAAAAAAAGTATTTTCCCTTTTTAATATGCCATCAGAGTCATTTTTAAATACTCTTTTTGCGTACTTTAAGGATATAATTTTAAAAAATTAGAAAAAATTAGACTTGACAACTCAAAATAATTAACATTCGATGATGCTGGAGAAAAATTCACAACAGCGATATAATTATCATTTAAACATAACAGTTTGGGTTTATTTTGAATTTCTCAAAATCAGAAAAAATGAATCCGTTCAATAATATTTCTAGTTTTAATGACCGATTTAATCAGAAAGTAAAGGATAATTGCTTATTATTTATGTAGTACCATTGCCCAGATGCTGTTCTATATTTCTGTATTACAGATTATTATTCTGTAATGCTTGAATGCTATTCTACATTGCGGAACTACAAAACTTCGGTCAAATGTTTCCTATATTCAGTATTGAAGGAGGGAATTAGTTTTTATCAAAAAAAAAAATCATTTCATTTGGATGACGATCCATCTATGGCACTAAAGCAAAAATTTATGAATGAGGTGACTCTTTTCAATCAGAAATACTGAAAGCTGGCAAAAGCTAAGAAGAATTCGGAAGCCAATGATCATCTTATCAAATAGTATATTCTATATGAATAGTCAGTTTTTTCTCTTATAGATATTTAAATTATAGAACATTACCATTGAAAATTTAATAAGCAGATTAGAGCATATTCATTTTAACGTATTATTAGACAAAGAGTATTATTCTTCTTGCTGTTCAATAATATTTAATAAATTATAATTTAAAATCTATCAGTTGATTTCATTAGGAAAAAAACGCATGCTCCGTTATGAGAATTTGCTTCTTTTTTCTTTCAGAAGTAATTCATAACTGATTATAAAAATAAAAACTAGAAGATTAAAAAAAAAAAAAGAATCAATTTATCGCATCTTGAAAATACCCCTTATTTAGTCTTTATGTGCAATGCATTTCTGTTCAAGAGATATTTTCGGTCTCTGTTTCATTCTGAAGAGCTCTTTATTTATCATCCCTTTACAGTCATTCATTCATAAGGAATAACAATGTTTTCTGCATTGAATGAAACATTTCTTTTTCTCCACCAACGCAAATATTATCCATCGTTGCCTCATCTTAACCAAATAGCTGGGAAGTTCAGGTTCTATCGATGATAATATATTTAGAGAATGTTTCAAGGGGGCACTGATGTAATAGATTTTGATGCTCTTCAAAGTGTGGGAAAATATTTGCAAAAGAGCCTTTAAGGTACCTTAAATATTATTTTTCAGTGCTGAAGAGGGGGAAAGTCTGAATAACGAAGAAATCTAAAAATGTTAACAGCCCTTTTACAAGTATCTCATTAAACCTGCGTTTTAGAACATTTGATCACATGTCAGAAAGCTAAAAGTTTCAGTTTCTATCGACAGATATTTTAGCATATTTCAAAGACAGCTAATCACTTTAATCTATGAAATATAATATCTACGTTTCAAATGAAATGTTATGACAGTATTTTTTTTTTATAAAAAAGTTGGCTATGTCATAAATATAATGAAAGTGAAACAAGTTTCTAAAAATAATTTACATTTCAGTAGAATGCATGTTATATAAAATCTGCATATACTGTTAATATGTGTACCTAACAGTAAAGAAAACGAAATCTATTTTTAAAAAAATAAATCATTCTTCATCTAAAAAATAGATAAGTATGTATTCGTTACATGAAAGTTTCTAAATATCTATGGATTATTTGGAACTCAATTCATTTGTTTTCTGAAATTCTGATCTCCCTCTCTCTCTCTCTCTCTCTCTCTCTCTCTCTCTCTCTCTCTCTCTCTCTCTCTCTTGGGCGCATTTCTTTGTCTTTTGAGACATTAGCAGAACCCGTATGACGTTGTCCTCTTTAATGAATATCAGCGAATTCAACACCACAATAAGTTATTTTCTTTCGATTGTCTGGCATTCATTCATTCTGGCATGTCTGACGAGTATAGATATCATGTATTTATTACGAACGTTATATATAATATTATAATGCTCATTGATTTTCTAATCAGTTCTTTTTTACATATTTATTCAATAGTGTATAGATGTAGGTATTCATTTGCCGCTTTAATATCCTTTTCTCCTGAGATAAGGGATTTTTAAAGCAAATCAAGAAGGGAAAATTAAATTTCCGTTTGTGCATTTTATATATGTCGGTAAAGGCTACCAATTGTAAACTATAAAGAAGAATGAAATGAGCATTCATTCTTAATATTGAAGTTGTCAATATAGGGATTAAAGATTATTACAAAACTAAAGAAACTGTCATGCTTATCATATTAAAAAAAAAATGTCTTTCAATGCTCGCTGCATTACTTTTTTCATGCTTTTCTCCGTAATAACTTTTTACTAAATAGAAAGGCACAGACATTAGTGGGATTACAACAGAATTTCTATGTATTCACATTTCATCGATGAATTTTCAAAAAAAAAAAAAAAAAAAAAAAAAACGAAAGATGAAAAGGGAGAAAAATTATATATAAATTGACAGTTTATTTGAAATCCCTCTGCATTTATTCAAGAAATGGCGTATTTGTCAAGAATGTAAATTAAATAAAATTCAAAAATTAGATATGTTTTTTTAGATAAGAAGTCCGTAAAAAAATGAAATTCTGACAGTAGATTTCAGATCGTTAACTGGGTATCCAAAAAGTACAAAACAAGAGAAAAAACAGCTAACCGATACAAAGCTCATCATTTTTAATGAAATCTGTTGGTAATTAGTGTCCTCGTTAGGAGATTCAAATTATTTTTACTATCAGTAAGCAGCTGTGTTATAAGCTGCTTTCATCATTTTTTTTTTATCATTTAAAAAAATACTTCATTAGTCCAATTGCTTTTCACGGATTTTTTTTTCTATTTTTAATTACAAAAACCAAAGTGATGCTCGAATTAAGGCTCACCATTTTTACTCGAAATTACACGTGCCGTGTGTAAAGTCACGTAAGCAATTAACGCTTAGAATTCAGAATTAATTATTGTTCATCAAGTTTAGTCTCTATAGTGAGTCCCTGTGTTTGAAATAAACATGATATACTTAGGAAGCTAAAATAATTTCTCAATAATCACTTCAAAAATTTCAAAATAAGCAATTTAAAGGAAATGCCTTTACTCCTCATAGAATGAATTTATAATTGAATGAGTGAATTTCTATTTTATTAGATTTTTCTTTAATTTTAAAGGCAAAATCCTTGAAGATTCAGATGTCGGATTAAAATAGTTTATTTATTTAAACATTCAAAATTTGCAAAGCTGGAACAATAAGTTTTAGGAAAGGATTTGTAAGAATTGGACGAACAGTTTATTATATTAAGCAATGTCAGTTATGCATACTTCCGCATTCATTAAAGGTATTTATTTTCGTTTAGAACAATTCCGCTTAATGACTGGATATTTTAAGATTTCAAATGAGTTTGAATTTCGAGTCAAATTACATTAATTATAAACTGAATTCTATTTTTAACAATGTATGTAGCATATCTTTAGTCTATGTTCGCAATCATTTCGAAATAATTATTTAAGAACTGTCAATTCGTTTTCTATAAATAGTAAAACGCCTACAATTCATATTCTCGGCCAAACAAAGGATTCAAAACTTTTATGAAATTTATAGTTAATGTTATTATAATCTGAGATGAAAGTAAACTATTCTTGATGATAAGTAAATGAAATTCAATAAGAAAGATATATAAGAATTAAATTGAAGTAAGAAAGATATTATTAGCGCAAATAAATCAGTATCTAGTATCGTTTTTGTTGAAGAACATACTGCTCCATTACTGTGCTCAAGCAGTGCAACTAATTAAATAATTGAAGCAAAATTCAACTCTTAAACCTAAAGTTCCATATTACTTATCTATTTTATGAGAAACGGATGAATAATATAAGATGGATTTTAATTAATGAAGCCATGAATAACCCAAATGAGACTACATATAATTTGAACATTTATACTTCAATAAAGACTTTTGTTACTGAACATGTTGCAATGAGTAAATTAATTTTTCTTTTTCAAATTTCAAATGACCATTTTTGGTTTTGAGAAATATTAGTTATAGTAACTATATGATTGTAGTGTATATTGAGAAAACTCTTTACTTATTACTCTTAGCTTGCATCTTATACAGAGTTGAAAGAATTATTATATAGATTTAAGGATTTAATAACATATAACTAGCCAGATCAGAATCTTTGTTTTGACGCATTTTCCGTATAGCCTCTGCAAATCATTTTTTTTTTTCAAATTTTAATCATTTTTCTTTTCATTTTGAGGAAACAATGCTAAAAATAACTACTTTCATTCTAATATATGTTGAGAAGGAAGAGAAAAGGAAATCAATGTATTATCTTTAATTTTTCTTGATTCCAGTATTTCGACAAGACAAAAAATGCTTATCATATTGATTTAAGGTATAAATAATACATTATTAGCCAAATCTGAACTTCCGTTTTGTTGAATGTTCAATGTAATTTACCAAACATATTTGAAGCAGACTTTAACATTTGTAATATATATATACCTATATTTCATGCATCATCATATTAACCATTCTAGTGAAAACTATTTATCTTAAAATATCTTAGATGTCATACTTTTCTCTACATTTTATCTTTAATATTATATTGATCAAATTTTATAAGGCAATACTTGTTAGAATAGAAATGGGGAAAAGAAATGCAGTACTGAAACACTTTGTCAAGAGGCATTTTCATAATTTTTCCATCAGTCTTATAAACGTAATGCATTTCAAAGTGGTATAAGAAGGAACATCAAAATATTAAATTATTTTTTATCATATGATACCATCTCTTGTATGATGCTGTAACTTCATGTAATGTAACATACTATATTTCTTTCTCTAAGTTTGTTAAATTTGCAAACATAAAATTCTATTTTTTTAAGAAAGTGGCCTAGTAACAAAAACAACTATTAAATAAAATAATAAATGGATATATCTTCTAACAAAGATTTGAAAACATTTTTAAACCTTCTATTAACTTTATAATACCTTAAATTTGTATATTTACAGTAACTCAATGCTTTTTTTTTATATATTTATTAACATTTTTCATATATGCTTCAGATGCTTGAAACAGTTATCCTCAAAAAACTTCACTGACATTTTTTATCTAATATTCCTTTGGATTTCCATAAGCGCGTATTTTATGAAGAGTCTTTTGATTCAATCCATTATTGATTATTCAAATACTTTACTAACAAGAATATTTAAAAGAAAGGTTGTATTGCAGAAAAACGCAATTTTAAAGTAAATCAATTCATGTTAATAAATCACATGGCTCTTTCCTATTAACAAATCTTGGAGAAAGAACAAAACATAGTGTGATAACTGAGCCGATAAAGCTTTCTCCTTTGAACAAAGTAATGAACAGACCGAAACGAAGCGAGAATAAATCTGTTTTTTTTTCTATGAATGGCCGGAAGCAATGTATTCAACCAAGTAAGACGTTTTAGTAATGAAAGCTTCTTTTTCTAAACGCATTTCGAAGTAAAGAGCTCATATTCTAACAGATCTTGCGCTTATTACCATATCGTGGTGTTTTAAAAACTTAGGTCTGTACTTTCTAGAAACTAAATATTGCTTGTCTAATTCATAGATATTATAAAAACACATCGAAATAGATAATAGTTGTTAGCACTTATATTCCTGACAATACTTAGATCATAATTTGTTTCGAAGCATTTACATCTCGCTATATTGCTTTTTTCAATAATAAGTTTTTATTATATGAATACAAAAAAAAAAAAAATCATCAATACAATGTTCATATAAATTCAGAATCTAAGATATGAAATAATTCAGATTTTATTTGTCATCGAAATTCTATTCATTTTAAGCATTTGATAAGTTAAAAAATTCTGGCATTGAAATAAACTAATTGGATTGTGAATTAGTTTATAAGTAGAGAATAATTACAAGGAAGAAAACTTAATGTGTGGAGATAAAAACCTTCAATTTCCATTTGCTGTTAAGATCATCTTCTACTTTTGTATATCCTTCCAACTCAACACTTGTTTGTATCGGCTAATTGGATTTGAGTGTTGAAATATAAACAAACGATGTTTACAAAACTGATTAACAATTATTGTAACAAAATCTCCAACTTCGAATACCGTTTTTTTCAATCGTATAAATTGATAAAATATTGTATAAAAAATTATTTTAAAAATTTAAAATAATTTTCCTTGGATGTTGAATAGATATTCTTGCTTTTAGATAATAAATATTTTACATCGTTTGCTATCTGACAACATTTTAAAACAGTTAAATTTGGTGACCGGAAGCCAATCATAAAAATAATCATTTACTTTCAAAAAAAGTGTAAAATTTCTCTTCTTTCAAAATAAATACTCTATTTGCCTTTATTCATTTAAAATAATACTCTATTTGCCTAGAATTTTCGCAACATTATTATTCAATAGTGGTTTAAATTACTAAAACTTAAAAAAAAAAAAAAAAAAAAAAAACATGAGATGTTAAAAATTGTTTTAAAATGAGATTATTCATCTAAAAATAATGTTCTTAATTATTTGAGGTAAGTTTCATATATTTTATTATGCAACGAAAAATTCTATATTACTTTTAATATAAAGCATTATTCTTACAAGTATTTCAAAAAAAAAAAAAAAAAAAGAAAGAAAGAAAGAAAGAAAAGAAAAGAAAAAATTGTACCAGACATTTCCCAGCTGTAATCGACATTCTTCTAATATAATTTTGCAATAAAATGCATAAGTAAACAAATATTATTGTAGGCTGACCTTCCGAATTGAAATATAGAATTCTTAAGGAATTTGCATAATTTTTTTCAGGAATCACTTAATAGCTCTTGATTCGGTTTTAAAACCAAACTGGTATAGACATAAAATGCATTATTTTATAAATATGAGTAGATTGGTGTCCTATATTGCAACTAAAGAAAATCGATAATTTTGCATTAGCATCTGATAGACATATTTCAGCAAAATTGTTTCCTTACAGAATTTACATAGGTTTCATTCTACGCTTAAATAATTTTATTTTTAAGATCTTATTATCATAATCATAAACGTGTTACTCGATCTTGGTATCAGTGGAAGTTGATTGATCATCATCACGATGTCTTTAGGTAACTAAGAGTGGATAACAAGTACCAGCCAAAGGTTAGCCCACCTCACAGGGGTTTCGTTATGTCATCGAATTGGCTGTAAATCAACCCTATAGTGTTTCTATCAAGAATTCGAGAACCATCTTTTTTTAGGAAACTTATCATCTTCGTACTTATGGTGCTCCTTAGATGAGATTATACTGTCTATAAATAATTTCAAATATTAACAAGCTCAACGGAAATCAATTTAATCTAACTCATATACATTTTTGCAAATAAGAAGTAATTATTCTTAAAAAAATGTAGAATATTATCCTCTCCATTTTGCATTGCAAATCGAATTGATTAACTTTTGGACACATTTAGACAAGATTGGTAGGTTTGCCGAATTATCATATTTTTAAATAAAAAATTGATTCAGACATCACTGTTTCATAAAAAAATCATTTTGATAAACATCTCAAACCCTTACGATTCCAAAAATGTTTAAGTTTCAGAGCTTACTTTATCTACTTAGATGCTAGAAAATTTTGCGTCTTCTGCTGAAAACTTGAGGGGATAGGTCATTTATTGTAATCTTACTGATTATAATTTGTAGCTTACGTAATCTCGTTACAGATTTAGAGATCAGTTTTGTAGTAGTTTTTATCGAGAAAGAGACAAAATTTGTGCTCTATATTTAACGGGTTTACAATTCACAAGTAATTTAAATTTTTTAGATGAAGTTTCGGAGCCTTGCAGATTAAAGCTCTAGTATTGTGTTTAATTCCATATGTGAGAAATTTCGATCTGAAAGCAAATTAATTATCCAAAAACACAATGAGATATTATAGTAAGTCTAAAGATGAGAGTCTGTCCTAATGATGTAAACACATATTGAGAGAGATGAAAAGAATCAACATCTAACAGAAATATTTATGTTAGAAATTAAGTTTGTAATATATATCAATGTATGTTTTATTAATTGAAAATGCACTCAGATTTGTCGCATAAGATCAATATTCTCAAGAAATAAAATGTTGGTTATTAAACAGCTACACACATATGAACTGGTTAAAATTCTTTTTATTTATAGGAGATCAAATAAATGAGTCACTAAGATATTTTTCAACAATAATTGCACCGTAGAAAATTTTCTGCTCGTAAAACGATTTCGATATCTAATTCAACTATGCGTTCGTCTCTTCACTGATCCAAACGACAATCACTGAAATAGAGATTTGCTTTCATTAACTTAATGCTTCGAGGAAGCTTTTCTAGGAATGAATTAACTCTAAATTCCGTTTGAAGGACATCTACAGTAATCAAAATATGAGCTTTAAGCCCACTATTTATTATTGATTGAATCCAAAACTAACTTACTAATCATGTAGTGGTGAATAAAACATTACGCTGTTAAAAACATGTTAATAATATGAAATAATTATTAAGTTTGTTAATTTAAAAAAAGGAATGATTTGTTTATTCATTCATGCTCTTAAATTTAAGTCAATATGTTAAATTTTTGTCATGTGCTTAACTTAATATTAATATCTCAAATAAGCAACTAATGCCTTTGTATTTAACTGAGACACAATTAAGTTCTTGAACATTGAAATATTTGAAATTGGTATTATTCCATCTTGATTTATGCAAATGAAAAAATATAAATTGCCACTGAACCACTCTTTTTGCTGTCCATTAAGTTTATTCGCGAATATTTCCCTTATAAGAGATTGGCAAGCTGTGCTGAAATGCTTGCGAGTTTCTTCAAGATATGATACCAACAATAACAACAACAACAAAAAAGAGACTTACATTATACCTCTGCCAATAATTCATTCTACGCAATAATTAATGACTCTTTTTATTTGGAACTGAAATCAATATATATGCTCTGATATTTCTCACATATACTGAAAACATGATTTAAAATGCCATACTGTTAGCAGAAATTGCGAAAATGTTTATATATATATATATATATATATATATATATATATATATATATATATATATATATATATATATATATATATATATATATATATATATATATATATATATATATATATATTCGAAATCAAACTTCAAAATCATTAATAAAGATTATTATTTAGAGAATTGAGAGAGAATCGTTATAAATGAGATTGTTTATCACAATAATAGATTATTATTTCGAGAAACACTGATATTTCTATATAATTAAGAGTTAAGTGAAATACTTATCAATCTTTTCTTTGAACATAATGATATATCTTTTTTTGTAAAAACTTTATTTTCATTTACGATTTAAACAGAATATCAACAGAATGTGAAAAAATACTTGACATATGAGAACAGATAAATGTCGAGAATAGCTATTTAAATTTTTAACTGAATATTTTTACTGAGCAAAATAAACGATTTCGACTTTAAATGATAAATGGCAAATTTATTTTGTAATATCTGTGTCGCAGACTACATCAAGTAAATGAGTAAGAAATGAAAGAAAAAAAAAAACTTTTCATAAACCATACATATCTGCTATAAATTGAAACTTTAAATCTATTTATTATAATTAAAGATCAACATATTGAGTTGAGACATAACTTGGCATAAGTAATTATCATCCACTGATAGAATCAATCAATCCAAAGATGTAAATACTGTGCACTCTTCATACTATAATTTTGAAGAGGTTTAAAAATGAAAATATTTTGAAAATAGACGTATTCTTACTGTTAATCTTGACTAAATTCTCACTTTTCGGTTCCCTTGTATTTGGTAATAAAATTCATCGATATTTTAACTATACTTATATATAAAGCTCAATGTGTGTGTGTGTATTGGCGCTCTACAAAAAAGATCATTTGCCCTACAGCTACCAAATTTGGTACATGTACACCCTGGAGGTAGGGAATGTGCAACTGGGGTCCCTTTTTTTGAATTTTGAATTTGAATTTTAGTTATTAATTAAATCTTTTTCATTTGCCCCACCGCCAAACGAGTAAGGGTTCAGTTCTTTTTCCCAACAGTAATGAGGCTAGGCTTAAGATTTTTCGACTGATTATTTCAAACGATTCTGTTTATTTTCTTAATGTTTGATGCATTTAAAATTAAACATTGTTAATTAATCGATCTTTCAGATTCATTCTGACGTACTTTTGAATTAAAATAAAACAGAATAAAGAAAATTAAAAATTTCGAATCTGCATTGCGTTACCCCAAATGGAGTAGAAAAATTCACGCATTTGCATTACCGAAACTGGCGTTGAAAATTCACGCATGAGCATTGTGTTCTGATTTTTGACATGACTACCATTATCAACGGATGATTTAAATTATTTTTAGATTAGTTGCATGCTTTTGTAATTAAACTGTATTTATGTTAGTTATATATTTTTTGTATATGCTTATAGTTTTAAGTCCATCGTTTTTTAAGTAGTTTTTTTTAACCTGTTTTCAACCGATTATTTTAAACGATTCGTTTTATTTTCTTAGTGCTTGATGCATTTAAAATTAAACATTGTTAATGAATCGATCTGGTCATGATGAATCTGAGAAAATTTTGTTGACAAATTCTTGAAATATTACATAAAGTAAGAAAGATATTCTTTAGTGCCCATAAAGTTTAAACGCTCAGTGACTGTTTTCAGTAATCATATTACAAAAAAATACTTTGTTTCAGTAAAAAATATTATTGTATTTATTGCAGATTAATCCTTTCCACTTTAATTTAAAGTATAAATTCTACGGGAGCTAACAGAAAATTAGAGAGATACATATTACGTTATGACTGAAGGCGTTTATAATATTATGAGTGAATTATATGACTATCAAAATTTGAAGTTTTAAAATATTTTGATGAAGAATCTATTAAAGTAGGAATTGCATAAAATATTTAATTATTAAAATTTTAACGAACATTAAGATTGGCGAACCGGCTGGTCGCCAAAGGTGGCTAGTATGAAATATTTTTAGCTCTCAGAAAAGCAAAATTTGGCCCATTTTACAATTTAGAGATACTATGACATAATAATATATTTTACCCAAAGTATATATTAATATAAAAATGAATTTTCTGAAAGGAAAAATGCATTGGATAGATCCATCTTGCTGGGCATACCTAACATATATTAATACTTCATTTTGGTGAACTGGCGTTTGATGAATAATTGAAAATATGTCGAAATACTCAGCACTTCTTCCACAGAATAATTCATCTTCTACAGCATATTTCAGCAACAAATGACTCTTATTTGAACAATATTTCTTTTTCTTTTCTATCATAATCCATTTACTAACATAATCGAACTAACATCTTCAAGTAACTTGATTATCTCTGTTCTTTTACCTTATATTCTGACCTTCATACCTTGACCTCTGAATATTAAATTTGTGCTCGAGATAGAATAAAAATGTCATGAATAATGCATTAATGGAAGTCCTTTCTGAAGCAAAACGATTGTTCTTGAGAAATGAGATGGATGATGTGAATGTTTATTGAAATAGTTTTGGATGCCGAATAATATATAACTGCATTATTCAACAAAAGTAATTTTCAGAAATCTGCTGCTTGATTTCCTACAAAATTCTTTTTGGCTTCTTTGAAAATCTTTATTTTGAATATTTTTGTTTCATATTTGTATACTATCGTTCCATTTGTTTATTTTTTATTGAAAATTGACTACTCCTCGGTCACCACAAATATACTTAAAAAATAAGTGCACAAACGATTCATGTAGAAGACAATTATGGCTAAAAAATAATATAGGTAGTGAAAGGAAGAAAATAATGCAAAATAATTAAAGCAAGTGAATAAATTTAATCTTTTTATCCCCTTTTTAACTCAATTTTAAACTTCTTGCCAATTGGAATGAAAATTGCTTAGCTTATTAGTAATTTTTTGCGCAGTACCGACATTTATATAAATATAACAAATATATATTATTGCTTTCTCTCTTCTTTTTTTAATCCTGACTTTCGATACTTCCTGTAATATGAAGTAAATTTACTTTTATTATCAATAAATTCCTGCGAATTCCAAGAACTTCTCGTCCAAGAAAGAGCCTTCGCATTTTTCTATCCATACATTGAATACTTGCTAAAATTATTGCCATTATTGAATACTTGCTAAAAAGATTTCATGAATATGTCGCTGCAAAATTAGATGTCAACAATATCAACACATGACGTACCATTTAAATATTCATCTGATATTAAAAGCTCAGACACCGCTTAAGTGCATGAACTGTCATAAAATATATCATGTTCTAAGCATTGAATAACATATTATCGAAGGATTTCAGTTGGTTTTCTTATTTGATAAGTAATTTATAAAGTTGTAAAAATATACTTTAGAACAGCATTCCTAAAATAATTTTCTCTCTGTATAGAATAAGTTACTAAAAAAGTAACAAAGTTGTTAATTAGATTTGAAATAATCAGTGACGATAACGTTCCTCTTTATATATTACTTTCGATTGAAATGAAAATTCCCTGATGTATAAGCAAATGAATGAACTTTTTATAATATAATAATCCAATTTTTTATGTAGCTTCACAGAAAAAAATTGAATATATTTTTTAAACTATTTTTGGAAAACAATTATAATTAGAAAAGCAATTATTCAAAATATTGTTAAGTTTGGGGGAATTTCAATTACTACACGATTTCTAATTCATGCAATAAAGTTATTGGGAAATTTCAAATGAACTCTTTTCCTTTATATTTTCTTTATTTTTATTGAAGTGTTTCATATGCTGTTCCTATTTTATTTAAAAACTTAGAAGCATTCAAAATATTTAGTAATGAAAGACTGAACCTATCAAGTTCTCTGTGTTGCTTACCAAGAAATATACATAAAGCGTGATTATCTGAGTTTGAAATTGGAAATATTGTAGACGCTCGAAACGTTAAAACCAGTATCAGCAAAACGGCTGCGCTAATGAAGTGTCTCTAGAGCAGCAGTATTTTCTGTTACCAAGCCAACAGAACTCTCAAACAAAAAACTAGGCCTCAACTTCAAGCTTGTTCCTCGCAAGTTTCTGAATGCACGATCTGAAAGAAGACATTTTTGGCCAGTGAAATAGAGGAGGTAAAACTACGGGAATATCGATGAAGGCGTAACTGCGAAGGTCTCTGAACGAACTGTTCTCAATACATTACATCGCATAGGCTATGGAAGCCAACGACTTGTTCGAAATCCTCTACTGCTTGCCTTAAACAAGAGTAAATGTCTCCAGTTTGTAAAGGAGCACAAGGATTGAACAGTGGAGGCCTGGAAAATGGACATGTGATTCGATGAATCGAGTTTCAATTGCACCATGAATATGGCTGGGGGCGGATATGGAGAAAGCAGCACGAAAGCATGGACCGACCCAAAACTGCATTGCCACTATACTTTAAGCTGGTTGAGGCAACATTATGGATTGGGGGACGTTTACTTGGAATTATATGGGTCCTTTGAATACAAAGTCTGAATGCATAAGGTAATTTAAATGATATTACAGATCAAGTACATCCTGTTATGTTAATAGTGTTATTTCATGTCCTGCTGAGGATCGATATTTCTAGCAGGACAATGCTCCCTTTCATAAAGCTGACACTGTACGCAGATGACGCGAATAGCATGATAGAGATTTTGCATGGCTTGGTTGGCCTAAACAATCACCAGATATTCAAATAATTGAGAATCTTCGGGATGATATCGAACGCGCTACCAGGCAACTAGATCTAGAACCATAAAATCTTAAGGAACTGGAGGGTGAAATTCATAGGATATGGTCTCAAATTCATCATAACACCTACCGACATCTCGTAAATTCCGTTTCACTATGAATCCATGCAGTATTAAGAACAAAACTTGGTCAAACATTATATTGAGGGGTGGCATAATAATTTGACCATTTACTGCATACTACTTTTCACTCATTCATGCAGTACTTAGGCTTTATTAAAAAAAACAAAAACATTAGCTGCATAATTTTAAGGTGAAGACATACTTTTTTCGTATTTCGGCATTTCCTCCAGATTTTAAGATGTTTGTGCGAACTGGAGATTAAAGGCATAACTTCTTTCAATATTTTTTCAATTCATTAAAATAAAAAAGCACTACTTTTGTGAACTATTAAAATTTGATATTTCAAAAATTAATATTTTTACTTCAGCATAATGCTTTATAAATAACCTGTATGTTTTGACATCAGATGAAATGGCTTATATTATTTTGCAAGCGCTTTTGAACTTCTGTGAAATGGATATAGGGATAAAAAATAGACTGTTTTTTCGAGCAGAAAAATAAAAATTCCACCGAAATGAAATGTTAATATAATTCGATATTGCAAATGCTATCAAATTTCTCATAAATTTTCTATTTATTATTAAAAATGTCGCTGGTCGTAAGAAATATAAAAGCGCATTATGAAGGAGAATATCTTTCATATAAATAGAATTAGATGGAAAACATCAAATTTCCTTTTATGAATATACTATTTTCAGCAAAAATTGTCAAATGCATTTTTCTATCCATTGAAATATTCAGATTGAAATTAGTTACTTCCATTAATATCAGATATGACGTAAATTTGCTGCATTCCAGATTTAGCAGCAGTTATGAATTAGAAAGACAGCGACAGCCAACTTCAGGATGGAAATTATTATTCATGTACTATGGCTCTAGTTTCAGCATCTTCAGGAACAGTTTCTTCACCGAGCAAAGCTAAGTACTGTTTACTTTCTACTAGAAGGACGTAGTTTTGCTACCTATTGAAAACATGAAAACGGCGCCAATATAAATATCCTGAGATAAGGAAATTGTACGATATTGTAGGAAAATCTTTAAAAGGAAGTCTATGTCATCAAGATTGACGCCGATATGAGAAATGTTGAATTCAGAAATATTCAATTGTGTGTTCTAAGTGCTCAAGCATATTTAAAAAGGATTTGAAACCTTTTTTAAACATGCACTATTAACATATATTTAAATGAAATTTATTGTACCCATATAGATTTCAGAAAGTGAAATGTTTTTCTTCGGTATATGTCATTTCAAATTTTGTGAATTATAAATTAATTTGTATTTTTGCACAGCAAAAAACTCTCTCAGTTTATTTTGCAAGAACTTAGAAGTGGAAACAGTTTAAGATGCTTCATTTTTTTTTCCCATCAGAGTACCCTAAAGACGAGATCAGTTCTGAAAACATTTTGTTGTATCGCCATGTGTACATTGAAGATATTCTCTCCGGTGGATGGAGGGACGGGAAATGAGGATGAGAAGTTTCCAGCATATTGGTGAGTTTTGGATTTGACTACCTCCTACCGATGATGGAACGCGCTACTAAGGGAGGGTTTCTACCGTGGGCGGTATTGACTCACAGGACTTGACCATGGTTCCGCTCTATGCGTTTCGGTCATTCAATGTATCCGAATGCCTCCGGGCAAGTGGTGCAGCCGTTTTGTGTTTATCATGAAGGTGCACTTTTATCCATCTTAAATTTAGTATCAAATATGAGAGATTTATTGTTATTTCAACTGTAAAAGTTAATTTGATTTTTTTAAATTAACTGTTTTTAAAATGCAAAAAGAAAACGTTGTTAATATGTTTTCTTATAAGGAAGACAGAAGAAATATAAATTATTATTTATTTTTGTTATTTCAACATAAATTCAGAATTTTGTAAGATATAAAAAGATGTGGTGTGTTTGTTGAAATTTTTCTTTTCTTAAAGCAGAAAGCTGTTATGTGGCATTTAATTTTAAACTGCTTTATTCCCCATTTCATTATAAATAAAAAATGTAAGTAAATACTATTTGATTTCAGTCACCTAATTTAGTAACTGTATTTTCTTAAAATGTGAGATATAAGTTGCTAAATAGCTGCTTTTTAAGGAAGTACCTGAAAGTTTGAGATTTATTAAAGATTTTTTTTTCATGCTAAAAGAAAAAAATAAAAGAATTTCAGTGATTTGAAGAAATGTATATTTATTTATTGCCAGTTGAAACATTCTCATTTGCATCTATCTAATTAGAAGTATATCTTATTGTTAAATGAGTGGACATATTTTTAATTCCTTTAATTTTTTGTAATTTCTCATTATACTAAAAATGGTTTAAATGTTGCATATCATAAGATAGAAAAGGAAATCTGAATTTATTTTCGAAATCAGATTGTAAAATTTTTAATAGAAAATAAATATTGATTTAACATATAATACACCATCAATGAATGTTTCTAGTACTTTTTTAATTTTTTTTCCCTACATCATAACTAATACGAGAGAGAAATTATTTTAGATGATGATATTCCAAATGGCACAATTTTCCTATTATATAAATTAGATATCCTTTTCTGATCAAAACGAAATAATAATGAAATAAAGTTAATTTATAAAGTATCTATAAAATTATTCCATGAAAAGCAACAGGTAATGGAAAATAAAATGCCCCACCAAATGTATGGCTGCTAAAATGAAAGTAACTTATTTACAATTATATATTGCTGACGATATATCCTAACAAAATGATTTTCTTCAATAATTTCTAAAAAAATGGAAATTAAGCCACAATATCAGGAGTTTATTATTCTATGTAAGCACCTGAATTAACGAATCTCTTTCATATTCATACCGTTAATAGCTTCAAAATATATTACTTCATAGAAAAAGATGTTTCTAAAAATTTCTATAAAAATCTTTAAAATCCCCAATACGCAAAAACTATGATTTCTCTAAGTTCAAGTAAATGACTTCCAAATTCTCCAGACCTTTACGTTCAGTGCTGAAAAATTAAAGGAGTATTCTTTTTTTATAATTATTTACGGTATTCGAAACAAGCGTACTTCATGATTATTGCTTAACGAACCTCTGTTAGCAACAGATGATAATAGCTCCGGAGGCTTAAAAAAGGAATTTAATCTATGGGACTTGATTTAATATTCGTCTAACGGCACACTTAATGCATGCTTAAGATGAGAGTCGTTTACTTTAAGCAGATTCTAAGGTATGCAATATTTAAAAGAAAAGAGTGCAAACATTAAAATTTCCATGAAATATCTCAAATAAGTATTTTTTTTTTTTCTTATGTAGTCTTTAGCAAATGAAGGGAAAGAAACAACAATGAGTTATGTCTCTTGTTAATGGAAATGATAATAATTTCGTCTAATGAAATTGAAATAATTAAAATGAAGTAATGAAATAATAATTTTCCCTGTTACGGAGCCTCAGTCAACAACAGAATGGTAATAACTTCGGAGGCTTAATAAAAAGGAATTTAATCTATTGGACTTGATTTAGTATTCGACTAACGACATGCTTAATGCATGTTTAACTAAGCGGAAGATGAAAGCCGTTTAATTCAAGAAGAATCTAAAGTATGCAATATTTAAAGAAGCTCGTGTAAACATTGAGATTTTCGTGAAATATCAATGGTAAGCAATTTTTTCTTCTGTAAATGGCTCTGGCAAATGAAGGGAAAACAACAACAGGGAATTTCCCCAGTTAATGGAAATATCATGCATAACTGTCATTTTGGTATTTCCTATTGACCTTGGTTAAATATCTTCACTCAGCGCTCTTCATCGAGAGATCGAAAACGCGCTGTCTTGCTTATGTAATAAATAAAACATTCAATAACATTCAGCATTTAATGAATAAAACAACAATTTGGATTGAAGCTAACAATAAGACAGTATAAAAAATCCTTACAAATATTTTCTCCATGTTTAATGCTGATATTGAATAAAATCTCAGTTGTGACTTGCACAAGAAAGCTCGTATCATTGTAAATATATTATATATTTAATATTGTTTTACATATGAACATCAAATGTGCTTAACTAGACTTAAAACTAGACGTAAAGAATATTTAATAAATATCTTTTTCAAAGCTTACTATGAATGTTTTCATCAGTTTTAAGCAAGGCTAATAATAAAATATCAGCGCATGTTTATAATTATTTTTATTTAATGCGTCGAAGTCAAATTCATGACAAATTTTAAAAGTAGAAAATAATGGATGCTTTACTTTCATTCACTTATATTTGCTATGCTGCTCTCTTACCGTACAGTAAACAGTATTGTTACGAACAGGTTCGGTTACAGGTTCGTACAGTATTGTTACGAACCTGTAATTTTGCTTTCCAGCACGAATTGTGTCATCATAAGAAAGACCGTTTTACAGTCATCTGTATTGGATGCTGTTGGATGCCGAACCAGTGATCTCAGAGCTTGGCGACAAATTTGGCGACTTTGGCGGCAAAATGGATAAAGCTCGAAACTTTGAGAATTTCATAGATCCGTCCTTTAGGAACCGTGATGCACCTGATTAGGTCTAGATTAGGTCTAGACCCGCATTCCGAGAACTATAAAGGGCCGGCACTCTCAAGCTGTGGTCGTCGAGAGTCGTCGTCGTAAAATTGTAGTCGGAGTCGCAGACAAGTAACGAGTCTTCGAGAGGATAGCGAAGATACAGCGGAGTGCCAGCGCTGCATGGAGCGAGTGCTGAACTGCTGTTTGCCGAATTATGTTGTCTACTGTGAAAACAGCTTCGTATCTTTTATGTAGTAGCCAGTTGTGAGTCGGCAGCTAAAGCGAGAAGTTCAACCGTTTCGGAGAGACCGTAGAGCGAAGCTCCGAGGATCCCATCTCCTGCTGGATTCTGTCTAGCCTCTTCGTGTGCTGTGGTCGATTACTACTTGTGGACTACTGTCTGCTTAGTGTGCTGCTGTGTGCTGCCCTGTGTTCGTCTCGGCTATAAATATTTGTTGTCTGTATGTTCGTCGTCTTTTTGTACTCGTGCCCTTCGTGCAAATAAACGTCGTTGTGTTCTACTGAGGCCTGCTGATTCTCACACCATACACTATAGTATCTAAGCGAACTCGCCGGTGGAAATCCGTAACAGTATAATCTTTGTTCTTAACTTCAGTTCAATTATAATTAATTAATTTTCAATATATTTTTTGTATCCTACTTTTCCATTTTATGCCTTATTTCCAGAGGGAAATTTAAAGCAGCTCGGAAGTAATTATCTCATACCATATGATAATAACTTACATGAGAAAATTTATTGATTGATATGTTTAGAATTGACAGAATTATCTTTAGAACGGCCCGGAAATTTGGAATAATTTATTAAGCTAATGAAATTAATACATTATTTCATTCTAATTTCTGATATTACGCATTTTTATTTCCGATTCTCTAACACGTAGTTCAAATAATCTCTTAAGTAAATATTTAGCAAATTTCTAAGGGAATATTAAGGAACGAACTCAGTCGATTCTATAATGTAAAAAGTATGTTTAAATGGAACATTGAGGGGATAGAGATCGTTAAGGCAATCCGTCGCCTACACCTTCAGAAGCTCTTAAGATCTACAGTTCTTTAATTGAACTATGATTGTAAAGGCATGAAATAGCATGCCCTATCTGGATGAATTCTGTGTAAATGTTTAGGCTGACATGATAACACAACAACATGGTAAGACTGAAACTGATGATCAACTAGCATCCATATGCATCTGTATTCTTCACGATACACATTCATTCGATACTGTACTTAATATTTTGCACGTAATATTTCAACTGAAAATTCTCTGATCATTCCTTTCCTTCTACTAACTGACGGTTCTTACAAAAAAAGAGCAGATGGTGTAAAAAGTAAGTTCAGTAACAATTTTACTGATAAAACTTTCACAACTTCAAAATTCCAAACTTTTAAATTTTATTTCATACTAGCTGGTATCCAACGCAGAAGAAATAATTTTATAAATATCATTTGAAATAACTATCTTGTTCAATTGGAAATGATAGAAAGAATTTTATTCATTTTCTTGTCGATAAGAAATACATTCATTGAAATTGAATAATGTATAAAAGAGAAGTATAAACAATAATTTTTTATATTACTTTTACTTTAGGCTTTTATTTCTTTTACTTATATATATATATCGGAATGGTTCGCAATCGGATGGACGAACGACGGCGCATAAAATACTAACAAGCAAAAATTCATTTTAAAATATTAGATTTAATAACTATACTATACCTGTAAACTTCGCGCAAGTGTAAGCAATAAGTTGAGCAAGTTTCATTGTAATTGAATGAACGTTACGACAGTGCATAATAAACGAACAAACAAAAATTCATTTTTATATATTAAATAATTTTTGACAGTTCTCTAATTTTCTATTCATAAAATTAAAAAAAAAAAAAAAAATTGGTAGATTGTGGTTGGAAATATGCTTGAAATGCTTGAGGCTTTCACTAGTGCATGGCAACCCTCATTGCGAATTTTGTATTAAAGTTGAAGAGTCTACTTACGAATAACTGTTCTTAAAATGCCTATTTCTTTCTATTAAATGCCTATCTATTAAAATGCCTACTTCTTGACAATACTTAACAGTTTTTTATAAGTGCGCAAATGCGATTACAAATTTGCTAATTTTGTCTCTCTCTATTTGTCTTCGTATTTTTTTAGAAATAATAGTAATACAAATAAAGTAAAATTAAGTAATTTCAATGCCGTGCTTCTATGAATACCTTTTCATTATTACTTTTATTGTTTTAAAAAGAAGTGCCAAAACCCAATGTGATGAATACGGCTAAACCTGACGAAATATTTTTTTTTTTTCTTTTAGAATTCAGTTAATGTTTGTTCCTTTATTTTTCAGCATTATATTATTTACATTTAATTTTTACAGAAGTTAGATATTAGCATTTTGAATGCGCATTATGGATTACACTTTTAGGCTATAAAGAAATATGTTCTTTAGTTACTCAACTAGACATTTGGATATAAAATAGTGATACAAGAAAGAATTAATTCATTCTTTGCTTTTATTTTCACTAAAACGTTCATAATTATTTCAATTCAGAGTAAGTTCCTTCATTTTTACTGAAATCCAAAATATGTTATAGCGATATCACTGTCACATATCGTAGCTTAACAAGTAATATCAATTGTCAGTTTTAAAAATGGCATGGGAGGAAGAAGAAAGAGAAATTTTGCAGGCAATAATGAATATTTCTGCATTTTTTTCACATCAGTCATGAACTTACGGTCTCATATTCATAACTAATGTAATACAAAAACTATTCGTTATAGTTTGGTAAAGTTTCCATTTCTTCATCCTTTTGTAGTATGCATAAAACTGAGATATGTAGCATTGCTTGCTAAGAGTTGATATATGACAATTTGACTAACTCCGTGAAAATTCTTTGATAAGCTTTATTTTTCCCTTTTTTGGCGTTCAGAATGGTGTTTTTCCAGGTTTATTCGATTAATCCGACTAAAAATTAAGAAAACATAATTGGGAGGGGGTTAAGAAAAATTTAATTTTCAAAATAATTTTCTTTGAGGTTTATAAAGTTTGTCTGCCGATACAGATCTTTCTTATTCCCTACATGTGAAAAGATTTGTCCCACTCTTAACCCTTAACTGGGGATTTGCGGTCTGTCAGACCGCTAGAGATGGACTTTCTAATTTTCTAGATGGAATTTCTATCACCCCTATTCCATTTTTAGCTCAATTGAATGAATTAACCCTGTAGCTTTCTGTTTTGCGTTCTTTATATATAACTGCCACTGCCAATATACATCACATGGTGTTTCCCGAACAGATTTCGACTCATATAACGTCTTACGTATTAATACTCATTAAAACATACTTCTAGAATGAATGAAAAGTTTCGATGCATCCTTAGCAGTCTCACCAAGTAACTTTACATTTAGAATTTCATTCACTTCATTAGAGAGTTGTGAAGTTTCAGGCATCTTGAAACGTAGAAAGAATGGCATCTTTCTTTTTCTTTCAGGGTATTTATTAATATCCGAATCAACGTCATGATCACCGATAGCATATTTACATAAAATTGCATTTGTCGATAAACTTTTGAAGCAGGTTATTTCTGTTTTTTCTACGATTTTAAAATTGGCATTAAATATGCAGTTTAGAATTTCTGTTTTACAATATAATAGACATAATATATTGTTACAAAATTTTTCTTCTACAACAAATACCGCTAATCAATTGTAATAGCGCAGCACATTTAATTGCTATAGTTCAGCAGCTTTCTTGCTGTCTAATCCTCCAAGACCTCTACGTGTCGGCGACTCCGACTCTCTCTCACACAACTTCCGCCGATACACACACTTCTTCCGATACACACGACACGACTTCTCGGACGATCCACACAACAACAACAACTTCGTAGCTTCTGAGTGCCTGTCTTTTATAGTTCCGGGAGGCGGGGCTAGAATCTTCTGACCAATCAGGGCGTACCTGGCTGCATCTCGGTTGTTAGTGGATGGATCTTAAAAGTTCTCGAACTTTCCGGTACTATCCATTTAGTCGCCAAACTCGCCAAATTTATAGCCAAGCCGCCAAGTCTGTCGCCAAGCTCCAAGTTCATTGATCTCAGCACGTACAGGACCGATCGTACAACGGTCTTTCTTGCGATGACTCTATTCGTGTCGGGTAGCAATATTATAGGTTCGTAACATTATCTATAAAATTAGTTACAGCAGAATACATCTTAAACAAAAAAAGAAAAACATAGACAAAACACAAGGCTCTATAAGCGTTTTGGTCAGAGTTTCTTCAAAAAAAAATAATTGTAATTTTAACTATGATATTTACATCACTACTCATTTTCTTTCCCTCCTCAGATACAAAATCATCATTTTTTTTTTTTCAATTTTGTATACATAAATTTAAAAAAAAATGTTTGAGAATAGGCACACTTTTTGCAAATTGATGTTTCTGTGTCCGCTAATTTTAGATCGAAATAATTGATCAAACCAACGTTTAATGCTCTTTATATTCTCATTGTGTTAAAACTCCCAATAAAAAAACAGCACGTTGTATTGCAATCAACCTACGGCTCTCCTAAGCATGGATTTTAATGGATTTTTTTTTGTTTTAATTTGCTAAAATATTCCTTATATAGAATAATATTCAACTGGAATTCATTATTATATTTTAAAATTCTTAAAAACCTTTAATAATAATGTAGCAGAAGAAATTGTGAGTGAAGTTTGTTTTTGTAAATGATAGTATTAAAATGAGAAAAAGTAATTTGGAATTCGATTGTCTAGGTTGCATTTTTTTAAATATTTTTTTTTTTAAATCCACCACTAGAAGCCATTAAATTTGAATTATTTTCTTTGAGGGATATAGTCAAGAAAAGTAGTAAAATATAATAAAGCTCTCCACATGAAATAAAAAAAAAACTATAAAGCTACAAAAACTTCCAAAGTAGTATCTGAAAATTGTGATTATCGCTTCAACTGCACGTGTTTAGGTTCCTTACGACTTCACGGTTGTTCCATCTTTTCCCATTTCTCAGCTCCTAAAAACGTGCTTAGGCTTCAGTTACCGATCTCATGCCCCATCGGGAAATAGATACTTATTCTGAGTTACTTTTCTATCGGAGTGTATCCTAGATATAGAGCGGAGGTTGACGACTAAATGATTTCCAAAACAATAGGGATCTTGAAACGCCTTTAAGAGCTCTGTCAGATAAAAATTGAATAGGAAACACTTTTGAACGATACTTCATTCACAAATCTTTTAGCTGATACTATTAAATTGTAATTGGCATTAAGAATTGTTAAGACAGCGGTAATAAAGAGAAGATAAATCGATGGCTAGTGACTGAGATCCTTCCTTTTCTTTGCTCCGTCTAGAAAACTACCTAATCCTAATATTATTCTTCTGCTGATAACAGAGAAGATAGAACTGATTATTAAGACAAGAATGTTTTTTTCTTTTGTCTTAGAATTGCGATAATTCAATGAACTCCGTCGACATTTCTGATCTCTTCTTTGCATTTTCTAAAATAAACAGAAACTGATAAAATTCCTGCTAAATACAATATCTCTTTGAAGTTTAAATTTTTTTAATTCCACAATTTACATTTCTTCCCTTTCTCGTATGCTATTTCCCTCTCATCGCATGTTTGCATTAAGTTTTTTTTTTTCTTTTCTCTCAGAATTACGATAATTCAATGAACTCCGTCGACATTTCTGATCTCTTCTTTGCATTTTCTAAAATAAACAGAAACTGATATGATTCCTGCTAAACACAATGTTTCTTTGAAGTTTAATTTTTTTTTAATTCCACAATTTACATTTCTTTCCTGTCTCGTATACAATTTCCCTCTCCTCGCATGTTTGCATTAAGGTTTTTTTTTCTCTCTTAGATTTACGATAATTCAATGAACTCCGTCGACATTTCTGATCTCTTCTTTGCTTTTTCTAAAATAAACAGAAACTGATATGATTCCTGCTAAATATGTCTCTTTGAAGTTTATATTTTTTATTTCCACAATTTACAATTCTTCCCTGCCTCGTATAGTATTTATCTGTCCTCATATGTTTTTATTTCCCACTTCGGGTCTTTCATATTGCTACTAAAAACACGGCTCAAGCTGAAAAAGAATCAAGAAATATGTTGCTGGTAATAACAACCCTTACTAAAATTTATTTTTGATGCATTTATGTAGGATAATGTTTGGATATTATGTATTATATGGATTATAACTACCCATGAAACGCATTAAAATATAGGCAAGGGAAATTTGTAATTTTTTATCACTTTATTCATTGACATATAATTAAAAAATGTCAGGATTTGTTAATATCTGCTGCAGTTGGTAGTATTGTTTTAATTAAAATTAACCGAGATTTATTTAACTATTTTGATGCATTTGTGAATTACGTTATTTTATTCAAATTCCAATAATGATGTTTTTAGTTATATTTTAAAACGTGAATATTTGTCAAAATCTGGAGGTTGTATCTTTTTGTCAAATAAAATGCAAATTTTTCATGTATCCTATATGTATATTTTTTATGTATTCATGAACAGCACATGAGAATGTAGAGTACATTACTGATTAAATTTACTGATCATATTACATGATTATGCGAAATATAAATACGTAGATTGGCAGCTTAAGCGTTAAAATGTTATATTATTAGCAACAGCTGGAATTTAACTGACATTCTGGTAAATTTTATGCGGTCTAGAGCTGCTAAAAATTCTTCCCTTTATCATAAAAGAATGCCATAAATTATCTTTAAATATTTTACATTTGTTTTTATGTAATCAAGATATTTTTATTGAAATCTATTGTTTCTGAAAGCAGCATACATTGTAAAATTCTTAACAGCATTTAAGCAAAAATAATAAAAAAATTCATTGCTCAAAATTAATTCCAATTTCTGCGAAGAAAGATTTAACAACATTTATTCAAGGCATGAAATATTACTTTCTATATAAAAAAATAGGAAGATTATCTAAGTTAATTTCGTTTTGTATCTATCAGATCAATATTTAAATGGGAATTTTCAAGGCTGTTTTTGTAATTTCCTTCGACAATCTGAACATAAGAAGTTCGATAAATTATCTCAGTGGTCTAATGAAATAACTAACTTTCAACAAATGAGATAGCTATGTTTCTAAGAAGAGTGAAGCCAGTAGACAAGCTTAAAAAATAAATTTCAGATGGTGATAGGGAAAAGATTTGGGAACAGTTAAATATGACTAGAAAGATTGAATAAAAGCTGAAAACAAATCACTTCTTTTAAGTTTCGACACAATGTTACTTTTCAATGAAAAAATAGCTACTTTAAAAACTAGTCAAACTATGAGAGAATTAGTTTCCATGTGTTTTGTCAATCGTATGTCATAGTGATAATTTCAAACAGATAGTAATATATATATATATATATATATATATATATATAGTTCTTTACAAGCATTCCAAAGCGGATGACATCTAATAAAAATTATTCTAGTTATAATGTTTACAGGATAGAATTAACAAAGCTTTATACGCTTTCTCTCTCTCTCTCTCTATATATATATATATATATATGTGTTCGTGTGTGTGTGTGTGTGTGTGTGTGTGTGTATGGACCCATGGAAATCTGCAGAGATTTCTCCAAAGTCGTGTTTTGAGAACCATTACAAAGTATAGTATTCTTATAAGGAATGTGTCTAACATTTCTTTAAATTGCGGCATCATCAACTTATCCTAGGAAGATTAATTTTCAGAAAATATGCAAGTTGAAAATAATAAAAAAATAATCAGAGCAGGTAGTTGCAAGACTAAATAGTTTCAGTATTTTACGTTTAGAAATGTTTAATGTGTGATATCAAAGAATATTTTGCTAATAATTCTTTTAATCCTTAAACGACTTCAAGTAATCCGTAATGTGATGTGACGAATTTTTAAAAATTCGGCACATAAACTGGATCCACTATGTCATGGACAGAGGATTTTTTTTGGTCTATCAGATTGAAACGAAAATCTTGCTATGCAGTGTAAGTGACATGATTAGTTAATTATCCTAGAATATTTTTTTTTGTATTTTTAGTTGAAAAAAGCAATGTAAAAACAATTCATTTAATTTTTTCTTCTTTTAATTAAACTCTTCTCCATGATGAGTACTACTTATTAATTAGTATTTTATTGCTATGTAAAAAGAAATATCTTGGATTCGATTTAATAATTAATTTAACAAGCATATTTAATAGAAACTTAAAATTTAATAATTCCGTGAAAAAAGATACTTAAAATACTTCTGATTAAAAGAACCATTAATGAGCTGAAATAATTCTGGAGAGACCATTTTTTAAGGTCTAGCATGCACGCTGAATTTACGTGCTCATTTTAATTTGCATTAAATAAAGTGTGAGTTCTCAGAGAAAAACATTTCAGAAAATTAATCCATGACTCATTGTTTCCTGATGCATTCATTTTAAAGGATTACTATTCATATTTCGTCATCAAATTTTGAATTTAAATCGAGTTTTAAAATTGCTTCGTAGACATTACGTTTTATTAGATGAAAAAATTATTTTCTTCATAAATGAATCTTTTAATCCTGCATAAAGAGCTCGGGATTAAATTTAATTAAAACCTTAGGAGTTCCTCTTATTTTGAAGTTAATTGAAGAAAAAAAGGGCTCTTTAGAAAATTACTCTCATCAAAATTAATGGAAAAAAGACGAACTAAGAATTGTAAAGCGATATGTATTATGATTCTTTTGATCGCTCAATGATCAACACAATAATGCAATTATTATTGAGAGCAGAGGAGAAAATTCAATGACGATGTCTGATATAAGGTTAATAAAATATCGAAAAGTAAAAAAGTAACTTGGGAAGACAGGTTTATATATGAAAAAATTTGTTGTTTTATCTTTAATACTGATTCGCTCCCAATTGTTTTCAAATTAAACTTAAAAAGGACCAATCGCCTGAGTATCATTTTAGAATAAGATACTAATTTAAACTAAACAAAGGAAATTATTAAATCCACTTGATAATGTCTTTTAATTATTATCTCCAAAATAAATCTGGAGATTTCTGAGATAGAGACATATTGTGTCTTTTGTTTATAGAAGTAAGCGAATGCAATGTGGAAATTTGTAAAGACATAATTTTCAGCAATCTCAGATAAGGTAAAGTAGATAAGGGTTAGATAAATAAATACATTTTCTATTCATTTTGTTTTCATATGTGATTCTTTTCTCATTCACAGTTTTAAAGCTAAAAATAGAATGTGAGAAACTGAACAGCTCTTAGAGCAAGTCAACTTTTCTATGAGAGTACAAATTCTTAAATTAAAAGAGTAAGAGTATGAGTAGAGAGTAAAGCGATATGTATTATGATTAAGAGTAAGAGTATGAGTTTATTATGTAGTCTCTATAATAAAATCTAAGGAAGGATCTGATAATTCTCCAATAAAACATCAAAAAGGAACAAATTTTTGAAAAATAAATGACTTTAGCTATCTGATGCTTTTATTTAAAAAATCTTCTGTCGATTTGATCAGAATTTGCATCTATACTGCTTTGAAATAAAAAAAAGGTGCAATTTTGAATACCGTTAGTGTTATGCTCCTAAATATTTGTCACGACTTAAGACAGCTTAAAATTTTCCTCTTATACATATTAAATGAAATGAAATTTCAAAGGCATTTAAAGGCATATTGTTGACGACACATTTTAATTCATTGCGCATTATAATAATATCACATAAGAATTAGAATAATTTATTTGTAAGACTAAAACCAAGTCTAGCAAGCTGTTATACTTTATTCTGCTAATTTTACGTTTGAAGGCTTTATTTTGTAAAAAATAGATTTTAGAATTCGCTTTATATAAATTATTCATTTTTAATTATTTGTTATAATTAGTGTAAGTAATTATAACTGCACATGCATCACAATAATACGTTATAAGCAGCTACCATCCTTTAATACAGTACTAAAAGCTCATAGGTGATTATTGCAGATGATACTTTACCTAATTGCCAATAAAAATCAATGTTTCTTTTGCCACTTTTTATCATACTCTCTATGACATTATGTGGCGGTAATAGTGGCCATATAAAAATATTATTTTATAAATTAAAGTATTGCATTATGTCGGAGCTTTCGAAACTGCCAATATAGTATCTTCCTCATCGCTTGAAGACATTTAGCTTTGACTTGAAAGCAACAAAATGAATGACGATTAGAAAGTTTCTGAACAAATATTATTTGAAATAGAACATTCTTCTTATGATAATGCAAAGTACGAAAATATAAATGACACTCCTCTATCGGAGTAGTTTCTTTTGAGATCGCACAGTAGCAAATAAAAGAAAGAGCCTACAAACGCCTCAAACCGCTGCATCAATTACGAGAAAAACATTTGTTGTAACAAATATTATTCTGTATTTTCCCTGGCATTTTCTGTTCCGAGTTTGAAAATAAGGAGCAGATGAATTGATTAGGTGGGAAACTTGCCAAAGTTTCCTGAGTGATAAAAGCGCTTTTAGGTATGAGGGAGACAATTCAAGTTTTCGTTTAGCTTTTTTAACGCTTCAGATAAGCATGAGGCTTATATTCAACATTTAGAAACAAAGATAGATGCGCATATAGACATTTAAAGAAAATAAAAGTTATAAAAAGTTGTAACAATGCAAAACAAAATATCTGAAACTGATAAAGAAAGAGATGTAAGCTGGTAAGGTAAATGTTTAAATAAATACATCATCGCAACCAAGAATACTGAGTTCTCTTTTTTTCGCCTCTTAAAACCTAGTTTCAAAGTTTGGTTTCTTTTTATTAAATTCTTTAGTCTTTAAAAAGTACTTTCTTAATGATGTAACTCTTATTTCTTACCAATCCGTTCATGGCCTCAAACTATATTTAGACTGTAATTAAAATACTGTAATTAAAAGATGCCTTTTTCAGATTTTTGTACTCATGGTTTGAATGAAATAAAAATTACATCTTGAATCGGATCAGAAATATTTTACAGTTCTTCATTTATAGTAAGGACTAATAGATTTCTTTAACTAGAATTTAATTAGAATGCTGCTTTTTTTGGCAATTACTTAGAGAACTGCTCGAAATTCTCAACAAAAATTATTGGAGCTAATTAGATATTAAGTTCTTTACATCTCACTCGTACACGGATATAGAAACTTTCACAAATTAACTGCTTTTTATACAGGGAAGCTTACAGAAGAGAATTAAGATCCTCCACGAGAAGCTGAGGATATGTCGGAAAGTCTCCTTTGTTTCAGTTTGAGGGCCAGTCAATATTATTAGGCAGTAATAAAGATAAAATCAGAGACGTTTAGAAGGTAATGACAAATGGAGAACAACTAAAACAAAACATGATTCTTAATTTATTTCTAAGGACTCTTTGAGTGTGGCAAAGAAATTGAAGCTTTTGAAAGTATTTTTATATTTATTTTGGAAGTTATTAAAAGATGCGATGAAGTAATTCTGAATCATTCTTTGTGTTTTCTATACTTAATGAACTTAATAAATAGAAGAATTATTAATAATAGAATTAATAATTATTTGAAGATGCAAAATTATCAAATACTTCATTCTTACATAACAGAAAAACCGGAATAAAAGAAGTCTTCACTAAAGGAATATATTTATTTTATGGTAAAAAAATCCATAGGCTTTAAAATTTACACATTTTAGTCACATTTTTCTGAGAAGTCTTGAAAATTTGGTCATGAAGGCATTTTGGGGCTCTGACAGAAATTGATAATAAAGAAATGATTTGGATTAATCCCTTTACACAGAATGTTAACAGTGACTTGCAGTTTTCAGCAATGTTTTGATATGCGCAACACTTTTACATTTTAGTAAAAATAGACCGAATGTTTCTCAGCATTTGCTCTAGTAAAACCTTGTTTCACTTTCACATTAGTAATTGACGTATCTGCAAGAAAAGTAAAACATGGAAGTGCGCGGATACTTCAAATTATTCCTTACAAACTAAGTTACATAATACAAGGTGGTCAAAAAGTCAGTAAAGACTTGAAAAATTTATAAAATCCAGAAAATTGAGCAGAATAAAAAACGGCTTGCAGATTCAGCATCGATAAGTCACCGGATTTTTTTAAGGTAAGAAAAAAAAATTCTAAAAATAGCGGATAGTTGGCGTTTTGTACATAAGTGAAAGAAAAGACAGGCAAATATCAAAAATAATGTTACAAATCATTTATTATAGCAATGTGTGATCCACATTTAGATTCTGAAGCTTCTGCTCCTATTTCGGCTGCAACGCTCGTTGAACGTTCTGCCTTAGGCTTGATCGTCCGGACCTTACACGATCCTCCAACGTTCCGGTTTTCTCAAATCGCTGAACAAGCTTTATGAGGCCTAATACTGTTAAAGGTCTTTCTCCAATCTTAACATTTTTCTGAAATTTGAGTTTATGCAATGCAGCAGTCGCTGATTCTTGATTCATGTAAAAAAGCTTCACCAACAAAGCTTTTTCTTTTTCCACTCAGCGTCCTTATTCGCATACATAGCATGCAACGGAGAAATAGTTCTAGATCAACAGCGCAAGTATTTAAAATCGCCTGCTTCATTTGCATATATCCAATTACGTCGTGCGTACCAGCGCCATCTGTCGGCTGTTTTTGATTTTTTTTCTTATCTTAAAAAAATCCCGTGACATATCAATGCTAAATCTGCAAACCGTTTTTTATTTTGGTTATTTTTTCGGGTTTTATGAATTTTTAAAGTTTTAACGGACTTTCTGCCCATCCTGTATTACAATTCAAATGTTTGCGCTAATAATATTTTAAGTGTTAGATTTTAATGTTATGCTGAAATAAATTTAGAAAATATCAATTTATGGAAGATTCTTCTTCATTTATCTTCTTTTAGAGAGTAAGTGAAAATCTTAGAGATCAAGCTGCTATAATGTTAACATTTTTCTGAATATTAAAGGTATTAAAATGGAACTTTTATATAAGTTGCTTTATGCATATAATGTTTTAATAACGAAAATGTATGTTATGATTCATGCACCGGCAGATAAAAATTACTTATTATTTACCCTAATATTCAAAGTGTTTACTTCAAGCTTAATTATAATGCTTCGTTTGCAAATTGTTGCATATTCCTAATGTTTTGTATAATTTGGCTGTAAATTCTGCATGTGACATATAAAAACATGTGGAAATTTTTTCCATTAAAAAAACATTTATGTTTTTACGCATATGTGTTCTATTTTTTGCAAATGGATGTAAATATTATGTTCAGCATACAAAAATATTGATAAAATTTACAAAGTATTATCAGTTTTCAGTAAAATGGAATGAGAACAAATCATTTTCTACTTCATCAGCTTTCGCCCGTTGCCCTAAATGCTCCTGTTATTCAATTTTTTCTCGGAAATTCAAGCAAAGACTTTATATATGAGTTATTCAAAACCTGTTCATCTTGCCTTTCAGGAGAGATTTTTAAAAATTCTAACGTTTCCGAATATTTTTGATCACATATTGCTTCGGCTTACAAGTCTCTTGATTTTATTCCAAATAAAAAGATCCCGAAAATTCGGCAGACGAATATACTTATCAAAGTTCAGAGGTCAAGTATTGGTGATATTTAATTTGACTGTGGCAAATATGGTGCAATAAACATATCTATCACAGTCAAATTCCAATCTCTTCGAAATATCTCTTTTTTCTGGAAGTTCCTGTTTGTCGTTTGCAGCGCGTTAATGTCAGACAATTAAAACACAATTGAGCTGAATAAAAAATGAAGCAATTCAAATTTTAGCAATGGAAACATAGGAAATAATTGATTTGCTTTATCGGAAAAATAAGCTTTTATTCTTGTAGAAATATATTTTTAGATTTCCATCACTTTTATGCTACATTCTATGAGGCATAAGAGGCTATAATGAGAATAAGAAAATATTACCGGCAAGCGAATATCCTCTGAATGCCTGAGGAAGCTAAATCTTCTTTCTCAGCTCCTGATTATGATTACTTTCTTCAGGGAACGAGGATTTTAACTGCCTCCAAGGAATCCATCATGTGATCCAGAAATTGAATAGTTTTATCGAATTTGATATATTTTACTTTTCTTGCACATTGTCATTTTCCATCTTTCATGTAATAACGCCTCTTCTGTGAATTTGGTAAAATAATAATTTATCTAGTTTAATAAAAGAATAAAATGAGTAAAATGGGATTCATTCATTAGCGAAGAAATGAATATTCTATATTACTTTAATACAAAATATGCTCTTTGTTGAACCATAATAATTGCTTTCAGTAAGATTTGGAAACTTACAATTTTAAAATTGCTTGTTTACTTTCTTTCTCATCATAATCAGTACGAGATAACTTTTCACAAAATCATTATATTTCAATGAATTTATAAATAATTTCATCATTTCTTGTTTCATGTCATTAACTTACCTTTTCTTCAGTAGTTTTCAAGCATTTATTAAATAAAAATTAAAATTTTGCTTGAAGCTGTTTTTTTCCTTTTAAGGCATTTTTTAGTCTTTAATATAATGAAACAGGCACACTTTTAGACTTTTGAAGGAATTCCATGAATGATAATAAAGAATATAATTAATAAAATTATCGCGAAAGTAATAGCATACATTTGAGAAAATTAACTACTTTGAGCTCTGTGCTTACTTAAAACTTATCCAAATGGTTTTTATTTGCATTTCGCGTATCAATCATACCGCGAGTGGGTTCTTTAAATAGTTAATAGTTATGGAATTTATAAAATAATCTTGCAGATACTGAAACATTTCTTTTAATGTCTAAAAATTCTTTCATTTAGCTTTCGAATTGTTACTAAAATCCTTTGCTGAACAGCAACTTGTCTTAAATTTTTCCATACACTTTCTATAGAAATCATGTCGGATAAACATACTAGCCATTTCACCCCTTTGAAATCCTGTTTTAAAAGACGATCTCCAACAGAATGAATCCAGTGGCTTTGAACGCTGCCGTTGAATAAAATTAACGCATTAGCGATGGTCTTAGGATACGAAGTGACAATAGATTTAAGAATCTTTTCCTTGAGCCTTTTACTTATCAGTTTGTCATTCTATTTAATATGAAAGTCAGTATAATCTTATACATACCTATTCCTGCCTACATCATTATCCCACATCTTCCATTTCTGATATTTCATGCAAAAATGGGTATTTTCTGATACAGTGTTTCTCGAAACGAAAATGCGACCATTAAATGGCTTTAAAAGAAGTTTGTAACTAAGGAGAAATTAACACCATTCTGTTGTGCACCTTTAGAGATATTCATCCTCATCCCTTGATGTGTTAGGGCTAAGGGCATGCAAATACTCTGCCAGCCTGCATATACACCATAGTGTTGAAGGTGACTTCGTACAATTTGTGTTGGTATATCTCTTTCTACAGCCTTAAGAACATTCCTTTGTAATATGGTTTTTTTTTTGTTCTGTTCCTTAGACTTTTATGTACAAATGCTATCTGCGGTTCATGCCCTTGTGACTGTAGAATTGTTATCTAATTTTAAATTATCGTCTACAGTATTCCGGGACAGATTTCCAAATCAATAAATTGCACTTAAGAGACACACCAAATACATTTCCCACTTGTCTTTGCAGTGAGTCTCCTTCGAATTGATTAATTATTCGAAAAGCTACTTATTCCAGTAGTTTTACTTCGGAGGTGTCTTCTTCCATTTACCTAAAAATGCTACAAATTGATTCAGGTTTTATTATATGTTTAATGACAGTAATGCAGCAAAAACAGGGTGCTCAATTAACTTATTTTTGCAGTGTATAAGTGAATTATTTCTCAAAATGTGCATTCAAATGTAATTCAATTAAACCCGTATAACATTAACTGGTGAACTCTACTCCCTAGCCCGAGGAAATTTCATCAATTCAAATTAGAACTGCATTTTTATTTAATGAAAACTGTTAAGTTTATTAAAAAGATATCCATAAAAAGCGAACAAAATCTGTCAAAGTTATTCTGACTATAAAATATTGTAATATTGCATTAAAACATTGTTTCGGGGCATTTAAAAAAATTTAATAAGAATTTCTATTAACGGAAATCTCCAAGTTGCTTCACTAGGGGCAAAGAGAATGCCATAATGAATTTGAAATTTTGAAGCTCTAAAAAATGAATCAAATTGAAATTTAAATTCGCTGCTTTTATACAAAAGCTTCTTTTTCAGATTTAAACATATATTTTTACACGAGTAAGAACATTCTGTAGCATTTACAGTCGATGCATATTTATAAATTTCATCATTGTTATTAATTTCAGGTATCATCGATGAAAATTAATGAACTGAGTAGCTAATTTTCTTGATCCGAACCAGACAAATCTATACATTTTAAAAAAATAGTTTGATTTATTTTAATTTATTTAATAATATATGAAAACAATAAAAAGAAGTTTATTAGATACACAAACCAGAATGCAGGGATATAATGAAATGCATTCATGGTTCCGATGTCTGGTATATTATTTCCCATCATCCTTCTTTAGTTTTGAAAAACGTCTAGTCTCATTTTCCAGCCGAACAAAATCAGTCGAAGAAAAAGATATTTAGAAATAAATAAGTTATTTCTGCTGGAAAGGAAAACACTCAAAGTCTACGCTTTAAGTCGGTGAGTCAATCTGAAAACGAGGTGGCAAGATCTGTATGAAATATAAAATCTGCGTTAGAGAATTCAAGAAAATATCAAAAGCAATTACGAACAAGAAATATGAACCTATTCAGAATCAATTGAATTGTTGAAATACGTAACACTGAATTGAAACTGTAAGGTTTCAGTTTGATCATAGTAAGAAAAATGCAGGTTTTTGAAGAGTACCCATAAAAGTGAAGTCATGGCCTCTCCGAAACAAATTGAGGCAGTTTAGTAAGAATGGTTTCTGAAAATAAAAAACATCGGATTTTTATTTACCATTCAATACATAGACTGAATTTTTTAAATAGTATACCTACACTGAACTCAAAATAAAAGCTTTTCTTCTTTAAAATAAAAAAAAGAATTCAAATATCAACTAAGTGAATATTTTTTATTTAAACATAATACTTTACACAAAAACAAATAAGATTTTTAAATAATTTTTAAAAATAAATTACTAAATCGTTTTTCGGCGTTGATAACTTTAAAACAATGTAATGATATTTTGGCACAATTTCGATTTTTTGTCTAATAAGAATTTTGCTTCTGATATTCCTTGAGTAATTCATATTTCTTTCGGTTGAATTAAAAATTATTTATAAATTTGGAATATTCGAGGAAATTAATTCTGAAATTCCGTACTAAGCTAGTTGATATGAGAAAAACTGATTTGTTTAGCTAAAACAAAACAAAAAATAAAGTAATAAGCTCAGTTCTACTATTTTATAGACGCAGAAGAATCAGAAATTAATGCTTTCAGTTGAATAGATTTTCTTCCTGACTATTTCATTCAATTCAAATTTGAGCGAAATTAGTAATGCCTAAACTAATTATTATTCTTCGTTTATAGAATAACTTATGCATTTTGCAATTTTTAGATTTCCAAATAACATGTGTCTAATTTCCAACCTTTAATATTTGAAGCCAAAAACAAATACAAAAAAAAACACATTTTTATCAGAAGGAAAATAAACATATTTATTTATTAAAATCTGAAGGTCTTAGAAAATATTTATGAAAGCTTGAAACCAGATAGAAAAGTTTAATGAAACTAGAATTGTAGTAATAATTATAATATACTTTTATATAATGAAGGATTAGGATTCTTTGTCTCTTATAATACTCTTTGCAATTTTATACCCTTTTCCTATTGCTTTTTTGAGATTCAAAATTTTACGATTTTGTTTCGTTGTCCAGATTTTTGAAGAAAAAAGTATCATTCTTTTTTAATACAGCCGATCAAAACGTTCTTTATAAAATTTACTCTGATTGCTTCCTTTTTTTTTTATCTTGATATAAAATACCTGTGTCCATCTGAGAATTAAGCGCAATCCCAGCGATGTTATGCAAACTATAAAGCAAATCGGCCGGCTCCCTAGAACTTGTAATCACCTTGCCCATGCATCATACTGGCATCGAATTATAAACACTTCTCAAATTTATAAACGTAAATTAATTTGATACAATATGGGGACATAAGCCTCAAACACCTCAAATATTTAATGGATTTTTGACTGAATCAGAAAGACAGCGCATACCTAATATAAAAAATTTAATTAGATAATGAAAACAGACTGTATTATAAACAATCATACAAAATTTCTTCATGGGGAAATTTTTTAAAAAATATTCCAAGTATCTGAATATAAATATACTAATTTGTGCAAAATCTTCATATTTTATATTCGATAAATATTAGATTTATCCTCTTTAACTGCTTGACTTCTCCGATAAAGATTTTTTCGTGTTTTCAGTTGAATAGGCAGAGTAATTGAACAAAATTAGATTGAACCTCCCTCCTTTCAACGTAAAAGTCTGTACATTATATCAAACCGACAGAGAATTATTGTTATGCCTGCATCAGATCCTGTTAATTGTGTAGATATAAAACAGTTAGAATGGCCGGTACTTTAATTGTTTCATCGAAGTATCATTATAGGTATTAATGGTTTCAGATTTTTAATAATGTTCTTAATATAAACCTCACATTTTGCTGTCAAGTAGCTTTAAAGGCCTTACACACCAATTCTTTATTTTAATCTATTGAGAAAAAATAATATGCATGATATGTTATTAAATATTGAGTAATTAGGTATCATTTGAATAAAACATTTACAACTTTGCAACAAAAGATTGGCAAATGGAGAGCAAAATTAGGCTTGGTACAGAAATATGCCTCATGTTATTAAAATACCAGAAAGCTATAAAAATTAAAGCTATTTTTATGGCATGAAAAGAGCTTTCTTTTATTTCATTTTTTGAAAAGGTGCACAGAAACGGGAGAATCGAAATGCCATGGATATCCCCCCCTCGAAAGGTATTACAATTTATTTAATTATAAAATGATAATTGAAGTTTCAATGGAAGTCTTCTTGAATTCAAATTTCTTTGAGCCAAAACCTTATATGAGTCCTTAAAAGTGAGTATATGTGCAAAATATGGAATATGAAGACCATTTTTTTGTTGTTTTTTTTTGTTTACCTATATGCAAAATATTTTCACAGTAAAAAATTAACATATTATTTGTTGAATAAATAAATGCAATATTCGCTATAACTATTCTTTAAAGATGTGCATACAGTACTCTTCGTTCTAGTTTATTGATTAGAAATTACTGGTTTTCTGAATTGATAAACTGTATGAATACGTGAAAAGATAAGTCATAAGTAATTTTCAATTGAAAATGCACAATATGCATCTAAAATCAAAAGCGTAGATATGTAATAGGAAGATAGTCATTTAAGGTAAAAAACCTAAATGGCTCTTAAAAGTTTAAAAATGGCTTTTAAAAGTTTAGATTTTATATAAATAGGCACTCTGTAATTCAGTGGCACAGCTTGAAAGATCCATATTAACAAGACACCATATTTTTCGTTTGAGTTTCTTCCTCTAACAAAAAATAGCAAAACATAAGTCAGTAAAAAAAGTAAAATTAAAAAAAAAAAACTTTTAAAATAAAATGTTAATTTTATTATTCCTTCTAAATTTGGAAACTTTCATTAATTTTTCGAATTTATTTAATTCCCTTTTTAAGACACTTGAGCATTTTATGATAGTTATGTTCTTGAATTATTCTCAATTCTTCTTAGTTTCAAAGAGATGCCTGCTATAACGTGCAAATTTTTAGTGCTTGTCTGTGCTGAAATAGGGAGAGTTTAAAAATTATTATAATTTAACTTTATCTTACCTATTTGAAGGATAAACGATTTTTTTAGGTTGCTATCCTAAGTGGCAATTTTTTAACTCATGCATTTATTATATATAACTCACACCTGCTGGCACGCAGAATGTAAAATTGTTACTTCATCGATTCAAATGGATTTTTAAAATCTTGTTTATTGCCCAGTTTCAGCACAAATGAATGTGTATTATACAGGATGATTAAGACAACACAATAACAAAAAATGATTGTATATAGATCTGCCTCATAAAGGTATCATATTTCGATACACGATATTAAATCTATGCGAGAAAGTCTAATTACCTGTTATCTATTAAATGAATTCCGCATGTAGAGTTTTATTCAATTTTCCTGTTATTCTTGAAATTAGTTCAAATTTAATTACTTATATTAATGATCAACTAGTAGAAATGCCCATCTTAACTCTATTTGCAAGTGAAAGTTTAATAAGTATTACGGAACTGGAGTAGTTTTGCAAAAAATTTTAAATCCTTAGAGGTTTAAGTTTTAACGGATAATAAAAATATTATTCGGCTAATCTCTATTAATTATAAGTGAATTAGGGTACTGAGAAAATTTATATTGATTTTAATATAATTCCTAAGATAAAATAAGAAGTCCGGTGGCGCGCACTCCCAACTCACAGGTCCAAGGTCCGATCCTCGAGCTGGGCAAGATCGACTCAACCTTTCATCCCCTCAATGGATCAATAAATTGAGGACTAAACATGCTTGGGAACTAAACACTGTTGGTTCCGTTTTATGCTGACCACCTAATCGGGACATATACCTTACACCTGAGGACTTTCGGTCAAGAATGCCCATATGGGCAGTGTAGGCCTTGGCCCACATGGGCTGTCGTGCCACTAAGTTTAGTTTAGTTTAAGATAAAATTTAAAAAATTTCAATCGTTTATAGATTTATTTCAGTAAGATTTGAAAATGTGGTTTTCGCCAAAGTTTTTATTGTCAAGCACATTTATTAGGAATTTTAGTATTTGAAAATAATTATGAGGTGAAATAATTATACCCTCACATCATTTTTAAATTTCATAAAAAATAAAGATTTGTAAAGTAGAATAATAAAAATAAGGAATTAAATGAAACATTTTTAAAAATATTTTAGCCCATCCGCATAATTTATTGAAAAGAATAGGTGCAGTTTTAATGCGATAATTTTTTTTAAACTTTTTATCAAAATATGTATCAAACAAACCTTAAGAGGATAATCGGGAAGGATATACTGCAAGGATAATCGGGAACGATGATTATTTTACGCACAGAGACAGATTAAGCAGGATGAGAAAACTGTATTTTTTAAGACACTCTAGAGGAAAACGATAAATATTTTCCCATTTTTTTCAGTGGAGTTTTCAAACATTTGTTTACTTTAGTTGCAAACATAATTAAAAATGCGAAACTAAAACTTCTTTTTAAATGTCATTATTTATTTCCTCCATAAGTCATTTGCAAGGTAAGTTGCAAAATTCTATCTATTTTTTTAATCTTATAGATATAAATGCTACTAATAAGGTTTTATATTCATTTTTAGGTTTTCAACTAAGGAAAAGTATAAAATTCTCCTGAGAACAATTTTCATCGGAGCCTAATTAGAAATTATATTTTATTGTAATAAAAATTTACTTTGGCATGCATTTTAATTAATTTATTACATGATAGGACATGATATTAAATAAAAGAAACATTAAGGTAGTGTCCCGTCAATATGCTTATTATTTATTCCAAATGAACTACTTGCATTTTAAAATATGTACCAAGCCATCTATATTAATAATCTTTTCCCATTTGAAGGTCGTTTACTAACATTGATTCGATGCTGATTGAGTCGGGAATCGGAAAGATCAAGAAAGAAAAGTCATGCTGAAAAAGGAATCTAAAGATGATTTTGACTCTTTTCAATAAGAAGAGAATTTTTGTAAACGGTGAAAGTAACATCTCCAACAATCCGTGATTGATTTTTCATCAAATAAATATATTTTGATCGATTATGTAAAAGATTCCGAAATAAATTATCTTTATTCGTTTGTCTGAGGGATTAGTGGAGTTGATGGTGGTCAGCTGAATGTAATGTAGGTTTAAAGAGTGGCACAGAATAAAGATGAGTTTTGACTGTTTATGAAAGTTTACGATTGCCAAATAGTCGATAAAAATTGTCCTATCACATCAGGAAGCGTAAATGAAAAAATTGAATAATCTCATATCAATAATTGCAAAATCTCCAAAGAAATTTGTTGATTTTGAGATTGAATATACTTTTTTAAATAAAAACAATATTTTCTGCTAATGAATTGAATTGTTGCTGTTGTTGTTTCTTATCCTAAAAAGTTCAGCTGTCAAGTACATGTGTCAGATCAGCTCCAGTAGGTTGTTGACCGCCAAAAAATCTATAATACTAAGAGAATGAGATGTGAAGTCTCCTTTAGAAAGTCTCATGCAACCCAGAATGTGATCTGGGGAAGCTGGATGATCATAGCATTTTTTTATAAGTGGTGTGTACTTTTCTACCACTTTCAAAGGAAAAACACTTCAGGTGGCTACTTTTTAGTCTAGCCAGAGCAGCCTGGGAGCCACGGTTACATCTGATTTCCAGCAGTACCAGGGGATGTTTCCATGTACCATTGGTTCTCAGGTGGAATACTCCATATTAAATTGAATTTAGATCTTTCATTTGAGTATTGTTCTTGAAAGGTAAGCGAAGATTCAATGGCCATTTCATTCTCACTATCCTCATCAATGACCTCTTTACTACTAATGTTTAGGTGTGACGGGATCCACTGGAAGTGGATGTCGTGGCACTGAGAGATCTTCCTCAGTTTAAACAGAATAGATACGCTGGTTTCTTCGCTTGCAGAGTACCAGCCACTAAGATGTTGTAGTGCACTGCGACTTTCCGATCAAATCCATAGTGACCCAAAATTCACAATCATAAGATATGATAGCACCAAATGAACTGAATTACTAGTCCTTATTTATTTTAAGAAAATTTTTGCTCTTATTTGTCTCATGCTTTTATATTCTGCTTTCTCTCCTTTTATAAGGACCCATTTTCCGACTATCCTGGCAAAACGGCGGTTAGAATTACTACAAATTATTTTAACCTGAAGATATTACATAGTTATTGCAATTTATATGCGATATTCTATGAAATAGAATCCGTTTTTATTGAAAAAAACAGTACCTTAAGGTGCTTGGAAGAAGACGAAAAAATAAATTCTGTGGTATTAAGTATTAGATTATTATTACAAATATATTCTCTTCAAATCAATTTATTATTGTGATCAAAAGTTAAAATAGGTGTTCCTGATTACCCTACAGTTTCTGGGATAATAAGGAACGAAAGGGGTGATAATGAGTATTACTATTATTGAAATCCGATAATTGAAATTTAATTTGTACATAAAAGCATTGCTTAATGAGCCTTCTAGAGTACTATTTTGTACTCACATAAATTAAAGACGTATTTGTCTTCTCATAAAAATATTTTAAATTGAAGAAGATAATAATTTCTGCAAAAATCCTTCTTAATTATTCTAATTGTCCCTAGTATTTCTAAAATTCTAACAATCTGAAACATCTAAAAATCAAAATAAATCTATTCAATGTTATTTCCGTAGTGAACGCTTTAAATTTTGAATCAGCGTAGGTTATTTGTATTTACAACCCATTGTTTTATAAATTAACATTAATTGACTTTATGCTTTGTCCAATGTGGCATAAATAAGAATACGCCGCACATTAGTTAAGCTCTTCCAGATATATAAAAGTTAAAATATTTTTGTAGATTATTTCACATTTCATAAGAACAATGAAATTAATAAATATTTTTGCGAAATTAAAATTACTACAAATCAAAAATTAAACATACATTTTGTTCATCTAAAATTTTATAGAAGGATTTTAAGGAATGTATTTATAATTTATTAAGTATCAGTGCACTTACATTATTAAAGTAGATAAAATATTTTGGAAATGACAGAATTATAGATGAACTGTTGTTTCATTTAGAGTGATGTATAGAAAAAAAATCAGCAACAGGGATAGAAATAATTAACATTTAGACTAGTTTTGTTCAGTTAAGAATCGTTTAAAGATATTGAATTATCTTTTGAAAAAATAGTTTTGAGTTTCTTTCCAATATTGCTTTTATTTCTAAAATTTATAAAACTAGACTTTGTAAGATGTTTTTTATTGTCGGAAACAGTCAGTTTTCCGTGGATTTAAATGAGCGAAAATCGCCTGATTACTAACACAAGGCCATTAGGAAATTACATAAGGCTTAATTTATAGAAATTTTACTGCAACAATTATTTTAATTACTAACCTAACGTCTATCTACTTCACAATAAAAATCTATCATATTTAACTTTAATAGAAAGTATACATTGGTGCATAAATATCGATAAAGAAAAGGATTTAAAAAGCGAAAGACAAAAAATTCTTCCTTGTTTCCAGAGCCATATGGCTCAACTGATGTACGGAGTTTGAAGTAAGTATTGAGTTGTCAATGTCACAATGACAAAAAAAGGCCCTCAACTTGTCAATCAAAAGTATTGAGTTGCAAAGAATCACCCCATTTTTAGTTTTTAAAAGGAGTTTAATTGTTGCCTTTTCACCGAGAAAAGGGAAGGAAAAAATCTATATCCTCATCCTCAGAGAAGACTATATTTTTATGAGAGGCCACTCCCGTAGTTGCGTTTTATTGATCTCCCATTAATCATTGACAAGTCACTATTGGTTCCAGATTCAGCGTAACACTCAGTACTTTTCATGAAAGCCAGTGATTTTAGGCACTTAAGAATGTGGCCTTTTTTCAGTCTTTTATTAAATATCAAGTCTTCATTGCATCATCAATTGAGTTAATATCCGAGACATTCAACCAAGTGCTTTACCGAATAATGATAAGAAAATAGATAATATTTATATTAAAGCTGATCTATTTTTTAAATTCAGAAGTGATGAAAAGTTACATTTTTGGAAAGAAAGCAAGTATAAATATATATAATTTAGTAATTCTATATAGTTAATAAAAATAGAAATATTTCCCAAAGGCAAATTCTGCTTTTTTTTATCTTTCAAAATAATCCAAAATATAGATTTATTACACAAGTAATGGGCGCAAACGAAATGAATTAATTAAAAATATTTTAAATTTACAGACAAATTAAAAAATGAAAAATATCCGAAAAGATTTCTGTTGGAAGTACTAAAAAGCACTTGAATGTAGCATTTTTTAAATCAAATTATCTCTTGATTTTAAATTAAAATCCAGCAATCCTTTTTTAACTAAGTAGATCAAATTCTTTATATTTTTTTTAAAATGAAGTTGTTTACATATTACATTATAAAGTCTGGATAGTTCTAGAATGGTTTTATTGTAAAATTCAAATCTTTACATTTTATTGATAATTACGAACTTCTCTATATGAATATGAAAATATAGATGACATTTTGAATATTTTATTTACTGGGTTTGGGAAGTATGATCTGAGAGCAGAAACTTACAGCATCTTCAACTATTTCGAACTCAAATATTGATTAAAGAATTATAAACCAACAAATGTATGAGCATTTTTAATGCAATGTAAAATCATCTTTCACAGAGCATCCTACACAGTGAAAATATAAAAAAATATATAATTACAAACATAATGATGGTGTTCACAATAAGTAGGATATCAGTATAATAAACTTCCACTTATCATATTTTTCTAAAACATTCTGTTACCTTTGATCAAGTGCATTTAAATAAAAAAATGATGGAATTGTTAATAAGACAACTTTCCAATCTTTTATAGAAGTGACGTGCTATATTTATCAAAAACCCTTGAAAAATTTTGAAATTTCTTGTTTATCGATCTAAACATTCCAATATTAAAGGATTATTGTATTCTTTGAATTATGTAACTACGAAAAAAATATGGTACAGAAATATATTCTTGACGTAAGAAATCCAAACGTGAAGGAAAGTGGTAAAAATAATACTCACTTTGAAACTGTTATTCATTAGCAAAGTGATGACACCTACACTGAATTTCTTCAATAGCAATAATAATGATAACAAATCTCAGACTGCGAAATTCAACATTCCAAGAAACATTTTCAAATTTATTTCTTTTGTTTGTATATTAGACATTTACTTATAATTTATCATTTTTAGATTTAAGGCCCGTCGCATTCCGTTAATAAATTGATGTTCTTTTCTAGGCACATATTTTATCAAGTTCTGAGTCTTTTCTTCAAACATTTTGCAAGGAAGCAATATAATATACTATGATAATGATGGATACTATAAAGAGTGTAATATAATGAAATTATAAAATTAACTGTCCCCTCCAAAAAATATGGCATTCCCTTCACTTATAGTATTAAAGAAGCGAAGAGGAATTTTTTATTTTTAATTCACACATAAACATGGCTTAACAATTCATTGTACTGTTTTAAGTATAATATGTATTTACTAGAGTTATATGCTAAGAGCTTTGAAGGTGAATTAAACTATGCAAAAAATTTCCTCACTCATATTTGAAGATTTTGATAAAGAAATAGGTGTCATCCTAGATTTAGAAACTAGTAAACTTTTTACATAGACTGTATCTAATCGAACCCCTTTTCAGTTGATATGCAAGTACAGAATTAGTATCAGTTATTAAAAAAACAAATTAATAAAACTGGAATTAATATCTCCTCTACGAAAAATATTTCATACTCATTTGTATATAATTAATCCTTAGACTTTTGAAACCTCAGAGCGTCCTAATAACTCGTTCCTAAAGAGGGAGGCAGGTACTTTAGCTAGTGGTCATTTATAGGGACGGAGGACAATTAAGATGTCAATGTATGTCTTTCTCTCTTGACAATGATAGACAGTTTTAACAATAGCTTCCAAAGCTCATAGAAAAAATTACGAGTTGCCCTAAAAGGTTTAAAGCTACGCGTTTTAAACTTATGAATTCATAAGATAAATCATTTAATAATATGAAATCCCAAATATCATTTAATAAATTCAGCATTGATAGCAATGACAGGAATATTAAAACAAAAAGAAACTACGCATAAATTATACTTCTGTAAAACTCATTCCTAAAATTTATTTTATTGGAAATTTTATAATCGGAGTAAATATCATCTTAGAGTTTAATTCATGCAACTTCCTAATTAACAAAATTGATGAGTTTCGAAATAATTTAATTATTTTTCCCATAACCTTATTTCTATTGTTTTAAACAAAATCTCAGAAGTCCACGACATTCTGTGGTTTGTGCCGCAGGTTTAAAGGAAATATCAAATATATCTTAGCAATCTGGATGTAGGCAAGTAATCTGATAGTTTATATCAGAGAAAAAATTTATGGTCTAGGTTTTATTGCTTTCCTAATTTCAGTTCAATATTGTTATCTAAAGTTTTACTAACAACAGTTAGACCTCCTTTGATTCCAAAATGTTAAAAATTTAAGCAATTTTTTCTAAGACTACTCGAAAACGATTCATTCATTTCTTAAAAGGGTTCGCATAAAATCTGTATAACAGAAGAAACAGCTTAAAATGAATACCAATATTATATATTCTCCTACAGAGGTAAAAATATTAGTTCCTATCAAAATGCTAATTTTTTTTTCTGTTTGGGAAACAAATTCATATTCAGGGAAAAAAGGCAATTTAAAAAATGATTGTGAGTAAGAATAGTTATTTTTATATGATTATACTTATGCCAGTGCATAAATATCTAAACTATAGTTTGTTACGAAAGATAAGAATAAATGGTCCCAGCTAATATTGCGTTCTTTTTAATTGACTCCATGTCTAAATTATGATGTCCAAAACAAATTATATTCCTTGTCGTTATGGAATGGGACATTTTAAGTAATTTAGCTTTTCTACACCTTTATGAGATAAAGTTTGCATTTATTTTTTCTTTTATTTTTTTTTTCAATCTGACTCGAAATAATGAGAAAGAAAAATATAAAGTTGAGGCATATTGCATTCACTAGACATTATAATTGAATATAAAGCTTTATAGAATAAATCCATGAATGTAAGAAAAATAATGAAAACAAGCAAGGGAACCCGGAGAGATTCAAATCTGATTTGAAATCAGGCAATGAAGAAATGACTGATGATTTCGAAACAATTTGTCGCCTCTCCTGAAAAAGGATTTCCAATTATAGAATGAATTAACAACTTATTCATTATCACTATTCAATGAATGTGATATCAGAAAAACTTTTAATTTCCTTTTTAGAACTTATTTATCGACAAGTTTCATCACATGATACAACCCAATTTTATAGATTCCTACTGTGCAGTGCAATTTGTAAGAAAACGGCTCTGAGTGGAATCTAGAAGAAGAAGAAACAAAGTTATCACTAAATGGTGCAAGATTATATTGTTAACAGCAAACTTTTGTTTTCTTACTATCCCGGTTGTTATTATATATAATATACTTTGTGCTCATTAAATATACAATTCTAATGTGAATGACAGCAATCCCGGAAAAGTGTTTCAGAATTTTCAGGAATTACCTCACTATTGATTAGACTTGAATCCTCGTAGCGACAACAGCAGCTTGTTTATTTATATTTTTTTTATATACTGACTTATTTAGTAAAGCTTAATATTTAATTCTAATACCTAGTGGATGCATTATGCCAATTCTTTATCTCTCCCCATTCCATTTATCGTTTCAGGGAGGAAGACTGCAACTCATTTGGTAAGTTGGTCTGATACTGATTTAATATAGTTAGAATAAAATTCCGATTAAAAGTTAGGTAGATGATATTTTATTCATAATTTTGTTCCTCATCATTTTGAACTTTGGTCAATGAAACAGAGCACAATGTTGGATGGAACGCTTTCTGCAATCTTTCACACTACACCAGTGTTCTAGTATTGGTGCTCTAACATACATATACGCATATATGTTATGTATCCTTATTCAGATGATTTCTGTGACATTTTCCGTCCTCTTTCGAAAAAATAACGAATTCTATTTTTGGAAATTGGAAAAACAACGGAATTTTTATAAGAGCTAAATACTGTTATTTCTGCTTGAAAATGTATAATGTTGGTACTCATTTTATGCAGATTCTTTTTCTTTATAACTTTTAGGAGAATCCTTTTTGCAACTAAAAATGCAGTTTTTGAGTATTCTTGGAAAAATGCATAACTTTTTTTTTTTTTTTTTTTTTTTTACCTAGGAACCAAAGATCGCCTGGTCGGAGGAAAAAAACTTGAGATAATCATACAAAATCGAAACTGAAATAATTATCTAAATAAAACGAAGAAGTCACGATTTTTTTTTCAGATTTAAATTACTAAGTCATTGGTCGATGCATAGATTTTTAAGATGCCACTTAGATGCTTACCTTTTGCCACTTACCTTAATATTGGAGGTGCAAGACAGAATGCTGGAGACTTAGAGGTATCATTTGTAGTGGTATGAATAAGATATTTTCTGTGAAAAAAAATAGGTGTTAAAATTATTTCAGGGAAAATTTTTTAATGAATTGTGTTCCTGAACCAATGAAATCATTTTGTTGCTTTTAAAGAAATTTAACTTTTTTTGAAGGAAAACAAATCAAAGAATATTTTGCCCTTGATTACATTATTTGTTGAGTGACTAAGGTTGACTTCATGATTCAAAACTTTAAAAAAAAATGACAAGCCTTGACAGTTCTAATTTGATAAACTTGATGTGCTAGAGTTTTGAAATGTTTCACACTTTTATATTCTTTTAGGAAAATGGACTGTTTTAATATTTCAGTATAAAATAATGAATGGGTGTATTAATTTAATTAAATTTTGATTCCATTCTGATGTATTTGATTGATTATTATGTTTTTGAAAAAATTTATTCCAAGATTTCGTAAGGCGAACACTAATGAGTTTTAAATAAAAACTAATAAATAAAAAACGATTAAAATAAACATTTCTTTTGCTTTTTAGTATATTATTATAAATGCCTTTCATTAATTATCCTTTAGGATTTGAAAATTATATGAGATATCTAGGAGAGTATATAGACATTTTCAATGAAACAACAACAAAAATCAACATTTCTTTACGAAAGAATATTAATCGACAACATATTTCATAATAACAGTGAAAACTCGCATTTGGGACGAGCAAATAGATTAAAAAAATTAAGATAACAATCGGATCTTGAACAAAATATAATGTCAAGGCGTTGCCTATTGACAGTAGGAATTTTGCAGTTTTTCGCAAAATATTTTTAAAAGAAACTACTACAGATATAAGCGTAATAGTATTCCGATCTTTTAGTATCTCCACTTTGCTTTCATATAAAAATTTTACTCTGTTATCTTTTACTTCCCCCCCCACAGTTGGGTTTTAAATATTTGTACAAAATATTATTATTTTTTAAGAATGAATTTATTTCATCAGTTTGCATGCCAAAATTATATCATTTAATGAGCTAAAACTGATTGAGAAATATAATACAGTTTCCGCGATATCTCTAAAAGTTTTTATGATTCATTTAACACTTAATACGTCATTTTTCAAAACCATATAACTCTATAAATGTTTATCAAAAATTTTCAAACTTTTTTGGAAGCTGATTTCATTACTGTTAACGGATTGAGCGAAAAAATGAGTAGTCGTTATCGGAAAATTCTGAAATTATAATTAATTAACCGTGTTTATTAGTTCAGTAAATCAGTTTGTCTAGCCAAAAAGCTTTTGCGCTTGAACAATTTCCATCGAACTCAGTTTTGTGAACATGCAATAATAAGTACTCGAGTTATAAAAGTAACCTTTTCGTTGTGGAGGATATGTTTATTTCTTTCCCTTTCCTCACCATTTAAAACAATATTTATAAGCTTTCTATATTAAACTATATTTATTTTAACTTGGTAAGCTAATACAAACTTCAAACTGTATGTAATTTATAATAACAACGAAGAAATAAGAATAAGCCTCCTTGAATGGAGTTTAAGATCTAATGGGTCTGATTAGATTTTATTCTATAATATTGGAAGTATTCTTCCATCGACTTTCGCGTAATATGACGGGATGTATTAATTTCTCCTTATAAAAGTTTGTATCCTAATCTAAGAGTCTCAATAGAAATGATTCACTTGTTAGGATAACGCCAGAGGCACGAAGCACATGTTCTGACACGTTGAAGCATGTCCTTTGTAACATGATGATGAAGACCAATCATACATTTTGGACGTCTGCTTTTCAACTAATTGGTTTCATTCAGCTTCTTTCAAATGATGAATCCGAATCCTATGGAAAGACATTCTTACAGTCAAAGTAGATTATCCAGAAATTTTATCCATTAGTTCGAGAAACACACATGCTTGATGCACAGCTCTGATGCGTTGAAATTGTGGCTTATCATTCATTAAACGCCTCACTGAAATCACTTGCATATTAGGATGGAAGTTCTTTGCATACGAAATTTTATTACAATCGGTTGACTTTTTCGAGATGCTTTTAATTTGATGTCTTAGAGCTCTAAAATCAAAATTATTTAGTCAATTTATGCTCATATAAAACTTTTCAATAGCATATGATCAACATGATTTCATGATTTTGATATTCATTCTGGATTATTAAACAGCAAAAAAGGAACACAACATAACATAAAATGTTCTTAGACATAAAATATTAGCCATGTTTTTCATTTAATTGAATCAATTTAATTTAATAGAAAATGTGCACGTAATATGGAGTCAAATAATTATATTGAGAATTACTGAAAAATAATTGTAAATTATAGATAATTAAATCGTTTTTAAGCTATATGCTTCTGATATTTTAATAAACATTACCAAATACCCATGGAGACTTAGGGTATTGACAAGAATTTTAAATATGGCTGACTATTAAGGTAAACCAAAAATGGCTTTTTTTTTTTTTAGTTTGGTAATAGTGCGGAAAAGCTTCTTTTTTGGTTAAAAAACAATTTTTAAAAATTTAGTTGCAATATTACATTATCTTTAGTGGCCGCAAAAAGCTTGGAATTTATTAAAAAAAAAAAAAATGGGAAAATGGAACTTTTTAAAAGGACTTTTAAAAATGTTTCTTAGATTTTAGTTTGGTAATACCGGTAAAAAGTTAGCTCTTAGGTTCAAATAGAATATAAAAAAATTCTGTTTGCAGTACAACATACTCAACGTACTTCAAAAAGCTTAATGTTTGTAAACAAAATTTGAAAAATTATAAACATTGATAAAATATTTTTAAGAATGGTTCTTTCATATAATGTTACAAAAGATGATTTTAAAAATATATATAGGCATTACAATTGGAAAAAATATTGATTACAAAATATAATAATAAAAAAATATTTTTTATGTCAATTTTTGTGTCTCTTATTTCTGTATCCTTAATGATTACAAATGTAACAGCTTCAAAATGTTTGTTTCTACTTCAATGACACAATAAACCGTTTCTTTTTTTAAAAATTAAGGTTTGGAATATTCAAACGTGAGAAAATTTTTGCTCTTATGAATCCTTCTCTTGTGACTGAATAAAAGGCATTTTGAGCCGATTCGGCCACCAGTTTCACAGCTCATTCCACTGCTTGCATATGATAAGGAAGGCGGGGAAAGTCATTAACCGAATTCCCTATACTATTTGGTTCAGCTTCAGATGTCTTCTGTATAAAGTCTTTGAGAAAGTCACTGAAAACATATTGTATCAAGGGGGGCTCACTTACGTCATTTTCAAACCATTAGACCATGTCTATATAATCTTTTGTATCGAAGTTTATCTTTGAAAGTTTAAACCTTTCAATCCGTCTTTGCTTTTAAAACACTTTATAAACCAAGTTCTCTGAATTTTACGTTCATAGCTTATTATGGACTAAAGGATATTTTCTGAAGCAGCAAAGTACCCATTCTTTGAATAATCTGCTCTATAAAGTTCTTGAGATCGTCAGAGGGATATCGTGATACAGTTAAACAGATGTTTAGAGCCGCAAATGCATGAAATGTTTAACTTAATATTAAACCAAAGAGGCACCTTTTAGTTTTGCTTTACTTGTCTATTTGATGGATCTGGCTGGTTTTCCTCTTTTTCTAAAGAGAACTGTTGTACTTCAGCGTTGTCATTGTCGCCAGTAATCTTTTCTGATGTACTAGTATTTTTTGTCGGTTCCTGATTAAACTTAACTAGTTCTTTACTCTTTCCTGCTTCTTTCTTTCTCAAAGCGTTGGTGGTATAATATTATATTATATCAATATTACCTATAACCAATTTCCTGTTACAGTGTTGATCGTTCAGAACTTTATAACCTTTTATTCTATAACTGGCACTTATTTTTTTTTATACAAATCAGCAATATCAAATAAACGTCTAGATTCTTCTCTAAATTCTGTGAGGTTGGACGCAAACTTATCTGAACATTTTCTATTTTTAGACTTTAATAAATTCCTATATTCAGCATGATACGCTTTTATCATCTGTGAAATTCTTTTCCTAAAAGCAACGGGAATAGAAACTCTTGATATATCTGTTATGTCTTGAATATATCTGTTCTAAAGTGTCACATATTTCGCTTACAGAAGGATCCTTCTCTAAAGCAATTTTATTGTTATGTCTAATATAACAATAGAGACAATGAGATTGTTGGAATTCTCAGTTAAAATTACGAATCGTCGAAATAGTTTGGTATTATTCTTTTATATGATAATATGAGAGATAATTTTCCTTCTGATCTCAAAACAGATGAATATTGTTAAAAAATGTATTGATTTAAAAAGCAGATGGATTTGGTATAAGAAATGAATTATTCTTATCCTTTATATTAAAAAATAAAAAATTACAATTGAAATTAGAAATTTCTTCTAAGCAAACTAATATTTTGTGTAAATAAATTCTCAACATATTTTAATGAAGTTTCTTAATTATATTAAACTTCAACCGAAATAGGACTACATAAACTTTGTTGCTGCTTTGTCTTTCATGTTGCTGCTTTGTCTTTCTTTGTTTGCTTTGTCTTGCGATTATCTTGTCGCTTCCGACCCTATTCTTTTATTTTAATTCAGTCCGGGAGTTATCCAAGTTTATTGCTAAATGTAAACATTGCACCCTTTCATCTTTTCTTTCATCCCTATGGTGATGAATTAACCTATCCTAATGCATGCGCAGAAGCGCGGATGTTTTTAGAATCTGTTGGCAAACAATACTAAATATTTAAATTCGTTGGCAAAAATACTAAATATCATCTCATAGATTAAAACTGAAAGTGAACGGAAATTCAGATGTATTGAAAATGCCATTCATTTAAGGTGCTTTCTCTCTCTCTACACTTCACTGAGGCACGAAATACTTCATTAGGTGAGTCAGTTTTTCGATCCTAATAAACCTGCTTCTTTGATATATTGCCATCGATACCAGTATTGATATAATAAATGCTAAAATAATCCAAGTTTTTTTGTTTTGTTTTTTCTTTAAGGATTGTACCATTGGACTTTGCATTATTGCAGAGCATTTCGTTATATCTTTACTGATCACAGTTACAAATTTATCGTTGGATGCAAAGAAAATGCTTTGTTATTGCACATTTTTCTGATTCTTCGTTACTTTTTGTACTGGCGTTTCGACTTCCTTCCACTGCTGTATTTTTTTCTTGTTCTATTACTTGCCTCATAAGCTTGACTGGATTACATGGGGATGTTTTAATTAAATGTGTTTCGAATTATTATTTCCTTAATATTAGTCGCGTCTTTTTATAAGACTCAGATAGTTATCATTTCCTTAATCAAAACTTTTAGCCAATATTTTCCTTAGATAAATGCTTTATTGCTCTTTCCTAGACATATATTTATTAAGCTTATTGTTCTAAATTTTATAATTTTTTTTTAAATTTATAAAATTTAATGAGGTCATGAAAGCAGTTTGAATTTTTAAGAGATCTTCGAATCCTATCAATATATTTTAATGCTAGTCGCTGTACACGCAGCTCTACCTGCATCTAATTGTTCTATTTCTGCGTTATTGAAAGCGAAACATATACTTCTAAGTCATAGAGTTTTTATAGTTAATACATAAGAGGTTTAAATTCCAGCCCTAATTAATTGCTACTCTAAAGAAGAATCTGGATGAAGAGTACTTTTAGTGTCAGCATATGGTGTATAAATATAAAACATTCGTTGAGTCCCTGTCTAGAATCTGGTTATATATAATCAGGCATGGGAGAAACATAAAGTCTTTAGATTCATAGTTACGTTTTAGCGGTTAATAAGATCAGGAAAAATCAATTTAAAGACTAATTGGTTCAGACACTTAGTAGTTTTTAAAATGTTTAAAAAGTTTTATCTTTAGCAATAAACAAACTATCATCTAATATAAGAAATCAAAATTAATTTATTACATGAAAATTTCCAACAATAGAAGAAGCATTAGCAGATGGCGCTTATTAAAAACTGTTTCTTAAAGAAAAGTTTCGGCAAAAAAATATTAATTTATGATAAAGATTACGCTTTTTCCATCGGCTTGGTTTATGAGAACAATATAGCAAACAGTTCAAAGAGAATAGGGCCAATGTCTTTTCTTGGTAATAGGTATTATATTAGGAGTCAAATTATAATTTATTGAGAATCAATAAAAGTAGCTATCTAATCCAAATTTATTTTGTTGGGTCGAAGTAATATTTATCCAGACATTTGTACTTGTTGTTATTACGTCCTCTCTTTTATTTTTAAGTCATACAATAAAGGATAAGATGGGAGCAATGTCCCCTAGAATTCTTTAGTAATTGCTATTAAGTGTACAACATTGCTTCCGCTGTTTTACAAAATTTGAAGCTTTTTTCTTAAAACGTAGTTCTCTATTCATGATTCAAAGTACTGGCTTTTGCTAATTACTATTCTTTCCCATCTATTGGGCAATTGTCGAATAACATCCAACATCCCCCCCCCCCAAAAAAATGATGCGTCTATTGAGGCGATCCACGAATCGATCCATTTTTGGACTTCTTCATAAGAATAGAAATACTTATCAGGCAGACCATGTTCTGTCTATCGAAACGAATGGTAGTCGGAGCAACATCTGGAGAATATAGAGAGCGGGATAAGACCTCACATTTTAGAGTTCCCAAATATATCTTAACCGATTTTCAGGCATGTGGCCGAACATTGGCATGCTAGAGGATAACTTTGTAATATTTCTCTTCATGTCGCAGTTTCTCATTCAAAACTCGTCTAAAACGCATTAATTGTGTTCAACACCGATATCTCGTGAATGTTTCATTCGTTTCAACAGCTCATAACAAATAACACCGAGATGGTCGCACCAAATGCAGAGCATAGCCTTGGCACTGTGAACATTCTGTCTAAAGCGTTGAAATCACTGACGACATGCTCTTTCACTAAGAGCAGACTCAAAGTAAGTCTTGAGAGCATTCCATGTGCCTCAATCGCAGTTTTCTTCAAATGGAAGCAGAAAATCAAAACTTTCAGCAAATGACGAAAATATGGCTCGAAAATCAAGAATAAACTTATGATGTATACACAAATTCATTAACATAGTGCTGTCGTTATCCTGATAGATACCCAATTTTACTGTGTGAGATTTTTAATCTGCCTATTTCGACCTGCACTTTCCGCCGCAGCCATCTACCGATAAACGGCGGAAACAAATTTGTGTACCTAATATTTTGATGAATTTGGTTCGTGTTTTGAAATGACAGTTTTTGGTAAAATGAAATAGTATCTTCAACTTCAGTTCTTTCAAGGTACAGATTTGATTTCGTGATCGTTTTTCTCAAAGAATCCGCCTTCTATTCGAAGAAATATTGAATGTCCTGGTATTCAAATCAATACGATTTAGCTTTGCTTTTTTTTTTTTTTTTTTTGCTGTTCTAAAATTCACTCTGAGTGGTTTGAACGATAAACTTTACAAGGCTTGAAGAACAAATAAATTTCCCATCCGCAATAAAAAAATTTTAACTTGTAAATAAGAGGTCATCAGTGGTTTAATGGATTGCTAAGGATTCAGCATAAAGATAGAATTATTGGGAGGAATTCGTTAAGTATAATAATAAAACAATTACTTCTAATAATTAGACATTTTAATATCAGCCGATACTGAAATATATTTAGAGCAATTACTAAATTTAGATAACTTGGAAGTAAATGACATTCACGGAATAAGATGTTGTGTAAATGTTGGGAATGCCAACACACATGTAAATAAACATTTATTTTGAAAACGCTTCAGTTATGTTTGTTTATTAAATTTTAAGTAGAATTCGATAAACTCAAGAAAAAAATCAGTAAAGAAAATTTATGATAAGCAAATTGGGAGCGTTAATTTTTAAAGTTACTAAAATATGAGACGAAAATAGACAAAATGAATTAAATAAATGGCAGGAACTATAAAAGGCATTTTTTAAAACATGTATCAAAAAAGTAATACTTAACAAATTCAACTAAAAATTGAAGAGGTTCAACAATGATGACGGACTTATTTTTAATTTTAAAAATTCTATTGTTTCTCCGCTTTTGGGAGTTCCTTTGAGCTTTGTCTTTCGGTGTTGCTGCTACATCGATGGATTTATAAGACTGATAGTTTTTCATATATACCGCTTGAGGCGTTAAAAGTGAAAGGCGGGGCAATATGCTTAAGTAATATTGTCCCGTCTTGAAATTCCACAATTTCAATATTCGGATACTATATGAATTTCACACTTCATAATAAATTCGACAGACTTATTACAAAAAATGAATAAATATAAAAACAAAACAAAAAATACTGAAATTATTCTTATATGTACAAATTTACACAAATGAGTTAAAGTCTATATATATTATTTACAATCATATACACATACAAATACAATTCATTTTTTGGGAGTAAACATGATTGACTAATACGTCTTTAAATAACACCATTCAAAACTCTTATTACAACAACTCTGACCAAGCCACCTGAACCTTTTATTAATTCCACCCAGTCCCCATTTATATGGAGGCAAATATGGATCTATGATTACAACCATATCATTAAGATTTACATTATTCTTAGCAAACTGCCATTTGTTTCTAAGATGTAAATTATTCAAATAGTCCAATTCAAATAGTCCAATAGTCCAATTTGTCCAAACTTGTTGTACTAATTTAGTTAATTTTTGCCCTTATCACAAATAATTATCTGATTTTTCAATTAATTGTGGTTCAGTAATTGAAGTTACTGACAATTAAGAACTGTCCCGGAATCAAAGCTGTATAATCATTAGGATCCGTAGATAAAGATACAATAGGTCTACTATTTAGAATATCTTCGATTTCTGCAGTTAATGTTAAAAATTCTTGAAATGTAAGTTTTATATAACCTACTACTCTCTTTAAATGAAATTTGAAAGATTTGACTCCTGATTCGCACAAGCCTCCAAAATTAGGAGACCTTTGGGAATAAATTTTCAATCAATACTTTCTGTAGTTAGAAAATCATTTAAAGTATTATCAGGATTACTCATTAATTTTTTTCAATCATTTTAATTCTGAATTTGTTCCAACAAAATTCTCTGCGTTATCCGAAAATATACATGCGCATTTACCGCTTCTGGCAAAGAAGCGTTTTAAAGTTGCAATTAAAGCATTAGACGTTAAATCGGTAACTATTTCCAAATGTATGGCTTTAGTTGAAAAACAAATGAAGAATGCAATATAAATCTTTTGAAAAATACTTTTGCGTTGGCCTTTGTATTTAATTAAAAATAGTCCACAAAAATCGATGCCACAGTTTAAAAATGGTGGGTTGGGACTTACTCTTTCGACTGGATAGATTTCCTAATAATTCATTACAACTTACTGATTTATTTTTGAAGCAAATAATGTATTCATTAACTATTTTTCTAGCCAAATTTCCTCCTCCAACTGACCAAAATTCCTGTCTGAAAAGTTAATGTAAGGTTTGGGGACCTACACGCAAATTCCTTTTGTGAAAAAATTCCATAATTATTTTTGTAAGTCTATGATGAGCAGGAAGAAGCTTAGGATGCTTTCCATTTTGAGTTAATTTAGCCTTTTGTAAACGACAACCTACAGGAAGAATATTATCCACATCTAGAAATTATGCTAAATTTTTAATCTTACTTTGTTTAATATCAATATCTTTTAACAAATCCTTAATTTCCTCTGAAAATTCAGAAGATTGCACCTTGCTTACCATGAAGTTGGATGCTGCTTGAATTTCCTTTATTGTTAACTTAATATTTTTTACTTTCAGATGAACATTTCAATTTTTTAATAAATCTGAAAAGATAACTTACAATTCCACAAATTTTAGTATAGCTGTTACTCAATTGTAGAATATCACAAATAAAATCATTAGAAATATTATATAGTAAAACCAATTCACAAAGTGTTTTAACTTCTTTCAGAAAGTCATAATTTGTATTAAAATCTACAGCAATCCTTTTATGGGGAATTTCTGACTGTAGAAATAGTGGCCCATTGAACCAAATTTGACTGTTTATCAAATTGATTGCTGAAGTTCCCCTGTAGATTAAGTGAGCTGGATTGTCTGTGGATTTAATATGCCTCCTGTCGTAATTAGGACACAAACTGTTAATTTTTTTTAACACGATTAGAAAAAAAAGTCTTCAATTTTTCTGGGGGAGTTTTTATCCAAGCTAAGGTAATTGCGGAATCTGACCACATATAGATGTGATTTAATGTAACTGGTAAAATCGAAATCACTTTTGATGTAAGCCGTGCCAAAAATAATGCTGCTGACAACTCCAAACGAGGTGTTAATGATTCCTTGATTGGAAACACTCACGATTTGCTGCAGAAAAGACTTGTTTTCACTTCACCGGATTTATTTTTAGAGCACACATAGATGACTGCACCATAGGCCTCATTTGAGGTATCACAGAAGCAATGTAGGTGTATGGTGAGGGGATTCTCGATGATATCACATCTTTGAATTTTTAACTGGTTCACTGCCAGTAAGTCTTTTAAGAATTTTAACATTCATTCAAATCGTTTGGTGGAATTGTGTCATTCCAATTTAGCTTTTGTTGCCAAAGTCTCTGAAGAAACATCTTTGCACTACTTATAATTGGGATGATAATACCCAAAGGATGAAGCACTCTTGCTATGACTGAAAGAACTTCCCGCTTTGATTAATTGTTATTCAAACAGACAGTCACTTCAAACGTGAAAATGTCTCATGTGAGACGCCACTGCATTCCGAGCGTTTTAACTGTTGTTGAGTCTGGGAATTTAAAATTTAAGATTTGATTATTACCTAATAATCCAAGATGGTTTGAAACCCATTTGTGAAGTTGCATGCCTCCTTTAATTAAAATTTCTATTAACTGCTGTTGTAAAGCTTTGGTTTCTGGTAAGTTATTTGAACTAGTTAAAATATCGTCAACATAAACATCAGTAAAAAGTGTTGCAGATGTTTGGGGAAATTCACTTTTTTCTTTCTCAGCTAATGCCTTGAGTGTTCTGGTGGCTAAAAATGGAGCACATTTTGTTCCATATGTCACAGTCCGTAGTCTGTATGTTTCCACCAGAGCAAATCTCTATCTGCTTCTGCGACCCAAATTTGGCGATACATTTTCAATATAGCTGCACTAAATGCAAACTGATATGTTCGGAATCTCGAAATGATGCAAAATAGTTCCTGTTCAACTGTCCCGCCGTTTTTAATTCGACTGAATCATCTGTATTATCACCAGGAAAAGATTCTAAGTTAAAGAAATTTTTAACAGAATCCTCCGGATTATCATTTTCAAAAATTAATCCAGAAAAGAAATGAGACATTTTGCCTTCTATTGTTCCCGTTACTAAATATCCGAACACAATATTTTGTAACATTACGAATTATCATATGATCTAAATTTTTCTGCCTTCAGTAAATCAAAGAAAGATTCACATCCGAATAATGCATTAATTTTAGTAGGAATATGAAAAGTATCATCAGCAAGTTTTATCTCACTTGGGAAGTTACCTTTTGAGATATCCATTTCATTAGAAGGAGTTAAATGCGTTATTTTAGGCACAATTAGAAACGTTACAGTTCTGGAAAAATCATTTCTTTCATTAAAAATGGTAGTGGTTATTTCCTTTTTAACGAAGAATTCTCCTTCGTCAATACCGAAGATGGATACATTAACCTTTTCCCGCTTCCAATCTGAAGAATTGGTCAAATCTGCAGTTATTATGTTTACTGAACTCCCAGAATCCGACAGCGCTTTTACACTCATGTCCGTAAGTTAAGGATAATGCAAGTTCAGGAAAATAAAGAGTCAGAAGCAAAACATAAGTGACTTATTTGTAAAGCCTATTTATTAAACAAAAGGTAAAGAGCAAAAAAATGCCATATATTTGATATCATTAATAAAAACTGCGATTTTTCGCTCCCTGGAGCAAATTACAAAAAAAAAAAATTACAAAAGCCAATATTACATGGTTGATATGAGGATTAATTCATAGTATGTCTCTCAGACGATGCAATATAGTTCGTACAACACCTAGGCATGCTGAGTATCAAATTATCGATCTGATCTTGGGGAATATTACACCATTCATAAAGGAATGCTCTCCGAAGTTTCGATAGGCATGTAGGAAGTGGTTGACGGGCTGCAACTTGTTGGCCAAGCATTCAAGTCCAGTGAGAATGCTGGCCAATACATACGGGTGATATCCTCCGATCGAAAGCATTAGTTTACGATGTTTGCACGGTGAGGACGGGCGTTGTCATCCATAAACACGAATTCTGCGCCCATGGCGCCCCGAAACAAACGTACATGTTGTTCCAGAATGAGGCCCCGATAGATTTGGCCTGTCATAGTTCCCATTTGAACATGCAGGTCAGTTCTGGAACCCAGAATAATTCTTCCCCAAACTAATGGTGTCATTCAATGATGTTCTCTTTGTGGTAACGGGTACCTGGCGATCTCCATATGAAAGTCCGGCGGGAATCAGACTGTAAAATAAACCTGGACTCGTCGAAAAACATCACACAAGCCCACTGTTTCGGTGTCCAGAATGCAAGCTCTCTACTCCAGGCTAACCACAAGCGACAGTGAGTTGCAGTAAGTGGAACGCATTAGACAGATCTACGAGTATATAGATCAATCTACCGTAAGCATCAGTACGCTGTCTGCCTTGAAACTGTCGTACCAGTGACTAAAGAGAGCTGACGAGACGGGTCTCATGCTGTGCTCCGATTGTTTCTTTTGGCAGTAACTGCCAAATACCGGTCCACATTCGGCGTTGTAACACGGGGGCGACCTGTGCTGTAACGTCTATTCACATTACCATCATCTTGGAATCGTTGCCAAAGCTTGGAGATGACACTATGGGCGATTCCAAGTTCCTCGTATACTTCTAGCAAGATACGCCCACATTCCAGACGGCCGATAACTCTACCAAGTAAAAAAATCATCCAAATGCATCCTTTGTGCCATAACTATGCGGTTATTGCACTGAAATGCTTATAAACAGCTTGCGAAAATTTTACTTCTTTGCCTGTATTCCTTATACATCCCTCTCTTACACTCTCGTCATTGTGACGTACTACCAGTGTCATCTGGTGGCTTCCTGCAATTTGCATATGATTGTTGAAGATGTGTGTAGTCATTTTACGGGTGATATATGTATTTTAGAGTTCGATTTCCACGTGACTCTCAATTATCCTTAATTTATGGGCATGAGTGTATTTTTATTTTTCGACCAAAGGCATCTTCAATGAATAATTGTGCGGTGATTAGAATGTTTGAAGATAGTTTTGAGTGACTTGTAAGCGTTGACTCAGAAGCAGTGGTTTGTTTTGTGGCGACATTGACGAGACAGATGTTTCATTGCTTACATTAAGTTGTTCCTCTCCACTTAGAAGGCGCGTACTTCTGGGTTTAGAATCGAAATGGATCAAAGAATTTTGGCCTGATTTTTGTCAGCTTCGGCAGAGGAATGTGGATTTGCAGGGTGGCTTATGCAATTTCAAACAGTTCTTACAAATGCTATATATTTCTAAAAGCCTGATTCTTTTAGAAATACTCAATTTTGAAAATTCAGAGCATCTTTGCAAAGGATGTTCAATTTTACATAAAATACATGGTTTTATATTACTTAGTTTATTCGAATTAAGAAGAAAGTTTTTTTGGCTTATTTATTGCGCCTTGAAATTCCTTGTGGAATTTGTTATTTGTAGGGTTTTTCCCTAATTGGTCTAGTGCCATCGCTCTTGATTCCAAAAATTGCAAAAGCTCCTTCAACGAAGGTACTTCTGTTGATTGTATGGACAATTCATATGCCTTTCTACTATCTTTGCCAAATCTTTCTAATGTTATATTTACTAATATAGCATTTGTTAAGTTATTGCAATCTAAATTCCAACTTTTTAAAGCTCTCTGACTTTTGTTTATTGTGTCTGTGATATTTTGTAAGCCTTTTGGGGACACAAAATTTAATTTTTCTAGTTTTAGCATATTTCGAATGTGAACATCAACAACTGCTCGCTTGTTTTCAAAGCATTCTTCTAGATCAGCAAACAGTGACTCAAATGTCGTCACTTGTTTCTATAAATTAGCTTCGCCCCGGACGGCAGCTTTTAAGTAAAATAACTTTTGATCATTTGTTAATTCGGTATTATCATTTATTAGACGCATGAATTGAGTTTTGAAATTATTGAATTCTTCCATTTTTCCGTAAAATAGCGGTAAGGGAATCTCCGAAAGTTTCAATTTTAATTCAATATGATTGATATAAGCTTTAAAATTTGAATTTTGATGATTTTTACTATGACTTACATTTTCCTTAACATTATAATTTGAAAGTAAGCATTTCAAACTTACATCTATTTCATTTCTTTCTTCTTCGATACCTAACATTTCTTGATCGCACTTCTGAATTAGTGTGTCATCTTCGTCGATTTCTAAATAATCCTTGAATAAATTTCCAATCATTTTTTTTATTTCTGCCACACTTGCCAGCTTTTGTTGACAGCTGAATATAAATTTATTTTCCTCTTCAAACGTTGAACTATTTCCAACAAACTTTTTAATAATTGTTAGTTTAGATTTTATTTTTCTTCGAATTCTATTTAACTCTTTTGCTGTTTGAGCTTTATTTTTATCCATATTTTAGCTAATCCGTCTCCGGGTCACTAGGACCAGAACGGAGAGGTTCAACAATAATGACGGACCTTTTTTTTTAATTTTATCAATTCTATTGTTTCTCCTCTTTCGGGAGTTCCTTTGAGATTTGCCTTTCGGCGTTGCTGCTACATCGATGAATTTATAAGACTGATAGTCTTTCATATATACCGAATGAAGGCGTTACAAGAGAAAGGCGAGGCAATATGCTTGCATAACAAAAACTATGTGTAACAACAGTAAAAATAAAAATGTCCGAAGAAAAAAAGTTGACTTTAACATTGGCAAAAATGCGCGAGTGATAGATGTAATTAAGCAGTAAAATAAGTTTAATATTTCAACAAAAAAGACATCATTATAGTATGTATTTAAATAAAATTTGAAATTGATTAAAATGAAAGAAATAACCGTTTAGAAATGAAATTTTTGTCACTAAGAAACTATTTTTTTAAAATTTTAACATGATGTAAAAATTATATTTGTGCATTAAACTGTTTAAAAGTTATAGCAGAAAAATACAAAATCTTTCAACTCACGTTTCACCTACTTTAGAGGGCGGTATTTTTTTTTTTTTTAATGCAGTAAGTCATTTCAAATGTTAAGGAATATGAAAACCAAATTTCATTCATTTCATAAGGTGTAAAATTGAAAATAAGCAAACAAGCGGAGTTTCATTTATATTGAGAGAGATTGCAGACAAATTTTGTGATGACATTTTCTGGAAAATAATCTGACTTTTTTCCATTTTCTGTCTCAACAATCAACTCTTTATTTGGCAAATTGCGAAACGCTGTATTTAGAAGACAGCTTTCGGAATTTGCGAAAGCTGTTTCTAGGTCCATATACTAAATACTTTCTAGGTCCATATATTTTCTGGGTCCACATACTAAATAAGTACATAAATAGTATAATATATTTATGTGTTGTCAGAAAAGTATTTTAATTATTTACAATAATACAAAATGTTGCTTGTAAGAAACTTGATGTAGAATGTTTATAAAGTGGTTTTATGTTTTCCTAATGAAATGCCTATAAAAATTTCTGGAAGATCAAAAGAAAAGAATGAAATTGCATTTTGAACATTAAACTGATAAAAAAAGCAACCTGTTGGGCAGTATCGGCATCTGCCTTTAAGCTCATTTTCGTGCCAGTGATACAAACTGCCGAATTGCACATCCTGGCATGGTGTTGGAGCTGCTACACTTTTTTCTTCTATGGTCGTGGTGAAGACCTTCATTATCACTTTTTACCAAATAAAAATTTGCAGACTTCTTTTTCTGCTGAAAAGTGTTGCTGCTTCAAGAAGGGATTAATACTTTCCACGCTATCACTTTCCCTGATGCAGAATGAGATTCTTCCATCACCAATACACCTTTATTTCTAGTTTCAGACAAGAATGCGGATCATCAATACTATAATGCAGTTAGTTTAGATCAATCACATGTTCTAAACCCGTTTCAACCTGCTGAAGGATAGCATGAAGCAATTCTTGAGGAATTGCATCAGATATTGTAATCAACTTGTTTTCAATTCCGGAACTGTTAGAGTGTTTACATCACAGAGGCAATCTTTCAAGATTCCTACAAACAAATATTTGAGTCTGGGAAACGACAAACGATTGGATACCATTTGAACGGGTTCTGCGTAGATCTGAATAGTATAACTTTTGTTATAGCTAGCAGTGCATAGAGATGCAGAAGAATTTCTCTTTATGCAAATGAGAAGATTTCATTTTTTTGGAAATTCCATATGACTCACTAACTATTAGATATCATTTACGAGAACGAGAATATGATTTGAATAGATAAAAAATTAAATATTATTAAAATCTCTTTGTGTTCAACTTTTGCAACTCAAACTGTAGAAAAATTGCATTCTTAGAGACACAAAAAAATTTGCATATCATTGTCATTGCTTTGCTTTATTATTTTTTAATTTATGATTTATTTTTATTTTCCGTACATGGTAGTTGATATACATCCATGAAAGTTGCTTTTATCAAGTTTTCATTTTAACCATGCATTTTATTTTTGTTGGTCTAAAATAAATAACTATGATTTTTATTGAAAACTTCAGCTTATTTAATCAACTTATTTATTTTGTCATTCTAAAAATGAAATTACAATACAATTGAATATAATTTGACTTTAATTTAATGAAATAACATTTAGGAATATCGAAACGCTTTATTAGTTCTTTGCCAAATACACGAGAGAATAAAATAAAAATAGTTTCTACGCTCATTCGCAATGCCCTCTATATTAGTAAAACTTACAAACTAGCTAATAGATTCATATTTTTCAAGTAATTTATGCTTTTTTTTCACTTTCAAGTAATTTATGCTATCACTTTTAGAGTAGTAATTTCTACTTCTAACCTCCAGAATTTAATCAAAAATTGTCACATTTTATAAATGTATCGAAAAATATTTTTCTAAATAAGTACTTACTCTGAAATATCTTTTTATAATTATTCGAAGAATAATTATAAAATATTAAATATTAAATACATGTTATACAATACATGTTCAGTACTGCAAGCTAATTCGTTATACAAAGGTAAATATATAGACTGATTATTTTGTTTCTGGTATTAACAAAACTATTCAGATAAAGAAGTTTTCGATGTTGTGTGATCACATTTCCAATTTTGTTCAACACAATTTAAAATCTTACTTCAAGGTTCCATTCTTATGCATTCTTCCTTTAAAAGTTTTCTACTGCATTATGTCGCATCCATAAGCGTAAATTTCTTGGCACAGCAGAACGGAAATTAAAATGTATAAAAATTACACCAACGTTTAATTTTAATTAATGGTATTTTTGTACAAAATGTAGAGAAATCATAAGGTCTAGTCATCTCAAATTTAATGAAATGAATGTATTTGAGGAAATCACGAATATTTTTATATCTAATGCTTAGAATGCTTCTGGGGAAGTTATTTCCTTTTTCATTGTGACACTGTCTCGATCGGCACATATTGGAAAAATATTCTCCTGCAAACGGACTACATACCACTTATCCCCATTGGCAATTCTTAGATCTGAGTTGTCAAGGGCTCCATCGAATCCATGGATACTGGCATTCCTCTAACAAACGCTTGGTCCCGAATGACTAGTCAAGTTGTATCTCCAGTGACTTAGCTCACGGCCATTGGCAGACCTTTAATATGACGCGAGATATCTGATATGAATTGATGCTGAATGCCTGAACAATGACCGCAGAGGGGTATTAAATGCATGAGTCGAGATAAGAATTTGTAACTAATATATATTAGTATACAAATAGTTAATTTTAACAGTTTGTGGAAGAACCATGATATGATATGATAGTGTGTCACCTCCAATCTTTCTAGAATCATTATTAAATTAAAACAAATAGGAATACAGATGTAGAAATGTAAGGTATTACATAAATTTATTAAATATTTAATCAATTTGATGTGTAAATAAAATTACTTTTTAAGATACTTGTAAACAAGCATCCCAAGTGCAGGAATAATTAAAATGTAAATTGTAATTGTGTTTGTTTATATAATAAATTAATGTTTATTTAATTCAATTGACTGACTGTCTTTTAAAGATCGTTTAAAAAACTGAGAACTTATTTCTTCTTAAATTCTGAATTGCACATTGTTTAAATGAATTAATGCTATTGCTTTTATCTTTACTTGTCTGATATGTTACTATTGCAATACTATAAATGTCTTCATCATAAATAAAAATTAGATATGTAAGTGTGTGAGTTATTTAGTTTGAAAACACTTTATATTTTTGAACGACATTAGTTGTGTATGATTTTTATGGTCAAAAGAAGAATTCAATTAATTCCAACACCAACAGGAATTATATAAAAAAAAGAAGAAAAAAATCAGCCTTCAAAAATGGTAAAATCATGTATACAATAAATGTCTGAAATAGAATTATAAGTAGATTATAGTTCAAAACACAAATTCAAACAAAGATTTAATCCGTTCTGAATAGTAACTAGATTTTGAGAATTGTGTTTTCATTCTTTGCAGCTTCATGTATTAAAGTAAAGAGTGGAATAAGCTTGGTGAAAAACATCGTTTTTCGGAATTCTGATTTTCTGGATTTCTTTAAAATGTTTGATAAGTACTTTGAATGTACAGATTCCAAAAACCCCTAATAAACAAAAACATTTCATATATATGTTTGTCCACGTGGATGCCAACATGAATGCGAAAAAGGGAACTAGAGAAAGGATGTTTTTTATAATGTTTTATTTAGAAATTAGCAAATGTGTCAGATTTTAGATTGGCACTATGTCAATCTGTCTATTCTTGTGATAACTCAAAAGCCCGGCAATCTAAATAACTCAAATTGACTATCTTAATTCAGTTAATAAGTAAGGATGGATAAGTAGATCTGTGTCAGATTCTGCCCTCAGTCGTCAAACGGAAATAATTCAAATGCAGGCTCGCTTTCCTTTAATGTGCTACGAAGTTTAACAATCCAGATTATAATAAGTGCCATACGAAATAGTTGGTGGGGGAAACACTAATATTAGTAACTAGTGTATTATTTTTGACTTGCATTGATACATATTATATGGAATTAAATTCACTTTGGTGCATTTATATTCAAGGATTTTTTGCATGCTTTTTGTAGCCTTATTATAAGTTACGTTATCTAATCTTACATAGCAAAGCCCTCCAGAATGAATACATGAATAAGAAGTCTTCGTATATGTAAATGGGGTTTTGCTTTTTCTCAGAGTAAAGTAATGGCTATAGGTTATGTAGGGGACATTTTCGATCACCTCTTGAATGATCTGTTAACTATCACGTCCATTAGGTAACATGCAACAGTTCCAATGTTATCGTCGATTAACCAATACACCCAGATTCAGGTAGGACAAGAGCGATTGCTTTCTTATTTTAAATTAGATTGCTTTGGTTCTCACTAAGGATTCAATTCTTTATGATTTCAATTCATTGTGATTTTTGCCACTATTTTAGAAAGAAATGATTTATTCGGGGTAATTATTTATTGAAATTCCATATTACATTTTAATGGAATTTTTATAAACATTGTGTATTTTATAAGAAAAGTAATTTTCGTTACATTCGATTGTTATGAAGAACTATGTTTTAGTTAGTTTTTATTAATTCTTTTAACTTGTTCTTAATCCCCAAATTCTGTATTCGCATCTTTTAAAATTACTTCTACTTTTAGATCAAGTTTCAATACCATCTTTGAGAAGAAGAAAAAATACAAAGGAACGAAGAGACAAGCGAAGGACGAATTCATTTGTCATATTTGATACAAAAAGATTTGAAATCTTTGTATTGCGTATAAGATCACATTAATGTATTCCTATGAACTGAAATAACATTTCTGTATTATGTAATAGCTACTATTGCAGCAAGTAATCTTCCATTCAGACAGATTCATAAAAATATTGCAATAGTTTCACAGTTTCTGCCCCTTCATGTAAATAATGCCTAATGATTCTATAGGGGATTTTATTTTTACATGATTCTTTGTGCGATGTCTATTTCGATTGCTAATAATGGCCGGAAGTATAATAATCATAAAAATGGTCGAAGGAAATAAATGTTTTTGTCTTGAAAGGTTTTAAAAAAAGGGAAAGAACTTTTTTCTTTTATCCGAAGTCCCCATATTGTTGTCAATATTATTTTGTAATTAGGTCCAATTACAACTTACAGATTAAAATGGAAAGTTTTATTTACAATTTTTCTTGAAAGAAAAGCTATTACTGAAGTACCAGACTTTAAATCAATAAAAATATTTACAAATATGAATTAAAGGGGATTCTCAAACAAAGTATTCATAACATTGAAACATTTTATGCATAGAAAATACGGTACCAAAGATGTGTTTACTTTGTTGAGTGTCAATTAAATTTTCAAAAATAAATTCATCCCCCCCCAAAAAAGAAATTGAAAAGCAGTCATAATTTTTTAATTTATGCAATGCCTCATTTCATATATTTTATTAAAAAATAAATAATTCCTGATTTATTTGTCTACAATTTCATTAACGCGTTTTGTTTTAACAGTTCAAGACAGTTAATAGATTTTCTCATTTTCTTTTGTAATCTTTTATTTTACTGTCATTTTAATTAATATAATTGGTTTGGGGAATCTATCTCCATTTCATTTGTTTAAAATCATCTTTAAGCTTGATAGACCACTGAATACATTCATTTCAATGCATTCATTTATAAAAATACGAACAAACAAAAATTACGCAGCTACAAACACTCTTGTATTAAAATATCAGATGCTAAGAATTCCAAGATACTTTTTGAAAGATAATTTAATATGATAAAATGTCAACACAATGTAACACATAATTGTATTCAATAAACCTTTTAGATTGTGTTTAATACGTAATTGTAAATAATTTAATATATTCATAGCATTTTTTAAAAATATGTAACTGTTATTTATATGGATATTTTATCTTGAAATTCGAAATCAGATACTTTTCCTTTAGTTTTAAGCATCCTAGAGAAGTATATTGAAAACCAAAAACTCATTTTCTTTAATAAAACAAATAATTTTTAGTTGCTTTATTTTTAAATTCCCTCTTTTTTTCATCAAAAAACTAAAGGAAATGACTTATTTGACGCTTCTTTCCGGCCGGTCTTTCAGTTTTTTAGTCGCATTACCAACAAATTAATCGTTCTTCTATCGCCAAGGATTTCCTAGCTGTGTAAAGGACTTAGGAATTAAACGATTCGAATTAACTTAATAGTATTTGCCCAGTTTACGTTTGATTTTACATTTTATTTCATTAGTTCGATGCTGAAATGAAAACAATTTCTAATTAACTTTTTTTAATCAGCTTTTCAAATGGTAGATGACTTCAAAGTGATCCTTCACAGATCTGTGTGTTATAAAATCAAATTCGAAAGTAGACATATAATCTTATGCAGAATGAGCTGCCTCATTCTGTAATATTTGGTCTTCATATACATACACATAAATCGAGTTCTGTGTCCGTGAAAGATATTATATAATGCATGGTTTAAATGCTGAGTTTACCTTTCACTGCTACCTGCAGTTTCCAGACTTTCAATTTTTATACAAATTTGGGAAACAAATTCCATAGCTTCCATTTTTTCATTACAATTTTTTATATTATGAGTTTCTTGTAGCATTATTTTCATATATACACATCACGGGTTGGAAAACTCTGAACTAAAAAAATGAAAGGAGTGAAAAGGAGATTACATAACAATATGGAAATTTAAAATATCCATTACGGATACTGATTTAAACTATACAGTGTCCTTTACCAATTTTAAACTGAAAATTCATTTCTTAAAATTTGCCTTTTTAAATTTTTTCTGTGAATACGAAAATTGATTTGTAATGAAAAATGTCTTTCATGTGGACTAATGCCATTTTTTTTTCATTTTATTTCTTGCTTCTTTCATTGTCAATTGTCAGTTTATTAATTATTGTCAATTTATTTTTCTTGAAATGAAATATAACCAATATTCGGTAATATGAAATATAATGATCATACAATAATCTGAACATATCAAGTGGAAAGATAAAACCTGCCCGAAATCAGCAGATTTTGTGAAACGTTGTGCAGAAATGGACATTTAATTACCAGAGCACATAAAATATAATAATAAAGGATAAATGAGAAAGAATTCAAATCCATGGAAACAAGCATTTCAAAGCCTTTCCAACCAAGTATTCTAGAGACCATTGAGGCAAAATTCACAGCAAAAGTGCTTGGATTGGCGTTTATTAACAAACTTGCAGGGCATGCAACCAGCATTTTCGGCTACAATAGACTTTAAGGTGACGGGAATTTTCTCCCAAATCAATACTAGTTTCAGAGATGATGTTTTTAATGTGTCTCTAGAAGAAGAAACCAATACATGAAAAATGTGGTCAAGAAATCAGTCCTTCCCGTTCGATATAAGTTGACTTTCTTGCTAAAATAAGAGGGGACCAGATGTACCGATCAAATGTAGGAAATCGGAAACAGGTTCTTGTAGAAAGAAGCCGTTCAAGCAACTAGTTAGAAAATACGGTTCGAATTTGCTGCGCATGGTGGCAACCAACGTTTTATTATAAAATCTTCCCTTGTAGCTCCAGATTTACGCAGTAATGCATGCTGGTTGAAATTTACTCAGGAAATAATTATTAGCAGCAGCAGACAACTCTCAGTTATGATTTGAAAAATGCTCTTTGTCATCTCAACGCACGTAATCTACATGCACTTTTTATTACAAAGTTTGAACTTCCTTCATGGCTTTGACAAATATTTTGGTGACACCTCAGATGTATTTCATGACCATATGCATTTTAACATAAATACTGATATTTAGTCTATTGTGTTGTTTCAATATCCATGTAAACTGCGATATAATAATGTAAGCATACATAAAAGTAATAATATGCAAAGATATTCTTGTTAGATAAGGTTTTAAAAGTTTCTCTTCATCGTTTTTCCAAAACATTTGAATTTATAAGAAAGCTTTTACTTTGCATTTAGCATCTGAGCCACGATATTTTTTTCAGCCTGACAAGAGGAGGGGCATGAGGTGGAAAATTGAGTTCGGGTTGAGATTTAGCATAAGGTAATATGCCTTTAGGATTCAGGTAGAAATTGTGACTAGACGTGTGTCCATCGTATATTCATTCACGAGATTTCCCGTCTATTCAAATTCCTGAATATGAAATGTCCATACCTCGGAATTGCGAATAATATCCTTATATTTTACGTAAATATGCATTTACTCTGGATTCAATAACTAACAAGGAGAGGGCACGGGTTGGAAAATTGAGTTCGGAATGAGATTTAGCATAATGGTTGTATGCCTTTAGGATGTTAATTCATTTAAATATTTAAGCTCAATAGCCAGCCGATTTTGAGAAAAGGGCCCTCAAACTTTCAACTTAGCTTATATTCTAATAATGTTTCGCTGTTGCCGAGGGCGCGAATAGCATAAAATTTCGCATTTCAAAATCCCGAGTTCGTAGTATTTTTAGCTTTTTCAAATTTATTTTATCTCTAAATTATTTCAAATTCAATTTAAAATCGACAAATAGTTTTAATTAATAGGTTTTTCATCTTTTAAAAAAATAAATATTCATTTTCCTAATTCTTGGATTATAATTTAATTTTTAGAAGAAAATAATTAAAAATACGAATGCTCTTTTTTAAATATTCAAAATTACTTAAATTAAATTAATTATTCAAGGATGGTTTCAATTAATATGATACTCATTTTTGTATGGAAAAATAAATGAATTTTTTCTTAATACCTGAATTAAAATTAAAAATATGAACGCGTTTTTCTTCAAAAAATTATTTAAATAAAAGACAGTTTCAATCAATATGCATACTTTTATCAATCAAAAATGTTCTCAAAATAAATCTCTATCGAAAATAAATGTTTATCCACCTAATACTTGAATAATAATTTTATTTTCAAGCTGGGAGGTAACAAAGGTAACTAAATAATGATAAATGGTAATTAAATTACTGATATCATAAAAATTTTTCATTAATTTTTATTACATGCAAGAACCAGAATGGTAATAACCGTAAAAACATTTGAAAAAAAGATAGATATATTTTGACATTTTGCGTAGTTGAAAAATAATGATTATCCACAATAGAAACCTAAAGGAAATCGGTTAGAAAGCAAATTTCATCGACCTTCAAAAAATATTTGTTTTTCTTTAGAAATTCGGACAGCATACAAAGCATACCGTATAATATTACTAAAAATTTTGTACCATCTGTCTAAGCTTTCCATAATTTAACACTTGCTTTCGACGTTTTTCTTTTTCGATTATAAATATTGAGAATGTTTGCTGATATAATTTTATTAATTAATGGTATCCTATTATTTTTTTATTAATCCTATTTATTATTTTATTATTAATTTTATTAATCCATGGTATCCTATTATGAATTTGAACAGATTTTTGCTTTTTTGAAAGAACATAGCAATAACCTTTGAAAAGTTCGAGAAACTGGATCAAAAGTTCATTGTTTGAAATTAAATAGAGGGATCGATTTATTGAATTTCGGAAATATGTTTAGTAAACAAGATCTTCTTAACTGAATGAACTTTATTGTTTCTAATGAGTTCTTGTGCTGTCCTAATGCGATATTGATTTCACAAAACTGCCTAATGTGAGATTTGCAGCTCTAAAAGCTTCAAAATTAGATGAACTTTATCCGTCATCATTGAATTTATATATGGAAGAGGAAACCCAATAGCAAATAACATATATTTATCCTCATTACTTAATCAATTCTTGCATTAAGATATCGAAATAAAAATGGTTAATATGCTGTAAATTCTGTAAAATATCATCCAATATAACAAGTCATATTAAATGTGAAAACATATTAATATAATATTCATGACTTTAATCATAATATAAATGGTTTTCAGTTATTTCGTTCGACAACTAATTTTAAATCAAACAATACAATCTTCACTGCAAAACTCTATCTTTGTTCTAAACAGGAGTGATCGAAATGTCATGCCAGTTTATCTATCCGAGCACATTCTAACTTGAATTGACAACGTTATCAAATAATATTAATTAGTACTTGCACAATTACATTACTTCACATAATGATAACCACGCTTTCGATTCAGATTGAAACTGCACGTTGGAAAATTATAGCAGTGAATAGTGAAAGGTAAAATCGAATATTAAATTTCGAAGCTATTTATCAATAATATATGTTATGTTCAGATTTATTTCCTATTTCGGTTCCTTGTCAAACTGAAACACAATTAGTATATTCTTCAAATATAATTAAGTCAAACATTGTTGTTAGAAAAACGAAGTTTAGAGTTCTTGATATTCAGATGTTCAAACTTTTCACAATAATCAATGAAATAAAAATAATTTCATTCATCAATAATAATTCCATTTAGTAGTCACACACTTAATGAATAAACCAACAGATCTTAACTCAATTTTTATAATAATCATACGCTTTTAATTGTAGGTTGTAGATTATCTATTATTAATTTTTATCTTCCTCTTCTTTTCCCTCCACTGATGAACATGGATTTGTTTCAGTGAGTAAATGAGTTATTAACCAGAAGTAAGGCCCAAGGAAAAGGTTGAGTACTTTTATCTAGCATCAGTTGAAAGAAACAGTACGCCGAACTTTAGCTTTGTTTAGTGTTTAGAGATTTGTTTTAATATTTTTGCTGAGATAAGACTAAAATAAAAAGTCTCTTATTTTCGACTATTTGGATTGCATATAAATACAAAAATTCGAAAAGTTCATAACGGTTGGATTGAAGTCGGAAACAATTTCTGATATTCGCTGTTACAAATTATATAGCTATTTGCAAATAAAAAGTGTTGTTCAATCATGAAGTCACAGCAAGATTGGTTTAAATCTTTGAGTGATTTAGAGCTTTATATATTCAAAACAAGCCATATAAGTACATTTTTACTAAGCTTTTGTAACAAGTTAACTACCTCTAGAAAATGTCTGTAAAAATCATTAAATGCTTTTTACATTAAAGATTTGATTAAGAAAGCACATCCAAAAATAATATAATATTCTAAATACAAATATTCTTAAAGGAGGCTGATTTGCTCTCTCAATCTTCATACTCTATTCTGAAACAGAATTCTAACACTTTAATCAGAAATATTCACTTACGATAAAAAATATCCACATGATTGCATTTTAAAAATTGAGGTTATCAAGCTTAGCCAAATTGGAAATAAGCATTAGCCTTAGGTTTAAATTACATAAAAGGGAATAAAAGATGAAGGAAATGATGAATCCAGCCTCATGACTTTATCAAGGGTCACTTTCAAGCAAGCATTAAAACCAGCAATTTTTCCTGTGAGAAATCTTACTTTCATCCAAGTATTGACTCCTCGTGATCCAATAATCCTAAGAATTTTTTTGAAGACAGGTATTAGTATATACAAAACAATGTCAATAAAATTAAAAATGCTAATTTAGTAAACAAATTATTTCAAAAATCAAATCTAAATCTAAACATTAAAAGTGGAATACAACCACAGGAAAATAGTATCAGACAGTTAGCCAAGAGATACATATCTAAACATCAAACTATAAAACATCAATAAATTTGAAAATCAAGTATAAATGCAAAGAAAATATACATGTTGAATGTAAATGTCCTCCAATAGGATTTGTATTAAATTACTAGGAGAAAAACTAAACTTACTCCTGTAGACAAGTATAACTATCAAATTTGAACTTTCCTGCACTTGAGGCTAAAAACGCCTGCAATGCTTGTTTAAAGCGCCTTGTCCTCATATCCCTGGATTGAATCTCTGCTTGGAGGTGACCAATAATGTGTTTATTAAATTAGTATTTTTTAACATCATTGTTTTGTATATACTAATTCTTATCTTCAAAAAAAAGGAAAGAACTCTACTTATTGGGATTTTCTGGTCACGAGGGTTCAATACATGGAAAAAAGGACCTCTCACAGAAACAATCCCTGTTTTAAATGCCTGCTTGAAGGTGAACCTGTAAAGTCTTCAGGCAGGATTCATCATTTCCATCATTCTTTTTAATTCCATTTGATGCAATTTAAACTTAAGTTTAGTATTTATTTCTAATTTAATTAATTTAATTTGTGTTTTAAATGTAGCTACATTGGCACGCTCTAAATACAACTTTGTCTTTAAAAAATTTACACTCATAAAATATTTTTTTATAAGTTAGTTCCATAAAATATTGCTTTTAATTTTATTTTTTATATTTCATTTGTTATTATACTTAGAAAATTTGAATGTATATGTAAATAAATCTTTTGAATTGATATTATAGTGTTGCATTAAACAAGCAATAAGTAATAAGATAGTTTACCACATAATACTTTATACATAATACTTTATACATAATAATTTATAAATAAATAAAATAAAATTGATTCCATAATTAGAAAATCTATTACATTTTTTTCGTATTATAAACCAATGTCGAAATGAAAACTTCAACCAAAAAATAAATCAGACTAGGAGTGTAAAATTTGGTGTGCGTAGTTCACTATATTTTCTCCCTCAACAAGAGAAAGCATACTGAAGTTGCTTGCTTTGAAATGGCAGATGACTTTGAAGGAAACAAATATAAACAAAATGAAATGATTTCTAACCTTTTTGCTTATGCAGGATATTTTTGCGTCCTTTAATACTTGATTCTTGCATTTATGTTTCTTCCTTCCTTGATTCGGTCTCAAAAGAAGAAAACAAACTAAGGAAGTCCGTTTTCTCTTGAATGAAGAGTTACAAAAAATAGCGCCTTTCAACTTCGCTTGAATGAAATGTCCAAATGAAAATATTTTGGGGGATTTCGCCATCTTATTTTGTTAAGTCCCGAATTCAATGTATTCATGCATTTCAAATATTACAAAAAAACTTCCCTTAAAAATATTGCTCTGTTGAATTTTCACTTCTTATAAATATCCTATACTTTTAAAACGGAAATAAATACTGAAGCTTAAAATTCATTTCAGATATTCAATCTTTTAAAACTTCAACAAGATAATCGAATTTTTTTTTCTGATATTAACAAAATCTGATGTTTTGAATGAATGCAAGTCTTTTTAGGAGCTTTTTCTTTTTGCTTTTATGAATTTCAACAGGCGAGCATTTTCTGCTAATTAAAGTATTAAATAAAAGACTTTAAAAAGAATTTCATTTCTAATTTGATGTAAACAAATGAATAATTAGCACCATCACTTCTAGTGCTCCGAATAGTATTACAACCTCTATCTATGTTACCTCTATATTATTATCTATCAATTTCTATCTATTTATTATCAGAATATATTTTTGTTAATTAATCATTTAAATATTCTCAATTTCAAAAATTATTTAAATATGACGGATCTTTTATTGGGATTTTTTAAAAAACACATTCACTTGAGAAGACTTTATTTTCTTCGTGCATTTGAAATAAGTAGTTTTTGTGACAAAATAATAAGTAATATAAGTATTATATTATATCAGTCATTTAACAACAGAAAGATGAATGAAAGGTATATTTTATAAAATACATGTAATGTATGAAAACTCTTCTCAACAAGCTACAATATGGAATTTCACAATGAAAAATAGTGCATAATTTTTCCAAATTCTTTCCACATGTGCAAAATTCTGTTATTAAAGATGTTCAATATGCACAATTACTTAAATAAAGAAAATTAAAATATGTAAATTTTCATAAACCTTGAGATAACGAGTAAGGATAGGTTAAAATAATATCTTGACCGCACTAAAATAAATTCTTTATTTTTGCTGAAGGTATTGTTATTCAAGAAAGAAAACAAACAAACAAAAATTAACACTTAAAATGCTAGAATTCCTGATTTCTCGAAAAAGAAATTATTAATGATGGAATCACATTTCAAAATAAAATAATAACAAATGAAAGTCGATGGAATTATCTATTTTATGCAACATTAATATATATTATATGGAAGTATTTTTCTTCCAAATTTTCAACATCTAAATTTTTATTATTATTTGATTAATTACTATCTTAATAATAAGTTGCTATTTTTAAATAAAATTCATTTTTTCTTTGTACGTTTAATGTGAATGTAAAATATTTACAATGAATTTTTTTATTCAATTATTTAATCATTTGTTATAATACCTTGTTTTAATATTTTTCAAATGTTTATGCCTAGTTTACAGCAAGTCAGAAGAGAATTTTTTTATAAATATTATAAGTCATGATGTCCGTGTTATAAAGATATGTACTTCCTGTTTGTTCATGAATTGTTTATGATCCATTCAGATTCTATTACACTTCAATAAGATAAACCTATAATAAGAAGGAATTATTTTCAGTGTTTATATAAGCCTATAAATTTTTTTTATTTAAACAAACAAATTAATGTTTGCATAAACATGTTATTCTTAGCATAACACGTAAATAATTAATGCATTCTTTAAATTAATAATGAAGATCAGCTAATATGACAATAAAAATTGTTTTCGATTGAATGTTTTACATATCTGTTAATTTGTTATCGATGCCACGAAAAAATTTACTAGGCTTGAAATCAATACAAACACTAAGGCGGTGCAGTTCAACAACTACATAGATTGTGCAAATACCAAGCTAAACAACACACAGAAAAATTAGATTGTTAATAATAATTTTAAAAAAGAGGGAGGAACTCACGATGAATTCTGATTTTCAAAACTGTCATTTTTACTATGTTTTTCAATTAATTGTTGATATTAAACTGCCAAATTTATTATCCATTTATAATTTTATTTAAAATTTACTATTTATAATTTTTTCAAGAAATTGTTTGAACATTTCTTTAAGAAACTTAGTTTCACATCGTCATACTTCCATTCTGGCACATCTATTCAAAATGAATGTGACACCTCAAAAAGGCCGTTTCGATTTTTATTTATTTGTCTTAACTCAACTGAGTATATAAAATACTTTAAAGCCTTGTTTGAGTGGGTAAAAGACAATCCCTTCTTTCTTCCCGGGTCATCGTCTCTAGGCATAAATGTTTCAACCGCTAAGTACTCATAAATCAGGTTTAATTAGCGAACGGGTTAAATGACGGCTTCTAGATCGTAGGGCAGACCAATGAGAAAGAAACTGCGGAGAAAACAAACGGTCCTAGCGTTTCGGTGATATTTATGCTGTCATCCATTTCGTTTCAAACGATGAGAATGAACATTTTGGAGACGTTATAAATGTTCACCCTTCCAATATTGACCAAAAAGCTGTTGTTTCCAGATTACACTCAGGAAATGAGAAGCGACTGCGATTGGACAATATTTCACGGTGAGGTTTTTCATCGACCGGATAATTCGCAAAGGAAGATATTGCCTTGGATATCCCCAGCCTTACGCAGAATTGAATTGAGACCGTTTCCTCTTTCGATTTGATCCCCTTCAGCAGTTTCTCGGTCCCAATGCTCTGATTAGAGGACAAGCAAAATTTGGGGCCTACTACTATATAGAGCTTCTTCAGTGACTCTGAAATCTCCTATCCCTATCAAAATGACAGCATTTATTTGTTTGATAGATTTTTAGAATAGATAAAATTTCGCACAGAGCATGATGCAATGCAGTCGAAAAGTCATACATTACAATAGTGCTATAAGATAAGGGGGAAAAGTCTTAGGGGCAAAAATATGCAAATAGCATAAATATCGCAAAAAATATGCCACTGAAGAAAATAAATAATATCTTGTTTATATCTACGATAGATGTTATAAGAGAATTTTTTTAAACCATGTGTCAAAATTTATTCGTTGAAATTGCACGTTTCTGTCGAAAAATAAGGGAAAGCTATATTTGATAGTAAATAAATCCTTAAACATCATCTTTTGTTTTTTTAGGATTACTTCAATGGCTTGAATTCGTAGATAATTCGTTTTCGTCACTTTTCTAGGATTTATTAGTGACTAATGTAGATATTCCTTTGTTATTAGCTGAAATTTTAACTAAGTATGTAAAAGATATGAGGAAATGCTAATTTCTTTATAAAATGGATTTTTAAACGAACTTTTTGTCAATAGAGCAAACAATAAACATTTAAAAATAAATACATAATTGATATTCGTCTAGATTGATTGCGTTTTGCTAAAACACGTTTATGAAAAAAAAATGATTCCATTCTTAGATTACAAAAGTTAATCATGTCACAATTAAGGTTGGGTCGATTTTCGACATATCGAAAAAAATCCATATTTTTGAAAAATTGATTGATCCATATATTGAAAAATCGATTGATCCATATATTAAAAAATCGATTGATCCATATATTGAAAAATCGATTGATCTATATATTGAAAAATATCAATTTATCGGTATAATGATCATGAATCATGGTTCACGATGAATCGCGATGCAATAAATCGATATTCAAAATTAATTTTCGTTTTCGGTTAGTGTTTATTTTTATTGCTCTTCATTTTTTCACCTTTGTTCTTAATTTTTGTTAGTATTTCTATCATTACTATCATATTTGAATATAAAAAATGTTTGCTTTAAGTATGTCATTTTGTAATAAATTGTTTTCTATTCCCTAAACTGAAAGACACCAACAATAGTTTTCTATTTAAATATTGTTACGAATCTGTGATGCGGCTTCCCAGCATAGTTGGTTCCATCATCAGAAAGACAGTTTTACAGTCATCTGTATTGGACGGAGTCCGGGTGTCGCGTCGGCGACCTTTAGGCGACAGAGCTTGGCGCCAAAATTGGCGGCCATTTGGTGATTTGGCTACGAATTTGGTGACTTTGGCGCCAAATTCGTCGCCAAATAGATTATACCCGAAACATCGAGAATTTTCCCGACCCGTCCAGTAGGAACCGAGATACGCCTCGAACGTTCCTGATTGGTTGAGAGGCTTCTAGCCCCTCCCCCTGAGACCTATAAAAGGAGGCAGCCGCATCTGCCAGAGAAGAGTAGTCGGAAGCGAAAGAGTAGAGAAGTGGGAATCGTCGATGGTGACGAACTGGTCTTCCAGGGACTAGCAGAGCAGCGACGGAGTGAAGCTAGTGCTGAACTAAGCTGTGCGCTACTGTTTGCAGTGGAGTCTTGTTGTGTGCTGCTGCTTGCATGTCTCGCGGCTGAAGATAATTGTCTTCTCTGTGATGTATCTAGTTGTCGTATTTGTGCTGTCTTCATGTAAATAAACGTCGTTGATTCTTTTTTTCTACTGCCGCCTGCTGATTAAGCGATCTCCACACCATATAACTCCCACTATCCAAACGAACCCGAAACTTCGTAACAATATAATAAATGAGTTGTATACATTTTACTTTCAGATATATTTACAATTCAAGCAAATATTTTATGCATTATTTATATTAAACATCCGATAAAATCTTTTAAAAATTATGGTAAAGCAGTTTTATAATAATTTTTAATACTTTCAGGAATGAAGTTTAAAAATAATACAAATAACTGAACTCCAAATGAAACTGTTAGGCAACAGATGCTGAACATTATTTAATTTTAAATACATTTTATAACATTCATCCAAGTGATAAATTCAAATATTACGTTCATTTAAGGTATTAAGTGAGATTTATTTTTGTCATTAAAAATACACTTATGTAAATTTGGTTTGATTCTTTCTATACGAATTTTTATAAGCCTAAATTTCGTAATGTATTTCAAAAAAGTACTAACGTATATAAATCGTAAAGCACAAAACTAAATTTGTTACAAAATTTGATTAAAACGGAGGTCCAATTTTTTTTTTTTTAATTTTATTTATGCCCCAATGATTTTTAATATTCTGAAAAGTCTTACTTCACAATAGTGTTTAAAAAAATATTTTTTAAGTCCAAAATCGAAATTTTTTTTTACATTGTATTATTGCTCTAAGCAGCCAAGTGGCTAGAGGCTGCAATTTAACATAATAAATATACTTATTGAATAAACTTTATTATGAAATTTCATTTAGTAAGGAATATAAATGCATGCTTTGAACTCTTTCCCCATATGCTATATGTGAAATACTATCTATCATATGCTTTGAACTCTATCCCCTCCTTTATCTATAATTTTAATAGCAAATGAGTAAAGCAGATTTGCGACGGTCCAAATATGAGCTGCGGTATTTTGGACTATGAAACAAAGTTAGGATTTTTACTGATAAATTATATTGTATTTTTATCAATGTTATTAGAAAAAAAACTGCCAGTAAAAGGTCAAAGGCCGATTTTAATATTAAAAATTAATATTTTAATGTTGTATGAGGATGCAGTGTCCAAGATGGCTTCCGTCCAAGAAACTGGTGCTGATCAATAGAATAGTATTTTGGAATTGTTTCTTGACCTGAATCGTGAGTTCTCATCCTTCCGTTTTGACACGAACACTAAAATTGACTATGTTACTAAATAGATAGCCCCTGAAAGTATTGCCAGGCAGCATGACTTTCAAGAGCCTAGTTCCACGGTGTGATTGTGAAAGAAAATTCTAACCCTGAAGTCAAAATATATGTTTCTGCGGTTCGAAGCAAATCAAGTGCCGTAATAAGAGTCAAACGCGAGATGAAATTGGTGATTAATGGCGCCAGTAAGATATCGACATTGAAAAGTGTGGGTAAGTTTCCCAAAGGAAAACTTTTTTTTTCAGGACTTAATCCTATTACTATTGTCAACGAAATAACTCAATTTCGGAATCGTTTAAAACTAAACTACAGAAGAATTAATACTAAAAGCCAGTCCCATGCTTCTTTTCATGTAGAAGCTTCCGGGAGTTCCCATGCCTTTCTTAAGCATTGATTTGGCCTGAAGGCTGCCTGGTTACGAAATTTTTCGGTAGATTAAAAATAAGATCGAATGAATCATTTTGGAAACAACAGCAACTACAAACATTAGATTTGTCAACAAAAACAGATTCGAAACGACTGTCTTTGTTTTATCAAAATGTTCGTTTTTTTTTATTTTTATTTTAGTTAAAACTGTAGAGTTCTTTAGTTCTTTATTTCTGAGGCTTCGGGGTAATACGATGTGATTTGGGTTAAGAAACATGGCCTTGTGACACTATAAATTCTTTGCACCTATTCGATGAACGTTATCTTGTTTTTCGAAAAGATCGTAGTTCTTCAGCTAATTCTTGAAGACGGAGTGGTGTTTTTCTTGTGACTATCAAAAAATGTCTTTCGTTCCCATGTTGGACGTACCTGCTTTAGATTTTGAAGCTATTTGGATTTTCGTCAAGTTAAATTACAGAAAAAGGATGCTTTTCTGTGTTGTTTGCTTTCCACCTTCCTCATATGTGGACATGTATGTTAAATTTGTTTATTGTTTAAAGGATTTGGTTCTTATGATAAAATATTAATTTTTGGTGAATTGATTTACCTATATATGATGATTTTTGTGAAGGAAACAATCCAGTTTTTTATGAATTATCCAATTTTATATGATTCATTAACAACAGGATAAACAACTATCCAATTTTATATGATTTTATATTATTCAGTATTCATAACTGTAATAATCAATATCATAATTTGATTTTGTCTGAGGTGGTTTCAAGTGACATTTCTGTCTGGGAACAGTGATAGTCCTTTGATACCTGAGGTACCTTTGATCAGCCCCTATTGTTTCTGTATCTTTCTACCGTGATAAGAAGAATGTAAATATTTTTAAACTGGATTTTTTTAAATCAGATTTTTGAACAATGTGGCGCTTATTTCATGAGATTGGTTGGAATTTTTTGCTTAGTTTTAATGGCATAAAAGATGCGGATTTTAGATTTTATAATTGCTAAGACAATATTTTTAGTAGAACTATCACTTTTAGAAAAAAATGTTACTGGAATTTCCTTTTTGGAATTAATTAGAAACTTAGAGGCTGATAATAACGAAGGCCGCGATTCGTAAGTTAGCTTTATAGGCTGTTAACCCAGCTTCATTTGACGAATTTAAATCTTCAGATATAATATCCAAAATGATTATGACTCATATCTAGGATTAAAAGAAAATTATTTAGTTTTGAATCCTTAAAAAATTCCCGCCTTATTTCAAGGATTAAAAATTCGATACGCCAAGTACTGTATATTATAATAATGTACATTATCGAAATCATGGCGATATCACAAATGCTGCTTTTGCACCTTATTTTAGTATTCTTTTCAAACCTAGCACGGATGTTGACGGCATTGGTTATCTTATTAAAATCGACAGTGTAACTTATGATGATATGGTATTGGCTATCAGGAAATAAAAATCTTCTTTAATCGTTGGTGTTGATAATCCTTTATTATTAAGGGATGCACCGAGTTTTTAACTTATCCGCTGCATTTTTTGTTTAACTTGTCTTTGAGAACTAAGGTATTTCCTCATATCTGGCAACAAATCATTAACATTTACTAACATTATTTCTGTTTTTAAAAGGCGGAGATAAACATGATTGTAAAAGCTTTCATCCAGTTGCTATTTTAAGTCCCTTGACTAAAACGTTTGAAAGTATGACTCATTTTCTGTGAAATCCTAGTTTATTGTGCCCCTTATATCGCCAAGGACGATAACAATACAAAGTCACCAATCAAGAGGTCTGACCATATAAAAAATACTGTGGAAAAGTTACACTTACCCACCATTTTTATTAAAATTAGGAGATTTATTGATCACGATTGTTTTGTCCAAATGCACCTTTTTTAACCTTTTTGTGGCACAATCACAGAGTCTCCTTTGAATGCTGAAATAAGGGACTTTTGCAAATCGGTTGCGCAGGTCTGTACTTGAGATAATAAAACCCGAACAATTGATGTCTTCGGCATTTGAAGAAACAACCAATCCAGGATTTTTTAACTTAAAAACATCTTACAACTTCGCTTCGTGATAGCTTCTCTAGCTCGTTAAACTTACGGATTATGATGTTAACAAGAACAGCACAAGGAAAATTGAAAGCATCCGTTGCTAATAACTTCTCTACGAGAGACTGGTGCTTTTCTTGAGAAGACATTTGAAGTAACACTTATACGGTTCAACTAATTTTTCATTTGAGGAGGGAACGATTTACATAAAATAAATAAAAGGCAGAATTTTTCAGTGATGCAAACGTCGTTCTGTCGGTGCCATATATATTTTGAAATACAGAATCGAATTCTCAAATGCAATATCCCTCATAATGTTTTTGATAATATTTCTGATTATCCTAATGATCAGACACAGGATTATTTAATACTCGCAGACTTATCGCATAATCATGGGAAATCTACAAAAAGAACAACAATTAGCAAAGAATTCCGTTAGAATGGTAAAATAATATTAAAGCGAAAAACTGTGAGAAAAAAAGCGATTCAAAAAGCTCGAACAAATATTTTTTTTTTTTTTTAATTTTTGTTTTCTGTTTTGACAAAATTTGTAAACAGACTGTTTTAATTAGAGTAACATACATAATTTGGTAAAAACTGTGAAAGGATAATTACCATCTGTTCATAGTTCACTTTAAAAATAGCACTGAATGTTTTACTAGCACCAATACTTTCAACTATAAAACGTAATTTAATTAAATTCTTTAATGGATGTTTATTTATCGATTATTTTTAACTTTCATTTCTTACAAAATTGCTGTAGTAGATGAACAATTCAACAAGCGGAAAAAAAATTGTAAATAAATCAGTGTTAGGGTTATTAAGAAAATTATTCCGCTGCTTTTTTGGGTTACCATATTGGCGACAAACTAGTGGGCACACTAAATTTGGATTCAACCGACTTTTCCAGCAAATTAAAAACCTGAATTCTGTGTCTCAATACGGTTTTATTGCTAACCGCTCAATCACCATTAATTTATAATGCTTTTCAAATAAGATTATTTCTTCATTTGATATTGGTTTTCAACTTGATGTCATTTACACTGACTTTTCGACGGACTTTAATTCCATCGACTTTGGAACTCTAATCATGGTTTTCATGTCAACCTGACGGATTAGCTCCATTTTTATTTATGTAACAGAACTCTTTTGTAACTGGTTTAATAATACTGTTTGACATGAGTTCTCGATTTCCTTCGGTGTTCCTTCTAGCTCTAATCTTGAAACTTTACTTTTTATTTTATTTACTAATGACATTACTAATGTCTTAAAATATTCTGAGTGTTTTCATTTGCTTACGGCTTGAAGTTGTTTCATTCAAAATATTCTAATATTGATAATGTAGTTATACAGAAAGATGTTGATTCTCTTTTTAAATGGTGAACCGATATCAAGCCATACCTGAACATTGATAATGGGTTGACGTGTAGTTTAGTGTGCCCCCGAGTTTGTCGACAATATGCTAACCCAACGAAACGATTTTGCATCAACCCTTATACTGTTTCGCTTATTACTTTTTACAGTGGTTGAGTTGTACATGAATTACAACTATTTTATGAAAAATATTAAATTAAAAATAATAAAAATATCAATTAAAGATTTTACTTTAGTTTGGTATTATAATTAAAAGTTTTTTATTGCTAATAAGACACTGTAATGTTATTTTTAATGTTAATATGAACGAAAATATTTATTCTTTTGCAATACTTTACTGTCGGTATGCGTTTTAGAAATCGACTGAATTATTAATTTAAGAAATCGTCTGAAATGGAATTCCCTGCATTTTTTGTAATTATTTTTCTAATCTGACGGTTTTTTTGATAATTCTTTATGTCATTAATTGTTCAAGAACGGATATGTAGTGAATGGGATTTGAACCTGCAGAATGGATGAAGGGTGAGTGGAATATATACATAAATATATATCTTTTACGAATTGAGGAAGTTGAGAAAAGTATGCTTGTTTGAAATGTTGTATGGGGAAATGGTTTGATTGCTTCTTTTTCGTTCTTTTTTTTCTTTTGATTATGTCTGTACATGTTATCCACGCAGTCCTTATGTTCAATGAGCTAATGAAGCTACTAGAATCCCGCTCCCGCTGCTAGCGAAACCATAGGATGTTTATTTTTAAGTTAAAAAATTCTGCCCGGTGCCTTCTTCAGATGCCGAAGGCATCTCATGTTCTAAATTTTACTCTCTACGCAGCATACCGGTGCAGCCTGTTTGTAAAACGTCTTTATTTCAAAATTTTTAAGATAAGCAGCGATAACAATCCCAAAGGTTAAAAAAAAAAAACTAAAAAACTCTAAACAACAATTATCAGTACATATCATAATTTTAATGCAGGAAGTGGTAAGCGTAACTGTTGTCCATTTTGTCCGCCATCTTTATTGGCGACTTGGCATTCTTTGCGCAGCAAGGGGCACACTAAATTACACTTTTACCGATAAATGTAGTATTATTAGTTGTACAAGAAAAGTTCAGCCTTTAAATCCTATTTATAAAATTAATGAACTTGTAATATTACGCTCGTATTTAATTACATACTTAAGTGTCTTTAACACTAAATTTGAATTTTTTGAACATATTGATTCCTTGGTTTCCAGAGTCTATCGTAGGTTTGGAATTTTCAAACGCAAAACTAAAGAGTTTTCGAGTGAAATTGCCCTGAAGTTCTTATATTATGCTCATGTTAGATCTTTTCTGAAATATTGTAACATTATTTGGTATTCAAATTGCCGTAGCAAAATTCAAAGTTTTGAGTATATTCAAACCAGTTTCTTGCTGTATTTGTTTTACAAAAAAGTGGATTTTACTCTTAAGATATATCTTCTTCTGGTCTGTTTGATATATTTAAATTGGCTAGTTTGTGTTGTAAATGAGATATTTCTTGTGTTCTTTTCTTTTATAAAGTTATCAATGACATTGATATTTTGAGTTTTATAAATTTCGCTGTGCCTGTAAGATGTTTGAGAAACAAGAGTACTTTTTCAGATGTTTATTCTAAATTTAATTATATTAAAATGTTTACTTTTTTATAAATTTTATAAGACTTTTAACAAAATCTGTATCGAACTTGACATTCATAATGATTCCAAGCATTTTTAAAGCGACTTGTTCTCAACTGGATCTTATTATTTTAATTGCCATTATTATTATATTTCATTTAATTCTTGACTACCCATTGTTTTTAACGATTTATGTGTATTTATGCTTTTGTGTTAGTAGTGTGTTTTACTTTTTGACCTTTGCTAGCAGTTTGCATTTTTATTTATATATGGTTTAGAACTTTCTAATTCTTTATTATTTAATGTTCTTTTTTCTAGTGTGTTTTAATTTGCTTTGTGGTTTGTGTTACTTGTGTATTTTTAATTAATGCACTCTGTAAATGGAGTCAATCTCTGTAGTGGGCTTATTTGAAATAAATAAATAAACACTAAATCTTAACGTAAGTTAATGAACTATTAGGAACTAAATATAGCAGAGATTTGAAGAGTGTTTGTTCAACGGAAAAAAAACTACGCGGGTTTACTCAAAATTAGTGCTATTGATAACTTTCAAATTCTGTGCTCAAGATTTTAAAAATATATAAAAAGAGCAGCACAAAATTGAAATTTTCGGTAGTGCATATAAAAAAAAATTAGAATATGTATGAAACTATATGTGATGTCATACAATCTGGAGTAAAAAATACAACAGTCTTTGAAGTCTTACAGATCTTCTCACAATGATACTCTTAAGGGGAGATTAGTATCAGCGTTTTTAACGCAAGACATAGTTACGATGCTAATTGGTCAATCGTAATATCCTTTCTATACATATAACATGTAGCTTTTCTAACATGGCGTATTTGCATAAATGGCAACAACACACGTGAAGTGAAACTTTATGTAAATGCCCATTTCGTGAAAGGAAATTCCTTCCCCTCTACTTTAATTGGTGCAGGAATTGAGAATGGAAATGAAATTAATCCATCGTAAATCCCTGACCATTAGTTGCTCTGGAAAATTCCCATTCCTTTCAAAGCTAGTTCGAGTGCTTGATTGATCTCGATCAAGTTACCGATATTTATTGAATTTTCGATAAATTCGATATTTCGATAATAAGCAAATTTTTATGACTATCGAAAATCAGTCATGACAATATTTTACGGCTGGATATCAAAGCATTGTTTTATTATATCAGTAGAAAGTGTTTTACTTTTTAATCTGCATGCTTTTTTTATATGTTTGAAAATGAGTCATTTTTCTAGTTTTACATGAATAAAAATACTGTTTTCAGTTGCGTAATACATTATTATTAGAATATTTTATTTTGTATTAAAGCTGATGATTATTTTTAATGGAAGTGCGGTTCATCTTCATTTCATAGCTATGTAAATTCTGATGCTCATGGAACTTAATCAATTGCTCCGTGCTGATCAGACCTGGTTGATTTTTCGATAGTTTCGAGCTTTCGATAATGATCAAATTTTCATGACTATCGAGAATCAGAAATGTTTTACAACTGGATTTAAGGCATTTTGCATTGTTTTCGATACCAGGAAGAAATAAGTATTTTTTTTTTTTTTAAATACGCATACTTTACTGTAGTATGCGCATTTATAATTCTAAAAACTGAATTATTTTTCGTGTTGCATATCTTTCAAAAATACTCTTTCCCAATTTCATAATACATTTTTTTTTATTTTGTAGTTAAGATAAAGATTATTTTTAATGGATAACTATTTATTATTCCAATTTATTTCAGTTCACATGACTAATTTAAGTTACATATTTTATTTATTTATTTATTTTTTGAAATTTTGAAACAGTTTAAAAATGTTTTATTTTCCTTCCCTTTTTTTTAGTTGCGTGCTTTTTTATTTTTAAATGTACAGTATTTTGAATTGATATAAAAAATCCTGCATTTAATTGAATTCGTAGAATTATTATTTTTCTGTTTTTAAAAAAAAGATGATTATAGTGATAATGCTTCAATCTTTCATTTAGAATTTCATAATATGCTAGAATTTTGATAGAACAAATTAGAAATAATGGTTATATAATTATATAGAATTTTTATATTCAGAAACCTAGCGTTTTATTTGTGTACTGGGTATTTTTTTGTTTATATTTATGCTAACGTATAATGCCTTACTTTTTTTTTTACCATGTTGTTCCCTAATTGAATAAATTTTGGAAGACCTACTGTAAAGTTTTTAATGTATTGCATAATTATTCAGTAAATAAACTCATGCTCCCTAATACTGTTATTTATGTTTTACTCATTAATTACAATATTTCGTCTCTTTTTGATTTTTAAAACAGTAAATTATGTGAAAGCCTCTTTGATTTTAATTATCTTATTTTTCTATTTCTAAAATTATAGTGCATATTTAAATTAAGTCTGCCGAAAACATTTTTAAAATGAGCCTAAAAATTTATGTAATGATGCATATACATAATTAATTTTTCAAGATATTAGGCTTCAGATATTGAATTCGAGTTGTAATGAAACTACTTAATTTTATCAGTTAAAGACATTATTATGTTGTTTTCTTTAATGAAGAATGAAAGAAACTGACGTTTTCTAAATCAGCTGTAAAAAGTGTAATATTTTAAAACAATTATACTATAGAAAATGTGGAATATGATAAATTATAAAATGCAAATATTGTTTCGACATTGGCACATTTTATTGAAGGGGATTTAACACAATTATTTTCTAATTACTTTTATTGGAGAAAAACCCGAATACTATCATTATATAAAATGAAAATTCCTTTTATTTGGAGTTGTCTGTATTAACACGTGCGCTAAGAATATTCTGTTATAGCAGCAAGTTTGTTAAATTTTGATGTTTATAATTTAATAGCAATAAATAAATAACGAATCACAATATATCGATAAATATTGTTATATGTTGGGCAATACATCGCGATGGTGGATTTCGGTCATAGGCCAACCCTTGTTACAACCCTTAAAGCAATTATGTTAGATATAATAATAATATAATTACTCTAATGGCTGAACTGGAAGATTTATCTCTGGAATCCAAATGTTTTATATGATATACGATTGCTCATTACTGCAAGATGCATTTTTACATTATTTAATCGAAACAATCAGTTTTACAAACTGATATACATATGACATAAACTACACTACAAAAAAAAAGAACTTTTAAATCCTAGTGACATATTTAAATAAAATAATTAAAACAAATTTTAAAGAAAAAGTAAAATCAAAATATTGAAATAATATTTTAAATACCAAATATATATTATTACTTATAAATTCCTATTATACAAATATAGTAATTTTCATATTTGCCTTCTTAAATTACCTGTCTGACTGAAATGGCCCAGTGATTTATTATTCTCAATACCAAAATAACTGATATTTCTTTTATTTATTTTTTTTTTTTATAATTTTGCCAGTTTGCTACAGACACAGTTTTCGACAGTCAGTTATTGTTAAATGATGTTGAAGACTTATCACATGCTAATGTCACCTGTGTTAAGTAAAAAAAAAAGAAATCTGGCAATGAGCATGTTAATTAAAAGTGAACAGCAAATATAGGGCACTGGGATATTTTTTTAAATTTTTTTTTGCTCTTATACTGGACCGTTTTAACAATAAACAGACAGAAAACTGGTAAGAAGATTTTATACTTCCTTCGTGGAAGAACTACTTCCTAAATTGCAAGGTTGAAGGAGTTCTGGACAATTCCAGTACAAGATTATAAAGCAATTCTTTTAAGAAAACCAAATATTCTAAAGTCATCAATAATATGGTTGACTGTGATGGCATACGAAGTTATATACATTTTGCACAATGCTAACAGTGAAAAGCTTATTTAAGAACATATTTGTCAATTTTAATTACGTAGACTAATTTTCAATTTAAATTTTTTTTAAAAAAATGTTGAACAAGCTTTCTGAAGAGCTGAAATTTTTGCTGTTCGCTTTGGTGCTTTTAAATTCGACAAACTTTAAAATTTTAATAGGTTTTTATAGTTTTTAGGATTTTTTTATAGTTTTAGGATGAATGTGTTCAATTTCAAAATCTTAATGCATTTGTCAATGTTTTTAAAATTGATTATATTCAGTCTTCGAAGTTTTACAGTTTTTAAGATGGATCATTCAGTTTTCAAATTCATATAACGTTTTTCATGTTTTTGAGATTAAATATATTTATCATTAAAATTTTTTGTATATTTTTAATGCTTTAAGGGTTCATAATTTAAATTTTCTTAATTATTTGTTTCCTTAGTATTTTTTTACATTTCAATATTCATATTAAATGACTAGCATGTTTAAAAATGCTCTTGTAATTCAATACTTATCGTTTTTTTTTGTATGGATTTATGGTTCATTTTGTGATGCACCTGCAACTGAAGGTGTGTATTTTCCTTTAATGAATACATAAATAATTTTTGTTTGAAATTTAGTTTTTACTCCATATTGACGTGATTCACTTCGATTTCTCTTCACAATTAATTATATACCTTTGATGAGGAGGAAAATCCTTGTATAAAAACATTTTGTTAGATGGTTTCTGTTATTGATTTGATTATTTCACTCCTATCACTTGAAGTAACTACATATCATTAAGATAAAGATAGAATTAAACTTCATTGTTAAAAAATCTAAAAAAATGATTAAAAAGTTTTTCGAAAAACATGGTAGTATCCTTTTTTTCAATTTTAGGATGTTTTCTGTTTCTCGAGGAAATTAAATTTTTATGCATTTACAAATGCACATTCATTTTTTAAAAAATACCAGGATCTGATTTTATATATTTTAATTTGGCTTATTTCATATTTGTTAAGATAAAATTATATAATCATCTTTTCACCGACTTACAGAATTGAAATTTGTTTAACCATGATAAAATACATTATTCTAATTATCTGATTAGCAGTTTTATTGATTTTATAAGAGACTGAAAACTAAACAATGATAAGCATAAATTTGTATTTAAAAAAAAAACATTTTTATCAGTGCTTGAAAATGGGAAAATAAGATTTTATTAAATATCTGGAGTTGAAGCAAAATTCGTAAAAGCGTGTGTCACTGAAATCAATAAGAATAGGATATAAAGCTAAAATCAATTTAATAAGAATATAAACTCCCAATGTATTCATTTTATGAAAATTTAAAAAATGTATAGATTTAATATAATTCAATTTTACTTATTTAAAGTATTTCTATATTTCAACTCTGTTTGCTATCCCAATTATTGATGAAAAATAATTTTATATTAATTTCAACATGCTGTCCACTGAGACTAGCTCGGAAAAGATATGTTTCCAAAAATATGTTATTGCTTAATCAATTTGTTTACAAATAAGAAAAAAATATTTCGGTAATTTGATGTAGTATAATTTTTATGAACCGTGATGTGGAAAACCAAAACATTTTTAAAAATACATGCTCGAAACATGGAAAAGGCTGATAAACCAATTAATTTTTAATACGAATATTAATGATGCGCATAACAAAAATTGTTTGATTTTCATAGAAGTCATTGTGACAAATATGATTGCTGAGGGGCTCCTTTTTAGATCATTGTCACATTAATTATGCAGTATAAAGTGTACTCATGACTAAAAATAAATAAATAAATTCCGCTTTTTTCAAGAAATGGCAATCTCAGCGTTAAACATTTGTCTTGTAGAAAAAGCAACTTTAATTTACAAAACTATACAAGAATAAACTACAAAAATAATAAATGTTAAAGATAATAAATCATCCGGTCTTTTCAAGTTGAAAAAAGGCTCTTTTCAGTATTAAAATAAACTTTTTTAAGTTCAATATGATAAGGTCAAATTATTGAGTATAAATCGAACATTGTTATCACGTTATGGGTTTCGCAAGATTTGTTCAGATTCTGGCCAAATTGAAGCAAATTTCATACTTTAAAGTGATATTTATGAATCTAATGCTGCTAGTCTTTTGTCACAGAAAGGTTCATATACATAAAAACTAATATATATTCCAGTTCATAAAAAATATTCAACTTTGCGTGTCCCTTTAACGGAACGATAATACATTCTAGAGAGACATTAGTTTCGACTTCAGAAGCCATATCTGTTTATGTGTAACTCAGCATAACTGTTGCCTAAATAGACCTGCATGGCATAGTGTCTTGGAATCGAGACAACTCATTAGAATTCAAAATACAGTGTTCTGCAATGGATGATTCTATTACCAGAAAATTAGTAGTCTGCTCCAAACAAATTACGTTTCGGAAATGAGTAACAGTTAAACCTCAATAGTTTGGAAATATTTTCTATAGACAGTTTAGACATAATTTAGTTTTTTTGTCGGCAACAAAAAAAAAATCAGTTTTCTCTAAATGTTTTATATGTGGTGGTGTTATCGCACTTGTAATTTTCAAAATTAAAATAAATAACTTCAGTGTTACGCCAACTTACATAATATCTTTAGAGTATGATCGTTAAAATCAAAACGGGCAATGTATTTTGATAAAAAAAAAATATTGAGATTAAAATTGACAAATTAAAACGAATATCACAGGAGAAACTTGAAATGAAATCTCCTTCCTTAGATATTTGTAAATTATTTTTTTTCAGTTTGTTAGCAATGTGCTAACGAACGCATATATAGTTGTCGACAATAAAAATGGAACACCTCTATAACTATGTTATTATCACCACTTTACAAATATGGTGTAGATGGAAATGACTCGAGGAGATAGGTTTGTTGAGATAGACAAATTGATTAACTAAGTTGATTAACATTAACATAGTTAATTACTATGTCGAAATTTTTCCATTAAGGCTATCATATTTTTTTTTCTGAATCAATTCGTCGTAATGAAATTTTATGGATTTCTAATGATAATTTCGAAATTTCTTAGGTTTTAAACAATGCCGCTTCCAATTTAAAATGAGTCATTTAAATTTTTGATGATATCTTGGAAACTACTATGTATTTTTCAAAATATTTCATTCTCTTAAAGAAAATTATATTTCTTAAAGTCATGAAATAAATGCATAAATAGCACAAATTAAAAAAATATATATATATATGAATTTTTAATGTGGGAACTAAGTGAATTACAACACTGCAAAATTTTTATATGGGAGTAATTCTATCATGCTAAAGAGCCAAAATTCAAAAATTTGTGCGCATACCCCAATCAGTTTTCAAAATATCCACGAAAACTGTAAAATTCCCACTGTCCAATTGCAATGCCCAATTTTTGAGGGACCACATATTAAATTTACTTGTATTTATAGATCTACATTTTATGAAGCACGAACTTTAACGGCAATTATAATATCGCAGTTAAATATTAAATTTGTTTAAAGATCAAACAATATTAATTCAGCCTATTTTCCACTTTGTTTAAAAGGTGAATATTTTTTTTCTCTTTGACGATTTATAAATAAATTGCAAGACAGATTGACTGTTGGTATATTTAATTAATTTTTACTCTTTACAGGCTTGTCGCTTGCAAGGAAATCCGTACCATTTTTTAACATTCAGAAAATTAATTAACGCTAAAATAATTAAAATAACTTGCACCTATTATTTATATACTTAATGGCTTAATGTTGAGAACTCGTTTATAAGTTTCTTTAATTAGATGGAGAATATTTTAAAAATATGCTTAAAATGTCTCCCTCCTCTTTGCAACTGCGTTTATGGTGAAAAAAATTCTTTCCGAACTTCTATTTCGAGGTTTTGCAGCATGATAATATGCTTGCCAGAATTCGTTTGCATTTATCTATCTTGATTATATTAACCATTGGATAATAGAAAGAATGTCCATAACTCTGTCATTCTTTTAGTAGCTTACAGTTGCAAATTTAATACATTTTCTGTCCGATTAACTATTAATTGTTCCCTCTTGAAAATAAGCCCATCCGTTTAACAACTGTTTTGCCCTAGTGCCCTCTGTGCATCAATTTATCGAATTTTGATAGTTGTAAGCAAAAAATAAACCATTCATAACGATTATAATTCAATAATAAAATTACTTCGAATACATAGATAAATCAAGTATTCAATGGATTTCGATTTGAATCAAAATAAGAAAATATTCCCAAAATAGAAGGTGTCATCTTATTAAATAGAAAAGAAATCAAAACAATTAAGTAGTTAATAAACACCTATAATTTCATTGGCTTAAAATGTCTTTACGATATCCCATTTCTCCAATCAGAGGCAACATTTCATTCGTCATAAAAATTGAGATGTATGTTAATTTCGGATGGCGGGATCAACTAAAAAAGGTTAAATGATGAATTGACTTTAAAAGTAATGGAAATGATTTAATATTTAAATTTAAAAAAAAAATATTTTTTAAAGAAACATACCGGTATTAAGGATAAATCTGAGTCGCGTTGCTTTTCTCCTGCGATAAATACGAAAAAAATTCTTATTTTGCTATTAACAGGCAGTGGTTTTCTTAATATACGATCTCCGGTATGTTGGCTGTTTTTGAGAGGAGTTTGCAGCAAAAAAAAATTAAATACATCTCAAGAAGAACTGCGAATTTTAAAAAGAAATTTGATACACATACACAAAAAGACTTGCTGAATCGAATTATTAAAAAAAATCTCAATTACTGTAAAATAAAAATTTCGAGATAATAATTAATTAAAAACGCCAACTCGGTTAATCAGTTTGTCTATCTCAAAAAACTCTTACCTCTTTAAGCTATTTCCATCGATACAAATTTTGCGAAGATGGGATAATAAATAACGAAACTACAGAGGTGTTCCATTTTATTTTGTTGTCGACTTTACCTGATTACTTTATATAATGGGGTCATTTAGTTCTTTGTATGCATATTTTCTCGAAACCCTCATTAAAAAGGATTCAACATTTGTCAGTTAAATTTTGATTGACTACCTTCTATGGAATCTTTTCTTTATTTTCATAATGCCCTGGTGAAAACTCTCACCATGCTTATCTCTAATTCCCTTTATCCAGGCTAATTTAGAATTTTTTCTATATACCCTAAATCCTGTCTAGGATTGGAACTTTACTAATTATGATATTAAAAATAAATATCAGGAAAGATGAAAAATTCTTTATCAGAAAAGGGAATATCACATTTTCAGTATCATTTCTGTGATCGCATATCAATATAAAATCATTTATAAATTGAAATTCTATATAGATAAATACTGGGTGACCAAAATTAAATAAGAGGTGCTTTGTCTTTTCTGTAGGGAAAACTACATGACCATTTTCTCCAATTTTCACATATCTACATGCTCTTGAGCGTACGGTTTCAATTTCTGAATGAAAACTTTGCTTTATATTTCGTCTGCTAAGAGAGAAAGTGTTGCTGGAAAGCAGGTAATTTACAAACTAACAAGTGCAACAATTTCTACTTATATAAAAAATATATAGATCATTTTCCACGTATGAGGATATCATGAAACTGTCAGATATCAAGCATTATTTATTAAGCTGTTTCATCAAAGAAATAGCAATGCTTCTACTGCATTTAAAGAATATCACCTGGTGCAAAAGCTTAAGTAATGACAGTGACAATTAAAAAACTTCGGAAAGGATCTTGCCCACTGAATATATAGGAACATCTTCTGTTAAATTCCCACGAGACTGCGAAGCAAATCGACTGCAAGAAGGTGAAGATGCAGTAGTGAAGAAGATATCAGCAACTGAACATGGGAGCGATAGTGCACTCGTGATATCGCGAGAATTGGTCATGTCATATACCAGGAAAGCCCTCCAGGAACCCATAAGTAAGTGATACATCTGACTCTCCAACCGGCCACGAAGGCACACGTATTTAAACCATAAAAACTCAATGACCTCACCGGCCAAGGTACAACCCTCCCGAAGAAAGGTACCTCCCAAGGTACAACCTCCCCCATCTATTTGTGTACCCTCCAGGGTGGCGAGATTCAGCCATCATGCCGGAAGCATCTCATCTTCATTTCGAGGTATCCCCCAGGGGTTAAGCCCATAGGCAAATCAAGCCTCTTGGATTGCTATTTCTTGACTCAACACAAAACTCAACTTTTGATTTTAATTTCATATTTATGTATTAATTTTTTAGAAAAATGCATTTTATATATAATTAAATCGTCCTTATTACTCTATTTAAATTAATTAATAATTTCTTGCTTTCAGAAATTTTATCGTGGGTGAATTCAAATAATTATTTATTCCTTCTTAATTATGGATTTTTTTAACGAATTCATAAATGCATTCTTACATTAAAAAAATATTAAATCGAATGTAAAGATTAGAATTAAAATTATTATTTAATTTTTTAATGTTATACGCAACTTAATAATTTTGTTAAAAGAATTAAGTTTTTATTACAAGATTCTTTTATTATAAGATTTAATTCTTATGTTTGCGTTAAGTATTTTTTAAAGTTATAACATATAAAAAAATGTACAATTAATGAATTCTCTTTATACTCTTCGGAAAGGAATATTAACAAACATTTCTATTAGCTGAGAAAATGGGAATTTTATTTTTAAAAATTATATTTCTATTTCTCTACAATCTGGCCAACTTCAAAAAATTAATAAAAAATCCCCAATATTTTGGGAGAATCAAAAGTTGTTATCTTAATGCAAATAAAAATCATTGTAACTATTTATGTATCATATATGTATGCCTGTTACACATCTTCTCCCAAACAATAAGACAGAATTAAATCTAAATTTGAACAGTTATTGTTTAGAAAAGAGGAAAAATTTGATAATTTTTTAAAGTTTTTTTATATTCAATTACTTAGTATCCGAAGTTTTATCGCTTTCTGCAGCAATTTTGGAGCAAATTATCCACAAGAATTTTTTTTTTATGTCATCTTAAAATTCAAACATTTTCCCTTTTCATTGGTAGCACTTTCGTTTCCCTGTACTTTTCCCTTCGAATTCTATCACTTTTATTATCAATAAAATTATTAGTAATTTTATTGGTGGCTTTTAAAGTCGACAAATCTTCAAATTAAAATTCTCATTTTAATTGAAAACGTTTCAGATGATAAAAGGATTTTGTGTATTATAATATTATAGCAAGAATTTTTTACATTAAAAATGTTACACTTGAACATATTTCAATGCCAAGCAATGCTAAATATATGAGTTAGGGATTTAATTAATGCAGGAAAATAGGAAACTAAAATGCAAATAAATCCCAACAAAACAATGAAAATTGCTAGGGATAGGGTCAAGGAACTCAATGTCTGTCCCTTTTCTCCATGAAGTGAGTGCCAGTTAGAGACATTTATTGTAAAAGTGGCAAACCTTAGCTTCCGAACTACTGTATCAATTTCTTCCCTTCTTTATTTTATGAAAGCATAGAAAGTTCTTTTCCTTTTTTTATTATACATATGAAATTGTTGAAACAGTGAGCCAGCTAAAACAAACAAGACCTCACTGTTCTGCAAGTATGAAAACTTGAAGTAAATCCTAAGAAAAATATTATGAATTCTGAATTAATGATGACTTTAATTAAAATATGAGTACAATACTATGTAATTAAAAAATAAAAATGCACCCCACAAATACGTCTCCCCCCATCAAAGTTGCAAGCACCTAGACAGTTGTTTATTTTGCCTATTTCATAATCTAATCCTCCCATATGCGATAGAATTATGAGAAAGGTGCAGAAGCGTTATCTTTTTCCGATATCTCATACCCAGTAATTGCTTTCTGAAATGAAATGAGGAAAACATTTACTTTGATGTTCACTTCTCGAATACAATAGGTAGTGAAAGGCCTGACAGGTACTAAGAAGTGCCTAGGCTCGTTGGAGTTTTGAATATCGATGTAAACACACATAACTGCTGCATTGGTTTGTCACAAATTCCCAAGTTCATCAACAAAATCGGTTGCATGTTCTAAAAGTGATAGTGCAGTGCTGCTTCATCTTATGTTTCATAGTTTTCTTACTTCTTTGAAGTAAACATAGTCTTGGGTCGTATATGGTAGAGTGACATATTTTTGTTCTATCACTAAGTAAGCACTAATATTTCGGAACTTTGAAATTCCATCACTTCAGCAGATAAATCATTACCAAATTGAAATCTTCATGCAAGATAGTTCCTCACTAAATATTCAGGCATTGTTCACTAAATGTTCAGAATGATTAGAGGTCATTTTCAATACTTTTGCCGCCTAGGTCACCCTTGTAACTTTAGGCTATGGAAATATTTAAAGAACCGCGTTAGTAAAGGCAATGTTCCGATTTTGGGTGCCTTATAAATTTCACAACATATATCCCACCTCTATTCCGATTTTGGGTGCTTTAACATAACTTTCGTTTTGTTTTAGAATAAGCTGTGCATGAAAGTAGTTTCCAGACCAAAGTGACGTTGGAACTATACTGTAATGATAGTATAGTTCCATATAGAACAGCAGTAAAGTTATGGCACAAATCGTTCTATCAAATTTAGAGTTAATTTCCTGTGATTCCAATAAAGATTATGAGTATGAGTTTATTATAATAACAATATGAGTATTTATTTAGAAATAAAAAAGTAGAAACTACATTCTTGGAGAGCATGTGTACAACATTAATCAGGTAACTTTTTCTACAGAGAAGCCGAAATACATCCTGTTTAATTTGAATCGCCCTGTATGCACCTGCTTAGTTAGAATATAATTTCAAATATCTGCTTAAGTAAGTTCTCATTATTTTACTCGATCAAATCTATTTAATCTAATAATGATTATGTTTCAATGTAATAAGAGAATGTAATCCTTGCGACATGGACAGCTTTTAATAACTTGAATTGAAACTCAGTGCCTGATGATAGTCTATTAATCTCATTAGCAGTGAGAACAATGTCTGATAAGAGATTGATCGTTTCATCACAAAGTTTCCTAGAAAAAGTTTTGAATGAATTTTCAGTAGATTCTTGAGATAAGCATTAATGTTGAAAACAGCATTATAAGTGAAAGAAGTATAGGCTAATTTTCAGATAAATAGTATTGCTTGTCGAATATATCTTAGGAAACACTATTAATTAATTTTTTATTCTGACTCTGCATATTTTTCTATATTTTAAGTTTCTAAATAACCGAACGTGCCATGCCCTTGTTTTGCTTCATTCAATGACTTTCTATATTCTAATAACAATGCATGGACGCATTGCATTGTTATATCTCTCAAAAATGGAAATGCATCAGTAGTTTTTGTGGTGTTTTTTATATGCTGTTACACCAGGAAAACAAAATTTTTAATCTGTCTGTCTACCTGAATAGCAAAAAATGAAGTCGTGGGAACAAAATTCATATATTTAAATAAAAAATGTATAACAACATAACATTCTACAAATTGAGAATTTGAAAAACAACTCCTCCGTGTAAAATACGCTGAATACTTTTGACTTACACAATCATCTTGGTAAAATCCACTTATTTATATAAGCTTAATTTTTTTTAAATTTGATACATTTTATTAATTAGCTTTCTCTACAAAACATTAAAAGTGTCATATTTCCAATTTTTATTAGTTTAATTGCAGCTCTTGTTGTTTTTTTTAAAAAGATGCATTTAAAAGGGATTCAACATATCACTGGGATGAACATGAAGATAACTAATAAAAGCGTTTTATTTAAAAAAAAGAATTTATTCTTAAGCTTAGAAAAATGTGATTTAGGCACCAACAGTTTTCGTGGCCTACAGAGAATAAACGCAAACACGCATGCGATTATTTTGTGAAACCTCATTATAAACAACACAGTGTTTCCTCTGACAGAAGGATTCAATTAAGCTTAGAAAACTGACTTGTCTTCTCAGATTTCGTCCGATACAAGGTATCAGTGGTATGGCATTGAAACCAGGGTAGGAGTTAGCATCAGCAGGGAAGCAAAACTGATAATTAGATAGTGGCACTTAAGTTGCCGTCAACAGAAGGGTTCTCAATTAACATGTAGAAATCATCCAAGAGAAAGATCTCGGATACAATCAAGGCCATGAAATGCGTCACCAAATGCCTTTTGGTTTCAGCCAAGTGAAGTTATCTCTCTCGCAAACATTTGAAACAATTGATTTCGTAGTTCGAAAAGACCTTGAAGGAATCGAGGAATTCGAGCTAATGGGCTAATGTCTTGTGAAAATTTGAAGATTGTAAAATGCATCGAAAGCACAATGTAAGTCGGTCTTGGGGGCTTTTAAAACCCAGTGGACATGTATTCTATGTGGGCATTCGTACTCTATGCTTTAAAACAGAGTTATTTTAAAGATGTTATTTGCCTACTTTTTTTTCGTATTGGATAATAATCGCAGGAAAAATAAGAAGATACTAAAAATATCAAAGTAATAACTAGTATATTTCTTATGATATGGATAATGTCATATATCAAAAGCAGTAAAAATGCACGATATAAACCATTTTTTGAAATACGTCCTACATATTTTCACAGAAAAATGCAGACTACATTTCATTTACAGAGTTTTAATATTTTTACAAAAAAGTTTCATTACAAAAGTTTCGAAAGAAACTATAAAAATAAATTGAGGTTGAAGTAATTGAATAAATAAAATGTTCTCATTTCGTAAACTCAAAAATTTTACATTCTTTACCTCATAAAATACATGATTTTATACAATATTCAAGAAATTCCGTAATTGTTACTCGAATTGCAACATCTGTGCAATTCGAAAAAAAGTTGTAAAATTTGTAATTGTTCTTTGAATACTTACCTTATAATAATCAATTATTTTTGTAAGTGATTTCAAATATCTAATGAAGTTATTTGAATGGAATCTTATCAAACATTTCCAAAAATATTTCTTACAACTGCTAATTAATTAAAATATGTGAAAGCATTTTTTTGTACTTTCTCATGAATGAGGTATGTAGAATTTATTAAAATCTTCAAGCAACTCAAATTCGAGATTTTCGTTTTAGATTTCCAAGAGGCCGAAACACAATTTTTTTTCTTTATGTCGGTCTGTAACTGAGCAAGATAACTTAGAAATGCTCTGAGCTACACCGATAAAATTTGGTGCATGGACTTTAATTAATTAGCTAATTTTAAATTTGTAGATATAAATCAAATTTTGAACGAAATCCAATCAGAATAAGTCTGTTTATCTGGTTGTTTGAGTACAACTGAACTCGGAAACTACAAATCATGAAGAGCTGTGCAAAGAAAATTTTGTGCACAGATTTAAAATCTAAAATGTACATTCTTAGAAATTAAAAAAAAATCGGTCCGATGGTTGATGGTTGATGGTTTGTCGGTTTTGTCGGTCTGAAAGAAATGAAATTCGGTATATGTCCATGCGACTACAACTGTAGTTCCGTGTCAAATTTTGATTTGAATCGATTGGGGAAAAACATATTCGTACGATAGATTCAGTAAAAATGCTAGATTCAAGCCTACAATCTATATTTCGTAACTATTTTTTGCCAATTCCATGGAAAGCATTTGTGACCATCTCCAAGGTCCATAATTTAACGTAGAGGGGAAGGGGCAAGACCTTTATTGGGCAGCACGCAAGAAAATTCCGGAGTGACCATTCCTGTTGGTGTATTAATTGCCTGACAGAGATTAATCGCAAAAAAAATCATTAAAAATTGCAAGATAGCAGGTTCTTTCGTAATTACTGTTCATCTATGACACGCAATTAATAATACACCAGAGTGTGCGAAAAAGTTTCAGAGATATCAGTCCCACTGGTTTTACAGAAGAAATAAAAGTTTGGTTGTAGAAAGAAGGAAATTTAAACTAAAGCATCTATAAATGTTTTATACTACTAGGTAGCATTTTTTGAGCTCTCTATTATAATCGCATTTATATTTTATCAAAAAGCAAATATTATTCTGTTAAAACGTCATAGTAAGTGTTACATAAATATCTATAATTTATTTATAATTATACAATATAAAATTATGATCTATAATCTGAAAGTGCTTTTTCCTTCTTTTAGAAACTAAGATGAATGATGAAAAAATTTAAATTATTTATTCATTTTATAAACGGATTAATTTGAGAAATTTAGTTGCGACCTCAAGTGAGGCAAAACATTAAACTCTTCTTTTAAAGTATTTTATCGTTAAATTAAAGCATCTTTCCATTAATTATTATTATCTTCATTTGAATGCATATATTCATTCGACAGATTGCCCAGCGCTCCACACGAATTATATGATTTCCTTGAAAGTTATAAAACTTAACTTTGAAAAGTTTGACTGCTTATAAAAAAATGTTTAGCAAAGCTTCATCATAAAAGTTTTATGAATATTGAATTCCAAATAATGCCTTAAGTAAATAAGTAGTAATGGTTGGAATGGAATGTGAATTGATTAATCCTCATCATTTGTTAAAAGTGTAGAAAGCAAACATGAGTAAGACAATCTCTTATTTCTTTTCCTTTTTTCGTATGAAAATGATCCCTCACTTCTTTTTTATTCTTTCTAAAGTTTACTTGCTTTACGCGGAGTCAAAAGAACGCTTCAAGGGACACGCAAGTTAGTCAAGCACATCCATTGATAGCTTTCTTCAATGCTCTCAAACAATCCTTACTGCAACTGCTTTGGATGAATTAAAAATTTAAGATTGAGAATTGAAATTTTTTGCCTCAACTCTTAAATCCTTCCTATTTGATTTTTAGAAGTAATGTATTATGCATACGAAGGCTTTTACTAAACTGCCGAGAGAAAGAAAGAGGTTTCTTCTTTTTTTGAAATCGCTACTGTTTGATTTTACAACAAATCGATTTATATTTATTCAGTTAATATTTTGATTTCTGGAATTTCATTTTTAAACATCACAAAAAAAAAATCCTGCAGTTGAATTATTTATATCACGCATAAAAATATTTTAATCGATTCAATCTCGGAAAAAGTTAAAATATTACGAATGGCACATTGGGTTATAAGTGGATTTTAGTAAAAAGTTTTTGAGAAGTATTTCGAATGAAAAATGAATGTAGTAAATAAAAATTATTTTAGAGATTTTGTTGTTTCCTTTAAAAACTAGACAACCAATTTCTGCCAAGTTAAAAATTTTCACAATTAAAAATATTTAAAAAAAATGCGAAAATAATTTGTTAGATCAGCATAAAAGCTGAATTCGTTGTGACTTTTTTAAAGGAAAGATATAATTACAGATGGAAATCATAATATTAGTAATATATTTATTTGTATATTATAATAACTAATAATTAGCTTACATAAGAGAGTTTGAAATGGAAATTATTAATAAGATTCTCAACGCATTTTAGAATTTCTTAACATTGGGTAATTATAAATTATTTTGACATAATTTATAAAACGTTGCTGCAACGTAAAAAATTTCTTCATGAACCTTTGAAAATAATTCAAGTATAATACTTAAAAAAGAGAAGTATTTAGATTTCTGATTGTGGAGAGACTTAATATAACTGTGTTTTTTTTGTTTTTGATCATTAGAGATTTCATTGATTATTACCTTGATCATTGATATAATCTTTATTCGATTATTACTTCCTCATTAGGCATATAAAATCCATGAAGTGGGAAAATTTAAAAGTGGAGTAAAATTCACAAAATGATTACCTTAAAGTCTTTAATTTACCAAGATATAATAAATAGATAAAAATATAGTAATTGATTATAGTATGAGTTAATGTCAAAAAGTGTCAATAGTTATTGATAGAGTAACTTTCAACTATTTGCAATAATCAGATACAAATTTCAAAAATGCTTATAGTTGCATAAATGCATGTTTATTGATGTTGAAAAGTAATCTTATAAAATAAATGTGTCGAAAAAATTATGGGAATAAAGTTGTATGTTTTTGTTACGAAAATTATTTCATGTACTTATATGAATTTTTTTTTATCAAATTGTGGGTTATGTAAGTACTTTTCAAAAATTCTTGAAATCGTTTGCAATGAAAGAAAACAAAATTCAATTTTGATCACTTGAATAATATGAATGGAAATGTGATTTATTATTATTTATTATGAATGGAAAATGACATTTCTTCTCTAGGAAATGAAAATTTTTATAGGGTCTTTCTATAGCAATTTATTTTACTGCATTTCTTTCGTGAAGAATTTTTTTTAATTATGAAAAGATTAGTTCTGAATTCAAATTATTAATAAGATAAACAATGGACCGAGAAACCTATACTATAAGTGTTTCTAAAATGTAATGAGCATTTGTTGTTCAGATTCCTCTCAATTGTGAAATTAACTCAGAATTTTATTTGCGAATTTAAATCTAATTGAGTTTCAAAACCATTACATAAAATGAATGTACACATTATTCAACAATAATAAATGTGAAACGTTTTTAGTTGTTTGAATTATGTTTAAGAAAATAGCTTCCTTGAAAAATGTCACTACAATACATTTGCCTCCCAAATTTAGGCAAGCTTAGTTTCCTTGTATAATTTGAAAAAATATGATATACTGTTTATTAAACAATTATTTATTGTTTTTTCCTAATTTGAATGAATTCAGATAAGGAAACAAAAATGAGACTAATCAAACAAAAATAACAATTAAGTTATTACATAATCTCTAAATTGATTTCCCACTTTTTCCGTTAAGTTGTTGGACAATTATAGGGACCCTTCATAGAGAAAGGTTTGCAAATTCTCATTCAATGATTTCGGTGAGTAAAGGGAACCTAGTTTTGGAGGTAGTTTCAGATCCCCCTATTCACTCCAAACACTGATCCTCGAGATATTTCTAGACAAATCTAGCTTGGTTAGATTGAGGATTATCATACATTAGGATAAATTTTTTACCAATACTATCAATATATATTCTGAAACTCTGATCGATGCTCCTTTCCCGATGGAGAGAGTTTAAATTCAAGTATCAATAATTTTCCCATCTCCTCTATAACTCACAGTTTTCAATAATGTTAGATTGAGGGTCTATGGTACCTTGTGATCTCCATATCAACACACCATCTGAATCATTCTTTAAAATGAGATTCTTATGTGAAGGTAATAAACACCCATTGTTGTCAAGTCAACGTGTTTTTTTTATAAGAAAGGAAAATTCTTTTCCGTCAACTAAGGATGCACAGAAACGATCTGCAATCTTCGGCAGGAAGCAGAAGATCATGCAATCCTTGATTTTCAATATGTTTCCTCATCGTAATTGATGATAATTAAGCACTGTTGCTGATAAAAAACAGCAATGTTCCTTTCCTTAGCTCAAAGAGCTAGTATAGACAATACTATGTATGGATTGTATAGTCCGTCAAAAAGGATGCGGGAACTTTTGATTACTCCTAAACTATTAAATCTAAGTTCAAGGAAAAGGAGTAATTCAGTTTGGAAGTATGTCCTTTTTAAAAATATACGAAATGCATTCATTTAATGAGCCATCTACATATTTATATTTACATAATCTTTAAATTTTCCGAAATTTCTAAGGAATGAGAAATTTCTAGATATATGAATTTTAGACAAATCTGTTCAAAAGAACCGGAGGTATATGGAAAAAGGATACTGGAAAAAATATTTAGAAATTGTTTTAATACGCACGAATGCAGCAAAAAAGTCATCCTATTTCTCTTCGTTTAAATTTCATTTTTTTCTTTATTACGATAATTTTCATATTTTTTTAAGTTTTCTGTTAAAAGGGATGAAACTTGACAAAATAAAAATGTGAAATATAAGTCTTTAATTTGTATATTGAATACTGTTGCTTAATAATGTTAATGAAAATACAAATAGTAGATAAATAGTATTCCTAGGAATACCATTTAATATGATTATAATTTATGGATAAGTTTATTAATTAACGTTAATAAAACTAGATTAAATTAGAAAGTTTTAGATCTGCTGAAACAAAAGACGCATGCTTATTTCCTTTAACCTTCCTTTCTTTTTGAAATATAAATAGCCTATTTCTGTTGATTTAGAAGCAAGCTCAATCTTCCACCAAAGGATATTTTAAATTATTCTAAGGATTTTTTTCATAATTATTCTTTTTACCAGAATGAAATAAGACCATACTAAATAAGAACAATTAATTTATCAACATGTTCTCAGTTTTTGTTTCATTTTACCAAAATAATATTTAGTCTATATATAGTGTCGCTTGATTACTGACAGTCAAGGTATTGCTTTTAAATTTATTTCAATAATGTTTCATTCATTAATACATTTA